>NC_045705.1:394150-1798832 GCF_009834535.1 Camelus ferus
AGTAAGGACCCTCAGCAGCTGCCTGCACCTGCGCTCCTTCCAAGGGCAAATTCTTCTAAGTTATTGTATTGATTTAATTTGCATTCAGATTGCTCAGAATTTTGGTGGTGTATTTTCACTTGAATGATTTGCTATTAAGTGGAGAATGAATAGATGCCAGGTACAGACTCAAGTGTGGAGCTGAATTTTAAATTATTTACTGACTTTAATAGAATCATATTAATAGCAAAATAAGGGAGAAAAAAACTATGAGAGCCAATGGCTGTTTAACATTATTTCTTAAGCAAATCTTAGAAAATTGCATCGATCGTAATTTATTTTATTTAGCCTGCAGATTCATGTTATCCTTTTGTTCATTTGGGCTTAAATGATTAATTTTTTAAATTCTAATAAAGTTATAATTTAAATCAGAAGTAGTTGATTTTGATGTATATTAGCCACAAGATGCAAAAGCTCTCATTTAAATAAATTTTCACATTACAATCTGTGAACATATATTTAATTTGTGATGTGTTTATTATTGTAACCATCTGACTGCTTAAAATATAAACAGGAAAAAAAAACTCTCATTATGTGTTTTGGCATTCTTGTCAATGGTTAAACATCCGTTGGGACCTACTGAAAATTTTAATAGTTGACAATACTTGTGTCCTCATCTGTTATCACGTTGTGCCAAATCCTCTACATGTAGCAGTTGCATCT
Organism: Camelus ferus; assembly: GCF_009834535.1. NCBI lineage: Eukaryota > Metazoa > Chordata > Mammalia > Artiodactyla > Camelidae > Camelus > Camelus ferus. The sequence goes on from NC_045705.1 coordinate 394,853, forward strand.
GGTTTTTCTAGGTTGAGAGACTGCAGTCGTTTCCCAGAGCAAACACACTTAGATTACACATATATGCAGTGAACATATTCTAAGGTAAATTTTGTCTATAGTACTGTTAGAGCAGGCAGATATCTAGATACGAGCAGAGAAAGAGGGACGCAGGTCAAATGGCAGGAATTGGGCAGAAAGGAGGGGCACAGGCCAAATGCAGGAAACTGTACATCATGTAAGCACCAGGGGTCCCTGGGCAAAGAAAGAAAAGCAGGAACCTCTGGGTTGATAAATGGTTGCACATTTTGGAGTGACAAGTGGCCTGGAGGCCGACAAAGAAAGGTGAGAAAGGGCAGGAATTTCCAGTATCCGAATGTAACCTTTTGCTCATTATGCCCTCATTTCAATAACATTAGCCTTGCAGATTAAAAATACCCATCATGCACCGACACCATGATACTTCTGATCCAGACTAAATAAGGACAAAAATCCCTCCTCCCTTTGGGAAGGTGGAGTTGGGATGAAAATCAGGGAATACAACTCAGACCCTTCCCTCCCCAATGGATATTCCACCCATTCATTTTTATACCCTATGTAGCTAACTTGTCAAAGAAACCAGGGCAGCTGCTCACCTGAGCCTGCCCGCCCTCCCCTTGAGAGTGTACTACGCATCCTTTAATAAATCCTCACTTTACTTTTTTTAACCTCTTAATCTTGTCTGAATTCTTTCTGGGACGGGACAGGAATCTGGAACACTGGTTGCGTCCACTGGCGACAGTACTTTGTCTGTGGTCATGAGTGAAATGGATAATAGGGTTTTCTTTTCAGGAACCCACTTCATTTTGCTAGTGCCGAGGCAATATACTAGAGAAAAATGTCTCTATTTTATGGCAGTGGCAGATGGCAGCAAGAGCCAGGAGAACTATTTAACAGGTGCTTAAATATTTTATAAATGAATAAAAGGAGGAGATATGAATAAATAAAGTAAGCTGAGATGCAGAGTGGAAACACACCTGTTCCCTGACCCTGAGGTAGAGAGCTGGAAATCGTCCTATTGTTTCTTCCTGGAAGAGGTAGGATTAAAGTACAAGAGGAGAAATAAGAGTATTAATTCACTAACAGGTAAAAGAACTAAATAAAATCACAACAGTAAGTATTGTTTATTTGGAACCTAGCGTGTGCCTGGAATTACACCTTTAATCCTGAGACCTCTTTGTGATAGACTCTAGTTTGCCATTTTGCTGATTTTCAGAAGGCTTAAGTAATTTTCACTGGTTCACATTGTATTTTTATTAAGGCCTGGCATCACACCGAGGTCTGTCAGACAGGCACATTCCCATAATATTACTTCTCTTCTTCATACAATGCCTGAGCCAATATTTACTGATTTAATTTGTTAATTTTAACTACCATCCTCCTAAGAGAATGCTGCCTTTGAGCTGATCCATTTCTTAATTCTTTTGATTATGCAGAACTGGAGGTAGATCCAACCATGCATCTGCCCTGAGACTGCAAGGGGGGAACAGACGAAGCAGTTACATAGAAGAGCCATGGGAATCTAGTCTCAAGAAATGGCTGGGTTCAAAGACAGCATGAAATTGGCTTGTGCTCAAGTGTTCACAGAACTATAAGCACTGTATAATTTAGCAGGGTATGTGAATGAAAAATACTGCAAACCATATCAGTAAGCAAAGAATGCTGAAGCCACCAAGTCATCAGCGGCTGCCGCCACCCCCCAGTGAGGACAAGCCTGCAGCCCAGCCTCTGCAGCCACTCACAGTGGTGCACCCTGAGGGGACTCAGAATAAGAAAGGACAGGAGACTGACCCTAGATAGCTAGGTGCACATCAAAGGAATGAATTCAATGAGCCCAAATGTTTGCTTCCTCCCATACACAGAAAAGCTCTTAATTCTTTAACTTGAGATACCTGGTTTTCTTTAGATAACAAGTAATCTTTTATTGTTCCAACTACCTGGTCTTGTAATGCTTCTATATATCCTAGCTCCTCCCCTACCTGCCATCTGAGAGGCTGTCATCCCGGGCTCAAAGGGGTTCGAGTCTTCAGAAATGTCTACTGAATAAAACATAGCTCTCAACTTTTAGCTGTGCATTTATTTCAGTTGACAGTATTTTGCATCACAGATGTTTTATAAACTGAACTTAGTTTTTTTCAGAATTGTTTTGAAAACCTTGAGGAACCCAAAGATTAATTTTATTATTTTGTGAATTCCTTACAATTCTCAGAAATATAACATATATTTCTCAAATAGTTCTTAAATCATTAAGAAACTTGGTTTAACTGAAATAAACCTCTTTCTTTTCTAATGATTATATGTAAAATAAGAAGACGATTATTACAATTACTGGATAAAATCCATTTAGCTGGAAAAAAAGGCTTGTGGAGAGATAAGAACAAATGCAAATGATAACCACTATATATAAAAATGGATTTAAAAATTCACATTTCTTCTGTACAGCACAGGGAACTACATTCAACATCTTGTAATAACCTTAAATGAAAAAGAATATGAGAATGAATATATGTATATATACGCATGACTGGGACATTGTGCAGCACACCAGAAATTGACACATTGTAACTGACTGTACTTCAATAAAAAAAAAAAAAGAACTAGTTAAAGAGATTCTAGAAAGGCATTGTTAGTGGCAATAGGATTTGAGAGCAGGTAGTGGAGAGTGAGGTGGATCATTGTAGCACTGAAAATAATGGGCAAACTTTGTTTAGATGCAAGTATGAATAATTGGATCTTGTCTATGTGGCTAGTTTAATTTTTAGAAAATATTTTTCTCAAAATATCACATAGAAGATGACTTTCCAGGCGCAGGAAATAATCCAGATATTCAATTTGCTTTTCATTTGCAGGTTATGAGTAATACATGTCAAGAACAAGGCTACTCAGATGACTGGAGGAATGGAGCTAGTAGGGGTAGAAATGGGGACTAACGCTTCAGAATGAACTAAATAAGTTATCGGAAACCTTCTCAGTTGGGAAAAATGAGTTTTTACTGTCAGTTGTGTCCTATATTTTCTTAATACAGGACACCATTACTTGTTAGCTAGATTAATTGTTCTCTAAGCTGAATTGATTTTCTGAAGAACACTTCTGATCAAGGAAGTCCTCTGTTCAAGAAACTTCAATGATTTCTGTTGCGTATTGAACACAAGGAAGGAGGGGGATTAGATACATTGAACTTCTAGACACGACATATTCTCACACAGCTTTCATCAAAACTCCACAATGTTGGTAAGATTGTACAGAGGAGAAACTTGACCTTCAGTGAAAGCCAGCACCTTGACCCGGTTCCATCTCTCTGTTAGTAGGAACCTCCCTTAAGGCAGATACTTGTTTATCTTGCTCAGATCGTATTTCCAGCTTCCATCAATGTTGGAGATGTTTTCCAGACATACTTGTTGAATGCACGAGTTGTACAGGAGTGTGTTTATACTCTTTCCATTGGTCCATACTCTGTTTCATAAGCTTTATATCCCTACTTAGGAATAATTCACTACTGCCTACTATGTATGTGCAAAAATTTATATAACAAGATTGGGGAAATATTTGACTATTTTTTCCTACATGGCCTCTGAGATGGCTCACTGATTCTTAACTTACACTCTGTAAATGCAATTTGCTCACTCAACCTTTTGATTTAGGTCAAAGAGTTTCAAGCTGTGTTTCCTGCAACACCTAGAATTTCCTGCTTTGGTATATTTGAATTAATATGGGGACTTCAAGGTGCATTTGAAGCAACTGGAATTCAGAACTCTTCCAAGTTGTACAGTTTTCTCCTGTTCTCAAGCAGTTGTTTTGCCTCAGACTAATCCAATGACAATCAGAGCAGCAATTCACGTGATTTGAGTCTTGACAACGTATTCAACTTACTTCATAAAAACCACAACTACCTTTCTTTCTGTACTCATTTCATCATTGTGCGTTACAAGAACACACAAGCACACCAATTGGTGTAAACAGTTGTGCATATGGAGAAAGCACAACTGACGCTTGGGGAGCATGCAACCCAGCCAGAGAGAGCAGAAGTAAGTGGCTTTACCAGAGCAGTGCCTCTCAAATTTCAACACCCATAAGAGTTGCCTGGGGACATTGTTAAAATGATATCTGATTCTGTAGATTTGGAGTGGTTGCCTGAAGTTCTTCATTTTTTTTTTTAACACGTTTTCCGGTGTGGCTGAAACTTTTGGTCCTTGGATCACAGTCTGAATAGCACAATGTAAGTCTATTAACCACAGCCTTTCACAACGTTGTAAACATTAGTAGTTGTGTTTTAAGAGAATGGAGAGTTAGCTTGTCAAGTGTAGGTTTGTTTAAGGGAAATTCTCCTGTATAAATATGTTTGGTAAGCAACCTGAGTGCAGAGAATGAATGCGTCTCTGTCATCTTTGCTTCTTACTGAGAACACCACAAAGGCACTGCAAAATGTGTCACAAGTCGATCACATGTTAACTGTGAACCTCATTAATGTTATCGGTGAATATATGACCCAGAGGTTGATGTTAGGTCTGAGTCTAGGAAAGTAGCTTGTGCTCAACACTTGGAAGTCCAAGGACATCAGCAGAGTGTCAAGGTTGTTTTAAGTGATGAAGTTTAAAACCAAAGCCAATGTACAGGAAAAAAACATAGTATGAACAAAAGGCATGAGTGTCTAACACATTAATTTCTTTGCGTTACAATGCCATAATACATGTTGTGTAACTCAATGCTTTCAGAAAAATTATAAGACTTTCAAAGCCTGAGGCTTCTGACTGTGTTGTTGGTAGCTTCATTTTACTCTCTGGATTAAAGCATCTTCTGGTAATTTTTATTACTGTCATAAGCAGCTGCAACAGCAAACCAGTTGTGTGAAAGCACCTTAAATAAATATTCAGAGCCTATGAATATTGGAGTGGTCTTTGTGATTGTAGTCAAGATAACCTTTAATGTAAAAAGTGAATTTAAAATTTGTCAATGTCTTTTTTTTTAAGTTTTATAAGGAAAACAAATCATTGAAGAGAAAAAGGAAACTCCTCACAAAATTTACACTGCATCTCTAGTACTGGAATCTAACAGAATTAATTGATTGTTTTCCTAATGAGTGTTTGGAATTTTCCAGCAAACAGATGTGGGCACCGAGGAACGTGAATATTGTTCTAGGGCAGGAAATGCATCTTGAAATGCCTATTAATTTATGAGCAGGAAAGAATGTGAAATGAATAGCAAACAATCGTGTCTAGACACATGTGAACAGATTTTAGCATTCTAATAAAACAGTTTTACATATACTTAATGAAATGAAACAGTGATGCCAATAATTACTATACTTTTGAGACAGAAAAGTGTAATGGACAGAATAATAAGTAAGGAATTAAAAGACCTTAATTTCCATTCCAGACTTGTGGCTCTGGGATGAATATAGACCTCTTACTATGTTTGAGCCTCAATGTTTGCATTTGCACCGTGAAAGGAAACAACCACAAGTTTCCGTTACTTGTGACAATGTGATTCCATGGGCGCAAACCTTATGTCTATTCTTGTAAGATGTATACCTAACAATAATATACTATTTTTGGTAAAAACCTTTTTTCTTTTCACAAAGACTACATTCCCCTCCTTTTTTTGGTTTGTTTTACACAGTAGCCCACCCTTATCCATTTACTAAAAAGAGACATACAGAATTCTCTTGTCTTCATGAGCATAATATATACAATGCAATAAGGAAGTTATGGGAAGACATACACGTAAAATAAGGAAGCGTGTGAGAAATGTTCGACAGATAGTCCTGAGTGTAGAGCACTCAAAATTTAAATGCAGGCTGATTGGTTTTTCAGCTGTGGAGGGGAGTCAGGAATGTTTGTATGAAGGTTTTAAAATCTGCTCATAGTCAATTATGTAGGTATAATCAGGACCATTTTATGGAGGAGAAAACTGAGTCATAAGAGGAGTAAGTAAAAAAAGTACCTAATGTCACACAAGCAGTAGGTGGTATAGTGGAGATTCACATCTGGGTTGGTTGGAATCCAGATTGTGACCCTTTAACATGGCGTCTATCAACTGGTTAAAGGTCACAGGGAGATGCCTATAAAACTCAAAGATGTGCTGACCAATTTTTAAATTACAGTGATGACAAATATTAAACATTCTTGGTATTTTCATAAAATCCCATTTTGCCTCTAATCTGTTCAGTTATTTTATTCAACACATTATCATGCTGCTAATAGAATAAATAATCAACATATAAGTATATTCAGTCTGACAGAATGAGGCATTCTGTGCAACTGCAGGTTTCTTATAACTTCACTCTCGTTTATTCTACAGAGGGCAAGTTGAGCTAAGGGGAAACAAAAATTCCTCAACTGGATTAGACACCCATGGAGTGGATGCCCCAAGAATACTAAAACTTTGTTCTCCTGGAAAGAGGTAAGAGGTACAAGAAGTAAGAGAATGCTGTTTTCCCACCAATTCAAACTTAATACGCTTAACTTTGCTATTTTGTAGATAAAAATAATTTCATAAGAATATGGCTTGTTACTAATTATTGAATTAATTACAAATTCAAATTTATCTCCAGTGGTTGAGATTTGAGACCACAGGAGATTTAAAAGAATGTAAAAGAGACTCTAAAATAATTTTCAAAACAAAGGCTGCAAATGACGTCAGCTACATCTTTGAAATAAATTCACATTATGCACAAAGATCCAAACACTACACGGTTTTATAAATTTCGATGTATTTGTTAAAATCTCAATCATCTTATTAAGTGTCTGTATCTCAGAAAGTCTACGGAACCCAATTTAGTAGTGTGAGTTAATGTGCAAAATTTTGAAGTGTTGGGATGATGGCCGTCTTTTGTACGCTTTTATTACTAGCACTGGTGCCCTGCTTTGGATTCGGTACCCAATATGTATATTGAATTACAGAACAATGCACACTCTGATTAATCAGAAATCTGGAGTTTTCAACAGCTTTAGCTGTGATTTACTTATCATTTCATTCTACTCCAAGGAATCATACGTATGTACTAAATGAATAAAATCCATCTGAGAGCAACAGTAAGTGTTTAGCACAGAGGTTAAAAAGCTTGTATCAGTATCATTTTCATAAGCTAGGGATTCTCTCATTTCAAAAACAAAATTCAACATTAAAGTCCTGTGAGTTGTTGTGTATCAAAAATATTTTCATGTTTGATATGCATGGTTTCTGCTTAGGTATTTATAAAACAAGTTGAAACAATTCATTCTCTCATTTATTCTTTCATTCACATAAAGATGTAATCTAGGAAAACAATGAATTAATTTTGACATAATCAAAACAAAAATATTTTTATGACTAAAGGGATACCACATAAGGAAACAGAAAATTATTCTTGTCTCTCCATCATTACTTCTGATCACAGGGAATACAATAATAATGAAATTTAAATAAAACTTGATGTGATGTTATATTAGAATAAGATATTTATAATACAAAAAATCTCAAATACTTCATATAACATTGAAACGTGTTTTACTCAGGGAAACAGACATTGCAAGAAACTCAAACTTATGCAATAGAATATTCAAATGAGCACTGAATCTTGAATTTACACAATCACAATAGTGTGAAAATCACAAAGATAAGGGAAAAATTCTACATTAATCTTCTTTTGGAAATATTTGACTAATCCATTTTGTTTTATTCTTCTAATTATGCTAAAAAGTCATAGTTGATATTCAAGGAATCTGTTTTCTCATCAAGAGTTAACTATTTTGATGTACAAATAAAATTTTTTTACTAGACTTTGAAATAATAATGGATATGAATATAACACAAAATCAGACGAATCAATTAAATCAAAGGGCCAACATATTTTACAGCATTCTGCCCAAAATTACTCAATTCTATGTATACAGTAGAACATTGTTTTGCTGATAATATTAGTCATCTTTTAAGACAGATATTCCAAAAAGGGTTTTCTTGCAATAATTTTGTCATGTTAGGTAGACACAAAGTTTTCTACCCTTTGTATATTAGAATTTAACTTCAATGTATCATGATTCAGAGGTCTCACGAAGAGTTACACAGTACTCCAAATTAATTGTCTTATTCATCTCAGAGAGTAATTCAGGTTTAGAAAACTTGTATTATATTTTTGAGTTCTTTTTAGTGATGGAGCTAGGTTTTATAGTAAACATATGAACCAATCAGAACTGACTTCTGACTTAACTCCCCACCCCCTACTCCAGCACCACCAATGGGCTGCCTTCTCGTGGTGATTTTTTTTTTACAGTTAACACTGGTTCAGAATATAGACTGAAGTTACTGGGTAATTTGGAGACAATTAACAACAAACCAAACCATCTTTAAATTGATCGCTTAAAAATACAGGCGGTACACCAGATTTAAAAACAAAACCAAGTTGCCTCAACATGCTGGTTTATCTGTTTTGCCTAATCAGCAATCTGCAGAAAGTTTGTGCTATGTCTGACCTATTTTAATTATTTCCCCCGCTACTTAAACAACGTGAAATTTTTTTGAACAATGTAATTTTTTTCCCACCTATAATCCCAATGTTCAAATGGTGAAAGCTGTTTTCTAGAGAGTATATGGACTCAAGAGTGTAGCCTTTATCCAAGCCTACAGGAATCATTGAACTCGGCTAAGAGTATATATTTTTTTCACTTTCTAATGCATATTTTTCATTTACACATATTCTTTTGCTTTATAAAAAAAGTAAACATCATAAAAGATAAAATATTGTACATATTCCAGAATCTTAACATACTTTTCTGTGAAATGCAAAAGAAAATTTATAAAACTTCCATGTGAGCAAAATCATACAGGAAAATAACTAAGAAAAAAATACATATATTTAACCATTTTTGTCTGAAGTATAGTTAATTTACAATGTCGTGTTAGCTTCAGATGCACAGCAAAGTGATTCAGTTATGTGTGTTTATATATCTATACATACACATAAATATATATTCTTTTTCAAATTCTTTTCCATTATAGATTATTATGATACTGAATATAGTCTTCTGTGCTATACAGCAGGGCACTGTTGTTTATTTTATATATAGTAGTGTGTGCATGTTCATCCCAAACTCCTAATTTATCCCTCCCTCCCACCCCTGCTTCCCCCTTGGGTGACTATAAATTTGTTTTCTATGTCTGTGTCTGTGACTCTACTTATGTTTTATAAATAAGTTCATTTGTATCATTTTTTAAGATCCTATATGTAAGCAATATCATATCATATTTGACTTTCTCTGTCTCACTTTATTTAACATGATCATCTCTAGATTCATCCATGTTACCACAAATGGCATTATTTTATTCTTTTTTTATGGCTGAGTAGTATTCCATTGTATAAATATACCACATCTTCTTTATCCAGTCAACTGTCCATGGACATTTAAGTTGTTTCCATGTCTTAGCTATTGTAAATAGTGCTGCTCTGAACATTGGGGCACATGTATCTTTCCAAATTAGAGCTCCATCTGGATAAACACCCAAGAGTGGGATTGCTGGATCATATGGTAAGCTTATTTTTAGTTTTTTAAAGAACCTTTATACTGTTCTCCATAGTGGCTGCACCAATTTACATTCCCACCAGCAGTGTAGGAGGGTTCCTTTTTCTCCACACCCTCTCCAGCATTTGTTATTTGTGGATATTTTAATGATGATCATTCTTATTGGTGTGAGGTGATACCTCATTGTAGTTCTGATTTGCATTTCTCTAATATTTAGCGATGTTGAGTATAGTTTCATGTGCCTGTTGGTCATCTGCATTTCCTCTTTGGAGAAATCTCTCTTCAGTTCTGCTCTATTTTATAATCAGGTTGGGTTTTTTTTGGACATTGAGCTACGTAAGTTATTTGTATATTTTGGAAATTAATCCCTTATCTCTCACATTGTTTGCAAATTTTTTTTCCCATACTTAGGTTGTCTTTTCATTTTGTTCATGGTTTTCTTTGCTGTGCAAGAGCTTTTAAGTTTAATTAGGTCCTGTTTATTTTTGTTTTTATTTCCATTACTCTAGGAGACAGATCCAAAAAAATATTGCTGTGATTTATGTCAAAGAGTGTTCTGACTACGTTTTCTTCTAGGAGTTTCATAGTTTCCAGTCTTACATTTTGGTTTTGATCCATTTTGAGTTTAGTTTTGAATATAGTTTTAAAGAATGTTCTAATTTCATTCTTTTACATGCAGCTGTCCAGTTTTCCCAGCATTGCTTATTGAAGAGACTGTCTCTTCTCCATTGCATATTCTTGCCTCCTTTGTCATAGATTAATTGACCATGACTGCATGGGTTTATTTCTGGCCTTTCTATCCTGTGCTATTGATATATAGACTTATAATCTGTTAGTTCTAGTTAAATACAAAAATTTTAGTTCTATATTGCTCCATTCCTGCAAATCTTTTTACATTCATACAGTTAATATGAAAAATAATCAATCATAATGATTAAACTTTTAAAATATTACATATTTACAGATAATTTAATATTAAAATGATAATTTTAATATTGTCTCTACATATTTTACACTTAAAGTGTATTTTTGTAATTCTTTATATAATCTTACATCTTTCAAAGAGGCTGAGAGTAGAAACAAAGCAGTCATACATTTATACATTTTGTTATATTAATGTCTTATTTACCATTCCTAGTTCTCTTAATTTCTTCCTGTGGATTCTACTTGCCATCTTGTATCATTTCCTCAACCCAAAAGTTTCATCTCAGCTACCCACTCTGTGTTGTTGCTATCAAACATATCATTTTTCTGTATGTTATAAGCCCATTAATATATACATATATACATGTTGCTGTATATAATTTCTTACCAGATTAGTTAAGAAAAGAAGAAATCATACTGTCTTTTGTATTAATCTACATACCTTTACTAGTACTCTTTTTTTTCTCTTCATGTCAATTTAACTTACTCCTTAGAATCTCTTGTCTTCAGCCTGAAGAATTTCCTTTGGTAGTTTTTGAAAATCATGTCTGCTAGCAATGAATTCCCTCAGCTTTTGTTTACCTGCGAATGTCTTTGTTTAGTCTTTATTTTAAAAGTTAGTTTTGCTAAATGTAAGATTTTTAGCTGGAAGTTGCTTTACTGTCAGCTTTCTGAATATGTCTCCGTCTTCCTTCTGGCTTCCATATCTTTCTGGTTAGAAGTCAGCTGCTTTCTGTTTGAAGTTGCCTTATACATAATGAGTCATTTTTCTCTTACTACTTTCAAGATTTTTCTCTTCATCTCTGGCTTTGATTTTGGCTATGGAATATCTGTTTGTGAATCCGGTTGTATCTGTCCTATTCGGAATTTATGAAATTCTTGGGTGTGTAGATCAAAGATTTTCATCAAACTTGGGAAGTTGTCAGCCATTATTCCTTTAAATATTTTTTTAACATATGTTTCTCTTTCTCTTCTCCTTCTGATACTCCCATTACACTTATGTTGGTGAACTTAATAGTTTTCCACACTTCTCTAAGACTCTGTTCATATCTCTTCACCCTTTCTTCTCTCTGTTCTTTTTATTGCATAAGCTCCATTGATCTGTTTTCAAGTTTGTTGATTCTTTTGCCAACACAAATCTGCTGCTAAACCCATCTAATAAATTTTTCATTTGAGTTATTATACTTCTAGATCCAGAATTTCCATTTGGCGCTTTTTTTTTTTTTTAATATATTCTCTGTTTGGTGGGACATTGTCATCAGATCTTCCCGTAATTCTTTAAACATGGTTTCTTTTGTTCCTTGGACATATTTACAGTCACTGTTTTGAAGTCTTTGTTTATAAGATTTACCTAGTGAGTGTCTTCAAAGGCAGTTTTTATTACTGCTTATTTTCTGTGTATGGATCGTATGTTCCCACTTCTTTGCATGCTTCATTTTTTTTGTTATTGAAAACTAGATAACATATTGTAGAAACTCTGGATTCTTGACCTCCTCTCCCTTTCTCACCACCCCCGTTCCTCAGGAGTTGTGGTTGCTGTTTGCTTGAACATTTATTTGTTTAGTGACTCAGCTTAACTAATCCTGCAGTTTATTTCCACAGCCATGTGAAGTCTCTGATATTGCTGCTCGTATTTGTTTTTCCTGGCTGTTAGATTTTTTTCTGGCTACCTAGGTATGCCACTTACTGGTCCAAGGTTAGATTTTCACTCTTAACCTCTACAGGTGTGTACGTAGTTTGAAGCCTGTTCAGGGAGTTTATATTTTTTTCACACATTCAGCCAGTGATTAGTAGTCTGGATCTCCTTCTGTGTTTTTTTGTTTGTTTGTTAGTTTTCATGAGATTATGCTGCTTTGAGCAAGCATATAATCTTCCAGACTGGCAGGAATGAGTGTAATTAATCAGGAGTTTTGCTAAACTGCTTATGCCAGTGAAGGTTCATCCTGTGTTGATGGATCTGTGGACGGTTTGGGGAATGCTTTCAAGTCTGTTCCACATCCTGCCCTGATTGCTTCTGAGTGGGTGCAGTCTAGGGCATGCAGACTTCCTGACCCCTGTGATCCCAGGAGTGCTCTTCTTGGCTGTTTCTTTTCTTGGTTCTGTCTATTAGACTTCTAACTGCTCTACTATTTTCCTTGTATCATGGAACTGTCAGGTTTCTTTTAATTGCTTTTCACTGAGATTGCCAATGTTTTTGACAAGGCCCTTAGGCATGAAGTTCTCTACTCTTTCTCCCAAATAAAGTCAGTCCCCTCAGGCAGAGCTGTGGAACGCTTTGCCCTTATGGACTGTCTTTCCTTCTGGGAAGAAGCCCTGTGCTTTGCACTGAAGCTAAGGATGAGGGCCTGCTTTTCCTGGAATGACACCCCTGCTCTACAAGTGGGTGCTTGAGTGGATGGTTGATGACTTCTAGTCTTATTTTGCCTTTCCCAGAAGGGAACCTCCACTCTACCAGTGAGTTGGGGGTAGTGATAATCAGTGCCCCAGTGTTTCTGGCCTGCCACTTCTGGTGTAGACCTTCCACTGTATGCGTGGAGGCTGGGTGAAGAAGGGGAGAGCTGGTCTTCGTGCTTATACTTTCCTGGAAAAGAGATTTTGCAATGATGGACCGATGAAGATGTAAGGCACTCCTGGGACAAACCATAGCCCCATCCTGGCAGCTGGTATGAGAAGGAACTCCAGTGTTCTTGGTCATACCTCTCTGAAGTACAGTGCCTATAGTTGAGTTTCCACCAAACAGAAGTGGTGGTGGTGAAGGAGCTGGGTTGTAACTCTCATCATTCTTACTGAGATTCAGTAGAGTGTTTTGAATGAATCTTTCTCCATTAAATATATGCCTTTAGGACAATTTCCAAAGACTTTAATGATTGATTGTTTGTCTTATAATTTTCACTAGTTAAATTATTGTTTTGCTGGGAAAAGTCCTATCAAACTTTTACTCTACAAGCACCTGGTCAATGGATTTTTGACAAACATTATGAGGTTGTTGAGTAAGAAAAAGATTGTCCTTCTAACAGTTGGACTTGCAGAAACTGAATACTCATGCACCAAAAAGTGACTCTCAACCCCAAATTCACACCATTATTAATGTTAACTTGAAATGGATAATAGCCCTAAATATAAAATCTAAAACTATAAATCTTCTAGTAGAATACTTAGAAGAAAATCACCCTGACTTTGGACAATAATTTCTGATATAAGTCCCCAAATTATGAAGCATAAGAGAAAAAAAATTGCTAAATTGTGTGCCATCAAAAATAAACTCCTCCTGTTTGACATCTACTGTTAAGAAAATGAAATAAAAAGCCACAGAGTAGAAGAACCTCTTCAAAAAGCGTAGGCTCGAAGTATAATAAATCCATACAACTTAATCATTTTTTAAAAAGGCCAGGAACTAAATTAAAAATGGGTAAAAAATGAACAGACACTTCACAAAATGATTTGTACACATGGCCAAGAAACCAGTAAAAGTGTTCAACTTTGTCATCTGAGGACCGCAAATTAAAACCATAATGAGAAACCATTATATACATATTAGAATGGCTAACCTTAAATAGACTGGTGCTATTGGAGAGGATGTTGAGCAACTGTAATTCTCAGGTGTTACTGGTGCTACAAACTCTTAGGAAAACAGTTAACAACTTCTTGTAAACTTAAACACCTACATTGTGATCTAGCAACACTACCCCTAGATATTTACCCAAAAGAATAAAAATATTTATCTACCAAAAGACTTGCACGTGAATGTTAATAGTAGCTTTATTCCTAATTGCCAAAACCTGGAAATGATCTAAATGTCTAGTAACCAATGAGCAGATGAACAATATATGATATGTCCATTCAATAAAATACTACTCGTGATAAATAACATGAATGAATCTCAGAATAATTATTCTGAAACAAAGAAATGATAAAAAAAAAAGACATTTATTCTGTGAGTCCATTTATACACAATTCTAAAGGGGCAAAACTAATCTATGGTGACAAAAAAATGTATCAGTTGTTATCTGTGCCTCAAGTTAGGGGATCAGTTACAAAAGATCTGAGGGGATATTTTATGGTGCTGGAAATGTTATATATTTTGGTTTTGCAGTGGGTTATACAGGTTTATACATTTGTCTAAACTCATCAGTCTATATACTTAAAATGTAGGCATTTTTAATATAAATTATACCTAAATAAATTGATAAAAAATAAATGGCAATACTCTAGCAATTTAAAAATCACAGTGAGATATTTACAAAGTATCTTGTTATACTGAAATTTGAAATTTGAGAGATCCTTTACTAACAAAGCAAACAATCACAAAAATGTGTTTGTGTAATAGAAAAGAACCAATTGACTCCATATTAGAGCTGTTCCTTTGGCTCTAACCCTGTGCTCTGTTTCCTGGGCTTAGTCCTTCTCATTCTGCACCTTTTGTAAAAAAATGTGCCTATAGCGTAAAATATACAGTATAGCCTATTCTCAGGCTCTGACCTTAACATTTTCCCATTTACATAAAGATAAAAAGCTGCAGAATAGAAAATAACATTTGTTTTGCTGGAGGATTGTAGGAAAGTCATGACCTGACCTAGGGGGACAGCTGCAAGAAGGAAGGATTCTGACACCAAGAACTTTGCAACAATCAACCACATTCCCTCCTCTTTTTAGTATAAAAGGAACCTAAATTCTGACTTGGGAAAAGATGGTTCTCCAGGACGTAGTCTGCTATCTTCTCAGTCTGCCAGCATTCCAAATAAAGTTGTTATTCCTTGCCCTAACACCTCATCTCCCTATTTAATGGCCTGTCCTGAGGAATGCAGGAATGAGTTTGGACTCAGTAACATTTGGAATAGCTAGAGACAAGGAAATCTTCTTTTTTTAAAAACAATTTTATTGAAGTACAGTCCATTATAATGTGTCAATTTCTAGCATACAGCACTATGTCCCAGTCATACATATACATACATATATTCATTTTCATATTCTTTTTCATTAAAGGTTATTATAAGATATTGAACATAGCTCCTTGTGCTATACAGAAGAAACTTTTTTAAAATCTATTTTTATATACAATGCCTAACATTTGTAAATCACAAACTCCCAAATGTATCCCTTCCTACTGCCTTTTCTCAGTAACCATAAGATTGCTTACAATGTCTGCAACTCTGTTTCTTCTTTGTAGATGAGTTCATAGTGCCCTTTTTTCCTTTTAGAGTCCACATATGAGTGATATCATATGGTATTTTTCTTTCTCTTTCTGGCTTACTTCACTTAGAATGGCAATCTCTAGGCCCATCCATGTTGCTGCAAATGGCATTATTTTATTCCTTTTTTATAGCTGAGTAGTATTCCATTGTATAAATATATACCACAGCTTCTTTCACCAGTCATCTGTCCATGGACAGTTAGGTGGCTTTCATGTCTTGGCTATTGCATATAGAGCTGCTATTAACATTGGGGTGCATGTATCTTTTCGACTTAGAGTTCCCACCGGATATATACCCAGAAGTGAGATTGCTGGATCATATGGTAAGTCTAATTTTAGTTTTTTGAGAAATCTCCATAATGTTTTCCATATTGGCTTCACCAACATACATTCCTACCAACAGTGTAGGAGGGTTCCCTTTTCTTCACAGCCTCTCCAGCATTTATTGGTCATGGACTTTTAAATGATGGCCATTCTCACTGGTGTGAGGTGATACCTCATTGTAGTTTTGATTTGCATTTCTCTGATAATTAGTGATATTAGGCCTTTTTTCATGTGGTTATTGGCCATTTGTATGTCTTCATTGGAGAAATGCTTGTTTAGGTCTTCTGCCCATTTTTGGATTGGGCAGTTGGGGTTTTTTTTGTTATTAAGTGGTATGAGCTGTTTCTATATTCTGGAAATTAAGTCTTTGTCAGTCTCATCTTTTGCATACAGGCAAGCTGAAGCATAAATGTAGGAACTAAGAGCATAGTTTTGAAATGGCACACAAATATTCGGACCATGGCAGCATTATTATTATTTGAAATTCCAAGATATTCTTACTTAATACTCCAAGTTTTTCTTGCACTTGGCGTACACCTCTCACACCTCAAACCTAAGTTGTGTCCTTTGGGTACTGTGACACCTGTGTGTGGCTTGTTCATCACACATCTCACATTTCATTACAATTAAACTTTAAAGAGTCTATACTTTCATTAGGCTGTGAAAGTAGGGGTGAATGTTATTCATCTCTTTACTCTGTAACTACTCTCTATTTATGTAACATGGCCTGGAGCATTGAACTAATATATATTTCTTTCTGAATTCTTGGGAGAGGAATGTATAGAATAAAGCAGCTGCAGCCAAACAGGAGAATAGTTGGTAAAGCTGGTTAGAGTGTTTCTGCTAATGAGATTTACTGTCCAAATGTATCACCATGGAGTTCTCAGCATTAACACTATTATCAGTTTTCACCCAAAACCTTCCCTCTGCACCCTCACTATCAATTCTGTGTAAAGTGATCACAACATGTGTTTATGATTTTTTTTACTATAAGAGGAAGTAGTTTGAATATGATGTCTTAGTTTATTTAGTAAAGGAAACATAGAGTAGTGGAGTGTTTATTTATTTTTTTTTAAATTTTATTTTATTGAATTATAGTCAGTTTACCATGTTGTATCAATTTCCAGTGCAGAGAACAATTTTTCAGTTATACATGAACATACCTATATTCATTGTCACATTCTTTTTCACTGTGAGCTATCACAATGTCTTGTATATATTCCCCTGTACTAGACAGTATAAACTTGTTTATCTATTCTATATATACCTGTCAGTATCTACAAATTTTGAACTCCCTGGAGTGTTTATTTTTTCTCCTAATTGTAAAAGTTAGACTTCACTTGGCCATATCATAATAGATTATGAAAATAAAAAGATCCCATCTCTAAAATAATGTTACCACAGCTTTTGAAGTATGTTAATAAATTAATTGTATGTCTCAATTTTTATACAATGGCTCAAATCCCTAAATACTAATCACAGCTTAAATAATAAACATTGACTATTATGTTTTCAGTAAGTATGGTGGTTGGTATGGCCATAATATCTAAGAGCATGACCACTGGAATAAGGACAGGTATAATTGAACATTTGAGTTATAACACTTACCAGCTATATTACCTCCAAGAAGTTATTAGCCATGCTGAAACTCAACCTATTTATATAGAAAATGGGATAATAATGGAGCTTATTTCCCAGGACCATTGGTAAGATTGGTAAGTTAAACAACATAGTGAATTTTGCAAAGTATTTGGCACAATATCTGGTAGTTAGAGTAAATTATGCATAATTCTAGTGTTTATTATTATTATCTTAATCAAAACAATACAGTACTGGTTTAGAGTAAATTATGCATAATTCTAGTGTTTATTATTATTATCTTAATCAAAACAATACAGTACTGGCACAAAAACAAGACACATAGATCCATGAAACAAGATAGAGTCCAGAATTAAACCCACACACTTATGGTCTAATTAATTTATGACAAAGGAGGCAAGAATATACAATGGAGAAAAGATAGTCTCCTCAATAAATGATGCTAGGAAAACTGGACAGCTACATGTAAAAAAATGAAATTAGAACATACTCTAACACTATATTCAAAGCTAAACTCAAAATGGATTAAAGACCTAAATGTAAGACTAGATACTATGAAACTCCTAGAAGAAAACTTAGTCGGAACACTCTTTGACAGAAATAACAGAAATTTTTTTTTTGGATCTGTCTCCTAGAGTAATGGAAATAAAAACAAAAATAAACAAATGAGACCTAATTAAAATTAAAAGCTTTTGTACAGCAAAGGAAACCATAAAACAAAAGGAAAAGACAACCTATGTTACAGGAGAAAACATTTGCAAAAAATGTGACCAACAAGGGATTAACTTCTAAAATATACAAATAACTTACATAACACAATATCAAAAAAACAAACAACCCCATTAAAAAATGAGCAGAAGAACTGAATAGAAATTTCTCCAAAGAGGAAATGCAGATGGCCAACAGGCACATGAAAAAATGCTCAATATTGTTAATCATCAGGGTAATGACAATCAAAACCACAATGGGATTTTGCCTCACAGCTGTCAGAATGGTTATCATCAAAAAGAATACAAGTAACAAATGTTGACAAGGATGTGGAGGAAAGAGAACCCTCCTATATTGTTGGTGGGAATGTAAACTGGTGCAGTCACTGTGGATAATAGCATGGGGATTTCTCAAAAAACTAAAAACAGAACTATCATATGACCCAGCAATTATACTTCTGGGTATGTGTCTAAAAAAAAAACCCCAAACCACTCCAAAAGATACACACAGCTCAATGTTTATGGCAACATTATTCACAATTGCCAAGATATGGAAACAACTTGTGTCCATCAACAGATGAATGAAGAAGATGTGGTACATGTATACAATGGAATATTATTCATCTATAAAAAAAGAATGAAATGTTGCCATTTGCAGTAACATGGATGGATTTGGAGGGCATAATGCTGAGTGAAATAACTCAGACAGAGAAAGACAAAGCACTGTATGATATTACTTATATGTAGAGTCTAAAAAATACAACAAACTAGTAAATGAAAGAAAAAAGAAGCAGACACAGATATTGACAACAAACTAGTGGTTACCAGTGGGAAGTAGGGAACTGGCAATATCGGGGTGGGAGAGTGGGAGGTACAAACTATTGGGTATGTGATAGGCTCAAGGATGTATTGTACAATATGGGAATATAACCAATATTTTATAACAACTGTAAATGGAAAGTATCCTTGAAAATTGCATAAACAATTTTAAAAACTGAAAAAAATTAACATATGATTGACATAAAGGGAAAGGCATAAAACTTAAACCAGAGTTTAATAAGTTATTATAAAAACACCAGTGTTGAGAAAAAGAACATCTAGGTCAAAAAAGGGCATTGCTTTAACCCAGGAACCATTTTTTGTACCTTCCTGATCACAATTTTCTTCCTCCCCTTTAGTTTTAACAAGTATCCTGACTTGTATGGACATGCCTTTCTTTCTTTCTTTGAGTTTTACTACCCATCTATGCATTTGTAAACAACATTGCCTTTTTTGTTTTTAGACATTTATATAGTAGAGAAATCTCAAAAGTCAACAGTAGTAAAAGACAAATCTAAGTAGAAAATGGACAGAGTATATGGAAGAGACATTTGGCTGAAGGGGACGTAAGGATGGCAAATAAGCACATGGAAAAGGTGTTAAACTTCACTGACAATAAGGAAATTGCAAATTAAGATCATTGTGAGATATCATCACACAACTCTTAGAACAGCTAAAATAAAATTAAAAAAAAAAAAAGAAGTGCCCATAGCAAGTTCTGGTGAGGATGTGGAGAAACTGGCTCTTTCATACATTGTAGGTGTGAACATAAAACGACACAGCCACTTTGCTTAATAGTTTGGCAGTTGCCTTAAAAACTAAACACACACGTTCCATACCACTCAGTATCTGCACTACAGTTATCCTGGAGAAATGAAAACCTAAGTGTACACAAAAATGTGTATAATGATTGTTCATAACAGCTTTATTTGTTATAGCCCAGCGTGGAAGTTAGCTAGATGCCCTGCAGTGTGTGAATGTTTAAATAAACCGGTGAACATCCATACCATAGACTTACTACCGAGCACTAAAAAGAAATAAACTACTGAACCACACAGCTTGGATGGATCTCAACGGTACTATACTGAGTGACAGAGCTAATTTCTAAAAGTTACAGATCCTTTATATTACATTCTCTGAGTGACAAAATAATATAGATAAAACAGATTCGTAGTTGCCAGGAATTAGCGATAGTAGGAAGGACTAAGGTGAATATGGCTTTAAGTAGCACAGAGGAGTGGTGAAGGGATATAGCTCAAGTGATAGAGTGCATGCTTAGCGTACACAAGGTCCTGAGTTCAATCCCCACTACCTCCTCTAAAGATAGGCAAGTAAACCGAACTTCATCTCCCCCACAACAAAAAGTTAAAAAAGAAGTAGTACAGAGGACATTTTTGTGGTGATTGTTTTAAGCTTAATTGTGGGGTTTCTTACATAACCATAAGTGACATAGAAATATACATACACATTATCCCAATGACAGTTTCTGAAATCTGATGTTGCTCGGCAACAATACTAGATACAATCACTGAGGGACCCTGGGTGAAGTGTACACAACATCTCTCTGTACTATCTTTGTAACTTCCTGTAAGTCTGCAATTATTTCGGCATAAATTAAAGGAAATAATTGTCTTCATGCAGATAAAGTTAGGCAAATGGGAACAGAGGAACAAAGAGAAGACGGAATAATGCAAATCAAAAGCCAAAGCTTAATTCTAAATATATTAATAGTTGCATTAAGTGTAAATGAAATAAACACTCCAATTTAAAAACAAAGATTGTCAGACTGCATAAAAAACAGCCAGATCCATTTGTACATTTGCTTTTTTTTTTTTAATTTAATAAGAACTACACTTTAATTTTAAAGACACAAACAAGTTAGAAGTAAAAGGGTTTCTTTCTGATAACATTTTGCTTCAACCTAGAGAATTTATTTTGATATTTCTTGTCTTGCTGGTTTATGAGAGATGAATTCACTTTGAATTTGTATTTCTGAATACGTTTATATTTCACCTTGATTTTTTGAAGGCTATTTTTACTGATAGAATTCTAAGGTTTTGTTTTTGCTTGAAATTTCAACACATCAAAGACGTCATTCCTTTGACTTCTTGATTTTGTTTTTCCCTATGAGAAGTCAGCTAAAATTGTTATGTTTAGTTCCCTGTATCTTTCTTTTTAATCAGCTGCTTTCAAGAGTTTCTCTTTATTCTGGTTTTAATATTTAAGCATGATGCATCTAGATTTTTTCTTTATATTATTCCTATGTGGGTTTTTCTAAGCTTCTTAGATCCTTGTTCTCTTAAATTAAATTTAGAAAAAAAAGAGAAATAATCTCTTCAAATATTTATTTTGTCCCACCCTTGGTCTCTTATTTTTCTGGGGCATCAAGTATACATATATTAGATCGATCCTGTTGTAAGATCTCAGCTCCTCCATTCTGTTTTGATTTATTCTTTTTGTATTCTTCTTTTACTGTAAGTTTGCAAATTTGCATAATTTTTACCGACCCATCTTACTGTTCATTAATTCTGTCTTCTCATGTGTACATTGTGCGAACAATCCCATTTGTCATTTTGTACAAGTACTGTGTTATTCATTTCTCGCATTTCCTTTTGGCTCCTTTTTATTGTTTACATCTGTCTGATGAAGTTTTAGACCTGTTCACACATGTTGCTCACCTTTTTTCCATTAGATCCTTTAACAAATCAAGTTATTTAAAGTATCTACTTTCTGATCACATTTGGATCATCCTTGGTCCAAATTCTAAACCAGAAATTCTGGTCTGATTTTGATTACTTTATCTCTTAATGATCTATCTCTGTTCTTGTTTCATGTGTCTTCTAATTTTTGATTGAATTCTGGACATTGCAGGCAAAAACAGTAGAGATTTAAGACAATAATGTGTTTTCTGGAAATATACATGCCTTCTTCTTCTGCCTGACTGCAGGACTGACTCAATTTTTTTTTTTTTTTTTTTGTATTTGTGCTGAACTTGGCTTGTTGTTGCTTTAGTTACATTAAGGGCATTACAGGCTTCAAATACTTCCTGGGGAGAATTGCTGCTGCCTTATGCCTCGTTTGAGGTCTGGGATGTACAGGGTTTCTCAGTGTTCCTATTCTACCATCAGATTTCATCAGATTTTTCATGCCTGTGCAATACTCCTGACCCTTTTCCCGTAACGTATCGCTGTTGCTTCATACTCAATTGAAGTTTTATTGTCAGAGCAGAGACGTTTCTTAGTTATTCTGCTCTTGCCTTAGTCTTCGATACGGCTATTTGCATATAAAAATGTAGGGATAGGCCTTTTTTTTTTTTTTTAACATTCTTGCTCTTCCTCAAATGCAAATCATCTCTACTTCCAACTCAGTCCAGAATCCAGAGAGCAGACAAATTTTCTGCTGTTCCTCAGTGCAACCAATCTATATTTTGTATCAGTGCAGAGTCTGGGGGTAGAGAGGATTTCTCTTCTCCCCTTTTCCTTCACCATCCTCCCCAACCCCCACCTCCTTGCCACACACAGTGAAAGGCAGCAGATATCTGCCTTGTATCAGTTCAGGATTCTAGGAATGAGTATGTTTCCTACTCCACCCTGGTGGTAGATGGCTGTCTTAGTGCAGGGGACAGAAAAGGAGGACTGTTGGCCCTCTTCTAGTATGAGTCATCTTCTTTTTGAAATTAGTAGAGTCTTGGATGTGGGGGAGTTATGTGTCCTTCCCCCTAGTGGCAGTGGCTTTTGTGTCACATCAGAAGAGGGTCCAGGATGAGGCCATTTCCTGCTTCCTTCTCAGTGGTTGATAACCACTACCTTATACTCTGGTGGGGTCCAGAGTACAGATTGATTTCTCCTAATTCTCTCAAAATTAGGCTGACCTTACAGAAATGATCCATAGAAGTGCTGTGCTTAACCAGCTTTCCTCCTCTGCCCCCAGTTGTCCTCATGGGCACTTGGTAAAGGCCTATTGGAAGGGTACTGATTCTCCTTGTGTTTGGGGATCCTAGGGATTCTAAAGAGTCATGATAGTCTTCATTCACATTTGAAGATCTTCTTACCTTCTTCTATGGTGGCCACTTCCCCTCAGGCTCTGTCAAAGGTATGCCAATTCATGTATGCTCTTCTCCTCATGGGAATTGTCACCTCTTGGTTTTCCAAGTTGCCTTGAGGTCTTTGCTGTCTGATGTGCTCCAAAAATTGTGATTTTGCGAGTTACCTGTTTCTCATTGTTACAGTCATAAATGATATTGTCTTGCAGGTTTCCATGTTCTAAGTGAAAATGGAACTCAGCCTTCACAGTTAATATAGTTGTGTATTTAAATTATAGCATAGATTAAACATTTTTGGTCTCTGGAATATGAGCCTTTTTTTTTTTTTTTTTTTTAATGACTACTTGTTACAAGCTCTCCTTTCTTTTCACGGAAAATACGCTCATTTACTCATGCTATTTTGTGTAATTTCTACATGAAATTTTCCTCTAGACTTTTGGCTATTGGCCAATCATTCTGTCAGAAACAAAAAAGTTATAAACTCTTTCTTCACTTACTAAGATGACCTTCAGGGCTGGAGGATCAGACAAATACAGGAGTCTGCGGAAATGCTAAATGATTTTTGTACAAAATGGTGTTGTTCTGACACCAGTGATGGAGCACGTAATGGCAGCTTCGTATGACTCTCATAGACATACTTGGTTCAGGACAGAAGTCATCCAGCAAGACTAGTTCTTTGGACCTACTTTTTAGATTTCCAGAATTTCAGTGGATAGAGTCCCATTAAACTAAACACATAACTATTTTATCTATTTTCATGGACTTTCTCCTCCTCTTTCGCTTTTAAGCCAACTGGCTTTAACTAAAAAAAGATTGACTGAAGTGCCATGCCTAATATTAGTGGTTGTCTCATCTTTCGTAAAATCACTTAGCCTCTCTAAAGCTCACTTTTCCTCATCCCCAAAATGGGATAAATTTACCAACTCTAACGGTCTTAATAGAGAGCTTGCCATGTTACTTGTATTGAATAATAAATATGTGCATTATTATTATCTAGTTTCATTTTCTCCTTAAGAAAGATCAATCTGGTTCTCATATATGCTGTTCCATAGACCACTGGAGTTTATTTTGGTGGTTTGATTGATGGATTGTTATCTCTTTCTCTGCATATGTGTCTTTGAGCAGTCTCACTGCGGTTTTGTATTTGTTCAAATGGCTCTTGACTGTTCTTAATTAAGAGTGTCCCTCACATGCATTATCATTCAAGAAAATCTGAACAACTATGCCTGCCTTCAATTTAGATTTCGTGTTTCTGTCATTGCCTAAGACTATGGAGTTTTATAAATAAAGAGACATTAATAACAAATTTATTAACGAAGGTTATCTTAACATTCTTTTTTAGTTACTAAACACTGTATTAAAATTTCCTTAGTTCACTGCAGTCATTGATGCCTGGCATTAAGAGAGAACAGAGTCAAATTTTAAATTTTACATTCTTGAAGCTGCAACTTAGTCGCATTTAATGCTTTCACATAATAGCACTTAACAACTGGGGTTAAAGGCTTATGCTAAGTATTCCTTCCCTATGCAATCATAAATGGTGCTTTTCTTAACAAATGTGCTAATTGTTCTTTTGTGTTTCATGATAGAATCATTATCTAGTCTTCACTATCCAGTTGCATTTAGGATTAGTTATGCTGTCCTTTTAATCGAATACACATGAATGTGACTAATTTAACAGACAGTAATACAGAGGAATAGCTCACAGGCTTTGGAGTGAGATTTTTAAAATCCACCCACTTATTACTAGTTATGAGACTGGAGCGGGTTATTATCTCTAAGCCTCAGTTTCTTCAGCGTTAAAATGGAGACAACAGTACCTTTTTAGATTGTGAGGACTGGAAGAGACGATGCATATACAGCACTTGGCATATTATTTAACACTAGCCAATAGCTCAGGAAATGGCACCAATAGTGATTGTGATTATTGTTATTTCTAATATTGTTATTATTATATTTCTTAGATCCTAAGCTTTTGGAAGGCAGGAAGGAACTGCATTTATACACAGAACTGTTTAAACTGCTTTTGCCTAATATCACCCAATTGATACTTTGTTTTTGACGGTTTCTTATTCCCAGATCAGTGCTGTCAGTCCTGACTTGTAAACCCTTACAGGGACGGAGCCACATTTATTTACCTTGCCCAATACATGCACATCACTCTAACAAATATTTCTTTATTATGCTGCTGATTCAGCTGTCCTGTTTCCCCTAAACTAGCTGAGGATGTTCCGGCATACCCTCTCTTTTGGAACACACCATAATTCCAAAATGAAAAAAAGACCATTGCTGGCTCAATGAGCCTGGCCTAACAAAACCCCAGAGCTTAATTTCTGGATTAACACTGGCACTTTTTGCCATTGCATCCTTTCTTTGGCTCCTTCTGCTATGTACGATTGCAATGACGATTCCCTTTGGACTTCTGGCTGAAGGCACTTGTCACTTCCAATTCATTATTTCCTTGCTGTTTGCTCACTGCAGAGCATCTGTCTCCATGCAAACCACTTTGGTAGAGGATTTGCACCTCTGTAATAGCAAGACAAATGTGATGCCTTGGTTATAAGCCTAGCAAAATAAAAATACAGGAGGGTTATTTTAAGGTTTTCAAAACCTTCTATGGATATATCTTATTTATGCTGCTATTTGTGTTTCCAGCAGGTATATCGTCTATGACATATCTCTGTGCAATGACATCAGTCTGAGAAGGCAAATCTGTTCTGCAGTTGTTTTGTCTAACATTGCCTGCCTGCATTATATTACCTGCCTAACATGATATTAATAAACTGAAAAGTTGTATATCTTTAAATAAACAAAGCCTGGCAATTCTTGTAGAGGAAAATAAATAAACGAAAAAAGCTATGGACACATTTTACTAACTTTTCGACTAATTTTTTTTTTCAAATCCCATGAGATTTCTTCTTGCTAAATTTTGTTTACACTTTTCATTTAAAAAAAAAGTATTCAGAACTCCAGTGACTCTCTCCTCAAGCAGGTCATCAGTTAAATGCTCACAATCCAGAATTTACCAGCTTTCATATCAATTAATTCTTCTAAAGACAAAATCCTGAACTATTAGACACATTATTACATTCTATGAAGCCCAAAACAATTCAGAGTATAGCATGTTATAGTAAAGAGGACAATTAACTTAGAATCAGGTGTCTGAACACTTCTGTTTCTTGAACATGTGACCTTAGATAGGTCAATAAATTCCTTTGGGCCAATGAAATACTGACTTTCTCTGATAGTCAGTAGATAGTGACCTTGGAAAGTCTATAAGAAACAGTAGACATGCAAATGTTTAATATACACAGCAAATTAGTTCTCTTGTGACCCATTGCATGAAAAATTTCATAGTTATTATTTTGTATTCTTTGCAATTACAGCTTCTATCCTCCACCAGGCATTCCTTGTGCTTACTTGTAAGAACATTGCTATGCTCAATTATTCATT
Source organism: Camelus ferus (assembly GCF_009834535.1). Taxonomy (NCBI): domain Eukaryota; kingdom Metazoa; phylum Chordata; class Mammalia; order Artiodactyla; family Camelidae; genus Camelus; species Camelus ferus. The sequence goes on from NC_045705.1 coordinate 421,424, forward strand.
CAACAAATATTTTTGAGTACCTTCTGGTTCTAGGCATTGTAGACACAGCAAAATCAAAGTAACAGGGACAAAACTGAACAAAGAAAGGGCCCTTTACCAGGGGATCTGGATCTTGTCAAATTTCAATCTGTTATAGGTTCATTAGTTTCAGGATTCATTCATTAATCTTAGTAAGGCTGGAATAGGGAAAAGTCACAAACAAAAAGAATGTAGTGCAACAAATATAAAGCTTAACTTAAAGAAGCTATTAATTGAAAATAAAAGTAGGGACATGATACTTACCTTGAGAAAAACGGACACTTCCTACATTATGAAAAAAAAGTGGCTATCAAGTGAAAAATTCGGTTCATCAGCCTAATAGTCATAGTGAAAATGTCAAGGAATCTGGAAACTCTTGCCTTTGTTATGTTCTGTTATGTTTTGAGAAAACTAGATGTCTGGAGGCATAGGGATCAACTAGCTGATGATCGAGGGGCATTTTTCCACTTTGCATTGATACACTTAGATTCCCTTGAAAAGGCACACAAACAAAGGTTTACAATGAATGACTTTCCCCTCCAAACTCTTGTCTGCTTGACTTTCTCCCTGTAATCCCGTTACTTGGCATACATGAGTTGAACTGAGGTGTTTCATCTCTTTTCCTTGGGAGAAAAGCTGATAGTGAAGCTTGAGTCCTCAGTCCTGTGGATCATGTGGAAAATTATGTCAGAATCACATCTCATTTGAAGAGAATCCCTTCCCTTTGAACAAGGGCTTCTAAAGAGATTTAACTTTTTCTGCCAGCATATTGCCTTCAACAGAAACTTTACAAGCACCCAGTGGGTTTGGAGTGGGTAACCTTAGAGATGACATCCACCATCTGGAACTTTGGGAAATGGAGTTGAGAGGTAGTGGTGAGTGTATGCAATTCACTACCGGTGAGATCGTGTTCAAATATCCTGACCTCCCTGACCTTCAGTTTCTTTTTCTTTTTTGTAAAATGAATAAGCAGGACTAACATTTTTTTTAGATCATTTTAACTGAATGAGTATTTATTGAGCAGCTGGGTACCAGGGATACAAAAGTGCCTGGAGTTCTCTAAGTCATCAGCATGTTTTCAAGGGCATTAATAATTTTTTTTTGTTTGTTATTCTAAGAAATGTAGCTTCAATTACGTGGGCATCTCACTATTTCCAATGTAGAACATGCATATTTCCCCTTCTTGTGATTATTTTTTTTTTTTCCTGTAGAATCTTCCTTTCCTGGCATTGCCTAATTCACTCCCACCTGACTATCTAAATTCCATCCATGTGTCAGGGACACAGCACAAGTCTCATTTACTCCACAGATCTCTCCCATTTTGGACTATTCCAATCCATGAATTTTGATTGAATTTGTCATCTTACTGTGTAGTTCCTCTTTTAATTGCTTTAAGTGTGTTAGTTTTGTTTCCCAATTAGATTGTAAACACCTATAGGTCATAAGTTATAACCTATATCTCTTTTGCTGACCCACAGAACTTGCCAAAGAGTCAACGTCACAATAGATATAATTATATATAGTATATATTATATATTAAATATATTAATATATAATAAATATTTATATATTTAATTATTTATTTATACATTTAATTATATATTATTGCATAAATAATATATTTAATTACATATTATTAATTATTATATATAATTTATATTAATATATATTAAATAACATATTATATGTTAAATATATTAACATATTATATAACATATTATATAATATACCAATAATTTATAATATATAATAAATACCAATTCTAATTGCCTATTTAATAACTTCTTGGCTTTCAGCACTCCAAAATTCTACACCAGATAAATCAGGTATTTTTTTCCCCCAAAATTATACAGCTGATGAACTGTAACTATATTAGTTTGAGTACATCAAGTATATTTTCTCAAATTTCCATATTTAAAAAGAAACGTTTACATTATTCTTACGCTTGCCACGTAAGGAGCTGGCGTAATTAACCAGACATTCTCCGTTAGCTGTTGCACCAAGTAAAATTTTAAAAGCGTTAAACTAGAGGGATCATGACATCCTATTTTTGCCCAGTGAGGAATTGCTGGTCCCAGTGAGAAATTTGCCCATTCAGTCATTTTTTATTTTTAAGTAAAAGACTGCATGCTAGGAAAATGTTGCAGAAAATTGTACAAAGGAGGGAAGAAAAAAAATCTCTCACCACATTAACAAGCAAAGCAGGTAGCAAGCACTTTTGAATAGCGTATTGATGACATCAAAAAAGTCATTTAAAATCTAAAAATTGAAAACCAGAGCAAACTGAGACTAAGTACTAAGAGCGCTTTTGTAGGAAGGCAACCTAAGGAGATGAGTGCAGATAGGGTGCTGCGGGGCAACGGAAGGAACTTAGTCTGGCCATGCTTAGAGTGAAAGATTCTCCATACTGACCCCCATCCTGAGACACATTATGGGTACAAATCTCTATCTGAGAAAACTCATCTGTCAAGCCTGTGGCGCCCAGAGTGGACAAATTCAGGTAACAGCGATCCTCAGTGGACACCGTTTTAATAAATCTTGTTCAGGAAGCCACGCCTAACAGTGGTACAGCTTTTACTCTTGATTATGAGCCATAATTTATTAGTTTATTGCTTGATTCATTTATTTGTTAGTGCATTTATGCCTTGCCTCACTGCAAAATTAATGTGCGCTGGCCACCTCCAGGAAAACTGTTGTTGTTTTTTTCATTTTGGCTCTGGTGCAAACAAGTGCCCTTGGGCACTTCAGTCAACCTTTGTTGGACTCAGTTTCCACATCTGAAAAATGAAGGAATAAAGTCAAATGATGCATGGAAATTTCCTCATGCGTTTCTTTATGCAGTGCTTTGATTTTTTTTTTTTTTTTAGTATGCCGAACAAGAATCACAGAGAAGGCTTGCTGTGAATAATGTATCGGATGAAGAAGGAAGCTATATAAATGCAAAGTAATCATAATATAAATGCCAAACAATAATTATCCCTGAGATCCGGCATTTACTACCAGTGGTGACGTTGGTAGGAAGGTGATTCATAGAAGCACCACCACTATGATTAGGGCAATAATGTGAGTGACTTGGAAGAAGCAGAGTTAAGTAATCGCAGGGTGAAGAAGGAATAACTCAATGATGGCAAGCTATTTAAAAGTCAGTTACAAGGGAAGAATAAATTTACGGTATCCATGAATGGGGACCATAGCAAGATATAATGAATAGAAATTTAGGAAAAAATTGTAGACTAAATAAGATAAACTGTCCATAATAATATAAAATCCTATATTCTGGAGAGCTCAGAATTGTATAAATTGCCTCAGAGAGTTTTGCAAGCTGAGACCACTGGAGAAACTTGCAAGATTCCACAAATTAATTTGTCCTCAGGTAGGAGTCTCCTTGCTAATATGTTCATTTCCCTCAGGCCTTCCGTAGATCCCTAAGGAGGGGCCACAGCTGTTAACGTGGGGTTGTAGTCAGGCTCCCTCTGACGCTAACTGTCTCAGATAGAGACGCCTTTCCTCTTGGTGCTTTGACAAGTGACCTGTCTGCTCTGATTATTTTATTTGCTTGCGCCCCTCCCCAATTCTTCCTTCCTCAATCCTACAAAACACAACTTCGGACGTCAACTTGCATCACTGTCTGGCAGTGGGGCCACTGCAGGTGGGAATGAAGATGGAGATGGGTAGAGGAATGCAAAGGAATCAAACATGATTCCTCTTTGACTCGACCCAGAATGTAACCCTAGTTCATAGATCCCCCTGCAGATGGAAAACTTCTCCTCAGACTTCAGAGACGGCCACCATATCAGCCTGGTCTGCTTTCTAGGCTTGGATAAACCTGGCTGAAGATGAGTAGGTTAACATTTACTAGGTGATCCTTTTGAGAAGTCTTCTTATAGTAGGGGCTTTCTGTATGTTATCAAGTTTTATATGTGCTATGATATTAATTCCTGTCATATCTGTGTGTTGTTCATTTAAAAAAAAAACCCCAGAGTGTAGAAAAAAAAACTAATTAATTTAAGGAAATCTGGTTAGATCACTATTTGGCAAGGTTGGATTAAAAAAAAAAGCCATCTTTGGTGGAAGTTTTTACACTTTAGTTAATTGTTTTGGCATCTTGTAAGAAGAAATAGTTTAATTAAATTATTGCATTTTGTGTTCAAATTATGTAATTGCAGAAAATATTAGTTTGATATTTATATTTCTTCATATTCTTTTGCAGATCTTTGGGGAGACGAGTTATATAATTGGAAGAATCAGCCCCTTTTTAAAACCATTTATCTTAAGATAAATCAAAAACATAGAAAACCACATGAATCAAATGGACGGTGAAACCAACAAGTCAAGAAATGGAACTTTGCCAGTCACTCTAGGAGCTCCTTTCCTGTGACCCATCCTAGATTTTACGCTCTTCCTCCACATACATAAACAGTCTCCTGACTTTTAGAGGAATCAGTTTCCTGTGTGTATGTGTGTATTTTCACCCAGGCATGCATTCCTAGACATTTCGACCTTGCCACTTTTAAGTTTTAATCGAATATATCCTTTAAGTCTCCGTCTGGTTCTTTTCCTACAGGATGTTGTATCTGTACAGTTTTCCACAGCCTCTGGAGTTTGCAGGTTACATATTCATGGTACAGTCTTTTTAGAAGGATATTCCAGAGCCCTCTCTCTCTCTCTTGCTCTCTCCCCCATGGTTGTCTGTCTCACACACTGAGGAAAGATCATGTGAGCATGCGCTCACGGAACCAGGCTTCCCATAACAAGAGGAAAGACCTCACCGGATACCAGCTCGGCTGGGAACTTGATCTTGGGCTTTGAGTCTCCAGAACTGCGATAAAATATATTTCTTTCCTTTAAGCCTTTAACCCAATCTGTGCTGTTTTGCTCTGGCAGCCCAGCATGGGCAGACTAAGACAGTTAATGTTTAAAAATCACTTTTCTACAAAGTAAACCAAAATAAAATTATTTGTGGCATTTGTCAGTCTCCTTGCAAATGACCAATTTCAAATGACCAAATCACTGAAAATAGGGTTGCAAAGAAACGTGTACACAGGGCTCTCATGAGCTGTGTTATTCGTGTGTATCATTACTACATGCCGCCTCTCTCCCCCTGAATCTTCACTTCTCTTGATCTATAAGTAACTGTGTGTTTAATATTTACTGCTAACCTTTGTGTCTCTGCCATGTTTTGATTGTCTGTAGCTTATCCACTCATCGATTTCTCAGAAAAGGCTCTTACCAACAATGTTTCCTGAATTCTGGCAAGGCGATAACATTATTCTGTGCTCTTAATATCAAAGAGTTTTGCTGGATATGACATCTGGGCTTGTGTTTTTGCTCCCCACCCTGATCCCTGAGAATCTAAAATATGCTTCTCCCATTTTCTGCTGGAGGAAAGTGAGGCTGATGAAAAGTCGGAGAATGACAACTCATTTTCTTTCCTTTAAAAGTCACAAACGCTCACCCCCAGGATCTTCTCTTTTTCTCAAATTAAAAAAAAATAAAATACTAGAATATATTTGTTTTGTTTTTGCCGGACAGGTCAAGCGTTCTCAGATCTGTGATGCATTTTGTCAATACCTAGTGTCAAATCTTTCTTTTTTATTTCCAGAAATTCTTATTAAATTACAGTTTTTAGTATTTTCTTTATCTTCCTTCTTGAGAGACCTCTGCTTTCTGTATGTTGAATCACTTTTGTCTACCTTCAGTATTTGTATCTCTCAAATACTTTTTACCATTATCTTTACGTTAAAATTTTTTCATTCTAATTTTGTCTACATTTCTTCTCTTAAACCATTATCTAGTGTGTTCATCCCTGTGTTCTTTCTAGTCTATTTCTTCTTTCTTCCCACCTGAAGTGTTTTTTTCTCTTATATCTGATTCTTTCCTGTGTTCTTCCATCTCCTATGTAAGTTTGTAAATTATAATTTAACTCACTTTGAAAGAATAGTTACACTGTTGGTCGTTTTTAGAGTGTCTCTGTATAGGTGGCAGGTGTGCTTGTTGCTTGGTGTGCTTTGCCGTGTCCTTTATTTGTAGGATAATTTGTATGGGATTTAATCTTCAGGCACTTCTGTGGTTCATTTTGATGTGATATTACTTTTCTTGAATTTTAGAAGGAGGTGTGGTTTGGGAAAACTTTTCTAACTTCCCAGAACCTCTTATGCTATTTCTGTGTAGCCTTCAGAATATGAACATTTTTGTGAGAATCTGAGCTCTGTTTCACTTTCATTTCCCCCCTTTTCCCTGGACATTCTCTTTCTTCTACCTCCATGATCCTTAACTTGGTAAATTTTGAATCCACTCTCACTAGGTGTTCCTCCATGTTAGGATCTGTTCTGGAAAGGAGGCAACAAAGTCAGTTTTGAAGTTTCATAAAGGCTGGTAGATGTCTCCCTTCTATCACGTGGTCTAACTGTGGTTCCCGGGCATCACTTGCAGTTGGGAGTTGGGGAGGTTCCTCCCATTTCAAGATCTTTCTCAAATTGACCTGGGATGCTTTCCAGTGAATACATGTGGCCGTTTTGGGATTCTTCCATTTTGGGTTCATCAACTTGTTCCTTTGGCTTCCTGTTTTTGCCCACACACACATGCTGATAAATTTCAGGTCTTGTAAGCTGAGAACATGTTTGGATTTTGATAACTTCTCCCCTAGTTTTGTTTCTACTGTCTATTGCATGTTGATTTTGCCACCTGGCTTCTCTACTTTTTATGTGGGGATTTGGAGAAATTCAAAAGTTATGCCTCCACCCCGACACCTTCCCACAATTCATCAACATTGGCTCTATGACACATATATTCTTACAATTCTTCTGCTGCCTTTTTTTTAAAGTACTGTATCACCTACAGACATTTGGTTGTGAGTCATGTCATGTAATCCTCGCTTTTCCCATGGCTACAGAGTATGTTGTCCATTTAGATAAAAAGTCTCGGCATCAAGTTAAACAGGGAAACTGACACTGTAGCCCATGGGATGGTGGATAGAGTGTGGCTTAAAATTGGGGAAAACATTTCTCAAGTGCAATTTAATGGGCATTTAAATATAACTTGCAATTTTTGGAATTTATTGCAAAACTGAACACATATACAGAGATGTTGAGATTTTTCAGCAGTGTTCAGAAGAGTTAATTAGACGCATTCTATATGCCCATCAGTAGATCAGTGAAAATACATCAGGCAACCATTTAAAATGATGACACATAGCTATACTCAATACTTACAGGAAAGAGCTCTACAATTTTCCTTTTTCAGAATTCTTAAAGCTGAATGATGTTTTATAGGCATTATGTGTATATATATACATAGGAAGGCATCACTGATTTCTGGTGATGGAATTTTTACTGATCAAAAGAATCTTTTGACAACACAAATGAACTTATATATAAGACAGAAACAGACTCACAGACATAGAGTACAGACTTGTGGTTGCCAGCAGGGAGAAGGTTGGGAAGGGATAAAGTGTGAGTTCGAGATTTGCAGATACTGACTGGTATATATAAAATAGATAAATTTACACTGTAGAGCACAAGGAACTATATTCAATACCTTGGAATATGACAATGAAAATATGCATGTTCATGTATGACTGAAGCGTCGTGCTGTACATCAGAAATTGACACAACATTGTAAACTGACTATACCTCAATAATAATTCAAAAAAACAATCTTTTAACAATATTATTTGTGTGGCTTTATTTTCCTACATAAGAGTGCATTACCTTTCTAACCAAGGGAAAAATAAGTGAGGGACAAAAATGTGAATGTGCTTTGGAGTTCAGCATACCTAATATTAAAGATAGCCAACTTTATTATTTGTGAATTTACCTACTTGCTAAAATTTATCTGTAGTCTTAAAATCAATGCTCAGAGCACTTGTGCAGTCATCTGTAGACATGTGCAGGGTGATGAAAAGATTGAGTTGCTTGAAGAGCACGTCCCCAGCTGAGACCAAATGAGGTGACACTCTGCCTTCTTGTTTCATCTCATGCTGCAATCAAGTGTCCATGTTGTGGCCTCTTTCATGCTGTGCTTTTCTCATTTGGTGCTTTTTGTCGGTCACTTCAGTGCTGGGGCCCTGAGCACAGTGCTGAGGTGCTGTCTGGCGTTCCTGAGGTCAAAATGTCTGTGATGCACCTTATAGAGAAACAAATGTGTTTCCGTTTGTTCAGACATGAATTCTTGTGCTGTTGGCCGTGAACTCAATATTAATGAGTCAAAAAATATATTAAATTAGGTGTCTTTAAACAAAAATTCACATAAAACCATGTTATCTATAGATAAGTCAACAAAACTATTGTGACCAGAGGCTTGCTGGAGTTTAACCACGCATTTCCCCTAGGAGCAAGGGTTCCATATTTGCTAATTCAGTGGTCCCAGTAACTTTATGGAACATAACTACTGTGAATAATGAGGATTGACTTTATTGATTTGGAAACTGCTAGTTATTAAACTTCTCTAAAACTAGTTCCACATCTGCAAGATAAAAAGCACTGTGGGACTTATCTCCTGGGACTGCTCTGAGTGTAACATGTCATTGTATATGGAAAGCCCATGTTACAGAGTTGACCCTAAGCCCGTCTGAGACTTGACACCCCCACCTTCTTGTATTCAGGTATCATTGTATTCAGGTGTGGTTTTTTTTTTTTTTATTTTGTTTTGTTTTGTTTTTGGGGGGAGGTAATTACATTTATTTATTTGTTTATTTTTATTTACTGGAAGTACTGGGGATCGAACCCATGCCCTCATGCATGGTAAGCATCCACTCTACCATTGAGCTATACCCCACCCCCACCTCAGGTGTTCTTTTTAACCCTGTATACTCATACTCTAAATAACTGCCACCAGTAGCACAATTTGTCTTTGGCAGGACCTCTGAAGCCTCACACATTTATAGAACTCCCCACATTCCATGTCAGATACTGTGAAAGTTATAGGACTCATTTATTTTGGATTCAATAAAGGTGATGTAAAGTTGATGTGGGATTTAGGAAAATATTCCTTTAAGCTGTCTCTTAATGTAAATTTGAACAATAATTCTTGTTTCTAGTTAAAATTCTGCCACTTTTTCGGTCTTCGCCTTTGCTGAAAATGACTTGTTTCTTCCTTGCGGACACTTCTGAACCTTCAGTTTCAACGGGAGCAATTCTGGCTGATGAGGAACAGATGTGTCCTGAGTACAGATAAGGGGAAATAATGACTCAACTCCTAAAAAATCCCTAAAGATGAGACTAGAACTAAAGCTAAAATAAACAGCAATTTCCTACCTACCATTCCTTTGAGAACCGATTTCTTAAGAGACTGAACTCTTGGTAGCAGCTGATTTCAGGAATTCAAAAACTGGTGAGATTTGGGATGAAAGATTCTGGGAATCGTTTAGTAAGTGGCATAAAAGAAATATGATCAGATAGCATTTCATCCCACTTAATATTTTGTAATGCCCTAAGAGTTATTTCAAAAAATTCTTTTGTAAAGTGACATTGGCCAGGATCAAATAACCGCATGTATATGGTAATATTTTCTTCCAGATCTAGTCATTTTCCTTAAAGTATATATTTTCTTAGACAAAAACAGGGGATAAGGAAGTTTACCTATGGCCTAGGGCACAGCATACACACAGTGAGTCTGAAATTGATAGCAACACACAGGCTTGGGGATTATAAAGATTTTGTACTGCGTTTGTAACTTGCCAGGTATTAAATAGCTCATATACTGAAGAAAAGTACCTTATTTCCTTTATTTTACCTTCAGATATAATCATATGAGTAGCAAAACATAATCTTTATTACTTTTCTTGTTGTAAACTCTGAAATGAGTTCATTTTAATATCTGATCAGTCAAACACATAACCTCTGTTGAGACAGCTAATTCAGATGGATTCTTCAAATGGAGAAAATTGGAGTTTAAATGTGACTAGAGGGAAAGAGAATGGCTTGTTGTGTGTAAAATGATGGATTGATTAATGGGAGGCAAAAAGGCCTTGATATGTGATATATACGTCTGTGTACAGAACTAACTTCCAGAGTAAGGGGGCAGTGGAGTCGAGAATCATGGTCGTAATCAAAGGGGGTGATACAGCCAAATGCATCATAAAACTGTAAAGTTGAATCTGCAACAGAAGTGTGCAATAATGAAATGTTAAGTATGGAATGTACCTTTAAGAACCCTTGTTGTTTTAACAGGGAAGTGGTACCAATTGCTTTTTGCCATTTGGAATTCTGGTCAGAGTCATGATAGAACACTGGAATTTCTTTGTTTTAAGATGGAAGATTTCTGAGGGGGAGGGAAGAGCTCAGTGGTAGAGTGTGTGTCTAGCATGCACAATGTCCTGGGTTCAATCCCCAGTACCTCTATCAAAAATCAAAAATAAAACAAATAAACAAACCTAATCATCTCCCCCCTTAAAAAAAAAAAGATGGAAGATATCTGAAATTCTATTGGATTGTAGTCCTGTTGGAGATTCTAGGCTAATCTATCAAGTCACTTGAAGGGCATTATTTAGTGCTGCAAATGTCGAAATATTTTTAAAATTAAATTTCAGTGAGACAATCAGCTTTTAACTGCCACTTAAGAAATACTTTCAAAAGTCATTGGTGCATGTGTCCTTCCCCTAGAGGGAAGTGCTCCTAGCAAAAATTAAGGAAAGCGAATGGCTTGGTGCATGTAAAATGACTGGACTGATTAATGGGAAACAAAAGGTCTTGATATGTGATATACATGTGTATGTACGGAAGCGAGGATGTTAACTACAGCCTAGGGCAGGACAAGTACAAACTACATTCTTAATTTTAGGAGCGTTCTTCATTCATCACTCAGTCAGAAGGATTTTTAATATGTCCATTTGGTTGTAAACTCAGTATCAAGCACAGTAGAGATCACATAAAAGAAATAGAAGACAGAGTTGTGACCGCAAAAATGTTTACTCTAATAACTGCATGTTATGAGAGTTAAGGATGACAGACTTCAGCACACGCAGCTAAGCAAGGTCACCTTGACCCTGACATTCTATAGAAATTACATTAAATGCTCATCCAAGATTTAATCCATTCCCCAAGATTGTTTCTTTCTCTCTCTCTTTTTAATTCTAGATAATTTTGGTTCACTTAGTAACTTCTGGGTTAGCTCTCCAGCTTCTGCAGAATTCTCACCACTTAATTTACAACATGCTGCTCTAGGTTTTCCATGCCCTAGGTGTGGTTGATCCACGGACTAGGACTCTTTTCATTACTCTGATTCACTCCCTCCCTCCGTTATCATTCACAGAAGGATGTTGTATTTGCTTTAAGATGGTCCAGTGATAGTCATGGGGTCATCACAGATTCACAGAGCAGGTGAGTCAAAACTGAATCTTAGATGCTCCTAGGTGAGGACAGTGGACTAAACACTTGTGTTTATCCCTTTCAAAGCTACAGTAAATGATGGTAATGTAATTTTTTAATTATATAAACTCACAAGTAAAGAGTGAACAAAGAAGAGATGATATTGATATTTTAAAATAAACTTTATTAGAACAGTTTTAGATTTACAAAAAATTTACAAGGATAGTACAGAGGCTGGCATATGCCCCAGACCCAGGGTCCCCTATTATTAACCTCTTACACTAATACGGCATATTATTACAATCAATGAACTAATATTAACTCATTATCATTAACTAAAGCCCGTACTTAATTCAGATTTCATTAGTTTTTAACCTAATGTCTCTTTTCTAGTCCAGGATCCCACCCAGAATATCACATTACATTTAGGAATCATGGCTTCATTGGCTTCTCTCCACTGTGACAGTTTCTCAAACTTTCCTTGTTTTTAGTGACTTTGACAGTTTTGAAGAGTACTGGGCAAGTGTTTTGTGAAAGCATTTGGTATTTGTCTGATTTTTTTTTTTTTTTTTCTGACAAGACTGAGGTTTGGGTTTTGGGTTTGGGGGAGGAGTACGACAGAGGTAAAGAGTCATTTTCATTATATCATATCAAGGGTCCGTACTATCAACATGACTTAAAACTCTTGATGTTGACTTTGGTCACTTGAATATTATTTGTCAGGTTTCTACACTGTACAGTTGCTCTGCCCTTGTGTTCATACTGCACTCTTTAGAAGGAAAACACCACCATTTTGTAGTAGAAAGCAAACGAAAGAAGGGTCACTGGTGTAGCAGACCAGAGCAAGCTGAATCCCAGTGAGGAAATGGAGATACAACCTAACTTGCATTGCAGAACTTCCCAAAGGATCATGAATTGGTGGAACGAGATAGCTCTGGAAGCAGGTTTATTGTGAGGCTGTCAAGGAACACTCTTCAAGAAGGAGCTAGACTCCCTGATCACCTCGGTCACCTCCTCACTCACCAGACAGGATAACTTCCCTTCCTGTACACAGTAGATGATCAGAAGTTGTTTTGTTTGCTTGTTAGCTGTTTTCATTTGCTTCTTTTTATGTCCTTTTCCTGAAGAGTATAATACAGTAGGACTTTGACATCAGGAAAAGTTGAGTCATTGTGGAGGGCAAAGGTGCAATGTGATCCTGTAAAAGTTTGCATAGTCATTGTTAAAAATCCTAGCTCTCTTACCCCGCTTGGCTTCTAAATACTGACAGCTGTGCTTAACACCCTTTAGACAAGAGTTTGTAATGTCCTTCCCTCATCAATCCATCAGCTGAAGAGGACAGATTAGAGGACACTGGAGTCACCAAATAATTGACACGGTACTATTAACTTTCAGTGAAGCCCATATTCAAAAGCCCTACACTTGTAGGAAGGGTTCAGTCACCTAAATTAGAGGACAGAGCAATAAAGTAGACACATCTTCACATGAGAAACAGAGGAGCCATCAGCATTTCAGCAGAGAGACAAGAAAAGATACTTTAAGTATCAAATAAGAACAGGATGCTACTAAAAAACAACAAAAGAAATAGGAGAGCAAAACTAAACTTTTGAAATTAAACATTCTGAAATTCTCGTACTTATTATAAGAGAAACAAAGAACTCAACTAAAAAGTTGATGAGGAAGGTTGAGGAATTTTTCCAGAGCATAGAAATAATATATAAGAAGATGCAAAAGATCAAGGAGATAATAGAAAATTAGAAATTAATTCTCGGAGGTCAAACACCTGAGTGAGAGGCACTCCAAGAAGAGAAAACAAAAAATACAAAGAGAAATTCATCAAAGAAATAATCCAAGGAGGGAGGGTATAGCTCAAGTGTTAGAGCACATGCTTACCATGCACAGGGGCCTGGGTTAAATCCCCAGTGCCTCCTGTAAAAATAAAAGAATAAACCTCATTACTCACCCTCAAAAAAAAAAAAAAAAAAAAAGAAAAAAGAAAAAAAAAAAGAATTCAAGAAAAATTTCCAGTTTCTAGTATAAACAGGCCTATTGAGGACTCAGCACAAAGCATACATGTGTCATCAAGGCACACAGAAAAACTTTAGATCACTGCAGAAAAGAGGAGATATTTTAAAATTTTCCAGAGTGGGGGAAAAAAGGCAGCATGCAAAAAATTCAGAGTCAGAATGGATTGAGGTCAATCAAACGCTGGAACTTAGAGAAGAAATAGCTTCAAATTTCTGAAGGCAAACTACTTCCAAAATAGTATTTTACTTACTTGAAAACTATTAATTAAACGTGAATTAAGATAGACTAACTGCATTTTTCACAGAAGCAAAGCTTCCAAACATTTAGCCTCCATGCATCGTTTCCTAGGAAGCCACTGAAGGATGTGTTTAGCCATCCTTCTTTTTTTTTCTTCCCCGTTATTCGCACAGAGACCAAACGAAAAACGAACAAAAAACCCACAACCCAAAACAAAACAGCAGCAAAACATCCCAGGCACTCAGCAGCATCCTCGGGGCCAGCTGTTCCTCCCGGCAGCTGCAAGGTGTCTAAAAATCCACCCCTGGAGACCATCTCTGCTTTTTCCTGGAACATTTGCCGTGAAAAAGCAGCCACGGGGCATTCCTCTGTTTCTGACACAGCCCATCCGTCAGCACCCTGTGCTGGGGAACTGACCGCTTACCCCATCTCCCTCGACAGGAAGTACTCTCAATTTTGGGGGACCATGGCAGATGCCCTGGGAGCCTGGGGCCTGGGCGTGGCTGGGGCGAGTGGAGGGTGGGGTTTCCAAGGAAGGCAAACCGGGTGCGGTTCCAGCCGTCAGGGCGCGCTGTGCGACTTCAGGCCTTTGGGCGGAGCAAGCGCGGGTCCTGATGGAGGAGCAGGGAGAGGACGGGCCGGGGCGCTCAGTGTCAGGAGTGGCTCAGAGACTGGCAGAGTCAGGCTGGAGGCGCTGCAGCCGTAACCCCTTTCCGGAGGAAGCCTGGCACCAATCTCAGGATGTAAGGAGAGAAACCAGGCCGCGGAGGAGTCCTGGGATGAGAAACACCTGGGTGCCCTGGCGCCAAAGGCCCCTCCTTCCTTGCGCCTCCTGAAGGAGTTTAGCTCACACCACCGAGCTCGCAATCCCCAAAGCTTGCGGACTCTTCCACTCCCCCAGATCTGTCACTTTGTGGTGGGTAGTGCCAGAGGCCCGGCCAGGTGCGGAGGAAACTCTCTGTCACAAGTATGGCTGGTGATGGGGACCTCCTGGAGACAGACCGGTGAAGTAAACTGCGCATGCGCAGAAACAAAGCAGGCAGCCTTCCAGGAGCCCAAGAGCCCTGGGCTGGGGTGGGGCTTCTGGCAGGTAACCCTGGGGCCCCAGAACAACGTCTGCCTAGGTCCTAGGCCCAAGCAGCGCAAACATGCTGAGCTATTTATGTGGAACTCTGCATCATATGGTAAAATAACACCTTTCTAAAAACTCTCTATTGTTTGTACCTATGCCATTAAAATACAGAATCAGTTATTTTTCAAGGTATATAAAAGAGATTGGTTCACGCCATTGATGAACAAACACACTTTCCCTTTTAATTTTCAATGGAGAGTCACCAGAGATTTTATTAAAATGTACTAATCATTCTTCTTTCGCATATCGAGTGACTCTTCTGTGTCAACCAAAGTCACGGGCACCTGGGACATAAAGGTAAACGATGTTAATACGCAGCATCTAAGGGTTCCAAGCATAGTAGGGGAGGCACAACACAGTCAACTGTAAACGTGGTTTTTAGTGGCTATGAGACAGGAGGGAAGGGGGCAGGGCACAGCCATTCAAGGAACACACAGCAATTAACACCAGGATGGCGGAGGATTCAACCCCCAGGAGGCCTTTAGGCTTAGGACTTTAGCTGAATTTGAGCTTCATTATATGCTCAGTGTAACATTAGCATGGTGAATAACATGCCCCCAGGTGACATGAGGTGGTCCCAAGGCTAGCCACAGAAGGTCAAAGAGTGGGAAACGGCCAACTTCCTGGGAATCCCAGCCCCTTCCCCAGGCTACTTAGACTGGTCCTTCCACTTATTAGCATATGAAGCCACCGAGCCCATAAAAACTGGCAACGTGGTGTCTCATGCCTGCCTTTTCGCTCTCTCATCCTTGGAGACGGCCCGCACTCTGTGTATGGAGTGCGTACCTACTTTTACTGTAACCTGAGCTCCCAACTCCCACACCTCGGGGCCTTTTTCTTGCCTTACACTCTATGTAGTATGTATCTCTTTAAACAAATCTACCTTTACTCAACTGTGGCTCACACTTGAATTCTTTCCTGTGTGAAGCCAAGGACCCACACTTGGCGGGGCACTTCCCAGGGGCTCTACCGAGGCCTGGGACACAGCCCTCTTCATGCCCACATCTGTTTTTCCTTGCATCAGATATAAGAAAAAGCTATATGCAGGTTACAGTGGGGACATAAAGGAGGAAAGGATCCTCTCAAATTCAGGAGGAGGGAGTTTTTGAAGACTTTACAGACCAGTACTTACACAGTTTAAAAAATGAGCAGCGATTTTCCAAACAGATGAGGTAGAGAACTTCTAACTGGGAAGACGAAACATTCACAGAGGCATGAGACAGCTTGGTTGTTGAGTCAAATGCAAGTAATTCCTATATATGTTTGTGCAGAAGTTGTGCATTAGTGTGATTTGAGTGGGAACTGGGACGAAGAAGCAATGGAAGGCAGGTTTGGGGAAAGTTCTGAAAAACTCATGCATCACATAATGAATTATCCTTAAACCAAGCCTAGGATAACTAATATTTCAATATGGTTATGTAATGTACCCAGACCTCCTTCAGTTAATCTTAACCTGTATATATTTCACTCTTATTCTCATCAAATATTCTTCTTTGTTCTACTCTCTAATTTGTAACTTTCATAACAACTGTTCCCATTTTAAATCTTTGCTGTTTTTCAGATTTTTCATTTTGGATGCATTCTACTGGATCTCCTGGATTCAGGGTACCTTGGGCCTGTTTTTGACCATTGAATGTTTAGGCCAAGTGACCTATCAGTATTTAGATTCCTTTTTTTTTTTTTTTTCCAATTTTTATCAAAGGCACTGATCTATATAGGCACCATACATAAATGTTTAAAATCACTATGGCATTTTCATATCATGGATACCAGTAGCATACTGGGCCATTCTAAATTTCCAACTTACCTACAGGAAAGATGTTGATTTAGACAAGCTATTTTTATTTTTCTATCCATTGCTATTTTCAAATTTCAAAAGCAAATTATGATTAACTTATGAGCTTTCCAAATTAAAGCAAAGATCAAAAGCCCTCAAATCTATAATTAGGCATACTTCTGGTGTCAAAGCTGGACACCGTGACAAGATCTCAAGAACTTCATTCAGTGGTAACATATGATTAAATAAAATAACTTTCTAGCATTTTTAACACTCCGCAAAATAAGGTACACATTGTTTGCCAACTGCAAGGTAATAGGTGTCATTAACTAATCAAGACAATTTCAAGCTAACTGAGAAATACAAGAATCAAGAAATATTAGTTTTGACAATATGCTCTAATTCAGCACAAAAACATATAGAAGTCTTTTAAAAACACAATAAAATATTTCAAAAGATAAAGGTTTTCTGCCAGTTCATATAATAATTCTCAATAAAGTCATTATCTTCATTGCTGTTCTGAGAAGCATATTTTTATTTCAGCATCTGAAGCCATGGGTGGAAATTAATACAAAAGAGTATTCTGCATTTGGTAAAAACTCACTAAATAGTAATTGATTGATAAACTGTCAAAACAGCTTTTTTTCCCTCCTGCATCAGGTTGTATGTACACTGAAATACCCAATGGAAAAATGCAGCTATTCTGTCATTACATTACACCCATGCAAAAAATTAAATTCAATTGAAAATGAAAATCAGTTATTTTTTGAGTCCAGTTGATTTATATACGTAGGTATCTCCAGAATATAGCAACACTTCTGCTCTCTTTCTTTAGGACGCATCTGGCTATTAGATCACTTTATTACTTCCCAAACTGCATCTTAACTTTTTATCAACGAATTACCATTTGACAAGGGTTAAACTTTGCAGATCTTGTGAATTTATAGTAACAGTTATTCGCAAAGTCTACGTCAATGGAAACAAAAGTTGTCACAAGTCATTGAAGATGACTGATTATTGACTATAATTCTTTTCACTGGAATTTTTGAATGCTGACTTTCCCTATTGCAGCTTTTTACATAAGTTTAAAAAATTAAAGACTATTGAGACGATTTATTAGAGTCAGCACAGTGTAGTAGGTAGGGGTATAGATTTTGGAGCCAGGTGCCTGGGTTTGAATCCTGGTTCCGCTGCTTTCTACACGTGTGACTTTGAGCGAGATACTTAACCTCTCTGTGCCTCAGTTTCTTCATTTGTGAGAAATTGATATAATAATATTTACTTTACGCTGTACTTAGGAAAATTTAGTTAATGTTTGTAAAGCACTTAGAATGATCTTTGGAGCACAATAAGCACTATATAAATATTGTTCTTAAAATAAAACAAATAAATGAATAAATTCTCAGTGAAGCAAATTCTTAAAATACCGAAGACTACAAGGAAGGAGGCACACACCAAAAAAACAAAACAAAACAAAACAAAACTCATCACCGAGAAATAACCTGCTAACATCTTGTGAATATTACTTTAAAACTCTTTTGGGGGAGGGTAGAGCTTAAATGGTAGAGCACGTGCTTAGCACGCATGAGGTCCTGGGTTCAATCCCCGGTATCTCTTCTAAAAGTAAATAAGCCTCATCACCTCCCTCCCCAACCAAAATTAAAAAAAAAAAAAAAAATTAAATAATACAATAATAAATACACAAAACAATTTTTAAAATGTTTTAATAAGTTCTCTGTTTCAAGACGTATAAAAAGGATAATGGGTCAGTACTAGAAAGGAAAATGATTTTGTAAGAAATATTATTTTACATGCTTTTTAGGAATAAAAGGGCATTTGATATGATTTTATTTGAATTTTATAGATAAAAAGGAACTAAATTATAAATAATGAAATTGGCACATTCATATAGATGCTTGTTTCACACAGGTTAATATTTTATAAAGGGATCCGTCTTTGAAGAAAAGGGATAATAAAAATCATTAAGATGTTAGAATGTTTATTTTTTTAATCTCACGTTTTAAACTACTTGCTATGAGAGGTGAAGAGATTAAGTTCTTAGACATTTTTATACTTCCCCTCCCCACCAATACTTCATCCTTGTTTTTCAATAATTTAATTAGAATTAATCTAAAAATTAATGAACTTATATACCTTTGACTGGCACATTCTATTACCTTGTATTTTGTCACTTCAGTTTTCCCTGGTTTCAGTGGGTATCTCTGATCACTTTTCTTGCTAGAGGTATTAGTGAACCTCTGTTAAAAGTACAGTTGACCATCGGACAAGGAAGGGGTCAGGGATGCTGACCCCCTGCACGGCTGAAAATCCACGTATAACTTTTGACTTCCCCAAACTTAAGTCTGAGTACCCTACTGTTGACCTGAAACCTTATCAATAATATTAGCAGTCTATTAACGTGCATTTTATATGTTATAAGTCTTATGTACTATATTTTTACAGTATAGTCATTTAAAGAAAAGAAAACATTATTAAGAAAATCATAACAAAGATAAAATGCTTTTATAGCACTGGGCTGTATTTATCTCTACTGTAAGTTCACATCGTCTGTTTGCAAGATGAGTCATCTACCTGTCAGTACCTACATCAATAGTGCCTTATATAACACAAAACACTGCAGATGTTACACATATCACTAACACTAGGCATTAAATAAAAAAGGGTGAGGTGAAAAAGAAATTCATGTTTATTTACAGGAATAATAATTCATGCATTGATAAAGGAGAAGCAGCAATATGATTGCTTTACGGTAGCTGAGGCTATATGCTAATGAATGAACCATTATAAAAACTTTATGGCACGCAGTATTGTAGTCATATTCATAATACAGGTCTGGAAACACTGTTACGTTTTTGTTAAAAAATCACTTACCTGTAGTGATAGGGCGATATTCAATTTCTCCAACTGATCAAGAGAAGGGCATATTGTAGGTAACATAATTATTTGAAAGTAAAGATATAGAACAGTAAGAAAAGGGACATACTAGTTTTGTATTGAATGTCACTTGCCATTTGCCTATGTCAGGATAAGCTGTCCGCTTCAAGTCTTGTGTACGATGTTCTCCACAATGAATACGTAGTCGATGATGATGTGAAAATGTCTCAGACAGTTCTTACTGCACACTTATGAGGTTTTCACACAAAGACACGCGCACACACACACACACACACAAACAACAAGCTTATTAACAGTACAGCATGATGATTATTTACCAATCATTAAGTGGACGTGGATTATCATGAAGGTCTTCATCCTCGTAGTAGGCTGAGAAGGAGGAGGAAGGCTTGGTCTTGCTGTGTCTGGGGGGCAGAGGTGGAGGAGGTAGAGGAGGTGGAAGGGGGGGCAGGAGGTGTAGGCACCCTCAGTGGAACTTCATGGAAGTACATCGTAATTTCTGTTTGACATTTTTGCCTTTCCTTTTTTGCTTTTTTATTTCTCTTAAAATGTTCCCATACACTGCCAACACTTGCTTTCAGTCCTGTGTTCATGGCATAGAAGAGTCCATGTTGTGAAAGAAGTTAACAGTTTTGAATTGTTGAAACCCTTCTGCCAGATTTTCTGACATCAGTTTGTTTGCTTCTACATCTTCTCCCTGTCATCTGTCTTGAAAGTACTCATCTCCATCAACTTGTCTTCGGTTAATTCTTCTTGGAGTGCTGTTTATTAAGCTCTCGAATTTCTCTAAGATCCGTATCTTGAAGCCCTTCACCTCCCCCATCTTTTTTCCCCCCATATCCACAATGCCTTTCATGATTTCCTTGATTGACTCCGTCATATATCCTATGAAGTCACACTCAACATCTGGACACAGTTTTCTCCAACAGGAATTTACTGTTTTGAGTTAGATGATTCTCACAGCTTTTTGTGTAACAACAATGACATGTTCAATGGTGTAATCCTTCTAGAGTCTCATGATTTTCTCTCTATCATGGTTTCCTTCCATTGTGTCCACAGTCTTTTCCTTAGAGTACTATATTTAATGAGCCTAAAGGTCCTTAGGATCCCCTGTTCTAGAGGCTGAATCAGAGATGTTGTGTTTTGGGGGCAAGTAGACCACTTAAATGCCCTTGGTACTGAACTCACGGGGTTCTGGGTGGCCAGGGACATTGTCCAATATTAAAAGAACTTTAAAAGGAAGTCCCTCACTAGCAAGATACTTTCTAACTTCAGGTTCAAAGCATCAACGAAATCAATCCAGCAAAAGGATTCTGGATGTTTAGATCTTCTTGGTGTACAAATCTAAGACTGGCAGCTGGTGTTTATCTTTTCCCTTCAAGACTTGGGGTTTATCAGCTTTATAGCTAAGGGCAGTTCTGATTATAAACCCACCTGCATTTGCGCAAAACAGTAGAGTTAGCTTATCGCTTCCTTCCTGAAATCCTGGTGCTTGCTTCTCTTCCTTACCAATAAATATCCTTTGTAGAATTTTTTCCCCTCCAAAATAGTATACTTTTCTCTGCATTAAAGACCTGTTCAGGCAGATATCCTTTCTCCTCAATGATTTTCTTAATGGCTTCTATGAACTTGTCTGCTGCTGCCTCTTGGTCAGCAGAAGCTGCTTCTCCTGTTATCTTGACATTTTTAAAACCAAATTCCTTCTAAAGTTATCAAACCATCCTTTGCTGGCATTTAATCCTCCAGCTTGAGATTCTTCACCTTCCTTTTTATTTAAGTTGTCATATAGTGAATTTGCTTTTTTTCTCAAATCATATTGGCATCTATAGGTATACCTTCCTTATCGCAATCTTGCAACCACATAAAAGCTGCATTTTCTTTTAATTTTTTTTTACAGTGAATTTATTTATCTTGATGTGGCAGGCAACAGCAGCTGCAGATCTCAATCTATGGTACATATTAAACAACTCAGTTATTTCTTGTCACATCATCATTTGTCTCTGCTTCTTAGGAATACTTCCAGCATCACTAGTGGCACTTTGTATGGGTGTCCTGGTATTAGTCAAGGTTTACAATATTGCAATAAACATGATGAAAACTGTGAAAACAGCAAGAGATCACTCTTTACTGTGATATGCAATTTACTGGAGAGATGAACTGCTCATGGTGTCACATGGCATTTTTTTTTTTTTTTTTAGTATTCCTTTTAGTCTTTATTTTTGCGCTTCTATACATATATACATATATATATATATAGAGAGAGAGAGAGAGTCAGTTTACAACGTTGTGTGAATTTCTGATGTACAGCATAGTGCTTCAGTCATACATGAACACGCATATAATCATTTTCATATTCTTTTTTACCATAAGTTACCACAAGGTATTGAATACAGTTCCTGTGCTATACAGTATGAACTTATTGTTCATCTCTTTTATATATATTAGTTAGTATCTGTAAAGCTTGAGCTCCCAATTTATCCCTTCCCACCCCCTTCCCCCACTGGGAAACATAACTTTGTTCTCTATGTCTGTGAGTCTGTTTCTCTTTTGTAAATAAATTCATTTGTCTTTCTTTTTTAGATTCCACATATAAGTGATATCATATGGTATTTTTCTTTCTCTTTCTGGCTCACTTCACTTAGAAAGGCAATCTCCAGGTCCATCCATGTTGCTGCAAATGATATTATTTTATTATTTTTTATGGCTGAGTAGTATTCCATTGTATAAATATACCACAGCTTCTTTATCCAGTCATCTGCTGATGGACATTTAGGCTGTTTCCATGTCTTGGTTATTGTAAATAGTGTTTCTGTGAGCAGGTGTCTTTTTAAATTAAGGTTCCTTCTGGATATATGCCCAGGAGTGGGATTGCTGGATCATATGGTAAGTTTATTTTTAGTCTTCTGAGGAATTTCCATTCTGTTTCCCATAATGGCTGCAACAAATTACATTCCCACCAACAGTGTAGGAGGGTTCCCTTTTCTCCACAGCCTCCCCAGCATTTATCATCTGTGGACTTTTGTATGATAGCCCTTCTGACTGGTGTGAGGTGATACCTCATTATAGTTTTGATTTGCATTTCTCTGATAATTAGTGATATGGAGCATTTTTTTCGTGTGCCTATTGGCCATTCATATGTCTTCATTGGAGAATTGCTTGTATAGGTCTTCTGCTCATTTTTGGATTTTGTTGTTTGTTTTTTCCTTCTTAAGTTGTATGAGCTGTTTATATATTCTGGAAATTAAACCCTTGTCAATCTGATCTTTTACAAATATTTTCTCCAGTTCCAGTAGGTTGTCTTTTTGTTTTTCTTATGGTTTCCTTTGCTGTGCAAAAGCTTGTAAGTTTAATTCAGTCCCATTTGTTTATTTTTTACTTTTATTTCTATTGTCTGGTTAGACTGCCCTGGGAGAACATTGCTAAGATTTATGTCAGAGAATGTTTTGTGTATGTTTTCTTCTAAGAGGTTTATATTGTCTGGTCTTATGTTTAGGTCTTCAAGCCATTTTGAGTTTATTTTTGTGTATGGTGTGAGTTAGGAGTCAAACTTCATTGATTTACAAGCAGCTGTCCTGTTATCCCAACACCATTTGCTGAAGAGACTGCCTTTACTCCATTGTATGTTCTTGCCTCTTTGTCAAAGACTAATTGACCCAAAGTTTGTGGGTTTATTTCTGGGAAGTCTATTCTGTTCTGTGGACCCATATGCCTGTTTTTGTACCAATACCATGCTGTTTTGATGAATGTAGTTCTAGTGTTGTCTGAAGTCCGGGAGGGTTATTCCCCCAGCTTCATTCTTTTTCTTAGGTAATGCTTTGGCAATTCTGGGTCTTTTGGGATTCCATATAAATTTTAATATGATGTGTTCTAGTTTTATGAAAAATGTCCTGGGCAATTTGATAGGGATTGTACTACATCTGTAGATTGCTTTGGGCAGTGTGACCATTTTAACAATATTGATTCTTCTAATCCAAAAGTGTCAGATGTCTTCCCATTTTTTTAAGTCCTCTTTAATTTCCTTAATCAATGTTTTGTAGCTCTCCGTGTATAAGTCTTTCACCTCCTTGGTCAGGTTTATTCCTAGGTATTTTATTGTTTTAGATGAGATTTTTAAAAGGGAGTATTTCTATACTTTCTTTTCCTGCTAATTCATTGTTAGTGTAAAGAAATGCCACTGATTTCTGTATGTGAATCTTGTATCCTGCCACCTTGCCAAATGTTTTTATCAGCTCTAGTAGTTTTTGTGTGGAGCTTTTAGGGTTTTCTATACATCGTATCATGTCATCACACACAGTGACAGTTTTACAGCCTCTCTTCCAATTGGGATCCATTTTATTTCTTTTTCTTGCCTGATTGCTGTGGCTTGGACTCTGAAGACCATGTTGAATACAAGTGGTGAGAATGGGCATCTTTGTCTTGTTCTAGATTTTAGTGGGAAGGTTTTCAATTTTTAACCATTGAGTACTATGCTGGCTGTAGCTCTGTCATAAATAGCTTTTATTATGTTGAGATATGTTTCCTCTACACCCACTTTTGTAAGAGTTTTTATCATATATGGTTGTTGAATTTTATCACATGTTTTTTCTGCTTCTATTGAGATGATCATGTGGTTTGTGTCCTTTCTTTTGTGGATGCAGTGTATCACATTGATCGATGTGTGTAAGTTGAACCATCCTTGTGTCCCTGGGATAAACCCTACTTGACCATGGTGTATAATCTTTTTTATGTGCTGTTGGATTCTATTTGCTTATATTTTGTTGAGGATTTTTGCATCTATGTTCATCAATGATATTGACCTGTAATTTTCCTTTTTGTTAGTGTCTTGGTCTGATTTTGGTATCAGGGTGATGGCAGCTTCATAGAACGAGTTTGGGAGTACTTCCTCCTTTTCAGACTTTTGGAAGAGTTTGAGAAAGACTGGTATGAGTTCTTCTTTTATGTTTGGTAGAATTCCCCAGTGAAGCCATCTGGTCCTGGACTTTTGTTTGTAGGGAGGTTTTTTTAATTACAGATTCTGTTTCATTTCTAGTGATCAGTCTGTTCAAGTGCTCTGTTTCTTCTTGATTCAGTCTTGGTGGACTGTATGTTCCCCGAAACTTGTTCATTTCTTCAAGATTGTCCATTAGTTTCCATAGAGTTGTTCCTAGTATTCTCTTACGGTTCTTTGTTTCTGTGGCGTTTGTATAATTTCTCCATTTTCCTTTCTTATTTTGTTTATTTGTGTTCTCTCTCTTTTCTTCTTGGTGAGCCTGGCCAGAGGTTTGTCAATTTTGTTGACTCTTTCAAAAAAACAGGCCATACGGTTTGCTTGGTTTTTCCTATTGTATTTTTTTTAAATCTCTATTTTATTTGTTTCCTCCATGATCTTAATTATTTCCTTCCTTCTGCTGACTTTGGGTTTTGTTTGCTCTTCTTTTTCTAATTCTTTTGGGTCAGAGGTTATCTTGTTTATTTGAGATTGTTCTTGTGTTTTGAGGAAGGCCTGTATCGCTATGAATTTTTGTCTTAGGACTGCTTTTGGTGCGTCCCATAGATGGTGTGTGGTTGTGTTATTGTTGTTGGTTTGTCTCAAGGTATTTTTTAGTTTCTTCTCTAATTTCATTGTTGATGCATTGGCTCTTTAGCAGCTTATTGTTTAGTTTCCATGTAGTCATTTTTTTTTTCTTCTTTATTTTTCTGTGATTTATTTCTGGTTTCATGCCATTGTGGTCAGAAAAGATGCTTGAAATAATTTCTGTCCTCTTAAACTTGTTGAGGCTTCTTTTGTGCCCAAGTATTGGTCTATCCTACAGAATGTTCTATGAGAACTTGAAAAGAATGTACATTTTTGGTGATTCAATATCCTAAAAATATGAGCGCTCACACCCGCTTCAGTCCCCTGAGGCTGCCTCTGTGCAGTGGGCCCCAGCCCTCTGCCTGGGCTCCTCACTGATCTCCAGCAGCCAGTCCTGGCTTGTTTCTGTTGGCTCAGTTCTGGGCAGGGGATCACAGGGACCCTCCACATCAGTTTTCCTTAGTTAAGTCTGCCAAGTGTTGCCACTTTCTCCTCCAAGCCTCAGAAGCTCCTCTTCTGTTCCTGCTGACCTCCCAGCTAGAGAGAGGGTGTCCCAGTGTTGGAGTCCCTTTCTTCCTTTGCTGCTCCCTCCCCGCAGGACCAGTCCCACACTGATTTTCTTTTTCTTTTTTCTTTTTTTCCTCTTACCGGATTTTGTGAGGATCCTCCTGTATGTCAAAGTGAGAGACACTCTGCTTGAGTTCAGCAGGTGTTCTGTGCGATTCAGTGGGTCTGTAGATGTCATTCTTGGTGTGTTTGTGGGAGAGGGCGAGCTGTGAGTCTCTCTACTCTCCAATTTGGCATCTTTTTTTTTTTTTTCTTTCACATGGCATTTTAAGTACATACAACACTTGAGCTCACCTCAATAGCAACAGGAAGAGATTATGAATTTCTTTCAGTAGCACCATATGTACTATAGCTAATTTTATGCAGTTATGATTTAATACTGCATCTTTGCACTTGTTTACATTTCTCTCAATGGCAAATGATGCTGCGTATGGCCTGTAAGTGTTTATGTGCATAGGTTTTGATAAATTTCACCTTTTTATAAGAGATTTGTGTCTATTATATGATAATGAATGATAACATAGACTAGTAGCTATACACATTTTATGCATCCTTGCCATATCTAACTTTTTAATTTTTTTTTTTGTATATTTCTAGGTTACATGGTTTGTCAGTTTTTTCAAATTGTCACAAATCTCCAAAAATTTTTTCCAGTATATTTATAGAAAAAAATTCCTTGTATAAGTGGACCTGCACAGTCCAGATCTGTGTTGGTCAAGAGTTAATTGTATATTAATTTTCTTCGTGTTGAGTCATCCTGAGTGTGTCTGCCTTAGCCCTCAGTCTATCTGCCCTAGCAGTTGTCATCTTTATGACAGTTTTGTTTTCTTTTGATTTGGTTGTGTTTTTTGCTTCTGCAAATCCCTGAGATTACCCTTAACCTATCCTCCATAACATTAATTTGATTTCTTAGAAATGTCTATTGTTTCTTGTCATGTCTGACTTACTTATTAGGGAAGAACTGACACCGTGTCCTCAGCATTTCCCCATAGTCCACAACTTACCTGTCACTCCCATTTTATCGTCTTTTTCCTTTCTGGGGATCTGTTTTTGTTACATCTAAATATTCGAGAAATTATCTAACATTAGGCCATTGCAAAGAAGCTACTTCTGTTGTTTGAGTTGTCTTTCCTGCCAGACTGGCTTTTCATGTTTTTTTCTTTGCCTGCTATTTTGTTTTGATTTATATATTTTGCTGTGCCAGGTATGCAGTTGGCGTGCCACTTACTTTCATCTTGTTCATACCCAGTCGATTCCAGACCATCTTCTTGCTCCAATAAAATTACAGGTTAATTTTCCACGACCCAGTCCCCATGTGAGCTGTGATCAATTTACCATCCTCCCTTTGAGCTGAAGGAGCAAAGACTTTCAAGTTGCTTTCCCGTTGCTTTCAAGACACTTTTCTGTAGTATGAAGGAATATGATCAGGGACAGTAAGTTCTAGGCTGACTGTTCATTCGGCATCGGCTCTCTTTTGAGGTCCTATTAGGTGTCACTCCATGCAGTGCTTTATGAAGGCACAGGAATGAGAAGAAGACCCTGTAACCTAGAAAGTCCTGGTTATCATTCATTTACTACTAAGATGCCTCTGTAACATATGGGGACTCCTAATAACGAGGGGTTTGCCTTATTTACCTATTTATTTATTTATAGAATTTCCTATTTTTTTCCCTTGGACTGTATCTCTACAAATTGGAAGATATTAGTGAAAACTCTCAGAATTTTGTCAATTAAACTTTTTTTGTCCAGCACTGCTTCCAGAAGTGGGAGATTGTTGACATATAGCATAGTTAAGTTTTATCATTTCTTTCTAGGGCCACAATTATAAATCTTTTGCCTGAAGATCTATCTTTCTATCTCTGTTTTAAGAAGAAAAATTCTGTAATACTGATTTTGTCATTTTTTGGTCTCATTTTTTTCTCTTTAATTTAGTTGTCCCCCAGTTATTTTTTCTTAATTGTCCACTGTTATAAAATAACCTAGAATCTGGCCTGTTTCAAATAAACAGTGTAGCTAGAGTTCATACATCTTGACTCCAAGAAGATGTTGCTTTTAGCCGAAACATGCAAACAACCTCGAACCTGTGTGAATTATTAGTGAGACCTCTGTGACATCAGTGTGATAATCCATCACAGTGGATTACCTAATTTATCCTCCAGTCCATTACATACATGATCACGGGGGGAGGGGGGGGGCTGGGCGGCTGAGTTGTCACTGACAGATCGTTCCCAGAGAGGAAGATTGCTCCATCACTTCATGCTTCAGAATACAGCAAGAACTGCTTTAATTCATAATGAATTTAAACATAGATGATGACAGCTTTTGGAGAACAATTCTGAATTCTATTCTGATGCTTTCAGTGTTTAGATTTCCACATAAGTAGCAGTGTGGTATAATGGAGTAGTAAGATTTTTTTTTTTGAGTCACATAGACCTGAATTTGATCCCAGGATCTATTAGCCATATGATCCTTTATAAATTATTTGATCTTTATTTTTAATATGTCATACTTTATTTTTAATGCATCATATATATTTTAATATGTCATAATTATAGCCATTTGTGAGCATTAGATTAGATTAATTAAATATGTACAGTATCTGAAACATTGTAGGTGTCCAGTAAATATTCTCTTCCTCACTGTTTATTCATTTATGACTTTTTTTAGGATTGTTAGTAATTGCCTGTCAGTTCTATTACAATATGGTAAAGAAAAACAGAAACTGATCTCTCTCCATACTTTTTAAGGCTGTTTGAAAGTAGATTCTGGCATGAAGAATAACAAATATTTTGGCTTTAATCTGTTCTTCTGCCTGACCACCTTGCAGTCAAAGGAATCCTCAAGACCAGTATTGCCATTTGCAGTTTGATGGAATCTCCATATAGACTCTTAGTCCCAAAAGTGAAGCTAAGAGAATAATAGCTAAGAGTTTACATCTCGAGTTAGACCTCTTGGGTTTCAATCTGGGCCCCACTCACTTATACTCTGGTAAATTAATCTTGGATTCTTTTTTTATTTTATTTTATTTATTTTATTTTATTGAGTTATAGTCAGTTTACAACATTGTGTCAATTAATCTTGGATTCTTTATCTCAAATTTTTCATCTGTAAAAAGGGCAAATAGTTCTTAATTCCCATGGTTTTTACAGGTACTAAATGTCCTAATTCATGTGAAGGGCTTAAAATGATGTATAGTGTGGGGACACATTCAACAAATTGCATTGTCTCTTACTATCTGTGTTAATAGGAGGACTTAGTTCAATGTTTAACCCAAGATTTTCTTGACCATCTCCATTTGCACGGGCAGGATGCACTGCTCTCCCCTTGTAGCCCCATCTAATCCAGCATATACTACTATGATAGCGTATTTCACATTTCATCACACCTTAGAAAGTGCCTGCTGTCGCCTGCTTACAAGACTACATATCTTAAAGGACAAGTATTACACTGATTCTTCTGTGGATCTTCAACGTGACACATAGCCTGGTGCTTGATGGGTGCTTTGTAGTGAATAAGAGTAAAACTCCGGAGGCAGGTCGCCTTGGTTTAAATACTGGTCTGGTCATATGGCTGTGTGACTCTAGACTGTTTTGTCTTTCTGTGCCTCAGTCTCCATTTGGATCAAATAAGGATCGTTATATGCCTGCATTGTAGAGTTGCCATAAAAATTAAAAGAATGCCTACAGATGCCGTGATTAGAACAGGGCTTGGCTTATGATGAGAGCTTAATAAATAATAGTTTATAAAATAATTCTGTCTTGTAAAATTGAATTGATAAATGGAAAGGAAATGGTAAACAGTATTATGATCTTACACACAAATACTAAAAGTTTCAAGTCCTAACAGTCATGGGACTACCAGAGAGAAGAGATTTCCCTGTGACCAGAACAAATAGAGATTTCATTTGGAATAATTTTTATCTTTTCTGGGAAGAAGCTATTTTTATTTTTTAAAATTAAATGACCAAAGGCAGGTAAGTTTCCTAGCATGCTTTTTTCTGTCTGCTTTCTGAGTACAATACTCAGACTCCTAGGGCTTTACTCTGATTCCATTTGGCTGCCTCTTCCTCTCATTAGGCTTTCCCGATACCAAGGCTTAAACATTTTCCCAGAGACGTTGCTTTTTCCCACTGCCTTCTTTATTGACTTCACAGACTGGGCCTTACCCAACAAAGAGACCCACTGGCTGTTTCAGTTTGCTAAGCTTTAATTTCATGGTCCACCAGGAAGGAGATTCTTTGATGTTATTCCTAGTAGCCATTGGACTAGAGGGAAGCAGCGTGAACAGAGCAACAGAGGAGATGTATGTAGACCTGAAATTTCTAATAGTTGGTACTTGGTGGCAAACAATAATAGACAATTCCTTAGTGAAGCAATTATAATCAAAAGTAAGCAGTATTGTATTCTGATTTTTTTCCTCCTTGACTGCACTTAACTTACATTTGTTCTCAGCATCAATAAGTCAGAATTTAGAATACTGCAATTTAAAAAATCATTCATATTACAAATCTCTCTTTTATTGGCATACATATATAAATATGCATGCATGCTCTCTTTTTTAAATGAATGGGCCAGAAGAAGTGAATTGTTATGAGGGCAGGAAACATACCCTAGTACCTACCAAAGTACCTAGCATGGGCACGTTTAGTAAATGCTTGTTAACTGAATAAATGATAGTACATTCCTACTTGCCTAACATTTATTCAGCATTTTCCATGTTCCAATCCCAGTGATAGGCAAATTCTCACTCATTTAGCCATTTAATCCTCACCATAATCTTCCCATGAATCAATACCTTTAGTCTCCATTCATACAAGGGGGAAAATATGTCATATAGTTTGAAATAATATCCTAGAACACAAAGTAGGACACATTCATAAATGAAAATGGTGACAGAACTCAAGATTTCTTATGCTCTTTCTAGAACATAAAAAGACTTCAAAACACATATAGAAAAGGCAGGATCAATTGCAGCTCTTATATTTGCATGATTTGATTATACAAATTAATACATGAAAATTATGAAACATGCAATATACCAAAGTGATGGGAATTAATAGTGTGTCGGGGTGTGTGTGTGTGTGTGTGTGTGTGTGTGTACATGTAAGCATGCATGCATATTTTAAGTGAATGGCCTTTGGTAAGTAAATAACTTCGGTTGGACCAGAGGGAGGACCCAGTTGACATATAATAAATGATGATGAATATACAGAAAAAAATGTAAATAAAGATCTTAAGTCCTAAGCTGAAGGTTTGATTTTTTTTTTACTTTTATTTTATTGAGTTGCAGTCAGTTTACAATGTTGTGTCAATTTCCAGCATGAGCGCAATTTTTCACTTATACATGAACATACATATATTCATTGTCACATACTTTTTCGCCGTGAGCTACCACAAGATCTTGTATATATTTCCCTGTGCTTAACAGTATAATCTTGTTTATCTATTCTACATATGCCTGTCAGTGTCTACAAATTTTGAACTCCCAGTCTGTCCCTTCCCACCGCCCTCCCCTCTGGCGAAGAGTTGATAGACTATGAGAAAGAATAAATCCAGGATGGGTTCTTCAGCAGCATTAACACAATGAATAATGCATCAGAGCCATGTGTTGATCCCTACGCATAGTAAAGGTCATCGGGGGAAACTTTTTTCATTCAGCTACTGCTTGCCCTTTGTTTGCTTCTGGCTCAGCGTAGTTCACAGCACTGTGATGATTTAGCGTAGAGGTCTTTCTTCTCTTGCATGTCATTATTTCAAGTATTTGGCAAGCTTTTACATGTTTGGCTGGATAACTGCTGGAGCCTGCATGTCCAGAGCAGCAATTCCTAAACGATTGTCTCAGGAACTTACAAGGATGCTCACTGCCCAGGGAGCTGGGAGAATCTCCTGGAGGACTAGAAGCATTCTGTAAGCCCAGCTTTCAGCACTCCTGTGGTTTGTCATGCATCCCTAAGTAAAACAGATCGCATAAAATGTTCACTTAATACAACCTTGCTTCACACCTTTGTAGAGTTATAACCCACGGTAATAACTATTAGTAGACTGTACATCATACCTCAAATTTGATCAATATAAAGGCAGTTATAGAAATAGAGTATTTTAAATTATAGCTCAAGTTTTGTCTCACCTAAACTAACAGTTATCAGAAGGGGAGTTTTAAGGCCACAAATAATCTAATTGTTAATCCAAAGAAACCTACCTATCTCTGTAGTTGTATTTTGTTTTTTTTTTTTTTCTGTTGATGTTGTTGTACCTAAGTCCAACGGATACCCTAGCATAATCCTGTAGTTTTCCATGATTTAGCATTTTCTAGTTCCATCACTCGCCATCTTGTCTCACATTTAATGTCCCAATAGCACCATATAGAGGTTTTCACAAGTTCTGTGCAGTTTCTTGCTTTAGTATCGATGACCATGCTGGCTTCTCCACTGGAAATGTTCTTTCTTCTACTCATTCTCTCGGAGTCAACTCAGTTTGTTGTCTTCTCCAGGAGCCTTCCATGAGCATAGAGATTGGCTATCTACTCTCCTGACCCAGTAGCTGGTTCTCACTGCTATTTGTATAATTGTATTTTTCATATATTTTTCATGTATTTTCCTCCTTTGCCTGGTCAGAGTCTGTATACTAGCCACATTTCTAACTCTTAATGCCTCAAATAATCCTAGACACAGTATTGGGGCTTAATATTTTTTGTTGTTGAATTACTAACTTTAGGCAGTCCCCAGAGCAAAAGGAATTCCGACTTGAATATTCAAGGAAATGCTTCTAGAAGTCTTAATAGGTAAAGGAAGCTTTTTGCTGCATCTTAGCCAATCAGATCCCAAAGATCCACCAGAGAGACAGCGAGTTATGATGCCTGCATAGCAGAATGAGGTCTTTATAGTTTGTTAGTTTCTAGAAGGGAACGGTAAAGACAAATTGGCATGGGTTAAAGTCAAACACCAAGGGGGTTGGTCAAGGAAACAATATTTAGTCTGGAAAGTAAGACCTGAATCTTAGGGATTTAGGGACCTCAGTTGTGCATGATAACTGTGAAAGTCAAACCCTTTAAAACTTGAAGCTCAAAAATATGCAGAAGTTAAGCTGAAGGCATGAACGGCATGGCAGCAAACTGATACAAGGTAAAGTCAAAACATTTTTTTTGTGGAGAGAAGTTTTTGAGCTTTTTTTTTTTTTTTTTTAAAGAACTGGTGTCCTGATCCTGAAGGGTCTATCAGGTTGAAAATTGTAGCGATCCTTGAGCCTCAATCTGACAGGAGTGTGGCGGGTTGGGATACACCAGATTATTCTGCTTCAGGCCAAAGTGCTTCATTGGGTTCCAAGCTCAGGGCTCCAGGGCAGGAAGAATTCTAGCCTCTGAATGCAGACTTGAATGGCTAATGTAATAAGGCTGTAGCAGGTGGTTAGAAGAAACGAGTTGAGCAAGATGCCAGATAAAGTTCTCCAGTGGTCATTTCCTTGGGACCTGCCCAACATCATTGCTGGAGATGCGACCATCAGTAAGACTAGATAATAAAGAGGGAGGCCAGAAAGGACACAACTGGAAGCTTCACTCAGTGTGTGTTAGAGACAGTGGTCCTGACGTGGCCCTGCTTCATTGCTAAGTTTTACTGCTATAGATAGTCTTTCCTCCTCCTTGGGTTTCTTAAAGGAATGATGGAATAGTCCAACCAGATTCAGAGTCAGGTTATGAAAGAAAGTCTTTAGCAAAACAAATCTACGATGTCACACTGCAGTTATTTGAGAAGGCACTGTTGCATAGACCATCTTTTATGGTAAAAGTTGGAAGAGAAAACTTTTGAACTTGAGGCTAACTCTAATAGGACAAGTTACTGCTTTACCGCATGTCTGCTGAAAAGTGAGAACTCCTCACGCCTATGACCCTCCTTGCTTATTTCTCTAGTTTTGACATCATTCTCACTTGCTTAGACCGTTAACTGACATTTACCTTTAGTCTGTCTCCTTCTTCTAATTCATGCTCCAAGTTTTCTTCACAGCTTTTGGGAATTTAATTTCATTCTGCGGTTTAAAACTTTTGATGACTACGGGATGATTTTTAATTGAACAATTCCCATTAACCATTGATCATTTTCCACCACTCCCCTACATCCTAAGACTCCTTGTTTTTGTGGAAGCGACCCTTCTCAGGCAGAATAGAAGAACCACAAACTAGAGAATCTTGGGATATTCCTGATTTGGTAAAAATCTAGATTGATTTTGATAGTATTTTGATAAGCTCTGAGAAATTCTCTGTAAATATCCAAAATTAATGAAAAAAAATTAATGTAAATAGTGAGAAAAAAAAAGAAGAGTTTTGTCTAGGTTTTTAAAAACCTGTTTTTTCAAAGCTCCTTCTTCTCCACGGGGAAGCAGCGGGGCCCAGATTTGTTAATTGAGTTCTCCTGGCCTGAGCAGTTAGAAGCAAAGGCAATTTTAGACCACAGTTTCCTGTCTCCAAGTTCTATAACAAAGAGGTGCCCAGGGTTCCTTTATATGTGTCTTGTGTGTTTGAACTGATAGTGTAAAAGAAATTTCATTCTTTTAAACGAAAGAGTTTGTTTCTTTAGTGTAATGTTACAATTCCTTTGCAGCTCTAAGAATCAGTGTAGGACATACATCATTTCCAACAGCAGCAGTATAAAAGATAAAATACGTTTCATTTAGTGAAAAGCTACATTTTTTTTTTTCCTAGGTTACCTGAACAGCCGATGTGCACAATTGGAGTAGATTTGATCTTTGGGGCTAAAACCTGAGTTGGTTTTTTTTTTTTTTTTTTTTTTATAACATTATTGAATTTCATGTGTCTCACTCAGTTTTAAAGTATGCAGCATTTATACAGAGATGTGTTTCTATTCCTCTTACAAAGGCTTTTTAGGAAATTTTGGAGATGTTAATTATGTAATTTAGGAATCAGATTCCTACTTTTAAAGAGAGAATTGAAGATTATTATAAATTTGTTTTGTCATTCATTTACTTATGTGGAAAAATCTGGCTGAATAATCCCACATCACATTATAATTAATAAGAAAAAATACTAGTTGCTAAATTGTTTTAATTTTCATTTTTATATTGTTCTTCACTCAAAAGCAATCTATCTTATGATTTTTATTTGAAGCTATTTCTCTTCTTATGTGACTTTCATTATTTTTATTCCTTTTTCAAAGGTTGGGCAAAAGAAGTATCAAGTAGGCGCAGACTATCTTATTTGTAAGCTTTATTAAGCTTTACAATACTTAATATATCTTATTTCATGCCTTAGTCCGAGGCAAACATGATAATGTGGTACTTGGTTCTTTTATTGATAATATGTAACTGGTACGTCTACAGGCTTTACACACAGTCACAAATAATACAGCATCCTGCAAAAAAATGAGTAAAAATAAAAGTTTTACATGTCTGCTGCTGTGGGAAACAAAATAACCACTCATATTGCCTTCATACCTGTGCCTTTGATTATAAAACAATGTGTATGAGTTAATTGAAAAATTAATTTTTGCAGTTCGTTGAATGAGGAATTATCTTAGGACATACATTCTGTTTAATAAAAACTTCCAGGAGATAAGTGAAGAGCTCACTGCTCTCTTCTGTCCTCAGCCATCCTATGACTCTCCAAACACCATCAGTCTTGCCTTCCTCGCCCCACAAACGACCCTTCATGCCTGTGAATGAACTAGGGCGACTGTATTACCTTAAATATGGATCACTGGGAAGTATTTTCAAGAAAACATTTCCCATATGGCTTATTTAGTTAAAATGTTACTTCCCCATCACAGATTGCCCAATTTTTATGTATTAAAATAACAATAAAATGAATTGTTAGGATCATCACCCTATGATACTTATTTCTCCTGAGTATTTTAATACTTTAATGACTTGGGTTGCCATGGAAATCACTGTATACTATACTGCCTATTCTGTTGAAATGCATTTTTAAAAATTCAGCTTGACTTGGTCAGATATGACTATTTCAGTTATTTCTTCATTATCTTCCAGTTTAGTTGCCAGTTTTAACATCAGAAATAATTTCTTATTGTTTCCATTGATTATTTTACCCCCTAGAAGATAGGGAATAATGGGCCCCTAAAACAAAAGTAATAATGGAGATTTCCATTGAATGGAAAAAATGCTAATCTTCATAGAAATGAGAAAAGAAGTGAAGTTTATGGAATTCATCCTAAAGGCAATTATAAAGTAAAACAACAGATTTTATAGCACATTTTACCAGATTATTTTGAAGGCTTTGACAACTGAAATATTATTAAGTATTTCCCTGTGTCTATGAGCATGTCCGTGGTTCCTAGATTTTACACATCCACTCCTGCTGTTTCTGGAAATAACTCTTTACTTCGAAATGTTTTCGAATCGCCTATCAAATTGTTTGAATTTAAGAAAAAATCATGAAAATAACAGAAACAGCTGCATTACAAAGCTTATTATTCTTGAAGAGAAGAGGACTCATGTGCAGGGAGTTGTGTCAGTTACGTGGGGTTTTACAAATTGCAGGATGTAAACAAACTTGACTTGTAACTTTCTTGACTGAAATTGATGTTACTTTGCCTCAAGCATCCCTGATTCATGCCAGACTACCTGGCCAGCCCACGCCAGGAAGCAGCTCTATCTAGCTCGCCCCTTCTTGCTAACCAAAGATATTTTCAATATTTTATTATCAAGTGTTGTAATGGTTAAGGATAAGTCAAGTATAGCAAAAATAATTCAGTGAGCAATGAATGCGTGGGCAGCTCAGACCCATCCCTGCCTCTGCATGCAGGGTGTGCTTATTTGTTGTAAATACCCATACTCATCCTCACCATGTGTCAGAACTCTGCTCCCTGTCTGTTCATCCCAGAGGCTCAGGTCCACCAATGGTCCAGAGAGAGCAAATCTGCCCTCTCTGCCTGGGGCTGTAAGCAAATCAGTCCTGCTTGTGAAGTTGCAGGGCTGCTGGGTATGGATTCAGCTTTCAGCCCTGCCTCCACGCAGCAGTGACGGCTATGACCAAGCCCCACCTCTCTTCTCAGGAGAACACACCAGCGATGGGGCCAAGCGGAGAAAGTGGCTGTGGTGCATTTGCGTTGCACCTCTCCCCCGCCACACCAACAGTGATGCTTTTTTATGGGGGTCCCAGGCTGTTCTGTTCTGCAAACACCCCCTCCCCCAGCCAGAGCTCACACTGCCCTCCAGTTCCCTGAGCTACCTTTGTGGGCCCCAGCCCTCTGCCCGGGCTCCTTACCCATCTCCAGCGGCCAGTCCTGGCTTGTCCCTGCTGTCACACGTCTGGGGCCGGGGATCGCAGGGGCCCTCCGTGTCAGTTTCCCTGAGTTCTGACTGCCAAGTGCTGCCACTTTCTCCTCTGAGATTCAGAAGCTCTGCATCTATCCCTGCTGAGCTCCCGGCTGGAGAGGGGACATCCCAGCATGAAGGTCCCTTTCTTCCTATGCCTCTCCTTCCCTGCAGGACCAGTCCTGCATTGATTTTTTCTTTTTCCTTTTCTTTTTCTAACCAGATTTTGTGAGAATCCTATATTTCGAAGCAAGAGACACTCTTCCAGAGTTCAGTAGGTGTTCTGTGTGATTCAGTGGGTTCGTAGATGTAATTCTTGGTGTATATGTGGGAGAGGGCGAGCTGCGAATCTCTCTGCTCTGCCATCTTGGCTCCACCCCCCGTTCTGATTCATTCTGAAACTCATGTTCTTCATAGTTACAGTGAAAATACAATGTTGTTTCTTCTATAGTATAAAAATTTCACATTGTAAGTTTTGTCATAACACTTATAAATGAATAGATTCTTCCAGTTACTCAGTTTGTGAAATAAATAGTTAATTGCCCCTTTATTGATGTCTCAGGGTGACTTTGCAGACATTTCCCAAAGAAAAGCTTTAAGTGAACAAAATTTCAAGTGTCTCAGAAAAAATACATTGATGAAGTAGTATTTCCCAAACTCAATGCATGGACATAACGAAAATACCAAGAAGGAAGTATCAGTTTTGTCTGTAAAAGCATCAAGAAATTGAATTCAGCTTCAAAAGGATGCTGCTAAGGGTTTTAAAGGTACCACCAGGATTTTACTAGACCACAGTGATCTGCTTTAAAAGTCTTTGAAGTTAAATACTTCTACAAAACTTAAAAGTAATGCAACTTAGAACCCAGAATAAAATTGCTTGGGGCCTCTAATCATCTACTGATATGAATTTTTAAATTTAAAAGAAAATCACTCATGGACCTTGGCATGCGCATTGCTTAGAATAAATCACAGAGGACTGAGAAATTGTTGAAACTTAAACTGAATCTTTCCGTAAACAAGCTTGTCTTGATTAGTTAAAAGATTACTATCTCCTTAAAAATGGAGACATGTGACTGAAAAGCCTGGGCTTAAATCTTGACTCTACAGCTTACTGGCTGTATGGCTTGGACAAATTAATTAACCTCTTAGAATCTATAAATTCACATTTTTAAACCAGGGTTCTAGTCCCCACCTTCCAGCACGGGTGAAGATTGAGTGATATTAATGATGCCAAGTGCTTGGAATAGAGATGAGCACAGAGTATATCTTCAATAGATTGTCATTATTATAAAGTTTGCTTTTTCAGATTCAAAAATTCAGCAATAAAATCAGAAAATTTGAGATGCATCAATCCAAAGAAATCCCCCAAGTATCACTTTTTCTGACTTTCTTCTAATAATTCTTCCTTACTTAAGTATTGTTTTTCATCCTAATATTGAATGGTTTTAATTTATTTACAATTTTTGTTTTTGTATTCTCTCCTTTATTTGGTAAATTAACTCATATATTTTGAGGTACAAAGTATAATTTTATATTACAAGCTATTGTTGTGGGAAGTTTAAGAACTCGGAAAGTGCAGAAAAAAGTAGAAAGAAATCTTATTCCCATTACTACAAAGTAACTCTTTTAAAATAATTTTATGTATTTCTTTTCGTGTCTTTTCCTTCATATATTTGCACATTGTTAATTCAAGAAACATGTAAGTAGCTATTTAATAGGCACTAACCATGAACCCTGGAACAATCATTCAATGTCTTATTTTCATTCCCCATTTTCTCACTATAATTCAGGTCTTACCTTTTAATGGGCATAGTTACTAACAGTGTAGGAGCACATATTTGGCATATTCTTTGCATGCTGTTCATACAGTTTTTTTGGTTTCCTTGCTTCTTCCATCCAAATGGGATTAACTTCCTTTGACTCTCTTTGGAAATTTCACATAAATTGTCTTTTAGCTGTGATTCTGTGCTGTCCCCAGGTTTCTGTTGACGAGGGGACCCCTGAACGTGTGTCTTTTTCTCTGGCCAGCCCATCGCCTTTTGTTAACCAGCTCAGGTAGCAGCAATTTGCTTA
Source organism: Camelus ferus (assembly GCF_009834535.1). Classification (NCBI taxonomy): domain Eukaryota; kingdom Metazoa; phylum Chordata; class Mammalia; order Artiodactyla; family Camelidae; genus Camelus; species Camelus ferus. Next base: position 460,311 of record NC_045705.1, read on the forward strand.
GCTGGGGCCTGACTCAGCCTTCTTAAAACTACTGCAAAACCTACAAAATCTCTGCGATGCTTGAATATAGTTGGAAATTTCACAGTTGCTTTTTCTGTTTCTTCTCTGATCTATTCATGATTTACCTTCTTTTATTATGATACATGCCAATAATTTAATTCATTAACATTGGCTCTAACTGCATTGACTCCTCCTCTCCCCCACAGGTTTTACCTGAGCTTTGAGCTGCGCCTCAGGGAAGCTTTTATTTTGATCAAGCTAGTAATTCCCTTATTTGTAGCCAAATAAAATCTTCTTCTGGAATTATATTATAAATCTCCATCTTCCTGGTATCAAAATCAAGGCACTTTATAGGACATGAAAAGGAGCAGCTGTGAGATTATAAATGCCAAGTTTAATTAAAATCTTTTCATTTTCTGGTACTCCATACACACGATTGTGTATTCGGTGCAAATTGAGAGGGTTCCTAATTACTTTGCTCAGCAATGTCGGGCAGGATTAGCTTCCACCTGGAAGTGTAGGCACCGACCCAATTACTGTTGTTCTGCCAGTGAGGATTATTAATCTACTGTATGATAGTCCTACAAGCTAAATATTTGGTTCAAAAATTAGATTTCCATGTCGATTTCACAGTTACAGTCTTGTTTACTGAAAACAACAGACGATTTGGGAAATACGTCACAACACATAGACTTGGGTTATAACTTGATGAGCAGAGGTCAATTACAGAAGCCCCAGATATTCAGATTTTGTAGAATGCCAGTGTCGTAAGGAACAATGGAGATCATCTCTTCTTCCTGGAGTCCCATGAGTAAAGTTGACCTATTCATAATCACAGATCTAGGAAGTGGTAAAGCCAGGCCCTGCACTCAGATTGCCTAATGATACTGGGTTCCAGGTGCAGTGTAAACCCTTCCAATTTGATTTGCTTTTATCATATACTTTAGTGTAAAGATTCCAGGAGTTATGGTTGCTCGTACATCACAGGTAGGCCAGGAAAATATCTATGGCTGCATCCTACAACAGAATTTCAGAGAGCTAGAAAAACGTTCTGTATGTGATTTGTACTAATGTGGCACAACTGCATAGTGAAAACATAAAAGGGTGATCATTGAAAAATGTTTAGCGTTCTTGAAATAAATCATTCACATATTCTCCACAATATCAAAAAGGAACCATTTGTCCTTAGTTTGTGATGAAATTATGCATTTTGCTTTGGAACAGCCTTATAAGTGGAGCAACTAAAAGGTGTGATCACTCAGATTTCAGCTGCTCAGCGCTACATGTGTTCTTGTAAATTCCACTGAGTGAACAGCATTCAGATATGTTTACTGTGTTTGGCTTTAACACAGGTAAGGCACAGCTACCTTAATAATATTTTTTCGATGTTAGGAATTATACTTTTATTTATAGAGTAAATATAATGTAGACCTACATTTTCTATTTTCTTCCAAAGTTGGATCTTCGTGCAGTAGAACAGTAAATACTTATATAGTTTTTTTTTTGGTTGAAATTGAAGCAAGTTGTTGTAGCACTACATCACTTTACCTTGTAGTTGGGCTTGACTGGTTTAATTTTCAAGGACTTTGTTAGATTCATCAGCCTACAACCATTTCTGTTGATTTTCCTATTTTCCCATGGTGGTATTCACAAATATTGCTCTCTTAAGAAAGTCCTAATCTGCTTAGCACAGCAAAGAACACGAGCGATAAGAGAAGAGAGTCACATGGCTTTGCCTAATTGGGGTTCCTGCCTCCCTGTGACCATCACTTAGGTAAACTCCTGAGGGATCTCGCACATGGGGTAAGTAGGCAAATATCCTAGCATGGTTCTAAAACAAAGTTTATTCCTTAAGTCCCTGGTACTCTCTCAACACTGCAGCTTAGATTCTGTGATCTAGAAAAGAACTAATATAACATGGAGATTAAACAGTTGATATTGAAGCCCAGCTGGAAAGTTTGAATTCCAATTCTATTTTGTATTTACCATTTGACTTGCCTGTGCTAATCCATGCCTTGAGCCCAAAATAATAATTACACCAACCTCATCATGTGATTATAAAAATTAAATGCAATAACCTACACAAAGTGTTTAGCACTTGCATGGAACACAGTAAGTGGGCAATCACGGTAAGTTCTTATGAGGATGATTATGATGTCAAAGGAACTCCTCCTACCCTTGAGCATTAAATTTCAGAGAACTTGATGGGGAAAACCTCCTCTCTGCTCTTGGAAGAATTCCTGGTGTGTCTCCTAAACTGAGTTCCTGGATCAGAAATAAAGGGAGAATGGAAGGAGAGGGAAGGGTTCGACTGGAAAGAGAGAGTGAGTGATTTATCAAGTTCTGTAAAACAAGACTGCCTGCTTGAACCTTGACATTTATATATATTTTACACCCTACCTGTGAGAGTTACGTTTCTCTAGGGAATATTGTGGTAGAAGAGAATCTTAAAAATTATATCGAGTGACCTTTCTACTTCTAAGGAAAACTGGGGGGAAAGAAAGAAAAGAAAATCTCCATTTGTCAATAGGATGGCGATGATGGTAACAACTAGTAATTCCCTGTATCTCTCAGTCAAACTGAAAAGTACAGTTTATAAAGTTTTGAAAAGCTTCCAAAAGTAAAAAAAAAATTAATAAATTCTAAAATTTTAGTTTTAAGAAGGACAAAAGATTAGTATGTAATTTTCTTTTAAACAAAATATACACTTACTGCTCATAATCTCAACAAAGGACTTATACATCCTTTACAAAGCGTGGTTTATTTGAGCATATAAACTGGATTCAGCCAAATGAAGATTTTGTTGTATATCATTTGTTATACATAAGGTTTACCAGGAGGGAGACCTCCAGATTTGTTAAATGTTCAAACATCTGTTGGGTAACAAGTGTGTAACAGGCACCGTTAGATGCCTGAATCCAGAAATATACAAGCAATTTACCATCTAGAGGGAACGACACATACCACGTTCCCACAGAGTTTTGTACAAGCTTATTTTAGAGCATTTATGACATTGTCAGGAACTATTTGTGTGTCTGTTGCACACCATGAACTCTGCCTTTCTTAAGGCAAGTCATTGTGCCTTTCTCTTTGTTTTCCAGAGCCTTGCATAAAAAGAGCATCTTAATACATTTTTGCTACATATTGAGCTGTTCATCTGTAAGAATAAGAAGAGCTAAAAAGTCTGCATGATGCGTTCTTCCCCTTTCTAAAATGAAGCAACAGGGATCAGGTTTACCCTCCCACATGGGACAACTGAAAAAAAAAAAGAAGACAAAATATGTGAAGCAATGGTTCTCTAAACATTGGCCATCAGACAATGTAGGATGATGACCCCTGAGAGATGAGAAACCAATGGGATATGTCTTAGGATTGCCCAGGCCACTGCCAGGAGATACATACTCTTGTTTTATATGTGTACATTATCCATATCCATGAGAGGAAGACATAGATAAAGCTAGATATACATAGATACAGATGTATCACTAATGGGTATATTAGAAAATATAAAAATTGAAAATTAATAAAGTAATGATCCATACTGAGTTTTTTATTGAAGTAAAATTGATACAACATAAAATTAATCATTGTTAAAGTTAACAGCTCTTGCCATTCAATACATTCACAATATTGTACAACCATTCCTCTGTCTAGTCCCAAATCATTTTCGCTACCCTAAAAGAAACCCTGTACCCATTAAGAAGTTACTTGCCATTCTCCCCTCCACCCAGTCCCTGGTAACAATCAATCTACTTTCTGTCTCAATGAATTTAGCGATTCCGGATATTTCAGGCCAATGTAGGCATAATATATGCCATCTTTTCTGTCTGTAAAATTATTTTTGCAAGAATAACATAGTTGAAGTAAACCCAAAGAAATTAGAAGAAAGAAAATAGTGAAGCTGAAAACTGAAATTGATGAAATTGAAATGAATGGTAAAATGGTAAGAGTCCAGGTGGTGGTGAGAGAAAGAGACAGAGAAACAATATTAGCAATATTTACTGGTATGATAGAAATTGGAAAGTTAATAAGAGTCTATGAAAAATTTTATGGTAAACAAATGAGACATATATGAAAGGGTACTAAACCTTGTTAGTCTTGAGAGGAGTGAAGTTAATACCATTGTGAGAAACCACTCAGTAAGCAAAAATAAAAACACCTGACTTTGTTAGTCAGTGTGTGAATTACTCTAACAAATTTGGAAAATACTTTGCTATTATTTTATAAAGTTGAACATGCCTATTTCTTAATCTCTGGACAGCCCTTTACAAGAATTAGAACATAAATTCTCTGTCACATTTATGTACTGAAAAATATGCAAACATGTTTCTAGCAGCACTGAATGTAATAGAAAAAATGGAAATCATCCCTCGATATGTACAATCACACACATTATATAGCACTAAATAAACTAGATTTATTTGTTATTGAAATGATTATGGGAACATAATCTTAAGTGAAAAGCAAGTCACAAAAGGCTCCACACGGCATGCTAGCATACAAAACTAAACACGGCATCTAAAAATACATGCATATGTGTTTTAACGATGGCGTAGTAATTATCAGCACTGAATTTCATGATGGTGATCATCCCCGGAGTCTGAGGCAGAGGGAGAAGCACAATGTGCAGGTTATGAGTAAAACTCTTTTTCTTAGGTTTTGTGTTCATGAATGGTAATTTCATTATTATAACTCATAACTTATCTAAATGGTATAAATGTGATTATGATGTCTCACATTTTATATACTTTTAAAATAAAGTGATAAAATTTACAGAAATTCGTAAGGGTTAAGAAAATGGGAAAGTTATTTTATAGTATTCAATAGTATGTGACCAATAAATGTTAACTAATATAATCACTTTTTTCTCAGAGGTCTAAAAGTTTTTAACTCTATCAATAAAAACAACTTTTACACACAGTCCTAACATATATATCTCTCAATCATATTTAGTATCACTATTATAAAAATTATGTTATACCGATACATTACATATAAATACATAAAAATATAAATTAAACATAAAAAGAGATGAACAATATTTTAAATGAGTATGTCTTATATTAATGGTACATAATCAATACTAGTGAGAGTAAATTTATTGTTTTAATGGTACCCTAGATACTTTAGAACCTTTTTATTTAACTTCATAGAGTGGTTAGATATTCATTGTTTTTATTTCATAATGTGGCTGACAAAAGACTCATTTTAGGACAAAAAGAAGCATCAGCTCTTCTTTGTTTTCTTTCATTTGCATTATTAGGAATTGGTTTTAATGCATAGTTTGGTGTAAAATTATTTTAAAGCTACTTGTCCATTTTTGGATGATTGATTATATCAAACCTGATAGAAGGATGCATAAGTCTATTTAATGGTTTACAATATGTGGCAACATGCTGAAAATATGTGTCACTGTGAGGGCACCCACACCTTCAGGAATGACCACTTTTCCTAAAACTAATGAGACTTGTGCTTATTTGACATACAAAGAGAGGATTCAAGTTTCAATTAGGTTATTAAATGTCAGCAGAACTTTCTTAAAATCTGGATGAAAAAATTTAAAGTCCTAATATTTTCTTCCTCACTTTGGGTTTACAAATTTCATAAATGAGACAGCCTGGCTAACTGCCCACCACCCCCAACACCGCATCCAAATTCAGTAGTGGTAGCATGGTAGCTTTTGGAAGATAATTTAATATTCCTTTAAAATTTTGATAGCCTTATGTATAATATGCATTTGGTTAAAATATTTCTTCACTCAAGAATTATTTATCAAGCCTACTGTGTTTCGGGTAATGTGTTGGGATAGAAGGAAGCAACAGATGTAACCTCTCAGCTCAAGACACCTTCAGCTTAGTGGAGAAGTCAGGTAAGTAAATGAATATAATGCAGTTTTGCTAAGCACCATTTTGAAGATATTCCCATAATGCTATGAAGGCCATTTTTTCTTCACAACACTCTGTCAAGGCAGTAGGATGCTAATATTACCTCTATTATATAGATAATAACACTAAAATTTTACAAGAATCACATAAGACCACAATACCATCAAAGGACTCCTAACCCAGAGCCCCAGTCTCATGGTTTCTGGTTTTTTCCATTGCTTGGTGCTCGCTGCATTAATTTCTTATACCTGAGCACATCTGAAAGAGGTGTTCTGCCTTTCTTCCAAAAACCTATTTATTCTTTTATTGAGGATGTAGATGTGAAATTTCATGTTTAAAAACAAATCTTGATGGAAGGGACTGTGTTGATAATCTGTGATGGACACATGGGGGCTCATTAGAGAGTGGTACTTTGTATATGTAAGACATTTCTATGTCAGAATGTTTCAAATTATCTTCTTGAGCTCATCTTCATGACTTCTTCTTAAATTGTAACCAGGTCATCATAAAGAATTACATGCAGATATTAAAGTATCATTAAAAATCCCTTTTACACCAGCAGGGAAAAAACTTCTTAGGCCATTTCAAATATTAACATTTATGATATTAAAATGGACATTGTCAGTATTTTCCATTATTGGATTTGCACACTAGTCAGGACAATATAATCATATTTTCAGAAGAAATCAAGTCAGCCAGAATTTTTAAAAAGAAGTGTTAATCACTGGAAAGAAATTACAATCATTAATTAGCAAAGAAAGATTATAGTAATAAGATTATCGTAAAATTTAAAGAGCATGAAAAGCATTTCAAAAACATATTTTATAAATTAATTTGAAGTATAGTGATTTCCTATTAAAATCTAAAGCTCTCTTAATTTGAGTATAATTCTTGCTCATGAGCTATCACTTTTCAGTCTGTATAAGAGAGATTTTTTAGGAGAGAATATTTCATTGGAACTGTTTTAGCATTGAAATTTCCAAACCATCAATCTCTTCTTCATTTTCTCACATCATTTGGTTATATTCGTAAATCATCTAAAATGTTAAGCTTAGGCTATTATGATCTAATGTGAAATAAATCACCACTGAAATATTTTTTCCAAAATTTCATGAGATTTTGCTGAAAAAAAATTATATGGGAAAATCCAAATACTGTCTTGCATTAGGTTGATAAGGATTTAAATAAAATATTAAGCCTCTCTGTTTCTTCCCCTACACTGACTAGAAAGGAAGTTAAGCACTTACCTAAAAAGTCATTGAGGGACTAAATGCTCCAATCAATAGTAGCAGATTGGATAATGAAACAAAAGCCTACAACATGCTGCCTACAAGAGGCTCACTTTAGAGTAAAGGGCACACATAGATTGAAAGTGAGAAGATGGAAAAAGTTACTTCGTGCAAATGGAAATGACAAGAAAATGGGAGTAGCAATTCTCATATCAGACCAAACAGACTTTAAAACAAAGTCCATAAAGGTAAAGAAGGAGCAATACAAGATGAGGATATTACACCAGTTAACATATATGCACCCAATATAGGAACACCTAAATATATAAAATATAGATATATATATATATATAAATATATAATATATATAAAATATATATACATAACATATATAAATATATATATATAAAATATATATAAACTAAATACTAACAGACACAAAGGGAGAAATTGATGGGAATACAATCACAGTAGGAGAATTTAACACCCCACTAACATCATTGGACAGATCTTCCAGACAGAAAATCAGTAAGGCAAAGGAGACACTAAAGGACCCTTAAAACAGCTGGACTTGGTTGATATTTTTAGGACATTACATCCCTCCCCAAAACAGAATATACATTCTTTTCAAGTGCACATGGAAACATTCTCTAAGATAGACCACATACTCGAGTATAAAAGAAGCCTCAACAAATTTAAGAGGATAGAAATTATTTCAAATATTTTCTCTGACCACAGTGGCATGAAAGTAGAAATCAAACACACACACACACACACACACACACACACACACACACACACGGAGAAAAAAATGACAGCATGGAGACTAAACAACATGCTACTAAAAAACCAATGAGTCAACAATGAAATTAAAGAAGAAATTTAAAAAAAAATACCTTGAGACAAATGACAAATAAAACTCAACCACACAAAATCTATAAGATGCACCAAAAGCAGTCCTAAGAGGTAAGTTCATAGCAGTACAGGCCTTTCTCAAAAAGAAGAGCAATCTCAAATAAACAAGCCTAGCCTAACCATCTAGAAGAATTAGAGAAAGAACAAACAAAACCTAAAGTCAGCAGAAGGAAAGAAATAATGAAGATCAGAAAGGAAATAAAATCGGCAATAAAAAGCCTCCCTACAAACAAAAGTCCAAGACAGGATGGCTTCCCTGGGGAATTCTATCAAACATACAAAGAAGAACTCATACAATCCTTCCCAAACTCTTCCAAAGACTGAAGAGGAGGGAATACATCCAAACTCATTCTATGAAACCACCATAACCCTGATACCAAAGCCAAACAAAGACATTACCAAAAAAAAAAAAAAAAAAAAAAAAAAAACTACAGGCAAATTTCATTGAAGAACATAGATGCAAAAATAAATGCAACAGAATATTAGCAAACAGAATCTAACAATATACAAAAAAGATCATACACCATGATCAAATTGAGTTCATCCCAGGGGCACAGGGTGGTTCAACATACACAAATCAAACAACATTATACAACACATCAACAAGAGAAAGGATAAAAATCATTATCATCTCAAAAGATGCAGAAAAAGCATTTGATTAAATTCAACATCCACTTATGATAAAAACTCTAACCAAAATGGGTATAGAGGGAACATATCTCAACATAATAAAAGCTATATATGACAAACCTATAGCCAATATAATACTTAACGGTGAAAAGCTGAAAACCTTCCCACTAAAATCTGGGACAAGACAAGATGCCCACTCTCAACACTTCTATTCTGTATAGTATTGGAAATCCTAGCCATAGCAATTAGACAAGTAAAAGAAATAAAAGGGATCCAAATTGGAAGAGTAGAAGTAAAATTGTCACTATATCTAGATAACATGATACCATATATAGAAAACCCTAAAGGCTCCACACAAAAACTGCAAGAGCTAATAAAAGAATTCAGCAAGGTAGCAGGACACAGGATTAACATACAGAAACCAGTGGCATTTCTTTACATAAACAGTGAGACATCAAAAAAGGAAAGTAAAGAAACAATCTCTTTTAAAATTGCATCCAAAATATAAAATACTTAGGAATAAATCTGACCAAGGAAGTAAAAGACTTATATGTGGAGAACTACAAACATTGACTAGGAAATTAAAGATGACTTAAAGAAATGGAAAGATATCCCATGCTCTTGGATTGGAAGAATAAATATTGTTATAATGGCCATACTGCCCAAAGAAATGTACAGATTTAATGCAATCCCTATCAAATTACCCAGGACGTTTTTCACAGAACTAGAACAAATAATCCTAAAATTTATATGGAATCACAAAAATCGAAGAATTGCCATTATTGAAGAAAAAGAATGAAGCTGGAGGAATAACCCTCCCAGACTTCAGACAATACTACAGAGCTACAATCATCAAAACATGATATTGGTACAAAAACAGACATGTGGAACAGAATAGAGAGCCCAGAGATAAACCACAAACTTTGGGTCAATTAGTCTTTGACAAAGGAAGCAAGAACATCCAATGGAGGAAAGGCAGTCTCTTCAGCAAATGGTGTTGTGATAACTGGACAGCTGCATGTAAATCAATGAAGTTAGACTCCTAACTCACACCATACACAAAAATAAGCAAAATGGCTTAAAGACTTAAACATAAGACAAGACACTTTTATAAACCACTTAGAAGAAAACATAGGCAATACATCCTCTGACGTAAATCTCAGCAATGTTCTCTTAGGGCAATTTACCCAAGCAATAGAAATAAAAGCAAAAATAAACAAATGGACCTAATTAAGCTTGTAAGCTTTTGCTTAGCAAAGGAAACCATAAGCAAACCACAAAGACAACCTACAGAATGGGAGAAAATATTTGCAAATGATGTGACTGACAAGGGATTAATTTCCAGAATACATAAACAACACATATAACTTAATAAGAAAAAAAGCAAACAACCCAATCCGAAAATGAGCAGAAGACCTAAACTAGCAATTCTCCAATGAAGACATATGAATGGCCAATAAGCACATGAGAAAATGCTCTATATTGCTAATTATCAGAGAAATGCAAATCAAAACTATAATGAGGTATCACCTCACACCAGTCAGAATGGCCATCATTCAAAAGTCCACCAATGATAAATGCTGTTGAGGCTGTGGAGAAAAGGGAACCCTCCTACACTGTTGGTGGGAATTAGTTTGTTACAGGCATTATGGAAAATAGTATGGAGATTTCCTCAAAGACTAAAGGTAGAATTACTGTATGATCCAGCAATCCCACTCCTGGGCATATGACCAGAGGGAACCTTAATTCAAAAAGACACATGCACCCAATGTTCATAGCAGCACTATATACAATAGCCAAGACATGGAATTAACCTAAATGTCCATTGACAGATGACTGGATAACAAAGATGGGGTATATTTATACAATGGAACACTACTCAGCCATAAAAAAGAATAAAATAATATCATTTGCAGCAAAATGGATGGACTGGGAGAATGTCATTCTAAGTGAAGTTAGCCAGAAAGAGAAAGAAAAATATCACTTGATATCACTTATATGTGGAATATAAAAAGCAAACAAATGAAAAGAGGCAAACAATGAAAAAAGGCAAACAAACTTATTTACAAACCAGAAACAGACTCAGACATAGAAAACAAACTTATGTTTACCAGTGGGGAACAGGGTGGGAAGGGATAAACTGGGAGCTCAAGATTTGCAGATACTAACTAATATATATAAAATAGATAAACATCATTTTTGTACTGTATAACACGGAGAACTATATTCAATATCTTGTAGTAACTTATGGTGAGAAAGAATATGAAAATGAATATATGTATGTTCCTATATGACTGAAGCATTATACTGTACACCAGAAATTGACACAACATTGTAAACTGACTATACTTCGATAAAATATATTTTAAAAAATCTTAAAAAAAGTTTCTATATATTCAGGCACTATATTGTGGGTTGGTCCCAGATCACCACAATAAAGTAAATATTGCATTAAAAAAAGAGACATTGAGGTCAATTGAAGTGGTTGTAAAAATGTGGCAATCTCAGGTCTGTTCCTTATTAGTTAGCCTGTTGAGGTAGTGTTTTCCTATTTGATTGTTACTTGTCCTTTCTCAGCCAAAGTATAAAGTATGTGACTTTCATCAAAATTCCTGTGTACAAACTCTTCTCCGGGACTAAACATACAAAGAAATACCTGGGTGCTCCCAGGGTGGTAAGTGTCAGAGTAGAGAACCTTAGAAACCATCTCTTTGAACTGCTTTGTATTTCAGATTAGGGAAGCTGACCCTAAGAAGCCACTTGTTGCAAAATCCCATTGATACTTGAGAGAACTGGGGTTAGAACCCAGGACACTCTTGAGTCAGGACATTTTCTGCTCCATTTTCTTGCTTTCAGTTGGTTCTCTTTAGAGAATGAAAGATACGAAGTAGAGACAGACCAACACAAAAAGAGGACCATGATCAGATTAGAAAATTACGAACAGATATGTTCATGTTAGATGATTAAAGATCCAATGTGTGAACAAACACTCCTGCCAAAGCAGCAGAAACAGAGGTGTCTAACCTTAGGCAACAAGTTAATAACTCACACGTCTTTAATCCCCTTCAGAACGCCCAAATTTCAAAGAAGCTTCATGTTGTTTTGAAGTCTTTGAAAATCACTGATTTTCAGAGTCAGTCTCATTGAGCCTCTACTGAGTAGCTGCTGCCATTTGTAAGTCTTACACTCTGCCATTGACAGGTATGTGAGGACTCGCCTAATGGGACAGATTAAACTGTGGACAATTATGTGTCAAAGCTCATCTCAAACTTTAGCTGTCACGGCATGGTTAAGAAACCATAATAAAACCATTATGAATATCATTTTTACAGGGATTTTTGTTTTTTATTTAAGTCTAGTCATTTTTAGAGTTTATATTCCAATACTGGTATATTTTTCAGGAAAATGAAATAGCACCCTTTTGTCCAGCAATCATTTTTTAATAATAATTTAATTCTGATTTTTTCCATTAAAAAACTAATAACACATTTTCATGATGTGAAGTCTTTTAAAAATATCTGTATCCAGAAAATGTTCTTTACCGTTTTCATTAATATGCCAGTCATATTCTTGAATACTTTCAAGGGGTCTGAAATCATAGTTACATACATAAATAAAAACATTCATTGTTGCATTTCATTAGTGCTCAGGCAATGAATAGAAAGGAAAACTTTCATATATTGATGTGTCGAATTTTGAGGTCACTTATTTTACGGAAACCTGTAATTTTCCATCTTGAATATTCCCTTGATGAAATAATTTACTTTTTTTTTTTTAAACAAGAATTAGTTGGAAACATTAAGAACTACAGAAGGTAGCAAGGGATAAATGCACATGTGTGTCCATGTCTGCTTGTGAATCTGTGTGTATTTGGAATCATGTCTACTTAATATGAAAGGTTTCCTTTAAGGATTTACAGTGGAGATTATGGTAGGGCTGGTATTCCGACCACTGTGGCTGGAAGAGAGCATGGCTGGTTCTGTGACCATTGGAGGCTCCCTGTAGACCAGCTGCTTCATCATACACCTGGGGGAGTGGAAAGAAGTTTGAGAATGGAATCCTACTCAATCCTCTGCTGCTGGAGAGATGCAGGCTTCACCTCAAAGCAAGAAGGATATTCCCTTCCTCCTTTCTCCTCCCTTCCAAGTCTTTTGCCAGTTCCTTAAGTTGGCAGAAATTAAAGGGAAGCCAGCCTGTCAAGGGAGCCTTGAGTCCCAACTCCAGAACTATAAGACAGAGTGTGGAAGGGCTGGTCAGGTCTGTGATTAGGGACATATATAGCTTAGTGATCTTGTCCCATACATAAGAGGAGATGTACATGGAATTTATCTCACCGTTGTTTCCAATTATTAAACATTGAAAGTGACTTAAATATTCAACAAGATAATGGAGAAATATAGAAAAATGTGAGTAGAATCCAGCTTCATGTATTAAGTGGATAAACATAAAAATATAAAGTTGAAAAAAGACAAATTCCTAAAGAATACATAAAGCATAGTTCACTGATACAATGTCGCAAAACACAAATGACACTGTACAGAGGTTTCTGGAACAAGTAAATAGCAAAGACTGGTGGTTACATCTAGGGAAGATGGTAGTAAATATGACTGAAGAGAAATTCAGGATTTCACCTGTGTCTGTGTTTGCTTCTTAATGAAAAATATAACTGTGGCAAACATAGCAAAATATTATGATTTATTATGGATGAATTATGGTGCATTAATGCTTACTGTATTATTCTCTGTTCTTTTTGAACATTTGAGCTATCCCATACAGTTTTTTAAAAAGGCACACAAAATAGTCAGCCTGGTTTAGTCTTGCTACATTTCAGCAGTTACAACTTGGGCAGTCATCTGTTATCTCTGAACCTCGGTTCTTTTACTGTAAATCTCCTACAGGGTCCTTGTGAGGATAAGAGATAATGAATGTAAAGTGTCTGTCCCTTGAAGGTCCTCAAAATTGGTGACACTTCATCATTATTATTATTAATAATACTTGCCTACATATAAAACACATTTGTTAAATAAATAAATGTCAGTGGCCAGATTGGGTTCTTTTCCCTATAATACCATATCTCTTATGAACTAAAAAAGCTAATGAAAAATTAAAGAAATACAGAGTGCAGATTAATAGGGGAGGAGGCCTGGATCCCTGTTTGAAAAGGACAGACTCATTTTATTCCTGTTGCCCAAGCATAGGTATTAATAACACCCTCTTTCACTCTTAAAAGTGTAACACTTTTGAATGATAAATTATATGTTTGTCCTCAGATTCAGTAGAGCAATAAGTTAGGTCTTACTTCATGCTGAGTAAAACAGTTGCTAAATGCTGTTCTAGTCTTGTAACCATACAGGAACTATTCGAAAGATTCAGGCTTACTCTTGGAAAAGATCAGACTTTGTGAAATGATGAAGTTTTACTTTTTGCCAAATTCTTAATAAAAGATCACATGAGAGAAGATTCAGATTTATCCTATGTGGCTTCACAGAGCATGATGAAGGCTACTGCTAATTGTTAAGGAGATTTTTTTTTTTCTCAATATGTAGAAGAAATTACTAAAAATTATAATGAACATCCATTTCTTCTGTTTGGTAAGTCTCTTGGGGTTTTCCAGGTATAGGATCGTAGCACCTAAAAGTAGAGATAGTTTTACTGCTTCACTTCATTTCCAGTACAAATGCTCTAATTGTTTTCTCCTGACTTATTGCTTTGGCTAAAATCTGTAATAAAATACCCAAAAAAGCAGTGTTATCAGACACTTTTGTTTTATTCCAGATTTTAGCAGAGATTTAGTCAATGTTTTACCATTAAGTAAGGAAATATATTTATTTTTAATCAAGATTGAGTGTTAAATTTTTTTAATGTCTTTGAATACAGTAATCATTATTTTTAACTTTAGAAGTATATTAATGGGTTTCTTAACTTTGAGCTAACCTTGTAATCCTGGAATAAATCCCACATGATCAACATGTACTATTTTGTAGTGTGATATTGTACATAACTGGGCTCTATTTGCTCATTTTGTTTAGGATTTTGCATATTTTTATAATCACATAGGCATTTATGATTTATATTGATCTTCTTCTTTTATTGTTAGAAAGATTTGTCAGTTTTGAGTATTGGTATTATAGTTAGTTACCAACAAAAGTCTGTTGTAAAATTTCTTTTGCTTTGATTAAAAAAGTTTACAGAGCACTGCACTTACCTGGTCATTGAAGATTTCATAGAATTCCACTGTGAAATTCATTGGGTCAGGTACTGCAGTGGATTTTAAGAAAATTCTAGATTTTTATGTTTAGAAATTGAAAACTGTTACATCTTTATTGTGTATTGTGGGTTCATTCATGTATATGTCTTTATATGTCTTTTCATTTCTTTTGGTTAAAAATTGAGTGAAATTTCTAATATATAGCAAGTGTACATTTAACTTTATAAGAAACTGCCAGACTTTGTACCAAAGTGGTTGAAGTATTTTATATTTCTTCCAATGTAAGAAAATTACCATGATTTTATGTCCATGTTGACACTTGTTATTGTCAAGCCTTTAAATTTCAGCCATTCTAACAGGTGTGTTGCAGTATAACATTGTGCTTTTAATTTTTTATTTTCCCAGTAACTCATGATGCTGAATGGCTTTCTATGCATTCATTAATCATTAATATATCTTCTGTAATGAAATATTTATTGGAATCTTTGCTTACATTGCACTGGATTTCTTGTCTTATTAATTCATTCATATTCTGGATTTAATCTTTTTGTATATAGGTATATAATGTTTTCTCATAATCTCTGAATTGCTTTCCCAGTTTTATCACAGTATCTTACCAAGAGCAATAATTTCAGATTTTGGCTACTTGTTATGGCACCATCTGCCTTCTGGGTGTAAATGCTGCTTAGTATTTCTTATAAAATCATAAGCTTGCCACTCTTCCTTGTGAAATACAAGGCTTACCTGACTCTCTGATTTCCTGTAATCTCTTGAGACTGCCCTGTTGTTTTGGGGTGTGTATGTCCCCAGTTACATGTAAATTTATTACCACAGTAAACTCTTTCCCACTTATGCTATCGGTATGAGCTATGGGTGATTTAAAGACTTAAATTGCTCTTGTTTTTTTCACATACACACCCACCCACATACACACACACACACACACAAGAAGTGAAGAAATCAGAATTAGCTTGCCTCTATTATTAAACATTTTTTCAAAATTTGAATTACAGCTAAAATTTCACCAGCACACTGACGTTGAAAGGGAAATTATATCATTTGTTCTTACCGTGATTTCAATAAAGCAAGCAGGGGAGATTTAATTTTAGCTTCAATTTAGAGATGAAGACATAGAGATTCAGTAATTTCACTTGACTTGCCCATGGTCATAAAGAGAAACTAAAGAGCATGGAATTAATCATACACCCTTTCCCTTCCACTATGTTTATTCTTGATAGCTAGCCGTATTTCCTTTAGATAATTTTAACCTATGTTAATTGAAGTAAGAGAAATGATGGCATTGTAAAAAGAGGAGAGATTATCTATACTGGGATATGGCTCAGAATTACTAGGTAGAAAGACAGAATGAAAGAAAATGAAATGTGCATGTGAATGTGTGCACGTGTGTGTGTGTGCTTGTGTGTGTGTAAGAGAGACAGAGAGAGAGCGAGCAGGAGGGACTAATTGTATGCAGATTGAGAGGTTGAGAGAGGGTTTTGATTGGTTAATCAGATTTCAAAGCCTCAGCAATGTTTTCTAATTCATAAAATTTATGCTTTCTTTTCTTTTAAGCCAAAAAAAAAAAAAAAAAAGGACAACAGCTTTAGCAGTCGTGGTATAGATTACTGATGCAAAAATTCTATAAAGATTTTTATATTAAGAAGTCATTATCCCAAGGGAGACTTTGTAAAGGGCCTACAAAACTTTTATTTTTTGTAAGTCATTCAAAGGAAAAGAAGAAATTTAGAAGGTGTGTTTAATATTAAAGTACATCTTTCCTTCAGATGTATTCATATGTACATGTAGTTATAAGGACTAGTGAGAGAAAAAAGTAAGAATGATAGCAAATGAATTCCTTCTCTGTGATGTCACATACCTCTTGGTGCATAGCGGTCCATCACAAAGGAATGTTTACATTCATGGGCACTCAAAGTTTGATACTGATTTGTAATTACAAATCCTAACAAAATGTATTTTCCTTTGCTTAATTGTGATGTAGAGACAAACACAGATGTGACGAGCAGATCAAGGATTTCACTTGTAATCACTTTGATCAGCTAGGAATGCTCGGCGTCTCTAGTTCAATGGCTATCAAACCTGTCTGCGCTCATTGTCCCCTAGGGAGCAATGGGAAAGATAGCGACACTAGGGCTTCATGGCTGGAGATCCTGGGGCTTGTCTGGGATCGGCCCATGTCATTTTAATAAACTCCTTGGGTGGATCTGATATGCAGACAGGGTTGAGACCATGAAGAGTAAGTTAAAAAGAAAAGTGGCAGCATAAAAAAGGACACATGAAAACCTGTCTAACACCCCCTCAGCTTACTTTATACTTAGTTTTGCTCCTCAATTTTACTAGTGATTCTCTCAGAAAAGCAAGAGGTTTTACTTTAAAAAAAAAAAAAAGAAATTGAAGCATAATCAGTGTACAGTGTTGTGTCAGTTTCTGCTGTACAGCATAATGTTTCACTCATACATATACATGCATATATTCATTTTCATATTTTTTTATTATAGGTTACTACAAGATATTGAATATAGTTCCCTGTGCTGTACAGAAGAAACTTGATATGTATCTGTTTTATAGATAGTAGTTAGTGTCTGCAAATCTTAAACTCCCAATTTATCCCTTCCTACCCTCTTTCCCCCCTGGTAACCATAGGTTTGTTTTCTATGTCTGTGAGTCTGTTTCTGTTTTGTAAATAAGTTCTTTTCTCTCTCTCTCTCTCTCTTTTTTTTCTCTAAGATTTCACATATAAGTGATATCATATGGTATTTTTCTTTCTCTTTCTGGCTTACTTTACTTAGAATGATAATCTCCAGGTCCATCCATGTTGATGCAAATGGAACTATGGTATTATTTTTTATAGCTGAGTAGTATTCCATTGTATAAATATACCATAGCTTCTTTATCCAGTCCTCTGTCAATAGACAGCAAAGGGCTTTAAATCAAAGATGCTATGATAGAATAAAGGAGATTAGGTTTATTTATTACTCGATTCAAAAGTGGGAGGGAGAGAAGCTCTGTATACCTGTAGAGAAATAGTGTAGATAAAAGGAAAACACATTGTGAGAGGAAAAAGACATCTAACTTTAGGATGTGAGATAACAATCCAAACAATAAAAAGATAACAAATCCAAATGTCTTTGTAGTTACTTTACACATTCCTCTTAGATTGTTCAAACCCCCTTCATAAGGGAGGTTCTCTCATAAAATTAAATGTGAGCATCTATTGAAGGACTATTTCATAAAGGATTTCTTTCACCACCAAATTATAGAATCAAACAAACTATGCCTCTGCATATTTGGATGTAATAATTTCATACATTTCTTTTTTTTTTTTTTTTGAATCATCACATAGAATACATTTATTCCTGGAGAAAGATAAATAATACATAAGCATATATTTAATCCAGACTTGATAATGTGACCGAAAACATTTTAAAAAACCCGCACAAACCAAGATGAATATTAACTTTTTGGAAATTAGTATGTCTAGCAGCAAGAAAGCTTTTCCTTTTACAATCCATTTCTTCCACTTGAAGCAGTCAGGGGTGATTGTTTTTTAACGCGACCTCTAAGCCATTTTTTAGGGCAGCATCCTTGCTACAAGATATCTAATAAAGGTATTGAATATCGCCATAAAAATGTTGTTTTTCTTCACATCGATACTCTTAGAAAATGTCTCTATTTCTGTGTTTCTGTGTTTGAACCCCTTAGAAAGAACAAAGTGTGATACTTAATGAGGTATGTAAAGCCTTCCCTTCGGTTGGAACTAATGCACTAAAAATACCGTCCTTCTACCCATCCACATGACAAGATGTCCAGATCACTATCACTCAAGGAGTTTGTTGTCAAAAAGTTTCATGCTGCGCAGTAGCTGGTTTTCTATTCGTACGCATAATTCCTTTCTCAGGTTAGCACAAAGCAAAGGAGTGTCGACCGGCCATCGTGTCGTGATTGCCTTCTGTCACAATATGCCGTTTAGAGAATAACGGAAAAAATACAAACACAAAATTCTCACATTTATGTCTTGTTTAAATTATTTGTCAAAACCGATCATGTGAAGCAGCTGATTTTCTTTACATTTTGTGCTGAACAGATGTACCTTCAGGGAAAATTATAAACCATTTAATGTTCCAAATTTTTACAGTCAAAATGAAATTGCATCACGGGAGTAGCTAAAATCAGATTACCTCTTACTAGAATCAGATGTACAGTAGAAACACAGAACTCATTTTGCTGACAAAGGTTTTAATAGAGGAGTAAAAAATAAATTTTAACTTAGCCTAATGCAGAACAGATCAAATGATCAGAGACCGTAGCAGCTTTTTCCCACCTGGCTCCCTGTGGATTGTCTTTGTCATGAAGTCAGGTGGGTAGGGAGTAGGTACACAGAAATAAAATGAGCCCGGCCAGCCCTGCCAGGCTGTGTTTTACAGCTTCCTTTCTGGTCTGCCATTTGAGGTGCCCCAGCCAAATATAGTTTTGTTAAGCTTTATCTTCAGAGAGTTAAAGAAAGGTGACCTCGTTCAGAGAAAAATGCTGGCTGAAAGCGGATTTTCCCTTTATATTGGCCTATTTGCAAATTGCACAAACTCTATACAGAAAGAGCTTGGCAAGGGCCATTCCATCTGAACATAGCATTCTAGTATTTGAACACTTGGAAACTTTTTGACAACGGAGTTTGGAAATTTTTTTTTTTTTGAAATATAGATTTTTAAAAGAGGTTCAGAGAAATGCGAAAATTGCCATTTCTATAAAAAAGGTCTCAGCAGAAGTTTTATTTATAACTCTTTAAAAAATCCCCTTCATGTGTTTCAGGCAAAAAAGCTGAGACAGATACACTCAAGTAGTAACTTGGTTTATTCGCACAACTTTGAAATCCACAAATAGTATCTGAAATACCATATTTTGAAAACACCATAAAAAAGCAGTTTTTTTTTTCCCTGAATTCAGTTTTGTAAACTAGAACACAGAGTCCTCATGTGCAAATGAGGAATAAGAGTACTTATCTCACAGGACGGTTATGAACATTAAATGAACTGGTTCAGGTGAAACAGAATAGTAACTGACATAGACCAAGGACTCAGGTAATATTGGCAATTATTATCATTTTAAAAAGTCATTTGAAATTTTAACTTTCTTTTAAAGAGTGAGAATGGGATAGAGAAAGGAATGTCTTAATTTTAAGACACGATTCCGAGAGGGTCAAGCTTTGGTTTAGTACAATAATGTGCTAACCAACCACAAACAATGGGGGAGCCCCAGATCAAGGAGTGGCCCCATACTGGAGTCACGTTACATTCCACCTCACAATTTTACCTGGACCCACTTTTCTCTTTTTCTTGTCAAGACTTTTGTTTAGGAAAGATGAAAGAAAATTATTAAAGTTGAGTTAATGTCCTATTGATTACACTTCAAGTGAAGGTGTTCTTCCTGTTGAAATAAGCATGTTTATAACTGGATAGCATAGAGGAAAAAAAAAAAAAAAGGATTCGAAGGGAAGTGAAAAAAAAATTAATGATGGGATGAGAATGGCCATCATCTTCCTCTTGGAAAAGCCTGAAAGCAGCTAATTCATTCAAGAATGATTTAAGAGACCATGATTAAAGTTCCAATGAACTTTACTAAAGACAGCTGGTGACAGCCCCACTACTGAATACTAAAAGGGAGTGTGTGCTTATGCAATTTTAAATAAAATATATCTTTATGAGAAAAATGACATTTTAAACTCTTAAATTGGATGACAAAATATGATAAAAAAAAATTCGTGTTTTCTGGTTTCCAGAGGCTGTCTGGAGATATAGTTTGACATAAATAGTATAGAAATTTTTAGACCCTTTAAATTCTTCGTGTGTAAGAGAAAAATTGGGGCATGTGATAAAATTTATGGAATCTGTACTGTTCTGGACAATAAAGAACATGTGGTCCTTGGGCCAGTGACTGGTACATCCACGAAATGGAAACAGTATTGTGGATTCATTAGAGATTAATCTACACCTAAGGATTTGTTATTATTCCTGCTTATGGTACAGCTGTGGGCTTGAATCATATTCACTTCCTTGTTTTTCTCAGTTTTAAATTACAAGTGATTCAGTTTTCAAGAATGTTCTACTGGAGTATTTACTTTTTATAGTAATAGCTGATACTTCCATCACCTGTATGCCCTTTGGGAGCGGTTTACATGATACAGCTCATTAGAGGGAAGTATGTTTCTTCCTTGACCTAGCTACAGAATTCTCTGGTTAGATTTGATTAAAATTTTATCCCATACCTGACACTGATGGTTAATTTACAAAATATACCACCGATGTCCCTGTAATACCCATAGCTTTAGAGACACTCAGACACAGACTGTGTTAGGAAATTATCCAGCTGAAAAAGATGTCCTGTTTGCTTAATTGGATTAAGCAAACTCTGTAAAAGATCAAATAACTATGGTTTATTAATTTATGATGAGGTGGGAAGTCCCATGAAAGGACTGGCAGGAACCCCAGGCAGAGCCACTGCTTTCTGGCCAGGCGCCATCTGGTTCCCTTGCTGGGAAGTATTATCTTGCTTTTGTGCTTCTGTAAAACAGCTTGCTGAAACTTACGCCTAAGATTCTATTGGTTCCCAAAGCTCACTCCTGATTGGTCCATTCCCAACACCTCATTTGCATAAAGCTAACTCCTGATTGGTCCATTTCTAACCCCTACTCTGTATATGCTGTTGCAAAATGTTGACTAGTAGCCTATAAAAGCCTGTGTAAACCTACAAATGGGGTTAACTCCTATGAGCCCACTGGTGTAATAAACCTGAGTTCTCCAACCCTCTGAGTGTCGCTTGGTCTCTTGCCCGGATCCAGGTTGCTGTAACAGTCTGCTGTAACAGTGGTAGAATTCCTTTTAGGGGCCCATGTATTTGCCACTTCTTGAGTGACTCCAACTAATGATTGACAGTTTACATAGTGCTATTTGTTGCAAATAATAGAAACAATTCTGGCTTTCATAAAAAGTAAAAGACATCTAGAGCAGACGTGCCCAGTAATCACAGGGTTTACCTGAATGCCAGAGCACCATATTTGGGGAGTTCCTAAGGGAAAAAAAGGCATATCCAAGATCATTTCAGAGGAGTGGTTTTCTTATGATGCCATCATTAGATAGATTTCTGCTACCAGGTTCTTGGAGCCTATAGTCCCTGAACGCTCACTGCAGGGCTACAAGCCTTGGTTCCACTATCACCTGTGAAAAATCATCTCTCTCTGACCTTTATTTCACTCAGTGAAGATTTACCACTAATTCTTTCACTTGCCCACTTATTTAGGCAACTCTTTCATACAGTCTCAAGTGTCCTCAAACCTCCAGTACATCCCAGTTAAAACTCTCAGCTCCAAGGTTGTCTCAAATCTCACTGGTTAAAAAAAAAAAAAAAAAAAAAAGCAGCAGAAGAGAACCTGGATGTGCTCACCCAACTAAATCTACTAATATACTTACATCTGAAACCACATACTGTGTCTTACTTCTTTTTTGGATGAATGGATTATTTGTTTCTCTGTTAATGTCAAGTCCTTCCAAATGAGCTTTGAATCCCAGAGTCTTACTGACTCAAAAACATTGATCTTGAAATTATTCCCCATTTTTCTGCATTATCATTAATTTCTCTGCCTTGCACGGCATTTGGTCCTGTCCAAATGTACATAAGACATTTGCTCCATGCCAAAAGGTTGATATTTGGTCATATTTGGTCCCATCCAAAATGTCCATAGGGGCATCTGGTTTATGCCAAAAGATCATTGATACTTGGTCCTGTCCAAAACCATTTGGCATGAACCAAATATGCTCATGGATGTTTTGGATAGGATGAAAATTTAAGGGCCCTTTGGCATGGACCACTGAATGTCTCAGGACAGTACCAAATTGCAAGGACCTTTTGGCTTAAACCAAACATCTTATGAAGCAAATATATTAAGGACATTTTAGACAGGATCAAATGTCCAGTAACAATTTCCCTAAATTGGATAGCACCTGTCATTGTATAAATATATTCTAATATCTATGAGAGAGGTTAAAACAAAACAAAGTGTCTTGACTACACACCAAACTGAACAATCTTTTGCTCCAGTTCTCTGTCCTCACACCCCAATCCCTCTTTTTTCTTTTTTTCACAAAACTGCTTGCAAACCTGTCAATATTCACTGTATCCACTTTATCTCCTCTCTGTCTTTTGAATTCATTCCAGTGAGGCTTTCCTCTCCATCACTCTATGAAACTATTCCTTTTGTATTACCTAATGATCTAACTATTGTCTAATCCAATCACCAATAATCTTTCCTTGTCTTGCTCAAGTTATTCACAGCATTTGATAAAGTTGATCATTTGTTAACTCATTTTTCTTCATTTAGCTTTGTTTTTTCTCCTCATGGCCCACTCTTTGTGTCCTTTATCTCCATCCTTCCCATTTTGCCAAGCTGTAAATACTGTAATCCTCCAACACTCAGTCCTTGGACATCCCAACTTCTCCACCTACTCTCACTTCCTTAGAGATCTTATCCAGTCCCAAAGATTTCTGTACCATAACCATGCTAATGACTTTCATATGCTCCTAATCTCTAGCTATATATTTTCTCACACATGTTCATGAATTGAAAGGGCAGTCATCATCAGAATATGTTCTTGGGTCTTTGACAAAATTAAACCTAAAATCTCTGGTACTAATAAGCCCCTATTATAAACTCCTGGCTCATTTTTTTTTTCTCTCATTTCCTGCTGAATCTAGTTTTTTTTTCCTTGCCAACTGAGTTCTTGATTCAGTGCCATCTCTTTTTAATGGGCCAGTTTTCTTTGTCAGATTTATCAGGGGGCCCTCATGACTCACCCAGGTTGGGTACTGGTAGGTAATAGACTTGAACTTCGTAAAGCTAATTGACAGGAGTCCTCATTATGATTGCAAGCTTTTTGTTAGAACAAATGACAAAACAATAAGCTATTCATGTTTAATTAGTTTTTACTTAACAACCTTAAAGGCAAACATGTTAAGATTCAAGAGTAGAAGACCAGGCCATCTGTTGCCATTTACTGTCCTATTATTTCCTGTGACTAATGTGTATGAATTTTGGATGCTGCCAAGATAATAAGAGCTCCAAAGAGAGCATCCAGGTGTAAGCATATCTGTGTTTTCCCTTGTAGGTGCGATCTCTCTTGGGTAGCTCCTTTATTCTCTAATAAAAATTTGAATTTCCTTGCACCTGGCCCTTATTTATTTCCCCTTCAAAAGCCTTTTTATTAGAATGCTATTCATACTAATGATAGTACTATTATCAAATTATATTTATTTTTTGCAATGCATGATAATATTTTTAAAATACCGTGCATAACACTGGCAATATTTATGGTACATGAGAAAAGAATGAAGTTTTGCACTAAGCATCAAAAGTGAAACTAAGTTAATTTGACTGGACACTTAAGAGATGTCTCTAAAATTTGGAAATAAACCAATTGCTTTCGAGAAAGTTCTCCAAGGCTGTAAAGCCTTCTTCCTAGTGGAAGTAGGGCTCAGGGCATTGCTAAGCTTTTCCCCAGTTTAGTATTGTCTGTTGTCCCATGTTGGTGTCACAGTGACGTTCATGAGAAAAGACCCATGGCACAGGCAAGAAGCAGAGCAGTGACGGGGACTGTAATCACTTGAACAGCTACTAGTGGTATGTGTTCATGGAAATTAGAGCATGTAATACATTTCTGCCTTATGTAGCTGCTTACACATCTTTTAGAAGAAAGAACACAGTGCGAGAATCAGTTAAGAGAATTTAATATAACACACTGGGAAAAATCACATTGGAGAAGTGGGGGCATTAGAAAATTGGGAGAGAAGAAATTCTCAGTTGGAGAGACCAAAAAACCTGCAGATAAATCAAATCTGTTATTTGTGCTACTGAAGGCTGGCTTAATAAACGAAATTAACAGTTTTGTAGGAATAAACGCAACTGCTCTGTATATAACATAGAAAGAAAAATGCTACCCACTATTTGATTTAATCGTAATTTATTTTTCTTTTAAATTGAAGTTTCTTATGCGTCAATAGTAGAAAATGACCTTGAAAAAGTCTACTGTAATCTAAGTCTGGATCAATGTGTTGAGAAGCATGCGGTGCTTATGACACAGGTAACATCTGGAAGATCCTGTGGAAAAGGTCTAGGTGGCGAGATGAGGGAGGAGAGGAATATTTACTGAGTGGCAGGCATATTCCATATGTCATTAAATTATCATAGCAAAGACAGAGGGAGATCCCGTAATCTCTGTTCCCTAAATAGAGAAACTAAGCCTCAGAGCAGCTCAGGAAATGCTCAAAGGTCCTCTAGCAGGATGTGCTCACTGCCCTTCCCTTAACACGAAGGCCTGTCCGGGGGAACTTACACTTCCAACTGCAAATATCCGCA
Organism: Camelus ferus; assembly: GCF_009834535.1. Lineage (NCBI taxonomy): Eukaryota > Metazoa > Chordata > Mammalia > Artiodactyla > Camelidae > Camelus > Camelus ferus. The sequence continues at coordinate 485,595 of NC_045705.1, forward strand.
TCTATGTGTAATAGACTTACTTCAACCACGGGTGCCAGGCGGAAGTGCTGGGGAATTAACAACCCTGGGGACATCCTTTACCCGCCAGGGGCACTCATCAAATACTTTGGTCTCTTTCTTTTGTGTAGGAGAATCTTAGGTACTTATTTCCCACCATTACCCAGAGCTTTCCTTAGGGGTTAATCTCTAGCCACACCCACTATAAAAGCTGGTTTAGTAATTCATCTTTTTACCTAGTGCCTTTTATTCCTCCTCTCCCTGTGATTTCTCATACCACCACCAGCGTCTCCTGTGCCTCTCGAATAAACTGCTCGCACACAAATTCCTATTTTAGAGTCTCCTCCTGAGGGAACCCAACTGTCACGTGGTGACGTTGACGTGGCCAAGAGTCAAACCCATGTCTGTCTCCAAAACCTGCGACTTTTCCTGTAGATAAATGGCTCCCAATGTCAATTCATACTCTTAATAAAATTGCTTGTTTCAGGGCAGGGTATAGCTCAAGCGGTGGAGCATGTGCTTAGCATGCATGGGGTCCTGGGTTCAATCGCCAGTACCTCCTCTAAGAATAAATAAATAAACCTAGTTACCTCCCCCTACAAAAAACAATTTTTTTTTTTGCTTGTTTCCATGTCTGCAGTGATTATATTTATGATTTTAAACATTTCTGATCAATTAAGAGGTGCTCTGGGTTGCTTTGTTCGCACTATTCTGAGAATAATTTGATGCATTTTATTATTAATATAACCAGTGTACTTAACCAACAATACTTTATAAGCTGGTTCTAAAACAAAGAATTTTTGAAAGCTTGGCAGGGCTGTTTGTTGTTTTATTCCAATCTGCCATATTTAATACTCAGAGGAAACTGTTTACTCATAAATTGCCTATCATTACCCATCACAGCTGGGACATTATTTAGACACATTAACATGTTTGTGTAATTATATCAGTTTTTGTCCCAAAGGCATTTATGATTTCATATGCTTGAAAAATCCAAGAATTTTCTTTCTTCCTTTTTTTATCGGTATGTTTAATTAATGTGACTAAGCTTCCTAAACTGGGTTTCAAGTGGATCTTTAAACACTTTTTAAAAAAAAGATGCAGTGAAATTTGTCTTGATTGAAGGGGAAAAAAGAAACAAACCTGTGAAGCCTAATTAGATATATAGTCATGATTTAATTTATTCTAGGTTACATCAAGTGAAGCACACATCTTGAACTAAAAGATATGTCAGTGTAATTCTTAACAAGACACTTTTCTATTGGAAAATTCTGAGACAGTGGGAAAAATTAAAGTGGATCCTGCTTCAGGAATATTCTAGAGAGTTTGGAAAAGATATTTCTGTTCATTTTCATTATGTTTATTTTATGATCTGATTTCCCCAAAACTCTGTAGAACTCTCTATGGGAAGAGATCCTGTATTTCTTCCACAAATCCCTGCAAACTGACCAACCATCAGTGAGGGAAAACACACCATGCTATAAAAGCAGTTCATTCATCTTGGAACATTTGTACTTCTTGGAATTTGTTTCTTATGGTCATGTTATTTACTTACTTATCACAAATTGATCCTATTTGCGTAAAAAGAGATAGCATCTTTAGACTCAGTGTGATGTCTTTCTATTATGTAAAGATAGATCTCATTTCTGCCAAAGGCTTCTATCCCCCTGGTTAAGTGCTTTTAACACAACAGGCAAGTCCACTGCACCATGAACAATTTGGCATACTTTACAGGCTTGTCTCTTCTGCCACTCCAGGGTACTTCCTCTGGGAAAGAGCAAGAAAGAAATGAGAATGAAAATAGAACAACAAAAAAAAGACAAATGAACTTATATATAAAACAGAAACAGACTCACAGACATAGAATACAGACTTGTGGTTGCCAGCGGGGAGCGGGTGGGAAGGGACAGACTGGGAGTTCCAGATTTGCAGATACTGATAGGCATATATAGACTAGATAAACAAGTTTATACTGCATAGCACAGGGGAACATATTCAATATCTTGTACTAGCTTAAGGTGAAAAAGAATATGAAAATGAATGTGTGTGTATCCATGTATGACTGAAGCATTGTGTTGTACACCAGAAATTGACACAACATCGTAAACTGACTATACCTCAATAAAAAAAAAAAAAAAAGAAAATAGAACAGAAAGAAAACCAAAATTTTACCTATTTTCAAGGACTAGAAACAGAGGAAGAACCATAGTGACTGAATAATGCCACATAAGGAAATATTTACAGGTAACACTGATGTTCTGTAAGCTGGCAGTCTGCAACATGGAGCCTTTTTAATTCACACTGTAGCTCACATTTGACTAGGTTTGATGGCTTCAGTTGTACTTTCCAGGGGAAGATGCTAGTATGGCCATTTGCAGCCTCTTTCCCAGAATAACATACCAGAATAGCTTTCTAAATCTATGTTTTTTAATAGACATCACATGCCATTATAATATGACAAAACTATATACCCATGAAATGTACTGTTTAACTCAAATGACAGGATGTTTACCTGCATGAATAGTTTTAGGTCTTTATCTATCTATTTTTGTTCATTTATTTAAGAGGACTACTGGGGCATTTTTAGAGTGGAACTGAAAAATAATATTTAACAGTTTAAGCCAGGACAAAGAACTACAGCCAGAATCACCCAAGAGTAAAAATCCAAAGTACTAAGGAAACTATTACAAATTGTATTGAGCATGTATGGTGTATTGATACATCATGACTAATTATGTTTAATCAGTGGATGCAAAGATGTCCAACATTAAGAAACATATTAATATGATTTATTCCATTAAATTAAAAATAAAATCCATACTAATGTAAATTTATGCAGCCACTATGCAAAACAGTATGGAAGAAACTTAAAAACTAAAAATAGAACTACCCTATGATCCAGCAATTTTACTCTTGGGTATATACCCAGAAAAAACAAAAACACTGATCTGAATAGATTAATATGCCTCAATGTTCATAGCAGTACTGTTTACCATAGTCAAGGCATTGACGCAACCATCAAGAGATGATTGGAGTTAGAAGATGTGATATAGTGGAATATTACTTAAGCATAAAAAATAATAAAATAGTGCTATTTACAGCAACATGGATGGACCTAGAGAATATTATGCTTCGTGAAATAAGTTAGATGGAGAAGGATAAATACCCCACCATGATGGAATTTGAAGTACCAGAAATTTATTGGGGATACTGCTTGTGAAAGGTAAACTGGGAAGGTGGGGTGGGGGAGAGCAAGAGTAGGCAAGAAAAGTCCTGAGACCACGGTATGGATATCACCATGGTGAAGGGGGGTGGGATGCAAGAGGGATGAGTAGCAAAAGCCTCAGACTGGGGTGTAGCTCAGAGAAAGTCACTAGTCAAACCAGCAAGGAGCTTTGGACAAGATTGCCTCCACATGAATCAACACTGAGCGGAAATGGCCAAAGAACTGGTATCAATGCTGGACTCAGACAGATGCCAAACTGGAGAATGTGGACTTGGGTTAAATGCCTGAGTGGGTTCTGCAACGTGCTGCAGTTGGAGGCTCTCAGCTAACTGCTCCCTTTGTGGCAAGTCCACTCTTGGAGAGACATAGGAGTGGCACACCTGTCTGGGTGCCACACCAAAGGACACGGCTCACAAAGTGTAAGAACCTTAACGTGTAGCTTACTTAACACTCCCCTGTGACTGTTTAATCCTCTCATTCTGTCATTGTGTTTGCTGTGATCTGGATGTGGTTATATTTCATTGATATTTCATACCCAAGGTAATTATGAAGAATAAATAAACAAATTAGTAAGTGTATTAAGAATTTGTAAGACTGAGCCATCCCAATGAGCCCCTTTTCTATTTTATATCACAAAAGGGTAGGAAATTATGTCCCAGAAGATGCAGATCACATTTCACATGTCTAGGGGTGTCACTTGTCATTAAATGCTCAAAGTTTCTAAATCAGTGAGCCATGAAGTATTTGAGCAAGTTTGAAGGGTTGCACTATGTGAGTATAATTAACTTTCTTAAGAGCACATGTTTGAGAAAAATGTGTTAAATTGCTTTAATGGTATTCCACAGTGAATGGGAACATTTTTGTAATACATGTGGGAATGCTTTTTTAACATCAAATTATGTGACCAATTGGCTTTAGAGATTATGAATATTTTAGTGGAGCAAATGCTTTTTTTAAAGAATAAATTATTTCAATGACTATATAAATAAGTAAAAACCATAATTCACCTATTTTTAACTGGAAGTCATTCCAAAAACACAGTAAGTAATCTAAATGTAAATACTGAATTACTGAATTTCTTAATTTTGCTGATAGATTTTAGAATTACTTTACATTTATCCACTAAATATCATTACCATGGTCTGTATGTTTGTGTTACCCCTAAATTCAGATATCAACATCTTAACCCCCAAGATGGTGATAATGGGAGTGGGTGGGGCTGTTGGGAAATGATCAGGCTGTGAAGGAAGAGCCTTCATGAATGGGATTAATGCCTTTATAAAAGAGACCACAGAAGTTGCCCTCACTTCTACCATGTTAGTGTATCAACTAGAAAGCAGATCCTCACCAGACACCAAATCTGCTGGCATCTTGCTATTAGACTTCCTATACACCATATTGTGAGGATAAATAAATGTTTGTTGAATGACTAGTTATTTATTTCAAATATATAACATATTCATAAAAAATTTTAACATGCCACTGATATCCAATGGATATCAGAATAAATTTGGTTAAAAGATTTCTTTGATGCTCAATACCACTAATTATCGGAGAAATGCAAATCAAAACTACAATGAGGTATCACCTCACACCAGTCAGAATGGCCATCATTCAAAAGTCCGCAAATGACAAATGCTGGAGAGGCTGTGGAGAAAGGGGACCCCTCCTACACTGCTGGTGGGAATGCAGTTTGGTGCAGCCACTGTGGAAAACAGTATGGAGATTCCTCAAAAGACTAGGAATAGACTTACCCTATGACCCAGGAATCCCACTCCTGGGCATGTATCCAGAAGGAACCCTACTCCAAAATGACACCTGCAACCCAATGTTCATAACAGCACTATTTGCAATAGCCAAGACATGGAAACATGTCCATCAGCAGATGATTGGATAAAGAAGAAGTGGTATATTAATACAATGGAATACTATTTAGCCATAAAAACTGACAACATAACACCATTTGCAGCAACATGGATGTCCCTAGAGAATGTCATTCTAATTGAAGTAAGCCAGAAAGAAAAAGAAAAATACCATATTTAGATCTCTCATATGTGGAATCTGGAGGAAAAAAAGAAGAACATAAATACAAAACAGAAACAGACTCATAGACATAGAATACAAACTTGTGGTTGCCAAGGTGCAGGGGGTGGGAAAGGACAGACTGGGATTTCAAAATTTGTAGATACTGACAGGCATATGCAGAATAGATGAACAAGATTATACTGTATAGCACAGGGAAATATATACAAGATCTTGTGGTAGCTCACAGCGAAAAAAAAATGTGACAATGAAATATACGTATGTTCATGTATAACTGAAAAATTGTGCTCTACACTGGAATTTGACACAACATTGTACAATGACTGTAACTCTAAAAAAATGTTAAAAAAATTTTCTTTGTCAAAATCCAAGAACTGTATTATTAATATCACAGTAAAAAAGAAAGTTAAAAATTTTTAATTGACAAGTAGTTGATTTATATTTGTTTCAGGCGTACATCACTGTAATTCAATATTTTAATAGATTACACTCCACATAAAGTTTTTTTAAAATACTGGCAGTATGCCTTGTAACTTGTCTATCTTATACCTAGTAGTTTGTGCCTCTTAATTCCCCTCCCCCGTTTTACTCCTCCCCCACCTCTCTCCCCTCTGGCAAACACCAGTCTATTTCCAGTACCTGTAAGTCTATCTCTGTTTTATTACATGTGTTTATTTTTTAAAGATTCCACATGTAAGTGAAAACATACCATATTTGTCTTCTGATATATGACGTATCTCTTACATTAGGCATTGGGAATAGTGCGTTTGTCTTTTATATCCTTGTGTTTGGCAACTGGATAATTAGCACTGAACGATGGTCTTCAAGGCAAAATTCTCTGAGGATTTGTGAGGAATCCTGCATATGACATATTTCTTTCAGCTTTTCATAAACGTCTGTTGCTATTAGTCCCTAGTTAATACTTTGCACAGAGATATTAGAGTTTTTCTGGAAATTATTTGTCAAGTAAAATTTAACATAAAGACAATTTAATGGAATGAAATGATGTTGTGACAAGTTGACCCTGGATGTCAGTGTTTTCCTTGCTTTGTATCTGCTTACTGATAGGTAATTATCTTTCTGTTTTGCTCTTTCCAAACCCTATAATCAATCATGTTATAACTTGATAATATTTAATTGGAATTCATCAGCTAATATTTAATATCCACTTAGATAGACTAAGACAAAAACACAATTACTTTGACAATATATTAAGTGTATATTATGTATCAGGAACTATGATGCACAAACTCACAATGAGACTGAGGGCTAAATGCTATTTTGTTTTATCAATAAAGAGACTGAAACTCAGAAAATCAAGAAGTAATTTTTGAAGGCTATCTGAAGCAGAATTAAAATCCTGTTTAATTCTGAAGTCTATATTCTTAGCTATTATCTTGTAACCACTGAGACAGGAAAGCTGTTTGGATACACACACACACACACATATATATATATGCACAAACATATGAGATACATACAGGTATGTATGCAGACTCCAGCCTTCTTCACCACTGAGCATTCACCTGTCACCCAAAAAATGACATTATAGAAGCCACTAGGTAATTCCCTTGGATTCTTCTCACATTTTCCTCATCTTGTATTTCCTCCGTCCGGTATTCATCTGACTATAAACCTGGAGTAAGTGCTGAGAACTGGGCTTCCATTCTGTTCCTGGTTCTCTGCTGTTTCTACTCGGCCTTCCTGGAGTTTGGCTGATGGACTTGACTTCTGGTTTGCCTCTAGTGCTGCTTCCTGGAAGCCAACTCAAGTGCTTAATTGACAGACTTGCCTGTCAAGTCAGCTTCTTCTCCTCCTCTCAGAGGAGCGTATCTGAGCACAAATTAGGTCTGTTACACACACACACACACACACACACACTCGTGCGCGTGCACATACACATACACAGGACAGTCACTCAGCCAGAAAAAAGAATGCAATAATGCCATTTACAGCAACAAGGATGGACCTAGAGATCATCATATTAGATGAAGTAAGCCAGAGAAAGACAAATGTCACATGATCTCACTTAAATGTGGAATTAAAAAAAATTATAAAAATGAAGTTATTTACAAACCAGAAATAGACTCACAGACGTAGAAAACAAACATGGTTAATGAAGGGGAAAGTGGAGGGAGGGGTAACTTAGGAGTTTGGGATTAACATTTACTACTATAATACTACTACTATATATGAAATAGATGAGCAACAAGTACCTACTGTAGAGCACAGGGAACTATATTTAATATCTTGTAATAACCTATAATGCAAAATAATCTGAAAAAAATATATGTATAACTAAATCACTTTGTTGTAAGCCTGAAACTAACACAGTTTTGTAAATCAACTACACATCAATTAAAAACAAATTTAAAAAGAGACAGATGTCTCTTTTACATTGATTATATATACATTGTCATGAAAAATTATCTCTACACTCTGTCGACTAAAATAAATGCATGCACAGACTAAAAGTTGACAGTTACGTTTTATTCAGCGGGTGGACTCGAGCCGGGATGACAGCTTCTCAGATGGCTCTGAGGGACTGCTCCGAAGAGGTAGGGGAGGAGCCAGGATATATAGGAGCTTTACAACAAAGACCAGGTAGTTGGAACATTATAAGATTACTTGTTAACTGAAGAAAGCCAGAAATCTCAAGTTAAAGAACTTAGCACTTTTCTCCATATGGGAGGAAGCAAACATTTGGGCTCATTAAGTCATTCCTTTGACAAGCACCTAGCCATCTAGGGCCAGTCTCCTGTCCTTTCTTATTCTGGGTTCCCTCAGGCTGCACCATCCTCAGTGGCTGCAGAGGCCGGGCTGCAGGCTTGTCCTCACTGAGGGGTGGGGGCGGCCGCTGATGACTTGATGGCTTCAGCATTCTTTGTTTACTGATATAGCTTGCAGTATTTTTTGTTCACAACTCAATAACCTTAGCCTTTTCATTAAAATATATTTTCCCAAGATAAAACAAGTTTTATATTATTCTTGAATTTTAGGGTTCTGTACTCTAGCTTCGTGTGATTTTGCCCATTGTCAATTTGTTTTTGGATATTGTCTTGCTGGTTACAGACTTTGCACAAGCTACTCTGTTTATCTGCAGGAAGGTGAGTAATCTATATTTCAAGAACTTGAGTATCTGATTCAAATACTTGAAATATATCAAAAGAGGATTCACGTTCCTCTTTTGATATTAGATAGAACTAAGCTTTGTAGAGATGTTCTGGCAAAGATTTCACCTGGCTCCTTTCCTAAGATCCTCTGGGAAAGTTCCACTGGCTAGTGAACACTGAATTGGGAGAGTTAATGTCGAGTTTTGCTCTGCCATAAACTGTTTTTCCTTAGGCAAGGAAACTTCACATTTTTATGCCTTAATTTCCTCATTTGCGAAATTGAAGGAGGATTAATAAAACGACCACATTTACCTAACAGATTCCTAATTTTCATGCTTGCCCTTAAAATGGTCAGCGGACCTGACTGACCAGTTGCTACTCACAGCTCCAGGCCCGTTGTTCAAACTAAAGCTATTGATCTTACAGTTTCTACTTCATTCCAGTAATTGAAAGCTATAATCATGCTTGGTCTCCGACTCGATCTCCAGGGAGAAGGTCACAGAACTGTAACCTTTACAAAGCAGGCTAAATACCAAGAAGACCACACCTCAAGTGCTTAGGAGATAAAGAGATCGAAAAAGTGACAACCTCCAGCCTCTATACAGTTGGTTGCCCGGAGGCATAAGGAAGCCATTCTAAGCCCTCTGATGAGAAAACGATTCTGCTGATTGTTATCGATGCTTTATTATTTGAGCTATGGCTGTACAACCACCCCGCCCTCTCCCCAAGGGGGCTTCACAGTTTTGAAGGAGTTTGCTGTGAGTCCCCTTTGCCCGGCAAAGTGATAAAGATGCCTCTTTTCTTCTAAGCTCCAAGACCCGATCTCTGAGTTATTTGGCTCATCAGGGATGAGGGGCTGATGTTTAGGCAACAAAGTTGGTACATGATAAAAGGATTTTAATTCTCTTGACCCAGGGAATCAGAATGAATCTGGTCCCAGCGTTCCGAGTCCAGGTGTTTTGTGCTTTTGCAGGACCTTTTTCTGATTAAAGCGCTCCTATCATCCCCAATAGAGTCAGTGCCAAAATTCCTTCTTTTCCTTTTCCCTCAATTACTTTTCCTCTCAGTCAGGTTTTAAAGGGAAAGTCACATTAAACTCATTTATTTTATATATAAAGAGCTCAGTTTCTTATAATAAGTTAATCTTCAGAGTGCCTGTATTTAAAAAGGAATTTACACATCACAAAAGAATGGATGAGTAATGAGAGATTTTCTGGCTTGTCATATTCCATATACTAAAAGTAGAAAAACATACACTTTTAACAGAACAGCTTTCCTGGAGCCTCATAAATCATATCACAGGAATGCTTAGCATCTCTGCTTACTTTTATACCATATATAGCATAAAGATATCTTAAAAATAAAAGATGGAAAACCTCCCAGTGTTTACCAGTTTCTTTTCTTTTCTACTAAAGATTAATTTTAATCCCCTTGTGTATCTTCATTTTTAATTTATTTCTTTTACTTCTGCCTCCACAGAGGACGTTTTGTCCTTAACCCTAGGAATTTTAATAATATTCTGTTGTTTTTGGAATGACCGTGTTTTCAAGGTTTAACATTCTGGAACGCTCTATTAAATCAAGATTTAAAATGTTGAGTCAGCATTTTTTTTTAAAAATAATAAATTTCCATTTGAAAACTCCTAACACTCAGCTATTAGATAATCCTCCACTCAAACCAGGGGGAGAAAATCTTTCAAAACTTTAGCACATCCGTCTGTCTTTTATTTTTGACAAAGCTGGTGATGATGCTTTATCTAGAACTGCGTAGGGATATGTTCTAAATAATGCTGCAAGTTCTCTTTTCCTGAGTCACCATCCTTCTCTTCTGTTCTAGACTGCCAAAAGAACTTACTGTTCCTACCGAAGGAATCAGTTTAATTGAGAATGCGAATCTGACTACAGATGGGTCAGTGTGGGTAGCACAAAAGAGTGCTGGTAAGCGTCATATAAAAATCACTTATGAGAACTCTGTCTTCTTTGTTCGTGACATGATCACTTTCTTTAGCTTTAAAATCACCATTGGCCAGTGAAACGGGTGAGAACAGTGAATAATCTCAAGAACAACTGTCTTCTAGTGGTTTTAATAAATAGATTTAATATTCTTTTACATTTAATTTCCATAGATTGAATACCCTATTTCTTCTCAATAGGGTTTATCATTTTCTCCCATATTTTAGTCAAATCATGCAGCCCACCATCCCATCTTTTGATGTATTTTCAATTTTCCATCTACTTCTATTATTATATATATATATATACACACATATACATATATATATATGTATTTTCTTATCCCGAGCTATCAGCCAAGCAGTATGAACAGTTTAAAGAGTGCATGTATTCTGATTGTAAGCTTTTAGTCTAGAACATTCTTCAGTCAAGTGCACCTTATATGTAGTTTTTAAATTTCCTGAGAGCCTGGAGAAATAGGTACTATTATTGTTCCAGTTTCAAAATAAAAATTGAGATTCAGAATGTTAAGCAAGACATTCAAGCTTACAGCGTGATTGGAGGGTTTCTGACTCTAAACTCCGTGTTCTTATCAATTATAGTGTTTATGTTTGTGGGCTGGTATGGCGGGTGCTGAGAAGGGCAGGAAGAATGACTTAATTCTCTTTAACTCAATAAAGATTACTGCAGGTTATTGGAGTTGGGGGCTAGGCTTCAGTCTTCAGCATTTATAAAGCTGCTTTATCTTGTAAAAAAGACCGTTCACCCTCTCCTGTGAACACGAACCTTCTGTCCCAAGTGACTGAGGAATGGGAGGTAGGATGGGCACGCTATGTTTGGGAAACTGAGCACTTCAAATAAGACTCAAATGGGAAACCCGAGAGCGGAAGCAAGGGCCTCCATGTCATCTGCTGAGTCAACAAGACCATGACACGTGGTGGATATGAACAGAACGAAGTGGGGTGAGTTACAGGAGGTGGTGTTGTAAAGAAAGGCTAACCCGTGCATGTCCAGGAATTTGGAATTCAGGCAACAAAACCACCAGAAATAAGAGCAAAATTTTCCTATCCATTTCATCTTCATTCACCTCTACACATGTGTGTGTGTGTGCGCGAGCACTTATGTATGTATGTATTGGTGTGTTTAATTTATTTACCAATTTAGCCTTTATAGTCAGAAGGTAGAATGTTTCTCTGCTTAGGACCTGTAAAATTTACCCAGGGTGTGTTTCAGTTTGGATGAAGAAATAGACAAATCTACCACATTTCTCATTGGCTTCCAGGCCTGATGATGGACAACATTTTTTTGCTTTTTTCCAGTTTTTCTTAGTCTAATGACGAAGCTTATTTATTTGGTGGGTTACTCATTTTTGCAGGATAATGTAAATTCTAGTCACTATATTGAAGCACATTTCTTCACTGATTTGCTACACAGAAAACTTTAATATTCAGATTTACAGCTAGCTGACTACTCCCTCCATCTGATAAGTTCATTCATTATTTTTAATGTTCATTTCATTCTTATAAGATTTTTTAATGTAATTTTGTTTCTTTTAAATTTTAATTTGCTTTTTAGTTAGTTGTTTTTTTTTTTTTTTTTTTTTTTTTGAGGAAGGGGTAATTAACTTTCTTTCTTTATTTATTTGATGGAGGTAGTGGGGATTGAACCCAGGACCTTATGCGTCCTAGGCATGCACTCTACCACTTGAGCTATACACTCCCCATAAGTTCAGTCTTTGCCTGACTCTGTGTTTGAATTCTCATCATGCCATAAATTCAATGTCAAACTTATAGAATATCAAATTGATACAGTTTTATAGAATATCAGATTTAATATGAGATTTATAGGCTATCAAAAGTAAATTGCAAGGTTAATGACTATATTTATGTTTATGTACATATATTTATATATAAGTATACATATAACATGCATGTATATCAGTTTTATTCTTTTATTTCTGAAATTTTCAAGTAGTTGTGTTGGTTCTACATTAAAAATATTTTTGGCTTTTCTGGTGGGTAAGCAAATTTTCTTTTTAAAATAAGAAAACCCTTCCATGATTTCACATCACCCACCAGGTGAAGTGTGGTTCTTTTTATTTATTTACTTTTTATTGAAGTATAGTCAGGTTACAATGTTGTGCAAATTCAGATGTACAACAATGCTGCAATCATACATATGCATACATATATTCCTTTTCATATTCTTTTTCATTATAGGTTACTACAAGATATTAAATATAGTTCTATGTGCTATATAACAGTGCTATATAATATAAATTGTTGTTTATCTGCTTTATATATACTAGCTAGTCTCTGCAAATCTCGAAACTCCCAGTTTATTCCTCCACCCTCCCCTTACCCACCTGGTAACCATAAATTGTTTTCTACGTCTGTGAGTCTCTTTCTGCTTTATAAATAAGTTCTTTTTTTTTTAGATTCCACATATGAGTGATGTAATATGGTATTTTTCTTTCTCTTTCTGGCTTACTTCACTTAGAATGATGGTCTCTAGGTCCATCCATGTTGCTGCAAATGGCATTATTTTATTCTTTTTTATGGCTGAGTAGTATTCCACTGTATAAATATACCACAGCTTCTTTATCCAGTCATCTGTTGATGGACATTTAGGTTCCTTCCATGTCTTGGCTATTGTAAATAGTGATGCTATGAACATAGGGGTGCATGTAACTTTTCAAATTAGAGGGGTTTTTTTATGGATATATGCCCAGGAGTGGGATTGCTAAATCCTATGATAAGTTCATTTTTCGTTTTTTGAGGAATCTCCATATTATTTTCCATAACAGCTGCACCAAACTACATTCCCACTAGCAGTGCAGGAGGGGTCCCCTTTCTCCACAGCCTCTCCAGCACTTATCATTTGTGAAATTTTGAATTATGGCCATTCTGACTGGTGTGAGGTGATAACCTCATTGTAGTTTTGATTTGCATTTCTCTGACATTTAGTGATATTGAGCACTTATTTGTGTGCCTATTGGCTATTTGTATGTTTTCATTGGAGAATCGATAGTTTAGATCTTCTGTCCATTTTTGGATTCAGTTGTCTGTTTTTTGTTGTTATTAAGTTGTATGAGCTGTTTGTATGTCCTGGAAATTAAGCCCCTGTAGGGTCGCATCATTTGCAAATGTTTTCTCCAATTCCGTAATTTGTCTTTTCATTTTGTTTTTGGTTTCTTTTTGCTGTGCAAAATCTTGTAAGTTTAATTAGGTTCCATTTGTTAATTTTTGCTTTTGTTTCTATTGTCTGTAGAGTAGAGTGCCCTAAGAGAACATTTCTAAGATTTATGTCAGAGAATGCTTTGCCGATGTTCTCTTCTAGGAGGTTTATGGTATCTTGCATTATGTTGAAGCCTTGAAGCCATTTTGCTTATTTTTGTGTATAGTGTGACGGAGTGTTCTAGCCTCATTGATTTACATACAACTGTCCAACTTTCCCAGCAACACTTGCTGAGGAGACTGTCGTTTCTCCATTGTATATTCTTGCCTCCTTTTTCGAAGATAAATTGAATGTAGGCATGTGGGTTTGTCGCTGGGGTCTCTATTCTGATCCGTATGTCTTCATTTGTGCCAATACCATGCTATTTTAATAACTGAAGCTCTGTAGTATTGTCTGAAGACTGGGAGGGTTATTCCTCCAGCATTGTTCATTTTTTCAGTTATGCTTTGGCAATTCTGGGTCATTTGTTATTCAGTATAAAAATTTGGATTTTTTTTCTAGTTCTGTGAAAAATGTCATGGGTAATTTGACAGGGATCACATCAAACCTGTAGGTTGCATTGAGTAGCATGGCCATTTTAGCAATATTAATTCTTCCAATCCAAAAGCATGGGATATCTTTCCATTTCCTTAAATCATCTTTACTTTCCTTAATCAATGTTTTGCAGTTCTCCATGTAAAAATCTTCCACCTCCTTGGTCAGATTTATTCCTAATTATTTTATTGTTTTGGATGCAGTTTTAAAAGGGATTGTTTCTTTACTTTCCTTTTCTGGTATTTCATTTTTAGTGTAAAGAAATGCGAACGAGTTCTGTATGTTAATCTCATATCCTGCTACCTTGCCGAATTGTTTTTTCAGCTCTAGTAGTTTTTGTGTGGAACCTTTAGAGTTTTCTGTTTAGAGTATCATGTTACCCACACATAGTGACACTCTTAGCTCTTCTCTTCCAATTTGCCACGAGGTCCTTTTTAAGTGTGGGCGGTTGCCAAGCCTCCCTTCCACACCTTTTGGCCGTTACTCCTTTGGCTAGGGGCGTGGCCGGTGTTCTGGCGGCCAGAGTCTGCCCTGGCTCTTGAGAGGGGCCTCCTTTTTGTTCTGCGGTGGTTGCTGCTCCAGCCCTGGCCGGGCTGTGCAAACCCTGCTTGCTGGTTCCCGAGGCCCTCAGGTCACGCCCCCGTCTGTGCTGCTCCCGGTGCTGGTAGGAGGGCGGGGTGCTCCCCCTCCCAGCACCACAGTTGGGTGCTGTGCTCCCTCCCTGCGGGACCAGTCTGCACTAATTTCCTTTTTCTCTCTTCTTTGTTCCTTTTCTTCTACCAGATTTGTGGCGTATTTTGTCTTTTGAAGAAGGTGATAGTCTGTCAAAGTTCAGCAGGTGCTCTGAGTGATGGGTGGGTCCACGGATGTCACTCTTGGTGTCTTTGCGGGAGAGGGTGAACTACAAGTGTCCTTCTGCTCTGCCATCTGGCCTCCTCCAAGTGTGATTCTTTAGATTAGCAAAATTACCACTCCCCCAACTCTTTCCCAAATATGTAATCTCATCTCAGCTGTGCTATATCACCATTTTCAATGAATCTTTGTTACGAGACTCACCATGTTTCATTACACTGTATTTATGCGATGGTGTCCTCTTCCATATTCTAAGCCAGTTGACAGGCCCATGTCTTTATCTTGCTAATCTCACTAACACTATGGCTGGTACATGGAAAGTGCTCAAATGAGGCTCATAAACTGAATTAAAACTCTTCCATGTGTTCCTTTTTTTGATTTAAACACCGATGACAAAAAAACCCATTGATATAAGAATATTTCAACATTTTTTTTTTTAGTGCTAATAATGAGAAAGAAAGATAAGGGCTTGACAAAAACTGGCAGACAGAAAGAGCTGACTGCCAAGCATGGCATTCAGGGTGTATCCCCTGATCCCTGGGAAGAGATGCTGGCTGGGATGGACTCACCTCAGCTGACACTTCAGCTCTTTCTGGAAGAAGGATCTTGCTCTCACTATTTGTGAAAAAAGAAACATGCAAAGCACCATGAGCAGAAAAATCCACTTCCAGAACAAGTCATCAAATGTAGGTAGAAGGGAGGTGAGAGGCTAAGGACAAGAGAAAAGCAGAAAAAAATAACAGTCTTTTTTTGGGTGAAATTTGAAGTGGTTTATTTTGTTTTGAATTAAAATATAGCATAATCTTGAACAGCATCTGATGCCAGGCAGAACTGTCCCACATACCGGCTTTCATCATAATTTTGCCCCAACTAGGAAATGCCATGGAGTTAGTGAGCATCCTTGGGGTTTCCTCAGAACACAGTCACTGAGGTTCCCTTGAGAATAGATTCAGATCAGATCTAAATTTCTATGCACTTTGACTTAGGTTCAACCAAAAAAGAAGAGTTTACACCTTGTCATAGGCAAGGTGGTAGGCAAAAAAATAGTTTAAAGTAGGCTCCCCCCACCAACAAAGTGTTGACTTTTTTCTTGTGCTCATTTGTTTTTATTATTCTCTCTATCCAGATGTCTCATTTTCTGCTGCAACTGCTTCCAGCTGTATCCCTCTGCAAACGGAAACAGAAAGCCAATAATAAATGCTATCAAATGTTGTAGGTTCCTATTTAGTTTCCAGAGTCCTAGAGCATTGCAGAAGTATTTATGGAAGATGATACCTTTGTGTAATAATAATGACGGGCAATAACCAAGCATTTGCTTTGTGATGGGCAGAGTTATAAATGCCTCACATATAACATTTTTATAACACTGAAAATAATGATGAAAGTATTATGATTATCTCCATTTCATAGGTGGAGAAACTGTGGCACAGAGAAGTCAGGTAAATTGTCTAATAAGGGAGAAATATGGATTTACAGCTGGGTAAGTCTAGCCCCAGAAGCTGAACTGTTACACTGTGCCTTGCTGCTTCCTATTAGGGGGTGCATAGGCTGAAATGATGGAAACTTCCAAAAATTCTTTCTCCCTCCCTCCCTCCCTTTCTTCCACTTTTCCTTCTATATCTCCATCTTTCCTTCCTTCCCTTTCCCTCCACTGCTAGCTTCCTGGCTTTGTTTCTTCCATATATTTTCCTTTAAAAAAACTCATACATTTCTGTTTTAGATAAAGAAATATATTTAGAAAGTGTAAAACACATGAAAAGAAAGTAAGAATTTTTGAGCATGCCAGACACCATGTCAATAACTTGGAATATTTATCTTGTGCATACTTTTCCAGGTTTTTAGTAACTTCTGTTTAGTCCAGGTTACAATGTCCTGAGACATAAAGGAACTACCTGCCTGCCTGTTCTCTGTTGAGCAGTGGATCCTATTGTTTTTTGTTTCATATCCTCTTTAGGCAAGGAAGTGCCATCAAGGATACACATGTAGAAAAAATGACCTATAGCTTTAAATTGTATTTTTATAATTAACAGCTGAGGCTATAACTCAAATACTGGAGACAGATCAGCAGGAGAATGTACAGGAAGAGAAGCATGAAGGAGAAAAGAGAAATGACATAAAGCTTCCCCAACTTAAACTGTTTCATAGACACGCTTTTCAACATTTATCTCATAGCCCCTAGATGTCCTTTGGCACAAAAAATGAGAGTTTCTTGATCCATTAGGATAAATCTGTGACTAGCTTATTATATGCTAGAGGGAAGTGCTTTAACTAGAATCATCTTTTAAATTTACAGTTGATGTAAATTCTGGGTCTTATTCCACTGTCTTCATATAAGAAAATGAATTCTAGCCTGTAATGGAGGAGGCGATGAATGTCAGTGGGATATTTGTCCCTAGTCCATAGAAGACACAGTGAAATATGAAATAACACAAAAACCAGAAGCAGTAAGAGGCCTAAGACTGAAAAGCTTCTATTATATGAATATATTGAGAACACATTTGCTAGCAGCCAGCAGATCAATAAAACCGTGTTGGATCCACTCTTAAAATATGCAGTCAAGTTTATTTGTCTGATTGTCTGTTATAACTGTATAGCTTAGAATTAATTCACATATCAATCTGGTATCACAAATTCTATTTCTCTGTGGTTCAGCTGTCATTACTCGTCATATCATTGTAAAGCTGGACTGTCTGTATCAGCTACACGTGGCTGTTAAGTGCTTGACAGGTGGCTTTCTGAATTGACGTGTTCTGTAAATATAAAATCTGCACCAGATATTGAAGACTTATGAAGCAGAAGTGTAACATTTCTCATTGGTAATTTTCATATTGATTATATGTTGAAATTATAATATTTGGGATATATTCAATTAAATAAAATATATTATTGAAATTATTTGATCTGTTTCTTTAACTTTTTAGACATGACTGCTAGAAAATTTAAAATTACATATGTGACACACATGATTAATATTATATTTTTATTAACAGCACTGCTCTAAATTTCGCTCTTCTCCATGTTCAGCTACCTATAAATATTTTGAGTAGTAAGTAGAATGAAGTCAGGTGGTGTGAAATAGTGACTCAGTACAGCTTCATTTGACTCATGGAAAGAAATAACTCCAAAAATTGCTCCATTAATACATGTAGTGTTTGCTCTTTGTAGAACACAAGATCAGATATTTCAACAAGGGTCTTTCATTTGACCTTGAATGTGACTGAATCCATATTTAAACAGAAGATCTAACTTCCATTTTAAGACATGTTACCATGTTTAAATGTGATTTGACACAATCATAAGACAATTTTAGAATATCATTTCAGATCTATGATGGACTTTGAAATTATAAGCAAAATGCTTATTGTAATGTATTATCAAGGAACATCCTTAAGGAACTTTTCTTTGTGTTTTGTTACACCATCCCTGGAGAATCAGTTTAATCTTTATTTTTTGTTATTGTAAGGTGGCTGCAGTGTTCCAGGAGACATCTGTACCTGAGAAAGGAAATAAACCACTGAAAGAAAAGGAGTCATATCTTTTTGGGGTTTCCTTTTAGGAGCAATTTAATATTTAGCAAAAGCCACGTGGTAGACTTTCACATTTCATCAGCTGAAATTGTGTCAAGGGTTCATGACCCAGTCACTGCCAAGGAAGACGGGATAATTACAGACAGCCTTGGAAATGTCAGGATTCACTGTCAAAGGATGCCATCCGCCTGCTCAAAAGCACATAGCTGAACAAATCAGAGCTTTGAAAATGACGGAGAAGAAGGAAGAGGTGGGTGTAGATGGATGTTGGGTAGTTAACCATGAGTGATTGCTGAAACTCCAACTGAAACTTTTTCTGATAAACAAATATTTTGAGTTTTAAATGATAAATTCCATCCCTCATAGCAAATTAATTTCAGATAGCTGATACCAAAAAATAGGACATTTCTACTTTTTTTAAAATAAAGCATAATTTTCAAGGTCCCTGAATTTCTTATTTTTTAACAAAATTAAATAGTTTTATAGTGATATATTTTAGGAGTTTTAAAATCAACTATTTTCAATATTATACATAAAATTTTACAAAATCATATCTTGGAAATATAAGAAAACTAATATAAAACAACCAAAATATTCCAGAGGCCTTGATTCCTAGATTTCTCTCCTCCTGTTTACATGGTACTTACTGTATTGCTCACAGCACACGTGTCCCAGCAAATCAATTCTAATTCTGTTTTCTTAAAGATTTTGACTTACCTTTGCAACTCTAACCATTTTGCTCAGTGTTTTGCACACCATATCATACAATTATGCATTTGGTCAACAGTAAATATTATTAAAAATCCAAATAATTTGAGAGCTGGAAAATATTGCATACATGAGCAAGCCCTAATTCATTCATCTTACAGATGATAAATCTGAGGTACAAGGATCACACATGTATTTAGTAATATACATTCATAAATGCAGTCAACAAACATTCAACAGGTGACTACAAGGTATGCACTGGAGTGTCACTGTGAAGAAGATGACAAATATTATGATAGTGTCTACAAGTGGGAGGTAAAGAGAGACAGACAATGAGCAGGAAGAAAAATTAGATAATTACCAAGAAAACAAGATAAGGAAAATGGAAATACAGTGGATAGGGTGCTAGATGGTCTCTTAGACCTCAAGGAGGAGAAATGACAGACCATGTGAAGGAAAAGAAAGAGAACATTCTTGGCAGAGGGAACAAGTGTATTAAAGACCCAGAGGCCAAAAAAAAGAGCTTGATCTGTTCAAGGAAATCACAGAAGTCAAAGTAACTGAAGGAAGCAGCGTGGTCAAGGTGGAGAATCATCTAAACTAATATCTGGAATGTAGGCGAGGGGCAGACCATGAAAGCTCTTTTTAATGTTTTTATTTTAAGAGTAATCTAAAGATATTAGAGGATTTAGGCAGGAGGAGGAATCATCTGATTTACATTCTAAAAAGATTATTCTAGCTTAGCTGTTATGTTGAAATAAATGAAAGAGTGGCGTTAATGGAAATGAGGAAATCAGTTAAGAGGCTACTGCTGTAGTCCAGGTATATCATGATGACTTGGACCAGATTGGTACCTGTAGAACTTGCAAAAAAAAAAAAATGATGCATTTAAAATATGTTTAAAAGATAAAGCCTATAAGATTTACTGATGGATTAAAAGGTATGAAAGAAATGAAGAGATAAAGAATAGATTCTAGTTCTCCTGAATTATGGAGATGGAGAAGATGGTAAAGGAATCAAGTGCATGGAAACATTCCTAACATGTAGAAGCCCGCGGCAGAGCCAAGTGTAGGAGACAGACAACCGGCAATTGAACATATGAATCTGTACTGACAGAAGGAAAGAGGCTCAGATCAAACTCTGGAGATACGTCACATTAGATAGAGACTGGGCAAAGAGGAGACCAGGACAGGAGACTAAGAAAAAGAAGCAAACGATGCAGAAGATAGTAAGAAAGTGTGGAACCTGTAGCCAGGAGAAGAGGGATTTATTTCAGTGGGTGGGAATGTTGATTTGATAACAGAAAGATCCATTTTAATATTTTACAGTAGATTGGAAAGACAGAAGCCAGATTACAGCAGGCTGAAGAATACATTCGTGGTGAGCATATAGAGACCATACATGAAGACAAATCTTTTCAAGAAGTGCCATATTCAGAATGAGTAGAGAGTGGTGCTTTAATTGGAAAAGAACTCTGAATGAACAGAACTGGAGAAAAATACTTTACACACAGCTCAGTCTTGATTCTATTACACCACATTGTTTCAGGAATAATCTTCATGTTCTTGTTCTTGGAGAAATCAAGTCGCTTGTTATTCTCAGCTTCCCAGTGCGTAAATGGAGAAGTCATTTATTTCTTGAGTCTATGTTTGATGAAATATATGCTGGACCAAGGACTGGTATAGGTACACACAATGAAGAGGATAGCCCCTGTTCTCGAAAAGCTAAAGAGTAGTGAGAGAAATAAGCAAGTAAATAGATGATGTGAATATTACGCACATATCGTTAAGTACAAAATGTTACTGTAATCCATGAGAAGTGGCCACTAGACTTTGCTGGTCAGGATAACTTCCTAATGCTACCAGGTAGGAGCAAGCTAAAGCCTGAGAATTAGGAGACATTAACCAGGAAAAAGATGTGTGTGGAAGAGGGTAACATGGAGGGGAAGGTACATATTCAAAGTAGCAGGAAGATTCAAGGGTCTTCTTCCTGTAACATGGCCTGGAGGGAGCAGAGGGGTTGGCTGAATTCCCAGCCTATTAGTATGACTGAAGCACAAGTCAGGAAGTGAGGAGTGATGGAAAATGAGATTGCAGAAGGAAACTGTGCTTGTGTGAATGTATGTCTCTGTGTTGGGGGCCTTAAGGGAGCTGCAGTTGTGGGCTGGTCTGGTATGACAGAGAAAGGAAGGAAGAAGGGAGGCGGGCAATGTGGATCAAGGCAGAGATAGGGCCATTATTCAAGTCCTATTTGGATTTTACAGAAAAGACCCTTTAAAATAATGTTAGGCTAACATCAGACCCACCTTCCTTCATTAGATATTTTGAAATAACTTTGTAAAGGTAAAGCACTACATTAATGTCAATGATGGCGGAAGACATGGGGGAGAAATTGATGTTAAATGTTGAGATCGTAGAGTCCCTTAAACATTCTTTCCCACTGACTCAGCATTTGGAAAATGAAGTGATACTTGCAGGAAATGTAGTTTTACTAAAACACAGTTTTTTACTAAAACATAGTTAAGTTCTTGTCATTCTTTATTATTATACCATACTACATAGAAATGTATAGCACCAAAGGTATATTCTACACTTAGGAAACACTAACCTCTATATTTCTTCTGGAAAAAGCAAAACCACACAAAAAAATCAAATATCTTATGAATATTATATGCTATTAAGTTTTCTATTAATATCTAACATTCTCTTTCTTTTACAATTATTTCCTAATATATGACATTTCACTTCAACCAGACCAAAGTTTATTAAACAAACTAAGTAGAAATGAATGTATTAAAAATGAAGTACAATATATCCAAATAATAGAGACCTCCGTTTGTAGTGTGACATTTTACATTTATATATTTCCATTACTTTTAAACTAAAATCATAAAAAGAGTCTTAGTGATACATTTATCTACTTGGAAGAATCAGAGAAATAAAAATAAGACCACTGATCTATTCCCAACTTCATAGTTGGGAATTTCATGGGATATGAAAAATTTACCTAACCTAACAACTCAGCGATAGATTTTCATATCTCACAGTAAGGGTATCCAAAGGACGAAAACTCTACAAATCTAAAGATCTTGAATTTTTTTTTAAATATGAGAAATAGAATTTACGTGGTACTTAATTATCCTGTAACAGCTGATGTTGAAGCTTATTGGAATTCAAAAAAAAATTCTAGAAAAGTTTAGTAAAAGCTTTATTTTTCAAGATGAATTCCAAGTTTAGAGACAAATGTCAGAAAATTTTATATATGGCAGTTATAAAGTCTATGTTTCTCATTTCTTTTGTTGAAAGAAACATTTGTATGCTAATGAATTCTACTTCAATAGAATTCCATATTTTTAAAACATCTAGTTGTTTTACTAAAGCATAAGTCATTTTTCTGCATCAACCAATGTCTCCAGATCCACAAGATTTCAGGCGTTCTTTTCCAAAGGATAGATTAGAGGTTCTATCATGGACTGAAATAAAAACCCAATATATTTTATAAATAATCAATAATATCTTAGATTGATATTTACTATTTACAAGACTATTCTATGTCTATAATCTATATTCTTCCCAGTAATTCTATTCTATAACATTATTATTTGTTACAGACAAAGAAACTGACGGGAGAGTTTAACTAACTTGCTAATACCACACAGTGATAACCATTGCAGGTAGGGTTCCTTGATAAAATACAGGACACTTAACCAGGTAAATGTGAATTTCAGGTAAGTAATGTTATCTTTTTGTATAAATATGTTCCAAATATTCCATTGGATATAATTGGATTCGAAGTATTCACTGATTATCTGAAACTCAAATTTAACTTGGTATCCTGCATTTTTATTTGCTAAATCTGGAAACTCTAAGTAGAAAAGAAATTTTTATCTGTTCTGTCTTGCCTCAGAGGCTGTGCTCTCTCACATTACTCTGAACGTTACTCTGAACCATTACTCTCTGTATCTGATAGAAGCTTGATGTTAAAAAATAAAAAACTAGGCGCAGGAATACTTGAAATCAAATACTGGGCAAGGATAACTTGAAGACAAAAACTACAGCATAAAAGTTCTTTATTTGCACATTCATTATTATCATCGTTAACATGGTTGTCATTTCTGTTGTATATTAAGAGCTTCCTATGTGCCAAGCACTATGCTTATTGCTCTTCGTACGTTAATTCGTTTAAATATTGGAGGTTTTATTTCCATTTAACAGTGAGGTTCAGAGATGATGCTCTTCCAGTGTCACACAGCTTCGGGGTGGTTTGAAGCGAAAGCAAATGCTCTCCTGATGAAACTTACATTGCAGTTTGTACCGCGTAACCCTAATAGCCAGCGGTTCTCAAATTTTATCATGCATCAGGATCCCCCAAAGAAGGGTATCATAATGACCCAAAGGTGGGCTAATGAAGGCGCAGATCGCTAAGCCCTGCCGCCAGAGTTTCTGACTCACTTGCTCTGGTGCGGGACTCCGGCGTCCATGTCTCTAACAAGTTCCCAGATGATTCTCAAGCTGTGGATCTGGAGATTATTTTTCCTTTGAGGACCATTCTGCTGTCTGTAATTCTATCTTAGGGTTTGTCTTAGTGCATTTGGGCTGCTACAACAGGACACCATGGATTAGGTGTCTGATAAACAACAGAAATTTATTTTTCCCAAGTCTGGAGGCTGGAAAGTCCAAGATCAAGGGTCCAGCAGATTTCGTGTCTGTGAGTGCCTACTTCCTGGTTAATTGATGACTGTTCTCTCATTGTGTCTTCACCTGACAGAATGGTGAGAGAGCCCTCTGGAGTCTCTTTTAAAAGGACATTCTCATGGAGGAACACATCCAGTCATAATAGGACTTTTTCTGTTAACACCACAAATGCAAATGAAATAACATTTAGAAAATTGGAATTGTAAGAAGCAGATAAATAATAACTCTGAGAAGACAACACAGAGCAGCAAGGTGAACTCTAAGAAGATTTGTGGTACCTACAGGTCATTTTGAGAATGTTTAAGTGGGACTCAGAAAAAGCACAACACCCAAGTTATGGGTACAGAGGGATCCAATGCAGGAACTGGGAAGAAATGAGTTTATTATCAATTTTATATGTTATCCATGTAAGCTGATTCTCTTTCTAGAAACTAATGTAAAAGAACTGAAGGACTGTTTCTTTCTTCACTTTGAATTTTTGGGGATGAAGTTTTCCTCTTCAATGTTACATAAAATATCTACATAATCCATCAGGTATTAATCATTGTTGCTACTATTAGACTAACCTTTCCCTCAGGCAATTTAGGATTGTGTAAAAATATTTAAAATTATATATCATAAACTTTGACACAGCAATTTCTCTTTTAAGAAGTTGATAAAAGAAAATTATTAAATTTTTGCAGATTTATAAAGATATTATTCTCAGTATTGCTTCTCATAGAGGCAACTGGGAACAAGCTGGCTGAGACTCTTCACCAAAGCATCTCATATAATCTTCCCACTGTTCCGCTTACCAGCTCCATTGGTCTCAGTTTCCTAAACTGGCCAATTTCTTCTTGATCCCAGAGTCCCACAGGCTTGCTCCTTCACATTTCTCCCATGTCACCTTAAAGGAGACTGCTATTTTTTTTTTCATTTCATATTCTTATTATAATTAGAATTATGCATGTTATTGACTTACGTATAACTGCTTACCTCCAGCCCATGATCTCCTTGAGGGTATTAGTTTTCTGCCAGATCAGCAGGTCTCAAACAGTGTCTAGCACTAAATAAGCAATCAGTATTTACTAAGTGAATTAGTGGACAAATCCCTTTTTAGATTCTGTCTCATAAAATTTATTTTTCCGAATTCTGTAAAAATCTCTAGAATCTTTACTACAAAAAAATGCCGCATACTGTCTGATGTCTGGTGACTCTGTTGTTATTTTTCAGGAGCTGTGTTATTGAGTTCTGATTTTTCTTAAAATGATTCAATCAACTGTCTGCTTTATAAGAGAATATAATACTTTCTTAGTAGATAAATCAAACTGGAACCTCTATTTGCCTGTTAAATTTCCCTTAACGTCACTAATCAAAGAGAAAACAGAAGTTATTTTCCAGGCACAAATCTTTTGAAAATTAAATGAAAAGAGGAGATGTTCATTTCTTTACATGCATTTTTGGATCAAAGCCTTAAGTATATGATTACTTGTAGGGACTATATTTTATTTCACTGTTTACTCAAAGTTGTTAGTTAGTTGAAAAATTAAAAATTAGCCCTGAATAAGGAAATAGATACATCCTTTAAACAAAAAATAATGTTCATGTGACTGTGCTAGAAAATACACTAACTTAAGGTACTTTTCAGAGAAACACTCAAATATCCCACAATAACTATTATAAGCATGGGTTGTTCTGGGCTGTTCAATAACTCTCCATATTTGGACAGATTGTTCTACGCTTAAAGTGCTATGCTCTTTTTTTTATGACATTCCATTCACTTTTTGTTGACACTACTGAACTTATAAAACTCTGAAGTTTATGCGTCCCGTGTAAGTTTAATTGACTGCCTTGCTCATGGTAAGTCCTTTTAAGTATCTTTGAAATTAGCCTGAAAATGGGAGAAAAAATACAGAGTTGAGATTTATTTCCATGTTTGTAGTTTCTGAGTGTAAACCTGTGACACGTGGTTGTATTTTATTTTATTAGCTGTATCAGTAGGGTTCAATCAGAGAAACAGAACCTGCAGGAGATACATATTTAAAGATGTATTATAAGGAATTGGCTTACATGTTTGTTGGGGCCAGGTAGGCATGTCCAAAAACCACAGGACAGGCTGTCAGGAAGAGCAAGCTGGAACTCTGGGCCACAAGCCCAAACTGCAATCCACAGGCTGAATTTCTTCATCTTCAGGGAAGCCTTCATTCCCTCAGTTCCTTAAATCCGGCCCACTCATTTATCCAGGATAATCTCCCTTGCTTAAAGTGAATTTATCATAAACTTTAATAACATCTATAAAATATTTCACAGAAACAACTAGTTTGGTATTTGGTTGAATTACTAAAACTGCAGTCTAGCCAAGTGGACACATAAACTAACCATCACACCATTATTCTTGAGAGAAGTAAAATAATTGTGCCTTGCATAATAGTAAATGGGAAAATTTTCAACTGTAAAAGTGGAGTTAGTTGGAAATCATATTCTCCAAATTCCCTTTCGGATCTGCATTATGAAAAGCAAGAATTATCTAAGCAGAGATACCGAGATTACTGTCCATGTTGCAGGGTTATGGGCTAGCAGGAAGATGGTAACAATTTCCAGGACTATTGGAATGAAACCTTCTTTCAAACATATTAACACTTCATAAAACTTCATTGGTAATAAATCAAAATCTTGAAAAATAGGAAAACAAAAAGTGTGGGGAATGGATTTTTCCAACCAGATCTTTATGAAAAATGTCTGATTTTGCTCTGAAGATTTTAATGACAAACATTCAATAGTCTGTGCACTTGTGAATATTTTCATGAGTGTAAATTTGACCAATTGGAAAACTTGCAGAAAGAGGAAGAGAATAAGATTGGAGGAGGGGGGAGGAGGAGGGGAAGAAGAAAAAGGCGAAGAGGAAACATTTTCTTGGAGTTAGTTTGAGTTAGATGTCTAGTGTTTCAAGCAGAATTAACTGGGCCAGATAACATGCAGACATTATCTACACAAAGGGAGAGCAGAAAGATGTACCTGGATAATTCAGCAAAATAGATAAAAGGAGATAAAATAAGGATCTGGCATTATCTGGAAAGTGATGAATTCTAATTTATGCTAGCTCTAATAAGTCAATGGTACATGATGAAATCTGTAGAGAAGCCACTTAGAAGTAAAAGATATTTTTTGCAAAAATGTGTAACTAAAAATCTAATAGAAGGGGAATGGGATAATAATAATAATAGTAATAAAGCAATAATAATATATATAATAAAATAATAATATTATTATAATAGTAACATTGATGGCTCAAAAGAAATCAAGAAAGGATGAAAAATAATTAGAGTAGCTGGGACAAATAGAAAATTAAAAATAAAATGGGAGATTTAAATCCAAATAAAGCAGTGATCACATTAAATGTAAATGAACCAAATATTTCTATTAAAACATAAATATTGTCAGACGAACTTCTAAAATTAAGATCCAATTTTTTGCTTCTTAAAGTAAGCACACATATTAAGCATATTGACACAAAAAAGTTGAAAGTAAAGTAATCAGAATATATTTTCAATTTACAACCTTCTTGCTTCCTTCATCTAGCCCCTGAAAAATGGTCAGGAAGAAAAGAGAAGTGGAAAAAATTAATTAGTGTTATGTGTGTCAAGGATCCTACACATTCTACAGATACTGCAGAAATTAGATAGATAATAAGAGAAATATTTGAACAAATTTTGGCTAATGTATTCAAAAATTAGACAGAATAGGCATCAGAAGAAAGAAGAATCTAAAATATACTATAATACCTTCATAAAATCAACTATTTTACTGAAACATATTCTACAAAGAACTCTCCCTGCTGAGATTCCTTCACTAGTAAGTCCCAGACACTTAAAGAATATATATCACTGATAATATTCAATTCAGATAAAATACACACCTACTCACTTCATAAAGCAAGATTAAATAAAATTTGACAAGAGAGTTACAAGAAAATTACAGACCAATCTGTCTCATGGGCAGACACTAAAATCCTAAATGGAATATTAGAAAATGAAATTCAGTTATTACAGTTATCTATTCCTTTAGAAAAGCAACACCCTAAGTTGTAGTTGAAAGCAACAATCTATTATTGTCTCTCTCGGGTCTGTGGGTTGAATGGCTTCAGCTGGGGAGTGTTTTCTTGGGTTCTTCCCTGCAACTGTAGTCAAATGGCGGCTCTGCCTAGAACCACCTGAAGGTGTCTTCATTCTCGTGCCTAATGTTTGTGCTGCGAGATCAGGGACAACTGGAGCCTGGTTGGGCATGTCTCAGTCCTTTTTATAGGCTGTTTCCATGTCTTGGCTATTGTAAATAGTGCTGCTATGAACATTGGGGTGCAGATGTCTTTTTGAATTAGGGTTGCTTCTGGATATATGCCCAGGAGTGGGATTGCTGGATCATGTGGTAAGTCTATTCCTCGTCTTTTGTGGAGTCTCCATACTGTTTTGCACAGTGGCTGCACCAAACTGCATTCCCACCAGCAGTGGAGGAGGGTTCCCTTTTCTCCACAGCCTCTCCAGCATTTGTCATTTGTGGACTTTTGAATGATGGGGCATGGCTCAGTCTTTATGGGGCCCCTCCACATAACTAACCTGGCACTACTCAGGGTCTTGTAGTATCAGTCTATGACTTCTGACAAGTCAACAGACTTCCCCTAGAGCTAGTTATTCTTGAAGAAAATGTAAATTTTTATTTTTCCCTAGCCTATTTACACGTTATCTTTACCACCATATTCTACTAAGCCAGCCCAAATTCAAGGGAAAGGAACTACCCAAGGTAATAAATAATGGGAAGTGTTTTTTATTTATTGGGGCCATATCAGTGATTTTTAGAAAGGATGTCACATAAAAAACAATGATGTTTCTTTCAGGTGTGCAGTTTTGTGTTAGTTTTTAACATTCAAGATTCAATCAATGCAATTCATTGTATTAACAGAACAAAGAAGAAAATATATATGACACTCTGAGTATAAACAGAAAAAAGTATTTACAAAAGTCTACACTCATTTATAAAGAAAAAAAAACTCAGAAAAATACAATATACTGAATTGATAAATATTAAAAGCTTTCTTCCAAAATTTGGATGGGACAAGGATGCCCCATATCACCAGTTAGATTTAAGACTATACTAGAGTGCATAATCAGCTTAATAATCTAAGAAAAATAAATTACAGATTAGAATCAAATAAATTATTATACATAAATAGCATGTTTATGCATGGAGGAGATCCAAAAGCATCACAAATAAACCGTTAGATTGTTACGTGAATTTGGCAAGGTTTCTGGACTCAAGGCCAAAATTATACAAAAATTATTAAAAAATTAGTGATGCTTCTATACACTAGCATAAAATACAGAAACAAAAAAATTAACGAATACAATTATCAGTATCTTCAAAACATAAAAATTACCTAGGAATAATTATAATAACAATGTGCAGGTCCTTGATCTTGAAACTACAATAGAATTGAAAATTATTTTTTAAAAAAGTCAATGCTAAGATAATGATTTTGGAAGCAATATTGTAAATTTGTTAATTTTCTCCCCCCCAATATATATATAAATATATATATATATATATATACTTCTTGAGCTGGATAGTGGTCACTTGAGGGTGTTTACTTTGTCAAAAATCATCACACTGTTTTCCTCAATTTGTTCACTACTTGTATGTATGTTTTACTTTAGTTAAAGCGGTTGCTTTTGAAAATTCAGAGAGGCAAGGTGAATGTAGATCAAAGATGACTTTGACATTTGGATATTGGGTGACAAGGGATAGGAAGAGGCTAACAATATTCATGAAAAAAGGAAGATCAGAAATGAATGGGGCTTAATTCAGGGTGATATTTATCAAATTCAGAGAGACTGAGAGAGAGAGAGAGAGACAGAGACGGGAAGGAGATGGGGTAGGAAAGGGGGAAAGAAGAGAAAAGGGGACAGGACAGGAGAGATATTATTCCCATATTTCAAATGAGACAAAAAATGAAGGGATATTAACCTTAGTCTCTCTAACCGAACATCTGCATTTCACTAAACCATTTATTGATTTCATGGTGCTGTTAGAGCACGTGGCATTTTTATTGATTGTAGTCTCATACAACACTTAGGGACTTTCCTGGTTCACTGTTACAGCTCACTGACATTTGCTAATACCATCTAGACAAATTACAGACTTGACGCTAACTATCCATGTTTTATATTTTAAGTTCTATAGAAACTGCATTTTGTATAATGCTTTTAATCCAAAATGACAAGAGAACTCGGTATATGTTACAGGAGATTCAATAATGCCAAACCCCCACCCCAAGCCAAAGATGTCCACGTCCAGATCCCTGAAACCCACCTGGGAATATGTGAGTTTACATGATAAAAGGTGCTCTGCAGGTATGATTAAATTTAGGATTCTGAGGTGGGGAGATAACCCGGATTATCTCGGTGATCCCAGTATAATCATAGTGTCCTTTTAAGAGTGAGGCAAGTCAGAATCAGAGACGGAGATCTGACAACAGAAGCAAAGACCAGAGTGATATGAGAAAGAGGCCAGGAGCCAAGCGACAGGGGTGGCCTCTAGAAGTTACAAAGGGCAGAGGGATGCATTCTACCCCTAGTGCAGAAGGAATGCAGCCCCACCATCCCATCCTAGACTTCTGACTTCCAGAAACGTAAGATAATAAATGTGTGTTGTTTTAAGCCCCTTAGTTTGTGATAATTTGTTACAGCATCAACTAGAGACTAACACGTGAGGTCACATGCTTCTCGTAATCTTTGACTTTCCAGAAATCACCAAGATTTGCGCTCTTAATGGCTTAGCGGTCTCAGCGTCATGAGTGGTCGCTTTTTGTCTGTTTTTGTTTTCATTGTTACACTAGGAGTCTACAAAACCGAAAACACTACAGCCTGGCAACAGAAAGGGCTGCTTTCCTTTGCAAGTGATGGAGTAATGCAAATATATCAGGAGGCGTGGTTATGGCAGGCAGTGCTGGCCGTATCCACACCATCACTGATTAAATAAGAATCTGTTTCCATGCTCACATCTCATCGTTACCACCGAGCTCAACCTCAGTCCTAATAGGTCTTCCTGAACTTATTTTTACTCCTTTCCAGTTAATTTTCTACCCTGGCAACAGTGCTGTTTAAAAAGTATGAACTTGATCATGCTTGGTCTTAATTTAAAAGCCACCTTTGCTAGTAGATAAAGACCTCTATTATTAACAAAGTCATAAACATGGCATTCATGGCTTCACAGGATGTGGTCCACGCCTTTTTCACCAGCCCAGTTCAAAAGGCATTTCTTTAGAGAATGTTTTTTTTTTTTTTTTTCCACATATTCCCAGATGAGGCCAGTCTTCCCTTTTATCATCTTTCAGAACACCTTGAGCTTCCACACGGCTTAACAAATCATAATTAAGTAACTAATTGTTGAATCGGGTGCTTTAATTTTATCTTCCCTGCTATGACATAAGCTCTGTGAGTCCAGACCCTTTGTCCTGAATACTGCCCTCCTCTCACACTTGATGTCTTGCACAGGTAGGCATTCCATTTATTTTTCTTGAATGAATGAATGAAAAGTTTTGAGCTAGAAAATGCTAAATTCAGACCCTCCAGTTCTATTCATTTGTATTTTTTTAACCTTATTCATATCATGTATCTTTATGAGTCCCGCTCTTTATTATCTGTCAAAGGCTATCTGTCAAACTCAGCAGGTTTTGTGATCATTGAACATAATGTAGGTAAAGGACCTGGCACTTTGTTGGTACCTGGTAAGCATTTGTGTTTATTACACCAAATATTCTTCATTGGTTGTCTTAGCTCACAGACATCCAAAACCCTGCTACTCAAAGTGCGGTCAGCCATCCCTGTAAGCTTGTTAGAAATGCAGGCTACTGCAGGCTCACCCCAGACTCACTGAATCGGATCCTGATTTTGAACAAGATCCCTAAGTGATTTTCCCATTAAAGTTTGAGAACCGCTATTCTTAGATTTCACTTGCTTTGTAGAGTTTGGGGAGCTACCTAAAGATGTTTTATTTGTCATCTGATCTAATTTGATTAAACTGAAAGGAAGCTGAGAACGCTTTTATTATTAAAGCGTCTTACTTTGTCTTTGACCTGTCAATTCTTTATTAAAAAGCACCGAGGCTTGGAATTGATCTGTTGTGCAATGGCCAAGTGACTTGCAGTCCCCATAGCTTGCACCCTGGTGGAGGAGCATCAGCTTTCTAAGAAATATCTGAACTTACCTTTCTTTGAAAGAAAAAGAAAGCTTTTACTGCAATGTACCTGTAAGAGTAATGTCAGGCAATGCAGTTCGAGCAAACTTCATCACCAGCCAAGCTCCTTGTGGGCCAAGTGCCCAGACCAATAGTGTAGGACACACAATTACTGCTTAACAAATTGTGTCCAAGTTTCCCTGAGATGACATAACCCAGATTTCATTGCTGTGATAGAAACAGTGCTGTGGAAGAATGAGACTCAAGTGTCTGGAGATTAAGGGAGATCGCCAGAGACATTTAGTGGTGTGTAGCGATGTGGTGTGCTTTTCTTATGATCCAACTTAAGTGTCATGGAGTAATTCGTTTCCAGTTTGCATCTCACAAGTATTGGCCTGCATCTTGTCTAGCTTAGCATCCCCACAGAGCTGGGCCGAGAACTAGTCTCTTGGATGTTAATGGGAGCTCTGTGCTTGGATTAGCCCTACAGGATTTGTGCAGTAAAGCCAGAAGTTGGCCCTTTATTTATATTGATGTGCGTGTAGTCACAGGGGGAAATAACTGTTACTCAGAAGAATGGCTCTTACAAGAGCCGAGATATTTGCAGTTTTAAGTCTGCTTTAGTGGTTTTCATTTATTTATTTATTTTTCATTGCTAGTCATTTGCTCAGACTAGCAATATACTCTTAGAACTCAAATGACTGCCTTAATTGAAACTGCATTGAACAAACAGCCAGGAGACTTGCATTCTAGTCCAGCCCTGCTACTTACTAGCAGCGTAACCTTGGGGGAAACCGCCTTATCTGCCTGAGCTTTAAGGAAACTCGGTTAGGTAATCTCTAAAGTCCTTTCCAGAGGACATTTATGTGATTCAAGACATTAATTAAAAAGGAATCTCTTTAAAAAGGACAAAAAGTATCATGAGAAGTTTTCTTATTAAAATCCAAAGGCAGTATTTAGGGAGCCCATAAATTATCTGTAGTTACGTATAAAATTTTCTGTGTTTGCTTACAGACATTTATGAAGAGAGTTCATGGCTTTCGTCAGATTCTTTAATGGTTCTGTGACCCCCAAATTGGAAAAAGAATATGACAGGTCTGCAAATTAAGAGTTAAGAGTGCCTATTTGAAAGGAAGCTTAACGTGGTCACCGAAGATAAAAATGTGTATTTCTTAAATGAAATTTAATAATGATTGACTTATGGTAACACCACAAACATACATACTACACACACACACACCCCGGGATAATTTATCCCGTGTCTGCCTAATCCTATGAATTGCTTTTTATTCAAGCTAATTATAAGTCGATTCAAACAGTGTTCAAAACACTACTTCAGCAGGTATGGAAAATTAGAATAATATCTGAAAAAACAATCCGTTTCTAACAAGAGAACCCCACGTACATCTTAAATGCTAATGCTGCTATTCTGGAAAAAAAAAATATTTTAAAGCTGTAATTTTCTGTAAGAAGGATCTTGACATCTGCTTTGGATTTATTTCCTTCGTGTTCTTCCAAAATTGAATTACATCGAACGCCGTACATAATCTTGAAGAAAATGTGATTTGCTGCACGCAGCAAGGTCTCTTTTTTTCACCCCATCATCTGAGAGAGAATGTCTGACTGCAAACACACCTATGCAAGTTAATTTGCTTTTCGTATGCCTTCTGAGCTACTATTATTTGAGATCAGATTCATCTCTACGAATAATTTTGGGCCACATAATTATTTGGAAGGTTTTAGGCATATTTCACATAAAATTTTTGTAGATAAAGTGACCCTGGCATTGTGTTAAAAATCCTACCTTTCTAGGCTAATCGTTTTAATTCGTAATTTACTTGAGTGCTAAGTAGAGAGATTTTGTGTTTTCAATAAACATTGCCTTGTGGTTTTATTTTTGAAACTATATCTTTAAATCAAGATGGACAAGATGGATACTTCATTGCTTCATTGCTACACTTCATTTTAGGGCAGAAACTCAGAGTCATAGTCCTGACAAGACTTAGGAATCTTCCAGAAAAATCCTGATTTTCTTCTTAGTAGCAATTTAATCATATTCAGATTTGCTTCATAAAATAAAACAGTAGTTTCCTCATATCTGTGTCCTACTCTTCTTTATTTCCTCCTGCCCCAGTTTCCTGACCAGTTTTACTACATAGGAACCAGGCTTCCAATGTCTGGAAAGCCATGAGCAGGACTATTCTCACTGGTAAGGAATGGGGACTCCAGAAACAGATGTTTGGGATCCAGGAAACGCACACTCCTTTTCAAGGACACATTTCATTTTTCAGGGGTGTTTCAATAAGCCCACACAGCCTCCGAAGAACAGAAATAAAACCCTGTCATTATCTGCTGATACACAGTGAAGAGCATCGTATCCCACGCTTTCACTCAGTATCTCTGCTGAATGAGGTTCAAAGCCTGCAGGTTTCTCTGGGGACAAATAAGACACTTGGAGTCTTTTCTTAGCCGGTTCAATTTAGAATTTAGACTTTGCTGATAATTTTTCTTTGGCTGATAATGAAAATTGCTGGCACATTCTCCAGTCTGGATAGTCTTATGCTATAAATAAATAAAGTCTTATGCTAGTTTGGTCAGAAAGAAAATAATATTAGGGCCTGCAGCAGATAATTGAAATGCCTACTGGAAGAGAGAGATCTATGTTGCTGTAAGAAATGGAGCAATTAGAGGTACATCAGGGCGGCGTTGGGTTGGTAATACGCCCAGTTTAAAGCACATATGTTATACATCTGTGTATGAATTATATGAAAAGCATCTCTCCATCCTCTCTCAAGGACAATCCTTTTAAATACTTAATTAACTTTTTGATCTCAGATTTTGATACCTATTTGATCAATTGATGGGTTATAACACTTTAATAAGAACTAATCAAGAATAGAAAAGAACCAGCAATGTCCTCTAATCATTGAGTCATAGTTTTAAGTTTTGTGTTTTTTGTTTGCTTGTTTGTTCTTGGGAAAGGGGGCAGGGAGGAAGGCTGGGGGGAAGAAAGCATCATACCGGTAATGAGAACAAAGCTGCACAAGTGCGGTGAGAGACAAAGTCAAGGAGTTCCTTCTGGGCGACTCCTCTCTTTTGTAGCTACTTCCCGCTCTCTCTGCTTGACTGAATTCTACTCAACTTTCACATTCGAGAATAAATGCCGCTTTCAGAGAAGCCTTTGCTCACATCACATAGTCCCATCATAGACTTCACTTCTCTGTTATAGCAGTAAACACTGGTATTTATACCATTATTCATATGTTCTGTATCTCTTTTCTTTCTTTAGATCAAAAGTTTCATAAGAGCAGGAACCTATCCTTTTTTGTCCTCTATCACATCTGAGTGCCTCATACTTTATCAGGCAAATAGTAACAATAAGAAATGTTAACATGTCACATACTGCGTGTTGGACACTGTTCATTTATTAACCCCCTAAATCTCCTTGAGGCAAGCATCATGACATTTCTTATTTCACAGATGAAGAAATGGAAGTGAAGAGAACTTGAGTGACTTCTACAAGCTTGCGCAGCCGCTAAGAGATTTAAACCTAGGCATTCTAGCTTCAGAATTTGCGCTCTTAAACATTTTGTTATTCTGCTCTTATAGTAACTCTTTACTCAATAAATAAATGAACAGACAAATGAACTAGACGGACCTGTATCAGAGGGACTGTCTTGCTTTAGTCGTCATGAATGGCCTTTTGAAGAAGTGAGAGATGAAATGAGCCCTGAAGGTATGTGGAGAAGTGAAATTTAGCCCAAGAGCTATGATGTAGGTGTTGGACAAGGAGGATGGAGGTGCAGGAGGGTGGTGGGGAAGAAAAACTCAGCACAGGGTTTGAGGTACCCATGTCGCACTCATGATCATAACAATTGAGTGAGTATGTTTCTCTTGAGCTGAAAATATAAATCTAGGCTGGGAATGTAACTTTGGGACAGTGTAAGTAGCAACTGAAGCCACGACAGCGCCAGCCAAAAGCAAAGGGCGACTAGAGCGGACAGCCCGGGCCTTATCCAAATGAACCGCGACAAATTTGTGAAGATCTCTTGACCTCAGTTTCCTCTGTGGTAAAATGTCAATACATAAAATGCAGTCTACGGTGTAGATGTTAGGCTGTCATGAAGCAACTGTGAGAACCCTGGGCACATGGAGTGTATCCATTAATGGTTAGTTTCTTTCCTTTCCTTCTATATTGTGATTTTTCAAGTAATTTCAGAAATTAACAATAATGTTTAAGAGGACGTTTTAAAGTCTAGATAGAAATTAAAGATTAGCTAAGTCTAAATAACTGTTTACGCATCTATTACATTTTTAATTTAACTGACTATATATTTTTATTTCAAAAATCCTACTTGTTTGTTCTTTCAAATTGACTCTTATTTCATTCTTTGTTTTTTCTTACGGTTCTTTTGTTTTCCTTTAAACATTATCAACAAATTTGCCGTTGACTCTCCATCGAAGAGCCAATGCTAACTCCCAAGGACAGGAGTTGGAAAAGAAATGATTCTGTTCCCTAATTAAAGGCAGATTCCTATTCAAACCCAAAAAAGTAAGATATTAAATTTTAAAAATAAAAAAGGGATTATAAACTCATTTGGGCTCCCTCTCAGATTTTTTTTTGTTGACTCGCTTTGTTTTTTGTTTATTTTCAAACTTAAAATGTGTGCACTTTCCTGATCTGGCAGTGAGAACGGTGTCAGAATCCATATATTTTGGGATTCAAGAGCAAACCTTGGTACAGTAACGGGAAGGAAAGCGTCCTACCTGGTTATGAGGGCTAGGGCTCAGAGATACTGGGATGGGCTCTAGACGAGGTTTTTCTCAGATAAAGAAGAAAAGGACAGATGTTTTTGACCACGTTCTTTAAGATAAAAGTATCTTCAAATCAGCTATAAAATTGGACTTAAAATGAACCCTAGATAATTGCAAAGATGCGATTATCTCAAATCCAGCACCTGGGTATTTAACGTGGCTTATCCTCTGAAAAGAATTCAATGAGTTTCTTGATCAGATCAATGTATTACATTCTCTCCCCACATGATTCAAAGGGGAAAAGACAGCACAGTTAACTGTGTTATTAAGTTTTATGCACACACGCATGCACCGCCCCTCCAGGACTCCTAACTCAGTCTAAGGATTTGCTTTATGCTGGCTCAAACCCAAGAGCTGAATTAGTAGCTAAAATGAAATGATCACAGACACAGTGATTGTAACTCATACGCTCTGGTTTAGGGAAAATTTTCATCATTCGGAAGTACCTGACCATGACGGAAAATGACTGCCTAATTTTTCTTTAAAAAAAATCTCTCTTTGCTTCATTGGACACATACATATAGCTTTATCCTTCTAGGCCCATTTTGGAGTAGTTCTGAACAGTCACACAGAAATTCACACCAAGTTGGAAACTGTCAAGCACGTTTAATTTCATGTTTGACAATTGAGAGACAGACTCCTTCATTCAGTTTCTTCATTTCATTTCTTTAGCTGTGAAGACTTTTGCTCAGATTGATGTGCAGATGTCCACTAAGCAGACCAGCTTCAATACTTTGTGATAAAGGTGCATTTTGGGTTCTAAATTCTGTTCCCTTTGACTCACCAGATGATGTCTTGTCCTGTCTGTTTCACAGCCCATCAGAACACTCCTCAGCTACTCCAGCCTTAGGAGAAGCCAGGGATCCACACAACGTGGCTTAAAGGATTCTGACTTGGTCCTGTTACCCACTCTTTCCCCCAAGTCCTCTTGTCTACTAGATTGTCCAAGAGATGAACACTCTTCTGTCCCAAGCAGCTCACAATCGTACAAAGTAAGACAACTAACACAGAGTATGTTATACTTTTGTCCTATGTATTTGTATGTAGATACATCTAACTGTCATAGAGCAGAGCTATGTTAGTGACATAAAATAGTGCTTTGATGTCACAGAGGATAAATTGTTTGACTTCCCTGAGGATGTGGGATGTCTGGATATTGCGAACATACACGATATTTGAGCTGAGCCTTGAGAAATGAGAGAAGGGTGAGGAAGGATAATTTAAAAAAGCTGTCCGAGTAGAATTCATGAGACAATCAAAGGCACACACTGGGGGATGGAGGAGCAAGTAGTCTGATGTGTTCAGACTTTAAAATACAGAACATAGAGTGAGGGGAGGACCAGCAAGAAATTATGATGCTGGGAAGTGAGGCAGAGGCCAGGCTGGAGCAACTGAAAGAAACGTTAAGGAGTTTGAGGAAGCCTCAGGATGTTTTCAGAAGCAATGAAAGAAGGGTTCACTTGTTCAAGCATAT
The DNA here is from genome assembly GCF_009834535.1 of Camelus ferus. Taxonomy (NCBI): domain Eukaryota; kingdom Metazoa; phylum Chordata; class Mammalia; order Artiodactyla; family Camelidae; genus Camelus; species Camelus ferus. Next base: position 523,972 of record NC_045705.1, read on the forward strand.
GTTACGGAAGATTAGAGCTGGTGGCAAAAGTCAAATTGCAAATGTTTAAGTGACATGTTCTCAAACTTAAGGCATCTAAGAGTTGCTTGGTAGAGATATGAAAGCAAGGTTGTTAGATCTCCAATCACCCTGCGTAGAGAGGGGTCCAGGGAGCTGCAGTTTCAGCTAATGCCCCAGAATATACAGTTGGAGGCAGTTTATAGACTCTACCTTGAGAAACAGTGGATTAAGATATTGCGTAGAAAGTAAATGGAAGCAGTGAGAGTCAAAAAAATTTTTTTTCAAGAAGTTGGCGTTGCAGAAAAGAACAGAAAATAGTTGAGAATATGATCTCTGGATTCATACTTTATAGATTTGCATCCTCGTGCCACTCATTTCTGCAGGATCTTGGGCAAAGCATTCTGCACTGCATTCTCCCCACATGCAAAATAGGAGCAATCATAGCCCCTAGCTCATAGGATTTTATGGTGCTTATATGATGATTAGAAGTAAAATGATTTGGCCAATTTCTGAAAGAGTGTAAATGCTCAGTACATTTTAGGAATTATTACTGCTGACATCTGTATTTGAGGAAGCAACAGGATAAAAACACACTGTTTTCAAATATTCAAAATCTCTGTGGGTAGGATAAGGGAGAGCTGCTCAATGCGAAAAATAAAAATCCATACTTGAAGCTGGATCTCAGAGTTGGAGAAATAAATAGAATACAAGACACAAGTGGTACCTCTTGCTGAGAAAGAGTGGTGGATGCTTTTTAGAAGCAGAAGAAAAAGGAGAAAGAATTAGAATTTAAAATATATCCCTATTCCTAGGAAACCCTCCTACACTGCTGGTGGGAATGCAGTTTGGTGCAGCCACTGTGGAAAACAGTATGGAGATTTCTCAAAAGACTAGGAACAGACTTACCATATGACCCAGTAATCCCACTCCTGGTTCCAGAAGGAACCCTACTTCAAAGACACCTGCACCCCACTGTTCATAGCAGCACTATTTACAATAGCCAAGACATGGAAACAGCCTAAATGTCCATCAACCAATGACTGGATAAAGAAGATGTGGTATATTTATATGATGGAATACTATTCAGCAATAAAAACTGACAACATAATGCCATTTGCAGCAGCATGGATGTTCCTGGAGAATGTCATTCTAAGTGAAGTAAGCCAGAAAGAGAAAGAAAAATACTTTATGAGATCGCTCATATGTGGAATCTAAAAAAAAGAAAGAAAAAGAAAGAAAGAAAAGAAAAAGACAAATGAGCATGGATGCAAGGCAGAGACAGACTCATAGGCATGGAGTACAGGCTTGTGGTTGCCAAGGGGGAGTCGGGTGGGAAGGGACAAACTGGGAGTTTGAAATTTGTAGATACTGACAGGCATATGCAGAATAGATAAACAAGAATATACTGTGTAGCACAGGGAAATATATACAAGATCTTGTGGTAGCTCACAGCAAAAAAAAAAAAAATGTGCCAATGAATATATGTATGTTCATGTATAATTGAAAAATTGTGCTCTACACTGGGAATTGACACAACATTGTAAACTGACTATAACTCAATAAAACAAAATTTAAAAAAATTAAAAAATAAAATATAACCCTATTTCCAAACCTCTGTGTACTGAGGCCCTGGAAGCAAATGAGAAAGTTTTCAATGAATTACCCTCAGCTTTCTTTGTGATAATAAGAAGAGAATAATTTTTCCCTGTGCGTGTTCCAAGTTTGTCCTCTTCTATTACCATTAGCCCCTCAATTTCAGTAAATACTTTCTTTTATTTCCCTGAGAAGATCAAGTCTTATCTGAATTCTATGTGCCCTGTCCCAGCTTTGGTGCGTTTTATTACACCATATTGCTATATGCTTTCATGGATTCTCTCTACCCTGACTTCTGTCATGATAGTCCGCGTCTCTCTTCTCAGCTAAATCCAATCTCTTTTTCTTGGCCTTGCCCTTCTCCCTTTCCGTCTCCCATGAAACACCTTGCTCCATCAATTTCTCCTCCTCTTGCATCTTTAACTTCTCTCTCCATTTTATCTTTCTCTTCTCATAAATTTGCTTACCTCCCTACAAACATTTTAACTCAAAAACAATGTCTTTTTATCAACGATCTCTGCAAGTTTCTATTATTTTCCGTCCTTTTGACCACAAATATATTTACGATCGTTCTACTTCTGACTCTAAGCAGTGCTTTCTGAATCGTTCGATTCCAATGCAGTCATTGACTATTCTCTCTTCCTCATCTCTCTATATAATTTCACATTCTTGGCCCTGTTTGTCACATCGGAGCTTTCTCATCCTTTGAATTCTGTGTTCTTCTACCTGTCCCTTCACTTTATTTCTTTTTCCACGTTGTAGGTTTAAGATTTGAACATAAGCACTATCTAAAAATTTTGCTTTTGCTTTTAATGCCACTCTTGTTCATTGTAATCCCACCAGTTTGTGTGGCTACCAGTATTATCTTCATTTCAAGGGACTTTCGAATCTCAAATTTCTATTGGTTTTCTCCACTCATCCTATAAAACCCCCAACATCACCCTAAATTTCATTTTCCATTCCCACATCCTGACTGAGGTTTTCTATCTTCTGCTTTTGTACAACTGTTGTCATCATTCTCCAAGTTAATTGGATTTAAAATTTGGATGTAATTTTGCCCCCTTCCAATACTTCCGTAACTATCTCTAAATGTTTCCAATGCCTTCAAATCTTATCTTTGTAAAATCTTTCGTATCTTTTCTCTCCCTTTAACTATCATGGTGCCCACTGTATTTCATACTTAGTTGAGGAAGTTGTGTATTGCACAGTTTTAAGGTTTCCATTCACATAGAATATGATGTGAATAGTGGTCCCTAGTGTTTTGTACTGCGAAATCTGCAGAAATGTGTGCACAGCTTCCCTGTAAACCTGAATATCTGAATCATTGATGTAGACTCAGAACCAGTCTTCTGTCTTGTGGTTTTCTATTTGAACTAAACCACACTACAAATTATCTTCCCTGAAGTTTTAGTTCCAGTCATAGCATTCTCTCACTTGAAATTCTCCTCTGGCTTTGTCCTGTCACACTGAAGGAAGCATCAACTCTTTAATGTTGTAAGAAAGGTCTTTGTCAAACTGCCCCCAACATCTGTTTGAGCCACAAAAATGTATCTTGTGATCTTTTAAAACACAACTATCTTTTGAACACTGCCAAGAGTTTGTTAAAATCTGTTTTCTATTTTAGCTACAAATTGGTTGCTATTTCAAACACAAATTGGAACTAATTTAAGCACAAAAGAACTATCTTAGGTATCTAAGGAAGTGTAACGATAACATGACACAAAACAAAAACAAATAAAAAATGAAACAAATCTCATAGAGTTTGGGAGCCAGACTCAGTACCAGGAATTCATTATGCTTCTCTTGTTAATTAAAAACAAAAAACAAAAAAACTATTCATGTTAAAAAAAAACAAAACAAAAAATTGTCCATGACCCTTGTTAAATACGGTAAGGCAGGTTTTATTCAAGGGGATGACGACAGTGGAGTTTTGTAGTAAGGGACAGCGTTCAGGCTTGTCTCTGAATATAAGGACAAGTGGCTGTTTCCTTACAGCAAAGGAGCAGGGTGGAGGGCAGTGGATGGAAACTATTAGGAGGAAATTTCACAGCTTGGGGAGCTCTTGTTAGACTGATTGAATAGATGTCCTGCTGAATGAAGGCCAGGGTGATAAGCTATTCAGCATGATAGATGAGGAATTTGATCAAGGTTGGAGGACTTTTGTCAGAATTCTTACTAAAATTGAACTAACCTGGCCGACACAGGCCAGGGTCAAGGCCTTGAGGGTTTAGAGGAGCTTGACTACAGTTAAGTCAAGCAGAGAGTCTTTATTACACTTCAGACTGTTAACTCTGGACTTGGCCACCAACAGCTCCCAGGGTCTGTGCTTCTCACTTAAAAATCCCACCATCTGAGAAGGAAGAATCTGGTCGGCCTACCTCAACTCAGTCTCCACCTCAGGTGTGGTCAGTGGGACCACGTACCGAAGTGCAAAGACGGATGCCCCATGGGCATTGGGGCGGTTTCCACAGAAGCAATAATTCAAGCTTTTGTTAATACTAATCTTTCTACATGGAACGCCTCCTTCCTCTTAGCTTAGGGCCACATCACAGTCATTTCTTTCATTGAAACTTTCCTTGATCCCCTTAAGAGACTGTGACCCTCTTTCCTCTAAATCCCCTGGAATAGGAACATATTTTGTCAAAGGCTGTATTTACTTATTTTTATATACCAGACCTGCATCAACAGTGCGTAACCCCAATAACTCACTGGCTCTTCCAGGGAACACTTTGTTGCCTTCCTTGCCTTCCTTTTCTTCCTTTCACATCACAGACACAGCAACACCTGCCTTAGAGCCAGTTCTCAGCAAATGATTATTAGAATGAAATGCACTGAAAGTATGAGTCCCTTCAGATCACAGAAGACGAAATCCACCTTGACCTTGAGGATCGTTGTCTCCTACTCAGTACTTCCATTCTTTTTCCTTTCCCTGTCTCCCACCCTGAACATTTTTTTTTTAAAATAAATTACTGTGATGCCGAATTAGAAGATATTCTAGAGATAAAACAACTCCATCAGGCATTCTTTACCTTATCAGTCTGGATTTTCTCCTTAAGTTTATCCGCCTACATTTTCAATCCAATGTAATTCTAAGGGTGAACTCCATATATGTCATTGGCGTCTAGAGCCTGAGGTGTAACATTTTGAGTTAAAACCAGCTACTCATTGACACCGCTTGATATCTATTATCCAAGATCATGATTTGTATTCCTGTGGACGGGGCTGATCATTTTCAGAACCCCGAGGTGCAATATTTCCACCTGTTGTCTCTGTATTATTGGCAGGTTTACATGTTTGACTACATGCGGTTCACATTTTGAAGAGATTTAAGTTAACTATACCTACTAAAGGCTTATTATAAAATGCCCAGTTGCCTTGTCCACTGAAAGAATTCCCACTAGGTTTGCTAAGTTCAATTTAGGTGACAAGGAAAGAGAAAAAAAAAAAAAAAAAGAAATGAATAGTGAGACCTGAATGAGATTATAAAACAAACGTAGTGTTGCGACTCGGTAAAATTTGCCACAGAGTTGTCCAGGCATAGCTAATAAAATGTGTTACTGACATTGAGCCGCACAGTAATTGCATTAAAAGAACAAGCATTTCATGTTTTCTGTTATAAATAATATGATTCTTCTACGATCATTGCTATGTGTTAGTACTTATGTGTTGTTAAAACCCACAAGAAAACTCTGAGTGTAAAATACTCTGGTAGGTATTTCGCTCTCTATACCCAGCAAATGTTTTCATTAAGTGTTTTGACATCAAATGGATGCCATCTGTAAAACTTGCGGAAACGTAGAGTTACTATGGAAACAGATGATGGAGGCGACCTCAAGGGAGAAGCCATAAATGCAAGCTGTGAGATTTTCTTCCTTAGTTCTCTCTTGTTCTACTCAGCTTCATATGTTAAGTCTGTCATTAATGTTTGAAAGTAAAATTTCCAAAGTGCTTTGCGGGGCTTATTTTTCTATCACTACCCCAGCAATTTAAAATTGAGTAAACACCATCAGGCCCCATTCACTTATGCAAGGATTCAGGATTCTAATTGCCGTTCCCTGAGTGTTATGTATTGTTTGCACAAAATAGCGTTGCTTTACCTTCAGATAATCAGTTCAAAGACAGCTGCAATGGGCCTTTCTCCTGCTATTTACTGTCAGGTGCATTTCACAGCTTTTCCTGCCTCCCTTTTGTGAGCGCTAATTATCTCAGTCTTCTGAGCTTCATGTTTATGTGGAAGCATCCGTGCTCCATAAGGCTATGATGCAGGAAGGCCCCCTGGATTTCTTCTGTGATGGTTGTACCCCTGGTCTCCTCCTGTATCATCACCTTGTCCCTTCCAATATTACAATCAAAGGAAGTAGGCTACTTTCCATGTACGTTTTAGTCATGTGAGTGGGTCAACAGGCAAACACCAGAAATGCAGTGGCTTAACAAAACAGGGATTCACTTCTCACCCACGTAAAGTCCAAAGTGGAAGATCTTGACTGAGGGAGGGTCCTCTCCACACAGTGATGCAGAAATCCAAGTTCTTTTGATTTTGCAACTCTGTCAGCTTCAACACGTGACTTCCAAGTTTGCTTCAGTTTTCTCTCGAAGGGAAAGATCACGAAGGGGCACACGCAAAAGGTTTGCACAGGCCAAAGCGACAAGTCATGCACATCAACTCTGCTTGCATTCCATGGTTTAAAATTCAATCACATGACCCCTTAGTCATGTGCGGGAGGGTGCTAAATGTAATCTAGCTACAAATGCCAAAATAAGAGAAAGCAGTTTTGATAAATAGCTAGTTTATCTAGAGAACTGGCTGTCTCTACTAAGTGAAAATTGCACTAAAACATTTTTCTTAAACACTTTCAATTGAAATATAGCTGGCATACAGTGTGTTAGTTTCAGATGTACGACATAGTGATTTGACATCTGCATACATCATGAAATGATCACTATGATAGGTCTAGTAACCAGCTGTATACATTCAGAGTTATTACAATATTACTGACCATAATTGTCATGCTGTATATTGCATCCTCAATACTTATTTATTATGTAACAGGAAGTTTGTTCCTCTTAATCCCTTTTAACTATTTTGCCTACCTCCACCCCCCTTCCTTCTAGCAGCCATCCATCTATTTGCTGTATCTGTAAGTCTGCTTTCATTTTGTTTTGTTTTGTTCTAAAGATTCCTTATATAAATGAGATCATATGGTATTTGTCTTTCTCTGTCTAACTTATTTCTTTACAATAATAACCTCTAGACCCATCCATGTTGTTGAAAATGATAAGATTTCCTTTTTTAAGGCTGAGTAACATTCCACTGCAAATATATTCAGACTTAGGTAGCTTCTATACCTTGCCTCCTGTAAATAATGTTGCAAAGAACATCGGTGTGCATGTATCTTTTCAAATTAGTGTTTCTGTTGGCTTCAGGTAAATAAGCAGAATAACAGAAGTAAAATTGCTGGATCATATGGCAGTTCTCACCGACTTCATCTGTTCGTTCTCTTGTGCACTTATTAGTTGTGTTACTAGTGTTTTGAAGTCTTTACCAGGTAAATGATTTATTTCTGTAAATTTTTTTTCAGTGGGATTTTCTTGTTCTTTTGTTTGAAATATATTTCTCTGTCTTCTCATTAAAAAAAACAAACAAACAAACTTTATCTGTCTTTATCTGTCTCAGCTGAAGATGGTTCCATTCTCCAAGTGTGCCCTCCCCCCAGCAATGGCACCTCTGCCTTGGCTCAGAGTGGCGCTGGAGCAGGTGGGGCGGGGGTGGGTGCCTGGTGCGGCTTGGGGTACCTGGCAAGTCAGCCAGAGCCCCAGGAAGTTTCCAATCTGCTGCCTCTCTACCAGCAAAAGCCACCCTCACACAGTTCGGATGCATCGTCGAGTAAGAGCTGGCTCTGCCCCCTTCCAAGCGCATACACACCCCTGGAAGTGGCACTTCCACCCCAGCGGAGAGTGACCCTGGAGCCAGAGGAGCCAGAGCTGGTGCCTGGCAAGCCAGTCAGAACCAAGACAGCTTCTAAGCCATCCCTGCCACATGCGTGGTGACAGCAGCTACACTCTTCCTGCTCAGAAGAAGGGCCCCGTCTGGGCTGGCTCTTCTCCTCCCCAAGGGCATGCACTCTCCTTGGCAATACACCTCTGCCCAGTGGAGAGCAGTGCTGGACAATCTGGGATTGCCACAACCAGTTGATCAGAGCCCCGGGCAGGTTTTAATCTGCTGTCCCTCTGTGTGTCTGCTAATAGTAGCTCTTCAGAGGAATGGTCAGGTCCACACCAACTCAGCTCCAAGTGTGCACACTCTCCTTGGCAACAGTAGCCTTCATCCCATGGAGAGTATGTTAGAGCAAGGATGCTGGAGCAGGTACCCAGTGAGACTGAGGTGCACACTGAGGTGGTTGCAGGAAACTGGCCAAAGGTCCAGGATGTTTTTAATCTGCTTCCTCTGCTTTGTTCCTGGGAGTAAGCAAGTGTGTGCCTGTGTTCTGGACGAGTAAAGTCTCAGTTTCTCACAGCCCTTTGGTAAATCCCACTTGTCTTCAGATGTGCTAAGGGGACTTGTCTTCCTGGTATAAGACCCCAGGGCTTGGGAGCCCCATGTGTGGCTCTGTCCTCTCCTCTTCTGCGTCCCCTGCTAGGGGTGCAAGTCTTGACCTGACTATTTCTCCTGCCTTCCTACCTGCTTCCATGTAGATTATTTCTTTACCTCCTTGGTTGTAGAAAAGCTTTTCTGCTGGTCTCTAGGCTGTTTTCAGGGAGAGTTGCCCCAAGTATAGATGTATTTGTGAAGTGTTTGTGGAGGGGACATGAGCTCAGTGTCCTAATCTGCTACCTTGGTCTCACCTCTCTCTAGATAGCCGTTATATTTAAAGCAAACTATTACGACCATATTTCAATCAATATACCCTAGCCAAGTGAAGTAATAATCATTTGGCATATGGCTGTTTAAGCACTTGTAAAGCAGATTTTCTCAAATGCTTTCCAAGAACTTTAATTATGTGCCTTGATTTATTTCTTTTGCCTTCCTGGTGAGTAGTGTTTGATTAATGCCATGAATTCATGTTTTTATTTATTTATCCATTCATTCTCTCATTCACTAAACCAAAATTACTAATTGCATTACTACTATGTCAGCTCCCTGGGCGTGTGGCGGGAGTGGAATTCAGTCAAATGTGCTTTTATTTTTTCACTCCCAAAGTTTACAATCTAGTGGGGAAAAAAAATTAACAAGTACAAACAAATGGCACTTAGCAAAGTTCTTCACAAATCTAGTGGAAACATCCATCTAGTGCCATAGATTTCCATACATTGTCTCAGGCAATTCAACAAGACATCATGACCCTTTTCACAGTTTCTTTCTTTAAGAAATGAAAACAGATGGCACAGCAATTCGGAGTTCCGAGTGGTGTTTCCTCGATTTCCCATTTTCAAGACAAAGCAGTTCTTCCATGTAGCGCAAAGCCCTACGCAGTCCCATACTGCTAATATTTAGCAGAGAAGAGGCTTCATCCTCTAAAGCCATCGTTATGCCTCAAAGCAAGTATCTGCCCCTGGTTTTTGTTTTTCTTTTTGTTTTTTTGAAAGAAAGTTATTGAAAATCACTGTGCATCAAGGCAGCATGTCCAGTCCTTCAAATGAGCCTCCTATGGCCTCACAGATACAACTTAGCATATTGGCTTTTGAAGCTTTTGCAGTTTATAGGACACTGAATCCATTCTCCAGATACGGGGTTGTGTGCTTGAGATCTGCTTCCCCCTGCACGTGTATTTAATGCTGTAAGTATTTTCTTTTATTGCATCTTCTGATATTTTATAAGAAGGAATCATATACATATATACAAACAAATCTATATGGATTCTCTTTAAGCCAGGGATAGCTCAATATTCTAGACATTAATGTACATTTAAATATTTAGCAGACGGGACTTTGTAATATTTGGAATAATCAGTATACTTTATAATGATTCTGGGGATTACCAGCTCTAAACCACTTCAAAACAGACCTCACACTAGATTAATTTACTATCTGAGGACAGATGAATTGCTGAGGTAACATCAACTAATTATAAAAGGGATGCCTTCTTCCCCGCTGGGTATAGAAGCATTAACAAGAAATTGGAATAACACACCCTTTCACCTGCACTCAGTTGATGTAAAAACAAATTTATCTAGAATTAGTTACCTAAAAACATTTTACTAAAATGTTCACTGATTATTAATATTTCTAATGATTAATCCACTTAAAATCTATCTTAATTTGAGGGGGTTAGTATTTTGCAGCCACTTTTATATATTAGTGATATATATACGTTTTAGAATTAAAAAATATATTTTTTCCTCAAGGGTCTGCTAACTTACGCATTTCAAACTGTATTCCATATAATCACAGTGTTACATGAGTACCAAGTCTTACAAGCACCCTTGTCAATGTCTTCATGGAAATAGACTCTCTATGATAGTGTCTTGAGCACTTTTCATAGGAATATGTCTTTAAGAATAGCCTGTATCTGTACACCAGAAATTAACACAACATTGTAAATCAACTATACTTCAATAATAAAAAATAAAAAGATAGCCTATATCAATTAGAATAGTTCAGGTTGTGCTGTGGTGATGACCCAATACCTCAGTGTCTTAAAATAACAGAGGTGTATTTTTTTAGTCATGTAAAGGTATGCCATAGGCCAGTAGGGGATCCTGTTCCATGTTGTACTCATCTGGGTACCTGAAGTGGGAGAACGCCCCCATCTGGATTTGTTGGTGATCACTGTGACTTTGGAAGATGGGAAATTGAGCACCAGCTCTTAAAGGCATCTGACTGAAAGTTTGCACTCATCTTTTGCACACATTTCATTGGGCAATACAAGTATGATGGCCGTGCTTAACTTCCACGTGCAAAGAAATAATTTTAGTTCTATCATGTGCCCAGAAAGAATAGAACCAGAAATATTAGTGAGCAGTATCAATGTCCATTTCAAGGTATTAAAGAAGGGAAAAAAAGGAAGAGATAAAGGGAGAAGGAGGGAGGGAGGAAGGGAGGAAGAGAATGCAAAAAAAAAAAAAAAAAAAAAAAAAAAAGAAGAAGAAGAAGAAGAAGGAAGGAATGAAGGAAGGGAGAAAGAAAAGACCTGTCTTAAATTCTCAAAATATTCATCGGTGTGCATTTCTTCTTTAATAGCGATACACATAAATGTTGGTTTACACATCAATTTACAAGGAAAGTCTATGCAGATGAGGTGATATTTGAGCATGAAGTTACAGAGGATGAATGGGAATTTATCAGGCAGAAAGAGAGGTTAAAGGAATTCCAGGTACAAGATGAGCACGAGGAAAGACTTACAATCAACAAAGAAGATGGTGATTCAAAAACCGAGGGTGACTTTTGTTTGTTTATTTAGTTTTGAATTGAGTGAATGAGATAGCTTGAGTTGTTGGTCATCAAATATTTACTCCCCTCCCTTTCAGCTGTGGAACAAATACACATTTCTGCCTCACTGATTTATTTTAGCCTTGGCCATGTGACTTCTATGACCAATGGGAAGCAGGTGAAGTTGACAGGATACAAATTCTGAGTTTTGACGTTAAAGGGTATCACATGTTTCTTTCAGCCCCTGGCATCATCTGACCTCTTACCAAAAAGAACATGCCCATATATCTGGTATCCCTCAGGACTGGATCTGTAAATGAGGCATGTGAAGCAAAATTGCCTTAGCTAACTGGCAGATAAAGAGCAAACCTCTAGATCTGTAGATGGGATCACAAATACTTATTATAATTTTACTGAATTTTGTGGTGCTCACTTTGTTATGTAGCATTATTGTATCAACTACTGACTAATCCAATATAAAACTTATATTAATATTTTAAGTTTTTCAAGATAAAGTTAATTTTAAATAAAACATTTTAAATAAGAAAACTAGATCTGTAGTATCTTCTTTTTTCAATTGAAACATAGTTAATTTACAATGTTGTGTTAGTTTCAGGTGTACAGAAAAGTGATTCAGTTGTATATATCTATATCTGTATGTACTATACACACATATGTAGGGGGGAGGGGAAGGGGGGAATAGGGATGGGGGGGCATTTTCTTAAAGAAAAAATCCAGATGTGGTAGCTTTTTGTTTGTTGTTGTGACATGTCGTGAAATGTCTCCATGCCAGAGACATTTTCTGGCATGGAGATGCCACATTGTTTATTTTCAAATCAAATTTGAGAATTTAATGTGATGGTTAAAAATTTGGCTCTGGAGGAAAATTAGAACTGAGTCTTCAGCTGGACTCTACCCATTACTAGGTGTGTTGTCTTAAAAATTGTTGACATTTAAACAATTAAAGAATGAGAATTATAGTATTACCTGTCACACCTGGTTGTTTTAAACTAATGTATGTAAAGGTGTGTAGGCATAATTACTGGCCCAGAGGAAGAGTTTAATATATGCTGGTGATGACAACAATGATGATGATATTTTCTGTGGGTTATTTTGCGACAATTTGAAGACAGGGAAGGAAATACCCGTTTATGGTGCCACCTTAACCCTAAACCCCCAAATTCTAGACTTTGTATTACTTGATTTTAAGTTAATCAACAGAGGAAAATGTCATATGAAAAATTTGTTCAAGTGCTTATTTTTCTAACACAGTACACCAAGAGAGTATTCTAGTTGGTTTTAAGACTAAATTATTTCCAGTCTATAATTGCCTTTTTGGGCAAAAGTACAGAATTAAAGTATTTTTAATTAAAAGATGAGGTTAGAGTAATTTAAAATTTCCTAATACAATAATCGTACTTCTAAAATGTAATATGACTATATCGTATTTTCCTAGCATGCCCAAATTTAAATCAACTTGATAGAATATTTTTCACTGATTCACTTAAGAAATAAATTCTTAATTGTTCTCTGTTCATCCACAAAGATACCTCATCATATTTCACTGGACAGACAAACAGATTATTAAAACTCTTGTCACATTTTTGTCTGGGCCCATACAGCGGTAAACTTAACATGTTGCCAAATAGATCATTTGGAAAGTTACACAAGCATTGAATCAGAAGACAAAATATCTAAAAATTGTGTAATTAGCTTTAGAAAGGAAGACTATCTGAGTGTAAATGGTCACATATTGGCAGACTAAAAACAAATCTCTTGATCAGGGACCAGGATTCATTAACTATGTGAATGAATGAGATATTCATAGAATTTTCCACTCTTATTTCTCTGAATCCTTTTTTCCTCTCCTGTCCTTTGTGTCCCTTTTACTTCAGCTTGAAGCACAGCTGCTCTGACCCATCCTTCTAATGCAGGTGGTCAGGGGAGTGTGTGTGGGGATGTGTGTCCATTATGGGGGATACAGGCAATCCATGCATGATGCAAGATGCTGTTCTGGGCTGCATGAAGGCTCACATGAGAGTGAGACTTGGATTTCTAAATACCTTTTAAATCAAATGCAAAAGGGCCAACAGTTTTTATCAGGCAAGGTCCTTAACTGCGAGTGTAACTTGCCTCTCAGTAGCTTAAGCACAAAAAGGAGAATCTGTAGACCTTAAAAATGAAGATGCTAAAAAACAGTGAAGGCTGGTCAAGCACAGATGGTTAGAGGGTCCACAGTAGGTCGGTTAGAGATTGTTCTCTCTCTAACCCTCAGCTCCGCTCTCTTCCGTGTGGGCTTCATTTCCATGGAAACTCACCAGCACTCTGGCTCCTGGCAGCTCCACGTTATTACCTGCTTTGCTGTTAGCAATCTCAAATGTATTTATATCTGTATAGGTTATTTATACTTCTTTTCACGGTTGTTTATGACTTTATGTGCTATTTCTGTTCCCTCACATACACTTTCTTCAATTGATCAATTACTAATATTTATTTAAAATGAGTTTAGATTTCACCTCCCGCAGGGAGCCTTCCCTGATCATCTGAGACTTGCCTTTTTTCATTCTGTGTTAATTACACCATCTGCTGCAGCCTCTCCTACCATTTATTATGTGATTGAAAATGTCTGGCTTTTATGTCTGTATCCTCAACATGAAACATGATGCCTATCAGAAAGGAGATGCTCCACAGAGACATGATTTTCCAAAAGGTCTCAGTTTCTGGCTTCACGGGAAACTCCCTTCCGTACCGTTTAAAGTAATCGTTTAAAAAAAAAATGATATTTATCTGATTTTCATAGGCATTTCTTCCCTGATTAAATATGAAATGAAATATTTATATTTTAATGATTTGTAAGATGCTCTCCTGCTTGCTGTCTCTTTCTGCACTCACTACTACATCTCCACTTGCATTGGTGTGCAAACGTTTGGCTCCCATCAAAAGAGTCAGTCTGTGTGGGAATATTAATTCACTGAAACAGATTACATCTGTCTGGAAAAAAAATATTGACACTCTTCTAAAACTATATCAAATAAGACTTCTTAGAGAAGACCAAATGAATACTCAATAATGAAAGACTATACTCTAATAGGTACTAAATATTCTTTATATTATGGTAAACAATAACTTTTTCTCCACCTTAGCGTCCCCTTCTCCTTCCTCCTTCTTTTATATTCTGTCCCCTTCTCCTTCTTGTCAACTCCTTCTCCTCCTCATCCAACTCCCCCCCCTCCTCCTCGTCTTCCTTCTCCTTGTAATATTTCTCCTTCTCCCTTATTATCACCAGCATCATCACCTACCAATGGATAACTTTGGGTTGCAAACTGGAGTGTCTAAACAGCCAGGCTGGGAGCATCCATGCATGAAGTCAATCTCCATGTAGTAGAAGGCTATAGGTGCTAAACTTTTGGATGAGGTGCTAAACATAAGATCTGTTTGGTCACATTGCATTGTAAAATCCCGGCAGACTAAAACAAACAACTTTTTTAAAAAATAGAAAAACAAACAAAACAGTCAAGCAAAGCTGTCAAGGAACGCCCTGCCCCCCAGTTGTCGGTTTGCTTCTCTGTCTTACTGTCTACCATGACCTCCACATATAGGTTAAATAAACTGCATGACAGGAGGTTTAAGGCCCAACTATTAATTTTCCATTAACTGCTGCCTCAGCGGAAGCAATATAGCACAGTGGTTGAAAGCATAGTTGCCGGGGGCAATACATCAGGGATGTCCCCTGCCCCTAACTGTGTGACCTTGGTTGAGTGACATGACCCCTCCTTGTTCTCTCATATGGTCATAGTAAGAACGCCAAGAGGTAATAATATAAAATGCTAAAACTGTGGCAGGTTTACAGTAACAGATGAGTCCACAGCAGGCTTTAATTATTTAGCTATACAACAAAGAAGTAGACCTAGATAATTTCTAATATATATGTGACCTCTGATCCTTTACGCCCCAAAGAATGTTCACTTCTATTGGTCCCAGTGACCCTAACAAAACCATTGTGAGAAAGACTGGTTAGTATTAATGGTCTCAGTTACAAAGAGAGACACTGAGGCTCATAAAGGGTAAAATTATTTACCTGAAAAAAATTGGCCAATACATATGACGTTGCATTAAAATCTTTCTAGAGCAGATGCTGTGGTTGGTAAGCACGATGTCTCACCTTCAAGACTCAGGCATTTGTTCCTCTACTTTCTGGAAATGTTGGCAGGCGACGGGTCTCAGCTGGGTCCTTCTGCAGAACTGCCATCAGCTAAAGACGGTCACCTGCTGAGCGAGCCACCTCACTCAAAGTCCTGACCTCCTTCACAAGCAGGCAGTGTCTACACAATGTGACTACACAACGTGGAGGGGAAGGCCAGCTCTCTTCCCGCAGCGTGGAAGGACTCTACAAGGCCTTCCTGGCTCCAGAACTTCCATGGGTTCAGCTTAGGCCGTTGCTGGGAACGCATCTCAGTTCAACTCCTGCCTCTGCCTCGTGCCGCTTTCTTGACTGCCCTGTAAGGGTTAATCCATTAAGCTACCTGCACACAGGGAGCAAGGTCTGGGAGATTTTTCCCTCAGAGAATCTAACCTCTAACACCTTGGAATCGTTATCCATTTCTCTTTGTAAGAATAATGTTGAGAAGGCAAGTACATGAACTGAAGCGAGACAGGGATAGACACATATTTAATATTCTTATATTATCATCAAAGTAAAGTCCCACTGGGACCGTAATTTTAAACTTGTATTTACAATCACAAAAAGGTGTATTTTTTAAAATAATAACTTTTATAGAAATAAGATGAATTGAATTGAAGTCCAATGAATTTTAAGACTTTATGTATAAAACTGCTACTCCAGGGTATTGCTTATCCTGAGAATGGGTCAACCTGGGTGTCACCCGAATAGCGTGTACATTTGACTTCTGCTTAAATTGGTCTTGACATATTGAGGGTTTATATAAATCTTCAGAGCAGTGGTTGTAGCCTTGGGAAGAAAAAAGTTCATCTGTACACTTCTAACCTATACAATGACTAGGACAATCACTCCTTATTTCAAAAAGAAACTGGGCCATCGGTCAAACAGTTTCTCTTCTGTCTAGTCTAGATTTTGACTAATCTCAGGAAAGGGTTTTTGCTAAGCATTTGTGGCAGTTTAGGTGCATTTAAATTCAAAAGAATCGAAAAGACTGAAGTAACTTAATTATTGCTTCTAAGGGGAAAGGAATTAAATATAACACCACACAAAATTTAATGATGTGGACTTAAAGTGGTGAATACATTTCTATTTCACTTCAGATGCTGATTTTCAGGGATACATTTGGTTACAAGGTATAGCTGTTTAGGAGCATTTAGATATTCTTCAAGAAGCATGATGCATGCCCACCAAGCTAAGTGTTATTTACTTCTTTTCAAAGTTTGATTGACAACAGCATGTTGTTATATCGACATTTATATGTATGTTAACACTTGAGAGGACTAGTCATAGATAATGATAATTTTTTTCATAGAATCTCAAATAAATAAATGTCAAATACAAATAATTATGGTGTGAGGGCTGCCATAACAAACAGCACAGGACTAGATGGCATTATCAATAGAAACTTATTTCTTCACAGTTATGGAAGCTAGAAGTCTAACATTAAGGTGGAGACAGTTCGGTTTGATTCTCAGGACTTTCTCCTGGTCCGCTTCTCCCGGTGTCCTCACGTGGCTGCCCCTCAGTCTGTGTGCTGTCTGCATTCTAATCTCTCTTTCTTCTAGAGACACCAGTCAGATTGGATTAAAGCCCAAACATATGACCTCATTTGACCTTGATTACCTTTTGAAAGGCTCTATTTCCAAATGCTGTCACATTTTTGAAGCACTGGGGGTTAGGACTTTATCAGTTGAATTTTGAGGAGATAAAATTCAGTCTTTGACAAATGCATCTTCAGCACCAAATCTGCACACTGATTATACGAAATAAGTGGATCCTATGGAATAATGAAAACAGAATGTGCCTGGTTTGAACCGCAGCTCTGACACCCAGTAGCGGCTGTTCAGTAGAAGTGAGGGCCCTTCAACGTCTCTGCTTTAATGGGCGTAAGACACATGGAATACTCGTACGGTAACAGCATGACTAATACATTATTTAAGGACGAGAAAGTTTAGTGAAGTCTGACATGACTATGGAAAGCCTTCTGGAGGAAACGGATGTCAGCTGAGGGACGAAATATAAGACAAGTGCAAATAGATGAAGAAAAACGAAAGGGCACTTCAGGATAGTGACATGACCTAACCAATGACACGCATACATACTGGACAGAGTGCACCGTGTGATGCAGATGCAGTGAATAAATCAGTCTGGCTAGCGTAGAAGGTCAGTGAAGGTTTTCTTCAGTGGAAAAGTATATTAAGAAGATTAAACTGGCAACAGAGTGCCAAATAGATTGCAGAGGGAAAGACCGGAGACCAATTAGAATGTTAATGATATAAGTCAGACAAAGTGATATTGAACTCAGATGGTGGTGGTGTAACTTAGAGAGTGGTAAAGAGTAAGGGTTATTGTGAACAACGCTGTGAAATAGTGATTATTTTTGAGTATGAAGTCCACACAAGGACTCTCAGAATATTCTAAGATGACTAATGCAGAAGTAAAACACTAAAATAGAAAATTTTGAAATAAAGCGCCTATATTGGAGGGGGGGTTGAGATAAATTTTAGCTATATGGAAGGGCCACTGGCTACCTAAGTGAAAATATACAGTATGCAGTTAGAAAATAGTAAATGTATAATGGAGATGCACGTGTATAAGTAAAGCAGTCCCTATGTTAAGGGTTTAGTGGGTAAGAGGTTACAGGAGAGGTGAATCTGAAGGCACTGTGGTTTGAGACACTGACAACAAATTAGGGACCTTTAAAGTCATTAATAATGAGGTCCTGAATGTAATCCTGCTGATAAGGTATTAAGACATATGGGTGGTCAGTGGGATCAAGAAAGTCAACTGATTACAGAGGATCATTGATAGAAATATTGAAATTATCAAGACAATGGTTGACGGTAAGGATTAGAGCTAATCCTTAAATTCAGTTTAGGAAATGGATATGGGTCTTACTAACAAGTGAGGAAACAGCAATGTTTAGAAAAGGAAACCCTAATGAATATAGATTTCTACTGATGAGATACAGATGTGTCACAGATAAATGGCCATTTTTAGGCTGCATTTCCACACAGCTCTAGCAGTAGTGAGATTAGCGAGGTTGTGACAACACACGTGTATTTTAAAATGTTAACTATAGGAGTGCATGTGTTTTCCCTTCTATCTAGATTATAATCCTTGGAAGACGCTCTTCATTACATGTCCCTTTCTGCACATACTTGTTCTGAATGTGAACTTTCTTAAACACTTGAAAACTACCTACACCAAGAATTAGTTTAGCCTGAAGTGCCAGTTTGAACACGTACATATATACATATAAACACACATGTACACAGGAAGACAAATGTATTGAGAGCAATAAAATATTAGATACAGGAAGCAATGAAGGGGTTGTCTATGTAGCTCCCTTATTTTACATATAATTCAACAAACTCACAGAGAGCCTAAATTAAATATATATTTATTATATTTAAATAGATTAATATAATAAATGAAGCCATTCATATAGCACATGGTATAAAAGAAGTGCTCAGTATTGCCTAGAGTTAGTAGTTTAATCATGATTACAGATTACATTCACAGTCCCTTGTACATAAAAATATGTGGGGAAATACATGTGAGGAGAGCCCTTAACCGCCAAATACCTATTCAAATATTTCTATATAATTGTATATCTCTGATAACACTTTTAAGCAGTAAGAAAAAATTTAAACAGTTTCAAAAATGCATATTTATGAAAATGTTTCGACATTCTAAGCTAGCATTTGCTTTATTTCACACATATATAATGTAAGTATATTATATACACTACAAAATTGAGTAAATATCAAGAAATAGTATCACCATTATTATTATTATAGTCTTTCCGAGTATGATTATTCATATGGCAGTTTGGGAATAACATGCCTTTGAATAATTTCTGTTTTATTTATGATAGCGTGTTCTCAGTGCAAACTCATGCTCAAAAGCAACGGCTTCCTTAAGATCCTACAGGATGTAAGTACCAAGATGTGGTTCTCAGGGAAGTGACAGTTTATGAGGAAGTTTCCCTACCCCTAAGAGATTCTTCTTAAACACCTGACAAATTAATAATTGATTTTATGAATGAATATTATAACCTGGATATTCAATTGTATTATGAATATTCATGTTATTAAAACATTTAAAGATTTCAAGTAAATTCTTTGGGATTCTGAGATAGACTTAAGTAATTTTATATGGGCACTGACTTTATGGGTGGGTATCCTTAGATGACTTCACATACCTCAAATCCAGTGCCTATTAGTCAACACGATGGACGGCTTAGGGGTCTGTTCAACCTATTTCATGCCACACCGCTTAAGGACAGGACACGTCATGAAAGATAGCTTGGCTATGCTTTCCAAAGTCAGCTGATAAAAATTAGCACACTTAGGAAATCATCTGTTGTACGCTGCTGGCCTTGATCTTGATACATATATATAAGATGCCACATTTGGCAGAGCATCAGTTTGAGTACCAGCTAGCTTAAGGGAAGCCTTGCACAGTTAGACACAACTGCCAGTGGCTACAACATTTGGCTTTCTTGCTTAGATAACAATGAAGTTAGGAGCCAAATTTTCATCAGGAAAGGCAAGTGGATTATACTATTTGCAGTTAACGCAACACACCAATGATTAAAACGTAAGTCCTTAACACATGTAGCATAGTCATAAAATATACAAGTTTATCATTTTCTATTATATTGAAAAAGAATGGTCATGTCTGATATGGTCTAGCGCAAGATAAGACTATTGAGAATGTATGGAATAATCTGGAGTGCTGGGAGCTAGGTAATTCTAATATCTTGCAACTATTATGGTGATTACATTGCCTAATTCAAATTATTTCCATTTTTCTTAGAAAGAATCAAGTATAGGCAATAGACGAAATTTTACTAAGTGCACTCAATGCAGAAGTTGGCAGAAGAGAAAAATGAACTCATTAGCCAGTGTTAGGAAGTGTTATTATTCCTCTTAATAAAACAAAACAAAGCAAAAATCTCATCCACTTCCATAGGCGTAACTACCGTTGAAAGCCCTTGAAGAACTCTTTCGATGCTTCTGCATTGCAGCTTGCAGATTCAGCTGGGAGTGGGGACTATTAGCCTAATAAGTATCGTTAATTCTGCTTTAGCAGAGGCTTTCGCATCTGTCCATCTTTACTGTTTAACTGCAGCCACACTGGTTCACATATCAATCTTTTTCCTGCGCAAATATAAAAACGTCATTATTCTGACTCTGCTCTATCTGAATGATATGTCCTTGGAGCTGCCAGGCTGATCTTACAAAAATATTACCATCATCAAAGAAATAAGGAAATATATTCCTTCTTGGTAAAAGTTTAACAAGTAAACTTCGTGGCAAAATGGAATTGTATCTTCCTCATCACAGCCTACACTGCTAATCTTTTTTCATGAAAAAAAAAACTAATAATTCCCTTTTATGGTTACAAACTATAAAATTATTAAGTAAAGGAACTAATTACTTTTAATACAATTCAGTGGTAATTAAGAGGAAAACGCTCCTACTGGGGACCAAGTTGCATTGAAAACTTTGCCCTAAGCTACTCCAATCTCAACTCTGCTAGATTTCCCCAGATTGCTAGCTGAGTAGAAGCTGCCACCACACTTAATTATCCAATTCACCTGTGAACAAATACCTTCTCCTTAGGTTACCGAGAACAAGTTGGATGATTAAAAATAAACTTTTCTAGAAAATTTAAGAATAAACAAGAATAAATTAAATTGCCTATGGAAATCAGAATATTTATCCAAATTAACTAAGATAGGAGCTTCCTGGGCTCAAAGACTCTTTTCTTTAACAATGTCTCATCTGTTTTGAATTCTAGACCCAGGTCTGCAAATAACATGGGGCAGCTGTAGGTTGGCTGTCTTCCTGAGATCAGCCCCTTCAGACCCCACTTTCTAGACTTCTTTGTATGTGTGGACTCCTAAGTTATCATGAGTTGCTTCAGGTTTCCTGGCCCTGTCAGTCTCCCCAGATGCAGGGTCTCCTGAGGAGGAAGACAGTTTTTATGATTTGCCCTTATCACCTGTGCCCAGTAGTCCACAGCACAAGTAGCTCTGATTTCTGGCTCCTTCTTCCATCCACGCCCTTTGATGGGCAGCATTGCAATTTCAACTGCAATTAGAAGAGACAGGAATCAGGAAGGTGTCGGTTTCTTTCCCAGGGATGCTGGTGGAAGAACATGAAACAGTACATGGTTTCAATAACATGGGGTTTTCCTCGCTATGGCTGACTTGGCTACCGCTGTTGCCAAGTGCCTGATCAAAACCAAACAGATGACCCCCTGACTGGTCCCGGTGCCTCACCAAGCAAACACCTGGCAGCCAGTTGATTCTATCAGACCTCTCCCTTTGTGGAGGAGGTAGCAGTTTTCCCTCATTGGGACATGTGTTCTGCATCTGGATGGTCCTTGCCTGACTTGCTTCTACTAGCCTTGACGTCTGTGCACTCACACAGCGCCGGCGTGGTCCCCGGCTACCACCTGGAACATAGCTTCTGGCCAAGGAACACGTGTTTAATAGTATAAATGATTGAAAAACTACAACCATCAAAAGAGAGGGCCATGGAAATCTTAAGCTTCTCAGAAGTATAAGTCTGAGTTACCTAACTCAATAAAGAACTCTGCAAGCCGAGATGCTGGTTGAGGACAGAGAGTGTGTGGGATGAGTAACGGAAGGTGTTTATGAATTGTGGCCCACGACAATTTTACAGACATCAGTGTGATAACAGGTGAACAGAGTTTTGTTACTATATATAACGCATACTTACACATTATACATATTTCATACATAATTTTTATTCCCCTTCTTATTTCATATTTCACATAAAGATCGCTGTTGCCAAACACCTAATGTAAGTTATCCTTTAGTTTATTGACTATTCGGGTGGGATGGTGATGGAATTAAAGGAAGAATTAACATCACCCAGAGACGGATTATGGTAATAGTTGGGACTTCAGGTCTTCCCATATAGCATGGTATTCAGAGGCTGATCGGCCAAGAAGTGGACCGTGCTATTAAGTTATTGTCTCTCAGCCCCAAGTCTACCCTTCCATACTTAGCTTTATGATGCAGGGTTTGGAACTCTGCAAACTGCCTATCTCCTTTGCCAACTGACTCCCCCTCCCCCCCTTTTTTTTTAAGTTCTACCAACAGGAGGTGGTAGAGGAAGATAGGGAGGTAGGAATTCACTGCTGGTCTGTCCCGGTAACAATACTTTGCCCTAGTAACAGCATGTCAGCCTTCTCCCAGTGTCCAGCTTCTTTCCACTTAGTATCTGGCTCGTTGTGTCCACTGAAAGATACCACGGCTGCCAAACCACGCCCCACCCTCCGAATTCTAAGCCCGAAATTCAAACGCCCCTCCCCACTTTGAATTTCTACAGTCTCTTTATTTAGATAGTCATAGGGATGGTAGTTTCTCCCTGCAGTTGCTATTTCTGGAATGCATTTGTTTTCATCTTGGAATTATTTTAGCGTCCTCACTTGTTCACTCCGCTATCCAACACCCGTGAAGCCAGCTCCCTCTGATAAACTCTCTGACTCCTAGTGCTGCATCCGTATTTCCGGATTGAACCCTGACCAATAGAGTTTCCTGGATTTAAAACTGAAATAGTCCCTTATCTCCTAAAGTCCAAAGCTCTCTCATGTGGTCTGTAAGGCGCTCTGTATGCTTGCTGTCCTGACTCAGCTTCTGCCACTTCCTCCCGTTACCCGTGTCATTTCAGTCACACTGAGTTACTTGCAGTTCTCAGAATATTTTTTCTGGCTCCTTTACCCACTACATTTCCCCTGCTGACCTTGGGCATCATATACACACTCTCACTGGAATCATCTTTCACATTTATCACTCTGTCTCACTTTATACACTCTTTTGGTCTTTCAGGACTCAAGTCTCTTCCACTGGTGACTCTCCAAAGGATCACATTTTGGACACAGAGTCTTACACCCCAAACATGTCAGCACATCCCACACATTGCTTTCCCCAAGCTCACATTAGATGCCTTCTGCTTGTTGCTACTTTAACACAACACAGACATGAACTCAGTTTGTCTCTTCCAATAGCACAGCGCTAATCCTCAGTAGGAATCCAATAAATAGTTGTTAAATAACTTAGGATTAACATTTGCACACTACTGTATATATAATAGGTAACCAACAAGGGCCTACTGTAGAGCACATGGAACTCTACTTAGTACCTTGTAGTGACCTATAATGGGGAAGAATCTGAAAAAGGATAGATGTGTATTAGTAGAACTGAATCATTTTGCTGTACACCTGAAACCCACACTTTGTAAATCAACTCTACTTCAAGTAAGAAAGGAAGTAAGTTTAATGAGGGCTGCATATTGTAAGGTCTGAAATAGCTTGGTTATAACTTGGGAAAGTTACTTAGTTTATGTTGGCCACAGTCTTTATACTCAGGCAATGAAAACTAAAGATAAGATACCATGATTGTCGTGAGATTTAAACCAATCAACATATGTAAGCTAAAGAGAATGGTGGCTTGCTTATACTCTATGCGCGCTGCCTTTTTAAACAGTAAGATGGCTTTTCTGAGGTCTTTCACAGGGCTAGTTTATTAATGATTGAGTACAAAATAGAACACAGACCTCAGCTATGGAATATTAATAAAATAAGGTATTATATGTAGCATCAGCTCATAATTTATGTTGGCTAAATAACTACCATCATAAGCTGCCTTACATTTCTAAATTTGCTGTAGAATATGACGTTACTTTAAGAAACACAGATTGAGGAGTGGAGATAGAAATGGGGAGTGGTGAGAAGCACATAATAGGTTCACATGTCCTTGGGGAGAGAGAAGAAAAACTGAAAGTTTTCTAGTCTTGTACAATATTTCAGGAAGCCACGCTTTACAAATGCATAATGACAAACTCAGTACCCTTAAAATCAAAGGCAATTCCTGTTTCAAGGAGCTTACAAGTAGTAAAAAATAAAAGGAAACAAATATACACACACATACATATGTCCATACACACATACAAATAGGGTGTATAATTGAGAATTCCAAAGGGGATTGCCTCTTTTTTAGATCTAGTGCTTCTGAAAGAAATTTCTATTTACGATTTTTTTCTCTGACTAGATAGCTTTGAAACTTAGACCCAAAAGATGAAGAGCTTCAACATACTCTCTGACTGCGCAGCTGTAATAGCGAATCTTGCTGCATAAATTGGCACTAACGTTCTTTCTCACTCAGAAATCCATGTATGACTAAGAATAGATTACGACTGTGTAGTCAAATAATGGATGTATCAAGGATTGTTATGTGACTCATTCATAATTAAAAAACACATAGTGTATTACTTTTCCCAACTACTTTAAACATATTCTGTCTTCCTACAGCTATAAAGTAGTTGCAGCAGGAGATTTATCCCTCTTTTTTGAATGCTCCATGGCCATTCCATTGTAAATTTCACAGAACGTCTTCCGGGGAGTCAGTAGAATGTAACTGACTGAGAGGCGCAGTCAGACCCTGGCACCTCCTCATACAGTGAAGTGTAGGATTTTGTTCAGTTGAAATTTGTCAGAAAATTCTACTTTGGAGAGTAGTTAGTGTTATTTTCAGGGTCTCGTGTTATGATGAACCAGACGTTCTCGTTAGTGCAAACTGTAAGTCCATTTAACAAAAGTTCCGATTCAGTGATAAAAACAGTGGTAAACTAGGGCCACCTGGGTGAATGACTGAATATTCTGGGATAGTAACTGAATCCTTAGTTACATCTGGTGGACTCTTAGGAATATGGGCTATACTGGACTGCCTCCCACTGATGTAGGCTTTTCTTGGAACACTTTTCCTTAGGCCAGGAGTGATGAAATTTAACCATTAGGAATGATCACACTGACTTCCCTGAACTAACATCCTAAATTTTCCAATTTGTTCCATAACTTCCCCATCAGGAAAGGAACTATTTCTTAATAAAATCAATCAATCAATCAACTTCCTCTCCAAAAGCTTCATTCTGAGCGACATAAATTGTGGCAAAATTTTTTTAAATGTATAATTGTGAAAAATGTGCAATGTCACCAGAGCAGTTGCTGATTTCACAACATTGTGGCCTGCCAGCCACACAGACTAACAAATCTTTTGCTGCCTCTGTGTGAGCTATTAGAACAAAGTTCCATCAAATAACACGAGGGCAAAGTAAGCCAGAAAGAGAAAGAAAATAGCATATGATATCACTTATGTGTGGAATCTAAAAAAGAAAAACAAAAAAGACACAAATGAAGTTACTTACAAAACAGAGATAGACTCACAGAAATAGAAAACAAACTTATGGGGGAAGGATGTGGGGAGGGATAAATTCGAAGTTCTGGGTTTGCAGGTACTAACTACTATATATAAACTAGGTAAACAACAAGGACCTAATGTATAACACAGGAAACTATATTTAATATCTTGTAGTAACCTCTAATAAGAAAGAATATGAAAAGAAATGTATATATGTGTGTGTGTGTGTGTGTGTGAATCACTATGCTGTACACCAGAAATTAACACAACATTGTAAGTCGACTATACTTCAATTTAAGAAATAAAATAATTAATTAATTAACATGAAGTCATGTTGTAAGAATGTTCTGTAGGTAAATGGAATAGAATAATAATAAAACATTACTACACTTTGTGATCATCAGTTCCTGATCCAGCCAATTAATATTTATCATATTTAATCTTCACAAAAATCTTTCATGTTGCTATTTCAGTTTTATTCACAAATTAAAAACTATATTTGAGAATAAAAAGTAAGTTAAATTACATACCCACATTCAGCCAACTATATCTGTGGTATATTTTATTATGTTCATCCATATTTGGTGTTTCTCCTTGAGGTGTTCCTCTGTGATGGACAATTACACATCCCATCTATAAAACTCAGGTATAGCCATATGACTTGCTTTGGCCAATGAAATGTAATCAGAATTAATATATGCCACTTCTGAGCAGAAGTTTAAGAGCTATGATGTGGTTTATTATTTGCAGCCATGAACAATAGCAATGTTAAAATTAGAGCCTGTTCCATCAGTCAGTGCTAAAATGATATGGAATAGAATTGCATCCAACTCAATGTAGACATGTAATATATACTAGAAATAAACCTTCATTGTTAGCCACTGACATATTGGGGTCATTTGTTACTATAGCATAACCTTTCCTGACTGACACAGAACCAAAGCCAGGCATGCATGGCATGCTTTCAACTCATGTTAATCAGAAGGCCCAAGCTTGTAGTGCTGCATTTGTTCTTAAAAGAAAGTAACCTCTTAGCATTGGAGTTATTCATCAATGTTTTCTTCTTGACCATACACCCTACATTTGTACATTTAGATTTCTCATAATTCATTCACTTAGTAATCTGTCTTCCATGCTTGGATTTCTATTGTTTCTTGTCTTTGTGCCTTTATTTATTTGTTTCAATAAACAAATTAACAACAAATAGAAAATTACTCTTAATTTTCTTTCTCTTTTATCTAATAATCTTTACAATGCTCAAGACCTGGCTTATGATTTCCTTGTTCTAGAAAATATTTCCTAGTTAATTGTATATTTACAATGAATCAGCACGGTGAAAACAATCAAATCTGTTTTGGTATCTAGACTTAGTTACTGTGGTCTCATTAATTCACAGGGCTCTTATGTCACTAATATGTTTTAACAGCATTTTGCTTCTTTATCCATGAGTGAGACAAACTCACATGCAATGATACCACAGTTTGTTCTCCACACACAGGATATAACACAAGCCCTTACAGATGTCTTAAAGGAAGTCATGTTATAATAAATATTGTTCAACAACATCTCTGCTATTTTCTAAAATACCCAGAGTTACTAACTTCCTCCCATCATGTTGTGATGATCTTGCCATTTTGTTACTGGGCAAGGCTGAGCGAAGTTTCAGACTGAAAGCAGCCCAGGGGCTTCATTCAAGGACTGGACAACTTGGTCCTCTCCACTGACCTAAGTGTGCAGGCTTTTCCCTTGTGGGGAGCATTTTCACTTAAAAAGAAATAATTAGAACATTGAGAAATTAAAGCAGCAGCTGCAAAAGTTGTTGGCTCATAGCCCCAAAGGCCAAATAAAAAATCACAATACTTTGAAAGAAAATTCTGACAGTTTTACTATCAGCTTAATTAATATTTTTCTTTCTTTTGATTTTTGTATTATTTGAGGATGTGTTTTTTTTTTTAAATAGTAAAATTGTGTTAGGGAAAATACTAACAATGGAATTCCTTGATAGGGTAAATATATCTGCCTTTTAAAAAAAGAATTCTTGAAATGTTCTAGCTTTCATATTGAAGAACGAGGTAAGAAGATTTGCATAAACAGTAAGTTAAAAAAAATGCACCTTAATTATAGGGTAAACTGATAGGAAAATGGTCATTTCAAATAGAAATGACTCAAAATCCTTTTTTTATTATTGCTATTTTTAAATTGAGGTATAGTCAGTTTACAATGTTGTGTCAATTTCTGGTGTACAGCACAATGCTTCAGTCATACATGAACATACATATATTCATTTCATATTCTTTTTCACCATAAGCTACTACAAGATATTGAATAGTTTCCCTGTGCTATACAGTATAAACTTGTTTATCTATTTTATATATATCAGTCAGTATCTCCAAATTTCGAACTCCCAGTTTATCCCCTCCCACCCCACTTCCCCCTGGCAACCACAAGTCTGTATTCTATGTCTGCAAGTCTGTTTCTGTTTTATATATAAGTTCATTTGTCTTTTTTTAGATTCCACTTATGAGTGATATCATATGAAACAACCTAAATGTCTATCAACAGATGACTGGATAAAGAAGTTGTGGTATACAATGGAATACTACTCAGCCATAAAAATGATAAAAATGCCATTTGCAGCAACATGGATGGTCCTGGAGATTGTCATTCTAAGTGAAGTAGTCAGAAAGAGAAAGAAAAATACCATATCAAAATCCTTTAAATCAATGCTTACACAACAATTTTGTTCTCATGTATCTCATAATAATTGTTTGGGGGGGTGCCCTTTTCTTTCTAGGATTTAAGTGAACCAAGTACACACACATGCAGAGACAAAAGGTATACTGCAACTCATTAATAGTGCCAATCAGATAATAATTTTAGTATTAGTTTTATTCTATAACAAATTCCCAAATCCATTGCTTGTTTTATGTTCATAATAATAATATAACCTCAGATAAACTTAAAATTCCCAAGTAGTTCTTGCTGAGAAACTTGTGAAAGGACCTAACAGATTCTTAAGATTTAATTAATTTCTTTTCTACCCAATTAAATTATTTATGTGATCTGATTATGTTCTTACTCTCTGGTTAGTTGTCACAACAACATACTTAATATAAACTTCCAGATATGGAAAATTAGCTCCAGTTGAACCAAACTTCCTGCAGAAAACAACCATAAAATCTAGAGAAAAATATTGTACACTTGAAAGTTGCTAAGATTAAGTTCTCATCACAAGAAAAAAATTGTAGTTATATGTGGTGTTGGCCAAATTTATTGTAGTAATCATTTTGCAGTGTATACACATATCAAATCATTATGTTTTATGCCTAAAACTAATGCAATGATCTATGTCAATTATATCTCAATTTCTAAGAAACTGAAAAAATACTGGAAAAAAAAAAAAAAAACTAAGGCCACAGGAGGGTATGGAATGCAGATAGAAACTGAAGGGAAGTTGGCAGTTTAAAGAAAGACAGAAAGCAAGAAAGAAAGAAAGAGAGGAAGGAAGGAATAAGTGAATTCACTCCTTTTACAGCTTTTAGCCTGAGGGCATGTTCAGTGCCATGAGGACCAGCTAAAATTTCAGTAGAATCCTTTAGTATTTTTGAAGAACCACAGACTAGGTTTTAGGACAACCACTGTTCCTGGAATTTTAAGGGTAACATTTAGAAAGGATACCACTGCAGAGGAACACCCCAAATTCCATGTAGAAAAATTTCCCTGTATGCTGAACTCTGAGTGTGCAGTTCAGACTTATAAGCAGACCAGCTAAGTCCAAAAGAACTAATACAGCATTTAAGCTGCCACCCATCACAGGGGTACCAAAATTTGCAATTTTAGTTCAACCCCATTAACTGCTTGTTTAAAAAATAATAACACTCTTTGGAGAAACATAAGCAAATCAAGAGTTTTCTACAACATGAAATTCACTATTTCCAAGATAAAATTCTAAATTGCTCAAAAGATGAACAAATGAGAAAACATAGTTTCTCAAGAGAAAAGACAAGTAAGAGACAGAAACTTTGAGGTAGCCTAGATATTGGAATTAGTAAAATTTTAAAACAATGATCATTTGATGCTCAAGGACATCAAGGAAAGTATGCTTATAATGCAAAAAATATCTCAGATGGGAAACAGAAACAATAAAAGTGAACCAAGTTCTAGATTTGCTAAATTATTATCTAAAATGACAAAAAAAAAAAAAAAACAAAAACCCAAAACACCCATACAGGATATACTTAACAATAGAATAGAGATGACAGATAAATATTAAGTAAACTTGAAGGTGGATCAAAAGAAATTATCCAATCTCATGTACAGAGGGAAAAAATAAGATGGATTTACCTTAGGTACTTGTGGGAACCATACAAAAAAGTATAACATACATGTAATTGAGTTTCCAAAAGTAGATTAGAAAGGGACTAAGTCAGAAAATTTTCTGAAGAAATACATTCTAAAATTTCCCAAATTTAATGAAAACATCAATTTATAGGTCCATGAAGTGCAGTGAAAACGAGGGACTATTAATATAAATAGAGCCACGTATATAGGCACGTCACAGTTAAACTGTGGATAGCTAAAGATAGAGAGAAAATCTTGAAAGCAGCACGAGAAAAATGTGTTGCCTACAGAATGGCAATTTGAATGACTACAGATTTGTCATTCGTAACCATGAAGGCCTGAGGACAGTGGAACAATGTCTTCAAAGTGGAAGAGGAAAAAAAAAATACTGTCAACTCAGAATCCTATGTTCAGTAAAAAAAACATTTCTCAACAATAAAGCAAAACCAAGACTTTTTAGATAAATAAAATAAAGATCTTCTCTACAAGAAATGATCAAGGTAGTTCTTCAGGCTGAAAGGAGATACAGTCAGATGGAAAATGGATCTGCAGAAAGGAATGAAGACCTTTGAAAATAAAAAATACACGGGCAAATCTAAAAGGTTTATTTTTATCCTTCTCTTTCTTTTATACATATAATGTTCACAGAAAAAAATTATAACATTTTATTTTGGATTTTAAGACAGCTGTAGAGGTAATATATATAAAATGACAACTATAAAAGGATAGTGGGGTGATAAACCTACAGGTTGCAAAGTTTACTTGAAATGGTACATTATTAACTCCAAGTAATTGCAAGTAATTGTAATTCCTTAGTAACTACTAACACATCATGTCAAGAAATACATCAAGAAGGCCAATGGATAAATGAAAACAAAATTATCTCATTCCTACCAACACCGTCCCCACCAGTTAATTGAAATAACAGGAAAGGAGGAAAAAAAAAAAAAAAGGTGGGGGGAAAACACTGGATAGAAACAAAACAAACAGTAAAATAAAATTCAACCATATCAATAATTACATCAAACTTTAACAGATGTTAATGGACTATAATAGCTCTAATTAAATGGCAGAAACTATAAGAATGGATAAAAAGATAACTTCCAAACTGTATGATATTAATAAGAGAGGCATGTTAAATATAAAGACATAGATATATTGAATGTAAATTGAAAAAGGACATATTGTGCAAAACAATAAGCATAGAAAGGCTTTAATGACTGTATTAACATCAGATAAAGTAGAATTCTAAGTAGAGGGTATTATCAAAGATAAAGTCAGACATACCTAATAAAAATAGGGTCAATTTCTCAGGAAAACATATCACTTTGCCTCCCAACAGTCACACCCTAACATACATATCCTCCAGCTCAGGCCATATGTGAGCCTTCTGATGTTTTATTTCCAAAGAGGTAAGGTATATCACACAATATAAAT
The DNA here is from genome assembly GCF_009834535.1 of Camelus ferus. Taxonomy (NCBI): domain Eukaryota; kingdom Metazoa; phylum Chordata; class Mammalia; order Artiodactyla; family Camelidae; genus Camelus; species Camelus ferus. The sequence goes on from NC_045705.1 coordinate 555,129, forward strand.
TCATATAGTTATGCTGATACGCAACATTCCACAGCATTCAGGTACTTGTATACTAGAAGAAAAAAATTCTCAAAATAGATCAGAGATTTTGTGCTTTCAAATATCTCGCAGTGGTAGGCGAACATCCTTTCCGTTAGTCCCCATTAGCCCATCAACCCAGAGATACAAATACCTTAATTTTTATAGCAAAGTATTATAACAAAGGCGATTTTAATGAACAACTTTTGCAAGATTTGTACAAAGAAACCATAGGAAATAAAGATGGACCTCCTGAAATTGGTAGAATCTTTCACACAGATGCATTTAATTGCTGAGATTGTGCACCTAAGAAAAATACGATGTTTGTTTTGCAGCTCATGTTGTCACTTACTATTGCAAAGTCTCCATGCTGTACTTAAATTCAGATACTGCAGAAAATAATGAGGAAACCTATTTGCTCTCTTTCAGAGAAAACTATTCAGATACAGAAACAAATACACAGTTATTATTAGGGAGGTCAAAATTGTATGAAATTCCATACACTTTTCTCAGGCCTTTATTTTCTGAGCAAAGAACAAAAGGGAGAAAATAGAATGAAGGTTGAAGACATTCAAATGCGCTACATTTTCTGTAAGGTCTAGAACTTTCTATAAAGTCTAGAACTTTCTATAAGGTCTAGAACTTTGTTTACTCTACATAGTGCCCAAGAACGCCTGGGGTCAAAGCTCTTTTGCACAGGAGCTTTTAAATTTTGCTGCTGCTGGGTTTCTCTCTCAGTCAACCTATTTCAGAATTGTTGCAAGAAGAGCATTGGACATTGATAATTTAGATAAGTATTCTAGGTGATTCTAACTTGATGCCAGGGTTTAGAACCATTGCTCTAGGAATTTTATGAGAAGATTCTCATTTTATTTGATTGTAGATGTATGAATTTAAGTAACTTTGGATTCAGTTTTGCACCTTCTGTAACATTAACATCACAGCTTTTTTTTTTTTTTTTATCACCATCACAAGTAGCAGACACTGCCACGCTTTTGATGGGATTTCCAACGCCTTTAAATGTCACTCTACATATAGGTAAAGTAGGTGAAGGTTGAGGTAGGCACTGCCAACATTACTTAGTTTCCCTGCATTCCTTCTTGAGAAGTAGGTGCTTGGGAGATTTCACAGTAGTCCTGATTTTCTCAAAAGAAATCAGAGGCTAAGCCTAGGAGCCTTCAATACTGTTGCGCCCGGAATCTTGCACCGTATTAAACCTTTAGATTAATCAGCGAGAAGACGTTCAGATTGCTTCCTGCCATCTGCTTGCTCTAGCCAAATTCTTTCATGCTCAGGTTAGTCATTTATCAACAGCCCACAAAAAGGAAGCTCTTGACTAATACACTGTTCCGGTTCATCGTTCCTCCAAATAAATAAACGCAAATGCTGCAAACCTCTAAATAAATGATAAGCAAATATTTGCAACCTGAATCCAAATACTATGGCGGAACATGCAAGCCTCCAGTCTCCCTTTTTCTTGCCGCTAGGCAACTCGGTTATAATAGATCTTTCTAATCTGCAGAGTCTGTTGCTAAAACTGCTGAAATGAAGTCCCTGATGCTATGGAATGAACTTTGAGATAGTGTGATAACGTTTAGCTTGTGTGCAAGGAACTGTTAAATCTAAATCCTATCTAAACTAAACCTTTTTAATTCACTCACCTAAATGGGAGACTCTTTAGCTATTGCATTTCTCGACTAGGCAGTGGTAGAGTTGAGAGGTGTTAACAATTGACTTTTTCCTGGATTTATTGTGATTTGTGGAGCACAGAACAGAAAACGCTGACTAAAACTTAGCTGCATGCCGGCGGCCTGTTAGACACGTTGACTTAATAACCTAAACAGATGTACACCCAGGGTGAATAGGATCTCATAAACACCATTTTGGTAAAAATGCATACATTTTATACATCTCTGAGTAAAGCCTCCCACGGTGATCCATTACACCGCTCAAAGGTTTAGCCTTTTGTCGGACATAAAAAAAAAAAGTTTTGCTTCCAAAATGAAGTGCGTTTCTTTTGTGTATGCTGTGGGAGCTGAACAGATTTCTGGATTAATTATTTACAAGCCATTTATGAGTTGGGATATTCAAATTTCAAAGCAGAGGCTCAGAAAATATAATTGTATCAATTACTTCATGTTATTTTGATTTTTTTCGCAGGAGGAACGTTATCATTCGAGACATTTATTTTCCTTTTTCCTATTTCTTCAACACTGTGAATAAAGATGTAGACTCACTCTGAAGAAGTCACTGCAATTTTGTTTTCTTTCGCTGTGAACACCCAAGCTTTGTTTTTAATACCCACATATCATCCTGTACAACAGTGCAGCTTGATACAGTATTCCCCTGAGAAAGGAAAATGGTGTCTGGAATTCTATTGCTCAATATTTCCTGAGTTTAAAATATGTTTCTAATCTGGTAAAAGCCAAATGATTCAGCTTTGTTTAGTGATTATCTCCATTCCAACGGTTGTAAAATATTTGGCAAGATTTTTTTCCAATGTATAAAAGTGAATCTTGAGATGATTTATTTCCATGCTTTGTGTGATTGGAACAAAGCTTTCAGACATTTTATAATCACTGATATTTCTATAAATAGATCATTACAGTCTGCTGTTTTTATTAAAAGCGATGGCCTGTATTCTTTTGGGAATCTGTCCTCCTTTCATTAACAGAAAGAAATAATCTTACAGATGTAATCACCTGCATTTAATGAAATAACCGTAAGTCACTGTGTGTGGGGCTTAATACTCTTCGTGGGAAGGAAGGTGGCTATTGAGTAGATTGTATTTTCCATTTAATTCTCACTTTCCATTGAATGTGCATCAGAAGCAGGGTCCATAACAGCAGAAAAAGACACCTTCAAAGAGCTTATGTTTTCAAAGGAAAGATGTACAGAAAAAGGGAAAACGCTTACCTTGGCTGAATTGTACCATTCGCCTACCTTGAGGGTACACGCCTTCCTTCATCACACTTTTATAAAGTGTCTGACCCGGTACCAAGCTTTAATATGATGATGGAAGTAAGGCCCCAGAGGTCAGCTCTAGGAAGCCTGGGCTTGAACGGTTAGAACTAGGATCATTTTTTTGGTTGGAATAGAACAATCTAAATAATTTATTCACGAAAGGGTAGACTTCGGAATATGTATTGTCCTGGTATCTTTCTGTTCCCAGAAACAGTCTACTGAATTCAATGCCTTACACATGACAATGGCAGGCTGTAGTTATTTTTAAAGAATGTTTTTATGTATAATATCATACATATAAAATCTTGCAACCTTTAGATGTTATATTTGCAGATTAATAGGCCAACACGAATATACCAGTGGTAAGTGAAGTCTAAAAATTGCTTAGCCATTTAGAAAGGCAGAGAACCTGAAGGCAGATGCCTGAACCAAGAAGGGAATTCTAGACACTGAAGACACACACTTTAGATATGTGAGCCTCATGCCTCCCAATGGCCATTGCTATGGCGTCCCCACTTGGCTCTACCTTCTCCAGAAATGTTCACCATATTTCTAGCCTGTCTTTTTTAATTTCCTTAATGTAATTATAGCTTAATCTTCCCATGTTTCTGACTCTTGACCTTGCTTTCTAACAATGACCTTGTTGAGTGTCTCAATTTTGGTATTCTTCAGTTTTAACTGATTTCTGACTATACCTAATCTAAAACAAATGGTAAAACATCTTGATAATGGCAGTGATGATGATGATGATGGAAGAGACAGTTTGTGACCCAGAGATTGTAATGACTTGCATGTAAGATATTTAATTTTTACATTAAGTCTGTAAGGCTGACATTTTTAGTATCATTTTTAAGAAGAAACAAGAAGACATTAGATAAGATTAAATAAATTGCCCAAACTTATATAATTGATACACGTTGAAACTGAGATTTTAGTTTGACTCACAATCTTGTGCTCCTGCCTGCTGTGAAACTCTCCTCCCTAAGTAGAATTTACTAAGTGATAACTGTGTGTCAGGCATGTATCACCTGTTTCAGATGTTACATTTATATATAAAAAGACCGCCAGGAATATACCGGTAGTAAGTGGATTATTTTCATGTCTTTCTTTTGTCAATTCCTGCGTGGGACTGAATTTTCTATACATAGCATTGCCTACTTGTGACACAGGCTCAAAGAGTAGGACTTTTTAAGATATTTCTGGAATGACACTCCTTGGGCATTCAATGCCATCCAACTCCTGATTGCTAAGTTGAATTACTGAATACCCTCTTGCTTTTTTATTCCTAATTCTAGACTCTTGTGAAATTCTAGAATGCATAATGAATTTAGTAAGCCAAAGGACATAATGTAATTGTGGTTTGGGGGCTTTAGATGAACATACATACACATTTGTGCATATGTGTGTGCATGTGCACAAGTGTATGAATATGTATACATATGTGTGCCCATACTTCTATAGGACACACACACAGAGTCTTTATCGAAGAATTACATAAGCTACTTAAATGTTAAAATGTCAAAGTGTTACTGACTATTCAGATTTTTCTTTTACTTAAAAAAATGTCTTACTTGCCTGGCATGTACTATATATGAATGGTTTTTGACAGGTTATATTCATCATGACAATTAGTAATACAGCTAAATCAGTCACAATACACAAACAGCACTGGAAAAAAAATTGCCCATATAAGAATTGATTGAAATTTATGAAAAGAAAACATTAATCAACATTTAAATCAAATGAGAATATACTTCAAAGGAACAGTAAAGTCAATTTCTTTTTGGTAGGAAGATATAGGTAGGAAGAAATAATGTGAAATCAGTCTCTCTCTCTCTCTCTCTCTCCTTCTTCAAGAATAAAATGTGAAACCTTTGGGCTAAGGTTACAGTGTCCATTGTAACCACCTACCCAATTTCCTGGAACCATTTTCTTCTGTAAATAAGAGCTCACCTCACTGACCCTATTATGGGAAAACGAAAAGAGAAGAGCCAAGTGTGTTTATTCCAGGGCACTAAGCTATAGACTTCCGCAAACATGCCCAAGTGATGCTTTCCCTCGAGAGTTCCCCCCTACTGGCCCTAGCGGTCTCTAGCTCTCTAGATTTTACCTTCTCCCTCCTTCTCCCTCTCTGCCTCTTCCTCTCCCCTCCACACTCCTTCTCTAACTCTTTCCCCCCACTCCCCACCATGAGGGTGTGTGTCCACTCATCAATATTGCCTGCATTGCGTTAATCTGGAAATTGTTCTTTATCTGTCATTGCTGTAAATACACTCTTAGGAAAAATAATTTCAATAATCATTCATGTACATATTCTCAAGTTTCTAGGAATCTAGAACCTAGAAATGTGCGCACTTTAATAAACTGACAAACTAAAGAATGAGAGAAAGAGAGAGGGAGGGAGAGGAATACAGGGAGAGAAAAGGGGAGAGAGAGTACACTGAGCGAATTAATCCAAATAATGGCCAACGTGTGTGCAATTGATGTATTGTTATATGTTCTGTGTATCTGGTATGTCCTTTTCAAGTTTAAGATTTAAATTCCTGACTGGGAGATTCAATTACATGCTGATAAATCCCTAAGTAGCAAATGCCTTTTCAATGGAAATTTCTGTTCAGTAAAACTATTTATAAGTCCCAGTAGGAGGCCAATTTATTTCCATGAATATTTGCTGCAATACAGGCCCCGTGCAATGGGACAATTTAACCAAGTTCTTGAATACACTATGCTTAGTTCTCTGCTTAGGAAACTCAGATTCTATTCAACAGACAGCATACATTTAAAATTGAAATACATATATAATATTCAGTTAGGATGTTAGTAGAATATTATGTTCTTGTTCTTTTTGCCATGGGTGTTATCTTCTCCTGATTTTAAAATTGTTTTCACAATAGCAATGTATTGTTGAGGTTAAGAGTGTGAGCTTGGAGGTCAGAATGATATGAGGTCACAATTTACCTCGTGATTTTCAGCAAATTTCTTAATCACACTACACTTCACATTTCTCGTTTGTTCATAGAGGTAATAAATGCAGAGAGCACATTGGGCTGTGGTAAGAATTACTATTACTTAAATTAGCATCACTTAACTAAGCAATTACCATAGGTTTGCAAGTTTTATCCTCAAAAAGTCTTATTAGTTTAGGTGTTTTATCACCCTTATATTACAAATTAGCAATTGAATCTTAAAGACTCTGTAATTTTCTGAGGCCACAAAGCTAATAAGAGTGAATTTGTGACTTAGGCCCATGGAGATGATTTTCTCTCACCCACTCGGAAATATTCCATCATGAGATCACTGATGTGCGCACAGTGTTTGACGTCTGATGAGTGCTCAGTAAATGCTAGCTACAGTTTATCTGTTCACCATTTTCAGATGGATATTATTACTAATAAGAGGTTCTCCTTCAATTTTATGTTGATTTATTCAATAAATAGATATTGAGTGCCTACTATTATTCTAAGCATTTTTTTTTTTATTCTGGGAAAACTAAAGCAAAGAAAGTAAACTAAACTCCTTATCTGATGGAGTTTATGTTAGTTGCATTCTAGTATGTGTGTGTGGGGGTGGGTATACAAAAATAAGGTATGTAGGTTGTATATACAGTATAGTAAATGATGATAAATAATAAAGTACATATAAGGAATATAAATAATAAAAATAATAGTACAAGATAGAGGAATAGTAAATGTCAGAGTGTGCGACTTTAAATTATGGAATGCTTATAATTATTGGAACGGGTCCTTATAAGCCTCAATTTCTTCATTCAGGGCCAGAATAGAAATATTTACCCTGAAAATCCTAAGAAACCACATGAGAATCAAACAAACAAACAAAAACATATGAATGTGCTTTGAAAATTATATGACACTACTAAAATTGTTAATACAACTTAAACTATTAAGGACCTCAACACTTTATAATAACTATAGGTTAATTCTATACGTTTTTGAAAAAATATGACATATCCAATGTCGGATAAGTGTTGCATCTTGTATTTAATTTGCAGCAAAATTTAGGAAGAGGGACTCTAGGAAAACCAGAAGCTTTAGGAAAAGCTAAAATATGATGGACATAGAAGTTAAGTGAGAGGGATGTTTGAGTGAGAAGGTAATATCCTTCATTGCATCTACGTTCAGCAAAATTTTATAATTTAACTAGTTATACAGTATAATATATACCCACAGGCGACTCTCATGGTGCTACCGTACCAAATCAAACTTCTGGGTTTCGTGACTTTCTGCATTTTATATTTGCAGTTTCCTTAATGTAACTTGGAAAGTATTCCCCTAGGGGTCAGACCTCTCTCAACTCATACCATGACTTCGGCAGACAATTTCTTTCCGAGGTAGTAGATTTCTTTTTCTGGAAAATTAAATGTTAGAAAAAAGAAGTAGAACTGAATACTTCCATGGACCATATGAAAAGTGAAATTGGAAGTCGGTGACCCACAGGAAATCGTGGCTCTGACAACTGCCATGATTGTGCCTGTACCCCCATTCTTCACGACCATCCAGGATCAGCTTCTGTTAGAATTGGTGCCACAGTCATATTATGGGGTGTAGCCTGGGAAGGGAACTGGCTTAGTTGGTGTTTGTCTGCTTGGCGGCATCTGACTGTTGAGGTAGAGGTTAGGTACAGGAGAGCATGTGGACAGACTTTTTTTAGGTCAGCTCAAGGAAGGATGGCATGAATATAAAGCACACAGTCAGAGAAACAAAGCAGGAAGCAAAACAGCTGGAAATTCATAGAAACTAACAAAGACAGCAAGAGGGTCAGGAATCCAGATTTGCAGCAAGGGGATGTTGGCCAGTAACTCTGGTCACAACAATGAGAGACTGGCATGGAAAAAGGATGTTTTAATCAACTCAACAATCTGTCCAAGCCTGAGAATTTCTTAATCTACTTTCTGTTTTGAAGAGAACAAAATCCCGTGTAGCTCCAGCTCACAGGACAGCAACCTGCCTGCAAAAAGCTGTCATAGAGCTGTCAGAGCATCACGTCTCCTTATGCTTCACAAATCCTGGCACCCTATTCTTCAGAGCTTCAGCTGTCACTGGTGGGTGAAATTGGAAGAAGTGGATGAACAGAGAGTCTAGTGATGTTCTCCCTTCTCCAACTTTTGGGGGAAAAAAATACTTTGAAACTCACTTTCGAAGTGATTTCAAAGTGCTACTGCGTCTTCCGGCTTTAGCGATTTGTCAGCATTGGGACTGTGGGAAGATGGCAAATGCTCACCTCTGCAGAGTTAGGGTGCGCTGAGATAAGGTGGGGAATGTGAGCGCATCAGAGAGGAGACTGAATAGATATCTGCTGTAAGAGTTAAGAGCTACCTATTTAATCCTGATTTTGCATCAGCTCCTTGGGCTTCAATACACAATGTCAATCTCCCACGAGCTGAGTGTTTAAAAAAATCTGACTCATTACTTTCCTTTTTAAGTCTCTTCTTCCTCGTCCTTTTACTTCTCCCAGGTGCCCTCTCTTAATTACTAGAACCACCAACCATTCAGGTTGAGACAAACTTGGGCATTATCTTGGATTATTTTTTCAGCCTCACACAATTATTAAAGTACCGAGTCCTGTCAATTTTACCTTTTAAGGAGAGTCCCATCTTTCTTCACCTACCAATGCCCAGCACTAGGGCTCTAGTTCAAGCTTTTTTTTTTTTTTAACGTCTTTTCTTTGGAGTACTGCACTTGACTTGCGACTTGGAGTAATTCAACTATGCATCTCCCTACTAAACCTATTCAATACCTCAACATCTCATGATATCTACAGGTTAAAATCTAAGTTAACTAACATGGTTCCAACAAACTACCTATAATTTTCCAAATGCTTTGTACTTCACTCTGTACCAGCTGCATCTTCCGCATTGAATATTCATTCACTTTTCACCTAATGACCGACTATTTATCCTTCAAGACATCAAAGTATATTCTCCTTGATTCTTCCATCTCAAATAAAGATGGTGACTTCCTCCATTGTGTTGTCTCCATATTTGGTACTTAACTTCCAATGTGGAATCACTATACTCTGTTATAACCACTTATTTATGTATGCTTCCCCTTCTAGACTACGTGTAAAGGACTTGAGAGCAGATATCATATATCATGACTTTAAATGTTAAACATTCTTTAGCATCTTTGTATAGTAGGCTCTCAGTGTTCTCTATTGAAAGGAGTTACCCTAGATTTCTTTCATTCCATTTTTAAAGACAAATTATATCACCCAACATACATTATTTTGTCAACTTTAATGTGGTCTAACAACCATACTATATAGAATTTTCTGTTTGCTTCAAATGAATAAAGATATTCCTTTTCATATCCAAATACACAAACTGGTTTTAAAGGTTCAGAGTACTTAATTCATGACGCACACACACACAAACACACACACACACATATATATATAAAATATATGATATGTGTGTATATGTGTATTCTGAAATAAAGGTCTTTTACTTCCTATGGAAGAAAAAAAAGACCAGAATTCCTCAAAACTTTCAAGGTCATCAAAAACAAGTAAAATCTAAACAACTATCACAACCAAGGGGACATGGCAACTACATGCAATTTGATATTCTGCAGTGAATCATGGACAAAAGGACATTAGGTAAATACTAAAAAAAATATGAATAAACTATGGACTTTATCTAATAACATCACATTGCTATTTTTTTTCAGTTTTTACCAAAAAATCAATCAACTTCACTAATGTGTGTGGGAAACTGGACGAGGGTTAGATAAGAACTCTTTGTAGTATCTTTGAATTCTTCTTGAAATAGAAAACTGTTCTAAAAATAAAGGCTATTAATTATTTCAGAATTAAGGTGAAGTAAATACTTTTTCAGACCAGAAATATCTAATAGAATTAGCTGTCAGCAGACTTGCATAAAGGGCATGTAAAAAGAAGTTTTTCAGGCAGAAGAAATATGATACCAGATATTTGGATCCACACAAAGAATAAGAATTTCAAAGACTGTTAAAAATGGAGGTAAATATAAAAGACATTTTTCCTTTCCCTAAATTCTCAAAATGGCATTTAATTGTTGAAACTGTAAATAGTTAACACAACAATTAGATGTTTTTAGTGAGTGTAAATATAAATGACGTGACGGCACAACAAAAACAATGGGAGACAGAAATAAAAAATGTTTGCTCCTATATTGTGAACAAGGTAGTATAGTATCTTTTTAAAATTAGGCAGTAATACACGAAAGGTGCATATTGTAAACCCTAGGACAACAACTAAAAAAATTAGGCAGTGGTATATAACTAATAAGCTAATAATAAACTAAAAATACAAATTGATTGATTCAAAGCTAGGTAGAAAAAATTAACAAGCAAAAAGAATATGGGGCATAAGTAGAAAACGATAAGAAAAAGTGATAAATATATATCCAAACATACCAACAAGGTTTAAAACATGTCAGTTAAGGGGGAGGGTATAGCTCAATTGGTAGAGCGCATGGTTAGTATGCACAAGGTACTGGGTTCAATTCCCCAGTGCCTCCTCTAAAACATAAATAAATAAATAAACCTAATTACCTCCCCCTACAAAATAAAATAAAGATTTTTAAAAAAAGAATAAAAATTAAAAAAAAAATGTCAGTTAAGAGGCAAAGATTGTCAGATTGGGGAAAAAAAAACTATGTAACTGCTATATATTGTCTAAAAAAATCCATTTTTTTTTTAAATTTAAAAAATTATTAAGTTTTTTAGAGCTCAGATCCCCCCCCCCCCTTTGAGCAATGCCTTCAACAGAAAGAACCCTGCAGTATAATGATGTTACATTTACATTAGGATTCTGTTCTATTTACTGTTACAACTGACCACGGCCAACAGTTCCTGGGGAGATAGAAGCCAAAAGACCCCCAACAACTGGGGGGGGGTGCTTTATCTTCCAAGAAACCAATTTTAAACATACAGATGTACGGAAGTGAAAAACCAAAGATTATACAAACATACCATGCAAGTACCAAAATCCAGAGAATGCTGAAGTGACTTTATTAACGTAAGATGAAAGAGATTTAAGATCAAGGAATAGAAGTAAGATAGACTAACAGGAACCAGACCTACTCTCCTCCCCGAAACAGACATTCACAAACACACATCATACAAAGTAATAGTTTCAAGGCAGGACATCTGAAAATTAAGGACAGTGATCCGTCAGTGGCTGGAAAAATGTGAGGTGGGTCCAGGGATCTCCCATTCCTTGAGAGGGTTTCTAGGTAGGAACTTCAGAGAGTAGGATATTCGGAACCGTCTTGCCCCAGTGGTGGGTAATAATCACCCCAGCCTAAACACAGCGCTGGTGGCAAGATTATCTTCTTCACCAAACTCCAAACAGGCTCCTCTGATCCCCTTTCTTGACTAAGCCTTAATTTTGGCTTCTAAAGGCTTAAACAAAACACTAACAAAGCTTCTAACAGTCTCCAGGCTGCATCCCTCGGATGCCTCTAGCCCCTCTTAAGTGCCTACCTAAGTAGGAAAACTCAAGGTTACCAAAAGAAGTTACTGCTGAAGATTGTGACCCTGTCTTCCAGCCTCCGTGAGACGGTGGAACCCTAAGCTCAGTAAGCACCAGTGAGCATGCCCAGGTGAGTTTCACATGGACCCACCCTTCCCGCCTATGTTTAGTAGGTTTTCACGTCCCTGGTTCTGCTGAGGCCACTTTCACACGCCCTCACTCTCCCTTTAAAGTGCTCAGTCAACTCTGGACGAATCAAAGTTGAGTTCACTTCACATTGGACTCCTTTCCCCGTTGCAACAGCATATTACTGCCTGAAGTCTGCTCTTGGTAGGTAATCCGGTGAGGACTCACTCTTTGCAAGGAGCCCCCAGATGCAGGCTCCTGCACACATCCTCTCGAACGGGCTTGGTAGCTCTTCCTGGGAGAACTGTGATGCGGGAGGACACTGCAGGGATCAAAAGCCTAACTCTGGAACATGACCCTGTTGACGTTCTTGGGACCCTGACTGTCAGTGTCGAGGTCAAGACCAATGTCCTCTTTGATGATCCTCAGAAGGTGGGATTACCTGTGAAGAAGGAAGTGGCTGGCTTCTGGGTTAAAATCCTGTGTGTAAAACAGATTGGGAGCTGCATTTATGACATCTGTGATATACTTGGAAGCTTAATTCTCCCTGCCCAGAACCCCCGCACACCTGTGGGCTTCCCTGCCACTGTCCCTTCAAAGAAGGCACCTACTCAAGGCCCAGGACTGATTTCATGCTGCCTGACCTGGAGCTGCCCAGCTGGCTTGGCACCAGGAGGTACCAGACCCAGAGCATCCTGAGCCCCAGCAGGAAGCATCTGGGTTGTATCAAGATCTCTGCCTCCCTGACGGGCAGATAAGGTGCCCCCGCCGCAACAGAGTGAAGGAGGTGTGAGGAGGGCACCCTCTTCCTCTGCTTTATGTTGGCGAAGGCCAAATTTTGCTCCCTGGCCTTTATCAATCCCTTTTCAACAATGACAACGCTCCCCTCGCTGAAAGTCATTTTATGCCAACTACAACATTTTTAGGAGGGGACGAGCAGCACTAACCTAAGGGAGAATGAGGATGGTGATCTCTGAGAGCCCAGAACCTCTGCTGAGCTGGCCGCTGCATTTTCCCCCTCACCCACATGGCTTTCCAAGAACTTAACTTGTTTTATAAGTAGTCAAGGAATGGGACTAATGCATCTTATGCCCCCAAGTTCAGACTAACCCAGTCTTGGCTTCCTGAAGCACCTTTATGGTTTTCTCATTGGTTTTATTTTATTTTTGAGTGTCCCTAGCTGACCTAAAGACAGAATGAGAGTATTAACACTTTTCATTTTACTGCAACCCTATCTTTCAATGAAAGATCAAAAGCAGTTGATCTGTGTCTATCCATCCATTAATGTCTATGGTTAATTTAGTGTTCTTCTCTAGGCTTGCCCAGTCAACAGTGGGGCCCAGTGTACCCTGGAGAAGCAGGGTCTGTGATAGGAGAGATACCTGAGAATGCTCTGTGTGTTTAAGGTCTGCGAACTCAGGTGCCTGCAGGGCCAAGCACAAGGCATCAGTGAGTGATGAGGACCGCCACCTTGCTGCATCTGACTTGTCTTCCATTATTCCTTTGTGTAACAGCACTGATTGGAGGCAGTCGCTGCCCACTGGTGTTATAATCAGGGATGTGGGGACTGGGTGAGTTGGAAAGGGGGCATCCAGTCCATAGGAGCAGCTGCTGTCGAGCTATAGCCAGTAAGTACCACATGAGAATGTGGGTCCAGCATTGCCAAATATCCTCAATTGTATTTTTCCCTTAGAGAAACCGGAAGTTCAGATTTTTACATAAAATCAGTTTTTAAATATTGGCAATGAATTATTTTTTGAAACACTGAACAGGCAGAAGGGGTCAAACAGACTTGTCAGTCGGAAAGTCTGACTCATGGGTGGCCAGTTTGTGACCTTGGTTGTAAGAACATTCATGTCTTGTCCTTTTGGCCTGGAGTCAGCTCCTTCAGCACTGTTTCTCCCTCCAATGGGCCACATTTGCCATGCTTGACCCTAGAAGTTTCCTCCAGTGTTGGGGGGTAGAGGCGGCCTCAGAGCTGTGAGCTTGGGGATGGCGAGGCTGCCTGCCTTGGTCTTGGAGCACTGCCAGGGTGAGTGGGGCAGACGCTGAAGAGCTGGACTCGCCAGCAGCTGCTCCGTGGAGCAGGGATCCAGTGAAGAGAGATGGACTCATGCCAGGTGGGTTTGTTCACCATCCGGTCTGTCCTCCTGTGACTATGCTCTCACTCATGGCCAGCCCCGGGGCTGTGGACTTAACATGAAGCCGGAATGGTAGTAAATCTTTCAACTTGCTGAGAATTCCTTAAAAAAAAGAAAAAAATATATGTGTGTGTGTGTGTGTGTGTGTGTGTGTGTGTGTGTGTGTGTGTGTATGTGTATATATATATATATATATATATGTATGTGTATATATATATATATATATATATATTCTAATCACTTCAACTAATGCTGGCTTCATTTATGTTTGATGCTGGTCCAGCCAGACATGGAGCAGAAAACTGAAGGAAGTAGAGAGTAGGGCATGTTGATGTTGGGGTGAAAGCATCTGAGGCAGAAGAGAGAGGGCAATATGCAGGCACAATGGTGAGGTGAGCCTGGCGTGAGGTTGGAGAAGGCTGAAGTTGAGGGAGCGCAGGAGACGCTGAGGTCCTTGCATGGGCTTTGGCTTTAAGCAAATGAATCTGGAGCCATCTGAGGCTTTTAAGTAGATCAGCACATCTTCTGATTTCATTTTAAAAGAATAACTCTTAACTGATTTGAGAGTAGAACATAGTAGAGGGTGGAGACGAAAGCAGAGTGAAACAAATTGGAAAAATTCTGAGGAAAGATGATTCTGTTTTAGACCAGATATGTAGAAACAGAAGAGATTAGTTCAGATTTTAGATATATATATATATTATATATATATATTTTAAAGGCAGGTATAGCTCATAGATTAGATGTGGATTTGGAGAGAAATCTTAGTGTCAAGGATGTTTCTAAGGAATTCACCTAAATAAACAGAAGGGTCAATTTATCATTTACTGAGAGGGAAGACAATTGGAGGGGAAGGTAAAGGAGACAACAAAAGCTTATTATGAACCTTTGTTTTATTTAATTTTCCCATTTTTTATTGATGCATAGTTGATTTACAATTTATGTTAGTTTCTGGTATATAACAGTGATTCCGTTATACATGTATATGTACATACAAGTCTTTTCATATTCTGTTTCGTTACAAGTTAATAAAAGTTTTGCACTTGGACTAGACAGAAAAGTGGAGACGTTAAATATATGGTTGATATACAATGTCTGGAGTCCAGGAGTAGAGCTATAAATCCGAGAACCATCAGATGTGTATATGTGTGTGTATTTGCACGATAAGGATAAATAAAATAAACAAGGGGGTGAATACAGAAAGAGAAACAAACAAGAAGGATTGAAAACTGAGAGACCTACATCACTTTAAAATTCAGTCGTCAGGGAGCTGAGGAAGACTCAGCCAGAGGACTGCAGACAATTTAGGAAAATGTGAAGGCCTGGAATCTAGGTGAACTGAAAGATTTATTTTAAAGAAGAGGGCTTGATAAACTGTGTCATATGCTGCCACTAAGTCAGGAAAGCTGAGGCTTGACAGTTCAAGGTGTTTGATAAGGTGGAGGTCATTGCTAATACACATAAGGGCACTTTTGGTGGAGCAGTAGGACAGAGAGCCTGATGTGAGGGGGTTTATTGACAAAGTGGGAGGAGATAAAATGCATAATAAACATAATAGATCATTTCATCTATCAAAGGGAGAAGAGAAGTAAACCATTTAGCAGAGATTTGCTTATCAAAGTGATCAGTTCACTACAGTGATTATCTAATTGTCAATACAAATAAAATATATTTTACAGACTAGGAGCTTAGCAAATGGATAGGTTGCTGGCATATTTCAGTACCCAGTGCCTTGAGTAGGCTTTGAATTTGATGAATGATCAATTGGCATTTGATATTAATAAATAATTTTAAAATATTTGAAGGTATAAGGTAAATAAGTGTATAATTGTGGGGACAGGCAGGGCTAAAACTTTTACAAGTAAATGGAAGAAACTGCCCCACACATGTAGAAAATGAGCCTCTGTTTATGTTCATAAATATAACATGAATTGGACGGGATTAGGCATCTAAGGAGATGATTTAGGTGTACTTTGCTGGCATATTTAATTTGAGTCACATTGGCTGTCTAATATAGCCATAACTTAATCTAAAGAAATGTTAACTTTTAGACAAAATATGCTCAAAATAATGAAGTCGACAAGTTGTGTTTTTACTGTGCAAATTACGGTTTGTAGTAGTTAAAATCAGCTGCATCAGGCACTTTTTGAGTATGAATAATCAAAGTTTAAAAGGGGATTAATTTTAAAATGTCTTTGACATCAGCTCAAAATTCCCCTGCATTAATTCTCATGTTTTTCAAACTAATGACTTAATGCAAGTTTTGGAAACTTACAGGGGATAATTGAATCCTATTTGCATGAATACCGAACAGGGCGTCCCTGACTTGTGTTTGACAAGCTTCCAACACTGATCCACGGGAAGTAGATAATTAATCAGAAAATAAAACACCTCTTTTCTTAGGAAGCACAACGCATGCTATGCAAAATAGAGCACAAAATTTGGGGAATAATGTTTATCTTTTAAATGTTGAATGTTAGTTTTAAATTCAGCTATAATTCAAATCCTTTAGAGTATATGAATATCAAAAACTCTGAATCTAAGCGAAAATGTTTTGCTTGAGCATATTCTTTGGGGTCTGAGATAGTGAAAGTTTTTTGTCAAAGAGATATGTTTGCCATCCTCTATAATACTGTTGAAAATTATGTTGACAGAGGATCTTTGTTTTATTTAATTTTTCCATTTTTTATTGAAGCATAGTTGATTTACAATGTTATGTTAGTTTCTGGTATATAACATAGTGATTCGGTTATACATGTATATGTACATACATAGTCTTTTCATATTCTGTTTCATTACAAGTTACAACAAGCCATTGAATGTAGTTCCCTGTGCTGTCCAGTAGGACTTTGTTGTTTCTCTATTCTGTACATGATAGTTTGTATCTCTCAATCCCAAATTTCCAATTTAATCCTCTCATCAGCCCCTTCCCTTCCTGGTAACCATGTTTGTTTTCTATGTTTGCGAGTCTCTTTCTGTTTTATAAATAACTTTGTGTCTTTTTTAAGGGTCCACATAATAAGTGATATTATATAATATTTGTCTTTTTCTGACAGACTTACTTCACTTAGTGTGATAATCTCTAGGTCCATCTATGTTGCTGCAAATGGCATTATTTCATTCTTTTTTATGGCTGAGTAGTATTTCTCTCTTGTGCTCGCTCTCCCTCGCTCTCTCTCTCTCTCTCTATATATATATATCACTTTTTCTTTATCCAGTCACCTGTTGATGCCCATTTAGGTTGCTTCCATGTCTTGGCTGTTGTAAATAGTGCTGCTGTGAGCATTGGGGTGCATGCATCTTTTCAAATTAGAGTTTTTGTCTTTTCTAGATATTTGTTCAGGAGTGAAAATCCTAGATCATAGGCTAAGTCTATTTTTTGTTTTTTAAGGAACCTCCATACTTTTCTCCATAGTGGCTGCACCAGTTTACACTCCCTCCAACAGTGTAGAGAGGTTCTTTTTTCTTCACAACCGCTCCAGTGTTTGTTTACTATTTGTAGACTTTTTGCCAATGGCCATTCTGATGGGTGTGAGGTGATACCTCATTGTAGTTCTGATTTGCATTTTTTGAATAATGAGTGATGTTGAGCATCTTTTTACGTGTGTGTTGGCCATCTGTATTTGTTCTTTGGAGAAATGACTATTTAGATCTTCTGCCCATTTTTTGATTAGGTGGTTGTTGTTGTTGTTTGATGTTGAGCTGTGTGAACTGCTTGTATGTTTTGGAAAATAATCCATTGTTGGTCACACTGTTTGCAAATATTTTCTCCCATTTAGTTGGTTTTCTTTTCATTCTGTTTATGGTTTCCTTTACTGTGCAAAAGCTTTTAAGCTTAATCAAATCTCATTTGTTTTGTTCGTGTGTTTGTTTGTTTGTTGCTTTTATTTCTATTACTCTAGGAGATAGAGTTGGCAGAATTAGGAATTCCTGACTTCATAATATACTACAAAGCTACAGTAATCAAAACAGTACGGTACTGGCACAAAAACAGACACATAGATCAATGGAACAGGATAGAAAGTCCAGAAATAAACCCACACACTCATGGTTGATTAATCTATGACAAAGGAGGCAAGAATATATGATGAAGAAAAGACAGTCTCTTCAATAATTGGTGCTGGGAAAACTGGACAGCTACCTGTAAATGAATGAAATTAGAGCTTTCTCTAACATCATATACAAAATTAAACTCAAAATGGATTAAAGACCTAAATGTAAGCCTGGATACTATAAAACTCCTAGAGGAAAACATAGGCAGGACATTCTTGTACATAAATCAAAGCAATACTTTTTGGACCCATCTCCTCAGGTAATAGAAAGCCTTTGTTTTAACCTGTTTACTAAATCCATCTCTATACAGACAGAGTGAAATGAAGACTTCTCTTTGGAGAATATATTTGTCTGAACTAGTCATAGTGTGTTAGAAATTGTGTATTTTGTTTGGCAAACATACCACTTGTGTGAAGGGTGTTTTTCAAGGGTGTCCTTGAAAAACCACTGTTCTCAAGGAATACTTTTGTTCTTCCACCCAGGGCTAAATAGAAAGACATACTTGAAACAAAGCAGTGAAATTAGGAAGAGGAACACAAGGATCGACAGAGCTACCAAGCTACCCTTTTATTCATCTTGCTAAATAGCTCAGAATATCCCCTGAGAAATATACCAATAATATGTGCTATTTATTTGACCCTCACAGAGTTAAGATCAGAATTAAAGGAACTGTTAACATAGATTAATATATTTTGTTTGATGGACAAAGTCCAGCTCCAATATTCTCCCTAAGATCTCCTTTCTCTAGATGTCCCTAGAACTCTACTTGCACCCATGACACAGCAAAGGGCATATCTTGTACATCTACTCATGCCCAGTCCCCTGCACTTAGTAGGTGCTCAATAAATATTGAATAAAAAAACCTCTAACTGTAAGAGTGACAAGAATAAGGATAGTGTTGTATTCTTCACTCCTGCATCCTCAGCTCCCAGTGCTGTCCTGCATGTAATTGGTGCTAAAATAACTTTTATTTATTAAGTAGATAAACTGATTAACATTTATGGAAAGTCTGTAATGCACAACACAAAATTATCATCACCAATTTAAAACCAAGGTTTTGTACTCCAAAGATCTTACCAACTACTCTATCTTAACTTACATATTTGTCCTGTCCATCTCTTTAGCTCCAATCTTCTACTTCCCTTAACTTCTAAATACTGTTACCTGGATAGTCAAGCATTATATAGAGTCAATGTGTGCAAAATTGAATTTCCACCTACATGTGTTAATTTTCTTTTCTGATAAAGAGATCTCAGTTCCCTCAGTTATGCATAATTCCAAGAGTTCTTTGGCTTTGTCCAATTCCTCACCTCAACACTTTATATTTTTAGCCAAGCCCGATGATGAGATTTGCACACTTCCACTATTCCTGGAAATGCATAAGTTAAGTCCTTATCATCTTTATCCTAGACTTCTATGTTAGTTTTCTGTCTGGTTAAGTTTTCCTGGACTAATATGTGGAATCTGGTCTCTTGACTTCCAGTTCCTTAATTACCCTCTCCCTATTCAGTTTATCCTATGCAATATTCAGATCTAAAATACTCCTTCTAAATTTTCAGTCACTTTCCTGTTTATAAATCAATGGTTCAAAATTTATTACTAAACAGAAATTCAATTCCTTCAGGCATGCAAAATTATCAATATCTACACCCACCCTATTTTCAGTCTTTGCTCCTTTCCCCTTTATTATTAGTATAATTATATTCCAGCTAAACTAAACTGAAACCCTCTGTTCATTTTGTGTATTTTGCAAATATTGCTTTATTCATATTGTTCCTGAAATAACACTTTTCATCTTTTCTATCTATATCCTACTTATCCACTAAGATTCATCTCAAATGCTACTCCCTATGTGTATGCCAAAGGAGGAATTCAGGTACAGGGTTTCCGGTTAATCACACCCATCATTTTCTAGCCTACTGGTCCATGTAAGGCCTCTCTCTTCTTTTATTCAGCTATTTATTCCCTTAACCCTCTCCCCCTGTCACCATTCCTTTGCAGCCTTTTAAGAGCAACCATTTTTAATAGGTATCCAAAATTTATATGTGCTATGATCAGGCCATCATTATATAAATGACATTGTGCTATGGAATACATTTTGTTTTTCTTTTTTTATTCAGCATTGTGGTTTTTGGAGCTTTATTTACATTTTAGTGTATACATATGGTCTCTTCCAACTGCTGTATTTTATTCCATCAATTCGCTATGTACAATGCAGCCCAAGAAACCTTTAAGGATATAAATTTGATTATGGCACTCTGTTGCTTAATAATTTTCAGTGACTTTTTAAAAAATTTCACTTAGGATAAATTTCAGAATTCTTCACATGTCTACAAGGCCTTACAAGATCTGGGCTGTTTCTAGCTTTTAGATTGTATTCTTTGCCCTTCATTCCTTTGACTGCATTCTAGTCCTACTAACCTCAGGTTCCTCAGACCTGTAACACTTCCCCTTTGCTCTTTGCACAAAATATTCTCTTTTCCTTAGGTATCAGCTTAAATTTTGCTTCCTCAGAAAAGCCTTCTAAGACTGGGGAAATTAACCAGAGGTCCAAGTTTAGATATTCTTTCCCATCAAATGCTTCTTATTATACTTTATACAATCTGTGTATGCATTTATTTTCACATGCGATCAGTTCTTTAATACCTGTCTTATTCACTATAGAATCAGCTCCATGAAAGCTGGGGCCAGGTCTGTCTGTTTCACAGGTCCATCTTGTTTATGGTGCACGGTCCACTGGAAAGCTTTCAATTAAAAAGTGTTGAATAAATGAATGACCTGGGAAAAAGTGACTTGCCCAGCACCAGAAAACAAATTAAAGTCAAGCTCAGGACAAGAAAGTGGTACTTTCCTTTTCATGAATTCATTTAAAATAGTGTATCTATATAGATATATAGATATATATTTATTTATTCAACATGTATTTATTCATTTATATTAAGATACAGTTGATTTACAATATATTAGTTCCAATGTTAGAACATAATGATTTAAACATTTCTACAGATTATACTCCATTTATAGTTATTACAAAATATTGGTTGTATTCCCCATGCAATAGAATGTATCCTTACAGTTTATTTATTTTGTACATCTTAGTTTATATCTCAAGTCCCTACCCCATCCTGCCCCTCCCCCTCCCTCTCCTACTGACAACCACTAGTTTGTTCTCTATATCTGTGAGTCTGCTGCTTTTTTTTTTTTTTTATTTTATTACATTCACTAGTTTGCTCTGTTTTCTTCAGACTCCACATATATCATACCACTCTCTTCTGGCCTGCAGAGTTTCTGCTGAAAAGTCAGTTGATTGCCTTATGAGAGATCCTTGTGTATTACTTGTTGGTATTCACTTGCTACCTTTAATAATCTCTCTTTATCTTCAATTTTGGCCACTTCAACTACAGTGTGTCTTTGTGTGCTCCTTTTTGAGTTGATCCTGTCTGGGACACTCTGTACTTTTTGGACTTGGATCTCTGTTTTCTTTCCCAGGTCAGTGGAGTTTTCAGCTATTGTATCTTCAAGTATGTTCTCTGCCTCTTTCTTTCTCTCTTGTCCTTCTGGGACCCCTATAATGCTTGATGTTGTCTCAGAGGTCTCTTAAACTGATCTAATTTCTTTTTATTCATTTTCCTTCCCAGCCTCACTGATTTACACTCTTCTATCTTCCAGTATGCTTATCCATTTTTGTGTAACATTTAGTGTACTCTTGCTTCCTCTTAATGTATTCTTCATTGCAGTGTCGTATTCATCTCTGCTTGTTTGTAATTTAAAACATCTTACTTCTCACTCTGCCCATCCATTCTTCTCCCTAGTCCCTTGTCATTTTTATGATCATTATCCTGAACTCTTTTTTGGTTAGATTGTCTATCTCCACTTCACTTAGTTTTTCTGGGGTTTTATCTTGGTCCTTCATTTGGAACACGTTCCTCTGTTTCCTCATTTTCCCTAGTTTGTGAATTTTACTTCTATATATCTGGAATGTTGGTTACGTCTCCTGACCTTGATTAGGTGGCCTCTTATAGGCAATGTCCTGTGTGTCCCGGCGGCACATTCTGCTCTGCCACCAGAGCTGTATGCTCCAGGCGTGCCTCCTATGTGGGCTGCCTGGGTCCTTCTGCTACAGCAGGCTGACTGCTGCGGGCAGTCTGGTAGGCATGCCTGACCCCCAGTCCAGTTGGCTGCCAGGTCCTGCCTCCTACATATGCTGCCAGCCCCCACTGGTTGATGGGGCCAGTTCATGAGGTAGGTGAACTGGGGGGTCCTAAGGATAGTGCTGGCTCAGTGGGGGCTAGAACCAGGATTTAAGAGATCAGGCCTGAGGGCTTATGCTCGCCTGTAGTAGGTGGGTTGGGCCCTGCCACAGCAGTCTGAGGGGCTGTGGTTGTCTCGGCGCTGGTGTCTGCGCACCGGCGGGAGAGGCTGTTCCTGGGACTAAAGCAGACTTGCTCGTGGATGGGGCCTGGGGCCAGGGCTTTCTGGGGCTGGCACAGCCCAGTGGCAAGCATAACTGGGCGCAGTGTCTCTAACTGAAGGACCCTGTGTGTCCCAGTCCTAGTGCCTGTGTGTTGGTGTGTGCGGTCAGGTCCGGGGTTCCCTGGTGGGTATGGCCATGTCCAGAGATGGCTGTGGGCACAGGGGTCTTAAAGCAGCCTGTCTGCTGGTGCATAGGGCTGTGTCTCTGTCCATTCAGTTGCTTGGCCTAAGGCCACCCAGCACTGGTGTGTACAGGTTGGCGGACAAACACAGGGCTCGGTCCTGAGGCTGATAAGCTCGAGGAAGGATTCCAAAATGGCACTTGTTGGCACTAGTTTCTGTGTGTTAGAACGAGCTGCCCAAAGTGACTGTCACCAGTGTCTGTTACTAGGGTGGGCTCCAGTTGTCTGCTGCCTCTGTGGGAGAATCTTTAAGATCCGCAGGTAGGTCTGACTCAAGCTCCCTTCAAATTACTGCTTCTGCCCTGAGTCATGGAGAATGTTAAATTTTGTGTGCATCCTTTAAGGGTGGAATGTCTATTTCCCACAGTTCTCTGGGTTTTTTAAAAATAAGCCCTTCTGGCCCACAAAGCCAGATGTTCTGGAGGCTTGTCTTCCCAGTAAAGGTGTCCTGGGCTGGGGCGTCCGATGTGGGGCTCTGACCCCTTGCTCCCTGGAGATAACCTCTGCAATTGTAAGTGTTTACCTGTTTGTGTGTCTCCTAGCTGGGGGGGGGGGTGCGTCTTGACTAGACTGCAGATCTATCCCTGTTACCCATCTTGTTGTGGTTCCTTCTTTATATCTTTAGGTAAAGAAGATCTTTTCTAGTAGGTTCTAGTCTTTTCCATCAGTGATTGTTCTGTAAATAATTGTAATTTTGATGTGCCCGTGAGACGAGGTGAGCTCAGGATCCTTCTGCTCTGCCATCTTCTATTTATGTGCAAACACTGTCTTTTATGACCTACTCTCAGAAGCCAAACTCCATCATTCCTGCCACATTGGGAATGTGGGAAGTGGGAATATAGGGAAGTGGGTGTTTTTTGAATTTGGTGCTGTGTATTTTTATGTCTATTCCCAGCTCAGTGCTTTTCACACAGTAGGTGTTTTGTAAGTAGCACACAAAGACAGAAATATTAAAAAATGGAACTGTTGTATTAGGTAACACTGTATTTACAACAAATGGCTACTTATTATTTTGCTGAAACTGCAAATCTTAGAATTTAATGATTAAAACTAGTTGTCATTGCTTTTTTTTTTTTTTTTTTTACTTATAAGCAGGCACTACAATTTCGTATAGCTTTTACCAGATTGAAAATGCTTTCTTTGCTTTCATAAGATCAGAGCTACATTCAGAAGGTGTTTCCAGGAGATTCTAACTCAAAAACTGCCTTTTAAAATGTGTAGAAAGCTAAGTTTCGAACTGCAACTGAATAGAGAAAATCAATTTATGAATGTTCAATTTGTGCTCATTTTAATAAAGGAGAAAGACTAATGTCTTCTCCGCTTAAAAGAGGATGGATGGATTCAAGTTTCTAAGTGTACTTCCTTTACTCTAGCTGAAGAAGAATAATAAACTGTCATTTTCCCTAACTTGTTTTTCTGCTTGAGCAGGTTTTACCAATGGGCCTGTCACAATGCTAAAATTGGATGCTTCTGCTATGTTTTTTTATAAATCTAATTATCTTGAATCCTTGCAGTATCAGCCAAACAAGCAAACAAACAAAAATGCTTAGGGAATCTCCAAAGTAGCATTTTTCTTGTTTAATTTTTAGCAGTATCGGTGAAATCACTGTGTCTTTCGCAAGTGGCATATTTATATTACTTACTGAACCCAGTCCTTGAAAACCAAAAATTCTGTTTTTCTCTGTTAACCTCAAAAAGGTAAATTACTTGGAAAGTGGTACTATTTTAACTTTTGGTAGTGCTAATAGGTAAGAAAATGGAAAATATCACCTCTATTCAGGGTGACTGAGAGTGATGGATTAAAGAGTCTTTTGTCCCACTGGCCTGTCTCCGTATCGGAAGGTCTGCCATCTGAGACTTATTCTTTTGGCTTAAGCTATTATATTTGTAGAATTCTCCCTTTTGCAAAATTCAGTGTAATTTTCAGTGTTTATCCATTCATTAATGGCTTAATCATCACACCATAATTATGATATAGCCATGTAAGTGACTTGTACCCAATAATAGGAAAGGAAACTGAATTACAACAAGATTATATTGTTTGTTCAAGGACTCAGAGCAAACGGTAAGGCCTTCTGACTGGAGTGTTTGACCAGCATCACCCCAATTCTACCCCTCTTACTCATCTCGTTGTGGTCCCTTCTTTATATCTTTAGGTAAAGAAGATTAATGCTTACTTATTGTAAGTACTTTGGGGCTATTATGAGTCAATTTTCATCATTTAAACTTTTCTTCCTTCCCAATAATCCTTCATTGGGTAGCCTCTTGCTTATCTTGTCTCGGAAGAGTCCATTCCACCAGGAGATGGCTTTGTCCAACTAAATTTATTTCTATCTGGTGCCATCATGACCTCCCAGGGCTCCTGGAGGATGCTACTGTTGAATTCTAAAGCTGTTTATAATCTACCTGTTGGGATTCAGAAAAATGAAAAATTAAAGCTTTGTGTAAGGCTAGAATAAAATTAAGGAAGAAAAAAGAGTATGCTGGGCCTTTGACTCTGACCTTAGGATCATGTCAAAGAGGAGTCCAGGGATAAATTAGCAGCTATGGATATGAAACAGATTTTCAAAGTGGTGACAGAAAATACGAGAGCCTGGGATAAAAAGACTAAATCCAGGAAGTTTGCATTAGTCAAAACTCTTCAGTTACATATGAAAATACCCCAATTCAGCAGTTTACCCTAATACAGAAAATTAATTAGATCATGTGATGAAATGGAAGAACAGAGTGTAATAAGGTGAATACAAGCTAGTATTAGGGAGAGCCATAGCCAGGGACTTGAACTATTGTGTCCACTTCTAATTTTCACTCCTCTCTGTGGAGAGTGATGTGGAAAATGAGGTCTTTGAAAATGGACCTTAGCCCTGTACACAAGTTCTTTAACTACATGACCAGAGTTTAAAAGAATTTTTTCCCCCAGGTGGAGTTAGAAGTTTTTAGGAGACAACACTAATAGAACCACTTTGGGTTATGTACCAACTTCTTTATCAATCAACATGTATAGCTATAATGAGTTTAATTATAGCCTGGTTTTGGTCATGTGCCCACAGCTGTAGCTAGGAAGGTAAGTTTGATTGTCAGAAGAAAGGGAAATGGTGCATTTATTGCATTTTGGATTAGAAATAGATTAAAGAGAGTTTGGTATGCGCTGCCAAAGAATTTGGAGTTTATCTTATATGCATAGTTTATTCATTGGAGGATTTAAAACTAGGAAAACCATATGGAAGAAAATTGGTCAACTTAGGAGAAATGGACACATTTCTGGAAACATACAGTCCACCAAGACTGAATCAAGAAGAAACAGAACACTTGAACAGACCAATCCCTAGAATGAAGTGGAATCAGCAATAAAAAAACTCCCTACAAAAAAAAGTCCAGAACTGGATGGCTTCACTGGGGAATTCTACCAAACATACAAAGAAGAACTCACACTGGTCCCTTTCAAACTCTTCCAAAATATTGAAAAGGAGGGACTACTCCCAAACTGATACCAAAACCAGACAAAGACACTACCAAAAAAGAAAATTACAGACCAATATCACTGATGAACATAGATGCAAAAGTCCTCAACAAAATATGAGCAAACAAACAGAATCCAACAGCACATAAAAAAGATCATACACCATGATCAAGCTGAGTTCATCACAGGATCACAAGGATGATTCAACATACACAAATCAATGTGATACACCACATCAACAAAAGAAAGGACAAAAACCACATGATTATCTCAATGGATGCAGAAAAAACACTTGATAAAATTCAATAACCTTTTATGATAAAAAACTCTTACCAAAGTGGGTATAGAGTGTACATATCTCAACATATTAAAAGCTAGTAACCCACAGCCAGCATAATACTCAATGGTGAAAAATTGAAAGCCTTCCTCCTATTATCTGGAACAAGACAAGGATGCCTACTCTCATCACTTCTATTCAACATAGTCTTGGAAGTCCTAGCCACAGAGGAGTTATGCATTCTTTTTCTTTCCCTTATTGTAATAAAAAATCAAGTTCTATTAATGTATCATTTCACAGTGTTCTTCCTACTGTAACTAAATTATAAATATAGTCACTTTAAAACTGTTATTAAGATGAAACTGACAAGGTCTTGATTTCTAGAATATATAAACAGCTCATATGACTTAATAAGAAAAAAAACAAACAACCCAATCCAAAAATGGGCAGAAGACCTAAACAAGCAATTCTCCAATGAAAACATACAAATGACCAATAGGCACATGAAAAAATGCTCAATATCACTAATTATCAGAGAAATGCAAATCAAAACTGTTATGAAGTATTAACTTACTTGGGTCAGAATGGCCATCATTAAAAAATTTACAAATAGTAAATAAATGCTGGAGAGGTTGTGGAGAAAGAGGAACATTCCTATACTTTTGGTGGGAATGTGAGTTGGCACAGTCACTATGGAGAACAGTATGGAGGTTCCTTAAAAAACTAAAAATAGAGTTACCATATGATCCAGCAGTCCCACTCCTGGGTATATGTCCAGAGAAAACTCTAACTTAAAAAAATATGTGCACTCCAATGTTCATAGCAGCACTATTTACAACAGCCAAATCATGGAAGCAACCTACATGTCCTTCAACAGATGAATGCATAAGGAAGATGTGGTATATATATAATGGAACACTATTCAGCCATGAAAAAGAATGAAATATTTGCAGCAACGTGGATGAACCAAGAGATTATCATGTTACATGAAGTAAGTCAGACAGAGGACAAATATATGCTATCATCTATATGTGGAATCTTAAAAAATGATACAAATCAACTTATTTATAAGCTAGAAACAGACTCACAGACATAGAAAACAAACTATGGTTACTAAAGAGGAAAAAGGTGGGGACTGGGATAAACTAGGTGCTCAAGATTGAGATATACATACTACTATACATAAAATAGATAAACAACAAGGTCCTACTGTACGGTACAGAGAACTATATTCACTGTCTTGTAATAACCTGTAATGGAAAAGGATCGAATGTGTGAGTGTGTGTGTGTGTATAGCTAATTCATTTTATTGTACACCTGAAACTAATACAAAATTGCAAATCAACTATACTTCAATAAAAATTAATTAATTAAAAAAGAGGATACCAACATGCTGAGAAAGGAAAGAAAACAAAAATAAAAATTTAAAGGAGAATGATTCAACTGTCTGCTTTTATCATATGTCAACATTTCAAATCTTTCAAAGATATTAGAGAGCTTGGCTATCTGGCTTGTGGCTACATCAATATTAATACATGGTAACCACTACGTATTAATCATCTGGAGGTTAAATTTGTGTCCAGCAATCTAGATATTTCCAGTTGTCTGAGTGTTTGATATTTGGTTGTTAAATATCTATAAACAATTTTTAAAAAATCCAAACAAATGCTTATCTTTGAAGACTATATTAACATGAACTGATGCCTTTAATGAATTATTCACATTTCACTGAGAATAAGCAAAACATTTTTATATCAATATCAATAAAAATAAAATATTTTTTATTTTAATAAAGTATAAAGGAATAAAGAGATCAATAAAAATAAAATACAGTAAAAATAATTAAAAGATACATCAAGGGGCCTAAGCCTAGTGTATCATTGAATATCTATGTATAAGCAGTTGCCAAATTTCTACAGACTAAGTTATCAATAAATGCTTTAAATCGGTTCATTTTTGCTTATTTTGATACTGTCGTGACTATACTTCTAATCACGTTTATGTCAGTTTTTCTGTTTATATCTATTTGATTAGTTTCTTTGTCAATAATATCTTTCAAATTGATTTAGTTTAATTTTAGCTATATTATTTATTTACATTTTCATTCTAGCTTACTGTTCCAAAATATATTATATTGATTCTTAATCCTGAGTGACTTTCTCCATTCCAGTTAATATTTTATAAGATAAAAGCTATTTACAGTAAATTTGTTTTAAAATTACATAAAGATTAGGGAAAGTTTTCTAATACAGAATTGGGGATGGGGACATAAGAATTCCAGATAAGTTGAACAGGAGGCCAATATGGATGACAAGTGTTCTCACTCTTGGCCTTCATGCAATCACATCCTCCATTCTTTCTATTAAGATCTTTATGCAAATGAAAGCCCTTTTGTTTTCACACATCATTAGGAGAGATTTTGTTTCATTTCCTTACAGAACAGGAGGAACTTGTGGTAACCTGCAATCTTACCAATTCTTACCTTGTCTTCCTATTTTAGTGCAGTCTCTACTACTACTGTAACTTTATATTTGTTTGTGCTTTTATAGATTACGAATACTTACACATATTTTATTACTTTGTATGTCCAATACAGTCCCCCAAAATATCATTTTTACCTTCATTTTCTAGTTAAAAACACAAAGGACCAAAGAATTAAGTCACACATGATGGGTTGTTCCATGGATCCACAGTTGGGAAGACCTAGTTCTATGACCTCTGAGTCCAAGTTGTGCAACATTTCTAATACACCACAACATCTCACTATCAGTTACTATGCTCATAGTAAATAGTTATTGAGCCAGACCCCTATCTTTCAGACCCATGGTGTTATTCATTGCCAGTGTCATTATACCATGCCACCAGGTAACATGGATTTAGGTTTGATAATGAAGTATCAAAAATGTTCCTTTTTAGATACTTAGAGTGAGGTAGGTACAAGCTTTTTCATTGTATTATAAGACAAGAATCCTATTCACTTCTGTATCAGAGAATTAAATCCCTGAGATCTGAACTTGAATGAATGGAAAACAGACCCTTTAGTATTATTTACTCACAGCCTTTCTCTTTGTTAGCTTCTTATGTATGGGGGTCAAAATGTATATTTTGACCTTTCTCAATCTTCTTAACAGTACATATCATACTATGGAATAACAATACTATTCAGTTGAATTGCATTTTACAAGTTTTAAACAGCTTGACCTGAAAAAAATCCTGTGGAGTTCATAGGTCAGATTTTCTAACTCTCATTTTAGAGATAAAAACTGGGATCAAGAGACTAACCCAAGTACCTAAAGATCCTGAGCAACAGACTTGAGGCTATAATTCAGTTTTCTTGACAGTCAGGTCTGCATTTCTTCTCCTGGGCTGCCCTACTCTTGCCCCAGCTCTGCTGGTACTTAGAAGCTACCACAATAACTCTGAAAAATATAATTTTGAGGTAGAAGAGGGGCAGTAACACCATCTTTATCTCAATTCTGTTCAAGGGAGGATACATTCTCTGTACAATTTCAGAAGGTCTCTCTTAGTTATTCACCAGATATTATGTAACCAAGCAATCAAAATGATTTGCAGTAAAAACTCAAATCTTAATTCTAGGGTAATGTACAAAAGAAATGCTTTCTGGAAGATTAATGTTCAGAAAAATAAGGGAACATTTGTACTTCAACAACATTTGTACTGGGTGCTACTTTGTGCCCCTACTAAGTGTAGCTTGGGTTAAATCATTAGACTATTGGCTAAATCAATGGACTTGAGTGTCACCATTGGATTATTCCAATTAGCATAAAGTGCCATCGTCATGATGATCTCAATTTAAGACAAGGATACAGAACATTTCTCTTAAAATAAAATTAAGCAAGCAGGGAAAAATGCTGACACTGGCTGGGTCTGCAATCAAAAATAGTTTGTTCTTGAGTGAACTGCCTTTACTTTTCCAAGAGATAGAACAATCCTGTACCCAGAAAGGAAGAACAATGAGTAAGACAAGAACAAAATAATAATGTGTAAAGGGATGCTCAAATTATTATGCAATGCACTAAAGAGAACAAATAGACATTGTGTTGCTAAATAATCTTCAGAGACAAATGATATATCCAAACTGAATTTGCATATTTAAAAAATGATGCTTGTTGAATTGCCTATTATGTAAATGTCAACGCTATGCTAGATCATAAGCAAAACATTATTTAAAACAGGATGCCTTATTTGGACGTGTGATCATCTCTAAGGCTCTAAAAGCTAAATTAAGCTGTAAACCATGACGTGTTGTGTCATCAACCACCACATTATAATCATGAGCAACATTTTATCTCTCTTTTTATCTGAAATATTTCTATATGCATGGACATTTTTCTGTGTTTAAATTTGAAGTGACAAAAATATTCCATGAAGCTATAGTGGGCATCTGAATTTTTTAAAGGAATTTTAATCTAGAAAAGGCAGCATACTGCTCAGGAAAACAACACATTCAGTGCTAGAAAAACTTTCAATAGGGCTCAGATGTATGAACTGCAAGTTCCTTTTTGGCCATTTCAAATGTCGCATTTCAATGTCAACTCACTATCTAATTAGCTCTGTTCACACTTCTTGGCTGAACTTCATGCCTTTACCCCAGTCTACTTTTATTACCTAATTTTCCATCAATTTTTACTTCATGCTCCCTGTTTTCTGTTCATAGTGACATTTTCTCTTCAAGTCCTTATTTACATTCTTCCTACTGCTGAAATGCCTGGTCCCCTCTCTGGCTCCCTACACTTCCTTTAAGTTCCACCTCAAATTCACCCTTAAGGTATTTTCTGCTTCCAAATAAGCTTGAGGTCACCCATTTAACCCAAATTACAGAGCACAATGAAGAAGCCATGTTCCCGGAAGTATAAATAGTGCTACAAGCTTCTGCACACACCTGTGACATTTTCCTTGTCTACCTTGCTTTCAACTCTACATGCTTTCAGCAGTTTCTCTCATCCTGCTGTTTTCTCCTTTTTCCTGTTCAATGCAATTATTTTCTTCTGAGTCTAACTTTACTTCTTTTCTGCCTCTGTATTTTGGCACCGTCCAGAGAGGAAGTCTTCTAACTTATACGCCTGATGGCCCATCCCTATTACTCTCCACATTCAAACTGTTTCTGTTTCTCATATGCCTAAAGAAACTTACTAATCTCTGCCTAGGGTCATCTAACCCTAATAAAGATGCATACCAGACTCGCCCAAAGCTTTTTTTTTTCCAGGACAAGAAAGGTGAAAAAAACCTCTATACTTAAGAAATCAAACACTGAAAAAAATAAAGACTTCCGTTCCACATGCAGTGAAGAACATATTGACATATAAGGCAGTGACTCTGAGGGAAGAAATAAAAGAACATCTACAGTTGCTAATACAATTTTCAGTCACATCTGTTTACTTATCTTTCCCTTCAAATCATTAAAAATATTGTGCTTAATGCGAATACATATAAATGCCACGAGGTGGGAATGCGCCGTATATGGTCTCCTAAAGCTTACACAGCAGTATAGGAAAGTTCCCTCTTATATTGCAGCCAACATAGGAATTATACCAGCAATTTTCCTGAAATTATCATATTTCTGCTTGTGGTTTTTCCTTCTAACCTCTTCTCATTGGCCAATAATAGCTGAACCTCTCTCTTTAGAGGTCATTAACTATGAAATTGCTCTGGTATGTTGCTGGAACCACAAGACAAAACATGGGTAGTCTGAACATTTCTCACATTATCTCTAACTTTTGGTATTTTGATAACAAAGCACAAAATTAAGAAATAGGTTTAGGCTAGTAAAATATTATAGTTTTTATATCTTTAAAACTAGTGTGGGAAATTTTGCTTCTGTCTAGGAAGGAATAGCATATATCAAAGAAATTCTCTTGAATAAGGTAAATGTAAAACCTGAATAGAAAATGAAAATAGAAGAAACAGCCAGACAGTTGTTTGAATTCTTTAGAGAACAATCAGTAAGCCAAGGTTTGTGAAGACTAGACCTAAGAGAAAAAGAAATTGCATTGAAATAAACCCCACATTTGCCTCTTGTCTATCCTACTGTTAATACACTGATTCTCAGTAATAAGGATGAAGTCTGAAGAGAAAGTTATGGAAATCTTATTGTGATAGAGAGTTCAGGGAAGCCAAGGCAACCACAATTTGAGAGAAAACCATCCTGGAGGGAGCAGAGTGCAATCACTGCAGTGAATTAAGCCTCAAATTCTGCATGCCATTTTGCCTGGAACATTTGCCAACTCTTTAGGTGCACAGGTTTGTTGTGAGACGTTAAGAAGAAATAAGGCAGATAATTGATTCATTTCATAGTGCTGAGGATGCAATTTTAAAGCTCCATCTCAAAAAAAAAGGACAGGCTCAGGGAAACATCCCTGTTGAGAACCTCAAAGGGCTATTCTTAGCAATAAGAGTTACACCATAAAAAATAAGAACTATGTTTAAAAGTAAAGGCAAAATAGAACTAAAACAGGACTTATAAAACCTGAAACTCAGACCAAACTATATGAAGATGATCTGATCATACACTAGTGGCCTGCAGAAATTATGTTAAATATCTTTTGGAGGAAGATAATATTGCTCATGATCATTACAATAAATCTTATGTACGAAGTCCAGTTTAAAAATGTATTTGTCAGACAATGTGCTGTACACCAGAAATTGACATATTGTAATTGACTGTACTGTAGTTTAAAAAAATATATGTGTATATATATATATATATATATGTCATGGAAGGAAATAAAACAAAATAACTCAAAAAGAAAAGCAAAAAGACAAAGACAATAGTAAACACCCATAAAAGATGTAATTTTTATAATTATGAGGGATAACACTTTAATATAATTATGATTAATATATTTGAAATATAGAGAAAAAAGATGAATAATTTAACCACAGGACTGGGGTCACTTAAAAATATATCTTAGAAGTAAAATATATAGTAACTGAAGTAAAGAAAGTAATGAAAGTTTCAATAGTAATTTAAACACCACAAAACAAAGATTAGTAAACTAGAACGTAATTGAACAAGAAATTCCCAGACTGAAGAAGCCCAAAGAATACAAAAAAGTCATGAGAGCCAAATACAACTTGGTGAAAGTCCAGAAATTTGTGTAATTTGTCTTAGAAGAACCACAACTGTGATTTAAAAAGAAGCATTATTCATAGAAAATAGAAAGCAATTATTTTAGAAATCTTCAAAAAGAACATCAAACCCCTGTTTTAAGTAACTTTCAAAATAACCCCAAATAGGGTTAAAAGAAAACACACACACACACACACACAGACCCATTGTTGGTTTGAATAAAAAGTTGAAAACAAAGGGAAAAATTGAAATGCAGCCGTATAAAATAGTATTTCCTTCAAAGGTGAAATAAGAAGACAGCAAATTTTTCATCAGAAATAGTGGAAACTAAAAAGAAATTATATCTTTAAAATACTACAAGAAAATAGCTCCCATTTTTAGAATTCTATTCATAATGAAACATTTTTTTCCAAAGAATAAAGAAAATAAAAGCATTTATTAATAAAAATTAGAAATTCATCATGGATTGAACACACTAAAAAAAAAATCTATGAAAAAATGTTATCAAAGAGTTAAATAGAAGCAAATATTCACTGTTCAAAACAAGGATAATGATGTGTTGTGAAGTTTAAAATACATATAGAAATCAAATACATAAAAATAAGAGCACAGAAGTAATTAACTGAAATTTAAGTTGTGAGGTCTTTGCATTGTCTTGGTAGTAGTAAAAGTACTGATTTAAAATAAAATCTAATAAGTCAAAGATGAATATAGCAATGTTTAGGTCAGTCACTAAAATTAGTTAAAAACTCATAGAAGAAAATAAATTTAATAATTAAAAAATTCTAAGCAAGGAATTATTAAAAAGGAACAGAGAACAGATGAGATAAATAGGAAATAGACATTATGATGGTAGATTTAAAACTGATTGTATCAGTGATTACACCACAAAGTTTTTGACTTGGAAAAATATCCAACTACTTTGATGGATTATAGATAATACAATTATTTATTGCAGAAATCTGATATAGTTTTATTAATACCAAGATACAACTTGAACTTAAGGATGAGGACTATTAAAAAGATTGATATTTCACCAAAATAAAATTTTCAATCTACTGGAAAGTTGTGATGATTCTAAATTTGTATGCTTCTAATAACATAGACCCCAAATACATAAAACAAAACTAACAAAATTAAAAGAAAACTTAGAAAATGTAGAATCATATTAGAACATATGTAAATATTAGAACAAGCAGAAAATAAATTGAGGTTAAAAAATAATGACACTCATAAACATTGACATAAGCGGAATAAATAGAAAACTGCACCAAATAACTGAAGAGTATTCTTTTTACACAGACATAAAACAATTATCAAAATAGACCTTATATTGGGTCAGAAAGAAAATCCTAGTATATTTCATAGGACTGAAAATCTTCAGAGCATGTTCTTTTCCTCCAGTGAAATTATTCAAGAAGGCAATACAAAATGATTATTTGAAAAGGTTCAAATATTTATAAAGTAAGCAATAGACTTCTTAATACTCCATGGATCAAGGAAGCTATTAACATATAAACCTGTGGGACACAGTTAAATCTGTGACTAGTGGGAAATATTTAAGTGTAAATGCTTCTAATAGACAAAAAGAAAAAGGTAATGTTAGTGACCTAAGTGTTCATCTCATGAAGCTAGAAAAAGAACAGTAAATTAAATGTGAGTAAATCAACAGAAAATAAACAAGAGCCGAAGTCAGTGAAATGGACATTAGAGAAAATTAACAAAGCCGAAGTGTTTTTTTATTTTCAATTTTGGAAAGACTGCTGTGGTAGACGTGGAACTGTGTAGCAGGAGTTCCCCTTTAAAGGACTGTCTGATCAGCGGTAGGGAGAGTGGTGAGTAAAGAGCATCTCATTTTCAGGGTCTGGCTCAGCTGTAGAGGACTGTCTGCTCTAAATCATGACTCTCCAGAGACAGGCCATACCTGATCAAGCAGACATAGAACATCGCTACAATTTCAACCTTACACACAGTAACTTGAGAAATTCTTGCTTAGTGCTCCATGCTATGTTGGTAAAGGTTTTGGCAGACCAGCATCATAATGCTGATGCCTAACAAATTGTGAATATTGATAGTGGGAGAAATTCCAGGAAACAGATGAGAAGACAAATAGTTTTTGAAGCTGAAGTTTAAGTTAGATAATTCACTACCTGTTGTCTGGCAATAAGGATGCCAATGCTGAAGGTACGAGGACCATGAATACACCTGCCAAAAAGCAGTGGTCCAACTGCTACACCTTCAACCAGCAGTGAGGGGAATGCATGAGTAATCCTATGCATTAGGGTTTTGAAATGTACATAGAAAATAGTAGCTCTAAAGATAACATGCTTCCCTAGATATTTCCATATGCCATTGATGTTCCACAGAAAGGTAATGATGAGCTAAGAGGAGTACCAGGCAATTGAAAGACAGATGTGAAAGTCTTTCCTCCAGTGAGACGTAGAGAAAGCCAAGGACTAAGTTAAAAACTTAGTGAAGTCAGAGAGACCAACTTCAAAGATGGTTTAATGCTCACCAAGATCATTTTCCCTAGCAGGAAAAATCTGGGATTGGATGGAGACAACACGGTGGATGCCATGACATTTTTTGTCTTCTCAGAATTCTTCTGAGTCTGTAAGAGCAGCACCCACATCATCCACAAGGATACCCCATTCTCTCCTTTATGTGTTGGAAGACAGCTCATAGGCTCTTTCCTGTCAGTTATCAGGTATGTCCCTAAAGATCTGCTCCCACACTCCTTCTAACTAGAGTTAAATTGTAGCATAAGCTATCTGCTTTGTAGCCCAAAAGAAGTAGATTTATTTCATATACCAGTTAAGTACTGAAGTATGAATGGGACTGTATTCTGAGGGTGCTTAATCAAGGGGCAAGAATATAAAATAAAATAGAAAAGAGTTTATTGACTTGGCAATGCTTTCTTGCAGTGTAGGACTTAACATTGAGGTAAAGATCCCAGGAGATGGGGCAAACTTGCTACTAAGACGTCTCCTAGAAGCATGTAAAAAATACTGACTTAAACTGAGTCAAGTTAAAAGGCTAAATTGCCACAGCAGAAAAGGGAAAGAGAAATCAAAATGCTCATGAATGTGGACATCTGAAAAGGGACATAACGTATGTGGCCAGAAGGTCTACCGGACGATTGTGTTCCATGGGAAAGCTCAGACAACATACCATTTACAAGGGCAAGAAGGAATGATCTGACAGGAGAGGCACCAGCAGCGCTAAGACTGTTAGCAGTGGCTTCACTCTGTAAGCCGTGGCTGTGAGTAGGAGGAACTACTGTAAAATGTGGCTTCCTGATAGTAACAAGATCATAGGACTGCCTCCCAAACTGAGGACATGTGGGGGCGCTAACTACAAAATCGAATAGGCTGCAATTATCTTACCATCTAGCAAGTTGGAGGAGAAGCCGAGGGAGAACGCTCTAAAAGATTTCAGACACAGCATCTCCATGGTGAAAACAGATCGTCAGTCAACAGGGGTTGACTTGTTTCAGCAGAAGAAAATCAAAGAGGATGACGAGGAAGCGGAGGGAAGTTGTCTCAATAAGAAGTCGAGATCCCTTTCATAGCTTCCCAGCTTGAGCCTGCTTTTAGATCTGGAATCCACAGGTTGAAAAGGAAACCAGGTCCCCAGGACAAAGTTCTACAACAACACAGCAAGTCTGTTCAATAATTTCCTCAGTCCTTCCCTTAAGGGATCAATAGCAGTTATTCAGGTTAACCAGTAGACTGAGAATATGTTATTCAAACATGTCAGGGATTGTTGTCCCATCTGAATTGGCATTGATCCTGGGAGACCCAAATCACCCTGGTCCACCTGGTAAGAGTTGAGTCATGGAGCCAGGTAGTGTATAGAGTCTCGGTGAAGTTCCTGCCTACAGTGGGTGCATCTCTTGAGTCTATGGATTCATCCGGTGATCATTTTTCTGTTTCCCAAATGTATAATTAAAATACTTTAGAGGGGAGGGTACAGCTCAGTGGTAGAGCTTATCATGCACGAGGTCCTGGGTTCAATCCCCAGTACCTCCATTTTAAAAAAGTATGAAAAAATACTTTAAAGTTGATTTCCCTGCCCTATGATTCCTTGGCCTTTAAGATAAGCGCTATTACACTGGGGAAGAACAAGAAGAAGCCTCTGGAATTACCTGCATCCCTCAGCCAGGATAGTAACTAAAAAAACATCATGCCAAAGGTAAGAGTGGACATCAGTGCTTGCCTTAGGTAAATTTGCCCTCTTTTAAAAAATTTTTAAAATCCCTTCTGGTTCCCTCTCCACCTTGCTCCAGGATGTCCGAGTAACTCAGTTAGTCTACATCAACATCCTCTTTAGAAGAGATTCTGCAGTCAGTCTCACCATTCTTCATACCACAACGTGCGTGATCATCTTAACACAGATGTAGTCAGGTAATTCCTATTCTTCAAACCCCGTGCTTGGCTTACCTCTGGATTAGGTCAAAACCATGTAACTTGGCATGCTCCAATAGCATGTACTTTAAGGGCCTCTCCAGCAACATCCAGTGTTATCATGGTACCTCCTTCATACTTTTATAAACCCACATTGTAATTCTGTGTTAACTCGTCTATACCCGCCAGCTGTTCTACCCGCACTAAATTATATTCAGAGGCAAATGGCTATGTCTTACTTACCTTTCTTCCCAGTGCCTTGTCTAGTGATTGAAACAGAGTAAAGTGTTCAGTACATGTGTGAATAAATCAATCTTTGTAAAAGGGCCTAGCCCACGTTAGAAACATTAATCGGCAATGGCTAGTTAAGTCTGCTAGTTGAGCACTGCCGGGGGGCATAGTTAAGAGAGCTTAATATTTGCTCTAGGGATGCAGGACTGGCTTGTTGTCTCTTGCAGAATGTGTTTTCCTAATTAATTTTTAGGCTGACATTAAAATTAGTTGTTACTTACAAGGACATTAGAGAATGCCAGTGAATGGCGTCAGGGGCAATTATCTCGGAGCAGAAATTGCAGTAACATTGCAGTTGATCATTTATAAGCAGATGCTGTAGATTTGGCCACCATAGCAATGTAGATTAATCATAAAAAGGCACTTGAGTTCTTCTTCTCCTCCCTACAAATGACAATTGCCCATAAATTCTTGTGAAACCAGTATTTAGAAAACAGGTATGTAGCCCTAGGCTAATTTACAAGGCCAGAGGCTGAAAAAGTGATCGTTTACTGCATGGCAGAGGGGATTTGTCTCGGTCTACATACTGCAACAATTGTTGAACCTTTTTTGCAAATTTCTAGAAGAGTCATACATTAGAAATTGAAGGACTTTTAATATTCTCATTTGACCCTATCATTTCATAGTCTAGTAAAGTTGATCTAGAGGTATTCCAGAACTCTATCCAAAAAACTATACTCAGGAAGCAGTACCCAGAGCCCTCAGGCAATTTTTTTTTCTTTGCCGAATGATCCTACTCTGAGTGGTGTTGCTTTATACGGTGTCCATAAGCTCTGATGCAGAGAAGCTCAGGGAACCACAGTGTTATAAAAGTTGGTCTTAGAGTTACACTCCAGGAGGTAGCCCACTTCAGGTATGTTTGTACTCCTCAGTTCAGCCAGAATTCATGTAAAGTTGGACAATCTAAATTGTTCTTTGGAACATTTTCCTTTTTAATTCTGAAATGTTTTTCTTTTCTTCCTGAAATTAGAATAAGGTGCTCATTTAAAGAGCTTTGCTATAAGTTTGCTATCTATTGAGGCTTCAGGGAGACATAATTCATTCTTTTAGTATGTTTCTTGGGGTAAATTTTGAGGAGCAATGAAAATAATTCTACTCTGAAAGAATACTGAAAAATTAATTCAGAAATATGTTTTAATCTAGAGTAAGTGAAATAAGTTTAGATATATTCATACACTCAGGAAACCATATCACAATCAGAATAATAATTTTTGCATCTCTGGCACCTGCTCTGTGGAACCTCACTGCTTGGGCCTCTGGACTCTCAACTGTCTCCTCAACTCAACCAGAATGCCACCCTTGGCCTATGCTTCTGCTGTCTCACCTATGTTGAAAACTACAGCTGACTACACAATTTTCTACTTAAAACAAATCATGCTAACTTATAGTAAGACCTGAAATCTCATTTGAAATTATTCCTGTACTCTTCAAGAAAATATGATGTTATAATTTTGTTTTAAAACAAAGGATCAAAAATACAAGAACAGAAAAAAAAATGAAAGGATAAATAACAGGAAGTCTGAATAACAGCATTGAACTAATTGACCTTTCTGATATCAGGGGAATTAAGTTTCTATAAACATTTTTTAAAGCATGACTACTCCTACAATGGAACGTATTGTAACCATGTTGTAAAGAGAAGGAAGTACAAATGACCATTTTGTGAAAATTTGCTATTGATGCATGTGCTTCAAACTTTTTGTTTTTGTTACTCCTTCTCAAAAATTGTGGTGGTTCAGTTTATTTCAGATAAACCCTCCAGATACCTGTTTCCTTGTCCAAGCTCCTACCAAAGAT
The DNA here is from genome assembly GCF_009834535.1 of Camelus ferus. Taxonomy (NCBI): domain Eukaryota; kingdom Metazoa; phylum Chordata; class Mammalia; order Artiodactyla; family Camelidae; genus Camelus; species Camelus ferus. Next base: position 594,879 of record NC_045705.1, read on the forward strand.
GTTCACATTTCTCAGCACCTCCTACCCATCCCCTCATTCCTCATCACCTCTTGTCTTCTCATTTCCCATCTAACCTTTCCATGAACTCACCCTTCTTCCAACATCTAATAGGTATTCAGTCAGGGCTAAACATGTAAGGTCAGATTTCTAAGCTGGAGTTTTTTTCTCTGTAGATTTTTCAATTAAAACTTCACAATGTTCTGGTTTTAGTGAATCAGTAAAACTCCCTAATGTTTTCATTCTTAATCTATCTCTACTTGTACCCTTCACCTCTTTTGTGGCTTTTGACACCCTCTTGATATTTCAAAAATGTGGAGACAACACCATTACTCATTTCTGCGTAAGATGACCTCAAAGATATTTCTGTAAGGACCTGGATGGACAAATAAAGACATTTATTCCAAATTAAATGAATTGTCTTCTTCAGATTGAGTTTCAAACTGTGAATGTCAGAGGATAAGTTCTGCTTGATTAATTATAAAGATCAACATAATTACTTTATAAAAGAAGTAAATTATCATGAATATAAGCTTTTATATCCTTAAAGTATAGAAACATGTTCTATATTCAACATTTCTCAAGCATGTTGTCTGTGAATCACCATCCGATGATAGAATTTTCTCTTAAAATCTTAAAGCAATATGTAGACAGGTAACCAGGGTGGCGTAGATGCCTCTCTGATACTGTGTGAGTTGCTCTTATAAATGTTGATTCTGTGTTAAGACATTGATAGTCAGTCTTTCTAATCAAAAAGAAAATCTATTACAAATATCTAAACTCAACTTTTTTCTTAGAAGCAATGAACTAAATACAATGATGAGCAACAGTGAGACACAAATGTCATAACTTTAACTCAGCTATGATAATGAGGTGAAAGCAATAACTACATTCACCTATAATTTGATAGAGTCTGAAAAATGTTGCTTTTATCTCAGGGAGAATGTAGGCAGGCTGTGAAGGGTTGATATGGTGAAGGAAGATACTGACGGACATTTCTGAGAAAAGAACACTTTGGCTCTGTACAAAGGGAAACTTGTTGAAAATATATTTAAGATCCTATTTGTTACCAAGTCCAAACTCGTTCTGCTCACCGCAGGACAGGCCAATAAATCAGGAGACAAGGTGTCGGGGCAAGCAATAGGGACTTTATTCGGAAAGCCGGCAGACCGAGAAGATGGCAGGCTAATGTCTTGGAGAACCATCTTCCCCAAGTCAGAATTCAGGCTCCTTTTCTACTAAAAAGGGGAGGAGTGTGGATGGTTGTTGCAAACTTCTCGGTGTAGGAATTCTTTATTCTTGCAGCTGTCCACGTGGGTCAGGCCACGGTGTCCCTATAAAACCTCCAACAAAACAAATGTTATTTTCTATCCTGCAACTTGTTATCTTTATAGGAGTGCAAAAGTGTTAATATCCTTAAAGGTCAGAGCCTTGAGGATGGGCTCTCTGGTATATTTCAGGCTAAAGGCAACATTCTTCTACAAAAGGTGCAGAACCAGCATGACTAAGCCTAGAAAACAGGGCACAGGGTTAGAGCCAAAGAAACAGGTCTAATGTGGAGTCAGATTTGTTCTTTCTGTTACATATTCTCCTATTATTAGAACTCCTTCAGGACATTTTATGATAGTTTCTACCAGCAGGGGACCATAGCTGTTTATGCTGATTTCCATCATTCCTTTCTTGGCAGCATGAAGGATAACCAGCACACCTCACAAGACATGGGTAAAAGACAATACAGACAACACGAAAATGGCATGGCTTCCCTCAAACTGTTTTATGTGAAAAGAAAGGCTGTTTTAGACTATCCGATTTCCTGGAAGAATATGTCAAAATAAGGGCACAGAGGGGAACAGATGATTTCAAAATATTCTACATACAAACAACACAGTGCACGGTTGCATTGCTATATAAATTTTAAGAATACTAGTATACTAATCCTTTGATAGGGAAAGAAAAGCGCTAAATGCATTTACCATTGACACCAGTCTCCAAGTAGTCCAGTGGACATAGTCCACTGGCTTCCTGGAGGTGACATTCTGAAGGAGAGGCAGTCCGTTCCTTGGTAGGTCAGCAGATGGCAGTCTGTCTGAATTTAGCACTGTAGTATTTTAGCATTTTTAGCATTTTCCAGGGTAATGAGGATTTTGAAAGCTGTGAGGCAGCATGGGGCCTCGTGCACAGGCCAGGAGACTGGATCTTTATTTCTGGCTCTGCTCCTGAATAAATCCGTTTGAATAAATGGAGACCAGCCACTTAACTTTTGTGTTCCTTGCTTTCCTGAACTTGAAATGAAAGAAATGCTCTGTCTCTTCCTATCTCCCTCACAAGGACACTGGGTTTAATCATATTTCAGAATCGTTGTCATTCTTTGAAGAAAGACTCTTTATGAATTTGCTATGCTATTTATAACGTGGGTGGCAAAACCGATCTGGGTTATTCATCTGGGACTTGAAGTAAATAAACACTGAGGCTGTTGGCAAGAAGGGTCTTCCGTATTTCGGTGCCATAAATGTTCGTGTATTTTGATTTTGAATAGCAGCATTGGCTCTGAAGATGCAAACTCCTGTTTCTTGGAATTAAAATAACTTCCTCAATGCCATGGAACTTGACAATTATGGAATGAAGCCAGAGGCCCCTGGCAACCTCCCAATTTAAATGTCAACTGTTCGCAGCGAGTACAGATTCAGTCGGATACAATAATTTTTACTTGTGCCTGCTATTCAACATGAGAATTTTCACTTTGGTACTTCAGTCTAAAGCTGGCACTGTGACAAACGTGAAATGAAATTATAAATCTGAAAACCCACTGAATGATTGAGTGATGACCCCTCCTCCCACTGTGGCTCAGCTGTGCATGGCAGTACCACTTTCATTTGAATTTAGAGTCCTCAACAAAAACGGACCTGCAGATGGATGGCACCAAAATGGGTTATACCAAGAACACATTGGGGTAAAACAGATGGTGGTGTCTGACCTGCCAACTTGGTTCTGGGTCTTGTTCACAGACAGACTTCTCTGCGGGAGCCCTGCTACTTTGAAGCTGAGAACATGGATCAAAAAGGGTTAAGATCACAAATATTTCTGGGCAGGTGGGTTTTGACAGTGGGGTAGAATGCATTTAGTACAGACTCCCATCTCATCCAGTCTTCCTGGAAGCAAGAAATTGTATTGTATGGCATAACCAGAAACCTACCTGATATACAAAAAATAAAATAATAAAATGTAAAGGATGTGATGACTTGAATATACTGTACCACCATTTCATTTAGTATACAGGCACATATTTGAGATGAACTTGTGCTGTATAATCAGTCATAAAACTGTGCTAACATTACTTTTGATCACAGGGGATTTTCACTGTCAAAAATGGTAGCAAACAACTAAGCCTTCTGGAAATTTCTTGTGTAGTAAGCAGAGATTCAAGACAAGTGGTTTTTGCTGTGTGTCATCTTATTTGTCAGATGTGCCTCTGTAGTTACATGGTGAATGGCCTGTTGGTCTCGATGTCAGGAGGTTAAAATTTTAATTTAAATATGCATAAGCATTAAAATATGTTCAAGAAAATGTCACATCAACTTCAACCTCAAAGTACCAATTATGTTGTTTGGGTTCCACATTTGACCCTGTTCTGACTCAACTGATATCCCCAGCTCAGAATTGCTAAAAAATGCTCAGATCTCAGTTTCATAATACATTCTATTTAAAGTAGAAACATTACCAAGTACTGAATTATAGGAACATTATTTCATAGTTTCAAGGACATAAAAGTCAAAGCATACTGCTTGCAGCTAATGAACAATTACAAAGATGGATAAGCCAGCGCATTATCTATTAGCATTAAGATAAAATAAATATACTTGGACTATATGTAACCACTCAATATGATGAATCCAAAACAAAGAAATGTTTAATGTTGGAGGTGAATTAGAAGCACTAGTTCTAAATTGGATGAGAGTAACTGTTTTTAATCCTTAGCCAACAAGTTTCATTTTTCCCTGAAGCCAGTTATTGAAAAAAATAAATAATGCAGGAGAAACCAGAGGAATGACTATTAAGTAACATTATATGCATATTTAGAGAGAGAGAGAGAACTGGATTGTAACCCAGTCGATTTAAATAAGATAAAACTTTATCTATGAGGCAATCAATCAGAATTCTCTATAAGAATCCCATTATAAGTTAATAGTAAAATGTTGAATGATGTTCCCTGATAACCTGAAACACCCTCTGACTCAGAAAAAAAATAAAATTAGAAGTAGACACAATATGTTATTATTATTATATATATTATATTTTTGAATATTGCTTATACTGAATTTGTGGCAATCTTGAGTCCTTTCATTGGTAAGCTGTAATACTCATTTCTAGATTTTTTTAAATAATTTCATATATTAAAACAATTTTAAACTGATACAGTGATGTTTAGAAATGGTTGCTCTGGCAAGCTATGAATCAGGTTATTATTAGTCACTTAAAGGCACAGAATATAAGAATGTGTTTTTGCATGCTAGCTGCACACATCAATACATTAAATTTAAAATAAAAATGCTGAAGTATAAGATGACATAGGAAACTGAGGGACTGAAAGGCCATTGGGAGACCCATGGGAATGGAAATCAGTTTTCTGAACCAGAGAGGAAAAATAATAAAATGAAGGGGGAAAAAAAAAAAAAAAAAAGGGAGCAAAAAGCATCAGAGAGCATTGCATTTGAATTCTCTCTGTTACATGGATGATGATTCCCGAACTGTCCTGGTTTTTTGAAATGGATGGAAGTTGATAAAAAATAGACTGACTTTCTACAAACTGAGAAGGTCTCCAAATGTGGGAAGTGAAAGGTCACAGACATAAAATTGAAGAATTGCAACTAGTTGACTGAAAGATCGTATCTATCATTCAGGATTCTTTCCCCTCTAGTGATTGACAATTCAACTTAAGTTGGATTAACAAACCTGGAGTATTGTTGGCTAATGTAAACAAATAGTTCAGGAAGCTAGAACTCTCATCACTTGAGTTCCCTTTGCACACTACCCTCTGCTCCCTGGGCCAGCTCAGCTCTCAGAATGGTGCCTCTCATGGATGTACAATGGCACCCCTCACCTTCTACCCCCCACTTCGGAGAGAGCATTGGTGTCTAGCACACCTCGCAGTTGTTCTGAGGAACGTACTTATGGGGCTGTATTCAGTTCCTGGCCAATGCCTGAAACAATCCTGATGGCCAGGAAAGTATAATATGCCTATTGGGTGAAGTTTGTTCATCCATTGATTTGTGAACATATCCAATAAATGAATCAGTACATTGAAATCCTTCCTTGACCTCAGTCACTATGGCCAGGAAATAGGCAGTACCCCCCAAACGGTGTAAACAATAATGAGAAAGTGGTACTTTCTCCAAAGCAGATTCGATGCTAATATTTGAAAGAAGAAAAATGAATCTTCAGCAGCAAGCCACTGTGGGGGAATTCACAGCTGACTTCATGATTCAATTCATACACAGTGTGGGGATGTTTCAAGGAGGCTGAACATAGAAAAAGCGCGCGTTTCAATATTTGTAATACTGGCTCTGGAAAAAGGGACTTGTAAGTGATCATCAGTAAGGTGAACTAGTTTTGTAAATCAAGGCCACACCAACATTTCCACATCTGTTCACCGTCAACACACTCATGTACACGTTCTGCATCGTTTATGGTTCGTTAAGACCATGTGTGTAACTGTGTGGCCACCCTGGGTTTCAGGTATATCCACGTGGGTTCACCTATATCTGAAGACCCTCTACTCATCCTTTAAAAACGAGGCAAGTGTCTTTTTCTGTGAAGACTGAGCTAAACCACCTTTATGTCAGTCACAAATATGCCTTATGCATATATTGATTTATGTACAACAGAGTCTGTTATAATTAATTTCTTGCCTTCCCTACTTAGCTTTGAGCAATTGGATGATATGGTTATTCATTTTTTTATCCCAAGGTCTGGCACAACAGGGTATGATGCTTAACATTTTTTTTTAATGAAACATGTAATTTAACCTCCTCATTTGTCATTTACTCAAAGCTTGGCAATTTTATGTAAGAAAAACTCTCAAGATATAGAGACTAATACATACAACCTGTGGTAATAATAAATAATATGTATTTATTTATTCTTGATTACATGTCAGTGATATGCTTTATATATATCATTTCATTTTCCCATCTAACTTGTTAGGTAGATGTTGCTGTCTCCTTTACATAGATATGAGCCTGAGGTTAAATAACTTGCAACAGCCTGCTAATTAAGTAATTGGTAAAAGTTGGATCTAGCTCATACCAGGTCTGACTTAAATGCTCAGGCATTTTCTACAGCTCCCAGAATTTTCAATGCTTTGAAATTTTGCAAGGACAGGAAAAATTCCATAGCAAAAACAAAAAACGAAAAACAAAAATGCTTTCACTCTTTACCATTAAGAAAAGTGGAAAACTTATGTAATTGAAAAATCAGATGTGAAACTTGAAGCTCATTATTTCCATAAAGGAGCTTAAAAACTGACCCTGCAAGAGTGTCTGTAGCTTGTTATTATAAATTTATTTATTGTTCCTTATGACTTTGCCTGTGTGAGTTGTTAATTACTCACATTCACATTGACCAAGGTGGCGCCCAAGAGAGATGGCCTATTGCTTTAAGTACGAAAAACTGGACAGGGGTCTATATAAATGTCCAGAGAATAAGCATTAAGGAAACTGTGAAATGATTTTCCTTTTGTGAGTTATTTTACACAGTATCCCCCTCTGTGTGTATCAATATAAGCAAGTAGTGATATAAATGTATGTATAATATCCAGTATTTAATGTAACAATTGGACCACTACCTTTCAGTGAGAAAACTTAAACTCTTAATTTCCTTTCTTCCCTAGAAATCATATTGATTTCTTAGGATTTATTTCAAAAGTGGCTTTTTGAGAAAAAGGCAAAAAACAATTTTTTTTTAATTGCAGTACAGTCAGTTTACAATGTTGTGACAATTTCTGGTGCACAGCACAATGCTTGTCATACATGAGCATACGTATATTCATTTTCATAGCCTTTTTCACCTTAAGCTACTAGAAGATATTGAATATATTTCCCTGTGCTGTGCAGTATAAACTTGTTTATCTGTTCTATATATACCTGTCAGTATCTGCACATCTCAAACTCCCAGTTTATCCCTTCCCAGCCCCCTCCCTGCAAGGTAAAAAGTTTTGTGGGCTTTTGTACTGACTGCATTTATACAATCACCTGCAGTCAGAGAGACTTTATCTGAACTAGGTAAATTGACAGCTTTGTGAAGCAGTTACAACAATATTTTGGTCCTTTAGAAACGCTAGCCACCTGTACGAGATCTCATGTCTTCTTTTGGTTCTCAAAGTGAGCTTTCACTGGCTTACCTTTGTGTCCCCTTTGTCCTTGCTGTATGATATTCCTCCAGGTCTACTTTTCAGGGATCTCTTCCAGGGTAAGCTAACTCATCTCTCCACTGAACTCTGGGTCTCACAATGTCTGATCATATATTAACTTTATAAGATCTCATCTTCATAATTGATATTTTTCCCCTTGAAAAAAAAGTAGTAAAAGCATTTAAGTTTCTCACTAAGTTGCTGATGTGTTTTTCTCTCTATACTCTGACAAATCAGCTTTTCGTTGCAGTTCTTGCTTGTGAATTAATCTAGCGCAATCCGATGGAAGAGCGCCAGACCGTCAGGAGCTGTTAAGATGGTTGTTCCTAGAAAAGATTTGGGAATTTCTACCTCATTGCATGTCTAATTGTTTTGACCGAAGGGAAAGTAGACACTAGAGGAGGGCAGGCAGCCTGGGAGGCCCCCTTGTTTTGACAGTGATTCTACTTGTATGGACCAAATGGCTTTGTTACTGAGTCCAAACTCATTCTGCTCACAACACGACAGGCCAATAAATCGGGAGACGAGGTGCTGGGGCAAGGAATAATGACTTTATTCGGAAAGCCGGCAGACCGAGAGGATGGCAGACTCGTGTCTTGGAGAACCATCCTGCTCCAGTCAGAATACAGGCTCCTTTTATATAAAAAAAACAGGGGAGGGGTGTGGTTGGTTGTTGCAAACTTGCTGCAGGAATCCGTTGTTCTTGCAGCCATCCATTTGGGTCAGGCCATGGTGTCCCTATAAATCTCCAACAAAACAAAGGTTATTCTCTAGTTTGCAACTTGCCATCTCTACATAAGTGCAGAAGTGCTGACATCCTTAAAGGTCGGAGCCCGGAGAATAGGTTCACCTGTGTATTTCAGGCTAAAGGCAACATTGTTTCACAAAAGGAGCAGAGCTGGCAAGACTGAGCCTGGAAAACAGGGCACAGTGGTTAGAACTAAAGGAACAGATTCAATGTGGAGTCAGATTTTTTCTCCTCTATTACAGCTTTACTAAGGCGGGTAGAATGCCTCCAGATGCTTTGTCAGCAACATCAGGGGCAGCCTACCCCTCAACTCCTGCTCTTTTGCATTCACTGCTCCTCCGTTCATATATGATTCCAACTGTGAAATCCTGTATTATGGCCCCAGGTTGGAGTGTGTTAGGCAGTACTACAACTGCAAGATACTGTTGGGGGGCATGGAGAGGGAAGAAAGAAATTAAATAGAACAAAGACATATGCAGGCGTAAAGCACAGCACGGGCTGAACTTCAGGAAATATGAGATGATGTGCCCAAAGGGGAGACCTTTGCCTGCCTTTATTCTCCTGCGTCCTCATTGTTTCCTCCAAGAGCCCTTTGCTGGCTTAACCACCAATTAGACAGTCACAGCCAAGCCATTTGCATGGGCTCTACCTTCACGCCACGCTGCGAGCTCGTTGCCTTGCATCTCTATGACAATGTTATTATATGACATTGAAAACTGGCTAAAGGTTGAAAAACTTAGAAAGCTCATCCACCAGGGAACTGAACATTGTACCTGCTAGAAGGACAAGGTAAGGACCGGGTCTTGTGGAGCAGGAAAGAGCTAACTGGAATGAGAGATTCCACGTGAGAAAGAGGGATAGAACTCAACAGAGAGTAAGGCTAGTAACCCAATCACTTAAGAATTAGCTTCCATTAGAATGAGGGGAGTGCCATTGGAATTCCAGAACAAACAAAGGGAACACCGTTATTTTCCATAGAATAAAAAGACTGCAGGTGGACCTTGAAATAAACAGGGTGGCTGACGTTATGGAAATTTGCTTGAAATGGATCACTACAAGTATGTTGTTGCTACAGCCAATTAGAAGTTGGAAGGAAAGTATGATTATCATCATATTTGTGTGCTTGTACTGGTAGAGAATTGTACTGGGGCCATGAGAATAGTATCTATAACTCCTGTAAGCTCTACATCACATTTATCAGGTGTCTGGGAGGTCAGAGCCAGAATGGCTCATTCTTTTTCACTCTGTGTGTGCAAGAGAATGACTGGAGAGGGGAACTGGTGCAACAAACTCTTCTGATGCTTCCTCAAAGAGAAGATCCTCCCCTGAAAGGGGAGAAAGTTTTCCACCTAACAGGAAGGTATTACTGAAGCTCAAGCTTGGTCTCCTGCAGTGGGGTCTCCCTTGGGGAGGTTGCATGCCTACTAGCAGAGAAGGTCTTTGTGGGAAGCATGTTTCATACAAATATTATCTTCCTGACCTGGTCATATGTTCCAGAACTTCCCCCTGGGCTGGGACAGGGAGGAGAGGAAGAGGGTTTTACTCGACATTCCCAGGTCCTAGAATAGTTAATAAGTGAGAGCAAGACAGAGATAATGAAGAAAGAAGGGACAGAGAATTTATTGCAACATCTGGTCTGGCAGTAAGACACTGGAACAGATAGAATTGGGAACAGCTTTTGTTGAGATTGGTTCAAATACAGAAAATAGAATAAAGTCTGGCTCTCAAAGAGAGCTTCCCCATCCGCACCGGATGTTTGTGACTGTCTCAAAGACATTATTCATTTCCTCTTGGCAGAAGCCTATGAAAAGAGGGAGGAAAAAAAAAAAAGTTTCCAAAGGCTTGCTTCTATTGCAATCACAAAGAGTTATTTTCAAAACTTGTAAAGAAGTGTGCTTGTTAAATATTCCTCCTATTTTTTTTTTCAGGGACCTACAATTCAAGGGGAAACATTACAATTTGATAGTTGTAAGAGACACATTAAATACATTTTAAAACCATAAAAGGCTTAACACTGCCTTCCCTAAAATTACCAGGTTGCTCTAGTGTCACTGAATTAATTTACATAACTAAAATATTGTGTTAATATTATTCGTATAGAACCAATATGATACACCTCATTTCACTGCAGATTTGTGGCACTACTGTTTTCTGAGGACAGTCACTTTTTACCAAGGAATGTCTTCAATCATGATGGTCTTTTTATTAGCCTTTGTAATATTCTTTATCGTACCTCTTATTGGAGAATGCAATTGCATGGATCAAAAGGCATACAAGGGTTTAATGCTAGATTAAGTCTATGAATAATGTTATGTCAAGATGATTTTATGCACAGAGAGAAGTTTGGTACTAACTAATATACATAAAATAGATAAACAATAAGTTTATACTGTGTAGCACAGGGAACTATATTCAATATCTTGTAGTAACTTATGGTGAAAAAGAATATATGTATGTTCTTATATGACTGAAGCATTGTGCTGTACACCAGAAATTGACACAACATTGTAAACTGACAATACTTCAATAAAAATATTAAAAAAAAAATAAAAGTATCGAACACTAAAAATTGATCTTGGCATTATTAGATGAGTTTCGTGAGTGATTGGTGTTAGTTAAATAGACAACAGAGTTAACAGCTAGCTTTTTCTCTTACAACCAAGTATTACTTGAAGCCATTGAGAACCAGTACTAGCTCAGAAAGAAGGGGGTTTGATATCAATGACCGTCATGCATAAATGAACATAATATTTCTAAAACCCATTATCTCCCCATTTCAACACTTAAACTCCTGCCAGATAAATTTCTCAGAAGCACAGTCCTGACACTGTCACTCATCTCACTAAGACCTTTTAATGGAAGATGCTCAGAAGTGAGGAAACCTCCCTGGGAGACCTCGAAGCAGATTTTTTTCAAATTTGCATTGAAATATCTAAAACGCCTCAGAGAAACAGAATAGTCACAATATTGAGGATGAATACTAGCAGTCAAATGGTTCTCATATTTAAAAAAAAGTTCTACCTATCCTCGTGACAGTGCATTTGGGCTGAGACAAAGATTTGGTGGCCCACCCATGCTTTAGTCTCAGAAATGCAGCAGCAGACTTAGGCCATCTGGGGGAAGGCAGGGTGACAGTCCATTTCTCTTCATCTGCCTAGTGACTCAGAGACCCAGGAGGGCATTCAGCTCTCTCCTAGCTTGTGAGAAACCTGTTGAGCACAGGATTATGGGCATCCATGGGCAGTCACGTGTAGGTGGCTACAAAGCCCTGCCCCTAACACTTCATTCTTTTCTGCTGTCTCCTTCAATCCGTGTTGGGACGTGCTGTAAGGAGGCAGCATAACATCCTGGAAAATAGACCAAGTCCTGTGCTCCAACACTATTGCTCACTAGCTCCATGACCCTGGACCTTTGAGCTTAGTGACTGCATGTAAAATGGGAATAATTTTATTAGGAAGGCAATTTCTAGCTCAAGGACTTTTTTTTTTTGGCCAGAGAGGGTTTTTTTGTTTTGTTTTGTTTTGTTTTGAGTGTGTGTGTGCCTTGAAGGAAGATTTCCTAAGGCCAGCTCAGTCTTAAAGCACTTCCTTCCACCGCTTCTGATTTGAAAGGTCAGAGCAATTTAAATAACCCCAGTTCTGCTATCTCAGTGGAGAGGGACAAGCCAATTCCATGCAGCTGTGTCAGGGATCTGGGCAGAGGACACGCTGGAGGAGAGTTAATATTGGTAAGTCCTGCTACCACAGACGTCTAGGTGAGGTCAATGCACACCCAAACAAATAGCTAGAGAGACAGAGCTACAGTTCAAGAGGAAAGTTTGGACTTGAACTTCAAGTAATTACTTGAAAGTTTGAATCTGAACAACTACAGACGGAGAAAACAAAACTGCTTCTTTTTTATATTCATCCTAATACAGGGTCATAGAGGGATGTGGGCCATGGGATTTTCGTGAGGTCCCAGAGCCAGGGAACAGTCAGCATGGTGACAGAAGGAGGGGCAGGACCAGAATATGTCAGTATACTACAAAGTGGTACTAAATCATTGAGATAAAATATAATCTTTTGAAGAATATAAGTTTTGTGTGAGCTGTAAATGGGTTACCAGAGACAATTACTCTTCTAAATTATGTGCCTTGTCTGGAAGCAGACATTCACTTAAAAATGGAAAGGGTTCCCTCAATAATAATCTTACTTAAATAATCTTAATCTAAAAATTAAGTTTAAAGCATGAATAAGCTTTCCTTTATATGCCTGTCTCACCCTCTTGCTCTCTGATTTTATACTCAAAATGATAAATTAATATATGATACTTTGAAGAACACTAAATATTCATAAATCTAGTATAATCCATACTTAATTTTGAAAATTTTAAAATTTAAATATGACGCTAATTTGTAAGATTTGTAAAGCACGGAAAAATAGAAACTAGTTTGAAAAAAATGAAAATTTAATTGAGACATCAAATGACACATTTTAATTAGTACCTTAAAGTTAATGAGCTAATAAAATTATTTTTCTAAAGTGCCACAATCATCCTAGACAGGTTTGCACATCTGAACCTTTATTCTCTCGATTCCCCCATTTCTTCTTTGTCCTTTTCTTAATTCTCCATCAAGTTTTCAATTCTTCCTCACTCTTTGCAGTCCTTTTTAAGAAATGTCCTATCCTTTACCCACTGATGTTCTTACTCCCCTGCTATTCTTGGGAAATCTCAACTATTCTCAAGTTTTTAAACTATTATCTACATGCTTACAAGCTGAAATCCAAGAGTGATGTCTCCCTACACTTAGGATAACTCATATATCTAACCGGACATGTCTACCTGGAGCCTCTGTAGGTGGCTCAAACTCAACGTGCCTGACAGTAAATAATATCTATCTATCTATCTATATTTTTTAAGTCAGACTTTCTCATCCTTCCCTATTTCCTGGTTCATGGAACCACTATTTAGCTTCTGAAATCAGAGCCAACTCTCCCGCATTTATTCCCCATTTATCTTCTAGCTCATATGGCTTAGTTCAACTCCCTTTTCATGATTCTAAACATGCTTATCTCTGACCCACGGTTCCTCTCCTTTTCAATTTGAATGGCACTGGATTAACACAGGACACTTTTCTTGACTCTAAGATCTGTTCAGATTTTCAAGACAATTGGATTCCAAGAGTTGGTTTTCTAAGGGCCCTTTTCAGGAAGTGCACTAAGAAATCAATGATCTGAAACATCCTCTATGTTTTTTCAATTCCTCTGATCCTGTGGCCCTCTGCCACATTTGTTCTTTGGATTTTCAGCTCAGAATCAAACCTGGACACTAAACCTACCCTGTTTGAGAAAAATATATAAATATGCTCATTGGATTCACCCAAGAGTGAACCTTTCAAATATAGGTGGGTCTTTAAAGTGCCTAGTATTAATTTTACATGTCACTCCTTCTCCATTTTTCAGTAGTTATTATAATAAATAACTTAAGCTGGCTATCTCTATTTCCACTAGGGACTTGATTTTTCTTTCCCACAGAAATAAAATCTAATACATATCAACACTCTTAATCTTTTCTTTCCCCCTCAAAGTCTATATCTTTATCTATGCCTATGTAAATAGATATTGTGTTCTGAGTAGAATTTTCCTGTTGTCTTAAAATCATGCTAAGTCCCAAAGTTAAGAACAAAAATCCCTAAATATTCCATATTTTAAACTCAGAGGTCCATCAGTTATTGGACTGACTGTCTTTCATAAGGCTTACTGAAGGGTGCCATCAGTGAACCTATCCAACCGTTGCCTCACAAAACCTACCTAATAAAATTTTAAAACTGAGGAAAGACCTGGAAGTCTTCTCATGGAGTGTAGCGTTCTTTACAAAAAGCTCCTTCCTTCAGTCTCTTCCCTGTATCGAGGGAAAGAGTCTGCTTTCCCTCTCCAAATGAAGAGAGAGAACCCAAATAAATCACTTGGGAAATGTGGAGCCCTGCAAAAATAGGACACTAGCGTCTTGTTCCCAGGTTGAGAAGTAATTTAACCTTTGGACATGTTGACTTGCATTTGGTGCTGGAACAGGGAGAACAGATCTGGAGAGAGAAGGCATGAAGAGGAGTGTGGAGAGCAAGGACATTCCCTCTCTATCCTGATTTTAAAGACATCTAAAGTACATGACAGAGGGGTGGAGCCGAGATGGCAGAGTAGAGAGACACACAGCTCACCCTCTCCCACAGACACACCAAGAATTATGTCTACAGACCCACTGAATCGCACAGAACACCTACTGAATTCTGGCAGAGTCTCTTGCTTCAAAATACAGGAGAATTCCCACTAAAGCCAGTAAGAAAAAAAAAAAAAAAAAAAGAGGAAAAAGAAAAAAATCAGTGCAGGACCGGTCCTGCAAGGAGGGAGCAGCGTAGGAAGAAAGGCACCCTCACGCTGGGACACCCCCTCTCCAGCCGGGAGGTCAGCAGGAGCGGAAGCAGAGCTTCCAAGTCTCTGAGGAGAAAGTGGCAACAGCGTGGCAGACAGAATGCAGAGAAAGTGACACGGAGGGTCCCTGCCATCCCCGGCCCCAGACGCAGCTGATGGAGATGGGTGAGGAGACCAGGGAGAGGGCCGGGCCCCCTGCACAGAGGCAGCCTCAGGGGACTGGAGGGCGGTGTGAGCTCTGGCTGGGGGTGTGTGCAGAACAGAACAGCCTGGGACCCCCACAAAAAAGGATTGAGCCCTTGCAGTCCATGACCTTGAATACACCCTGAAAGGCATTCAGGGCAAAGATCAGGAATGAGGCACTTTGTGCTCTTGGAGAACTGGCAGAACAGGCCTACAGAAAGTTAGCTATTTTCAGGAGAAAATTTTGTGAACCCCAATTCTTGCATTTTTCCCATACTTAGGAAAGCACTAACCATTAACCATCAACCATAAACCGTTACCATGATATCTGTTCCTCATGACTAGGATCAACCTACTGTGATGGGTGCATTGAGGTGTGTTGCCTGACATATCCCTTTGCCAAAATCACATCTATACTGACCTCCTCCTTTAAGTCTCTGAAGCAGTTTCTCAGAGCTACCTAAGAGGCTGTCACCTAGGCTGTAGTCCTCAGTAAGACATAATAAACTTGACTCACAGCTTTTACACTGTACACTTATTTTACATTGACAGTTATATCTTCAATTCAATTTTCAGCTTTTGGGTGTGATAAATATAATTTGCATATCCCTTAAGACAAAGCTGAATAATCAGTAGGTGTTCAAAAAAAAAATGCATGGCTAAATCATGCAAATAAGATCTGTTTTATTTTTTTCAGAATCACTTAGAGTTGCTTCATGCACCCTTTCTCAAAGGTTGGGAAAATGCCCTTGAAGAGATACTGGTCACAGACCAACAAAGCCATGAAATTTATTTAAAAATATTAACTGTCACAGGATAATAACAATGCTGTGGGCATTCATCTGGCTGACACACTGACTCATTTGAACTGAGGGAAGATAGTTCACATTCTTTATCGACATTCTTCATTGACATTTTGACATTATCTAAATGCCAGAGAGCCAACGTGAGATGTAATGAAATAGATGTACGTAAAACTCTTCCAGCCTCCGTCTGAGGAAGGCTTACTTATAGAGAGCTCCCTCATTCAATTGTGCAATTATCTGCTAAATTGAAAATGGATTTTAAACTTTCTCCTAGAGGAAAATACTGGTTTGACATTCTGTTTCAAAAAAAAATATTCTTTGCACATGTAAAATGAGAAAATAGCATTGCGGATTTAGCATGTATTAAAATTAAGTTATCTAAAACTTCTGCAGGGCCTGAAAAGGTATATGGAAATGAACTGTTTTCCAAGTTAATGCCACGGGAAATGACAGCTAAGCTGATCTCTTTTTCACACACTTTTAATGATGTACTTCTCTTAGGATTTGAAAGAACTTAAGATCTAGCTGCTTTCAACTCTAGGGTACAGAGGAGTCAAAGAAAATTTAGTCCTGGGTTCCGATATGTTAATTTGGAAGTAAATGGTGGTTTCATTCATAGGTGCTCAATTTCCATGAGTGATATGCAGGCAAGTGGGTGGACTTATTAAATGAACAATGTTTATCTCTAACCCTTCCAGCCTTTCCATTTTCTAACCCGCCCTCGATAATTTCTACAATTTTTATATCTTTTCCTTCTTTCTAAAGATTCTCTCTGAACTTTCATTCATATAAATCTATTCATGCTAAATAAATTTTTTTTCCCCATAAACCATTTTGGAGGGTCATTTTAATTTGTGCTTCAGAAGATGGAGAAAGAAATCCATTAAGCTGTTCTCCACTGAATATGGTTATAAAAGCAACGCTAGCTACCACGGCAAATCACATAAATCAGAGACACATCTCCACTGAATCCTACCCAGACTGCAGAAAAATGACCAGATAGTTTTTGCTGTTTTAAACCGCTAAGTAGTAGGGCATTTTGTTACACAGCAATAGATCACTGGAACACAGGAAGACAATGTAGGTATCAGGATATTGGTGTGGGGTGAACATCATAGGACAAACATCTATGGGAATGTTGTTTGTGTAAGTACTGCAAACTACATATTATCAGAGCCAATGAAAAAAAGATGTGATTGTGTATCTGACATTAACGTTACAGACCTTTTAAACCATGTTTTGTCTATGAGGAAATTGATTACAAATGAAGAGACTAGCTATATGCCAGCAGTTTAGATTTTGTGACAATTGCTGCCTAAAAATATTCAGTACAGATGTGAGTAAGAATGAAAGCTCTCTTAGTGACAAATAATAAACATAAATAAAGAATTTAAAAGAATGGGAGGGTTCCAGTGTAACTTTCTATTATGTCTATACTAAAAATATTTGTATAGATCCCAATGTTTAAAAGGAAAAGGGCTGGTAAATTAATATCTTCATGCTGTGTGTTTATATGTCAACATTCATGAAGTATTTTGAGATATAGCTTCCATATGACAGCTGACTCATATACTCATAGGTAGCCACAGGGGGAGAAAGGAGAATCTGGGTTTCACAGCCACTTGTGTGTATATGTCTGTATATGTGGAAACATATGGACATGCATTGTCTATTTCACAGTTGTATTTAACATCACAAGACATCATAGCAGATAAAAACAGCTTACTGAAGTCAATGTGTAGAAACAGTCAGCGATGTGAAGCCCCTGTGAAAGTCCCATAGCATTGCTTGTCTTTGATTCAATGTTGAATTATAGAGCTAGATTTTTTTCATTCTCAATGTCACCATAGCTGTAAGCATAATATATAAAACCTCATTTATCACATATAATTTCAAAAGCTGTGGCTTCATTTGTCAAGGTAAATCACAAAGAAAAATATTGCAATTTTAGAATTAGTGATCTGAAGAATAATCCTATTAAGGAAAAAAATGATCTTCGCTGAGAGAAGCTTTACTATAATAACCAAGAAAGTAACAAATATGCATAGGTGGCATTGGTTTTTTAAGGACAATTCTACACACCCTGTTTCAGAAACCTGTGTTACTGAAGCTGACCTATATGAAATCTTTCCTTCTCAATATTTTTGGACTCTTCCTATCTCCAGTACATGACATCACTTCCATTGCCAATTCCAAAACTCTGGTGCAACCCAGATCCCAGGAAGAGGCGAAGGTAAAACAATCAGTTAAAAGCATGTGGGTTTGGGCACTGGGCTCAAGTCCAGGTGATTCACTTGCTCCTTACTCATCGCCAGAAAAGAAAGTTATTGAGGCCAGAAACAGCTTTTTCTTTTAAGGGCTCTGGGAGTAGTCTGTACTGGTACTTATAGAACTTTGGGGACCTGGTTGAACCCCTTCATGTGGGTACTAGCCACACTTAATCCTAGCTCAATCATTTAATAGTTTTTGTCTTTAGGAAGCAATTTCAATGATATTTACCCCAGTTTAATAGAATTTATAAAATAATTAAATGAGTAAATAATATTAAAAAAAACAGCTTCAGAAAATAAATTCTTAATAAATGATAAATACTACTAGCTAATTTTCATGATAACTTGTTCTTTTGTACAAGTAAATTTTTAATAAGTTTAATAAAGTTAATATCAAGTTGTTTATTACATAATGGATGCAATTTAATTTACTGTCACAGATTTTAGTGTAAAAGGTATCAATCATGTGGAAAATATGGAAACTCATAAAGAACTGTAGTGTACTCACTACTCAGGTTTTTGGTATTCGTTGTTCAAAAACAATACAGATACAGGCAACCCTTGGCAGATGATTTCCGATTCCATTTTATTCCTTCCCAACCCAAAAGAAGTCTTCTATCTACATGCAGAACATTATCCTTATGTTTTCCTAAATTAAAAATTGTATTACCATCAATAAACTTTTTTTTAATTACTTTTTAAGACTTGTGCCTTTTTATTGTATAAATGTTGTTCATTGTGTAACTGCTTTAAGCCACCTATGAATACGTTAGTTAGGCTTAAGAATCTGTTCTCTTATTAATGAGCATTTAGGTAGTTTCAATATTTTGCTATTTTATGCACACCTATTTGTGCCTCATTCTCTTCATTCTTAAGGTGGAAATACTAACAGTACCTCCCTCATAAGATTTTTGTGGAGAATAAAATAGTACATATAATAATTGTGCTAAGTACAAAATAAATGCTGTATATGTCTGAAATTATAAATAACACTGCAAGGGTCCTCTATGCAATCACCTCCTTGATGTCACCTATAAGATGTAGGAAATGACACCCAGAAATGGACATATGTCGTCTTTGATGTATATCTCTTCAACTTGAGTATAATTTTTCAATCTTCTCACCAAAATAACTGTACTATTTTATATTTTCAGGATTACACAGATTCTGGCGTCAGATTCCCTGAGAACTAGCTCTATGACCTTGGCAAGATACTTCTCTGTAACTCAGTTTTCCCTTCTGTCAAATGAGCATAACAGAAATAACTATCTGATTTGGGGATGCAGTAGAGATTAAATAGGTTATGTGTATAAAGCGATTGGAACAATGTCTACAACACAGTAAGTGTATAGTAACTCTTAGCTGTCAAAACCATCACCAGCAGCAGAGGAAAGTTCTGATTTCTCTACTGGTAGTTGAAATTGTCTGACTTATTTTGCTATTTGTTTGCTTTCTTTGTTCTTCTTTCCAAATTGATGGGTGTGAAATAATATTTATTTCATGTTTGCTTTAATTTGCTTTCCTCTGATTACCAGGCAGGTTAAGTTCTTTTTTTGGAGGTGCCCAACCTCACCTTCCGTTTCCCACTTCACAGGCAATGATTTTAATCCTTGAACTGTTTGTTCCTGAAACCAGTCCCTGGCCAAACCTTCTGCTTCCAGCTAGCCAGAAGCTTCACCTTATTCTCTTCTCTCTTCTACTCCATGCAGATAATAAGTTTTTTTGAATCAAGGTATCTTCTTTTAATGTTTTCTTTTTATATATATCATATTTTCATAGCCATCTTATTGCTTTCTGATGGAAGCAAAGGCTTGCCTCCAATTGTGAATTTACAGGCCATTGTAACTAATTTTTTTTTTCCTGGAAAAATAATGTGTTACTTGTAAGCAACATGAGAAAAGATGGCAGCCATGACTACAATAAACAAAAGCCATCCATACTTCAACAATCAGGAAATATTTCTTAACACTATTTTACATGTCCATGAAATATACTCTAAATAAAATTATATAGATATAAATGGCACTCCCCACATTACCAGTCTTGTGAATTGTGAAAAAGTGTGTTGTCAGAAGAAAGTTCCTCTTCTTAAACAATTTGATTATGTGATAATAAAATATTAATAAGTTACTCGATTGATTTTTAGATCGATTTCCAAAGAAGATGAATCTTATTATGTATTTAAAGGGTGTTACCCCAAAATTGCTTGTAACATTTTCTTAAGCTGGATATTATAATTGTGTCTATGTAGAAGTCTTTTGCCTTAAAGCATCCCTTTAAATTTCCATTCAAAACTGAAATGTGAACAATGTTGGTTTCATGCATCCATAATCTTCATTGAATGAACATTCATGGAATGTGTGATAAGTGCCAAAAACATTCTAGAAATGGACTGTTCAAAACTGAATAAAGCAGGCAGAAAAAGTCACAGTAGAGCATATAACCTAAGGCAGTAGTTGGTTGATCTATAAGAATGCATTCCCCTCCAGCAAACTTTTTGAGTGTGCAACTTCCAAATATATACATTGCCTTATTATAAAGTTATATGCATTCACTGTTGTGAAAATATTTTGAGTAAATTATAAAACTTAGCTGTTTGAAAACTTGAAGCTGTACAATACTGGGAACTATTATGACACAAGATCCAGTGCGTAAAGAATCTTTTTGTGAGTACAGATTCTGCGGGTCATAGTTTCATGCTCAGAAAGAGAGCATAAGTGGATTTTATAGCAGCTCTGAAGTCACTTTAACCCATCACACTGGTCACCATCATTTAAGATTTACTGACTACTGAGGGGAAAGTATCTTGCTTTGAATAGAGTGACAATGTGAAGATCTCAGCTAGAAGCCTTGGTAATTTCCTAACCACTTGCACAGGGCAACTTACCTACATACCTTAATGAAAAAATAGATACCCTTTATTCTGGTATCTATCATGCTGCAAATCTTAGGAACAAGGTGTGTAGTCTTTAATATAGTAATAAACTTCTGCTTGTCATCCCATTTTATTCATGGGCAGTAAAGTAACTTAATATGGTTTCCTTCAGGACTAACTGAGCTATATGACTTATGTGAACCTTACACTAAATTGTCATTTAATATCATGAAATGGAAAAATAAAAAAAAATTAACAAAGCAAGGTCAAAATTTTTAGTTATTTTGTAATTGTGACACATAGGCCACTAGATAAGATACACAGATGTTCGTCTGGGGATTTCTAAACCAAAACCAGTCAGTGGGAAGAACTTTCAGCAGTGAGCTCCCGTTTAGAAATGTGCAATAGACAAGCCTGCCAATTTCATACAAAACATAATAAAAATTCATGGAAGCAGCCATGAATCATTCCCATTCACAGGAAAAGATGAAGGATATTTCCCTTAGCAATTGATCACCCTGAGGGAAAATAAGCAATGAACATTCAGTCGTCCATGGAAGTAAGGCAGAGTTGCAAAGGCTTCTTTCAATCTGTAGCACATTACAGCCTGGCTCCAATTTCCACTCCAATGTCTAAGCCCTTCCTATCCATTTGGAATAATATATTAAAATGTGAATGAAGAGTCAGTTTCTACAAAGCATGTTACAAAGCTGCTACGGATGTTTTTCTTCGCACTTCTCCCAATTCCTGCAAAAAAAAAAAAAAAAAAAATTAACATCAGCAGTATACAGCTAAACCACAACCTCTAAGAATTCCTGTTTTGTGATCATATTTCAGTCTTGATGCAGATTTAAAGCCAGACTTAGAGCAGGGACCTTCAAGCGCACTTTCTCTGAGATGTACTTACAATGCTGAAAATTTTTATAAAGCCATTTTCTGACTTGACATTACATATTAGATGTAGAGTTGAGCATGGCTGAACAATCTGATTTCTTGGAAACCTTAAAATTAAATTAGGATTCAGCAGCACAAATCAGGTTTAAGCTGCTCTAAGCATTTTGCTGTATTTATTATTGTAATGCTTGACCGTGGGTGATGCAAATAGATGGCAAATAGAGCAATGGTATAAAACCACACACAGGACAAGTGCCTGAAAGTAGTAAAATGCTTCCTTTACTAACATTTTACTGAACTTGCAAATTGAAAGTTTTGAAGTGGCTCAATTTGAAATGGAAAAAAAAATTATAGTTAGTAAATCAGGACGATAATATTAGAATCTGGCTGCATAAAGAAGAATGTTGGTGAAGTCAGGACAAAGGACAGCATTTTTGATTAAACTTGAATGCATCGCCCTGTGCAATCTCTCTTTGCTTGGTATCAGCGGCAATGTGTTCTGCAACTATTATCAATTGACTGCATTTTCCTTATTGAAATACACTTCTTTCTTTCATATAAATATCTAGTTAGTAATGAGGGAAAAGCTATTGAAGCATTTCCTTCATTTGCAGTGGGGTTTAGTGAGTGATTCATTCTTCACTGAATACAGCAATTTCCTGGGGTTCACAAATGCTAGCTAAAAAGCTTATCCATTTTCAGTCCTCCTTCAGAAAATGAAAGAACTAAAAATTTGGCCTCTGTAAGCCATCCAAAAAAAAAGAAGCACATAATTGACAAATTAGATTCTAAGGATGGAGAGATAATTTATATTTTGTTTATCTACAACTGTTACTTAAGTTTTCTCTTTTTTTTAATCATCTTATAAAAAGTTCATGGTGATGATCCTGTTTCTCTGGAGAACCCTAAGTGTTTTAAGGGAAGAAACATAAAAACATTCCAAAACATTCTATTTTTTTCCTCTCCCATGATCCTTTTGTTTGCCCATATAGAAATGACATGTAATTATGAAATATTTCTTCAGAAAAAAAATAGAACTGTTTTGAATCTTAATGTTTGTGATCTTTTCTTCTTCCCTCTCAAATGTCATTTTAGTAGTCACTCAACACACTCAGAGAATAATGAAGTTCAACTTTTCCTGATTCCCCGATTTGATTTCATAAGTGAATCACATAGGTCTATCATCTTTCCAGCACATTGATTTTGAGTCGGCTTCATTGATTTTGGCTCCTTGTGGAAATCTGATCCGGTCGATCATTGCAACATTTGTTGTTCTAAATTGGTTAGGTTATCTCAAATTCTTTCACTCCAAAGTACACTAGGTCTGGAGCAATAAAATCAGTACATGAACCCTTGCTTGAATTTATATGACCTTTCTTTTCGTTTAGTCAGATAAATGACCCAGTCAGAAAACTCTACTTATTTAGAAAATGTCCTAGAAAAAGTTAAGAAATACATATTTATCTCCATCCATAACCCTGCTATTCCTTTTCATAATTCAGTATTTGTCGTCACCTCCCCACCACCTTGCCCTGTGAGCCAATAATTTGGGCATATACCTTAAAAATCCATGTGACTGTCTTATGGGCAAGCTCCCTTCCTTCTTTGTATCTGGGTCTAGCACCTTTGACTAAAGATGGTGGTGACATCATGAGGTTATTAGGCTTCAAAATTCTGTTCAGCGGTAACTACTGTCTTACGTTTTCTGAACCATTAGCTTCCAGTTGTTGCCAAACCTCTTCTAAACTGGTTTCTCAAAAATCTAAATCTCCTATTTCTAAATAATACTCTTTCTTTTTAAAATTTGGTTTCAAACATTTGAGGAAAAAACATTGTGTTCATTTATATTAACACTCAATTCCTGGATATTTAGTATGCACATCTTAAACGTGATATAAAATGTATCTGGAATTAGTGACTTGACTATTGGGAGCATCCTGGTTTGTGTTTATATTTGTCATTATATTTGCTCCAGTCATTCCTAGTGTACTACGAGCTTGCTGACGTAAGGGACTGTGTTTTCAATCTCTTTGTAAACTTGAGATACCCGGCAAGCATTTTACTAGTGAAGTAGGGAGAAGTTACAGACACGCGTCGAATCTTGGTCTTGTTCACTGGTATGTGTGTGTGTGTGTACATGTGCGTGTGAAGGGAAATCTTCACAGACATTATAAATCTTGATTAAAGTTGCCATGCAAAGGATATTTCGCACCTCTTTATGAGGATTTAAAATTTGCTGATTAACAAATACAATGATTGATTTCACTCATAGAAATAATTAAACTTGTTATTCACATTTACTCAAAGACTACTTACCAATCACTTATTATGTGCCAGGCACAGTATTAGTCAACGGTCCTTCATGGAGGGCTGGATATAGTAAACATCCTCTCACTTAAGAGTTTGTTCATTGTTCTTATCTATGAATCAGACACTAGCCTGTGTTTGAACATGTATTATAAGACTTATGCTACATACTGAAGACAAGAGGAACAAAGCCTGCATTTGGGGGCTCCTTCATGCCAGTAAGCTGCAATGCCATTGCCTTCATTAGCTCTCTCATCTAGCAGACAGTGCCTGATGTGTAATTCCAACATCTATTTAGTATGCTTTTTTAATGAATGATAATGAGATCCTATAATGCAGCAAGTATAACTCATGAATTGGCATCAAATAAAGCGTTGCAAGCAAACTAAAGGCAAATCTCACCTAGTTAGTTATTCACGCCCTGCCCCAGGAATTAAATCAAAAGCACTGAATAGACTAACAACTAAAGATTGTGGGCCAATTGTCTTTTACAGCTGACAGGATGCTTGGCACTACCATGGAAACCAAAAATTATTTAATCATTTATAACTTGTGTTGGTCTTGCAAGATTGTGCAGAAGAGCTAAAAGGAACACCTATAGGTCATTAAGGGGGAGTATTTTTAGACGACGGTAGCTCCTTGTATTGTCAGATGTTTATCTTGTTTTTAAAAATGTATAACTCAAGTATATAAATAATTAAAATGCACACTGATGCATTGGCATAAAAGGTAGCCTTAAATTTTGCATGAGAGTCCATGAAACTTAATACCTGTCTTATCCTAACATCAACTGTATATTTTCAAAGTATGTCACAAATGGACACTCGTGATATTTCTCCACCCCAAAACCTGTTCTTTATTCAGAATTTGGCTTTCCTGGTTTGTTCTCTTATGCCTCTCAGCTCAAATTAGCCCATTAAGAGATCATTAAGCAAAGATAATTCTATTTCCTAAATAAACCACCAAACTCCCCGATTTTCTCTATTCATCACGTCACAGCTTCATGTACTCCTATCTTGTCTCTTACCTGGACCCAGGCGGGAGGCCATGTGTAGGGAGGAGGGGGCAGGACAGTGTCAGTAGGGCTGGAATAAGAGATATGAGTGCAGTACTGGTGCAAGTTAAGAGCAGAATTGGAGATCTACTGAGAAGGGTCCTCACTGTAAGATCTTGGATTTTATCTGGAAATTGATGTGGAATCACTGGAGGAATGCAATAGAAAAGAACAAATCTGACTCCATATTAGATCTGTTCTTTTGGCTCTAACCCTGTGCCCTGTTTTCTAGGCTTAGCCTTGTTATTTCTGCACCTTTTGTAAAAGAATGTTGCCTTTAGCCTGAAATCTACAGGAGAGCCTATTCTCAAGGCTTTGACCTTCAAGGCTATTAATACTTTCGCACTCATATAAAGATAACAAGTTGCAGAATGGAAAATAATGTTTGTTTCGTTGAAGGTTTACAGGGACACCATGACCTGACCCAAGTGGACAGCTGCAAGAACAAAGGAATCCAAGAGCAAAGAATTCCTACACCAAGAAGTTTGCAGCAACCAACCACACCCCCGCCCCTTTTTAGGATAAAAAGAGCCCGAAGTCTGATTTGAGTAGGATGGTTCTTCAAGACATTAATCTGCCATCCTCTCCGTCTGCTGGCTTTCCAAATAAAGTTGTCATTCCTTGCCCCAACACCTCATCTCCCTATTTACTGGCCTGTCATGTGGCGAGCAGAACCAGTTTGGACTCGGTAACAGGAATGCAATGATCAAAAAACAAAATTATTTTGGTGGTAAAGGATTGTTTAGAGGAAAGGCTTTGCAGGCAGAAGCATAGCCACTCTCAAACTGCTAACGTTCCAATCCCTGGAACCTGTGAATCTGTGGTAAAAGGTGAAGGAGTCTGTGATGACGAGCCTTTCTTGGATTATCCAGGAGGCATTGCCAAAGAATATAGGTGGCTTCTAGAAGCTGTTAAAGGTAAAGAAATGGATTTTCCCCTAAAGCCTCCAGGAGAAATGCAGTCAGTCCTGTTGACACTTTGATTTTAGCCCAGTGAAATCCATTTTGGACTTTTGACTTCCAGAACTGTAAGACAATACATTGGCTTTATTTTAAGCCACTAAATTTGTGGCAGTTTTGTTACATAGAAAACTAACAGAGAAGGCAAAAAGAAATAGGAAAGTGGAGACAGCAGTTTCTTGGGGTTAGCATGACGGTGCATTCCTAACATTTCAGTAGTCCAGAAAAACCAGGTTTAGAAGGTAAAGAGAAGATTAAGCGTAATGCTTGAATCAGAGCGCCTTAGGAAAACAGAAAATATTTTACATATTCAAAACATTACGCAGTTAAGCTAAAGCATAGATTCTTTACAAGATATTTTTCTTATTTTCTAAGAGGAATGTAAATGTGATGAAAAGGCAATTTGGTGTTAGTACTATGAGACAATGCATTTGAAATTTAATGATGATCATCTCACTTACAGAACTTGAGCGATTTCCTCTCATTAAATCCAACATCACTAATGTTGGCAAAAATCTAGGATAATAATACACTGAAATAATGTTTGCTTTCATTTTAGTTCCCAAATACATGATGAAAAGTAACAAAAGGCAGTAAGTATATAAATTTTAAGCACCATTTCATTATTTCACATCTCAGTGACTACGTACTGCAAGCTGGAAAAAAACAGAGTAAAGCTGGCAGTTTGTGGTGGGTAGAGTGGATGGAGAAGGTTTTTATTTTTTATTTTTTTGATTGTATCCAAAATTGAAATAAAAATATTTCATCATCTGTTAGGGACCTAAAACAATTTTACTAGGCAAACCGATTTGCACTTGAGGAAACTTAGACCCAGAAATAATAAACAACTTGCAAAGATGATGTAGCTAAGTAATGAACCAAGGATAGAAGGCCTGACGTGGTAACATCAAAGCCTGGTCCTTATTTTTAACGTTTACACCATACAATTTGCAGCTATATCATTGCTATACCTATTATTTTGCATTTGTAAATAACTACCCAAGTGAATAAATATATCTACTCAGTATCTTAATGGCTGCATAGTATTCAATGGAGTATTAATGACTTGAACATTGGCTTTTTGGATATTTTTTTCGATGAACAATGCTGCAGTAACCATTCCTTCAACCAAACTTTACATTTATTTTTATTTACCTTCAATTCCTAGAGAGAGAATTTAAAAACAAATTGTATGGTTTAAGGCTTTTTGTTAAACAGTACTTACTTCACCTAGAGAAAGGATCTACTTATTATTATAAATAAATATGTAAAATGATTTAATTATTTTTATGCCTGTATTTACATTTTTCCTTCAGTAATGATTCTGTAGTAGGGAATTCTTTATAAGTACTGATAATGATGGTGGACATTGGTGTAGTCACATGTCTATCTTTTCTTTGGTCATGTGGGTACATTTCTGACATAGCTACATGTAGTGGTAGATACAATCTGTGAACATTGAATTTGAAACGAACATTTGAAATGAAATGAATCAGTGGCGTTTGATATTTCACTAAATTTCACAGAAACCTTAAGTTACAAAGAAGAGAACTTTCTGCAGTTCCCAAGGTAATTATTAAAATGCCTAACATGTTAAGGTCAGAGCCTACTCAAATTAAGGAGGTGTTAACATGGTCTAAAAATAGTCTAAGTAGAAGTGCTGTTGGGTTAAGTTTTCACGTCTTCTGGGAGCTGCATCTCACTGATCTAAGTCAGTTCCTCTCTTTTTGTCGGAAAGTTTTTCAAAATGTTCTTTCTCCAGTTTTCCTTTTTCCTTTCTTCCTTACAGTTTTGGTTAAGACTTAGAAGTTGGAAATGAAAGTATCTGAAAAAAGACACATATGCCTGTTATAATAAGTGCATTTTCTCTAATCCTTTCAGTTTTGTCCTGCATTGCTACAGCTTCTGCCTTTCCATTTTATTTTTAAAAGGTTTTGTGGGTTTCTGATTGGTGCTTTATATAAGGCTGTGTATGAAAAATGGACTTATTAAAAAAAAAAACAAGACTTATGGAGAATGAGTCTTATTTAGGCAGCAGAGTTCAGGGGTCCTGAAATGAACATTCAGATATCTACATTACATTTTAACAAAGTGAAATATGTGACTTTGGAATCGTCAATAACTAGCCTGTGTTATTAGCAGCAGTGTTTTCTGCTTGACCTGTATCTCGCCAGAATATCCAGAGCACTGTTTCACCCTTAGCGGACACCCAGGGAATGATGATCGATGATGACCTTGATAATGACGAGAATTTGCTGACTGGGCTGGAAGTCGAACACAGCAACTCACAGTCTAATTGCTTACCTACTTCCTTCCCTTTATCCAAAATAGTCAGTTTTATTTGTCCTTTTTTTCAATACAAAGCATCCATAATAAAGAGAACATCTTAACCAAGTTGCAAAGAACTGAGCAGTTTTATTTCACAATTATCAGAGATAATTTGACCTTATGATGAAATTATTATTCTAGTATGTGAAATTCTCACTCTTACTCAGTAGGCCGAATGCAGGTGGCTCCGGTTTGCAAAAATTTTGAAAACAAATTGTTGATTATTCTGCCAGTTTGCTGATGACTCTGGGTTTATTCCTTTGTTCTCTGTTAAGTTTGGGGAATATTGTATAATTGCTACAAATTCATCGTGATTATCATTGTTCTGGTATTCTTTAGAATCTGATGACAAACTCTATCAGTCTTTTTATCCTAACTGTGTGGTTGGAGTGGGGAAAAGTGTGATAAAGCCAGGATTTTAGATCCAGCACACAGTTGATGGTGAATCAATAAATAATAAATGTATGAATGAAAGTTCTTGATATTCTGATGGTAGGTAGACAAGTAAAAAAAAAAATTTTGTAATTTCAAGGTCAAAGAAAACCACCTGAAACATCTTATTGAGAAAAACTTTGAGCACATAAAAATGCAAGGCACAGTGTACTATGAAATCCCATATTTCCACCACACAGTTTTAATGATTATCTATTTGTAACTGATCCTGCTTCATCCATATCCCAACCTGTTTCAGACCCCTTCCCTGATGATGTACCTGAAGTAAATACTGCTATTTTTCTGAATATTGCTTCTTAACAATGAAACCTTGCTGTAACATCAAGGAATATATAATAGTTATTAGTTGACTCCAATGGATTTACTTTCATGCATTGAGCTTCTATTTCTATTTACTTTATTCTATTTACTTTCATGCATAACTTCTATTTCTTCCCCATTCTGAGTCCAACTCTATAATCTAGCTCTTGTTTCAATATTTTAATCCTTCCCACTAAATATGTAATTTCCCTCTATGGATATCCTGCAGCTTCGAAGTCGTTTATGGCAGTTAAAATTGTTCGTTTCTCCAAAGTGGCTCCTGTTCTTTATGTTTTTTTTTTTTTTTCAATTTGAAACATTTCTACAGTTACTGAGATAACACTCACCTTTGAAATAAACTGCCTGTGTTAACCTTGTCAGATGTTATTTCTTTAGTCGACAAGAGTTTTGTCACTGAATGAGTGATATAGTCAAGGCCTTTGCTCTGTTTTTGTTTTCTTTTAGAGAAAACTTTTATTTACAAAAAAAAGCATTCATTTTCCTTAAGAATTAGCAATTCAGACCTTTTCCCCCCAAGAAAATTAAAGAATCTATCTAATGGACATGCTTTTAGGCAGGAATACTACAATTTTATTAAATTAACTGGTTTTAAAAATGATGCAACTGTTAGTCACAATCTATAAAAATAGATTTTAAAAAGACAAGTTTCTTCTCTATAGCACAGGGAACTATATTTAATATCTTGTAATGACCTTTAATGGAAAAACTATGTATTCAAATATATGTCTGTACACGCATGACTGGGACATTGTGCTGTGCACCAGAAACTGACACGTGGTAACTGACTGTACTTCAATAATTTTTTTAAAATTATGATTATTTAATTACAGAATCAATTACAGAATCAGATCTCACCTATTCCTGCAGATGTCAATAAGCATGTCCTAGAAATGCTGAGATTAACAGCGTTAGGAATCTGCTTTGTCACTCAGAATATCGCCAGTACTTATCATTCGACATCTTTTGTCACTACTTTGCAAAGGCTTTAAATCAAAATAAGCCCATTGTGCTGGATCAGGGTCTCCTGACTTTGTTTTTTCTTGCCTTTTAGCATGTCTTACAATATTTTTTTGCCAATTGGACATCATATATCAGGTAACAGGAGCTGTGGTCAGTAGACGTTCAGTGTGAGATTTTGCTAATCCTGCTGGTAGCTGGGTTGTGTTTAATTTTTGCTGTGGCTATACACGTCAGAGGCTCAGCTCCTTCTAGTGTCCTTGTTTTTCCCTCATTACTTTTGGCAAAGAGGAACAAAAGTCTCCTTCCTAAGTAGGCAGAGTCTGTGTCTCGAAGTTCTTTCAACTGAAACCCGCCGTTACTGCGCTGAAGCCCCATTGATGTGGGGGAGGAGAAGTGTTCTTACAGTCTGATGATTCAGTTTCAGGTTAGTGAGCTTGGGTCCCAGGCCGCGCCCTTCACAAGTGTTAATATTTTTTTTTCTCCCTGTAGGTGAGACAGGAAGGCTAGACAGGACTGGAGTGGGATAATTGCCCTTCCCCAGGTTGGATGAGGATCTGGTAGTCTTTTTCCTTAAAGAGTTAACCTTTGTTACAGAGAATGCGCTGAGAATATTTCAAAATGGTTGACTTTCTCCTCTTCTTGCCAGAAACTCAAGGGGATTTTTCTTTCTTTTTATCTTTTTTTTTTTTTTTTTTTTTTTTGGATTTTCACCATGAAGATCTGGTGGGGATCCTGGATGTAATGAATGTGTGATTGTCCCCTCAGACTCAGCCCCCAGGAGCTTCTCATTCTCATGTGAGCCCACATCTAGTCTCTAGCAATTCATCAGAATTACCATGTAACGGTTTGTGGCTCCAGTGGCTTCTGCTTCAGATAAACTGATCTTGGCTGGATTCTGTGCACTTGAGCACGTCTCCAGATTTTACGGTTCTGGTTTGCCTTGTGACCTTTATTCTCTGATGAATCTAATAAAAGTTATTTTTACAGTTTGATTAGCTTTTTTTTCTTGTTGAAAGCACAGGAGTGATGAAATCCAGCTCTTTACATAACAAAACTGAAGCTAGAAGTCCAAAACCATCATTTAAACATTTATTATGAAAATTTTAGACCACACAAACATTATAAAGAATAGTGTACAGAATCTTTGTATTCCCATCACACAATCAATCACAAATAAAATCATTTGTTGTGGCCATTAAATCATCAGCTGCTACTGCTATCCCCTGACAGTGAGAGGAGGGAACTCAGGATACGGACAAGCAGGCAGCCCCAACAGTGCACCTGCAGGGAACTCAGGATGCGAAAGAACAGGAGACTGGCCCTAGATGGCTAGGTGTGTATCAAAGGAATGATTTCCATGAGCCTGGACCTCTGCACCTTCCCATAAATAGAAAAGGGCTAAATTCCTTAACTTGAGATTTCTAATTTTCTTCAATTAACAGTAATCTTTTGATGTTCCACCTACCTGCAAAAACTCATACGTTCTGGCTTCTACCTTGCCACATTGGAAAGCTTCTTAGAGAAATCTGAGATGCTGTGTCCTGGGCTCGAGTCCTAAGAAAATCCACTGAATAAAACCGAACTCTCAGCTTTTAGGCTGTGAATCTCATTTCAGCCGGCAAGACAAAGAATGGGACCTTGGAGGGTCTGTACATTGCCTTGTCTTCGTAAAAAAGAAGGTCATCTGCGCGTCTTCCTTAAGTCATGTGCAGAAAGGTGACTACGCAGTAAGACGCTTCCCAAAATTAAAAGGGGTAGGGAGTTCTTTTTCTTTTTTTTAAAGTATAGTTAATTTACAATGCTGTGTTAGTTTCCGGTGTATAGGTCAGTGATTCAGTTATAGAATATAATATATATATATTCTTTTTCATTGTAGTTATTAAAAGATACTGAATAAATTCCTCGTTGTTTTCCAGGAGCAGAGGACTCAGGTAGAGTTCAACATTATCATAAAGTTCCCATAAAGTATTCACTCACGATTTTAGCAGCACTGATGTGCATTTCCTAGATCCATTACTTCATTAAAAGGTGTACCTATTGAAAATATCAATCAATATTTATCCTATGTGATAGATCCAATGCTTTGTCTTTAGTGCATGTGTTATTTTGAGGTAAGTGTTTCTACTCCTCACTATTTAATTTTCCTAGCTTAGAGTTTGCATCTATTATGAATTAAATATTACGTAACTCCCAAAATGAACTCATTTTCTAAGCAATAAACATTAAAGTTCTTCAGAATGTTTGTGTAAAGTTCTGATTTTGAATTAGATACATAAAAGATGGTTTAGAATGTTTATATTGCAATGAGATAAATTAAGTCTTGGGAGGTTTTATGTGTTTGGCATTTTTGCTGTTTCTTAGTAGTTATATTTTTAAAAGACACTGTTACTTGGAAGATTTGAAAAAATAATCCACTTATCTTCCTACATATCTGAAATTTTTCTTATCACTGAAATATATAAAACTTTTTAAATCCATTACTGCTGAAATTAACTGTTTAATAAAATTAACCTCCACTCTTTCCTATTCTAATGAAAATTGAATTTTATTTTTTGCCTGTAATTTCTCTGCAATTTTTTCAGGCACCATCCAAATAACAGCTGGATATATAATGTTAGTTTCACATTATGCATCAAGCTGGGGAGGTGGCACTTTAAAAGAATGTTAGCAAACCATGTAGATATTTAGAAAATTATGAAGCCTTTATCTTGGCGTTCATATTCATCATAATCATCTTAAGGCAATCATACAGTTGATGAAAAAAATTTACTCTTTATGTTACTATTCACAGCAATAAAAGTAAAGAATGGTAGAATTAGGAAATCACCATTTTGCAACCTCTAAGGAATAAATGGATGGAGACAATAGTCATGAGTAGCTGAGGACAACATACAGATATGGAAGACCATGGTGGAAGAACACACCACCATCTGTGAAGTAGTTTTGTGGCTTGAGATGCATAGATATAGATTCACTATAGATTAAACATGGATATGGATAAAGACATAGGAACAGATACACAATTTCCCTGTATTTCTACAAATTGGTGCTTAGATTCAGAGGCTTGAACAGACTTACCTTTCTCACTCAGATGCACTAACCCATTGTATTTCTAGTATTTCTTAAATAATCAAAGAATAATATCAATTATTTAATTATGGTGATTGAATTGATCTATTATATGCTCTTATCTTATGCTGACAAATACAAGTTTAAAATGTATTTTTTTAAGTTGTGTAATAATTGATTTTACCTCAACTGGACAGATCATATATGAACCTAAACTTGCAATTTTTTTATGATTAACTCTGTTCATGATCACATTCTGTCATAATTTCAGTTGGCCATCTAGGGTAGACATGTACATATACACTGGATCAAGGAGTGTCTGTGCTGGAAATGTCAAATACTGGTAATCATGATATTTAATGTGAACAATGTGTCTTATTCTACTACTCAGTTTGTATGCAAATTATCGCTTATGTTAATATTAAAGGATAAGGAAAATTGAAGGAAATTGACAAGGAGATTGGAGACTAAAGAAGCCATGTAGGTTTCTCAACATTACTTAATTAGGGAGGTACTAAAATGTAGTTCTGTTTGACTCCCATGCCCATATTTTTAGTCACAAAGATTAATTTATCCTGAGTGCTAAAGTTAATTTCAGTGACAAGTCACATATGAGAACCATCTTGAACATTAAACATAAAGTTCTCCTTGCCTTAGCACACAATATGTTTTAAGATGACCTGATTATTTCAAATAATACCTATACACTTACTGTATGACTCGGCTCTTCTGTTCCTGCATATTTACCCAAGAGAAATGAAAACATCTTTCCACATCAGAACATGAACAAACCAAAAGCTGTATTAGTCTTACTGCAGTTATAACAAATGACCACAAACTAGTGGCTTAAGACCACACTAGTTTATTCTTTAGAGTTCTGCAGGACAGAGTCTAAAATTAAGGGTTGGCAGGGCTGCATTCCTTCTGGAGGCTTCAGGGAAAAATCCACGTCCTTGCCTTCTTCAGCTTCTAGAAGCCACTTTCATTTCTACTCACGTTGCTCCTACTACTGCTTCTGTCATAACATCCCCTCTTAGATCATAGCAATATACTCACAATAGCCAAATTTTTTCTTTTATTGAAGTATAGTCAGTTACAATGTATCAATTTCTGGTGTATAGCGTGAAGCCCCAGTCATGTATATATATACATATATTCATTTTCATATTTTTTTCATATATAAAGGTTATTATAAGATACTAAATATAGTTCCCTGTGCTATGCAGAAGAAATTAATTTTTAATCTATTTTTATATATAGCAGTTATCATTTGCACATTTCAAACTCCCAAATGTATCCATTCCTACATAGCCATTAGATTGTTTACTATGTCTACAGTATGGAAATTCCTCAAAAGACTAAAAATAGACTTACCATGTGATCCAGCAAACCCACTCCTGGGCAAATATTCAAAGAGAACTCTCACTCAAAAAGATACATGGTCCCCAAAGTTCACAACAACACTATTTACAATAGTCAAGACTTGGAAGCAACCTAAATGTCCATTGACAGGTGACTGGATAAAGAAGTTGTGAAATACTTATACAATGGAATACTATTCAGCCATTAAAAAGAATAAAATAATGTCATTTACTGCAACATGGATGGACCTGGAGATCATCATTCTAAGTGAAGTAAGCCAGAAAGAGAAAGAAAAATACCATATGATATCACTCCTATGTGGAATCTAAAAAAAAAAAGAAAGAAAGAAAGAAAGAAAAAGTAAAAAGAGAATACTAATGAACATATTTACAAAACAAAAACAGAATAATAGTCAAATTGTTTTGGAAGCCCAAATATCTATCAGCAATTGAATGGGTAAACAAATTCTGATTTATCCACACTGTGGAATACCATTCAGCAATAGACAGAATCACAGTGAGGATTAATCCTGAATACACAACGCTAAGCTACATAAGCCAAATACAAAAGACCACAATAGTATGATTCCATTAATACAAAATTCCAGAGAAGTCAAACTATTGTGGCAAAAAGTAAATCATTTTTTCCCTAGGACCAGGATTTCAGTGAGGGGATTAACTGCAAATAGAAAAAGTTTTTAGAATGATGGACATGGTAGTGTTTAACCAACATTATAGAATTTTCACAACTCAGCAACTGTTTACTTAAATCAGATGGGTTTGAATTTGTGTAAGTCACATCTCAATAAAATTTTCCAGTGACTGGATTTGCCAATGATATAAACCTTGTCAACTTATGAGCAGTGAATTTCACCTTGTCCATAGTACAATACACATAGGATTAGTTAGAAGTCATCAGAAAGTCAAATTCACTAATAGAAATTAAAGTCAGACATTTTTCCTTTTAAAAACCTGAGATGAAGCATTCAAAAGTAGAAAATGTCACCAATAAAATTTCAAAGCTTCTTAGATAATTTTCTTTTCTTCTCAGCAGCCAAAACACCTGAGCCAAGGATTGTGTTCAAACTAGCTCCAGAAAAGTTATACAAAGGGTTTAAATGAAAACAAAGTCATTATTTTCTATAAAATTTAACCTGAAGATGATAGAAGCACAGAGAGGAAACCATAAAGTAAAATTTGGTGTGAATTCCTCAAGGAAATGAATATCAACAAAATGACTCTTATTCTTTATAACATCTTCATTTGTTAAACAGTTCAAAAATATTGTTTTGATATGAGGGAGTTAATTTTGTATAGTGCTATAGGCCAAAACACCAAAGAGATTTTTTCTTAAATTATGATTATTATGATAAGCATAAAATGAACATATATGTCTGACTTTACATAAATTAATAAAGTTTAATTTCTCTCCATTCTTGCCAAAGAAACCACAGAGCAACTTCAATTCATCTTTCTGCAGAATTATCTGAGAAACAGGAGCGATTAATTTGTGAGTTATTTACAAATGCTCACTGAAGCACATATGCTGCTGACTTACGTGACAGCTAGAGGTCTATGAAAAAGACAGTGCTCACTCATCAAAGGGACATTATCACCATAAAGTAAGTACATCCTGAGTGTCTTAAAACTGTCACAGGAGGGTGATATGCATTAAAGGCACCTCATAACCTTAGAACCCTGAGCACCAATGGCTAAAACCATCTATTCCACTCAGGGGTGAAACATTACATAAATATTACCAATTAAATTACCCTGTGCCGTTCATCAAGTATTGTCTTCAACTCATCCTTTAACCCTGCAACCGACCTAAGACTATCTCTTAGAATCCTACCACATGCATGTCTCTCAGCTGTATCCCTCTTTCCTTCCATTGTATCCGGACTGTTATACTGACCTCCTGCATACTGATCCCCCCATCCTTAATGGCTCCCTTCGACATGCTCCACTATCATGAACCATCTAAAACTAAGTCTGGTCATATGACCTCCCACTTAATTCTTTCCCCCACCTCTTGATGCTTCCAGTTTGAAATTGGAATGTTTTGGCTTGCATTCAAGAATTCAAATGATCTGGCCCCTTACCCACCTTTCTAGTCTCATTACCCATCAGCTTTCCTCACGTCTCTACTGCTATAAACACATACAAGTGTGTTACCATTCAGAAATATTAAAATGCTTTCCATAAACACTCCAATTTATTGCACCCCTTGGATATTTTCTGATCTCTACCCTTTGCCTTGTCTTCTTGGTGAACTTTTAAAATATTTTTTATACACTCAGCTTAGCGTTACTTTCTCCCTGAGGCATTCTCTGTGTTATTGCTGTATTACTGGAAAAATTATTTTGTATTAATTACTTATAAACAATTTACTTTCTTGATCTTTTTACTTCTATACTGCAATTCTCTTGGGTAAAGGAAGTGTTTTATTTATCTTTGCAAACCTGGTGACTGGCACATAGAAGCCACTTATTGTATGTTGAAATGGGTCCTATTGACAAAATTCTGGATTAATGACAGCTTACATTTGATGGTTTCTAATGTCCTTTTCAAATGATGAATTCTTATATCTCCTGCATTTTTGTAACAGAGCTTCAGTTTGACAAACCCTGTCCCTTTCTAGTTTAATTGTCTTTGTCAGGAAATTTTTGATTATTATAAAAGATGATTATATATGAGGAAGAGCAAATGTAACACCCTCTTCTATTTTTTAACAGTGTATAAATATTGTAGAATATTATTCTTTCCCAATATTTCTAGATCTCTTAGGGCATTCGTAATATAAAACAAATATTAATTTAAGTTCATTCAATTTTCATGTATTTACTCTTAATCTGATTTATTAAAATATTCAAAAATTGTCACTAAACATAGAGTACTCACTCTGATGAAAACCAACATACTTGTCACTCTTTAGTTCAGCAGTGTTACTTGAATCAATTACCTTTTGAGAAGGGTACATTTCCAATGGCTTTTAGCTGAAATATTTAAAAAAAATGTCTTTCCCTCAAGCTTTTTTTTGTTTTTTTTTTTTTTTTTTTTGTAAAAGTTAAACATTCACTCTCTCTGCGTGGTGTGCATTTTAGTAACACATTTTGGGAACACTGACTCATTCATCCAATTTTGTATGTGGATAAAAGACTGAGAATCCTTGCCCTCATAAAAACCATCTAAAAGACACTCTGAAAAAGATTTCAATACCTCTTCTATTCAGTGAGATAAATGTTTATGGTTGTGTTTAAACAAGCTGATTTCTCATGCCTACCACACTATTCACAATGAGATTTATTACTCTTTCCTAACTAACTCTATGGTGCATAAATGAAGTTTATAGGAACTGTCAAAAGTTCTCTGTGAAATCCTTAAAAACAGAATCTTATGCCTGAAAATATATCTCTTAGGTGTATCAAGATAACTAGAAATACAAAAACAGATTTGTATTTTTAAAAAATCCAGATTTTCTCTGTAGGGACCTGTTCAATCTAATGATTAAGTGGTGGATGCAGACAAATGGTCTACCCTATGTAACCACCTCCCCCAAGGTGCTCCCTCGTTCTCCTCTGAGAAACCGTTCTATCAGTGCTTTGCTTTCCTTTATGTCTCTCTCGTGTCTTTTCATCTCTCCCTCAACACTAGCTTTTCCTTCCCTATACGTCCACTTTTTACCTCTATCCTTAAGAAAGTCTTTCTTTGACCTGGTTAACATTCTTTCTTTAATTGTCAAACGTCATTAAAACATAATTTATTCTTATTGCCTTCCTATTCCTTTCACTCACATGCTCACCTCTTGCAAAGTGGCTTTTATACAATTTTATAGGGACTTTTCTTAGCTGTCGCTGTCCTCAAATGCTCTGTTGGATTAGCTATGTTAGCATTATAAATACCTTTTTCTTCCCTTTCTGGAAATTCTTCCTCCCTAAATTACATGCAGCTGTATTCTTGGTTATCTTACTTGATGGAAATCTTGGGTGGGTGTAAAATTTTGACTGTCTAGGTCAAATTATTACTCCATCATCAGCTGCTGTGACCTAGCAAAGTTACTTGCCCTTCCTGTACCTAAGTGTCCTTAGCTAGGTCAAGGTTTTATCTTTAAAGGAGGTAATCTGTCACTCCCACTGAAGAAAAAGTAGTTTACATAAAACTGATAGGTCTTCTCATATCCAGACAAATCTAAAAGGATTTCTCAAGCAAAAAAACCAAAAAAAAAAAAAAATAAGTATTTTTGAAAATCAATATTGTACCATATGTAATTCATTGTGTAAAACATCACAGAATTTTTGATGACTAAATAATAAAATGTACATGAAACTAAAATATAATAAATCTACATGTTTTTATTCAGTATTTAACACATATTTGATTCTCCATTACGTACCAGAAAGTAGCGATGGCAGGTGCCTGGATTTACCATCATGAGTAAAGCATGTAATCTGTTAGATGTTAACCTTAGACTCATTTATTTTGTAATTTAACTGGCGTCAATGGAGTTTAAGCATTTGAAACTTTCATTTGAAAACTGTGAAAATGCAGTTAATTAGGGCATAGAATTTCCTGTTGTAATATAAAAATCCTTTCAAATCTTTTTTTAAGAGTAACAGTTTCAAAGGCCAAAATTTATGCAGACTAAAATTTTACATCACTTTACTCATTTGCCCCAGGGTCTCTGAAATTACTTGTAGACTTTATAACGTAAGCTCAAACCTAAGATGTGTACTTCCATTTTAGAGAAGTACATATTGACTTAAAATTGGCATATTACAGACTGAAAATCTTATGTCTCACATTTCCCTGAGAGTAACCTTAGGGAAGGAGGAGGTCCTTAGAATCACAAGCATTTGAAATAGGAAATACTAATGTGTTTGCTATTAATACCATTACTGGGAGGAGCAACCAAGATAGCAGAGTAGAAGGATGCTCTTAGCTCATCCTGTCCCATGAATACACGAAAACAGACAACCGCAGATCCACCCATTCACTCAGAAAACCTGCTGAACCTTGACAGATCATCGATTTCTTCAAAAGCCAAAATTCCTCACAAATCTGGTAGGAGGGAAAAAGAAGAAGAAATAGAAGAAGGAAAAGCAAATTAGTGAAGGACCTCCTCCAAGGAAGGGAATGGCAAAGAAGGTATAGCGCTCTTATGCTGGGATGCCCCTCTCCAAAGGAGAGGTCAACGGGGATGGAGGGGGACCTTCAAGGCTTGGAAGAGTGCACAGCAGCCTCTTGGCCAACAGAACTAAGAGAAACTGGCACGAAGTGTCCCTGCGATCCCCAGCCCTAGAAGTAAGCCGGCAGGGAGAAGAGAGGCAGGGCTCAGCCACAGCCACCATATTCACTGGTGCACAGCTCCCAGGCGGAGGTGGGGTTGAAACCTGAATCCATAGGTGAGACTGAGATTTGTTTACAGCTCCAGGCAGAGGGGACGATTTTGCTCCAAGGGTGACTGTGGAACCACACCCCTAAGACAAATGGGGCAAGGAGCAGAGTTGTGGCACTCAGCAGGAGTGAGGGCTGGTGTAGCGTTTCCAGTGGGCCTGCCTACCTTAGGTGGCCACAGCATTGTGCACGGTGCTGACCTGGTAGCTTGAACGCACAATTGCTACAGGGCTGGAGGCTCTACTGGTGCCAGCCTCTAAGATGAATAAGCAGAGTTCACACAGCAGAGCAAATGCAGGAGGAGCACTTGGCCCTGGGGATGGCAATGACCCAATCGCATGCCAAGATCCAAGTGTGTGACCCAGAAGTCATTGGAACCACACTGGTAGCTCTGAGGGCAGAGAACCTGGGAACAGCAGAGCAGAGCAGTGACATCCCTCCAACTAAAGTGGGGACAAAGGCAGCATCAACAAAGAACACTTAAAGTGCTCCAACCCCACTGACCACACACCTCAGCTGAGAAATGGGTCTGGAAGCCTGGAGGCTTCCCAACAAAAGGGGAACAGACTTGACCCCTGTCAGAGCTGTGACAACCACAGAACAAAAAGGAGGCCCCACTCAACAACAAGGGCAGCCTCTGACCATCAAAACAACTGCCATATCCTCAATCAAAGGGGTAACAGCCAACACACATGGAAGAAAGACATGGCAACCATCCATACTAAAAACAGACGTCATGACAAAATTGTTAGAGGTGCACATTCTACAAAGGAACACATCCTATTAAAATTTAAAAAAAACAAAATCAAAAACAGTCCTTTAACACCACAGTAGATAATTGATACACCAAAATCCGTAGTCTAAGAGAGATATAGGCAGAATGAAGAAGCAAAAGAATTTCTTCCAATTAAAAGGATGAGAAGTTCCCTGAAAGAACAATCAATGATATAGATCTTGGTAGCCTACTAGATCATGACTTCAAAAAGAGGGTGATAAAACACTGAAGGAAATGTGAGAGACAATGAATAGAGACAGAGAATAATATGAAAAGGAAATAGAAACTATAAAGAGAAGCCAATCAAAAACAGAAAATTCAATGGCTGGGATAAGAGCCAAGCTAAAGGCATTCAAAAGCAGACTAGATAATGCAGAGGAACAAATGACTTAGAAGACAGGATAACAGAAATCACCCAATCAGAACAGCAGACCAAAAAAGCAAGTAAAAACCAGTGAAAGCAATATAAGGTACCCATAGGATAATACAAAGCTTGCCAACCAACACAGAATAGGGGTCCCAAAAGGGCAAGAAAAAGCATAAAGGATTGAAAAGGTATTTGAAGAAATCATGACTGAAAACTTCCCAAACCTAAAGAAGGAATCAGATATCCACGTACAGGAAGCACAGAGGGTCCGAAACAAGAAGAATGCAAACAGACCCACACCAAGACATAATATAATCAGGATGGCCAGGGTTAAAGATAAAGAAATGATTCTAAAGGCAGCAAGAGAAAACAAAGTTACAAGAGAATACCCATAAGGCTTTCAGCTGATTTCTCAACACAAAAATTGCAGGCCAAAAGGGAGTGGCAAGATATCTTCAAAGTCCTGAATGAGAAAAAACTGCAACCTAGAATACTCTATCCAGCAAGGCTATCCTTTAGAGTAGACAGAGAGATTAAGAATTTCAGACAAGCAAAAACTGAAAGAATTTAGCAATACTAAACTTATGCTAAAAGAAATATTGAAAGGTGGTCTACTGTAAATAGGAAAAGAATCAGGATGCTTATACAAAGGAGAAAACCATAATTGGAAAGGCAATAACTACAACGAACTAAAACAGAACAAACATAAGGATGTGAAAGAGGACATCAAAATCATTAAGGGTGAGAGAAGGAGCAAGAAAATATAGATTTTTTCTTTTTTTCATTCTTTTTAGGATGTGTTTGAGCTTATTATGACTCTCAGTTTAAAGCAAACAGACATAGTAATGGGTTACATATACTTGAAAAACAGGGTAACCACAAATCAGAAGCATAAAATAACATCACAAAAAAAGAAAAAGAAATCAAGCTAATACAAAAGAAAATTATTAAACCACAAAAAAAGAGAAAGGAACAAAGAGGAAATAACATAAAGTATAAAACTAAGTTCAAAATGGCAATAAACACACATCTATCAATAATTACCATAAATGTCAATGGACTAAATGCTCCAATCAAAAGACACAGAGTGGTAGACTGCATAATAAAATAAAAATCTACAATATGCTGCATTAAAGAGACCCATTCTAGGGGAAGGACACACAAAGACTGAAAGTGAGAAGATAGAAAAAAGATATTTCATGCAAATGGAAATAATAAGAAAGTAGGAGTAGCAATATTGATTTCAGACAAAATAGACTTTAAAACAAAGGCCATAAAGATAAAGAAGGATGCTATGTAATGAGTAAAGGAACAATAAAAGATAAGGATATTACACTTGTTAACTCATATGCATCAAATATAGAATTACCTAAATACATAAAGCAAATACTAACAGACATAAAGGGAAAAACTGATGGGAGCACAATCAAAGTAGCAGACTTTAACACCCTATTAACATCATTGGACAGTTCTTCCAGACAGAAAATCATTAAAGCAACGGAGATACTAAATGACACAATAGAATAGCTGGACTCGATTGATATTTTAAGGACATTACATCACCCCAAAACAAAATTACTTTCTTTTCAAGTGCACATGGAACATTCTCTAGGATAAATCGTGTACTTGGGCACAAAAGAAGCCTCAACAAATTTAAGAGAATACAAATTATTTCAAGCATCTTTCCTGACCACAATGTCATGAAACTAGAAATTAACCACAGAAATACAAAGGACAAAGAAAGACAGCATGTAGATTAAACAACATGCTACAAAAAGAAAAAAAGGGTCAATGATGAAATCAAAGAAGAAATTAAAAAATACTTTAAGACAAATGACAATGAAATAGATGTAAAAATCCTCAACAAAATATTAGCAAATAGATTCCAGCAGCACATAAAAATGATCATACACCGAGCTCAAGTTGGATTCATCCCAGGGAAACAAGGATGGTTCAATATATGCAAATCAATCAACGTGATACACCACATCCACAAAAATCACAGGTCATCTCAGTAGATGCAGAAAAAGCATTTGATAAAAATCAACACCCATTTATGATAAACACTCTTATCAAAGTGGATATAGAGGGAATATACCTTAACATATAAAATCTATGACAAACCCACAGCCAGCATAATACTCAACAGTGAAAAACTGAAAACCTTCCCACCAAAATTTGGGACAAGACAAGGATGTCCACTCTCACCTTTTCTATTCAACATAGTCTTGGAAGTCCTAACCATAGCGAATCAGGCAAAAAAAAAAAAAAAAAAAAAAAAAAAAAAAAAAAAAAGAGAAATAAAAGGGATCCAAATGGAAAGAGAAGAGGAAAAATTGTCACTATATATGGATGACATGATACTATAATATGGAAAACCCTGAAAGCTCAACACAAATCCTACTAGAGCTGATAAAATTATTTGACAAGGTAGCAGGATATAAGATTAACATACAGAAATCAGTTGTATTTCTTTATACTAACAATGAATTTGCAGGAAAAGAAAGTAAAGAATTAATCCCTTTTAAAATTGCATCCAAAATAATAAAATACTTAGGAATAAATCTGGCCAAAGAGGTGAAAGACATACATGGAGGATTACAAAATATTGATTAAGGAAATTAAAGATGACAAAGAAATGAAAAGATATCCCATGCTCTTCGATTGGAAGAATCAATACTGTTAAAATGGCCATTCTGCCCAAGACAATCTACAGATTTATTGTGATCCCTATCTAATTACCCCACACATTTTTCACAGAACTAGAAGACACAATCCTAAAATTTATATGCAATCACGAAAGACACAGAATTGCCAAAGCAATGCTGAAGAAAAAGAACAAAGTTGAAGGAATAACCTTCCAAACTTCAGGCAATACTACAGAGCTACATTAATCAAAACAGTATGGCATTGGTATGAAAACAGACATATCAATAAATGGAACAGAATAAAGAGCCCACAAATAAACCCACAGACCTATGGTCAATTAATCTTCTACAAAGGAGGCAAGAATATACAATGGAGAAAAGACAGTCTCTTCAGCAAGTGCTGTTGGGAAAACTGGACAGCAGCATGTAAATCAATAAATTTAGAACACTCCCTCACACTGTACACAAAAATAAACTCAAAATGGCTTAAAGACTTAAATATAAGACAAGACACAGTAAACCTCCAAGAAGAAAACATAGGCAAAACACTGTCTGACATAAATCTTAGCAATGTTCTCCTAGGCAGAGTACCCAGGCCATAGAAATAAAGGCAAATATTTAACCAATGGGTACAGTTAAATTTATAAGCTTTTGAACAGCAAAGGAAACC
The DNA here is from genome assembly GCF_009834535.1 of Camelus ferus. Taxonomy (NCBI): domain Eukaryota; kingdom Metazoa; phylum Chordata; class Mammalia; order Artiodactyla; family Camelidae; genus Camelus; species Camelus ferus. The sequence goes on from NC_045705.1 coordinate 639,127, forward strand.
ATAAACAAAACAAAATGACAATCTACGGAATGGGAGAAAATAATTGCAAATGATGTGACTGATGAAAGTCAAATTCCCAGAATATATAAACAGTTCATACAACAAGTAATTCTCCAGTGAAGACATACAAATGGCCAATAAGCACATGAAAAAATGCTTAGTATTACTAATTAGCAGAGAAATGCAAATCAAAACTGCAATGAGGTATCACCGTACACCAGTCAGAATGGCCATCATTCAAAAGCCCATGAATGATAAGTGCTGGAGAGGCTGTGGAGAAAAGGAAACCCTCGTATACTGCTGGTGGGAATGTTTGATGCAGCCATTGTGGAAAACAGGATGGAGATTCCTCAAAAGACTGAAAACAGACTTACCATATGATCCAGCAATCCCACTTCTTGGCACATATCCAGAGGGAACCTTAACTCAAAAAGATACATGCAACCCAATCTTTGTAGCAGCACTATATACAATAGCCACGTCATGGAAGCACCTAAATGTCCATTGATGGATGACTGGATAAAGAAGTTGTAGTATAGTTATACAATGGAATACTACTCAGCCATAAAAATAAAAAATGCCATTTGCTGCAACATGGATGGACCTGGAGAATGTCACTCTAAGTGAAGTAAGTCAGAAAGAGAAAGAAAAATACCATATGAGATCACTTATATGTGGATTCTAAAATGAAAGAAAAAAGAGGACATTAATGAGCTCACCTACAAAATAGAAACAGACTTGCAGACACAGTAAACAATCATATGGTTACTAGAGTGGGAAGGGATAAATTTGGGAGTCTGAGATTTGCAAATGTTAGCTACTATATATAAAAATACATTAAGAATAAATTTCTAAAAACAAAATTTCTCTGTGCAGCACAGAGAACTATATTCAATATCTTGTAATAACCAGTTAATGAAAAAGGATATGAAAATGAATATATGTATGTATATGCATGACTGGGACATTGTGCTGTGCACCAGAAACTGACACATTATAACTAATTGTACTTCAATTAAAAAAATACCATTATTGGAAATATGTACACATTTGCAAATAGAAAGTTCAGGTTCGAGGAAAGGTAAGAGGAAAGATAAGTCTATTTCTTGAGCAAATCTGTAGTGCTTTTATTGTGTGTAGTAATTTTGACTGACAATATAAATCTGTATTTTAATATAAAGAAAGTGCTTTGGGAAATATATTGCAATAAATCTTATTGCTTTTTTAACATTACCCTTTTTATGTAATGTCACATACTCTTGTCTTACCTTAATATCAGTTCAAAATATTCATTAATCTGCTTGAAATTTTCTGATGGCTGGCACATTGAAATGTTCTACATGGTTCATAATACATTTTTTCTTTTCCTCTGTAATATCTACATTTAGTCATTACACAGAAAACTCCTTGTTTTTTGCCAGAATTTCATTACAACTTCTGTAACTGTGAGGGAAATCAGACAAGTTTTCCATTATGTTGATACAGATGTTTATTTTATTATTTTATTTCAATATACTTTTTAAGGATTGAGTGTTTCTACTCTTTTCTCAGTCTGTTTAATTCAATATCTCTACTTTTAAGTGGGACAAACCTCTCAGCTATGATCCTTCTGCTTTGTTTTCTTCTTTCCTCAGTTTCCTCCTCTCCTTCCCTAATGAGAGGTGGGGTCGGGGGATACAAATGAACTTAACCCAAAACAAGTAATCTAGGTGACAAAATGCAGTTAGAATGGATAAGGTAGGTTAATTCCATTCCCTGTCTTTTGTGTCAAGATTTGGTGTATTGTCTAACTGCAGAATATTACATAAGGTTACTATTTTTAATTTTCCATTTCAAAACACACACACACAACCCTTTCACAGATTTGGGGGAAAGATTTACCTTTGTTCCTTTAAGAAAAATAGAAGTTTAATATCCCTTTGTCTACAAAACCCCAAATATCAGCCTCAGGAACACAGGACAGAGTAGTGGTTTTATACTTTATGTTGGAAAAACTATCATCTGAATTTCCTGCGAAAGAAGCAAATTCTTCAGAAATACTCTCAAAGACATCAATTTACGGAGTCTGGGTGGACTCAGGAATCTGTACTTCTATAAAAATGCCATGTGATTCTGGTTCAAATAATTCGAAGACCATGCTTTGAGAAATTTTAGCCTGAATTTTGGCTTCCTGGGGAAAAAAAATTAAAGTTCCAAACTGTCATTATTCAAAAAATAATATAGATCTTTCTCAACTTAGATAGGATTATGTCCCAATAAACTCATCATTAAGTTGAAAATATCATTAAGTTGAAAATGCATTTGAAAATGCACCTAACCTACCTACCAAACATCGTAACTTAGCCTAGTCTACCCATGCTCAGAACACACACACTAGCCTACAGTTGGACAAAACCATCCAACACAAAGCCTATTTTGTAGCAGAGTGCCGAATACCTAATATAATTTATTTAATAGTGTACTGAAAGTGAAAGATAAATTGGTTGTATGAGTACAGAATGGTTGTAAATGTGTTGATTGCTTACCCTTGTGATGCTGTGGCTGCCAGGGAGCTGCAGCTTGCTGCCCTGCCCAACATCACGAGAGTATAGTAATGCACATCACTAGCCTGGGAAAGGATCAAAATTCAGACTTTGAAGTATGGATTCTACTGAATGCACACTGCTTTCCCACCATTGTGAAGTCCAACCATCGTAAAAGGGGGGACCACCCAGGTTAAGGTCTAAAGCTTCAGGGTTGTGAGGTTACAGGAGAAGGCAGTGGCAAGTTTCTCATCACGTCTTCTGTGGGGCCAACAGTTGAGTCAGCACCCTAGTGATGTGTATGGAGCTGAGTGAATATTTCAGGACATTCTGTCACTGTCTACCAATTCAGGGAACGTGGAACAAATACTGGAAGGAGCTCAAGCTTGGTGGAGAATGTGGAACATAGTGGAAATGAGATTTTCACCAGATTTCCCAGAGGGATTCTACTGACTAATAGCAGGCATTGCTTGATGGGTATTTTAGGCACAAACTAAAAATCAGGCACAACGTATTGCATATTTCAGTAGGCAATAGGGTACTGATGAAATTCAGTCATAGACTTTCCCTGATCTCCCACAAGTGTCCAGAGAAAGGAAAGTCTGTGACTAGAAGAAAACCAAGACCAATGTTCGGAACTTGTTGGGTGATCATATTTTTCTGAAATAAATTCTCAGTGTTAGACTAAGATATCTAAACAGATTATCTGCCTTAAGCTCACACAGGGTATTGTCATGTTGTCTCTTTTGTAATGAAACTACTAAGACCAAAGTTACCAAATGTGTTAGAGAGACAAGGCCAGGGTTTGCATTCCCTCTCTCCTTCAATACTCTTCTTTCCTTGAAGAGGCACATAAAGATGTCAAAGAAGAAACACAGATATGGTCAAATATAAAGTAATGACTGAGATTGCTGGAACATTGTTAGAAATTCTAATACTCAAGAGTGAGAAAGCCTTGAAAAAATATAAAAATTTCAAAAAGGCATTTATAGATTTATTTTGTGTAAATTGACTTTCTTGTAATAAATTCTTCATCCTGATGTTGAGGTAGAAGGTCAGTATGTACACATGATGATGAGAGAGAAAATACTGTTTCTATTTTATGTACAATTACAGTTTAGGTCAACAAAACCCTTTTTTACTGACAACTGTCTACCTAGCACTTTTTCTGGTTCTGAAGATACAAAGATGACTAAAAGTATTCTTAATGTTAAAGAATTTATGGTCCAAATGAACTAACTAAACAAATTCTAATACTTTATTTAGACTTCCTCATGCTGTTCCAAGTTAAAGAGAGACTTAATATAGTAGTATTCTTTCTGCAGTCCCGTCTCTGTTAGTAGAATTCCACCAACAATTATATAACTTAGATTTTTCTTTTAATTTTTAAGATAACAATACTGAATTGTTGATTAAAGACACCAAGCTTCAAAGTGGTCAGTCACAAATGTGTATGTGGTCCATGGACTTTCTTTGACACCAAAAGTACTGATAATAATACAACTACAAAAATAAACAGAATAGAAAGGAATTTGATTTTAATACATAAATGAAGATTATAGAAAATTCATAGGTGCTTTAAATGAATCCAACACTCCAAGTCCAAAAGTATGCATTAATGCCATAAGAAGAAAATTCAGAGAATTCTGATGAACCAATTTCCAAAATTATGGAATATTTAAAAAATAGAATTTTTGAACTAAGGAACTATTTTCCTAGCTTTTAAAACAGAGAAATAAAGTTGATTGTATGTATTAGAAAATATAGACCTGAAAAATAATGATTTGGGATTTTAGAAAGAGAATCCATGATCGCCAACATTTATAGGTAATATATAGGCAGGTTTCTTTATTGATAAGATTCTTATACTCAGGAATAGGGAAATGCCACTTAGGGTCTAAATCTGAATTTCAAAAAGTTATTAATCTCTGAAAATACTTGTCAATGAATCAATAATTGACAAAAAAGATCTTGTATCTTAGAGATATTGAAAATTATTACTTGTAAACTGTGGACATTTCATTCTGTGTCTTGTTCACAAATCTAAGTTTCGCTTCAATAGGGGATAGCTCAAGATGGATACAAACTGGTGAGAGAAACACCAGTTTAAGGATGAACTGGAAACTTACTCAAAGGATTATTTATGTGATAACCAGGAAGAAAGAGTAAGTTGAGATCAAGAAACCAAGAAACACACTTGAGGTCAGAGGTCCAGAATGAACAGATTAAGCATTCAATCTGGCGAGACTAAACATAAACAGAGAAAGAGTACAGGTTTTTCCCAGCTCAAAAAAAAAAAAAAAAAAAATAAGAGTAAGGTGACAACTAGTCCTTTTTTTTCCTTTTGATAAACAACTTTTACTCCACTAAACTTTTCTCACATGGGCTTAATTCTATCAATTTTAATCATTTTTATTGCTCATTGCTGCACCTACTTAAGTTTTTTTTTTCTTCTTATTTTTGAGTATCATTTAAAAATGTAAAACACTGCACTGTGCTCTGCTGGAGCTATGCCATCATTCACATAGGCTGGATACCAGTCAGTTCATCAGCAGCAACTTATTACCATTTTTCTACCATAGGACAATTGGTTCCCATTTGCATTCTGGGAAATTTATTTTCCTGGAGCATAAAGAATAAAATAAATCAAGCCCACACACAGTGCCTGAAATGAGGAAGAAAATGAGAATCATGTCATGAGAAAATGTTCATTATAAAATTTAATTTTTTTATTGTCTTTGGTATCATGTTTCAAAAGATTACTAACGGCAGATAGTCTGTAATCCTGAGAGTGGTTGACTGGGTATTATTCTTATGAAACAGCAATTATATGCTCTAATACAACTTATCTCACCTTGCAGACTAGTTAACTTAATTCTGATCAGCTGCTACCAAAGACCCATTTGTTAGACATCTGCTATGCATAAAGCTCTTAGGTAGGTGCCTGTTCTAAAAAGCTCACAATTTATTGGCAGATATAAGAGACAATAGCGTTAATACAAGTCAAATACATAGAAGAATAAACAGTGTTATGGACGCACTGATATGGGAATAATTCCTTCTGTTAAGGAAATTGGGAAATGATCACAGAAATGACAGCTGGTTTGGGCAATAATGAATGAGATAATCAAGGCATAAAAGGCTATGGGAGCAAAGATACGGAGAAGTGAAAGCTTGCGATATATATTTGGGAAGTGGAGAATAACTCAGGGAGAGAATTCAGTATGGATAGAAGTAGTGGGGAAATGACAGAACATAGGACCTGAAAAATATGTTAAATGCCATATTATTATAGCTAATGTTTGTGGAAATATGTGAATATCTGGAGGTACTTGAAACAAAAGTAGTACGGAAAAAGGTGGTGTGAAATCCTGGAGAGCTTTTGAGACAGGTTACAAAATTTTGAATGGAATGGTAAAGAGAATGATAAAGAATTGAAAGTAAAAAACGTTTGAGAACACAAATGGCGTAATTAGTGAAGGAGAGGAGAAAAGAGTAGAGTCTGGGAAAACAATTGCCAATTAATTAGAGGTGGCCAGATAGTATATAAAAAATATATGAAGTATAGAATAATAGCAAAAGACATAGATTAGGGGATGGGTGTAGCTCATGTGGTAGAGCACATGCTGAGCATGCACGAGGTCCTGGGTTCCAGCCATAAATAAATAAATAAATAAATAAATAAATAAATAAATAAATAAATAAACAAACAAACAAACAACAAACAAACCTAATTAGCTCCCTCCCTGCAACAAAAAAAACCTAAATAAAGTCACTCTTCAAAAAAAATAATTAATTTAAAAAAGACATGGATATAACGTAACAGGCGTGATGGATATCTTGTTGTAAAGCAAATTTGAGTTGAGGTTAATAGTGGATACCATAAGTGACTCACCCCTCTCACCTCAGCATGTACCATCTCCCTGCACTCTGACCCAAATTCCAGCTGTCAACACCTCCGATTTTTTGCCTCGAAGTTGTCCCTAACCAGCAGAGGATAGGTAGGCTAGATAGGTAGGTTAGAAGCACTGGAGAGTCAGCCCTCAGGATCAGCCATCCTGAACAGATGACTGATGGGAATATTTGAATCGTTACCCGCATCGCCCTTGTCCCGCTGAGTAGGATAATTCTCAAATGCTTTCTCTGTCTCCCTCAATTCCTCACTAGGATTAAGCTCCCGGTCTTACATGGTAAGGTACTTTTTATTGACTTCTTTCGCTTCCTTGCATTAAATGATGTTTCCTGGAATCACGTGCCAAATACCCGAATTGCATTCTAATGGTTTTTTTCAAGATCTGCGTGGAGGAGAACCCAAATTAAGCTAGTTCTATTAGAAGTGGTCCTACAGAGCCTCAGACTGAAGGAGTAACAATGAACCAGTTTCTAGGAACATATCACCAATGACTCAATCGAAGTGGCTAGAGAGAACTCCTGGCACACTTTAACGTCATGATTACAAATGCTCCCACCCGGGAAGAATTAAGACAAAATAGAGATGAAATAGAACACACTGGTATGTTGGTTTTCTATTGCATCCATAACACATTATTACCTACTTAGTGACTTAAAACAACATAAACTGATTATCTTTGAGTTCTGTAGAAGTCCAGTAAAGGTCTCACTAGACTACCAAGTGTCTGTAGGCCTGTATTTTCTCTGACGGTTCTAAGGGAGCACCCATTTCTTCGCCTTTTCAGCTTTTAAGAGGTCATCTGCATTTCTTGGCTTCCTTCTACCTTCAAAACCAGTCATGCTGCCCGTCTCTGACCATTCTTCCATAGCCACATTTTCCTCTGACCCGACATTGGTCCTGCTTTTAAGAGCCCATGTGATTATATTGGTTCTACCCTAATAATATAAAATATTCTCATCATGTCAAGGCCCCTTAACCTAGTCACATCTGTGCATTCCCTTTCTCCATGTAAGCTAACATATTCACAAGTTCTGGGGACTAAGATGTGGATATCTTTGGAGGGCATTATCTGTCTACCCCAACTGGCTCGTGGGAAAAAAAAAGACAAACATTTAAGAGCTATGTGGACAACTGTACTTACGAAGGCTGTGTGGCTTGTTGATTTGAGTTAGCAGCCATCAAAATATAGGAAGGGAAAATAAAATATATAGACTCAGGTCAGGTAATTAACAACTCGAGGTAAGATATGAAAAATGGAAAAATATCTATAGTACTATTTAGAGAGACCCTTATCTCCCACAGGCAGAAGGCAGACTGAGCTGAAAATGAGACCAGAATCTCACTGAGACAGAAGCAGAGTTGAATTTACAGACCTAACCAGTCTTACAGTAAAGATGAAGATGTGATAGACAAAGATATAGAAGAGAAACGTAAGTGTGGATGTGCTTTGAAACCCTGAACATTCGAGTTCCCCTGAAATCTCTGGGTCAACAGGAAGGAGTAAGTCACGGAGCTGTTGGCATGCCTCAGGGGCTTGTTGGCTACTGGCTAGAGCATCAGTTCTTTGCCACATGGCCCTCTCAACAGGTGAAGTTACAACATGTCAGCTTATTTCCCCACACAAACTTTGAGAAAATACATGTTGTTTTCAGTTGCTAAGTCTTGGGGTAATTTGTTACACCACACTAGATAACTAATATAAAGTAGATAACAAAAAATTTATAATGCTCAAAAATTACCATAGAGAAAGCACTGAGCAGCAAATGGAAATAATAAATTTTACAGTGACAGGCAGGCAGACTTTGGTCCTTGGCTATCCTATAATTTTTCAAAACAAGTCCAATGAATGGGCTAGTTATGTCACCAAAGATGAAGACCATGCACTGGAATAACGGAATGGGTTTCCTATCATCTAGATGGACGTAATGATGAATACGCGATTTGCCAAGATCAGAGACTAACACGGATCCCTCAGCGTGGCGTATTTCCTTGGGGACAGTCACCCACGGAAGTGGCAAATTGGTCACATCAGATCACCTGATTTAGGAAGTCCTTTGTCTTTCCTGAGATTAACATGCCTTCTGGGTAAGGTCTGTCTTCACTGTCTCAGCGAGCATCACTATCTCAGGCTCACAAAGTACTGATTTTATGATCATGGAATTTTCATAGTCTAGTTTTGGGTTAATGAACCTCTTTGATAGTGAAAGAGATATTAAAATATAGGAACTTGAGAGCCATTTGTCCTACATTATACTGCACCATTTAGAAACTATTTCCTGATAGAACGTCAGAATGACTTCATAAAAGATACACCTGAATTGAGCTCTTTTGGGATGAGTTCTTGTGGAATTTGAATTGAATCCAACAGCTATTATATGACACTGTAGCCTCCACAGTAGAACAGATGTGTCTAAGAGTAGAAGTAGGAATACGTCCTTTTCACCATCACTGAATACCACCAACTCGCTTGGGTAATTTTTATCAATTTTCCTCCAAACTTCTGGCTCTGCTTGAGTGAGTTCCAGTTTTAGAGGGAGGGGAAACCACCAGGGGACACAGCAGAGTTCCGTTAAGCCTGGAGGTCTTACTGTCAGTGGATACTTTGTCCACTCCTACGCTAGGAGGAAAAGAAAGGAGTTACTACGCTCGCAGAAGCCACTGATTTATTACATTGAGGTGAAACGGTGACCGCTATGTTACTGGGATAGAGAGGAGTGTGTCTGAAATCAGGATGCACTGAGTTTCCTCTTGATTCTCTCATGCAGGGTGATAAATACAGGTGGGAAATCGCAGCAGGCAAGGTCTAACAGGGCAGGGTGACCAGGTGGAAGATCTGAGTTACAACACCAGGGATGAAGATCTGGCTCCCTGCATCAACAGAATTGTTGGCCGAGGGTGAGCAGCACCCAAAATAAACAGCAGAAAGAGGTTATGAATATCAGTTACAGCCTTGGGATTCAGTTGCTGCAGCAGAGAAAGTAATAGTGAATGTAAGAAACCAGAGAGAACGTTAGATAAATGTGAGTAATAGACGAGCAATGGTATCACCTATAAACATCTTGGAGATTACAGCTTTGGCAGAGGCAAACTTACATGTTCTTTATCCAATATTGTTTTATTTCCTTTATTTTCTGAACCCAGTCTCCAAACTTCCTGGCAGTTAGATGAAGTGACAGAGTCACAGACAATGGGACGTAAATAAAAGTTACGTTCGCCTGGTCCTTGATAGTATTGCATGCATTTATTCAGACTCTCCTCCCTTGACATTATGACCTAAAAGCTGTGTGTCTGATTTCAGAGCCCCAAAATAGAGGAAAGTTCCTTGACTGGCATTATTTTATTAAGTCGATAATAAATTACTACTGTATGAAGCCACTGAAAGTTCAAGGTTAATTTGTTACCACAACATTGCATAGCTTAACATGACTAATAATCATTAAAAAGAAGAAGAAAGAGAAGGGGAAGGAGAAGGGGGAGGAGGAGGGGGCGGAGAAATGCCTCAGGAGATGCACTTAATAGAATGAACACATCAGTAAATTTAAAGGGGCAATAGAAAATTGACCTAAGGGATTCTCTCAAATTGAAATGCAAAAGGACAAAGATATATGATGTAAAGGAAAAGAGTTACGATATACAGATAATTAATCCAGCATTTCCAACAAGGTTTAATGGGTAATTCAGGGAAAAGAATGGAGATCAAAAGTCTACAACAATCAAAGGAAAAAAAAAGAGAAATTTCTGTGCTCAAGGCTGCTGCAAGTCTGCCAATACACAAGGGCCACAGAAGGACAAATACATTGTATCTTAACCATCTAGCTATACTAGAGATGAGGTTCAGTTAGATTTCAGGACTGACTTGTTCCTTTTAAAAAAGGTATCAAAAAAGGGTGACTATGCAAAGGGACAATGTCTATCAAAAGATAATAATGAAATAAGTACAGAAAAAAGGAGGAATGAGAGGCTGTGAGGTCATTGAGCAAGGAAGAGAACATACAGATTCCTGCGGGATTTCTAGTATTAGAGATTTGGCTATATTATGTTTTCTGTCCTTAAAAACCAAAGAAATTTCTTTTTACCTTTCCTTCAGTTTGTCTATTTAGGGTTCTCTCTGCCTTGCAACAAAAGAGCAATATCTAAAATAAACAGTATTTATCAATTTGATCTTTAGCTAACTCTCTGCAGTCTTGTATCCTTTAACTTCAGTACTTCTCTCCTTTTTTATTCCTAGAACTTCACCATTTTCCTAGAACATCGAATCCTTTCCTAAATACTTGCTTTTGTCTGCCTAAAAATGCCTTTTTCTCTTTCTCTACCAGGCAAATTCATATTTATTCTTTAAGACTCAGATCAATTATATCCAAGATCTGTGAAATTTTTTCCAGTGCCTTAATGGAGACTCACTCATCCTCTCCTTATATTTTATGGCCTCATGTTCACATATTTGTCAAACTTCACTGGGTGGTGATGCATTAATTTTGTTACGTATTTGTCTTGCCCATTAGACTTTCAGTCCTTGAGCACAGGGTCAGTGCCTTGTTCACTGATGTATATATTCAATGCCTTTTACAATGGAGGGCATACAGTGCTCGCTCAGTAAATGAGCAATCCAAGAAATATCCCTGATTACATTAAACAGCAAAAGAAATTGTTCACGTTCAGTTATTTTATTATGACCCACCAATCACAAAATATCAAACTAAGAATGGTGGGTTTTCAATGTCGTGAGACTGCTAAAGTAATAAAATCTGCTTTTACTTTAATTTTATTTTTATTCATTTATTCATTTAGCTTGATACTCTGAGCAAACGAAAGAATTTGAGGTCAGGAATGCTGAGAGGACCATTAATTCAACAACCACCAAGGCATATGACAGCCCTCAAGGCAATTTAAGATCTGCTAATCTCACCAGCTGCTTCTGGAAGAGTCTGCCAAGTAGTTAAACGCTGTGGAAAGCAATTGTTCCCCATATGACATCTGTGATTTCAGGTGGGGTACAGTGTTCCCTTGTGACTAGACCAGGGACAAAGACATTCTTTTTACTGTTTTCTTCAATGTTTGGACAGAAAGCACGTTATTGAAAATACTTTTTTTCCCCTCACGTAGAACAACAATCCTGGCTGCACTGCCTTCATGCACATAATAATTAAGAGAAAATTATAGATGGCATACGTATCTATTCTTGAGGAGGACAAAGGGCACTGTCTGTGTTTGCATTTCACTGAGGTTTTAATCTGCCGTAGACATATTTTCCCAGTTAGCAGCTTATGGACGTGTAAGCTAATCACACTCACACGTGTGCGTACACTCACAAACACAGACCATCTTTTCGGTTTGAATTGTACATTATGTTACTGGAATGAAGAAAAGATTTTCTACAATTACATGGTTGTAAGCACTTATTTAAGGTCTTTTATTTGTCCTAAAAAAAATAACAGGCTGATTAAAAATCCAGTATAGAATCATTGTTCCTTTTTTTTGAATAAAGCAATATTTTGTTTAAAGTATTTTGTATTTCATTTAGAATACTTTTAGAATATTGATTTAAATTTAAACATATAGACCTAAATTGCATTCCCAGACATTTCAAATTGCTATTTTGAATTGAATTTTCCAAATAGACTGTTCAGCCAGTTACAGCTTAGTTTTAGAAAAGAGAGCAGAATTATGATGAAAACTGTTACGTTGGTTTTTGGGTGACCTCTAAAACTAAAATTGCTTTTAATGCTTTTCTTCTCACTCATCAAGGAGGTTTTATTATATTATTTCTATTTTTGTTGTGATGTAATGTACATACAGCAAAATTCACCCTTTTTAGTACAAAGACACAATACTGACAAATGAATACACTCATGTAACTACTAATGCAATCAAAATGCAGACTAGTTTAGTTTCATCGCCTCAAATAATGTGTCTATGCTTCTTTGAAGTCAAACCCTAACACCACCCTAGCCACAGAAAGCAATGATCTGTTTTCTCTCCGTATATTTGTCTCTTTAGAATGGAATGAAAATGAAATAGTTTTAGTATGTACCCTTTCCCTTCTGCCTTCTCATACTTAGTATATAGTGAATGTGAGCTTCATCCATGTTGTTGAGTGTATCAGAAAGTTACTGAGTCCAAACTCATTCTGCTCGCCTCATAACAGGCCAATAAATTGGGAGATGAGGTGTTGAGGCAAAGAATAGCGACTTTATTCGGAAAGCTGGCAGGCTGAGAGCACGGCAGACTAATGTCTTGGAGAATCATCCTGCTCCAGTCAGAATACAGGCTTCTTTTATACAAAAAAAAAAAAACAGGGAGGATGTATGGTTGGTTGCTGCAAACTTCTTGCTGCAGGAATTATTTGTTCTTGGAATCCTTTGTTCTTGCAGCCGTCCACGTGGGTCAGGCCATGGTGTCCCTGTAAAACCTCCAACAAAACAAAAGTTATTCTCTATTTTGCAACTTGCCATCTCTAAGTAAGTGCGGAAGTGCTAACATCCTTAAAGGTCAGAGCCCCAGGAATAGGCTCTCCTGTACATTTCAGGCTAAAGGCAACGTTGTTTCACAAAAGGAGCAGAGCTGGCAAGACTAAGCCTGGAAAACAGGGCACAGTGATTAAAACTAAAGGAACAGATCCAATATGGAGTCAGATTTATTCTCCTCTATTACAAGAACTGTGTCTCCTTCTGTTGTTAACCACTATTCCATTATATGGAAGTGTCACAATTTGTTTATCTATTTACTATATAATGGATGTTTATGCTGTTTCCAGTTTGGGGTAGTTATGAATAAAAACCACTATAAAGATTTACATCTAGGATATTGTGTAAATAAAAGTGTTAATTTCTCGTGGGTAAATACTTAGGAGTGAGATTGTTCAGTTGTATTGTAAGTGTACATTTAATTTTATAAGAAATTGGCAAATAGTCTTTCTAGGCACATGTCACCTGGTCTGCTTGCCCGGTCCTGATCGTTCTGGTGAGCACCATGGAAGGCTTCTGAAGAGGGGCGCATGACTGTGAACAAAATATCTGTGTGTCTGTAGCTTCCAAGAGTTATATTCTCTCATGGTTTTCTGTTAACCTGCACTCTGCCTTTACACATGTGTTAAAAATGTAGCTGAATTCTCACTGCTTCTGATAGCACCTGGCGTATTTTCCTCCATGCTGAGTCACAGGTAATCCTGGGCTCATGTCCTATCGCTTCCAGGAAAGTCTTACCTTTCTTTAGATTTCAAGTCTACTTCATGGCTATGCAACATCAGCTTTCTGATTGGTTTAAGAAACCTTGTGATATTTGCAGTCTGTTTTGTTGTTGTTGTTGTTGGAATGGAAACAATGCTTCTTCCAGTTTTTTCTGTCCTAGGAGGGAGCTTAACTGAACTCAGCTTTTTAATGAGACCAAATCATAATTTCTGATGCTCTATAAGCACATTTACATAAATAATTTTCAGGTAAGGGAGCTGTCTGGTGAAGGTGAGCCTTGGTAGAAATGCATGGAATATTTTAAATGTAAATTGATTTCTTTAGCTTAGTCATCTTGGAACTCTAAGAAGATATCCTCTGGAGTCGATGTGAAGTTTTACAAAACATAGTAATATAATAAAAGAATGGCTACCATGATCATTGTACATTCACATCATGAAGACAGAACTGCATATGAAATGGTCACATATAATTAGCCAGTCGGACTTGTTTTAAAAAGATGGTGAGGAAAGTCCATCCTTGTATTGAACTTGTTGGTTCCTGGTTGTGTTATAAGTTGTGCATGATCACTTGCTTTCTCTTTTCTTTCCATATCATTTGCTCAATTCAACATCCAAGTTCTTCTGCCAAACTGTGCGTATTCCTTAAGACCCAAACTATTTTCTTCTAAATCCTGCCCCTTCCCTCAATGGGGGCAGACATCACCTTGCTTTTGATCATGACCTGACTCATACAGTATGTTATACTGTAGTGGCAGATGCTACATGTTACCTCTGGCTTTCTTCCTTAATCACAGAACTTTAGTTTTTTCAGAGTATAATTTTCTTCAAATGTTCCTAGTTACCAATTCTTTGATAAACTGGGAATATGAGGGGGTCCGCAATATAATTCCATCTAAGCTTGCCAACTTCACCTCATCAGTCCCTAACTCAAACACCAAAAGTCTTATGATGCCCTTCACAAACCATGCTATTTCTCTTGTCAATGCCTTGCCTCAAAATGCCCCCTTTTGTGCAGTCTTTTCCTCACTCAGTAACATATTTGAAATATTAGCTCTGAAGGCACTTACTTACAATCCTTTCCTGATCCCTACGGTGTGTTATGTTTACCTCTGATACGTTGTCTTTATCATCCCTTTCATTACATACGTTATGGAGTAATCATCTATCCACTTTTTTCACTCCTGTCCTTGCAAGCTGGGCTTTTGACTGCTAAGATTGTCTTACTCAGCATTATTTCCTTAGCACAATGCCTAACACGTTCTACAAATGTTTCTGTTTGATGTTTCACTTAGAGGACTGTGCTTTTCTTGAATGAAAATTTAGTGAATTAAGAGTTTAAAAATATAAGCCACTGGCTGGGAAAAAAATACTTGCAAAAGACATAACTAACAAAGGATAACTATCCAAAATATACAAAAAGTCTTAAAACCCAATAATAATAAAACAAACAACTCAGTTTAAAAATGGACAAAACATTTCAGCAAAAAACAAAAAGGTATACAAATGGCAAACAAGATTATAACAGATGCTCAACATCACATATTATTAAGGAATTGAAAATTAAAACAACAATGAGATACCACTACACACCTATTTGATTGGCTAAAATCCAAAACTCTGACAGCGCTAAATGTTAAAGAGGGTATAGATCAATGGAAGTCTCATTCACTGCAGGAAAGAATCATGTATATAGCCTCTTTGGAAGACAGTTTGGCAATTTCTTACGAAGATAAGCATACTGTTGGCCACGTGAAACAACAATCATGTATTTTGTGATTTACTCAAATGCTTTAATAAATGTATGTTGGCAAAAAACCTGGCCATGAACATTTATAGCAGCTTTATTTATTCATAATAGCCCCAAACTGGAAGCAACCAAGATGTCCTTTCATAAGTGAGTGGATAAACAAACTGTGTTATATCCATACAATAGAATGTTATTCACTAGTAAAAAGAAATGAACTACCAAGCTACAAAAAGAGGCACAGAGGAAACAAATGCATGTTGCTAAATGAAAAAAAGTCTCAATAGGCTACATACTGGTTTTATTCCAACTATGTGATGTTCTGGAAAAGGCAAAATTATAGAAACAAAAAAAGTGGTTGTGAGGGTAGGAGGCGGAAATGAGAAATGAATAGAGTACAGAGGATTTTTAAGGCAGGGAAGCAATTCTATATGATACTAGAATGGTCAATACATGTTATTATACATTTTTCAAAATCCATTTGAAGCACATCAGAAATGAACTCTTTATTGTAATAGAAGAGAACAAATCTGACTCCACATTAGATCTGTTTCTTTGGCTTTAACCCTGTGCCCTGTTTTCTAGGCTCAGTCTTGCTGGTTCTGTACCTTTTGTAAAACAGTGTTGCTTTTTGCCTGAAATATACAGGAGAGCCTATGCTCAAGGCTCTGACCTTTAAGAATAGTAATACTTTTGTTCTCCTAGAAAGATAACAAGTTGCAGAAGGCAAAGTAACATTTGTCTTGTTGGAGGTTTATGGGGACACCATGACTTGACCCATGTGGACGGCTGCAAGAACAAAGAATTCGTACAGC
This sequence comes from Camelus ferus, assembly GCF_009834535.1. NCBI lineage: Eukaryota > Metazoa > Chordata > Mammalia > Artiodactyla > Camelidae > Camelus > Camelus ferus. Next base: position 655,310 of record NC_045705.1, read on the forward strand.
AAGAAGTTTGCAGCAACCAACCACACCCCCTCCCCTTTTTAGTATAAAAGGAGCCTGAATTCTGACTTGAGTAGGATGGTTCTCCAGGACATTGGTCTGCCATCCTCTCGGTCCGGCTTTCAGAATAAAGTTGCTATTCCTTGCCCAATACCTCATCTCTCGATTTATTGGCCTTTTGTGCAGCAGCAGAATGAGTCTGGACTCAGTAACAATGTAAACTATGAACCTTAGTTAATAAGAATGTATCAATATTGATTCATCAATTATAACAAATGTATTACACTAGTGCAAGATACTGATCATAGTGGAAGCTGTGGGAGGCATATGGGAATTCTGTACTTTTCGCTTAATTTTTTGTAAACCTAAAACTGTTATAAAATACAACATATTAATTTTTTTTATTTAGTGCACAGCAATTTATAGGATGCAAGGTATCTCCTCCTTGAGGACCATGAACATGACTTAGGAAATGATCTGAAGAAGAATATTTAATGTATCCTAGAGAGAGGCAGGTGCCCTGGGACTGTGTGCAGCACTGATCTGTGAATGTTGGAATCAGCCGTGGATCATGAGGGAAGACAAGATTATGGTTAAGGCTACATATGTTGCCAAGATACAGTCCTGCTTTTTGTAAAATTTGATTCTTCATGCCCATTAGTCAAAATGGGATGGATTATGAGAAAGAAAACCAAAGAGCTGGCTCACTGGCCTCCTCAGGACTTCACAGACCCAAAGGCTTGCTTTATTAAATTCCTACTGAACTCTCAAAATAGCCTTGGGATATATGTAAGACAAACATTATTAGTGCCATTTTATAGATGAAAACACTAAGACTCAGAAAAATTGAAGTTCCAGTTGGACTTAAAGTAGGTGTCCAGTCTCCATATCCTCCAACTGACTCATTAGTGCCCTATTGTTAATATATGTATGTCTATGTATCTCTTTATCTCTCTGTTTATTTCCCTATGACACTCTGGCAAAATAGCTACTATAGAATAAACTAAACAGTTTTGAAAAATTAAATTTCATTATTTTAAAAGAGACCATGGGCTTTAATATTTTTGCCTTGAATTTGGTGTCATCATTTTTTATCTTCCCATCTACATTTTTTGCTCCAATGTATAATGAAAGCTCATCTTTTCAAGCTCATCTTTTCCAGCTCATCTTTTCCAGAGGACTTTTTCTTATTATTCTTTCTTTACTTCTTCCTCTTTTACTTATTTATATAAATAGTTTTATGGCATTTTCAAGTACACTTGACTTACATATGCTCAGTGAAATTAGATTATATAAGTTCTCTGTCCGTATCAATATCAAAATCCTTTGTGTATAAAAGAATTTTATATATTTCCAAATTAAATAAAATTTGATAATGAGTGAAAACAAGTAATTCAGATTACGTTGAAATTTTAGAATTGATGTAGGATTTTGCCATATGGAGAACAGCAAGGCACTTGACTAAGGAAGATTTTTGTGTTATCAACACAGGGGTATAAGCAATATTAAGAGAGATTCTAAGAAATAAACTAAAAATGGCATTGGTAATGCGTACATATACAACAGCAGTGATGAAAAATTTATAAACAAATCAGGACTTCTGATGGCTCAGACATTTTATTTTTCCAAATGCATCCTTCAGATAAGTTTGAAATCGAGTTCACTTGATAAATGTATTTTTACAATGTATTTATAGGAGCAGCTGTTTTAAACTCAAACCACTTACATATACAAACCATTCATATTTGTAATGTAAGCTTTAATTATAGGCTGAGCTAAACTGTAAGATCTATACAGAATAAAAAATTACACTAGTGTGATTATAATTTTATGTTGATTGTTAAAATTATTTCACACAAGAGATTTGTTATGTTTAATAGGACTGAAATTAGAGCATATCAATTTAGTATATTACCCGGCAAGTAAATGGAACTGATAATTGAATGACTATGTTCATTGCTGTAGGGATATACTTTGTAAAAAAAAAGATAATATTCTACCTTGAAAGCGCAGCAGTGCACAGCATGCACCTTTGTTGTGCATGGTCTAGAAATGACATATCTTATTACTTGTAGTTTTGCACGCCTCCATGCAGTGGTCCATGATGGCTCTCTTGAGTATTCCATTATGAGTTAAAATAACTAGTACACATGTCTACAACCATTATTAAAATAATGAAAATCTAAAGCCCCATTCAGCTAGCTCTCAATGCTTTTACCTCTCCTTATGCTGAATCCTTTCTGTAACCAGTAGCCTCAGTACAGAGAAAAGCAGGAGTCCTGGACACTGGAGATGTAGATTGACCAGCAAACCATTATCTCTGAGAAAGAAATGTCCCCATTATCTGTTATTTCACTTACTAATTCATTCAGCAGATGTTTACTGAGCACCTATTATGTGCGAGGCACTAACATGAACACTGGAGATAAACCAGTAATCTAAACAAGTTGAATCGTTGCCTTCCTGGAGCTTACATATTAGTTGGTGAAAGATGGAAAGAAACAGGTGAAAAAATAAATAAATAAAATCATGACATAAAGTGATCAGTATGCAAAAAAAATACAGAATGGTAAGAAAGTTAGGTTGCTCAGGGACGGCATATCTGATGGAATAAAATTTAGTTAAAGACAAACAGGAGAATGCTATGTAGCTTTCCAGGAAGTGTGTAGAAATCAGAGGGAACAGTATGACCAATGATCTTAAAGAGAAACATTGTTCCTAAGAAGCAAGAAGAAGAGCAAGAAAGCCAGTGGACCTAGAGTAAAATAAACAATAGAGACACTGGCAGGAGATAATGACAGAGCATAAGTAAGATGGTAGATCGTTAGAGCCTTGCTGACAATAGCCAAAATGTTGAGTATCTGGATAAACGGTAAAAATCCATTAGAAGTCTTCATTATATGTGAGAAAAAGATGTCTTTATCACTAGAGGTGTTTTCTGGAAGTCCATCTGTTTGCTCATATTAAAAGGGTTTATGACTGTCACAGAAGTGAAAGTTTGGGAGTCATTAGTAGTTAAAGATTCAGCCATATAGAATGGTGTTACTGTAAGTACACTGAGCCAGAAAAATAGCATTCTTCAAAAGAATGTATAAAAGAAAAAAGTACATGGCTGAAGAGCTCGGGGATAAGGCAGATGCAGGACTAGAGCAGCCATTACGAGGCAGAGAGCTGGATAAATTAGAGCAGCAATCATTACTTAGTTCAGTAAATGAAAGCAGAATTCTGGACTAGGACAACTGCAGAAACTGGGCCAGAGAAAGGCAGTTTTATTGACTTGTCTTTATGCTTGGAAACCTCACAAGATGACTATGGTAAACAATTCAATTCTGTTTTATCTTTCCATTTTTAAATTAGAAATTCAGTCTAGTGAAAATATGCCGGAATTAGAGAGTTTTATTGGACACCGGTGACCATCTGATCTACTGATTCTTGGCTTTGGCAGTATACTAGATTCATTTGGGAAGATTAAAAAAAATACTGATGCCTGTGCCCAAACCTGTATCTATTAAATCAGAATCTCTGGGATGTAGGGTCTTGACATTATTTGCATAGCTTCTTGCTTAACTGTATTGTGTAGGCACAGTTTATAACCACAGATCAATTTCTTACCTGTTTCTTCCAGCTCTATATTCCAAGGATTCTCATGGAAGTGACCATCATTTGATTATTTTTAGCTCTTTCCTATATGGAATCAACATTTACCTCTATCCCTTGGTCACTTTTCTCTCCTATGAGGTCACACAGAGCAGTCTGCTCTGTCTTTCATTTGACAATCTTCAGATATTTGAGACTCTCTTAAACCTCCTCTTCTTCAAACGTAGTATTCTTATTTACTACAATTATTTTTCCTAATGCATTGTTTTTTATTTTTTCTTGAAGTATGGTGAGTTTATAACATTGTGTTAGTTTCTGCTGTAGAGCATAGTGATTCAGTTAAATATATATATATATATATATATATATATGTATGCACACACATATATATAGATTCCTTTTCATATTCTTTTCCATGATATGCTATTACAAGGTATCGACTATAGTTCCCTGTGCTATACAGCAGGACCTTGTTGCTTATCTATTTTATATATGGTAGTTAGTATCTTCAAATCCAGAATCCTGTTTATTGCTCCACCCTCTGTACCAACTGCCCCCACCCCAGTTACCATGAGTTTGTTTTCTATGTCTGTGAATCTGTTTCTGTTTTGTAAATGAGTTAATTTGTGTCTTTTTTTAGATTCCACATATGAGTGATATCATATGATAATTTTCTTTCTCTTTCTGGCTTAATTCACTTAGTATGACAATCTCCCGGTCCATCCATGTTGCTGCAAATGCATTATTTTATTCTTTTTTATCACTGAGTAATATTCCATTGTATATGCATACCACTTCCATGTCTTCACTACTGTAAATACTTCTACTATGAACATAGGGGTACATGTATCTTTTCAAATTAGAGTTTCCTCCAGATATTTATCCAGGAGTGGAATTGCTGGATCATATGGTAAGTTTATTTTTTTTTAAGGAACCTCCAAACACAGTTTATAGAATTATAAAATAATACATAAAGAAAATCACAGAAAAGACAGTACCATTTAGAAAAACACACTAGGATTATAGCAGATTATTTGCCAGAAACTATATAAGACAGAAGACAATGAAGTAACAGATTTAAACAATTGAAAGAAAATAAACAAACAAAAAATAAAACAAGGAGAGAAACAAACAAAAACTGAAAAGCCAGAACCCTGAGCCAATGAAAATGTGTTTGAAAACTTAAGGTGAAATAAACATTTGTCCAGACAAACAATAACTGAGAAAATTCCTTTTGCTGTAAGAAATATTCAAGGAAGTGTTCTTCACAGAAGGAATATAAGACCAGAGAAAAACATGAAAATTAGAAATAAATTAAGAGCTGTAGATGGTAAACTTGAATATATATATGATACTATTTTTCTTTTTTTAAAATTGGTTGAGATGAATGTATCCTGTTTGAAAATGGTAGCAATGTATTTTGGAGTTTGTAAACTATTAAAAAGTAAAACGTTTGACAAAAATAGCACACAGAAAGGGAGGGAAGAATTGGAAATATGTTGCTGTATGATTCTTTAAGTATATAAGAAATGGAGCAATATTATTTGAAAGTAAACTTGTGATAAGTTACATAAGTATATTGGACATTATGAAGCAATCTCTAAATTAAAGAAAATTAGGAAATGTGTTATACTGGTATAAATAAAATGGAGTCATAAAAAACAACCAAATTAACTTGATGAATCCCAAATAATATAAAAACTAAAGACAACAACAAGAACAAAAAAGAGCTGGGGGGTCAGTGACAAGATGGCAAAGTAGAACAACCCTGAGCTCACCTCCTCTCAAAGGTATACCAAAATCACAACTATTTGCAGAAAAATGATTGATAAAAAGACCAGAACCTACCAGAAAAGATCTTCTACAACTAAAAATATAAAGAGGAGGCCACACAAAAAAAAGATAGGAAGGGAAGAGTTGTGACATGGGCAAGTCCCATACACTTGGTGGCTGAACCATACGCAGAAGAATTACTACTGAAGAAGTTCTCCCAAAAGAGTGAGGGGCCCAAGCCCCTCACAGGGACACCCAATGTGGGAGCCTTACACCGGGAAGATGAACCCCCAGAGCATTTGGCTTTGAAGGCCAGCAGGGCTCACTTTGGGGAGTCCCAGAGGCCTGGGGGAAATAAAGACTTCACTCTTAAAAGGTGCAAATCTCACATGCTTTGAAACCCAGGGCAGAAGCAATCATTTGGAAGGAGCCAGGGTCAGATCTTCTTGCTGACCCTGAAGAGGCCCCCAGAGGGGCAAGAGGCAACTGCAGCTCATCCCGGGGACGCAGAGGCAGCCATTTAAACGGGCTCCTTCTTGCACGTGGACACCAGTGCAGACGTTCTGAGATCCTCCGTCTAGGTTATTAACCCCAGGATGCAGCCCCAGCCTGGTCCAACAGTCTGTAGGCTCCAGTGCTGGAATGCCTCAAGCCGAGCAACTAACTGGGTAGGGACACAGCCCAACCACCTGCAGATAGGCTGTCATAAGACCCCCATGAGCCCACGGCTGCCCTTAGACATGACCTTGCCCACAAGAGGGCCCAGGGCCCAGCCTCACACATCGGTGTTCAGGCACTAGACCTGGGACCCCCAAGGCCCTCTAGCCAAAGACCCTGAGACGCAGCCCTACCCACCAGAGGACAGACACCAGCAGTAAGAAAGCTGTAAGAAAACCACAACCTTGTAGGTCCGTGGAAACAACCCAACCACTAGCCGTCCAGATGCTGCCCTGGAACTGGCTGTGCCCTGGCCTGACCCACCAGTAGGCCAAGAAGGGCTGTAAGACAGCCCAGATCCTGCAGCCAACTGCATCTTAACTATCATTAATCTGACACAAGTTCTGGGACCCCTGGGCTCTGACACAAGACTCTAGGACCTGGCTCCACTAGCCAGTAGGCCATCACTAGCCCCAGGACCCGGTTTTACCCATCAATTGGCAGGAAACAGCCCTGTGGTGTCCTGGATACTGACTGCCTACTGGTAAGTCAGTACTAGTTCCAGAGCTCCCCACCCCTTGAGGCCCTGCAGTCAGCCACCTCGTGATCTGATCCCACCAGCCAGGGGCTGGCAGTCTTTACACAAGGCAGGGCCTGGTAGTCAGTTGGACTGAGGGACAACTAAGCCTGCCAGACTGCCCACAGTCAGCCCACCACAACACAAAGATCCATGCAGCCTTCAGAGGGGGAAATCCCAGAGCATATAGTTCTGGTAGTAGGAGGACAGTGTGCTCTGGGATGCATCGGGTGTCTCCAAAAAAGACTGTTCTCTAAGGTCAGGAAATATGACCAGCCTACTATATATATATATACACATACACACACACACACACACATACACACACATCCCCTGTGTGTGTGTATACATATATATGTATGTGTGTGTGTGTGTGTGTATTTAGCAATTTAGGCAAATGAAGTGACAGAGGAACGTGTTCCAAATGAAGGAACATCATAAACCCCAGACGAAGAACTAAGTGAAACTGGATAGAACCGATTTACCAAAGAAAGTGTTCAGATTGGTGATCAAGGAGCTTGGGAGAAAAATGGATGCACAGAGCAACAAATCAGTTTCTAACAATGAATGGCACTATATAAAGAACAAACAAACAGAGATCAAGGATACAGTAGAAAAATACACTGGAAGCCATCAGCAGGAGACTAAATGAGACAGAGAAACAGGTTAGTGAGCTGGAAGACACAGTGGTGGGAATCATGGACTATGAACAGGAAAAAAGACAAAAGAATGAAAAGAAATGAGGACAGTTTAAAAGATCGCTGGGGCAATGTCAAGCACACTAATATTTGAATTATAAGTACTATAAAATTTTCTTAAAAGTATTAATTATGTCATAACACAATTCAAGTTACTTTCCAGTGTATTTTAGTATACACACATTTAATCATATGCCATCCATCAGCATACTCTTAAGAAAAGTACTCATAATTCAGTCAATAATCCTGGGAATTTATAGTGAGCTTATATTTCGATGTTAGAGTTCAATATTTCTCCTACCTAAGCAGAAAAATGTAAATATTAAAGTGCTCTCAGGCTTGTTACTCTATGGGGTGCAGGTATGCAAAGATTATCAGTACACACATCACGTCTGGCATACGGGAACTATTTGGAGAGGCTTTAGAAGATACCGTTTTATTTTCGTGAAGCACAAACAGAAATAAAACATTAAGGCAAATCTGCCAATACCTGAGAGTTCCCAATACTAAGAAAGATGTGATCAGAAACCTTCAGACTAAGGAAAGTGTTCTCATTATTAGATTAGACTTTGTGGTGAGAATTTTCTTTGCACGCTAAGCTTGCACAATTCTATACTATTTGGTACATAACAGAATTGTCAGTAAGTTGCATCAAAAGAGTTAAAATTTAAGAGTGTTAGAAGGACTTTCAAACTCTAAAAATGAAATTACCTAACCCATGTCCTAATTTTGTATTTGTTTGTATTTTAGATTTTTATGATAAAGCTGACACATATAATAAGCAAATGTCATAGAGCAAGTTAACGCGGAGACAAAAATTGAAATCAGATCCTTTGATGTTCAGTTCAGATGATCTTGTACTGAACCATCTTATCTTTGTTTTGTATAATGTTATATATAATACTATTTTCCTGTTCTTTCTGAATCTGTTTGAATGTCTTTCTGGTGGTATTTTGTCAAACAGAATTATTTCAATGCATTTTGGTTGTTTTTTTCACTTTGAAATATACTCCTACATTCCTGGCTTGTTTTCTTCTTCTTCATTTTTTTTTCCTTTTTTTTTTTGGAATATGAGGTTATATTATATAGTAGCTAATCTCCAAAGAATGTGTCTTTGATGACACAACAGTAAATTCCATCATGCTGGAAATGATGATTCTTGTGGTTTGAGTTATATACATGAAGTCTTTATCACAGCCATGCCTTCAATTAAAAACAGCTCTTCGAATAAGACACAAATTAACAACATAATAAAAATAGTAAAGTAGCTAGATTCATGCTGGAGAATTGCCTATTTGTGCCAATAGATTTCCTTTCTTGATTTATTTATTTTGTGGGTTCAGAGATAGGAAAAGATACATATCTTTATGAATTATCAAATGAATGAGGTAGTCTAAGAATTTGCTTGAATTTCCAAGCTTGACAAGACAAATCTTACTTAGGATTCAATAAGAAACAGATGTGACAGGTGCTTCTATTTGTTTAACAAGGACATGATGATGTTATTTGACCAAATGTAGAGGTGTTCATGTAACTTATGGTGACGTTCTGAAGTCATCAACCATTTTGGACCAAAAGGGTGAAGAAATTGTCCAAATGTCCTTTTCCAAAAATCTGCCAGGTAATTAGACTGTTACAAATATTTTTATAAACCAAAATGAGATTTAAAGTGGAAAAAAATCCTCTGGGTAATTTGGGGAATAAGTAAATAAAACCAGAATTTATTTATCTTATGTAATTACTTCAGGAGTTGGCTACACACACACACAAACTCACACACTTACAACTTCCAAAAGCTGGGCACAGTCCAGTGAGAAGGAGATGGACATTTTCAGAGGCGGAACTAAGTGTAAGACTGCAGACGGTGCCAGGGGCTGGGGTGACTGGCTGTAGTATCCATGGAAGGATTCAGAGCAGGGATTGGCCATAAAAGTCTGGAGACAGTAAATATCTTAGGCTTTTCAGTCTCTGGAAAATACTCAACTGCATTGTGGAAGTAGTTGCAGACAATGCTTGAACAAATTTATTGACAGTGTTTCAGTAAAACTTTATTTAAAAAACACACAGAGAGAGAGGGCCAGGTTTGCCTTATGGGCTGTAGTTTGCTGACCCAGCCCGATACAGAAGATAGTAGAAAGACCAGAGGACTTGAACTGAGAAAATGTAGATTCAAATTTATCGTCTTTAGTAGCTTTTTGAACTTGGCCAAAAGTGTTATATTTCTGAATTTCCCTTCTTGCTCACTGCAATATAATAAGTGGGGACTGGAGTGCTATAGAGATAAAAGGAAAGAACATAGACCTCTTAGTTAACAGGAGCCATAGAACACACAATCTTTAAAAACCCATCCCATCACATTTTTCCCCTCAACTGAAATGTAAAGTGATAGCAAATAGAAAGGATAAATTCACAAGGACAAAATGGCAGGAGAGAAGAGGCCAGAGACAAGCCACATCTACACAAGTTCTGAATTTGGAAAGCTGAGACCAGAGTAGCAACTGCTTTATTAGAGTTAAGAGAGCTGAAAATTAAGTATGCAGAGCAGTGAAAGCTAAGAAGGAAGCTGCCTTGTACTCCCAAAACTTCAGAAAGTTTGGGGAACTGACAGTCGGTACAGCCAAAGGTGAGGATGCTGGGTGATGCTAAACAGAGGGAAGTTGGTACATGGGGCACTTAAACTGCCAGATCCACACGCCAGCCAGCAGAGCTTTCCTTCCCCACCCTTGCTCTGTGACAACAGATGGGAGATTTAGTCTCTGTATGTGTTGATGCAGTAGACTTTGAGCTCAGGGACATTAAGCTGACTGAAGATGGGTATTTAGTCTTACTGAATACAAAGAGGCTTAAATATAATCAGTATTCTGAGTGATTGCCCCTCAGCTGTCTACCAGAATACTGACAATATTCAAGATTATGAGCCTGGTAGAAATTGACTGGTGATGTAAGAGGGAAATAAAACAACTTTGCATATTTCATATTGATGTGACCAGGGCAGATATTCACCTCCTCTCCATTTTAACCAACTCAAAACCTGCCACTTAGCATTCTATTGTCTCACTTTAAAAATGAAGTCAAAATTACCAGATATTTGCAAAACAACCCTAACATGAATGGTAGACACAAAAACAAATAAATAAACTAAAGAATTTTAAGGAAACAGTGACCACGCGGAGTAGAGGGGAAAACCTTCAAAATGTATAATTATATCACTGGAGAGATGAAATAAAATATCTTATTCATAAAACCAAGAAAGAAGGCTATTTACAAAAAGTAATATCCAGAGAACAAAAACAAAAACAGGGAACTAAAAACTATGACGGCAGAAATTTTAAAATTCAACGTAATGATTGAAGTATGGTTTCACCACCCTAGAGAATTTCTCAAATTTTACTGCACATATAAATCACTTCGAGAATTTGACCAAATGCAAATTATGATTTAGTATCTCAGGGGCTGGACCTGAGATGATGCATTTCTAATAGGCTTGCAGATGACATTGATGCTGCCGATCTCAAACACACTTTGAGATACAAGGCTCTGTTTTGTAAAGTAAACAAAGAGATGGAAATCAGAGAGAAAATAAGAAATTAGACTATTAGTCTAGCGGATTTTATATCTGCCCAAGAGCAGGCCAGAAAGAGACAGAAAGAAGAAACTGGAGGGGGAAAATTTTTAAAAGACAAAAAAAGACAATTTTCCAGAAGATGAGTTTCTACATTGAAAGGGCTACTAAGTGTCTAGCACAGTAAGTGAAAAATGATCTACAGCAAGTCACATAATAAGAAAGTTTTAGAATATAATGTAGAGCTAAAAAGAAGACATAAAAACTGCCTATCATAAAAACTTCCAGAATACAATCGCTCACACAAAATTCACTCCAGCCAACACACACACACACACACACGCATGTGCATATCCACACACAACCTCATAGCAAACTTTTCAAAAGCCAAATAGTCAGGTAGCAGATATAACAATATTGCTGCCAGTTTTTTTGAATCTGGAACTCAATACCTAGCCTGATTTACAATCTGGTGTAGAACAAAATGAATATGTGTTCAAAAAGGGATGGTCTGCAAATATTTTGAAATAAAGAATTTAAAGAAGGCGGATGTAAACCTCCTGTGATCCAGAAAGCAAGGGATCTTGCAAAAGAGAGGCAAAAGGAATTTCTGTAAGGTTGGTAAAGTCAAAATTGACAGTTACATAACAGGTCTACATAGTAATCAACACTGATTGAAGCAGAGAACACATGTTTCCAGGAAAGATGTTACCATGAGTGGAGAGGGTCACTCAGTTAAAGGAATCACAGAAGAGTCTCAGGCTGGGCCCAGCGGATGAATGAGAAACCCTAATTGACTGAGTAGGGGACAAGCATTTTAAGTAAACTTAAAAAGATTATTTCAAGGAAAGATGAGAGATCCTTAGTGATAAGGTATCCAAAGAAGTCATGGGTACTACACAAAACTGGATATTTCAATAATTAAAATGAGACTATTATTAAATCATGATGTGCCTGGAGGACTTTTTAATGTCCAAAAGATCCCAGAGGAACCAAGATACCTGCCTTAGAGTAGATTTTAATCATCTGTGGGAGAGAAGAAGAAAGGTCATTTCCGGTTCCATCCTGCAATTCCAGCTTGCTCAGTGTGAAGGCTGTCGTAGAATTTTTATGGGCTCAAGAGTGTTGCAAAGACTGTGACACCGCTAATGCATGATATTTTGGGGTCCCTGGGCAGAAGCTAGAAGCATGGCTGAATCAGTGAGACAGAAGGAGGTGGCATTCCATTTGATGACAGGGTTTGGAGAAACTATTGCCCCACTTCTTGAAAGGGTTAGAATACTTTTACCATCTGTACTTTTGAAAACCACTGAAGTCACGGGGACAGAACTGCAGGACGGTTACATTGTCATAATCTCAGGGGGAGCCTCCATCAGCATCCTCTGACCCTGAAACAACGGATGTAATCTTAAAGCAAGTTGAAAAAGACAGCAACAACGAATTTTTATAAATTAGGCAACCAACCGGGAGGCTGTATTACCCTGAGGAGCTCCAGTTTTAAAGTAGAAGTGAAAGATACGTTGTGGGATAGGTGGTAATTTAGCCATAGGAGGTGGCAAAGGTAAGTAGGGAATCCTGGGACCTCTCTAACCTTTACACACTTGCCTTGATTCCATTCTCTGCATTAACAGATGAGGGCTACACATAGGGCTGTAAAACTGATATCCATGTTAACATACAGAATGAACTGTATCTTTCTCAGAAGCCACAGAGAAATCAAAGTCATCTGAAAAGCCATTCATTCACTTATTCACTCAACAGAATGTTTTGAGAGTCCACTACGTGTCAAGCACCACACTAGCCATTGGCAAGATAAAAAACTATCTCTCTTCACACACACACACACATATGTACACACACACACCTATACATATGTATGTTATATATAATATTTACATTAATGTATATCTTGTCATATTAATATATAATATAGTAATATATAATATGTATTATATATTACTCCTAGTGATAATATAATAATATAGTATTATGTATAATGAATGAAATTAAGTTATAATACTATTATATTATAATATAATCTATATTATCAGTATTATGTATAATATAATATTGAGATAGTAATGTTACTGAATTATTAATATATTATCTTTTATGATGTATTTCATTATTATATAATTACAGATAATATTATATTAATATATTTATATTATATATTTATATATATTTATATATGGATATATAAACTTTTATAAATCCTACAGAAACCTGAGGTTTTATAATTTTATATTGATCAGTAATGTTGACATCAGTTGAAATGTAGAAGACCATAAAGTACATATAATTGTAAATCAACTAATGGGTGGAAATAAAAACTGACACATGATTATGTAAATCCTGTAATTAAATATTTATATTATGCATAAGAGAGTGCCTTGAGCAAGAATTTACTTGATAGAGATCTATTCTGTGCCTTCACCTTTATTTTTATGAGTTTTTCCTATATATTTCTTTGTTATATTTTAGAAAAAGTACATGTAACAGCAGATACTAAGAAGAAACTAAATGATACAAATAAAGAGTGGTGATAAGGGACTTTATGAAGTCACATGGTCTGTGCCCTGTTTCCACAGAGTCTTCTACTCTTACCCAACTTCCCTTCCATCCCCAGGGAAGAGAGTCAGTAGAACTAAAGAAGGACCTGAAGAGAGGACTTGCCTTCTCTACCTTGGAGAGACTTTGGTCCTTCTCCCTGCAAAGCCCATCCCACCATATCTCAACTGTGACCCTCTTCTGGCCCTCAGTGTTTTAGAGGAAAGCTCTGTCTCCTGGAGGATGTAGACATTCAGTAATTACTATGGAGATTCCGTAAAACTAAACGATGTTTTTTTGAAAAACTTCTGAAGTATCTTTCTAGTAGATCACTGAGGAAAATATATAACCACCTCTTAATCTTGCCTAGAGCCAGAAAGGTGTCATTGATCGTTTCTGTGACCTTCCCTTAGTTACTGACTCCACTATTCTCTACATCCAAATTAGCCTTTGAGTCTCTTCCTTATTCCCTATTCCAGTAGCTTAAATATCATTCAAAGCCACCTCCTCGCGTGGATTACCCCAACTGGCTGCCTACTTGCCCCCCCCTTCCAGTCTTTTCCTACTATTTTTATTAACTCAAGTGAATAATCTGTCAACCGGAAGAAAAAACCAAGTAAGACAAGGTAAAAGTCTCACTGTGTTTCTCCACTACAGGAAATAACGGCGGCCTGTGGAATTACACAAACCGTGAGCTTCCTTCAAAGTTCTGCTCTCGCGTTATGAGTTCCGTCTAGTGCCCCAGCAGTTTCTTACCCATACCCACCACAACTGTGAGTTACTCAGCTTGTACCAAACATATGGAACAGTCCTCCTCCTTCCGAATAGTCTTCCTTCTGCTTCGAATTTCCTCAGATCTGCTGGCCAACTGTGTTTTCTAAGGATGGCCTCCACGTGGTGCATGACCTTCTGCAATGTTACTTTACAACTCCTCCATCAAGCAGTGGCTGTCACCACCCAGTCTGTTTAAACGTGGCCAAATTTTTGACAAATAGAATATGGCAGAAATGACTGTGCCAGTTCCAGGCATGGCTCTTAACTGGCCTCTCAGATTCTGCTTTCTGTGTTCTGGCAGCAAGGCTCTGTGTAAGCAGCATAGTTGCTCTGGGATCACTAGCATGTGAGAAGGTGCTTGAAGTTCTAGAGCTATATTGAGGGAGAGAGAGAGAGAAAGAGACAGAGAGAGGGGTCAAAGAGCGCTGATGCATCAAGTAATCATCTTAGAAGAGGACCACCCTGACCCAGGCACTCCAGCTGACGCCCTATGGGTGGACAAGACAACTACCCAGTTGAATCCATTCTGAATTCCTGACCCGTAAGATCATGAAAAAAATAAACGTTTCTTTAGGTTTCTGAATTTTGGGTAGTTTGTTATGTGGTAGTAGATAACAGAAAAATTGATCTAACTTTGCCTTCTTACCAAAATGCTTTCACCAAAGCTATCAGTAATCACCTAAACTCCAAGTCATGTATCTTTCTGTCCCCCACCCACTAAACTGTGCAGTAGTTTACACTGTTCATTGCCCTTTCTGTAAATATGATCCTGGGGTAGTTTGCACCTTTAATATACTGGTTCTCATTCTTTGTTTTGGGTCCTCCACTTCTGCTGGTTTCTTCTGTATTGGTTTACCCTCAGAATTCTCTCTTGATGATCCACTGATCTTGTGTGGGAGCCCATGATTGGGTTAATAAATTGTAACAGACGCCAGCCACTTGTGACCTTTAGGAAGAACAAATGTACTTTGCTAGCATGTGCCTATGCGTCTGCACTCCTGCCTCCTTGCTGTAAAAAGCAAAGACAATGCCTTGCTTGCATAGTTGGGGTTTTAGTTTAGGGCTGCTTCCAATGGCAAAGCCATCGTGTGTATCCATTGCTATAAACTCAGGACATGGCTTGTTTATCATAAGCATAGGTCCATAGTTCAGGGTTTACTCTGTTCATTGCAAAGCGACAACCCATGCCCTCAGCTATAAACGCTGGGCATGCTTCCTGCTGCTTAGATAGTCTGTAACCCCCAAGACAAGGGACTGGCTGGTCTGGTGGTCTGCTTTGTAATTGACATCTTCTGTCTGAAGAGTGTACCTTGTTCCCCTCTCCTCATGTCCGTCCTGAAGACTAGTTAAGCCTTTGTACTCATTGTGGATTCTATAATCTCTACCCGATCCTGTCTTTCCTTAAGCTCCTACATACCATGACTCAACTGTTGGTGATTTTTCCTCTGATTGTACACAATAAATGTGGGAGCATTTGAGAGGCTCATGGAGTTGGTCCCTGATTCCTTCTCACTCTCTTGATTTTCCACAGAGTCTTGAGTAATTCATTACGTCTTGGTGGGACTTTGGCCGGACAGAACCAACAATCTTGTGTCTATACATCTGGGACAGAAACTACATGAGATCAGTTCATCAGATGATGCAGTCAGAAAATATATTGCCAGGTTCAAAAGTAGAAAGTTGACAGTCAATATCCATTTAAAAAATATTCCTTTATGTTAATGTGTATTGTACCAATTTTTCCACTGACATTCTTGTTTTTAATAAAATTATAATTTAAATAACAAGTAGAACAATTTTCTCCAATTCCACAACCAAACTATTTTCATTTTAAACAAAAAATATAATTGGTAAAATTTTTTTTCCCTCCTGATTTGGCTCTGATGCAAAAAAAAAAAAAAAAGGAGGGGGGAATTACATGACATTTCTGTATTTCCTAATAATATCCACTTCTAAATTCTAAGAGATTATCCCTATATATTGTTGTTGTCATGTTTTCATATTTCTAATTTTATATTTTACTTTTTTATTCAAGATTATAATTCAAATAGTCTCTTGGGCAATTCTTTTTTTCACCCCTTGTAGGAATAATGGATGCTCTTTCTTCCGTGTTCCCAAGTACTGTCTCTCAACTGTAGGCATAGCTTTTGTTAGGATAATTAAAAGCGGGAGTTCTGAGTCAAGGCTAAGTGGACTCAAATCTTTTCTCTGCCCTTTAGGAGCTCAGTGACGTTGGGCAATTTGCTTCATCTTTTCCTGATACATCATGTGCTTAGAGATTACAAAAACTTGGTTTTATCCATCTGACACAAAACTGATATTCCAGAAATATCTGTGAGATGTATGAATTCGTTAGCTCTGTAAGACCCTGCTCCAGGGCTATTACCGTCATAAAAGTTGTCCTTATCTCTCTGGAAACCATTCATTTCTTTTCTAAAGCCCTATGGGTCTTTGTTAATCCCTCATATTATTACATGCTCCATATGTTACAATTACATATATTTGTCTTATATACCTAATTCAGTGGAAACTTCGAGAACACGGACTATGACACTCATTTTTGCATTCTTCAAAGAATCTAACATAACGCCTCGCTCATACTGAATGCTGAATGAATTTATCACATAAATTAATTTTGACCCAGTGACATTGTTCTTTATGGTATATATTTGCTACTAATTGACATATTCTGAGTTCTTTATATTTTTCATCTCATTATAGTTATAGCCTTCATGAAGCACTTTTATTATTTTTTAACTTTTTTATTGATTTATAATCTTTTTACAATGTTGTGTCAAATTCCAGTGTAGAGCACAATTTTTCAGTTATACATGAACATATATATATTCATTGTCACATTTATTTCTCTGTGAGCTACGATGAGATCTTGTGTATATTTCCCTGTGCTATACAGTATAATCTTGTTTATCTATTCTGCAATTTCGAGGGATTTCATGAAGCACCTTTAAAATTTACTTTGTTGGTTTTCTTTATTTTGTTATCTCTGCTCACCAAAATACAGAAATGATTTGAAATAAGAGTTAAGTGAGTTGTCCCCAGGGGCAGCAAGAGGAAAGGTTTAGCCATGTCGCCCTTGATCGGGAAGATGATCGGCACTGCCAGGGCCCCAGTGGCCATTGGTCCCTACGGTCAGGCTGTGTGAGTCGACAGGACCATTTACATTTCAGGACAGCTAGGCATGGACCCTGCGAGTGGACAGCTTGTAACAGGAGGGGCGGCAGAAGGAGCTAAACAGGCTCTTTCAAACGTGGGTGAAATTCTGCAGGCTGCAGGCTGGGACTTCACGAACGTGGTGAAAACAACTGTTTTGCTGGCTGCCATAAATGACCTCAGCACTGTCAGTGACATCTACAAAGAGTCTTTCAAGAGTAGTTTTCCTGCCTGAGCTGCCTCCCAGGTTGCTGCTTTGCCCAAAGAGGGCTGTGTTGAAATAGAAGAAGCAACTATCCAAGGACCTCTCGTGAGGGCATCACTCTAAGTGGGCCCCGTTTTACTTGGTCTGGAATTTTAATAATGGTTTCCAATTAATGTCTTAATTTTCATAATTGATGTTTGGAAGTGTAAGGTTGGTGGGCGTTTCTCAAGTTATTATGGAAGTACCATATAACAAGGGGGACTGAACATGGATTGAAGATTAATGGTGAACCTAGTTACTGTTGTTATGTTATACGCATGTATTGTAACACTGGTGTCACTGGATGTGGGAAGAGAGACCCGCAGTGCATAGTTACTCAGGTAAATAAAAATAAAGGGACATAACATGTAGGAAAGATGAGTCACTATTCCTGAGAAATAATAAAGAACACACCTAATTCAATTAAACCCTATTTAATGATGTGAAATATTTAGTTCTCATGTTAGATATATGATTCTGCTTTTACTTCAACAAAATTCAAGTTTTTAAGTTTGAATGGTAGAGATAAAGGAGAAACTGGACCAAAAGGAGGAGAAACTGGACCAAAATTTTATATAGATAATACTTGTCTAACGGAAATAAAATTGCATACAGATTTAAAAAAAAAAGAGTTAACTATTTTTCTTATACATATGCCTACATTTAATATGAAATCATATCATCATGTCTCACTGGACTATGACAAATGAATAAAATCAGTTTAACTCAAGCAAACAACTTGCATTGATTACACGCCCCTAATGCTAAATTTGTATATATTACTAAGTAAATAGCAAGTGTAATAACACTTTTCCTTTAAATTTTTCTTTCAGTATGTTAAACATAGCATTCTACGTTTTCATCCTGGTTTTGTTTCTCACAGCAAATTTTTCACGCGGGCTCAGAGGCTCACCTTTGTGCTTTCACTCTTTGCTTGGATGCAGTTGGAGGTTCTGTTCTCTGCAGCTGTTGCTCATTAAGTAAAATCTGCAGTGGAACTTTCTTTCCTTTTCTCCAAATGGAGACGTTTTGATTTGGGCGCTTCGTACAGTCTGAACTAAACGCCTGCCTATTTATGGAACTTATAGTGGGTGTCACTTTTGGTAATAATATTAAAAAAATTAAAGCCTGTTTACAGTTTAATGGATAGAATCAAACTAATTTTTGAAAAAAATATGTATTTTATGCATATAAATCTATTAATTTTCTCAGAATGTATACATTTACCAAATATATGTTAAGCCCGTATTGAGCTTGAGTGCGGTATGCATATAAGGATGCATCAGGTATAAACTCTTTCAATGCTTATAAGAAACATCTATTACATATTTATTTTTATTAGAATTTCAAAAGGTAGCCCACATGGTCTATCTATCAATCTATCAATGTTAAGAAACTACCCAATGATGGGATGTGAGGGCCATCTGGCTTCTCCATCTATTGCCCCATTGATTACCAGGGTTGATTCGGCTGATCTGGCCATCTAGGCGGGTGTCCCCTTCCTCCCTCACCGCTCCGTGTGTGTCCCTCCCAAAGCTGCACACTCGGTCGAAGAGGACCACCATCCCTGATAGAGGAGGACCCTTCTTCTCGGTCAGGGGTATATGAGTAGCTGCGATCCCCTGCTGGAACCTTCAAACAAGCTCTCAAGAAACTACCCGATGATGCACAATTAGGAGAAACTCAGACTTCTCTGGTGTGCTCTATTCATGACCCCAGCCTGCATCCCTGGATCCTAACCCCTGGTAGGGAATAGGTCTGTCGTAGACAGAAGTTTAATTTTTGCTTGTGATGTTGCTGATTCATTAAAACTACATTAAGGTTATCTCATGACCCTAGAATATTGGACAGTCTGGTCTATTACCTGTCTTGTGCTGCTATTTTCTTCCCTTTCAAGAAAAGTATTTATCAGAATTTCAAGAAAAAGTCAACATTCTTCCTATAGATGACCTTATGCAATCTCAAGGAAAGAAGCAATGTATTACACCTGTGTCATCAGTTCTCATTTACACTATAGCCATGGTGATGTCTGTCAAACTTAGAACTAAACAATAGGAATGTTCACACGGTTATTGTGTAGTGATGTTATTCTATATACTGGCAAGAGTGGGTCAAAATGAAAAAGGTTGTCGACATGCAGATAGTAAACTTTAAGATCCATGATCTGCACTTGGTGCTTGACTTAGCGTCTGCGCCATTGCTGGTTAACAGGTAGGTTTGGGACAAATTACCTTTGAGGGCTTCCCTGGGCAAGAATGGCTCTTACATGTACCTGTAGTTCATGGCTGAAGAAAAATGCTATCTGTGCAATCCATGCTGAAGGACAAGCTATCCTGTAAGTAACTTTTCTAGCCTTCACCTATGTGTATCTTTTTCCTGCTATTTTTGCCCGGTACGCTTTGCTGCAATAAAACTTAATCATGAATATAACTTTATGTTAAACCATGTGAGTCCTTCTAACAAGTCTGTCAAGGCAATAAAATAGTTTCTTGTGCATGCATTTTAATTTCATGTAAATTGATATTATTCATTTTTCAAGAGATTAAAAAAATAAACATATTGGAGAAATACTTATTTTTGTCCTATTAATAGCATGGTAGTTTTCATAGTGCCTTTTTTTTTCTTTTTTACTTTGTTTTACTTTTTCCCTAAGTGAATCAGTCTCTCTTCTCTTATAATATTTGTTTATAATGAGTAAAAATACTTTGAAATATATATATTTTACCAAAGCTACTTTGAGTCTACTAGTATCTATGGAAAAGATGATTCATCAGAACATTAATGGACCGATGTAATGCTTTGTATATTTTCTCAAAGCATATACAGGGAGAACAAGATGGGCTTAGAGTCTCTCAGCTCAGAGTAGAACTCCATCTCTGTCTTCTTCTAACTGTGTTATGGAGACAAAATCATCTACCTCAAAAGCTGTTACCATGATTAAATTAGGCCATATATAGAACACTGGCCAAAATACAACATGCATGGAGACCGTCAAGACAGAATGCCCATAATATTTAAAAATTTAAAGTCTTAAATAATATGTCTCATGATACTAGTGTAAATGGATTTTCAAATTCTGCATTTAGTTTTGAAAAGTTTCCTGTTATTATATTAAAAAATACATTGGTTTTAACATATTAACCTGCATCCTATGAACTGACTTAATCCACTTATGAAATCTAGATATTATAGATGCTTTTTACATGACAAACCTCTATTACAATGTTTAACAGAAGTGGTGAAATGAGAATCCTTGACTTGCGTCTGATTTTATAGGGAAAGAGTTCAATATTCCATCATTAAGCATAGTGTTAACTGCAGACTTATCTTAAGATGCCCCTTACCGGATTGAAGAGGTCCTATCTCTTCCCAGTCTGTGCAAAGATGTTTTCAGGAACAGGTATTGAATTTTGTCAAATGCTTTTTTGCATCTGTTAGGATGATCATAAGGCTTTTTCTCCTTTATTCTTAATTCTTAATAAGGCAAATTACACTGATTGATTTTTCAGTGTTAATAGAGCTTTTCATTCTTTAGATAGAGACTACTGGAGACAATGTATCATCCCTTTTATATATTCCTGCTGCAATTTATGTGAAACTGCTTTTCTTTGGAATAGAGCTACTTCACAGGTATATTTATTTTCTGATAGTCATATGTTATTTCAAAGAAGTAGCATTGTTACCTTTCATGTAGCTTATTAGTTTATTTTCTTATCTTTTTCTTTTTTTAATTGAGTTATAGTCAGTTTACTATGTTGTGCTAATTTCTGGTGTACAGCACAATTCTTCAGTCATACATGAATATACATATATTCATTTTCATAGTCTTTTTCACAGTGAGCTATTAAAAGATCTTGTATATATTTCCCTGTGCTATACAGTATAATCTTGTTTATCTATTCTATATATACCTGTCAGTATCAACAAATCTCAAACTCCCAGTCTATCCCTTCCCATCCCTCTCCCCGCTGGCAACCACAAGTTTATATTCTATGTCTATGAATCTATTTCTGTTTTATATATATTTTTCTGCTTAAAGCCCACTGGCTGTCTTTACCTAGGAGATAAATTGGTCTCTATCAGGTAGCTTAAGAACTTCCTTACACATTTGTAGAAAACTTTACTTCGAAATTGTCGACATGAGAAATTAAATTCATTGCAAGTGCTGTCACAGGCCAAATTACAGGCGTGGGATTTATAAAGATACCTATAACTGAGTGATGCCAACTGGTAATATGAATCTTTAAGAGTGATGTTTGCCTTTTTTCATTAAGATCATGGCTTATTTATGTACTCCACATTTTTCATTAAAAATACAGATTATTTCTTGCCATCTAAAGCGTAAGTAAACATATACACTTTATTTCTACATTTTGATCAGTTTATTTGCAAGCCAAATATCATTAACTACGTCATGAAAAATCCCACCAAAATAT
Source organism: Camelus ferus (assembly GCF_009834535.1). Taxonomy (NCBI): domain Eukaryota; kingdom Metazoa; phylum Chordata; class Mammalia; order Artiodactyla; family Camelidae; genus Camelus; species Camelus ferus. The sequence continues at coordinate 677,346 of NC_045705.1, forward strand.
TATATTTCTGACCCACAATTTGCAGCAGAAAAACCCCAGTGAGCCAACCAGTTATCTGCAGTAACAGGCCCAAGAAGCTAATCTGTTATCTATAAATCAGATTTCTAGGAAGTCAGACTACTATGTAATCAGTTGAGGGAGCCAAAGAATAATTCCTGGAACAATCAGCCCAAATGGCAGACTTGACAACGTGCCTAATTCTCTAGGTATAAAAGAAAACACACACACACACACACACACACACACACAATGAGAAACAAGAAAATTACCAAAATGGAAAAGCTCACCACCAAAGAAGAACATATGGGAAAGGTAGGAAATCAACTGTACACAAATTTAGTAGGGAGGTTACAAGACAAAATTAACAAAATCATCTGCATCCACAAAAAGCATTTAAGGATACAATTATGTGTAAAATATGATATCAAAATCAGTCACCATGAGGGGAGGAAAGTACAAAAGCAGGGTATTTAGATGCATTTAAAATTAAGTGACACCAATTTGAAACAATCATGTGGATAGATAGATAGATAGATAGATAGATAGATTCTTGTATAAAAACCTCAAGGTAACCACCAATAGGTTACACACACACACCCACACACACACAAACAAATAAATGACTCCAAGCACAACATTAAAGATAGTCATCAAATCAGAAGAGAAGGAAACAAAAGAAGAAAGGAAAATAAAAAAGACCTACAAAAACAAATCCAAAACAATTAATAAAATGGAAATATGAACATACATATTGATAACTACTTTAAAAGTAAATGCTCCAACCAAAAAGACACAGACTGGCTGAATGAATACAAAAAACAAGATCTGTAAACTTTTTACCTACAGAGACTCACTTCAGATCTAGAGACACATACATACTAAAAGTAAGGAGAAGGAAAAAGGTATTCCATGCAAATGGAAATCTAAAGAAAGTCAGATAGCAATACTTACATGAGAAAAAAGAGACTGAAAAAAATAATATTATAAGAGACAATGAAGGACATTACATAATGATCAAAGGATCACTCCAAGAAGATATAACAATTGTAAATATATAGGCACTCAACATAGGAGCATCTCAGTATATATGGCAAATACTAACAGACATAAAGGGTAAAATTGACAGTAACACAAGAACAGGGGACATTAACATCCCATTTACATCAATTTAAAGATCACCCAGAAAAAAAATCAATAAGGATACATAGGTCTTAAATAACACATTACACTAAATGGACTTAATTTATATGTATAGAACATTTCACTTAAAAGCAGTAGAATACACATTCTTTTCAAGTGCACATGGAACATTCTTCAAGATAGATCACATGCTAGGCCATAAAATAAGCCTTGGCAAATTTAAGAAAATTGAAGTCACATCAAGCATCTTTTCCAACTACAACACTGTGAGACTAGAAATCAACTGCAAGGAAAAAAACTGCAAAAAAAAAAAAAACATGTAAAGGCTAAACAATATGCTACTAAACAACCAGTGGATCAATGAAGAAATCAAAAAGGAAATAAAAAAATGCCTGGAAATAAAAAAATAAATGCCTAGAGACAAATAAAAACAAAACACAACAAAGCAAAATCTATGGGGTGCAGCAAAAGCTGTTCTAAGAGAGATGTGTATAGCAATACAAGCCTACCTCAGGAAATAAGAAAAATCTCAAACAAACAATCTACCTTTACACCTAAAGCAACTAAAGAAAGAACAAACAAAACCCAAAGTTAGTAGAAGGAAAGAAATTACAAAAATCAGAGCAGATATAAATGAATAAAAGACTTAAAAAATAAAAGAAGAGATCAATAAAATCAGAAGTTGGCTTTTTGAAAAGGTAAACAAAATTGATAAAACTTTAGCCAGACTCATCAAGGAAAAAAAAGTGAGATGACCCAAATCAAGAAGTTACAACAGGAGTCACAGAAATTTAAATAAAGATCATAAGAGACCGTACAAGCAACTACAGTCCAATAAGATGGACAACCTAGAAGAAATGGACAAATTCTTACAAAGGTGCAATCTCAAAAGACTGAACCAGGAAAAGATAGAAAATATGAATAAACCAGTTACCAGTAATGAAACTGAGTTGGTAATTAAAAAGAAAAAACACCCAACAAATAAAAGTCCAGGACCAGATGGCTTCACAGGTAAATGCTACTAAACATTTGAAGAAGAGTTAGTGCCTATCCTTCTGAAACTATTCCCAAAAGTTGCAGAAGAAGGACACTTCCAAACTCATTCTGTCAGGCCACTATTACCCTGATACCAAAACCAGACAAGTATCACACACGAAAAAAGAGAATGACAGGCCAATATCACTGATGAACATAGATGCAAAAATCTTCAACAAAATGCAAGCATATAGACTCCAACAATTTATTAAAAGGATCATACACCATGATCAAGTGGGTTTTATCTGAGGGATGCAAGGATATTACAAATGTTACAAATTAGTCAATGTGATACACCACATTAAAAAATTGAAGAATAAAAATCATATGATAATCTCAATAGATGCAGAACAAAATCAACAAAATTTAACTTTCATTTATGTTAAAAACTCTCTAGAAAGCGGACATAGTGGAGACATACCTCAACATAATGAAGGCCATATATGACAAACCCACAGCTAATATCATACTCAATGTTGAAAAGCTAAAAAAGCTTTTCCTCTAAGAATAGGAACAAGACAAGCATGCCCAGTCTAGCCACTTTTATTCAACCTAGTTTTGGAAACCTAGCCACAGCAATCAGAGAACAAAAGGAAATAAATGAAATCCAAATTGGAATGGAAGAAATAAAACTCTCACTGTTTGCAGTTGACATTAACACTATACCTAGAAAATCCTAAATGTGCCACCAGAAGATTACTAGAGTTCATCAGTGAATTAGGTAAATTTTAGGATACAAAATTAATATACAGAAATCTGTTCCATTTCTATATACTAACAACAAAATGTTGGAAAGATAACTTAAGAAATTAATGAGGACACATAATAACTGGTACCACAGAGATATACAAAAAAATCGTAAAAGAATACTACTGAACAGTTAAATGCCAACAAATTGGACAACATAGAAGAAATGGATAAATTCCAAGAAACATACAACTTTTCAATTCATTCTGCAGGGCCACCATTAATCTATTACCAAAACCAGACAAAAACACTACCTAAAAATAAGAAAAGAAAGAAAGAAAGAAAGAAAGAAAGAAAGAAAGAAAGAAAGAAAGAAAGAAAGAAAGAAAGAAAGAAAGAAGGAGGGAGGGAGGGAGGGAGGGAGGAAGGAAGGAAGGGAGGGAATTACAAGCCAATGTCTTTGATTAATATCATGGAAGAATTATCAACAAAGTATTAGCAAATTGAATCCAACAATACATAACAAGAATAATAAACTATAAACAAGTTGGATTAATTCCAGTGTCACAGAGATATTTCAACATTCACAAACCAATGAATATGATACACCACTTTAACAGCAGGAGGGATAATAATCACATGATCATCTTGCTAAACACAGAGAAAAGCATTTGACAAAATTCAGTATCTATTCATTATAAAGACTCTAATCAAAGTCTTTATAGATGGAAATATCTCCTAGAAGAAAACAGGCAGAGCACTCTTTGACATAAATTATAGCAGTATTTCTCTTAAGGCAAAATAAATAAAAGCAAAAGTAGACAAACAGGACCTAATTAAACTAAAACCTTTGGTGCAACAAAAGAAGCTATTGACTAAATGAAATGAATATTTACTGATTGGGAAAAAATGTTTACAAATGACATGACAGATAAAAGGTTAATATCCAAAATATGTAAACAGCACATGCAACTCAATAATAATAATAAAAAATAAGCAAATTAAAAAATGTGTAGAGTTTCTGAAAAGACATTTTTTCAAAGAAAACATATAGATGGTCAACCAGCATATAAAAAAATACTCAGCATCACTAATCATCAGAGGAATACAAATCAAAACCACAATTGGATACCATCTCACACTTGTCAGCTGGTATCATTGAAAGTCTACAAACAATACACACTGGAGAGAATGTGGAGAAAAGGGAACCCTAGTATATGGTTGGAGAGATTGTGAATTGGTGTAGCCACTGTGGAAAACAGCATTTTGTTCCTCATAAAGTAAAAAAAGAGAACTACCATATGACCCAGCAATTCTACTCCTGGGTATATATCCAAAAAAAATGAAAATGCTGATTGATAAGAGTATGCACCCCAATGTTCACAGCAGAATTATTTACAATAGCCAAGATATGGAAGCAAACTAAGTGTTGATCAACAGATGACTGGATAAGAAGTCATTGTGTTTATGTCTGTCTGTCTGTCTATCTATATCTCATTATATATGTACATATGTATACACAATGAAATATTACTCAATCTTAAGAAATTCTGCCATTTGCAATGTACTGGATGGACCCAGAACATATTACACTTAGTATAATAAGTCAGATAGAGAAAAAGAAATGCTTTATTTTATCACTTACATGTGAAACCTAAAAAATAAAACAAATGAATGTATATAACAAAAAAGAAACAGATTCACAGGTATAGAGAACTAACTAGTAGTTAGCAAAGAGGATAGGAAATGGGAAGGGGTATGGGATTAGGAGTCACAAAATACTGTGTGTAAAATAAATAAGCAACAAGGATCTGTTGTACAGCGCAGGGAAATACAGTCATTATTATGTAATAACTTTAAATGGAATATAGTCTGGAAAATATTAAATCACTGTGTAATATACCAGCAGTTAGTACTTCAGCACATCAATTTAATATTATAAATCAGTTATACCTCAAAAATGTTTATTTACAATCTTTTATCTTACAACTTTTTGATTTACTTGTTTTTAAGATTTATGTTTAGATGCTCAACATTTCATGAGACATTAGTTTATTATCTTACAGTATCTTTCTTGCTGACAAATTCTATAAAAGAGATAACACGACCTTATTTGACTTCTAATAAACCTAGATATAAAAAAGTGTTATATTTAATGCTGATAACTTTAAAGACATACTTCTTTGAATTAAACCAACAACAGTAAACTAGCTTTTATTTACCAAAGATTATCTTAGATCACATGAACTTGAAGACTTTTGTGTTAGTTTCTATACTTCCAAGAGTATGTTTGATTTCTATAAACCTGTGTTTGCATTTAAGCCAGTTACATAGAGCTCTTTACAAATTAATTCTGGCAATGTCATCAAGAGGTAGAAAAAAGTCACACATTTATGACATACATTTATAATATATATAGACATACAGGCAGATGCAAACAAAGATCATACAACTTTCATTTAAAAATTTCAACCATAAGACATGCACCGCAATGCAAAACTCACCGGTTATCAAAGACCAGTTGGATCCAAATTGTGTTTCTAGAACAATTTCTGACTAGATTTGTATGACAAGTACAAACTTTTAATTCTTCAAGAAATAGGATTGCAAGCTGAATGATATTCAGAGGCTTTCCTACCTAACCAATTATATCATCTTCAATTTGCTTCTTTATATCATGGGAAAGATCTTCAACTTAGATGGAAATTAAAAAAAAAAATTGCTATGCTTTGTATTTAGAGCTGTGTGTCTTTGAAATGTTTTAGTAAATTCTTCCACAAAGGGTTCAGATATTTTTTCTTTATTTTGTAGTTTTATTTTAGGTTAGGGGATAAGGCCTTACAAAACGTTTCTATTTACTCTGACTATCTGCTTCCAACCCTGCCAACTTCTGACCTTAAAGCTACTTTAAAAAAAAAAGAAAAAAGAATCCTTCCAAACATTTTGTCAAGTTTCAGCAGGGACAAACTGTAAATATTCCTGGCAGTATTAAATCACCCTTTGGAAGCAAGAGGCATCCCCAAAGATGGTGCAAATGATGCTGTCCTCTCCAGATCCATTGTGTTTGTTTGTTTGTTTATAAAATATAACATGTTTATTTTTCACTCTATGTTTCTCCTTAATGGAGGCATTGGGGATTTGTGCTCAGCCAGCATGCACACCACCACTGAGCCCAGACACTAATTCCTATCTACAAATAGATAAACACAAGGTGCTATTATATAGCATAGGGAACTATGTTCAATATCTTGTAATAGCCTGTAATGAAAAATATCATAAAAGGAATATATATATGTATAAACTGAATTACTATGCTGTACACCAGAAATTAACATAAACATTGCAAACTGACTTTACTTCAATTAAAAAAAAAATTAGAGCCATTCCCAAAGATAACCAAAAGAACAAAAGACTTAGACAATTCCTCTGAGAGCTGGAAACATTTCAGTATGACTTTGGCTGCAAATGAAAAGCCACTCACGTTTCTATCCAGCCATATTTTGGGGGACCCCTCACCTTATGACCATCAAGCCAAGTTTCCAGGACACAAAATGAGACAAACAAGAAGTCAACAGCCATCCACGTCGAGGGAAAGGACTGACAATCAGTGGGTACGTGAAAGCAAAATTCACAAGTCACAATTCGAAGATCTAATTCTTACAAATGTTCTTTGCTGTCCAGTCTGAATTTGGAAAGGCACAACATGACATTCTTAACTCCATCTCTTGACCAGGAGCCATACACAGAGATCTGGGAGAGCTGATTTTGGGAAGAATTCTCACCCTTCGCTGGCTTCTGCCAATTTCCCCGTGATCTCATCTGCAGGCCCCGGAGCAAGTGGAGTGGCCCAGCGGGTCTCATCCTGGTAACTAGAAACTGCAGAGGAGGAAATTTATTCTTCGCTTTACCCTTTATGAGGAGTGTGGCTGAGAACTCTTCTCCTCTAGGGCACCTCATGGATGGATAACTTATCTAAATTAACTGTTCTCCCCTGTGGCCACAGTCATTCAAGTTATCTTTGGTAAAGTTAACTTGCTTGTTCAGCCTAAAACAAAATTTTATTCACCCAAGGCCTGCACTGGATCCAGTTCAGCTTTTGAGCCAGACTCAATTCTACTCTGGCTGGTTTCCAGACCTAGTCAGGAGAGAGAGATTCTCAAGTGAACTCTAAAAGCTCAAAATACGGAAGCTGTGGAGCTTGGATCTGAGAGGGACTTACAAAGAACCCCCAGGGGCAGCAAGAAAGCTGCCAGCTCAAGGGGCTCAACAGGTACTCATGTCTGGTTGGTCAATGTTACTGGGGGCCTCTGGGGGGGGGGGGGCTCCTTCAGTTCCCTCTTCTGACACCACAACTGTGAGCTGATAAACTGAGCCATATGGTCAAAATGTAAGTGTGTATTTGAGCAGACATCAATTTGAATTGAGCAGCATCCAAATGAAATCAGATATAAAGGAATTCCAAAGAGTGGTAAAAAAATGAGATCTCATATGCAGAAGGGAACAGAAAAAGGCGGTTTTACTAGGCAAAAAAGCAGGTTGGTTATTGCAAAGTTCCTCTCCTTTGCAATAGATGGCAGGAGTCGGCCAGCTGGATTATGTAACTAACTGCTGATCAGATTATTCCAGATGGACTGTTGGAAGATTCCATTTCTGGGAGACCTGAAACTGTAATTAAGTCTCAGTTTGGTGACATGGGGCTTACCACAAGTGACTCCATTTTGAGCCTCTTTTGTTGTTTTTAACAATACATTTTTTTTCCCAAGAACACAGCTAATTAATAAAACAGGGCTGCAAAATGGGAGTCCATGACCTGAAGTTTTATTTATACTGGCTAGTGCTTTAAAAATTGAATTATTGTGCCACTAATAGTGATATGCATACTCTAGTTTGCCCTTGTTACTGCTACCGTGTTTCATGTATCCACGTCACCAGCTCACTTGGGAAGGCATAGGCTTTTCAAGTATTGGGAAAACATATTTAAAAACAAAATCTTCTCCCAATCTAGATATTCTTTCTACAGAGGTAGCAGAGAGAGAGAATAATTTTATTATCAAAGAAGCATGAAATCAAAATGTGATACGCACCACAGGAAATCTACCAAGAAATTGCAAAGGCAGAAAGGAATCCCCCCCACCCCCAACAGCCAAGCAGATAAAACCCATGTTTCCAAGATAAAAGAACAAACAAAAGAAAACAAACAAACAAAGCAATGGAAGAACTAGTCCTTAAGAGGACTTGACGGGCACTTTTTGTCACACATTCTTCATCCTGGCTTTACCTAATAATCAGTGACCGCCTGTGTTAGCTTGTTAGCTTTATGCCGAAGAAAGGCAAGCCTCATAACCTTGTATGACAGGAAGCTGCTTTGCAAATTGGAACCAAGCGCCCAGGGAGGTCGGCTTCCTAACTGGGAAATAGGGGGGCTACGTTCCTTAATGTCTGCATTTCAAAAAGATGGTCTTTAAGGAAGCTATTCCTAGGTCCTGAAGCTGACAAAAGGACTAGATAGTTTCCAAAAGGATTTACACACATTTCAAAGAGAGGAGGAAGTACTTCCAAGGATAGGTTCTCAAGTAAATTCTCTCAGAAAAAGCTGCACAGAGAAGTCTCTTCCTTTATTTTTAAAAGGGGAAATTAAGCTCTTATTCCTTAGTTTCATATGTTCTTACAGAAAGATCACCTGAATGGGCTCTCCTAAACAAAGTAGCTTAAGAAAATATTTTTAAAGTAGTGTTTTTTGTTTTTTGTTTTGTTTTGTTTTTTTAACAACGGCAGTCCCTGGCATTTGTGAAGTGATTTTAAAAGTTTAGTTTTAGGAAATTAAAGAGCTTTCTAAAATGCAGATTCTCATAGATACCGATTGTGAAGATCTGAAATTCAGTTTAAATATTCTCATTCTTAGCAGATGCCACTCAGACTATTCTGAGGGAAGTTATTCCATTCTGCTCCTTAAGAAACACCACCTGAGGCTAGGCAACCGTTTTGAAAAAGGAATCTTGCATAAAGCTTTTTGATTTGTTTAATGACCTTTGGACTACTCTTAGGCTACTTGTTTATCTAATAAAATTAGTCATTTCTAATTATGCCCGGACACATATTTTCCCTTGTTGGAAACAGAAGATATCTCCTGTTTCATAAGTGAATGGTTGCTATGGCATCAGTGATGCAGAGCATCCCCTGTGAGTACCAAACCCATACACTGTTGTGATGTGGTTCAAACACATTTTGAATTAGATATTATTTTTAAAAAGAAGAGAAAAATATTATCACTTTTGTATTAATTTATAAGCCAAGAGGAAGACTAAAAATAAGCAAAATTAAATGTTTAATTTGAAATATATCTGTGGCATGGTGCTGCATTCAGTACATAATAAGCAAGTCCCTGACTTTTTAAAGTAATCAGCTGTCAGTTATTTTTGTTCTTATTAGCACTAGACTAGACCCCTAAAGGCATGGCTAGTTGTCTCCAACTTCAGCACTTCAGGCAATAAATATCAACACTGCTAACACAATTATGATGATTAAAATGTTCCTTTAAAAATGGTGACACTTACAATTAGCGTAAGTGACAACAGCTCTTTTAGTTATTTAAATTGTACAGTGGTCGTTTTAAAATTATTGTTCCACTGTATTGAAAATTTTGTTAAGGTATTTAGTAAGATTGTTGGCTGAAATAAAATCACACAACATGAGAGTTGTGGGTTAAGTTTTATTTGGGGCAAAATGAGGACTATAGCCAGGGGGACAGCATCCCAGAAAGCTCTGAGGAACTGTTCCAAAGAGGCAGGGGGAAAACTCAGTATTATAAATGATTTCAGTGAAGGGGGTACATGTAGTCAATCACACACTTAGGCAGAGGCTTGCTGCTAGTCACGAGGAGCAGTTGTCACCGTAGATGAATTTATTGTTTTTCAAGATAGAAGACGTAAGAATTTGGGCTCATAGAATCTTCTCCTGAAAACAGCCAACTATCTGAAGGCCTGTTCTGCCAGTTTTCCCAGAGCACAGAGCGCCTCACTCCTGCTCTCTCCACCCAGAAATCCTTTCAGGGCGGTTGGAGCAGCTGCAGTGGCTCACGACCTAATCCAAGCAGAGGTGGATGGCAGGTGCCTAAGTGGCTCCAATCCTTGCAGAGGGAGGTGACAACTGCCAGTTTTTACTTGGCAAGATAAATAGCAAACATAAAATATAAATAAAGGCACAGAGAAGGCTTCAACTTATCCTTTCAGGGAAAAAAAAAAGTAACAATATTTTCCTCTTTAGAAATGTGTTTTGTCAACTGATAATGTAGTGATAAAGTGGCAGTAAAATCTTGGAAAACAGCTCTCAATCATTCACTTAAAAAAACTGATATTTGGTCGTTACTTATTACAGAACTTAACGGCATGGGAAGATGTTTCCATAAGGCATTTTCAGGAAAATAACAATTATTATTTATTTTGTTAGGACAAAAGCCTACACTGTAGTTTAATAAAAGCATGATGCAATTCCTGTAGGCTATGATTCTTTTTGGCCAGCTAAGATCGTGGCTTCTGTTTTCTATTCCCAATGGCAATCTCCAGTCTCCTGCCCCCTCTGTCCCACTAGCACAAAGCGAATCAAGAAATACACTGTTTTATTCCATTTATGCTTCTCTCCCTTCAAGCGCTTCAAATTCTTTAGCCAGGGAACAAATTTTAACCCTGTCCTCCCACCAAAAAAAAACTAAAACCCCAAAAAAACTCCTACAATTTGACTTCTCTAGCCCTTTCTTCACTACTTTCTATCTACCCAAATCTAGACAATTTAATTATCGGTTTATGCTTCTTTTCTTTTCCTGCCACCTTTTCTTTGGTTCTGCACTCTTCAGCACCCCTTCCTGGAAGTCTCTCGTGCGGCCTTCATCTGCCTCCTTCTCTTGCTGTATGATATTAACCTATCTTTCAAGACCCTGGTAAATGCTACCAATTCCTTGATGCTATTACATCCACAGCAGAAATGCTTATCTCTCAATTGTCCTTGCAGAATTTACATCAACTTTTCACACAAGTGTTTACCATGTAATTGCTGAATGCCTGATATATACCTGGAAATGTGCCTGAATGTTACAAGTTCGGATCTCTGACTTCATGGAGCACGTAGGTAGTTTTCATAGACTAAAGGGTAGTGGTCTTTCTCGCCTCTAACTATACTATTAACTCTCTAAAGGCAGGAATATTCATCTTTGCATCATCACAGCAACTTGTATGATACCGGGAACGTAGTAGATAGATAATCAATAAAATTATCTTAGTGAGTGGAGGAAAAAATGCTCTACTTTAATACAGCATGTTTGAAAGCACAGATGGCTTCTGACTTACTGGCTTATACTTTTTCTTCCTGGTGTGGCCTCTTTTTGATCTTTCACCTGAACTCAGCCTCCATTATCAGAGATTTATAAATTATTGTAAAATTATGGAGATTTTAAAGAGTTGTTCTGGTGGAGTGCTTTGGGAAGGTCTACGGGGAGCTGGAAATCTAGCATTTAAAGAGAAATAGACCTCTCACTGAAGCCAAAATCAATTTTCTGAAATACAAATCTGAACATTCCATTTACTTTTTTGCAACTATTTACAGAAAATATTTCCCAAGATAAAACAGAAGCTAATTAACATATCTGACGAGGGTGTGCATCAAATAGACTGCTGAATTAATTTCACTTCTCCATTTGCCTCTGTTTGCCTAATTCCTGCTTAACTTTAGTGGTTCTGTTTTCTACCACAAACCACACTTCAGCTTTCCTTTTGGGCACCATACTTCCTCCATTCTCAGCCACGTGACCTGAGGGGAATTGCAGCTGATGGGCTGAAGCCATCTATGTATTCATTCCCCTAGTCACAGTGACGATTTCAGGGACCGTGGGCATGTTACATAGGCCTAGCTGGATCAACACTTTTTAACATTCTTCTTCCCAACAGGGACTGGTTCAGAGTGAGAGGCAAATCACGCAGCCTCAATGAGTCCCAAAAAAGTAAAATTCATGAATTTTCCTGAGAATATTGAGATACTGAAGCCATCATGTTTTTTCAGCCTGAAATTTCTTCAATTACAGGGAAAAGACTGGAGCTAGGGGTTGAGCATGGGGGTTAGGAAAGGGGTTGAGAAGGGAGAGAGAGGATGTGGAGCCTGGGTAATGGACAGATCCAGAGGAAGCAGGGACAGGAGGGAGATATGATGATGCCATTTAATCCCAGGATTCAGCAATGACTGGGGCTTCTCTACCTTATTGCCATATTTGTCAGTAGTTTTTAGATTTGGATGCTCTTGCTGCCAATGCAGAATTTATAGAAAGATGCTAAAAAGTATACAGGCTAACAATTGTATAATACAATACCATCATTAAGACGTTAAGTCACATAACACACAAAAAGTACACTTAACTCAAAATGTACACTTTAATGATTTTAATTCAGCTACAGAATGTTTCAACCATAGTTACACTCTATTTTAGGACATTTTTGGCACCCCATGAGGAAACCCTGTACTCACTTACAGACACTCTGCAACCCCACTAAGCTCTCCAACTCCAGACAACCACTATCTACTTTCTGTCTCTATACTTTGTCTGTTTTGGATATTTTATGTGAGTGGAAACATACAACGTGCTGTCTTTTGCGACTGTCTTTTTTCCCTTAGCAGAATGTTTTTAAAATTCATCCATGTTATAGTGTTCAATTCTTCGCATGGCTGAATAAAATACCATTGTATAGATAGACAGCATTTTATTTATCCATGACCATTTGGGTCTCTTCCCCTGTTTAGCTGTTATGAATAATTCTGCAGCAAACAGTCATGTACAAGTTTTTGTGGGGATATATGGTTTTGGTTCTCTTGCTTATGTACTTAAAAGTTGAACTGATGGCTTAAATGGTCAGTGTGTGTTTAACTCCTTAAGAGACTACCAAACTTTGTTTTCCAAAATGGTTTACCATTATATATTCCCATCAAAAATGTCTGAGGGTTCTAATTTCTCCACATTTCTCCCTCTGATTTTTTTGCTAGCAATTTCTATTACCTTTGTAAAATTTACAGCCATCCTAGTGAGTCTGAAATAATATCTTATTATGATTTTGACTGGCATTTTCCTGATGGCTAATGATATTGAACATCTTTTCATGTGGTTATCAAACTTTAGTATAACTTCTTTGGAGAGATGACTATTCAGATATTTTATCCATTTTAGTTTTTTTGGTCTAATTTAAATTAGTAATTTATTTTCTTAATTTTTAAATTAGTTTTTTTTTTTTTTATATTCTGGATGCAATGTCTTACAAAATATGTGATTTACAAACGTGTTATCCCATTCTGTGGGTTGTGTTTTCAATTTCTTGATGGCATTCTTTGCAGCACAGAAGTCCTCGCTGATCCTTACAGAAAAATGACGAGGGTCAACCTGAGTTTGAGGAAGGAACTCAGTTCTCCGGCCCAAAAACTGAAGAAATGGAGGTTCCTGCAGTCTAACCAAGAAGAGATGGCAGAGATGTAAAAGGTGCGCAAGTTCCTGGAAGAGGTCATGGGAATCGCCAAGGTTTATTTTCAAACCGTTCGGGAGACCAAACACCAAGCCCTGTTCATCTTTTTCCCAGGGGTGGGCCTAGGTATTAGGAAATTTCTAATAAATCTCTACCTATTGGTGAAAAAGGGAGCGTCTTCCTTTAAATTCTCCTAAGTAAAATTCTAAAGGTAATGACTTAAAAACTTTAATCGGCACATTAGAAACTGTCACCATTTGCACTGAAGTATTACTCCTAGGGAGGGAGCCTTCGATTTTGGTAGGGTTTAAAACTGAAAAGGTGGCTCCTGTGTTTATTACAGCCTTAACTGGTTCTCCCCGTACCTTTATTTCTACATCTCCCAGAGTGATAGAGAGATGGCGAAAGACTTTTGGTGTTTCCTCAGAGCAGCCCTGTTTTTGTTTAATTTGGGATTCTGGTCTGAAATCTTCCTTCATTTTTCTGCAGTCCTTTTTATAATAGCCTGGTTTTGTTTGTTTGTTTAACCGTAAAATCAAATGTTAGATTTCTTTGTCAGTCATAGATTAGACGGGGGTTTGTTAATTATAGACTCACCTTGATTACTTAATTAGCACAATTGGCCGTTCATAATTTTTCTAGATGTACTCCTTTTTTTCCTCCTAATGGTTTTGGAAAGTTGATCAGCCAGTGTGACAAGGGCATTTGTATATAATGCAGACCAACTTAACTTGTCTTTTAATTGGAATAGCCAATTCTTCATCTACGCCTTCTAAAAAGGCAGAGTTAAGTAAAGGGTCATTTTGGTGGTTAGAGGATGACTCACCGTGTCATACCTGAATCTTGTTTAAAAGTTTTTTTTTCAAACCTCTCAGGGTAATCTGAAATTGAATCATCTAGCCTTTGTTTGCATTGTTGAATAACCAATCTATGGCTTTTGGAAAAAACTCTGAGATAAATTGAGTAATTTATAGCTAATTCTTTGCCTTCATCTCAAGCCTGCAGGCTATGTAAATCAAAAACCCATTAAGGGGTCATTGTCTCCTGCTTTTCCTATTGATGCCTTTGCTTTACTTTCAGAAACTAATAGCTGTATTCACTGACGTTAATCTGAAAACCCAGGATCTTAGGTTCAGATAGTTAGCTCAAATTCCTTAGCAAATCCTATGGGGTCTTGGCTAGGTCTGAGAAATTCCTTAGCTAAAGCTCTAAGTTTTGCTTGGGTCCAGGGTGTATATGTAAGCACCAAAGATGGTTTGCCCCTTTCCATAATGGATTTCTCCTTAAAGGGAGCTATGATTACCTCTGATTTTATGTCTTCCTTTCCTGGGGATGGGGAAGGAGCAGGAGGTGGGGTTGATGGAAGAGAGAGAGAAATAGTCTCTGAATTACGCAGTTCAGATGATACAGGAGGAGCAGAGGGAGAGACGGGGTTAATGCTAGTGGCTTTTCAAAAAAAACATTCTGATGTCATTCGAAGCAACCTTTTGTTGATTTCCTGAAGTTACTTTATCATTTCATCTTTTAGAAGCTTCTAAATACCAATCAAAATAAGCATTCTATTCAATCTGTTTGATCTTATGGCTGGCTTTTCCTAGCTGTGTACGCAAAAAAAAAAAAAGTTTTGGAATATCAAAAGAGCCCCAATTTGGCCATTTTAGGCTGAGATCTCCTTTACTACAGTTTCCCCAATCAAATAAGTATTTGCAAGTATAATTTCCATATGTATTATACATGATCCTGGCTGAGGTGTCAGTTGGAGGCTGGCAACCTGTTGTTCCTTTTTCTTTGGTTCGAAAATTTTATTCCCCATTCTGAGGTCAGTTTGTCAAAATAAAATCGTTGGTGATGATTGTGTGATGGGCCCGTGTGCTGTCTGAGAGATTAACGCTTCTAAGTTTTTACCCAGAGTTGTCTCAGCTCCCTCTTATGTGTTTCAGGTTCCCCCTTTGGTGTTATAAAACCACCACAAGTGCTCAGATTGAGGAACGGCCAATTCTAATTCATGTCCCTGGCAAAGCAAACTTTAAATAAGATGAGTGGGTTTCTGTACAGGGACAGCTGCATGGCATGAAGTCTTTGCTTCCACCACTTCTGCAAGTTTCTCGGTCACCTGAGAAAGCCATTGCTGGCCAGGAGGACAGTCTTGTCTTCAGAGCCTAAAGGCTCAACAGATTTCAGTTTCATTTCAACGAACTCTATTAAGGTTACCAATTCAGGGAAAAAATGACAGGCCAGTCGCATTCCCTCTTATCTCGAGAAAATTTTTGGTCTTAAAATTTATTTTGCCTAATATTGGTACAGACACTCCATCTTTTTTATGCTTGCTGTTTGCATAATATATATTTCTCTCCCTTTAATTTCAAGCTATTTATATGTTTGAATTTAAAGTCTGTCCCCTATAGACAGCATAGAGTTGGATATTGGTTTTTATCTAGTCTATCTCTGCCTTTTGAATGGATTGTCTAATTCATTCACAGTTGTGAGTCCTTTTACTTTTTTGTTTACTGTATGTTTCCACTTTGAAACATAGAATTCCTTTTATTCATTTTTTATTTTTCTTTTTGATTAAGTGAATATTTTCTAGTGTAACATTTTAATTCCTTTAATGATTTTTCACTCTTTTAGTTATTTTCTTAGTGGTTAGAATCTTCAGATTTATACTCAATGCCAATGAGATATGGAAATGTTAATTTTAGGGATTTCTATTCCCTTTCCCTCTTTTTGCAGTACTGTTGTTATACATTTTACATTTCTATATATTTTCAATAATATAATTATAAACATTGTTATATGCAGTTGCTGTATAAATCAGCTAATGAAAGAAGAAATATACATTAATACTATCTTTTATAACTGACATAATCACCTTGATCAAATATATTTTTCTTTCATGTGGATTCAAATTATTTTCTGGTGTCACTTGCTTTCTGTCTGAAGGGTTTCTTTATGTTTTTCTCATAAAGTGTCGGTTAGCAATAAATTTATTCATTTTTTAATAACTTTCACTAGTTATGGTTGTTTCACTGGAAAATGGGTACACAGACCTTCTCACATCACTATTCCCCAATGATACGTTTTTAATGTTTAAATTTAATTCTGTTTTCCTGACTGTAAATATGAAGTATCTGAACCAGGGGCTATTATCATCACCCAGAGCAATAACCATATTATTTCTGCACATCTCATTTCTTTCCACGTCGGTGAGATATGCTGAGAGCCAAATGGTCAGGCTTACAGGCACAGGGGTTCTGCTACAGGAGAACAGCCTTACAATTATGAGCCAATGCATTTATAGAATTTGGCCTGCACAGCCGTCCTTCACTCTGAGAGGGAAATAGAAAACTAGTCTCCTTAAAGAAAACAGTCTCCATATAAAGTAAAAAGTCAGATCCCTTGGCTCTTGCCCTTTGGAATGAAAATAAATATTTCTAACGTGGTAAATAAAACACATGTCTCGGGTTTACAATCCCTGGATGCTCCCACAGTTCTGAGCCTTCTCCCCCTTTGAAATGTAAATGTAAATGTAAATACACAGAGGTAAAGCTCTCTGGCATCCTCTCTCTCTATTCAGTCATCTTTTCACATTCAGAATTTGTCTTTCAGCCCACCTTCTACTTTTCATTGCTCAAAAATCCTCGCCATGAAGAAATTTGAAACTACCGTATTGTTTCTAATAGCCAGTAACAGGTGCTTATTTTACTGACTGTTGATGCTAAGGCCAGGAGTACATTTAGATAAGATCAGGACACATTTGATTCTTTTTGCTTTTTGTTGTACTATCTGGCTTCTAGCTGCCAGGATCTACAACACAGGAAAGTATTAACACCACCACTTCAGCCCCAGTGTCACTCCATAGTGAACATTGTCTTGCAAAATTCACAACCCCTCAGGAGCTCAGGGACTTATCTTGGGAATTAAGTGGTTTTCTGGGTGATCCAGATCCTCTCTAGTTAAATTTTATGAATAGTGAAACATAAAGGCAGGCTAATTTAAAACAAAGAAGATAATAGAAAACAAAAAGCTACTCCTAGCATTATTGTGGAGAACAAAAATGTTTTAACTTTCAAATATGCTTAACTCAATCTTTTCTAACACATTTTACAACTTATTTATAAATATTTAATAACGGAACTCAATTTTGCGCTAATGCGAAAAAATAAAATCTCTAGACAATTTTGAATTACCTTCTAATCTAAAATTGGTTCATCAAATAATCTATCAGAAAAAATTAGAAAAATATTAACATGCAATAGTCAACCCCTTCTGCTTACCTAGACTGAGAGACTGAGGGGTAGCTATCTTTTTTATGTCCTTGATAGGAAGAGATAACTCATTAATAGGTAATGAGGAAAAAAACACACACACACAAACAGAACAGTGAACAGACTAACAGAAAGAAAAGAAACGGGATCATCTGGCCCTATGGAGATGCGGAAAAGTAGGTCTCTTGGCTTCTCAAAGTTTTTAGAATCTAATTAGGATGCCTCATGAGGCCCTATTACACTTCCTGCTTTTGGCACAGTGAAGAAATGCTTAATTTAATTTTCCCTGTATAATCTCACTTGTGCGGGTTTCTGTTACAGACACTTCTGCTATAATGCAACATATACATTGCTGAAAATCACTGCCCTATGCAAAGTCATGCAATTAAAAAAAAACCACACACACACACACAGAGCTGTTGGTAAATGTGAAGTTAGAAGCAAAACCTTCAAAAAATTAATGGCACAAGCAAAGTAAGGGTGGAAGCCTAAAAAAATGATATCTGAGTTTTACACACATTAAATGGTTAAGAAAACACAAATACCACAATAAAAATAGTAATTTATCCTGTGAAAGAAAAAAACGACCTTTTTTAAGAGGGCATAAGATGAACTGCAGCTTGTGAGTTACTATTAAATGGTAGAAGAAAAGTTACACAATGTGTAATCTTTTGTAGCCTTAAAACTGAGACTTCATTTTTATTTGTTTTTTCAGCCTGTAAGACATAGGTCCTTCAAGGCTTGTGTTTATAATAAATATGTTTCATCAAAATTAAAAAATTTATGTAATTTATAACCATCTTCATTAACTTCTGTATCACGTCTAGAAATTCCTTTGCTGCTTTTTAATTTTAACTCACGGCTTTTTTTCAAGAGCTGAAAACTGGAAACATCATTAATTTTTGAAAACAGCAAACCAGTACTGATGGGAACCAATTTCTGTTTAAAATCTTCCTTTATAAATAATGATTTATAGTTGATTGTGTAAAAAGGGTTTCCTGGCTTTTTAATGTTTGATCTTCAGTGTGTGAATGAAAAATACTGCAAACCGTATCAGTAAACAAAGAATGCTGAAGCCATCAAGTCACCAGTGGCTGCCGCCCCCACCCCCCCCCCCCCCCCCCCCCCCCCTGCTCAGTGAGATCAGGCCTGCAGCCCGCCCTCTGCAGCCACTCACAGTGGTGCACCCTGAGGGGACTCAGATAAGAAAGGACAGGAGACTGGCCCTAGGTAGCTAGGTGCTTGTCAAAGGAGTGAATTCAATGAGCCCAAAAGTTTGCTTCCTCCCATACATAGAAAAGCACTAAATGTTTTAACTTGAGGTGCCTGGTTTTCTTTAGTTAACAAGTACTCTTTTAATGTTCCAACTACCTGGTCTTTGTTGTAAAGCTCCTAAATATGCTGGCTGCTCCCCTACCTTTTCAGAGCAGTCCCTCAGAGCCATATGAGAGGCTGTCATCCGGGCCCGAGTCCTCCTGCCAAAGAAAACATAACTCTCAACTTTTAGGCTGTGCATTTGTTTCAGTCGCCAAGTGTAAGCACAACAGTCTTACCATTACTTTTATTTTATTAGGTCTTGTTCTTATCAGTTTTGCAGGGGTTGAAGTCATTCCAATTATGACGTTTCTTTTGTTTTCGCAGCCTTGTCTCTGATGGTCCCCAACGTAGATTCCTGTCTGCTTGTTGCTTGAGAGCTATCACATGTTCTCCCATTTCTTTCTAGACATTTTATTATTCTAAGCTTTTTTTCAATGCTTAAAGCTTTCCTTTTTCATGCACTGCTCTGTGTTTCCTGATCAGGGCACTTAGATACGTTTGGGATATTGAATGAGTCTCCCCAAATGCAAACGCAAAACACTCTCTTTTGGGATAACTCATGCAGTGAATAGTGAGTGAATAGTAGAGGTATTTGAGATGTTTCAGACGTGTCCATGTATACATTTTCTGTATCCCTATGTGGCTTAGTTCAGCTGGCTGCTTTTTGGTGGCGAGGTGGTATTCACCTAGTATTTCTTTCAAATAGAATTGCATATGAGCAAATGCAAAAATTGTTCTCAAAATGTTCCTTAGTAGATAGATTGCATTCTCAAATCATCCCTAATAGATTGCAGCGGAACACACAAGCATTTCAAAATAAATGCAATGGCAGAGCTGACTGTACTTGCCTATTTTTGCAGGCAAAACATATCACATAGCAGTAAAAATATCTTTAAAAATATTAATTATATTTAAAAGTTAAATAGCCAACTTTACAGGTACAAATGATCTAATTTTGATTTTCAGGAATTCTGGAATGTGGAGTGTTAGAGTAAATGATTATCGTGTAGGCATAAGTAGTTTTTGTTTTATGGATAAGAGCCTAGAATCCAGAGACAGCCGTCTGTGACTGAATCAGCATGTTACTATGTAACCTTAGGTAATTAACAATGAATGATAGTTATTATCTTCAGAATAATCGCTAACTCTTTTAACTGACTCAATTTTTTTAAAAAAACCATAGCCTAGAAGTACCTATTTCCTTTTACGTAATTGAAAATTGATCAGGAGAAATCATTTTTACATAATAAATGTAATACATAATAAATATAACATAAATGCAAACAAAGAAATAAAGCTTATTTTAGAATTTACCCCGTTCTCTTATCTCCTCTTAAGTTCTTCATGTTGAAACACCATAAAAAGAGGGACCAGAAACAAATAATAATAAATACCAAAAAGTCCAATAAAAAGAAAGTCTCTTGGTATTGGAACAGGTCAGGGCTTGGCAAACTTTCTTTTTAACAGAACAGATGAAATTAAAGATTTAAGGCTTTTTCAGCCATAGAATTTGTTGCAAATGTTTACAGTTGCTATTGGAGCTCAAAAACAGTCATAGAAATACAAAAACAAATAGCCATGGCTGTATTCCAGTGAAACTTTTATTATCAAAACAAATAGTGATCTAGATTTAGCCCACTGGCCATAGTTTAATGACTCCCCAGAAATCAATCATTTAATTTAAAAACCTGATTTTTAGAATACCTGCATTTCTGTTATAGTGCTAATATGTAACTAGAGACAAAAAAAAAAAAGAACTTCATTTCAACAGTCCCATATTCAGTATTAGCATGTCACCTGGATCAGTTTATTAATTCCTGCAGAAATTCTGCTTTGGTGGTTCTCAGAACCACTAAACTTGACCATTCAAACTATACCAAACCTAAGCCTTACCACCATAGTAGCTAATTACGTTGGTCTGAGGATGTGGTCTGAATAACTATATTAACAGAAAAAAATACTGGTGACTGAAAGATGAAGGTGTGGCCAGTGATTAAATTCTTGTCTCATCACAGAAAGAATTCAGAGATGAGATGTGAAGGTTAAGAAAGTAAAGTGAGGATTTATTAAGGGATGGACAATACACTCTCATTGGAAGAGTGGGCAGGCTCAGGTGAATGGCTTCACTGAGTTTCTCTGGCAAGTTGGTTGCACAGGGTGTAAATGTGAATGGGTAGAATAACCACTGGGGAGGGAAGGATTTGGGGTCATATTCCCTGATTTTTATCTCAACTCCACCTTCCCAAAAGGAGAAAGGATTTTTGTCCTTATTTAGCCTGGATTGGATGTGTCATGGCATTGGTGCATGATGGGCACTTCTGATCTGCAAGGCTAATTTTATTGTAATGAGGGCACAGTGAGCAAAAGTTTACATTCAGCCACTGGAGATTCCTGCTTTTCTGACCTTTCTCGGTCAGCCTCTAGGACACCTGTCATCCCAAAATGTGTGATACAAGTCCTGAGGTCCCTGCTGTTCTCTGTCTGCCCGAGGACCCCTGTTGTCTACATGATGTGTGGTTTCCTACAATTTGGCCCGTGCCCCTCCTTCTTCCCAATTCCTGCCATTTGGCCTGCACCCCCCTTTCTCTGCTCATATCTAGCTATTTGCCTGCTCTAAAAAGAGAATGGATGAGAAACATGGCTCTGATTACTAAGTCAGATTTTGCACTAGAATCATTTGTAAATATTTCAGACTCCACTCTATAATTTCTACTTTATCACCTTTTTTTTTTTTTTTTTACTTTGGGCACTTAACATGTCTGTGAAGCAGATACTAGTAGGCAATTTTAGCTTCAGTAAATAGGGCTGATTTGGCTTCTGCACAGATGGATCTATAATAATTATTTCACATAACACTTGTATTGCAGGTTAACTAAACCAAGTCAGTGATTACAAATGTTATTTTCTGAGGCTTCAATATAATTCACCTAAACAGTATCTCAGGCTTTATATTAATCTAACAAATTTTAATATTTACTAATATTTAACAGGATTTCTCAGTCTCAAAAATATTGTCATGGTGAACTGACAAATTCTTTGTTTTGGAAGGGACTGTTCTGTGTGATGTTGAATATTTAGCAGCATCCAAGCCTTCTATCCACCACATGCCAACAGTGCTCCTCCACCTGCAGCTGCAACCATCAAAAGTGGCTCCAAATATTGCCAAATACCCATGGCGAAGTATCAGCTGAGAACCACTGACATTTTTTCAAAATGTATATATGCCATTTTATCATATTTTTATATAAATAACTATGGTATGGAACTTCTAAGTTGGTTGCCAATAGTTCTTACCTCCCTGGGTTTATGATTTTGTGCAAAATTTTCCCCTTGAGTGTCAGATGGACTTAATGATTGCTGCTGCTGCTTCTTCTTCCTCTTTTTTTTTTTTTTTTTTTTTTTTACAGTGTGTCAGTTTCTGGTGCACAGCACAATGTCCCAGTCAAGCATATACACATATATATTTATCTTCATATACTTTTTCATTAAAGTATATTGAATATAGTTCCCTGTGTTATACAGAATAAATTTGGTTTTTGTTTTAATCTAATTTTGTGTATGTGGGTAGCAATTAATGATTTGCTTCTAACCAGTTGCTTATGACAAAAGTGATGGAATGACATTTAAGAGATAAAGTTACAAGGATTCTTGTCTTCTGTCTTGCTTACCTTCTCTCATTCTCTCACTCACTTGCTCCCATAAAAACAGGTGGATGGCATATTGTAAGCTGCCCTATGAGGAGACCAAGGTGGAAAGAAACAGAGAAGCCTCAACAAACAGCCCACAGGAACCGAATCCAACTAAAAGCCACAAGAATGATCTTGGGAGGGGATCTGCCTTCAGCTATGCTCTGAAATGACTGTAGACCCCAGCACGTTTGCTGCCTTGGAGAGAAACTGAGCTAGAAGGCCCAGCTCCATTTGCCTGCATCCCTGATCTCAGGAACTGTCAGATCATAAAAGTTTGGTTTTAAGCTGTTAACTTTTGGCCTAGCTTACTATGAAGCTATGGGTAACTAATAAAATTATATTTAATCTAGTTAAATATAATTAATTAAGAAGTTTTAGATATCCCGATAATTTTTTTTATCTTTTCAAAGGCAACTTCCAGGGCTCTTAGTCATCTGGTGTTCAGCCGTCATGAGAATTTTTTATTTGTCATTGGTGGGAAGACTTGATTTCCTTTTTATAATTTATCCAAAATCTCTAATTTATGCTTCACAAGATGTACATCCATTAATAGGAGAAAACGTACAGGAAAAAAGGTGTTTGTGCAAAACAGTAAAAAGCCTGGAATGCATTGTAGCAAAACATCAAGAGACAATTATTTTTAGTATATTGAGTATGTTGCTTCAATTTAACAAGAAAATCTAAGTTTTAAATTAAAAGGAATCTCTTTGATGTATTTCAAGAAGAACTATACAAATATAAAATCCTAAAGCACCATGGAGAGAGCACAGAACTAGTCTATGTCCATCTTGCTCTCACATGATCAAAAAAAGTAACTTCTCAGTTATAAAAAGTTGCAAAAACACATGACTAAACAGAATTAAAGACATAGACATAGTTGTGCTGGTTTGACTCAGCAGGCCTGGGTTGCATATTTCAAAGAGAGGTCTGTCTCAGGACTGGCCCTTAGCAGTCCCCTGGAAGATAACCTATAATCCATTAGAATATTCTTCCTGATAATGACGTTTTTTGTATGCTTGGGGCCTTGGGCTGTGCTGTACCAGACTGACCAGGTAAGTTTATCCTAACAGTGTGATTTATGATGAATACCTGTTTTAACTCTGGGGACAGCTAGAGTGTGAGTATTAAGGTTTGTCATGTAAGTTGTGAATGACTACATGACTGACATCCAGGAAGAACTCTGGAGTTCAAGGCTTATGTGAGCAACCCTGGCTGGCAATACTTTTCATGCATTGTCACACGTTGTTGCTGAAAGAATTGTGTTTCTTTGTGTGATTCCACTGAGGGAGGGACACCTTAAAAACCTGTGTCTTGTTTCTTCTACACTTAATCTCATGTACCTTTTACCTTTTCTGATGTTAATCTGCATCCTTTGACTGTAATAAGCTATAAATATAAGAGAATTTGTTTTTAATTGAAGTATAGTTGATTTACAATGTTGTGTTACTTTTAGGTGTACAGCAAAGTGACTCAGTTATACATATATCATGTACATATTATTTTCAGATTGTTTTCCATTTCAGTTATTATAAGATACTGAGTATATTTCCCTGTGCTATACAGTAGGACCTTACTGTTTACTTATTTTATATATAGTAGTGTGTATATATTAATCCCAAACTCCTAATTTAGCTCCCTCCTCCTTGATTTCCCCTTTGGTAAACATAAATTTGTATCTTTTTTTTTGTAGATTCCTCATATAAGTGATATCATATTTGTCTTTCTCTATCTGACTTACTTCACTTAATATGATAATCTCTAGGTCCATCCATGTTGCTGTAAGTGGCATTATTTCATTCTTTTTTATGGCTGAGTAGTATTCCATTGTATACATATACCACATCCTCTTTATCCATTTATCCATAACAGCTTTTCTGAATTCTATGAGTCCTAGTGAATCATCAAGCCTGAGAATGGTATTATGGACCCCTGGTAGAGACAAAATAATAAGAATTATTACATATGCATTGGGGGCTTCAGTTTCAGATGAAAGCGAAGTTCGTCTGAAACCAAGTTACCAAAGTAACTAATATTTATAGCATCAATAATACTCTTTATACTTTTTGTGGTTTCATATAAAGTAAGTACCAGAATACCTGTTATCATCAAATATGATCTCAATTTCGGTATCAATGTCAGAAATGATAGATGTTAGCTGATAGTGAGACCCCTAAATTAGGAGGCCCACCAAAGTGTGGGTCCCTGCCTGCTGGCTGGAAAGAATTCACAGCTGAGGCAGAGAGACAGAGCAAAACTGCTTTTATTTTCAAAAGAGGAAAAGAAAGAAAAGTGTTCAAGTAGGGACAAGAAAAGAAAAGCACTCAAGGGAGGAAGAGACGCTCAACTGGGGAGCCATTAGCCAAGATCCTGGTAGAGACAGCTCTGGCTTGGGTTGGGCCACGTGGCCTCTTCTGCCCTCATGTCTTCCTTCCAGGTGTGATGGAACAAATCCGCCCCTGTTCAAGATTTCAGTCCTTGTATGGGCTTTTCTGGTGTTGTCATGGCAATCATCAACTGCCATGGTGCTGGCGGGTGTGTCATTTAGCATGTCAATATATTACAGTGAGCATATAATGAGGCTCCAGGTCCTCCCTGGAAGTCAAGTCTGCCACCATCTTGGACTCTGTTGGTTCTAACCAGTTCTTGTTTTTATTCTGCAGCTGCCTCCTGGGACTTAGATAAGAGCAATTAGTTTCTATTTGAAGGAGAGGCAGGGGTGTGATCCTATGTGCAACAGCCGTGGTAACAAAAAAGAAAGTTGTTTTTAACCAGAATACTTGCAGTCTGGTGGACCCAGTATCCCACCCCTACTCCCCTCAAAAATCTCCAAAGATTCTGTTCAGCCATGAAAGTTTTAAAGGGAAATGAAGACATATTCTCCGTGAATGGTTGAGACAGGCGGTCACAGTCATTGCCATCCCCCAGTGCCTGCATGCTTGCCCTGGAGATGCTTTTCTATGACTCAGGGGGGCTGGAGGACTCCAGCTTTTCTGTAAATAAGAGGCAGGGGTTGGGGCAGGGCACAGGGTGCTGCTCCCTTTCAATGATGCAGGAGCTTGATATTAGATTCAGGAAATACCCTATTACTTGTTATGAAGCAGACAGTGAACATACTGAAAGCAGGAGTTATAGAGTAGATATCTTTATAACTGAGGAACCTAGTCTTTATAACTGCAGCCCCTGGTACACAGATCGTGCTCAGTAATTGTCTGCAAAATGAGAAGGGGTCATACCAGGAATTAGAATTCATGGAGAATCAATGTGGAAACATAGACCAACCCCATGAGAAGTGTAAATAAAGTGGTATCTTGGAAGACTAGCCACACAGAGGAAGATCACAGGATTATCTGGATTCCAGAAAAGTGTTAAAATCATTCATGATTTATTACCAATTGGAGAAATGTAGGCCAGATGAGAGAAAAACCAAGTTTGGTCAGAACTGGATGGTAGTACATTCAGATGGTTGAATTATGGCTCCCCAAGAATGATCACTTAGGACTCTGCCCTAGGCCTTGTCCTATGTAACACTTTTATTCTTCACTTGGATAAAGACAAAAATGCGTGCTCACAAAATGTTGAGATGACAAAAGACTGAGAGAAATAGTTAATATGGTGCATAACAACCAGTATTTGAAAAGTTCTTGACAGCGATTTGTGTGGAAAAGACTTCAGGATTTAGCTGACTTTCAGCTCAAAATTAATCAGCTGTAGCTGTCAGGAAAGTTAATAAATGTATGTTGTATGTAAATGCAGTGGCACAAATGTGTGAGTGTGTGTGTATTTCACTCATGGCTGTTGGAAATTACCTCTTAAATTTGGTAGAATTAATAAAATTTTTTTCTAATCGGGTTGTCCTAACTCAAAATTGTTGCTTTTTCTCTTACATGTCAATTCCTATACTTGTGATCAACCATGTGGTACATACTCATAACTCTTAAGATTCAGCAATTTCTAAGAGTCCTAGTGTGGCCAAGAAAGCTGTTGTCCTGAATGGCATTAATTCAGGAAAGCAAATTGTCAAGACGTATTAGGGCTCACTTCAGGAGATATGTACTAAGTTGTCTTAAGTGACCTACTTTAGCGAGGCTTGTGTGTTAGGCGTTGCTTTTAGATCACAAGGTTGGAGGGATGAATGGCCTGTCACAGGGCCGCTTGTAAAGGAGGGAGATTTTCTAAAATGTCTGATCACAAAAAAAAAAAAAAAAAAGCCTGCATGAAAAGGGGAACAACCCACATATTACCCTAAAGGATACAAAATTAATAAGCAAATAGGATTAAGAGGCATAAAAAAAGATAACATTTAAAAAAGTGTTGGAGCAGCAGTGGAATGTCTAGCGCGTGATACTGTTCTCTCTGACACCCACCACCTTCTGTGAGAATCTCTGTGTCTCATAGGCTGTTGTGGGTCCTCTCCCCGCCCCCTCCATAAGTGTGTCCACAGGAGCTATGCTTTCTCTAACAAAGGATGCCCTTCTGCAAATTAAGAGTATAATGCCCCTCCCAGCTTGACTCCCTTCGTGGTTGCAAGTTTGTGAGGATATAATTACTTTTGCTGATAAGAGCCTGAGAAATGAATCACAGGTGGATACCATGATAAGCTGCTGAATTAGGCTCTGAAGAAAACTGTCTATGAATACTTCAGCAAACACAGGGCATGATTACTTCTTACTAGTTCAAAGCTGTCAGAATATTGATTGTGGCTATGTTTGTCTTAAAGGGAATAAAGGAATAAGAAGTTTGCGTAATGTGATCATTATGCAGCCAGATCTTGGGAAAGGCAGGCAAGCACTGAATTGGAGTGATCAACACTTGCCCTGAAATGTGACAGCAAAATTGGGCCCTACATCCTGCTTGGAAGGAGGAGTCGACTTTATATAATTTTAATAATGATAATAATAATAATAATAATAATAATAATAATAATAGTTAGAAATTCTAATTAAATAATAAAGATAATCACAAAATAAAATAAATTATAATAAATATTATATTTTGTTATAAATAATAAAATATAATAAATTTTAAAAATTAAGTGTAAGAATTCTCAGTAGCATAGGGTGGCTATAATTGCTGTTTCCAGCTGTCTGTATGAGAGTTAAAGTTTTAGAACATCCCTCTATCTAAACCAAATTATTTGAGCATCTAATATATACTTGGGGTTTAAGATATTATCTGGAGTCGTTAACCTCTTAGAGCTGAGTTTGATGGGAGGCTAAAAGGAAGTGTCTGTCCAATAAAGAGATTCACTACCAATAAACTGTAACTCGCAACAGCAGCCCTGTGTTCTTTAGTGACCTGGCTCCTACAGACAGAGAAAAACGTGTGTTTGTGTCATAGCAAGAAAGAGAGACAGAAGAAGAGAGATAAAAGGAGAGAGAGAGATCAGCTTGTTAATTTCCTTTAAAAATTTAATTAGTTTGTAATAGTACCAATCACCGTTAAACAAGGTAATTCCAATAAGAATTCTCATTCCTTCAGTATAACTGATTTTCCTTTTAGAAGGTAGGGGAAGTGAGATTTGCAGAAGGAAGGAAATTGTATCAATAGCTTAGTTTAAAAAAATAATAATAGTGAGGTTTTACAGAATTAAATGCAGTCTCCAAGAATCCATTTGAACATTGTTTTAGGCCAGTTCTCTAGAAACAGACCCTGAACTGACAACTTGCAAGGGGGATTGTTAGTGAGTGCACTCAGGAACGGTGCTTGAGGAGCCGAGGAAAGAAGACTTGGTTGGAGGAAGAATTTGAACCACAATCCCACAATCCAGTTACCAGGGAGCCCACAGCTGATCGGGTACAGCATTCAGAGGCTGTAAAAGCCCTTTAGAGTTGTACTAATTTGAAGGAAAGGGGTCCAAGATTTTCCCCTTGACCCATAAAACAGCTGTTGGATCTGAGCTACCCCTGGGAAAATGGTATGACATTGGATGAGGGAGCTTCCTTCAACGAAGAGCAATTTCAGGAGAAGCTGTCCGTAGCTCGCAGCTCAGCGTATAACTGCGGGGCGTGTGGATGATAAAGGGGACCTCGCCCCGCATCACCGCATCCAGTACAAACATCCACTCACCAGATTATTGCTCAACACCCTCAGAATGTACCTGGTTAGACAAAATACTTATCAACTTTCAAGAGGCGTATCTCCTCCACTCAGCCTCTCAAAATTCAGCAGGGAACCCAAGTGTAGGGTTGGTAATCAAAAAGCATTTGGAGGTAGATTAGAAGATGAATGGCAAGTGGAAAGTGCTTGAGATTCTAAAAAGAAGGATATTGGTCACAGAAAACAGAATTGTGGAGCCAATGTCCATAAAGTTAGCGTGCCAGGAGGGGCCCGAAGGGAAAAACCTGCTTGCGTTTTTTTCACCCCTAAATTGACTTTCAGAGATACAGCTGATAAATTACAGAAGCTAGAATGAAAATTGACTCAGCCCATGGGGTCTGCCTCTGTTCCATCTGAATAATACTGGAGAGCCAGGGGCAGGCAGAATGAGAATTCATAATTTCTCAGCTTACATGAAAGCTATGAAAGTCACCAGAATGATAAACCTACGAGGGGAGAGAATCATGTTTTAATTTAAAAAAACAAAAACAAAAAAACCCTCCTTGGTGCAACTCAAAAGAAAAAGAAAAACTTCTTAGAGGCCAAGGAATACAGGAACAAACAAGGCCCGTGCGGAAAGTAGCATTGTCAAGAAAAACAGTGGATACTTTTAAAGAACCAGATACTGCTTAAAATGTTTCCTAGAGAAAGATTTAGCTCACCAACCTCTAAGGAAAGGCTGCAGATCTAGATGAGAGATTGATGTATTTAATTTGCAAATGCACATGAATGATTGTGTAATATACTTATTAGGATGTATTTCAATTGAGAAATTATTGCAGACTGCTCTGTTTTGTAAGATGACATAATTAGATGCATCCAAATTTGTACTTAAACAACAACAGGATTTAAGTCTTCTTGCAAATGGAGCTGTGTTGGGGTAACTGCATCTTATAAACTTACAAGAGCAGAAAAAATCCCAATGGATACTTGACAGAGGTAAAGGGATTTAATGCGGATTCCATACGGTAAAGTAATTATATTTATTGCCTCTAGTCTGGATGCTTGGGTTCAGATACCACCTTTATCACTTACTAGGTGAGTTCAAGCAAGTTACTTAAATTCTGAATTCAGTTTCCAAATCTGTAAAATGGGGATATTTTTTGTAATTATCTCACAGAACTGTTATGAATTTTCAACACACTAATGCATGCTTGGAGCTTATTATAGTGGCTAGCACATTATAATTATTCCATAAATGACAACGACCATTGTTATTACTATTAATTTTTGTGGTGAGCAGAAATGTTAACAAATGTCCTTGGAAATGTCTTAGAACATTAGAAAATGTGGATTTGGAGGGAGTGTGAGAGTTTAGTGAGCAGAATCAACAAAGTTTAGTAAAACAGAGTTACCTGAGGCATGAGAAAGTTAAAAAATGTGGCTTATTTCTTCCAAAGAAATTAGTTTCTACATTAATTTGAGAAAGCCCATCCGTATATAAACACACTTTCCATAGTTTGATGGGTTAATGGAGGGGTGGACATATGGTTCTTCACATTTGACTATGATAATAGTAAAGATGCATTCATTGCCTACGATGATCCTGGTGTTGTTCTAAGCACTTTTAAGTGTTTAGATCCAAATAATCTCTTCCTTGAAAAAAAAAATCTCTTCTCTTAAAAATCTTTAATTTTTAAAATTAGGCACATTTAAGTCCTACGTCAAGTAGAAGAAAAATATGATAAGAGAGTCTTTAGTAACTTGCGTACTATTAAATTTTGAACTCAAAATATAATCCCAGGCACACTGGTTCTAGAGATTGTGACCTTAAATGTATACTGCACTACAGTTCAGCTGTTTGAATGTGTGTGCTGGACTCAATAGGAAACATTGGTGAGTATGTCTGTTATTCATTAAGTCAGTTCAAGAGAATAAAATTCTCTGATTTCCAGCAGTTTCCCACTTTTACAACAGCCTGTCCCTGATGTACTATTGATCCCCTTATGCTACTTAAAGCTCTACATCTTGGTAAAGTTAATAAATGGTGAACACTAACCAAGTTTTGGGATTTTTCGGCACTCACTCTGAGTCCTGAACGGCTTACTTGGCCAATGGGAAGAATGGGAGTTGTAACTACATGCACAGTACAGACCAGTGGTCAATGGCTTGCCACCTGAGTGTCATAATCAACCGGTGGGAAGTAAGTGTGCCACAACCAAAGCAGCCCAAAGGACCAACCATCAAAAATACTAAACTGGGGAGACCAGCCAAAATGATGGGGCCAAAAGGTCCTGAGCTCACATCCTCTCATGAGCACACACAACTATCTACAAAACAACCATTGTTAAAAAAAAAAGACTGGAACCTACCAGAAAAGGTATTCTACAACTAAAGACATAAAAAAGGAACCAAAATGAGATGGGTAGGAGGGACAGACAGGTGATATACTCAAGGCCCATATCTCCAAGTGGGTGTACCCGCAAACTGGAGAATAATTACATTGCAGAGTTTCTCCTACAGGAGTGAGAGTTTTGAGCCCCACAAGAGGGTCCCCAGCCCGGGGCTCCTGAACCAGGAAGACAAACCTCCAGAGAATTTGGCTTGAAAGGCCAGCAGGACTTGATTTCAGGAGCCCCACAGAACTGGGGAAAATAGAGACCTCACTCTTAAAAGGCAAATATAAAATCTCACATACATTGGGACCCAGCGCCAAATAAGTAGTTGAACAAAAGTCTGGCCAGATCCACCTGCTAGTCTTGGGGAGTCACCCAGAGAGACATGGGGTGATTGCAGCTCATCCTGGGGACATAGACGTTGGTGGAAGCCGTATTTGGGAATATTCTACACAGTGAACACTGCTTCTGTTGGCTGCAATCTTAGGATCCACACTTTAGTTCATTATTAGCATCAAGACCTGACCCCATGCAACAGTTTGTAGGTGCCAGTACTGGGATGCCTGGCTAAACAATTAACTGAGTGAAAACACAATCCCACCTACTAGCAGACAGGCTGCCTAAAGCTCCCTGAGCCCACGGCAGCCTCCAGACACACCCTTAGACATGGCCCTGCCCAGCAGAGGGACAAGACCCAGCTCCACACACCACTGGATAGGCACAAACTCTGCCTTCCAAGAAGCCTGTATTAGCCCCTAGACCAGGCTCACCCATCAAGGGGAAGAAACCAGACACAAGAAAACCACATCTCATGGCCTATGGAAGTAGTCCACCCACAGCAGGCCAGACACTTCCCTGGGACCAGCCGGGCCTTAGCCCTGTCCTTTAGCAGGCCAGCTCAAGCTTTGTGATCCCAGGCCTCATACCCAAGTGTGTCCGAAACCACTCCCATCGATGATCTGAAGTGAGCTCTGGGATCCCCGAGCCCTGCAGTCAGATTTCAGGAACCAGCACTGCCTGCTACTCCCAGGACCTGGCTTCACCCTCCAGTGGGTGGGCAACAGCCCCAGAGTGTTCAGGACCCTGATTCTACCCATGAGTGAGCCAGCACTAGACCCAGGGCATGTGGAGTTCTGCAGCCAGGCTCCTGGTGACCAGATCCCACTAAACAGCAGCCAGCAGCATTTGCACAAGGCGCAGCCTGGCAATCAGTTGAATTAGAGGCCAGCCAAGCTTATCAGACTGACTAATTAGTCAGCCTGCAACAGCAGAAGGATTCTTAAGAGGAACCCCTAGAGCAAATATCTTGGGTGATAAGAGGGGAGTGCACTGCTTGGACTCATAGGAGATCTGCAGAAAGCCACTTCTCCAAGGTTGAGAAATATAACTAACCTCGCCACATCCCCAAAAATCACAAATAACAACTTATATTACATGTGGCAGCAGAGGAACATATTCCAAGCAAAGGAAAAAGATAAGACCCTAGAAGAAGAACTAAGTGAAACAGAGATAGGAAATCTACCTGAGAAAGAGTTCAGAGCAATGAATGCAAAGGTAATCAAAAGAGTCAAGGGAAGAATGGATGCACAGTGTAAGACGTTAGATGCTTTTAACAAAGGGTTGAAAATACGAAAACAACCAAACAAAGATGAAGAATAAAATAACTGAAATGAAGTATACACAAGGAGGAATCGACAGGAGACTGAAAGATACAGAGGAAAGGATCAGTGAGTTGGAAGACAGAGTAGTGGAATCACTTTGTTCTGAACAGAAAAAAGAAAAGAACAAAAAAAGAAGACAGTTGAAAGTTCTCTGGTACAGCATCAGGTTCACCAATATTCACATTACAGGGTTCCCAAAAGGAGAAGAGAGACAGACGGGGTATGAGAAAATATTTGAAGACATAACATTGAAAAATTCTCTAGCCTGGGAAAGAAAAGTGTCACCCAAGTTCAGGAAGGCCCATGCAGAATTAACCCTAAGAGAAACACACCGGATACATTGTGATTAAAATGACAAAGACATCAAAGATAAAGAGAATATTAAATGCAGCAAGAGAAAAGCACCTAATAAAAGACAACAGAACTCCCATAAGGCTATCAGATGATTTTTTTTAAAGCAGAAACTCTATAGGAGAAGGGAAAGGCATGACATTTCATCTGTAGAGACACACACAGACTGAAAGTGAGGGAATGAGAAAAGATATTTCATGAAAATGGAAATCCAAAGGAAGCCAGAGTAATAAACTTGTGTCAGACAAAACTAGACTGTAAAGTAAATATTACAAGAGACAACGAAGGACACTACATAATGATCAAGGCATCAGTACAAGAAGGTATAACAACCATAAATATATGCATCCAAGATAGGAGTGTCTCAATTTATACGGCAAACGTTAACAGACATGAAAGAAGATCTCAACAGTAACACAATACAATTAGGGGACTTTAACATTCCACATATGTGGGAGCGCATGATTGGATTAACAAATTGTAACAGATGGCAGCCGCCTGTCACCTTTAAGAAGAACAAATGTGCTTAGTAACTGCTTTGCAAGCAGGCGCCTGTGCATCCGCACTCCTGTCTCCTTGCCGTAAAAAGCAGAGACAATGCCTTGCTTGCGTAGTTGAGGTTTTAGATAGCACTCTGCTCATTGCAAAGCAATGACCCAGGCCCTCAGCTGTAAATGCTGGGCGTGCCTGCTGTTAGATAGTCTATTATCCCCAAAACAAGGACCTGGCTGGGCTGGTGGTCTGCTCTGTAATTAACATATATAAAGAAAGTACCTTGTTCCCCTCTGCCCATGTCTTCCCTAAAGATAAACCAAGACTTTATGCTCATTGTGATTTCTACAATCTTGATCCCATCCTGTCTTTCCCTAAATTCCTGCATTCTGTCACACAACTGTTAATGATTTTTCCTTTGATTGTACACAATAAATGTGGGAGCATTTGAGAGGCTCGTGGAGTTGGCTTCTGACTCCCTCTTGCTTTCTTACTTTTCCACAGAGTTTCAAGTAATTCATTCCGTCTTGGTGAGACTTCTGCTGGCCAGAACCCACACACTTACATCAATGGACAGATCATCCAGACAGAAAATCAGTAAGGAAACCAAGACTTAAATGACACACCAGGCCAAATGGACTTAATTTATATCTATAGATCATTCCACTCAAAAGCAGCAGAATGCACATTTTTTTCAAGTGCACGTGAAACCTTCTCCAGGATAGATCACATGCTAAGGCACAAAACAAGCCTCTGTAATTTTAAGAAAACTGAAATCATATCAGGCATCTTTTCTGACCACAATACTATGAGACTAGATATCAACTACAAGGAAGAAACTGCAAAAAACAGAAACACATGGAGGCTAAATAATATGCTACTAATCAACCAACCAATGGATCACTGAAGAAATCAGAGAGAAAATAAAAAGTACCTAGAGACAAATGAAAATGAAAACATAATGATACAAAGTCTATGGGATGCAACAAAAGCAGTTCTAAGAGGGAAGTTTATAGCAATACATGCTTACCCAGGGAACCAGGAAAATCTCAAGTAAACAGCTTAACCTTATATCTAAAGGAACTAGAGAAAGAAGAACAAATTCCAAAGTTAGTGAAGGAAAGAAATCATAAAGATCAGAACACAAATAAATGAAATAAAGACTAAAAAACAATAGAAAAGATCAATGAAACTAAAAGCTGTTTATTTGAAAAGGTAAACAAAATTTATAAAACTTTAGCCAGACTCATCAAATAAAAAAAAAAGAGTGCGAGAAAGAAAGCCCAAATCAATAATATCAGAAATGAAAAAGAAGTCACACCACAGATAAATAAAGGATTATGACTACTACAAATAAGAGTGTGCCAATAAAATGGAGAACTTATAAAAAATTTACAAATTCTTAGAAAGGTACAATATTTCAAGACTTAACAAGGAACAAATAGAAAATATAAACAGTTCAACTACCAGTAATGAAATTGATTCAGAAAAATTTGAATTAAAAAACTCCAAACAAACAAAAGTCCAGGACCAGATGGCTTCACAGGTGAATTCTACCAAAAATTTAGGGAAGAGTTAACACCCATCTTTCTGAAATTATTCCCAAACATGGCAGAGGAAGGGACACTTCTGACCCCATTCTGTGAGGCCACTATCACAATGATACCAAAATCAGACAAAGATATCACAAAAAAGAGAAAATTATAGGCCAATATCACTGATGAGCATAGATGGAAAAATCTTCAACAAAATACTAGTATATAGACTCCAACAATGAATTAAAAGGATCATACACCATGATCAATTTGGATTTATCCCAGGGCGGCAAGGATATTACAATATCTGCAAATTAATCAATGTGATACACCACATTAACAAATTGAAGAATAAAAACCCTATGATAATCTCAGTGGATGCAGGAAAAATCTTGACAAAATTCAACTTCCAATTATGTTAAAAAAAAAAACTCTCCAGAAAGTGGGCAAAAAGGGAATATACTTTAACATAATAAGAGCAATATAGCTCCTAAAACAAAGGAAATAAAAGCCAAAATAGGAAAATTGGACCGAATTAAACTTAAAAGTTTTGCACAGCAAAGGAAACCATCGACAAAACAAGAAGACAACCTACTGAATGGAAGATATTTCCAAATGATATGACTGATAGGCAGTTAATATCCAACATATATAAACAGCTCATGCAACTCAACACCAAAAAAGTAAACAACTTGGTTAAAAAATGGGCAGAATAACCTAATAGACATTTTTCCAAAGAGGAAATACAGATGACCAACAGGCACATGGAAAGATGCTCAACGTTGCTAATCATCAGGGAAAAGCAAATCAAAACCACAATGAGACACCCCCTCAAACTTGTCAGAATGGCCATTATCAAAATGAATACAAATAACAAATGTTGGTGAGGATGTGGAGAAAAGGGAACCCTCCTACACTGCTGGTGGGAATGTAATTTGGTGAAGCAACTGTGGAAAACAGTATGGAGGGTTCTCAAAAACCTAAAAATAGAATGACTGCATGGCCCAGCAATTCCACTCCTGGGTTTATATCTGAAAAACACAAAAACACTAATCAAAAAGATATATGCATGCCAACGTTCCTAGCAGCGTTATTTACAATTGCCAAGATATGGAAGCAACCTAAGTGTCCATCAACAGGTGAATGGATAGTGAAGATGTAGTATATATTCACAATGGAATGGGACTCAGCCATAAAAAATGACAGAAGTTTGCCATTTACAGCAACATGGATGGACCTGGAGGGCGTTATGCTAAATGAAATATGTCAGGCAGAGAAAGACAAATACTCTATGACATCACTTATATGTAGAATCTAAAAAAATACTACAAACTAGTGAATATAAAAGAAAAAATCAGACTCATAGATGTAGATATTAAACTAATGGTTACCAGTAGGGGGGGATGGGCAATATGGAGGTGGAGGGGCGGGAGGTGCAAACTACTTGGCTACATGGGTATATTGTACAACATGGGGAATATAACCACTGTTTGAATTAAAAAACTGTAAATGGAGTATAACTTTAGAATTGTATAAAAATAAAAATCAAAATTAAAAGAGAGACTTAAAATATATATTTAAAAAAAAATGAATTGGCAGCCACAGGTGTGTAACAGTAGGATCCAATCACAAAGATTGACATGATTCTCCTACTGTCATAGTTAAATGCATTTAAGTTAATTGAAATTCTATTTTTAGATATCAGGGTTTTGTTTTTTTTTCTCTTAAAAAGCAGCCATTTTTGGTAACATTTTGTATTAATTAGCTAATGCCTCAATAATAAAGTGCCACCAACTTGGAGGGAATGGGCTAAAAACAGAAATGCATTTTTTTCATAATTTTGAAGACTAGAAGTCAGAGATTAGGGTGCTGGCATGGTAGGCTTGTTCTGAGAAGTCCCTCCTTTACTTGGAGATAGTCAGCTTCTCCTTGTGTCTTCAGTTAGCCTTTTTGTACGTGTGTATTCAAATTTCCTCTTCTTATAAGGATCCCACTCAGAGTAGAGTCTACCCTCATGGCTTCATTTTAACTTACACTTCTCTCCAAACAGGGTCACATTCTGAGGTACTGTGCGTTAGACTTTCAACATACACATTTTAGCGGGGGGGGGGGGGTGTCACACAATTGAGCCCATAACACATTAGTAGTGGAATAAAAATGTCTTCCACCACAGGAGAACAGTTATATTGTCAACTAAACCTCCATGTTACCACAGTCCAGCAGAAGCTTCACATTAAAAGGGGTAATCTTAAACTTCGTTCAACATAGCCAGCTAATGAGTCAGCCGCACAAAAATCTAGCATTTTGCAACTTTGATGCGGGGATGGCAAAGAGGGAAGCTTCACAAAGTCTGACTTTATTCTCTATACCTGTTGGAATCAAAGAAGAATTTCTACCCTGTACACACACACACACACACACAAATATATCACCTTGCTGTCATTTTAATGAAAATGTAATAATAAGCCTTTTGTTTTTCACCTAACAGTGGCTAAGGCTGTATTTCTCATACTTTCCGGAAGGCGTTGGTCAGAGCAATTATGCATTTAAAACATTTCAGTCTTACCAATCTAGAATGCAAATGGATAGATAATAAATTTCTAATATAACAGGGTCCTCAAAATATTACAAAATAATAGAATTTAAAAGTTAAACCCAAGTTAAAAGTAAAAATTGGTGATAAGAAACTCAAAATGTAATTTAGTTTAGCAGTTCCTCGTTAAAATTTGGAATTCAAGGAAGAATCATTCTTTATGTGTCTGAAATGCTAATCTCTGCTATTCTAGCCCTGTACATCTTGATTTCTGCCCCTAAGTGTTACTGAGAAGGAAAAAATCCAGATGAAATATTTTTCATGTTTGTCCCCATAACACTAAAGAGAATATTATTATTTAAGTAAGGATATAAGGAATCAGCCTGGGCCTAAGTTAGAACTCCAATGATGATAGTGTAATTCTTTGATAGGCTTGAAAAGGGACTTTTTAAATTTCTGGTTTTAGTCAAAATGTTCATGTTGTTACAGAAGTAGAGAGAACAGTGTAATGGTCCTCCGTGTACTCATCACAGCCCCAAAAGTTATTCCATCATGACAACTTTTTTCCCTAACTCCACTCACACTCCTTGTCCCCTGATTATTTAGAAGAGAATCTTAGGCATTAAAAACTTTAGAGATAAATATTTCAGTAGGCACTTCTAAAATATAATGGATTTTCATAAACATAACCACAATAGTATTAACATGCTCCCATAAATTAAAAATATTTGTTTTCATGAACTAATACAATTTAGTTTTTAGAAAAAAAATTAGGTTCACAGGAAGATTGAAAACAATGAATAGAGATATCCCACATACTCCCTGCCCCACTCATGCACAACATCCTCCACCAGAGTGGTACAATTTGGTACAATCGATGAACCCACATTGACACATCATTGTCACTCAAAGACTATAGTTTACATCATGGTTCACTATGTAAAATGTATTACATTTTATGGCTTTGGACATATCAAATGTATCATGACATGCATCTACCATTACAGTATCATATGGAATAATTTCACTGCCCTGGAAATGCTCTGGGCTTCACCTGTTCATCCCTCCCACCTCTCAACCCCTGACCTTTTTACTGTCTCCATGGTTTTACTTTTCCCAGAGTGAAATAGAGTTGGAGTCATACAGTATGTAGCCTTTTCAGACTGGCCGTTTTCACTGAGTGGTATGCATTTGTTTCCTCTGTGTTATTTCATGGCTTGATAGCTCAGTGTCTTTTAGTGCTGGGAAAAAAATAATGCATCAATATTGATAACATTATTAATTATTAAAATGCAGTGTTATATATAATAATAATCTCTTTTTAAAAAGAAAATATCTGGTTAGTTCACATTTCCCAAATGATCACAATTATATGTATAATATTTGAAAATTCAAGTAAAATCCAAATATTGCAATTGGTTGAAATGCCACTTTAGTGTTTTGTTTTTTTTTTTAAATTACTAGTTACACATGTCTCATGAGCTTTCTTTTTACTGTCTTTTTATTGTTGTTGAGGAGAGTAAGTCATCTGTTGTAGAAAGTTTTCTCACACAGACAGAGTTTGCTAATTGCCATTAATGCCAGAAAAACAATTGCCTAAACTCCTTGTCACGATTAATCGCTTTCCCAGAATAACAGCTAAAAAAAAAAAAGAATGCAGAAGAAATGTCCAGGATGTTAAAGGATTGTCTGGAACACTAAAGGGAATAGCCTACTACTGAGACCAAAAACATGAATTAGAATAATGATTCTGAGAATTAATAGTTTGACATTGGACAAGCTTTTGATAATTTGGTCTCAATTTCCAACTATGTAATCATACTTAAATATATCACAGCTAAATTACCGAATAAAATTTTGTTGTTGTTAGGTATGAAAGCAGCTACTAGAGGGTGATAAACAATAAGAATGACACCTGCTATCAGAGCAAATATATAAAACAAGCTATCTTCAAGGAAGAATGCAGAGAAAATATTTAGTGACGTTAAAACTTGCGTGGAACGTTAAAAGGAATAGCTTGTGACTGACAAACAGTTTAGAGCTTTGGTTTGGGCAATAGACCCAAGGGCAAATCTCAAATTTGCTATCTTTTTTCTGAATAGCTTTTGGAAGTTACATAGACCGACCTTTCAGTTCCCCCCCTTTTTTTAATGTATATAATAATGTTTACCTCATAGAGATGTTATAGAGATTGAAATAAATAAATCAGTAAAAAATAATAAAAATAATTTGCTTAATAAAATTCATAGCTATCAAAACTGTAAAATATGATCAGAGGAAAAAGGAGATGTTATGGATATATAAATAAAATATTCACGTATTTAGCTCAGTTTCCTTCGTGTCTATCTGTGTAGGTATATATGCCAGGTTGGAGTGACTGCAGTCACAGTGAATCCCATCATTTGAAATAATCCATTTAAATAATCTCTGAAAAGTTTTCTTCACAAGTATTTTATAGTTAACTAATTGGTCTACAAAGGTTTTGTTTGTTTTGTTTCACTTTTATGAGGACTAGAGAAGACAAAGTCTGAAAGGAGTGCAGAGGAGCTCCCACTCTGTTGGCACTGGCTTATTTCCTTGGCTGTATTATCTATGTCCAAAATAGTTCATAAATTTTTTAAAAGTATAATTCAAGTATAATTAGCTAGCACTCAGAGATTACAAGTCTTTAAAAATTATGGAATAATTTCATTGTAAGTTTCAGCTACTGATATATGGGGTGTGCAGAATATGTTAATTATAGATGATATTATGACTATTGATTACACACATTTTCACTTCCTGTTTCCCTGCTCTTTATCTATGTAATATCCTCTCTTTACCATACATCTGAACACTTCTTTTCCTGTAAGGATATTAAGTCTCCTTTTCTGTTATTAATGTTATATTGGTTGAAGTCACTTGGGGAGTGAGGTCAATAATACACAGACTAGACACTGTGGATCCTGTACCGCGATATTTGGCTAAAGCTAGCCCATGAAGAGTTTTAGATCATTGGAAGCTGGAAAATTTTTTCCATCAACTTCCAAATGTATTGTCCATAGTCAAGCCTGTATTGAAAAAAAAAGATTGTCTACAGAATGTTGCAATTAATATTTTGCAGTGTCCAATCTAATATTTAAGTGAATAATAATAGATGTTTTATATGTATGTGTGTCTTACCTCATTCAATTTTTTTCTTAATTATTAAGGCAAGCTCCAGTATAAATTACTGAAGGTATATTAAATTCAGCAGATAGGCAGAAATGCTCTGAGTTTTGCACTAGCCTTTACATTCATTATATTTTTTAGGGATCATAGTTTATGTTTACTCTGACCTGAGCTAGCTTTTCATTTAGGTATGTGTTTATTCATTTGAAGGAAGTGTTGTATTGAATGTTTTAAGAAATTTTTATGATAAATTAAAACAATTATTATTATTTCAGATAATCTGATATTTTCTGAAGACATTTATTCATTCTTTTTTTTTGCCAGTTAGAATGCACTTTAGGCTCTCTGGAACAGAATTTCATTTTTGTTTTGGGTCCCAGTTGTGCAGCCTGTGTGTATTGAATGATGTCAAATTTAAGTCATTCCATGAACGGAGGACTAAGCCAATCTGAAGATTCCATCCACATGACCACAGTGATTGGTTCAAATATGAGCATGTGATCTAGGTCAAGCCAATCAGGTTCAACAAGCTGGTTGCAGAGTTTTGAGAACGCATTTCTAGAACAGCTACAATCCTCATGTGACAAAGAGAAGGGAACCTCTATGATAATAAATGAACAAACTTTTTTTTTAAAGATAAGAAACAGGGAGATAAACTAAATTATTTTAGCATTGTTTGAATCAATGATCAATCATGCCTAAAGCTACCA
Organism: Camelus ferus; assembly: GCF_009834535.1. Classification (NCBI taxonomy): domain Eukaryota; kingdom Metazoa; phylum Chordata; class Mammalia; order Artiodactyla; family Camelidae; genus Camelus; species Camelus ferus. The sequence continues at coordinate 718,833 of NC_045705.1, forward strand.
TATTCCTTTTGTCTTGAAATCAAGTTTGGCTTCAATTTTCTGTTTGATGCAGCCTCCAACCCACCATCTACATTCTTGCCACCTATTTATAACCATGCAGCAAAGCTTTAAGAATTTAGCCTAATTAATCCCTTACTACCCATCCAGTCTGGGCCACTCTGCTCCTCACCCACCATATATATTCCATAAAAATATTTAATATGATGCAATTATTAATTTGTTCAGTTAACTAGCTATTCTAATACTCTGCTCAACAAAAGTCACCAGAATTTAGAAGTGTCGCATTCCCAGTATTAGGCGTACACTGAAGTCTCTTTCATGCTCTGGACAATTTCCTTTTCTGATACCCGGGAGCATCAAGGTCGAAATCTTATTCTCAGCTTTCTGGCAGAAGAGCACAATTCTGTGATGACTGCGCTGTCTCTGCCTCTGACCTCTAAAACTGTGCATATTTGATGAATGGCATCCCAGGCGACAAGGCTTGACATGTGGGCTTGTTTGAAATCAGATGAGAAGAAACAGTTAAAAAGCACTTTAGGGACACATGTGGTTTTCACTTGGATTTATTGCAGAAAAATGTATTTATTTTCTGATAAATAATTCACTTCTTGAATTGGTTTTTAGGCAGAGTGATCCAGTTTTGTTTCGAGAGGTATAAGCAAGAGTGATTGAGAGCTTAATACAGACATAATCTCTAGCTTGCACTGATCAGTCCTCCACGGATTTTTGCCATGGATTAATGTACAGCTGCGAAATTCACACAGTAATCCTCTGCTATGCAATTTGGTGACAGGCTGTATATTAGTCATTGTCCCTACAGACAGTAAGGACATCACATGTATCCTGTCTTGGTTTACACCTTCCTATGAATGGATAAGCAAAGGGAAGACAATAACCCAAAGTCATAAGGAAGCCAACACAGAGATAAAATCTGACAGTGAAATACCTTAGTACGCAAATTGGATTAAATATACTGAGTGCAGGGTGGCTTAAAGGCAGTGATGGGATGTGAGTTGTACCTCAAATACCGACTGAGATTAGATGAGAAGTTATGTGTTCCCATTAGGAGCAGAAGTGGCATGAACAGTATAAACAAGGTATGGTTGTGAGTAATAAAAAAAAAGCCCTACTAGAAAAAGGGGTCATGCTTGGAAGAAATGTGACATAAAGATAGAAATGAAACCAGAGTGCAACCATGTGAGGAATGTGTTAATGACAGTGAAACAGTCTTAAAATCTATCTTGTAAATTGTAATAAAGGTTTTTAATTGGTTTTAGGCCTTCGCATTTAGGCCTAGCTAATGAGAAAAACAAAATTCAGGTGGACGTGCCTTATTTTTGCTTCTGGAAATACGATTAGTGAACATTGGGGAAACTCTCCATCAGAATAGCTGATTCTAAACTGAGAAGATGGAGAAGAAAACGGGCAGTGTTTCCATCTCTTTGACGGGGTGGTAATGAAAGAATTAAATTCAATTACGGTTTTGAAATCATCTGCTGAAACTGGAAGAAAGTACTGTTTGTATCTTGCCCCCTTAACTGGTTGTAGGATGGATGGCAAAACTATGCCAACATGGCTTTGGGGGGAAGATCTGGAACTGATGCAGGAAAATGGATGTGGGGCATGAGAAGGGCTGTGTCCCAGGCTTCAGCTGGCCCCTGGGATGTGTCCTGCCAAGTGTGGGTCCTTGGCTTTGCACAGGAAAGAATTCAAGAGCGAACTGCAGTGGAGTGAAGGTAGATTTATTCAGAGAGATACATGAAAGGCAAGAGAAGAGGGAGAGAAAGGGGGGGACAGCTGCGAGACACCTTGTTGCCAGTTATTCACCAAGTTAATATATTATAATGGGCATATAATGAAGCTTAAGTTCTACTAGGAGTCAAATCTCCCACCATCCTGAGCCTCAAGGCCTACTGGGGGTTGAATCTTCCACCATTTTGATGTTAGTTGCTGTATCATTCCTTGAATGGCTGTGCCCTGCCCACTTCCTGTCTCAGAACTAGTCAGGTAATATTACCCAGCACTGTTTGAATGCCGTATGGTTGTGGCAAATCTCAGCTTCAAATGCTAAAGCACAGCATAGAGATGCTTTGGAATCAGCAACAGTAAACAAATGAATATGCGTTCAGCAGATAAAAGGAGGGGTGATGAGCAAAGTCCTCTTTAAGACATACAACAGGAGGGAAGGGTCCCCAAACACCAGGCTTAGCATAGAGCTATCACACAGACCAGAGACCACTGTAGGTTTGGAAATGAAGAGATATTGGTCAAGCAAAGGGCAACAGTATTTGGAGGAGGGAGGTAAAAAGTGTTGTACACTCAAGTACGTGAAAGAAGGTAGAAAGTTGGTGGAGAAAATGGTATGAATTGTGAAATATGAAAAGAAAGGCATGAATTGTGTCTTCTAGTGAAGCTGGAAGACATGGATTTAGAAATGAGTAGCCAAGTGCCAAGGCTTGATGGTTTTATGGCCATAATAATTTTCCTATGTGACAGAAAAATACTTGAAGTGCTCATCACGAGAATGAATTCTTTCTAAATATTTGTATCTCTACAAAGAGGATATTGTTGAAAATTATTGGGGGGAGTGTATAGCTCTGTGGTAGACCACATGCTTAGCATCCACAAGGTCCTGGGTTCAATACCCGGTACCTCCACCAAAAAAAAAATTTTTTTTTAATTATTTTATTAGGTAATTTGCCCTACCTAATAAAATTTCTATTATCCTTGCTGTGTTATATTCAAAACTTAAGCCAATGTATACAGTTTATAAGAATGGAAAAATTTGATCCTGGCAGCGTGCTTTAGTAACTTTTTAAAAAATTAAATACACATATTAATTGTCTGTTACATGAAAAATTCTGTGTTAGTTACTGGAGATACACAGATGAAAAGTAAATCAGATAAAGTGCAAAATCTGGAAGGTAAAGATCAATTCATAAACAAGTCATCTAAAGAGGCAACTGAGTTAGTGAGAGGTGGAATGAGAAGGAAGTGTAAACGAAAAATACCTCAAACCATCTCAGTAAGCAAAGAACGCTGAAGCCATCAAGTCATCAGTGGCTGCCACCACCAGACCTAAGTGGGGACAGGCCTGCAGCCCGGCCTCTGCAGCCACTCACAGTGGTGCACCCTGAGGGGACTCAGAATAAGGAAGGACAGGATACTGGCCCTGGATAGCTAGGTGCTCATCAGAGGAATGAATTCAATGAGCCCAAATGTTTGCTTCCTCCCATACACACAAAAGCACTAAATTTTTTAACTTGAGATGCCTGGTTTTCTTAGATAATAAGCAATCTTTTATTGTTCCAACTACCTGGCCTTTGCTGTAAAGCTCCTATATATCCTAGCTGCTCCTCTACCTCTTTGGAGCAGCCCCTCAGAGCCATCTGAGAGGCTGTCATCCCGGCTCAAGTCCTCCCACCAGATAAAACATAACTCTCAACTTTTAGGCTGCGCATTTATTTCAGACGACAGAAGTAACCACAATGCTTAGAGTTCTCTGGTGCTCAATTTTAAATACTGGTTTATGAGGAGAGATCAATTTCAACTGGGTAGAATATTTGATGAAAAGTCCTATATAAACATTGAGAGTACGCTTACAAGCTGAAGTGAATTTAAAAGTACAGGGGGAAATCACAGAGCAAGACATAGTGAGAAAAAAAAAATGGACACTGAGATGAGTCAGATATGAGTTGAAATAATTAGTAACATGCCAGGCATTCTGAGGTACAACAGTGAATAAAACATGGTCCTTGTCCTTGTGGATCTTACATTCTAGTGGGGAAAATGATACGATAAAAAACAATTACAATATCAGGCAGTGATCAGATTTAAGAAAAGAAATTGGCTTAGGGGATAGGGAATATTGGGCTGTAGGTCAGGAAACAGTCCTCTCTGACATTTGAAAAAAGACCTTCAAGAGTTAAGGGAGCCCTGCAGGAATCTGATAGTGTTGCCGGTGGATTGAACAGGTGTTCCAGGTTCTTGTCCCGTCCCAGAAAGAATTCAGAGACAAGACGTAGAGGTTAAGAAAAGCAGAGTGAGGATTTATTAGAGGATGGGTGGTCCACTCTCAGGGGAGAGCGGGCAGGCTCAGGTGAGCGGCTGCCCTGAGCTTCTTTGGCAGGTTGGTTACACAGGGTGTAGAAATGAATGGTTGGAATATTCACTGGGGAGGGAAGGGTCTGGGGTCGTATTCTCTGCTTATCATCCCAACTCCACCTTCCCAAAGGGAGGAGGGATTTTTGTCCTTATTTAGTCCGGATCAAAGTGTCATGGCGTCGGTGCATGATGGGTACTTCTGGCCTGCAAGGCTAATTTTATTGAAATGAGGGCTTAATGAGCCAAAGGTTACATTTGGACACTAGAAATTCCTGGCTTTTCTGACCTTTCTTTGTTGGTCTCCAGGCCAAAAGGTGTGGCCCTTTATCAGTCCAAATGTTCCTTCTTTTCTTTCTCTGCCCAGGGGCCCCTGGTGCTTACATGATGTGTGATTTTCTGCATTTGGCCTGTGCCCCGCCTTTCTGCCCAATTCCTGCCACTTGGTCTGTGTCCCCCTTTCTGTGCTCGTATCTAGCTATCTGCCTGCTCTGACAGTAGCAGTGATCATATTTTCAAGGTTCTGCAAAAAGGCCAGGACTCAGTATTAGGTGCCCAATAAAGGTGAAGTAACCCTAAAAAGCCTGTAGTAGTATATTTACAGTTTAAACCAGTTTAAAGAAAACCTGTTTCCATCCTAGAGCAAAAAACTCAAAAGAATAAAACACAAGACATTAAAGCCAACAATTGTGGAGAGGACTGAGTCCAACCACATCAATTTGCAGATGAGACAACTACATGCAGAGAAGCAAAATTATTGGCAGAATGGAACTGGGACTAGGAATTATGTCCTTTCAACCATAGGCAGTTTATTCTTTCCCCATCGTCCCTGCTGACACGTAAGAAAAAAAAAAAAGGTCCCATAACATTTAGCTTAGCACTAAATTCAATAAGCTGCATGATTCACACACCTTGTTCAAAATGACATGACAATTCAGAATCCTCTTGTCATTTTCTCCATGAAATACCACATCTATTTTTTTGAAGACAAAAAAGCCAGCTTTTACATAGCAATAATGCTTTGTACTTAGGCCTCTAATATGAGCAGCATAAAAACATATGTATTTTTTTTAATTTAGGGAAAATTGGATCTCATTTTTGGAAGGAACTTCAACTACTCTCCAAAAAGTATTGCTCAGTTGACTCCCTTTGACTCTCCAGGAGTCAATGACTAAGGCTGACCTTATTTGTATTTTTGAGTTGGAGTATTTAAAAAAATGCATGAATCAAGTTGCCATCTCCTCTTCCTTTTGTTTTTATTTGAACTTTATGAATTTGCTACAAGGCAAACCCTCGGCCATTTCTGTAATAAGAAGAGAGCAAATCTGACTCCACATTGGATCTGTTCCTTTAGTTCTAACCACTGTGCCCCATTTTCTAGGCTCAGTCTTTCCAGCTCTGCACCTTTTGTGAAATAATGTTGCCTTTAGCCTGAAATACACAGGAGAGCCTATTCTCGGGGCTCTGACCTTTAAGGATGTCAGCTCTTCTGCACTTATGTAGAGATGGCAAGTTGCAAACTAGACAATAACCTTTGTTTCGTTGGAGGTTTACAGGGACACCATGGCCTGACCCACATGGATGGCTGCGAGAACAGAGAATTCCTGCAGCAAGAAGTTTGCACCAACCAACCAACCACACCCCCTGCCCTATTTTTTTGTGTAAAAGGAGCCTGTATTCTGACTGGAGCAGGATGGTTCTCCAAGACATGAGTCTGCCATCCCCTCGGTCTGCCGGCTTTCCAAACAAAGTCGCTATTCCTTGCCCCAACACCTCGTCTCCTGATTTATTGGCCTGTCGTGTGGCGAGCAGAATGAGTTTGGACTCAGCAACATTTCTTTTGAATCATTTGCATCTTCTCAAGGTCTATTATTATTGCCTCGTTCCACAACCACCACACTTGGGCTGGGATGTTGCTGCTGACTTAGTTTCGTGACTCACATGACACTCATGGCCTGCTGTCCTTCTAGCTCTGCTTTCCCAGAAATCATCGCTGTGTGTCTATCCACATAATACTAAAGAGTAAGTGATCTTGGCCCAGGCATTCATTTTTTGTCTGGAGTTAGTCAACATATTTTTGTTGACAGTAATCTATCTGTATCCTTCAAATATGTTTGCATATTTTTGCATTATTAATTTGCATGTTTGCATGTATGCAAATTGTGTTAAAATTTTTAAAAATATTCTTTAAAAAAGAGATAAATGGTAGTGGTTTCTGTCTCTAGCCTACAAAAGCCAGTTTAACTCATAATATAGTTTTAGTATAAAATGAATAGAGTCTAATTTCAGTCCTGAGGGGAGAGGCATTTTCTGTCAAAAGAAAAAAACACATCAGTGAATGGGAGAGACACTGAGGAGTGAGTTTGTTTTCTTCCCCATTCTTAGTTTTGAAATAGCAGCACAATTCCCACAGCAGTGAAATTTGTCTTTTTTTAACCTATATACTCTCTTTCCAGGGTGCCCTTTATCTAAACGTCAGAGGTTTTCAGCAACTGTAATAGATTAAAGGTGGACACAAATTTTTTTACACTTTTCCCATCAGTAGGCGGCATCTAATTCCCTTCCCTTGAATCTGGGCACGGATTGTGACACCTTGCCCAACAGAATACTGTGAAAGGAATGCCACTGGTTTTCATGCCCACATTTAAGAAACTTAGGCTGGTCCCATGCCAGTCTCTTGAATACTCATTCTTGGATCCCAGCTGCCATGCTCTGAGGAGGCTCACCCAGTCCTTTGGAGAAACCCTTGTAGGAAGGAATGGAGGTGTATGACAGTCCCAGCTGACAGTGAGCTGTCATTTCCAGCCACACGAGTGAGCCTATCTGGGAAAACCCATCTTTCAGCTCCATTAGCCTGAAGTAAAGGAATCAGTGATGAGTTCCCCGTACCAACTCCTGCACAAATGGCAGATTAATGGGGAAGACATGATTTTGTGGTTTAAGATAAGAAGTTTTGAGTGTTTTTATGCACCAGAAGAGTGCCCTTTTGTGAGCATATACACAGCAGTCAGGCTTGCTGTTTCTGTAAGAGTGTTCTTAGTTTACTTGCACTAAGACACTACATTTTCCACAAAGCCACTTCCCCAGGTCAGCGCTCACCTTCTATTAGAGCCAGTGGGCTAATTAGTCATTAGAAGAAAGCAGAATGATTGAAGTAATTTTGCATTGTCTTAAATGACTAATGTGTGTTTAAGCCACTCAGAAAGCTTTAACCAGCAAAATTTCAACAAACAAAAAGAAACTGAAAATAGAGTAGACGACATGGGAAAGGATATTCTCAGATGGGGTCATAGTTCAGAGTATACGAAATACATCCACTTAATTGGGTAGCGTAGATCAAGGATTCATATCTTGTGTTAGTTACTAGGAAAGGGGCAACATATATAGGGCATTGAGTTGTATTTTAAAATAATCCATTGCTCACACCCATGGCTACTTTATATGTTTCTTCAAGGTAGGAATGAAGCCTACCTCATTCATGTATTTTCCATCCTACCCCATACAGTGTGTTTTGTACAATTCAGGCGTTCAAGCAATTTTTGTGTGAAATAATTAGTATACTTGTATATATATTTACCATTTTTTTTGATGTCAGAGTGCCCAAATATGAGGTTTCAAAATAAAATAATCAAGTTGAAACAATATATATATATATATATATATATTCTTGCCTCTTTATTGCACTGTCTAAAATATCTAGTACAATGTTGAATACTTGGATAAATTTTAAAATGTAATAATTCCCTTACATTCCTTGAATAACCCCAATTTATTTATATTCTATGATTCTTTTTCTGTATTTCTTGGTTCACTTTGCTCATATTTTATTCAAGTTTTTTAACATCTAAGTTCATGGGTTTGCCTAGGATTATCTTTTTGAAATTTTCTGGTCAGGTTTTGTTATCGAAGTTAGGCTATCCTCATAGAACAAACTGAGGGGGTCCTACCTTTTCCTAGTTTCTGAGATAAAAACATAGTGTAGCAATCACCATTAAAGCAATCTGGGGCTGGACTTTCTCTTGGATGAAAAGAATATATAGATCAATAATGGAAATAATAATTTGGTTTAGAAGATTGACACATATCAATTTCAATACATACAAACTATAATATTCAAGAAAAAAGAGAAAAGAAAATGTAACGATAAAAATTTTATTTAAAATAGCAAAAAATATGAAACATCAAATACTAAGACATCTCTACAAAAATTATAAAATATTTAAGAATTTTTAGAGAAGAAATTAGTAATGATATGTACCATGTAAAATTTTTGAAATAAGCCATATGATAAAGGTGCAAATTTTCCCAAAATTGACCTATAGTTTTAATGCAGTTCCAATCTAAATTCTAGCAGCTGTATTCATGTGTTTGGCCACAAGCAGATTTTAAATGTTCATAAAGACTTGTAAAGGCACAAAAATAGCTATCATAGTATAGATCAATAAACTACAGAATAACAGAGAGAGTGCAGAAACAGATCCAGTCTTAAAGGGATACTTGAAATATCACAAATTGGAACTAAGAAACAGGAAAGAGGAGACATCTCTTTATTAAATTTTAAGTTAATGGGATATTCAGATTTTTAATTATGAAATTTGACTTCTACTTTCATATTGTTCTCAAAAGTTAATTCCAAGGAGTTTACAGACATTAGCATGAAAGGAAAAAGAATACAACTTCTAGAAATTATATGAGACTACTGACATGAAATTCAGGTAGATAGAAAGATTTTTACAAAGAAAACAAATAAAGCACTGTCTATAAATGTAATTTGATAAATTGAAATTAAAATAAAAAATAAAATTAACATTAAAATAAAAAATTTGATAAATTCAAAATATGAGTGAAAAGACAATCTGCAGAGTGGACAAAATAATTCTAACACAAATAACTGACAAAAGGACTTGAATCCTAAATATAGAAAAAGGTCCTAAAAATTAATACGGAAATTACCAAAAAAACCCTATAAAAATGAACATGACACTGGATCAAGCATACTACAAAACAGGATATCTACATGACTGATAAATCTATGAAGAGATGATCAATCTTATTGGTAATCAGGGGAATGTTAACTAAAACCACAATACTAAAAACCCAGTAGGTGATTAAAACTAAAAAGGTAGAAGATATGAACATTAGTAGGATGTGGAGTAACCAGAATCTTCATGTTCTACTGCTCCAAGATGAAACTAGAATAGTGACATTCAAATCCTCTTTGACCAGTATCTACAAATATACATCAGCTTTATCATGATCTAGCAATTCCATTGCTGAGAATAGACCCAGCCAAAGTGATTGGTTAGGTGTACAGACAGACTAGATAGATAAATAGATAGATAGATAGGTAGATAAATAGATAGAGTTATATACTAAAAAACAAGAATGTTCATAGTACTATTATTTGCAGTAGCCACACTGGAAACAACCTTACAATATAATAGCCCACATGAGAAATGTGCAACAACAGTGATGTGGCCTATTCATATAATTAAAAATTATACAATAATGTGAAAGAATAAACCACTGATGAGTGAAACAATATGGACAAATTTCCCGGATACAATATTTAATGAAATAAACCAAACACCAGTTCATACTACTTGATTTCATTCACAGTTCAGAAATATAAAAAGTAATACGATGCTGGTTATCTCATAAGGCTATGGTAAAGTCTAATAAGAGAAGCAAGGAATTCAGCTACACCTTTAAAAAACAGATAATTGTAGTTCTATTGAAACTTTTGCAGTGCATAGAAAAAGGAGGATAAGTTTTAAATTATTCTGTGAATGTAACATTACACTCATAGTAAAGCCCAAGAAAGATTTCACAAGAAAGAATACCCACTCCACTTTGGAATGTCAAAGCCAAGTCTCTTCAAAGACACTGAGATGGTTCAACATTAGAACTCATTCAATATCACAGTGCGAGTTAATGTAAATAGATGAAAGTATGAAATTTTATTTCTTAATAAAACACAACATGGTATGTATTCAGCTCTAAGCTGATTACATTTACATCAATCCCAAAAACAACAGCAGAAAATGTCAAATTTTATTTAAGTAGACAAAGTAAATCTTAAAGTAATGTTAAAAAACAAATCAAGTAGAAAATGTCTGGAAAAGACCAACACTGAAGGGGAAAAGTAGAGGAGTCTATTCTTAGAAAGTATTAAGATATACCATGCAGCCCCCAAAATAATGGGGCATTGCCACAGAACTACACAGACTAATAGGTCAGAATAGAAAGTTTAGAAATGAAAACAAATTTCTGAGAAAAAACTTCATGTTTCAGATGACATCTTTCATCAGGGTGAAAAGCTAGACTTTTTAATAAGTGGTACGTAAAAACAATTTATTATCTGGGAAAGTACTAAAGTTGGATCAATTCTTCAGACTGTATACTAGGAAATATTCAAAACTAATCAAATATGTACATAAAAAAATAAAACAATAGATGTTATAGAAGAAAACACAGAAGAAGTATATTTAATCTTTGAATTAGAAAGGCTTTTCTCCCTAGTACATAAAAGAAGCATCAAGAGAAAAATAAACCTGGTCAATTTAACAACATAAAAATCAAAAGCTTTTGTAGGACAAAAACTCATATACCATTTTGATTAAGTCAACTAAGTTGAGAAATATGACAAATGGTGATCTTTTAAATACATGGGATTATAGTAGCTCTGAACCCAACAGAAAAATGAACAAAGGGCATGAACAGTATGATCACAATACAGGAATTATATGTGTGAAGATAATCAGCTGCAGTCATAATAAGAAAAATACAAATGAAAACTAATAAGGTATCATTTATCACCCATCAGATGAATAAACACTTAACAGCTTAATACTGCACTATCATTGAGACGTGTGAAAATATGCACTTTATATTGTCTATATTACAATTAGAAAGTAAATATCATTGCTAGGTAGGGAAACTGGGGATTGTCTTTGAAAATCACAAATACATTTACTCTTGGACTCAGCAGTTACAGTTCTAAGAATTCCTAAATGTGTACTAGCATATTTATGAAAGGATTATTCAGTGCTGTATTACTGGAACGGGTGCCCAATCCCTTATCCAAAACCTTCAGAATAAATGTGTTAAGGAGTACAGCTTTTGTGTTTGATTTTAGGAAGATGGCATATGCACGTATTATCTATTACATAAAACCCTCAATAGGATTTGGGGCTGCATCCCCTACCGAAATTATTGCAATGTCTGTAGTGAAATATGTGTACATTCACACTAAGTGGCATATATATATATATGTATTATATATAAGTATTTAAATAGTATTTTATAAATAGTATTTAGTTTGCTTATGGTTCTTTTTTAGAGTAGTCTTTTTTAAAGTAGTCTTTTTTATAGTTTTTGAAATAATGGAATACATTTAGACCGGGGTTCTAAAATAAGAGCCTGTGTAAGGATCACTTGAAGCCTTGTAGAAAGACAAATTACGGGGTCCCAACTTCAGAGTGCATGATTCAGTAGGGTTGGGGTAGGACCTTACAATTTTCATTTTTATCACCTTATCTGGTAATGCTGATGCTGTTGGTTCTAGGCATCACATTTTTAAAACATTGATATAGACCATAAACACTCTATGCTTATTTTTTCTATAAATAATATTTAATCAAACTCCATTCTAAATATAATGCCTGTACATACACATACACTGGATATTTATTACAACAGCAAGATGAGGAAAAGTGGACACATTAGCACAGGCTTTGTAACTAGACTGGAGTTAGGTGTTTGAGGATTGGCCAGAAGCAAATTTCTCAAGTGACCAATCACATCAGAGCCTTATTAAATCTCTCTGTGGATCGCCTGATTAAACACTTCTGCTGTCTTCTGTCTCATTACCGTAAGTTTCTTTCCAAGAAGTTTCTGTTTAATTATGTAAACCACTGTAATCTCTTGCTCACTGATAAAAGCATGCTGTTTAAGGATACAAATTCAGTTATCAAACATTTTCTTCTAATAAAAAATTTAGTATGTATACAGTTTTCCCATCATTAAGGTAATGCACAACAAATGCTTTTTCTTTAACTTTCTACATAATTGATTAACTTCAATCTTGATGGAGTTTAATATCACCTCTTATCATTTTGCAAAAGAATTATTTAAAGTCTTCATCATTAGAGCTTTTCAAACCATGATTGCTGTGCCAAGCATTTTTTAATGTTGATTTATCAACATAATTCCAAACATTAGTGATGGTATAATTGGTGTCCTAGAAATTGAATGCTTTTGGGAAATCTTGAATTCTTCATTCTCTGTTAATTACAACAGCCTTACACATTAAAGTGTGTCTATACTTGCCCTTCGTAGAGTGTAATGGACATATTATAGATGTCCCATTGGTAGAAAATATATTCATCCACAAATAATAACATTTTAAAGTTTCTTTCTCTGGTTATATTGATCTGAAATGAGTTTGCATGGCTGGTACAAAATTATTTTTGAATCAGTAAAAGGCACAATATATCTAGTTATACTTGTTTTCATTTTGCACAATAATGTACAAGTTAATCAAATACACCTTTCAAATATTTTGTTGAGTTTTTCTTATCCCTATCTATTCACCATCTGTATTCCTGCATACCCAGGAGGAGTTAATATGATTTTCCATTTGTATTACCCACTGGCATTCTCTCCTCTGTTATCATTAAGATGTTTCTAGGAATTAAGCATCATTGTCAAGCTTTTTATCTAAATTGTAAATATTTTCAAGACTACATTTTTCATTAAGTACTATCTCACAAAATTTGTCAAAGTAGATTTTTTCACCATAGATTTCACTGTGGTTCTTCCCAGTACTTTGAAGTTAACATCCTAAAGACTCACACTCACCTTCATTTTTCATGATCACTTCTAGCTAGTTTCATGACCAACAAATCAGTTGCTGGTATAGATTCACTTCTTATTGTTCTATCAATACAGTCAACACATGGTTATGTCTTTAATATTTTACCCCACGTAATGTGTCTTTCTGTTTCCCATTTCTTGTTCATCATTGTCACAGAGTAAACATAAAACCTGCTAATTATCATATCACTCATTCATTTCTGATTGTAACTGCTACCAGAGTAGTGGAATTTATTCTAAACATATTTTCACAGTTCAACTAAAACTAAGATCAAAACATAAGAAAATGTTAAAGAACAACAAATACCAAATAACACATTATCAAAAATGCAATAACATGTCAGCAAACAGAGGCACATGTGACCACTGTGAGCACGGAAGCACAAATGATACTTCCTATCAGTCAAGATTAGGTTTTGTGAACAAGTGAGTTCTAGTATAAGTATTATTTTAAAAATTTATTTTCAGAGAGAATCAGATTTTGAAATATTGGACATGGGAATATGTATCTATGTAAACAAAATAATAAAAAACTTGAATATTCATCAGTAGGTGTTTAATTCAATAAACTGTGGAGTATGCTCTGTGGTGTAATAGAGTATAACTTTCAAAAAGAATGTGCGATGTTCCTTACATTTTTGTATGAAAATGACCTTAAGATTTATTATCACGTGTGACAAGCAATGCGCTAAGCCATATTACTAGTCTGTTTATATTCTTGTAGAAAAGGAGGAGATAAACACATAAACAGGTATCCTGCATAGAACTGGTGTACAAGAGAGTGAGGATGGGAGAGAGACTCTTCAGCATATGCTTTTTTCCCCTCTTTGGTAATTTTTACTACTTAAATATGGCCATATGGTATGTATTTATATTAATTCTACTCAAGAAATTAAATGCTTGAATGACTGAAAGAGAGTGCTGCTAAGAAAACTGAAAGGCAGGAATATGGGTCATGATGTGGATAATAAAAAGTTTATCAAATAAATCTTTAAAAAGTTTTCAGGACACAGCATATTTTTAACCTTTCCTATTAATTAAATACACAATATATTCTAGTAACGAACCTTAAAGCAGATATGACTACCTTCAGAATTATTATAGGTAAAGAATATATTATATTATTTAATTTGGAGTATTAAATATTTATAGAGTGGGGCAAAAGGAATCATCTTCTGCAGAATAGTTGCTACAGTAACTCCAAGAGGCTGCACACTTACTATCTTCTCAGGAAAAATTCTGAAAAATCTACCAGAAATCCCATAGGGTGCATATAGTAGGTTTCGTATAAATCAAACCAAGCACCGGAGGCAGAGTAGGAGCACATTCAGTCTCCCTTCGGAAAACCCGAGAAGTCACCACGTTCAAGGTTCCCTCCACTGTTTACCTACTCAGCTCTGAGAAAGCCAAACCATTTGCAAACAAATGCATACTCAGAACTATGTCTTCAAAGGGGACAATGTTAAGTCTCAAAATGATATAATAAGTAGGAGTGGAATGTGTTTTGGTGTCTACCTCAGATTGACAGTCAATAGACATTCCTTTCTTTTTTTTTTTTTCTTTTTGTATATATATTTTTATGGAAGTACAGTCAGTTTACAATGTTGTCTCAGATTCTGGTGTCCAGCATAGTGCTTCAGTCACACAGGAACACGCATATATGTGTTTTCATTCTTTCACTATAAATTACTACAAGATATTGACTATAGTTCCCTGTGCTATACCGTATGAACTTGTTGTTTATCAGATTTTTTTTTTATTGAGGTATAGTTGGTTTACTATTTTGTGTCAATCTCTGGTGTACAGCTCAATTGTTCAGTCGTACATGGATATACATATATTCATTTTCATGTTATTTTCACCATGAGCTACTACAAGATATTGAATATATTAGACATTCCTTTCAATTCTCCATTTTAGAACAAGCATAGGGGCACACATAGACAGGTAGACTCTCCCTTTAAATACTTTTTGCTCCAACATAAGGCAAAACATTGAGGAAGAGGTAATGTAAGAATATTCTGAGAACTCCACAGCTACATACAACAAGTAAAAGTGCCCTTGAATTATTATTGAATTATTATTGAAAAACTGTGACAGTGTATTGTACTAGCAGGATGAATCTGGGTGGGGTGGGGCCTGAAATTCATACAACTCAACATTACAAACACAAAATCAGGTACGAGAGTGAATATTTACTTACAGTAAAAATAATTTACAAGTTACACATTTTTAAAAGCTTAAAAATCTTATATACATAAAGAAATCTAGAAAAATTTCTTACTTACTACCTAGCACAATTCTACAGTACTTTTAATTCTATGCTTCTGGCTGTCTATGCTTCAATGACTTCTTCCCAGGATGACAATTTTGTGATATCACTTCTGAAATATCACAGAAAATGGGAAGCAAATCCAACTGTACTTTTAGTATGGTTGATTGAAATTTGTGTTTATTGCTAATTGTAGAGACACGAGGTACAAAAGCCCTTTTAAATAAACCTAGAGAGGGATCACAAAAATGTGTTAACATTTTTTTGGTAAATTATGCAAGTTAGCTATTTTAACCATAATCAGTTCAGACCACTGCCTATTTCTCTTCCAACTTCTCCTTTATCTGTTGATCTCATGTTGGCTCGTTCCCATATAGCCACAGAAAGTTTTGAGATCAAGCTACGGAGAAATCAGGGGAGAACATTTAGTTTGAGGTTAGCAGGAGTATTTGTGTGGTTTGAAGTCATTTCTGATTGTATTTGGATTATTGAGAACAGCTTCCAGGAATACATCTCAAAGTGTGTATAAGGTTAATCACTGCACACACAAAAAATTTGCAATTCCCGCACTGTATTTAGATGATACATGAAAAAAACTATAGAAGTTTCCTCAAATTTGATAACAGTCCTAAAATTTGCATGTTATTACTATTAATGGATTCTGAAGCTGTTGCTGAAAGTATAATGAAGGAAATTCTGAATGGAAAGAGACAGTGGTATTGACCGATTTCACTTAAAATATATTACTTCCCAAAACACATTGGACTTTAATGACCACATTGCTATGGTCCTTCCTGAAGCTTAAAGTTTAATCGGCTTCATTGTAAACCCACCTGTGTGTGTATAGTAAGGAAAGCTAAGCCTTTAAAGAAGTTTGGTTTAAAATCTCGGCCCACTACTTAAGACTTTGGTAGAGAAGAACTATTTACTTGGCTTTAGCTTCTTCATCCATTAAACACTTAACTTGAAGAGTTGGAATGATTCGTTTATTCATCTATTGATTAAGTGTCTATTTTGTTTCTTGCCGGGGAAAAAAGCAAGAGCTGGGAAAGAGCTGGGCACGCGCCACAAACTGAATGAAGTTCCACGTGGCTGGGAAGTAGTGAGTGGAGTGGAAAGTGTTACTGAGTGAGACCTGGGTGAAGGGACCCCACAGGTGCTAAAGATATTTACTCTTTATTTTATTTTTTTTATTTCTAGATAATTATTTGTATTGTAAGTAACTTAGTTTTAAGATTTTAAACTGGAAGTGGCATGCTAATATATATTTTGAGGAAAATAATCAAAACAGCAATTGATTTATGTACCAGGCAAGATGCTAATCTCCACGCATGTGCTTTCTCATGTAACCCCCCTAAAAGCCTACTTTAATAGTATCATTGTCTCCGTTTGGCAGGTTTGGAAGCTGAGACGTAGAAAATTTAATCAAACCAATGGAGGCCATGCAGTTACATTTTGACAAGTGGGACTCCAACCCACGTCTCTGTTACTCAAAAGTCCCCCTCTGCAAACTGTAACTACCCTGTTCCCACATGGCAGGAGTCAGAGCACTTCAATGCCATGGGGGTTAAAGGAAGCTTCTGCACCATTTGGTTGAGTATTATTGGAAACTTTCTGTCTGTGCTCCAAATGTTTCTGTGGGGGGAAATAGACTAGCCTTTTAAATTGAGAACATTTTCAAATGTTTTGGCAGTTGGCTCAGTAAAGAAAAGGTGTTCTTCTGCAGTTAAATTGGAATGTAGCTTTTTGCAACAGTGACGGTATTTTTAAATGGCTTATCCAAATGGAGTACTTTCAGAAAATTTCAAAATAGAATTAAACTATTTGTGTCATGAAGCTGAACTACAGTCTTGATATATTCCTAAAATGTTGTCCAGTATGAAAGATGTCACAATTCACTTCATGATATGGCTAAGAAACAAGGAGAGGAAAAAGCAACATCACAAATTCTTAAGCTATTACTATGTGCCAGGGGTTGTTTAGATTTTTTTCATATATGTTGTTTCTTTTAATTCTCCCTAATTCCTCCCTTTCTCTCTCCTCCAACAGAATCAGAAATTCCGGGCCTAAATGTAAGTGCTAGCCAGCTAAAACGAATCAGAATATTAATTTCATTCATCTCCCCCAAATTTTTTATCTGTTAAAAAAATGTAGATTCCTGTATCCTATTGAAGCCCAAATTTCTTTCTTTCTTTTTTTTTTCTATTTGACTTTCACATTCACCCATTTTCTTATTAGGGTCTCCTTTATCTAAATTGACCAGGTACCCTCCTCAAGGTCTGAGATATTGGCTCAATCTGCTGTATAAGCTTTACAATTTCTATTTAGAAATTGTAATAAAAGAGTGAATGGTAGCTCTTGGCAGTTCTTCTAAAATAACTCAGACTTAATGCAGCCAAATTCATTACTTCTAGAGGCATACAGGATAGATAATTTTAAAAGATGGAGATCAAAGATGAGCCATGCAAAGATGTTTTATTCTCTGAAAGAGGTTAGGTGACAACTGAGACTCTTTTAGGTCTACTGTATGAGGGGGTAGAGATGGATCCATGCCAGAGAAAGTCATCAACATTAAAGCTTCAAGCGTCACGCAGAGTCTCTTTTGTTGTTGTTTCTGCAGTCTGTATTCTGCTTCCCTTTCCACTCTTTTTTAATTCATCTAAGCAGGCCTGGAGATTATTTCCATTTTTGTGTTATTCCAAAAAATAATTTTTTTTCTGATTGATTGCATCTTCATTTCTCATTGACAAGACTTCACTCCCTGCAGGTAGAACCCATCGATTGCATCACTTAGTAATTCCTGCTTTAACATTATCTTTTATAATTCACCACCAACTGTTTGCATCCGTCAGCCAAGAATTAGAATCTGAGCAACAGCAAAGGCAGTGCAACATTTGGTTGATGGATACAACCTCACATACTACTGGTAATTCTCATTTCACGGATCAGTCAACCCAAGCCAATGGTACCAAGGCTTGGTTTTAATTCATACTTTTATTCAATTAATAGGCCTGTAAAATGGAACACTTAAATGGAAATCAGTAATACTGAAGTGTAAGAAGGAGTCTGTAATCAGTTTGAAAGATTCGAATTTCTGATAAGTGCTGAAAACGTCAGGCTTGCTTGTGCCCTAGACAGAGAATCTCCTGGAATAACTGGTAGCCACTTTAAATTACTCAACATTCCAAACAGAGAATCATCCTACTATTTTAGCAGCTTCAGAAATAAAAATGCATTCTGCATGCAAAAAATGACAGAAAATGCAGTAGATTACTATGTGACTCTTTTAAGGCTAGCCTGCTTATTTCCTGCCATACTTCAATATAAGTTAATTTTAAAGTACATTTTAAGTAATGTTTGACTACAGACGTCTTGCATCTGATTAAAACATGTGATAAATGCCTCTGTGAGTTGAAGTTACAGAAGCAAAATACTTCTTGAATATGTGCAAAGGTGTTAATCAAGAAGTGACAATTTGAATTGTTCATAGTCAACTGATGAAACATGATTAAAATCTCACACCAAAGCAACAGCTACTAAAAGGGCAATGACTATGACTTCCATAGTGGGCTATTGAGCACTTGAAATGTGGATAGTGGAGCATCTGAATTTAGATGAGCTATAAAAGTAGAACATACACTGGCTTTGAAGACTTTCTGTGAAAAAAATAGACATTCCAATAGTATTGTATTGTCTTGAATTGTACTGAACGTAAGTTGAAATGACAATATTTGGGTATATTGAGTTGAATAAAATGGGTTACTAAAATTCATTTCACTTATTTTTGCTATTTTGCTTGTGTTGTTTGTTTCCTGAGGGGGAGATAATTAGGCTTCTTCATTGATTTCTGCTTGGAGGAGGTACTGGGGATTGAACCCGGGACCTCCTGGGTGCTGAGCGTGCGCTCTACCACTTGAGCTATACCCTTCCCCCTATTTTTGCTTTTCTAATGTAAGTACTAGAGGATTTAAAATTAAAACTATGTCGCTCGTATTTGTGACTCTAATTGTATTTCTGTTGAACAGCACTGCTCCATGGAGACTGATGGATGAAAATACATTGTTAAGAGTAAATTAAAATCCCTTTGAGAAAGTTTGGCAGTTATATTAACCTTCAGAACACATCTTAGAAACTTTTCTCAACTTTACCTCATCATTCTCGGTTAGACAGCTGGTTCCTATTAAAAACACACACAGTAGACAAACATACACATGCACACATACTATCCTTAAAAGAAGGTGGAGGAAAATAAGTGATCAGCACAGTCAGCCCTCCATATCTGCAGATTCCACATCCATAGATTCAACCAACTGTGAACTGAAAGATAAAAAAAAAAAAAAATCCAGAAAGTTTCAAAAAGCAAGACTTGAATTTGCTGGGCGTCAACAACTATTTACATAGCATTTACATTGTGTTAGGTATTAAAAAGTAATCTAGAGATGATTTAAAGTATGTGGGAGGATAGGCAAATACCACATCTTTTCATGTAAGAGACGAGCTTCCACAGTCTTTGATATCTTCAGGAGGTCCTAGAACCAATCTCTTGTGGATGCCATAGGGCAGCATATGCTAGAAAGAATACTAGGATGAGATTTAGAAGATCTGTGTTGTGTTTAACATTTCTACCAACAACTGTATCTAATGGCAATAAGATACATATTTGACCTGACTTTCAGCTTGCCCATCTGTTAAGTTGAGTGTGTCAAAGACTCACAAGGACCCCTTCCTGCTCTGACATCAACTACTTCTTAAAACAGACACAAAAGGTACAAGAATGACATGAAAATTGATTCAGGAAACTGGACTTAAGCGGAAAAATCAGAGAGAAGCCATCACTGGTGCCCAGAGCAATGTGTCCCTTCAACAGCATGGAGAAGCATTCCCAGGAACCTTTAACCGTTAGCTTGTACCCACTGCTTGTGCATCTCACCTTTACAGGAAGAAAATATATCCCTAACCTTCTGTGGCTGTCCCTTTGTTATAAAGATTCCTTTTCCTCACAACCACCGCAAATCATATCTGTGGGCTGCTCGCATTCTGTACCTCTGCTTATTTGGGTCTACGGGGGCCTCCTCCTGCCCAGCCTTATGTGTTGTCTCTTGCTTTCAGACAGGAAGTTCTCCTGGGAGTGGTCCTGCATCCCCCTCTTTCCTGGTGGAACTTTCTGTATGGGTGCCCCTATCTTCAAATCAAGACTCAAAGCTTCACGTCTCTACCTTCCCATGTCTCATTTCCAAGGCTCTTTAGGTTACTCTATCTTAGCCATCAGTGCTCCAGGCAGACTCTGAATCCCTCAAAAAGTGGAGAACATTTAGGTCTGGGGTGGGATGAAAGGTTGGAGGATGAGAGATTTCCCATCATAGAGAGGGAAGGCATGAGAGAAGCTAAAGTATGAAGGATGAGAAAGGGGACGTATCTGCTTGACCCACAGCATATGTCTCCTTTCTTAATTTACTGACTTTACCTATTCAATTACCTTTACTGAATACTCAGCTAACTAGGTACCTAGAAGTTTATCTGTGCAGACATATTCTCTGCCCTTGGAAATATTTATTTTGCAAAATCACCTGAATATTGTTTTTGAATCACGGTAGGGGATTTCTTTTCATTCTTACACATATAATTATTAATACTTTGTTCCGAATTACTCTTTACAATTTCACTGTACCTTGGAGCATATCTCAACTCTATGCATTACTCCCTCAAGTCAGCTGCCCTTCAGTTTATCAAAAAATGTTTTAAAAATCTTAAATCTGATGTTACATTGATTGAGCAAAGCCTCTCATTTCTATTTAAACATCAGATAATCTCTGACTTCAGAAAGCAATGGATATAATTAGTTATGATTTTGTTTTGTTGCTTTAAGTGTGCTTTTTACCTGGAAGCTTATAATTTACACAAACACACACATACACGTACAAAATTGGTCCTTGTTCATGTTTACCGTTTATATTTTTTAAATTTAATTCCATACTAAGTCATACTCTTTTGCTGTATCACTACAAGTTTTCTGGGATCCTCATGTGAGCCCAGACATAGAGTTAGAAATAAAATTTATATTTGGTTCCCCATCATGACTCCCAGAAAGTCTTTAATTGAGGACTTTTTTTTTGTAGCCAAATTTCGGTGTGGCAATATCCAAGGCCTCGGCAATGAATTCATCTCCACGAATTTTCCACCAAGGGCACATTAACTCTGTTTCCATTTGACACGTATTTATAATCAGAATGTTCAGAGGATTTGAAAAGCTTCAAACAAACCATGAGATTTTCCCTATGTGAGTCAAGGAGTCAGAGGCTTTTATCTATTTTAATAAAGAATTCTAATTGCTTCTCAAGACACTTTTATTTATAACTTTGTAAAACAATGTTAATGGAGTATATGCAAATATAAAAATACAAGAACAAACCCAGTCTGCCCCCAACTTTTAAAGGGATCGTCAAATTAATAAACACATTTGAATACTCTCCAGAAAAGCTTTCCCTCACTATGTGCTTACCGGGTATGAAAAATGGTAACAAGAATTTCCATGGGGTACAGGTAGCAACAAAACCTACGAGCATCTCCCTCTAGTTGACATTCAGATCTAAGCTGAAAAGAACGTATGGAGTCTAGAAGAGAAGCCTTTTGACTTGAAAAGGGACTGTTGGGGAGCAGAGTCATTGATACAGGGGACTCTGTAGTGTCTGAGATTCTTCAGTGGCAAAAGAGGAAATGATTGAGGGGGAAAAGCCTGTTGATGGTAGGAGCTATAGCGTTTTCTCAGAGGAAGACACTCATTCTTTATTTCCTATTTTAAAATAAAAGCAATCCTGTTGAGAAACAGAAGGAGCATCACAAAAGGCGATAACCAAAGCAAGACATGGGTACTTCCAAGTCAGTCCACAACTATGCCATTGTGAAATTATTATAGAGAAATGTTACTTATTTCTATATGTTAGATTTTTGGGAGGTTTGTATTTCATCTGCATAAGACAAATGTTTTAAAATATTAATACATGAGCTTTCCTCTGTCCCCTTCAAAATTGTCTTATTGATAGGAAGTTCCTCTGAAAGTCTCTTTATGTGAATGAGAACCCCCCAAAATGACCCGTTTTAATTCAACCAGTTTTTCTCTCTAACCCATACTTATCTTAAATTGCTTAAAATCTGTAACCTAAAGATATAAACAGAGTGATGTAATCTTAGAATAATGCAGTTTAGATTAAGCACAAAAGGTATTCAGAGTGTAAGGGAATGACTTCAAAATCCTGTCCTTTACAGTGATTGTCATTCATGCATAAGTCCCTTGAGTGATAAACACAAGGCCACTCTGAATAAGACCCACAGCAGCCACATATGATCAGTGGAAGAGAGAGTCTTGGGTCTGTTTTCCAGGTTACACAAGGTAACAGCCAATCACTGTATCCTGAGTGTTTGCCATTACACACCTGCCAGAGCTGCCACAGATCTCCGGTCCCCTGACCAGGCGACACTGGCCCAGAGCTCCCTCAGGGAGAGAGGAAGAAGCGAAAGGTATTGCAGAGCTCCTGGTGGGCAAGGGGCTTTGCGTCCCCACTTGACCCTCACAGGCGAATGCTCTAAACTTCATTCTCTTCTGGGCTAGGGGTTCTGCTCCACCTCAGCCCACGGAGACTCTGAGGCAAGCAGTGCTTGCTTTAATTTCACTCACAGGAGTCAAAGTTCCATTTGTCATCACAAAGTGGCTTCAGTGACCTTTAACCATAGCAAAAGAAATGGAAACCCAACAGGACATGAATAAACTCTTCTGCTCAAGGCTAGCTACAATCAAATATATTGCAGTTAAAGCCATAATCAGGAAAAGCCAGGTTCTCTAACTCTATTTTATTTTGTAGTTCCCATCTATTTGCTTATCCTTATTACTCGTGTGAGGTCAGTTAGTCAAAACCCCTTCGTTTTCTATTTTGTTGTCTACTGACAAAGGCACACTGGTTTACACAGTGCCCTTGTGTCCAGTTCACTTAAAGGGAGGACATCACAGAACAGCTTGTGTGATTTTCGTGATAAATCAGCCTCTACAATGATAAATTCAGTTCGTTGTGCTTTTACTGGTTCATACCTGTTGCTTCTTTATTTACTATCATATTAAATTAAATTAAATTAAAAAGACAATTTAATTTAATTACAATTAAATTAAGATCAAATTAAATTAAGAGTTAAAACAGATAATGAATATAACACTTTATTATGGGGAAAAAAATCAGTTTTTTACAGTCACAGCTGAAAGTAATCAAAATGTCAGTCCATTTTTATCTGATTAATTTTTAAGTGGTAACTGAGACGCTAAACTTGCCTTAAGTGAGGGGGTGGTATTGAACATCATCACTTTTATGTAAGAACCTCATTGCAAAAAGTTATTTCTGTTTGTTTTTGAACATTGTTATTAAACATATTAAGTCTCTAAAGTAGGTCATGTTTGTTATGGGATTAGTTACTTCGTCAAAGCTCACCACAAGATTAACATACAGAAACCTGTTGCGTGTCTCTACACTAACAATGAAATATCAGGAAAAAAGTAAACAATTCCTTTAAAAATTATATAAAAATTGCCTGGGAATAAACCTGACCAAGATGGTGAAAGACCTATAGGTTGAAAACTATAAAACATTAATAAAGGAAATTGAAGATGATTCAAAGAAATGAAAAGATATCCTATGTTCTTGGATTAGAAGAATTAATATTGTTAGAATGGCCATACTACTCAAAGAAATCTACAGATTTAATATAATCTCTATAAAATTATGAAGAACATTTTTCACAGAACTAAGAAAAATAATCTTAAAATTATATGGAACCACAAAGACTCAGAATTGCCAAAGCAATCCAGAGGAAAAAGAACAAAGCTGGAGGTCTAACCCTCCCAGGCTACAGACAATATTACAAGGCTAAAGTAATCAAAACAGCACTGTATTGGCACAAAAAACTGTCATATGGACTAATAGAACAGAATAGAGAGCCTAGAAATAATCCCACACAGTTATGGTCAATTAATCTTTGACAAAGGAGGCAAAAATATACAATGGAGAAAAGACAGACTCTTTAGGAAGTGGTGTTGGGAAAGATGGACTGCCTCACATAAATTAATGAAGTTAGAACTCTCCATCACATCATACACAAAAATAAATTCAAATGACTTAAAGACTTAAATATGACGTGACACCATAAAGAAGAAAACTTAAGCCAAATATCCTCGAATGTAAATCATAGCAATGTTTTCTTAAGTCTGTCTCCCAAGGCAAAAGAAACAAAAGCAAAAATAAACAAATGGGACCTAATCAAACTTAAAAGCTTTTGTGTAGCAAAGGAAACCATCAATAAGACAAAAAGACAACTTACGGGCTGGGAGAAAATATTAGCAAACAATGCAATCAACAAGGGCTTAACTTCCAAAATATACAAACTTCTCATAGGGTTCATTTAAAAAAGAAAATCAAAAAATGGACTGAATACCTAAATAGACATTTCTCTAAAGAAGACACAAAAGAAGCTGTACAGATGGCCAACAGGCACATAAAAAGATTCTCAATGCAATTAATTAGTAGAGAAATGCATCAAACTACAGTGAAGTATCATGCTGGAGAGAGTGTGGACAAAAGGGAACCCTCCTACACTGTTGAGGGGAATATAAATTGGTGCAGTCACTTGGAGAACAGCATGGAGGTTTCCTAAAAATATAATAATAAAATAAAATAAGAATAGAGTTGTCTTATGATCCAGCAATCCCACTCTTGGACATATATCCAGAAGATAAAAACTCTAATTTGAAAAGATAAGTGCACCCCAATGTTTATATCAGCACTATTTATAATAGCCAAGACATGGAAAAAATCTAAGTGACCATCAATAGATAAATGTATAAAAAAGATGTTTTTATTTATATATATATTTTATATTATTTATATATATACTTTATATATATATATATATATAAAATGGAATATTACTGAACCATAAAAAGTGAAATAATGCCATTTATAGCAAACTAGAGATTGTCATACTAAGTAAAGTAAGTCAGACAGAGAAAGACAAACTTATATGTGGAATCTAAAAAAAAATAGCGATTCAAATGAACTTATTTACAAAACAAAAATGGAATCACAGTCATAGTAAACAAACTTATGGTTACCAAAGGGGAAAGTGGTGGGGAGGGATTAATTAGGATTTTGGAATTAACTGTTACTCACTACTACGTATAAAATAGACTTTAAAAAAACCAAGGATCTACTGTATACCTGTATAGCACAGGGAACTATATTCAATATATTGTAATAATCTATAATGAAAAAAATCTAAAAAGAATATATATATATACATATATACATATACATATATGTACATATATATACACATATGTATGTATAACTGAATCATTTTGCTGCACACCTGAAAGTAAAAGAACATTTGTAAATTGACTATACTTCAAGTTAAAAATAAAAAAGGTATGATTTCCTAAATTCATCGTCTTGTTTCATTACCTAGCATGTGATCTAATGTAAAGAATTTTCCATATGCAGTTGAAAAAAATATCCATTCTGTTACTTTTGGAAGGAATGTTCTATATCTATATCTCTGCTGAGTTCATTCATCTAATGTGTCCTATAAGGCCAGTGTTTCTTATTGATTTTCTGTCTAGATGATCTGCCCATTGATATAAGTGGTGTGTTGAAATTCCCTACTATTACTGCGTTACTGTCAATTGCTCCCATTATGTTTATTAATATTTGGTTTATGTCTTTAAGTGTTTCTATGTTGGGTGCACGTACAGTTACAAGTATTATATCTTCTTGAATTGATCCCTGATATCATGTAATTTACTTCTTCGTCTCTTGCAACAGTTTGTTGTAAAGTCTATTTTGTCTTATGTAAGTACTGCTACCCCAGCTTTCTTTTAATTTCCACTTTCATAGAATACCTTTTTTTATCTCCTCATTTTCAGTCTGTGTGTGTTTTTATATCTGAAGTGAGTCTCTTGTAGACAACACATACATGGGTCTTGTTCTTGCATCCATTCAACCACTCTACGTCTTTTGATGGGAGTGGTTAGTCCATTTACATTTAAAATAATTATTAATAAATATGGTCTTATTGCTATTTTGTCAATTGTTTTTGTGTCATTTTTGTAGGTGTTTTTTGTTTCTTTCTTCTTCTTTTGTTTGCTTCTCTTGTGATTTGATGACTATCTTTAGTGTTACGTTTGGATTTCTTTTTCTTTGTGTGTGTGTATCTTTTGTACATTTTTGGTTTCTGGTTACCATGAGGTCTGTATTAACAATCCATATACATTACCAATTGCTTCAATTTCTGATCTCTTAATTTCAAATGCATTTGCTACTTTTGTCTTTTAACTTTCCTACTAGCTTGGAGAGTATATGGATGAGTTTCTCCCTTTACTATCTATGCCTTTATGGGCACTAATTTCATTGAGGTGCCAACCTACCGAAAAATAGGCAAAGACAAATATGGGGAGAAATATTTAAATTATGAGCCTGGAGTTTTTCAGAGAATGCAGGAGTTTGCAAATGCAGCTGCTATATCTGAGAATGCCAAAATCTTGATGAGAGCAAAACCACAGCTGAATTCTTTGTGGAAGGGGTGAAAAACTATTTGCACCCAGGAACCTCATGGACAGAGCAACTTTAATGACGTCACCATGAAAGTCACCAAGGACAGCTTCCC
Source organism: Camelus ferus (assembly GCF_009834535.1). Lineage (NCBI taxonomy): Eukaryota > Metazoa > Chordata > Mammalia > Artiodactyla > Camelidae > Camelus > Camelus ferus. The sequence goes on from NC_045705.1 coordinate 745,780, forward strand.
GGATTATGTCATGGAGGGAGGGAACAGACAGCAGTCCTTTGACTATATGGACCAAGGAAAATGGGACCAACTCAATAAATTTCAACTCTGCCACCACAGCAGGCTGTGTCATGACCCTGCAGAGCTCACCAACCATCATCCTGGAAAGCCAAGGCCTCCTGTTTGCAGGAATTCAACCTGGCAATGTACAGATGGATCCAGATACATATTTGTGGGGCCCTACACTGGGCTCGAGTTCCTGATGTAGACGGAGTATTCTACCCTACTCCTAACATGGGGGGTTTGGGTGTCATCAACCCCCCTCCAATGATTCTAGTAAAAAACACTGCTGTGCCAGCCCAGCCCTGGAAAGCATTTACAGGAGGCCCTAGTCTTTCATTAATCAGTACTCCACAGGACAGGTTACAGTAGAGATGGAGTGGGAGATTGAAGGAAAAAACAGTAAGCACTGGAATCCAGAGATTCAGTACACCGGTAATTACGGTCCTACAAGGACACAATGAATTTTACCGTAGATGGGAACGGGAAATATAACGGGAGTCCCCAATTTGCTAGAACCAGGTTTCTGTCAAAACGCTTGTGATAAAAATATTATGTTTCAGATTTTGGTGTCAGTATCTTTATTTGAAATTTCCCTTTATCTCGCTGGTTGGTTTCGGTGACGTGTGCACTGAAGAGGGCGGGGCAAGGGCGTTGCATCAGCCAGAAGAGACTAACCGGAAAGAGATGAAACTGGAAGCAGAAACGAGCATCAGAGTAGGAGGGGGAGGGGCAGGGGCTTTAGCAGGAGGAGCTAGGGTTAGGGGTAACCTCATGGGGTAGGTGTGCCAGGGGTGCGTACGCTCTGTTTTTCTGCAAATAGTTACACTTTAGGTATGCCTCGGAGAGGAGGGAGCTCAGGGTTTCTCTACCCTGACATCTTTGCCTGTCTTTCTGCTCCTTGCTTTCAAAGCGAACCAGAAGGGAGGATGTATGTGTGTGCGTGGCAGAGGGAGAAGAGGTTCTGATTGATCAAAAATACTATGATTTCGTTGGAAATGCTGCTGGGAGGAGAATTATTTATTGTTACTGGTTATACCCATGCATCCCCTGTTCCTTGGGCTGGCAGGACACAAAGCTTTTGATTTTCTTCTCCCTACACTGTGCCGTTTCTGGGGAGAAGACTACGAAGGAGAGAAAGTGTCAGAGTTTTTATGAGCCACTTAACTAGAGCTGACTGAATACCAAATCATTAATCATTTTTATTTCTTCATATGATAGAGCTTTTGAATTCAAAGGAAATTATCCTAGGTTACAGTATGACTACTGACATAAACTTTACAATACTGTACAACAGTTCATCACCCTATGCTTGAATGATATGGTATCTTTCATAACCAAAAATCTTCCCTGCTTACTCTTTTGTGTTGAGGCAGAATGCTATTATAGTCAAATATTTAATTGTGTCTGTTTCTCTTAGATTGAGCTATAGCTTGAATAAATGTATTTTAGCAGGACTATTGCATATTCCTTTTGCACTATATAGAAGCAATGGGCCCACTGCTGGGTGATGTATTGATGTCTTAGATACAATAGTCTTTGCTTTCTCGCAAGCAACGAGATAACTTTGCTTACATGGGAAGATGGAGAAAAACAAAACTAACAAAGAATGCTTAGTGGAGATTAAAGACTGTTTAAACCAAAAAGCATGTGCATTTCAATTTCTATAGTGAGACAGTAGAAAAGAATTATTGCTAGGAGAAAAAATAGCACACTTGAATATGGAGCTCATTTGTAGAGAATATAAACAATGCTCTGTACATGAGCATAAGTATGTAGCGGTGGGATGAAAACTGAGTTGGTCAAAAGCACCTTGCAAAATTAGCAAGGAGGAAGTGCTCATTATTCAACAATTGGCAGGTTTTCATATAACTAAATAACTTGTACTCTTTACGAAGTCATATGATTTTAATTTGACTGGACCTCGAGATGCTCAGAGATGTATAGAGATGACACATTAATGACCTTCTCATGTAGCCTAATATTCCAGCAAATCCTTTGAGCTGCCTTCTGTTAAATAAATATGAAAAAAGGAAAAAAAATATGAAAAAAGGATATGGCTTACAATAGTCCTACCAGCTTAAGTTATCCACCTGATTAGCTTATGATTTATAGCAGATTCTGACTAAAGCAGGGGGAACTGATGAGTGATATATGCTGTTACTACTAGAAAAAACAGAGAACATCTTGTGTCAATCAAGATTACACAATAGCATTTCCCCATTTACATTTTCTTCTCTTTGTATGTATCTTTAAATAGCCATCATTATTCCATTTGTCTTATTTGAGAGATTAATTAGCATTACATAAACTGGTAATGTTTTTTCTAAGTATTAAACACATTACTGATAAACCCAAGACAAGACATAAATTATGCACATAAGGAAATAAAAAAATTGAATCTGCCACATAAAGTGGTATCAACAGGCAACAATTCAAGATGTTGGTAATTAAATATATATTGTAAGTTCAAAATACATTTCCTTACTAGCCAAGAACGTATTTTCAATATCAGTTTTATGGTGTTAAAATCATGGTATATTCTTATATTATCAAGACTATTTTTGGTAGTATATAAGCAGCCTATAAGGAATCTGAATCAATATGGCCTATTTTAATCAGAATGATAACTCAAAACTGATAGACATTTAAACCCAAACTGAAAGTATTTAGAAACCTAACCACATGTAAATGACATCCTGCCATTGTCTCAAGCTCTATCATCCTTAGGTAATAATTATTGAACTTACTATTTATAATGTCAACATACATGACTAATATATTCTGAATATGCACACACACATTAAATAAATTAGAGGATCAGGAAATGGAGAATGTCCCAAAATCATAACAGGATGAAAAGGGATGAATAATACAGAACAGAGTGTCCAAGACAAATAGGATTCTGAGAAAATGCAGAGTGAAAAACACCAAAATCTGTCTCCCCACTTAGACAACAATGGAATTCACAGAATCTGTCTGATGTAACTATTTTGTGATTCTGGAATCTGTTGAAGACTTACAACTTCAAAAGGGGAAGGCTTGGATGGTAAATTGTGCTTAACTTTGGTCAGTTTCAGCTTTTGGCAAAGCATCAGCTAACCATATTCTACTCCTTGTCCTATGGCAGGGTGTACATCTCATTTTTCCCTTTTGGGAGCCAAGCATTAAATGCTAAGACATTCAGAACCAACCACATATACATGGGAAATTAAAAAGTCACCATGCTTGCCCAATGAAAAGAGAAAGCTCAGAAAATACCAGCTAAGACCTTACTTTTGTATCTTAGACTTCTCCTTGGCACAGACTACAACAATCAAAAAAGCAAAAATGATTAACAAAACCAAAACACCCTGGAAAGAAAAGAATCTGATTTTCAGAGTTATCACATTATTAGATTCAAATATTCAATTTTAATGAAAAAATCACAAGTATACAAGGAAACAGAAAAGCATGGCCAATTCAAAGGAAAAAATTAATTTATACATATATATTTTTTTCCCTGAAAAGACCTGATTATTTACCTCACAAAGACTTTTAAATTACTGTCTTAAAAGATTTTCAAAGAATTTTTTAAAATGTAAATAAAATCAGGAAAACAATGGAAATGTTAATAAAAGGAAACCAAAAAGAAATTCTAGAACTGAAAATATAATAAATGAAATAAAAAATTACTGGAAGTGTACAAAGGCAGTTTTGACCAGGCAGGAGAAAAAATAATGAACTAGAACACAAAACATGGAAATTATCAAATCTGAGTTACAGAAATTTTTTAAAACATAAAGAAAATTGAACAGAGACTAAGGATCCTGTGGGACACCATCAAGAAGATCAACATATGCATTGTGGGAATTCCAGAAGGAGAAGAGAAAGAGAAAGGGGAACAAAAATATTTGATGAAATAATGGCTGAAAAGTTTCCAAATTTAACAAAAGATGTGAATATTAACATCCAAGAAGCTCAACAAATTCCAAGCATGATGAACTCAAAGAGACTCACATTACAACAGAGGATAATACTCAAGTTTCAAAAATCAAAGGCAAAAAGAGAATCTTAAAGCAACAGAAAAGTGACTCATCACAAACAGAGGATCCTCATTAACTAATCAGCAGATTTCTCAGAAATTTAGGAGGCTGGAATTCAGCGGACCCATGTATTCACAGAGCTTAAATAAACAAATAAATGAATAAATAAATAAACAAATAAACCATCAATCAAGAATCCTATCTATGGCAAAAATAACTTCCAAATGTGAGAAGAAATTAAGACATTAAAAAAAAAAAAACCTGAAGTGATTCATTACCATTAGCTTTATCTTGCAGTAAATACTAAAGAGAGCTGAAATAAAAGGATACCAGATGACAACTTGAAGCCATATGAAGAAATGAAAATCTCAATAAAGATAAATACATGGACATTTACAAGAGCTAGCATTTTAACAATGATTTACAAGTCCATTTTTGTTTTCCATGTGCTCAAAGAGACTGATATATTTAAAAATATATATTAGTCTAAAAACTAGTATTATTTTAGCTTTTGTTTATAATTCCACACTGTATTTTCTACCTAATTTAAGAGACTAGAATATTTAAAATAATTGTTAATTTATGTTTGGGGACACACTATGTATAGAGATATAATTTTGTAAAGTAAAAAATGAAAAGTGGTGAGCATGGAGTTGAAAAGGAGCAGAGTTTTTATTATTATTAATAATTATTACTATTATTAATATTAGGTTGGATATGTTCAAATTAAAGTGTGGTAACTTTAGGATTTTAAATGTAATTCTCATGGTAATAATCACAAAGAAAACAGCTATAGACATAAACAAAAGGAAATAAGAAAGAAATGTAAACATTTTCCTACAAAAGATTAAACACAAAGGAAGACAGTATGCAGGAAATGAGGGACAAAAATTGTGAATCATGTGGAAAACAAATAGCAAAATGACAGAAGTATATCCCTACTTATCAGTAATTACTATAAATGTGAATGTATCAAACTCTTGAATCAAAAGGCTGAGATTGACAGAATGGATAGAAATTTTACACTTTAATATGCATGTGAATTACTTGAAAATCTTTTTAAAAATGCAGTCAATTTAAAATGCAAATTTGGACTCAGTCAGTCAGAGAAAAAGTCTAAGAATTTACGTTTCTAACCAGCCCAGAGGTAATGTCCATGCAGGTGGTGCATACACCATACTCTGAGTAGCAAATATTAGAAAAATATTAGAGAGGAGGCTGTAATTCTCTGAAAGCCTTCCTTGGCCACAACACTTTCTGAAAAATATCTGCATCAAATTTTAAACCACCTTCCCTCCCACCACAAGAGTCATTACAGCTTACTGGATCAGAGGTGGGCTCCTCATATAAATGCTGTTATCTGTAGTTTCACCAATGGCCTATGATGTGGCCTGGGATGAGAGTACCACCCATTTAGGGGAATTCTGCATCAAATGGAGATGAATGGCTCAACAACGATGGTCTCTTTGGGCTATGGGGAGAATGGTGTGTGTGTGTGTGTGTGTGTGTGTTAGTGAGAGAGAGGGAGAAAGACAAAACAAAAAGAGAATGAGAAAGAGAGAGAGAATGAAAGAACCAGCAGAAGAGAGGAGAGGGAGCACATAACAGTGTCCCAATTCTTACAAGATATAAAGGATACCTTCTAGACTTAGTGCTGCATCAGTAGCATCCTTGGCAGATACTAGAGATGAGATCTTTTTGAGACCTAATAAGTAATTGTTGAGACATCTACAAGCCACTTGCTTATTTACCTGTTCTTACAAATGAATAAACTCTTCACTTGTGAGATAACAGAGTATTTCCACAGATAACTTGAAACATTCTCTCAGATTAATCCTAAATTGCTTCATTATTAAAATATTTCAAGGTCTATTTCTGTGCTTTAAAGATTTATGGTGAAAACTTTTTCCAAACCCCAGAATAGGTAGTGGATAGATTAGTTAGGTGAGTAGAATAAATAAGATACATAGGTAATAGATAAATAGATAGATAAATGCTTTGTAACTGATAGTTATGCACAAGCAATATTATGATCCAGATAATTTCACCTGCCTTAGGGCATTCTTGATACTATGTAACAGGAAGAAGCAAAAGGAGATCCATGTGACTCCAGTTACCAGTGGTAACTCTAATATTCAACTTCTCAGTCTATAGCAAATACAAAACCAGGGCAAGAATTCCATCCTTATTCCAAGACACTAGTTAAAGTTTTAGAACACTTCCTTGCACCATACACAAAACTAAACTCAAAATGTCTTAAAGACTTAAACACAAGACAAGACACTATAAACCTCTTAGAAGAAAACATAGGTAAAACACTATCTGACATAAATCTCAGCAGTGTTTTCCTAGGGCAGTCTACCCAGGCAATAGAAATAAAAGCAAAAATAAACAAATGGACTGAATTAAACTTATAAACTTTTGCACAGCAAAGGAAACCATAAGCAAAACAAAAAGACAACCTACAGAATGGGAGAAAATGTTTGCAAAAGATGAGACTGATGAGGACTTAATTTCCAGAATATATAAGCAGTTCATACAACTTAATAAGAAAAAGCAAACAAACAACACAGTCCAAAAATGGAAGAAGACATAAACAAGGAATTCTCCAATGAAGACATACAAATGGCCAAAATGCACATAAAAAATGCTCAGTACTACAAATTATCAGAGAAATGCAAATCAAAACTACAGTGAAGTATCACCTCACATCAATCAGAATGACCATCATTCAAAAGTCCACAAATGACAAATGCTGGAGAGGCTGTGGGGAAAAGAGAACCCTCCTACACTGTTGGTGGGAATGTATTTTGGTGCAGCTGTTAAGGAAAACAGTATGGAGATTCCTCAAATAACTTAAAATAGACTTACCATATATTCCAGCAATCCCACTCCTGGGCATATATCCAGAGGGAACCATAATTCAAAAAGATACATGCACCCCAATGTTCATAGCAGCACTATTTACAATAGCCAAGATATGGAAAAAAATTTACACTTCCATTGACAGATGACTGGATAAAGAAGTTGTGGTATATTTATACAATGGAATACTACTCAGCCATAAAATATGAACTAATGACATCTGCAGTAACACGGTTGGACCTGGATATTGTCATTCTAAGTGAAGTTAGCCAGAAAGAGAAATAAAATACCATATGATATCACTCATATGTAGAACCTAAAAAAAAAAAAAAAAAAGGACAAATTTATTTACAAAGGAGAAACCGACTAATAGAAAACAAACTTATGGTTACCAGATGGGGAAGTGGGTGGGAAAGGGTAAATTGGGAGTACAAGATTTGCAGATACTAACCAACATATATAAAATAGTTGAACAGTAAGTTCATACTATATAGCACAGGGAATTATATTCAATATCTTAAAGTAACTTATGGTGAAAAGTACATGTATATATGTATATTCATGTATGACTGAAGCACTATGCTGTACACTGGAAATTGACACAACATTGTAAACTGACTATACTTCAGTAAAAAATATATATATAAAATAAAAGTAAAAGTTTTACCTGAAATATAATTTCCATTCAATCTGCAAGAAGACAATAAACCTTCACTGGAATTTTAAAGATTGAGAAGTAGTGAGTGCAGAGAAAATGCTAATCAATGTGGTGTGAACAAAAACTACTGCAAGCCACATCAGTAAACAAAGGATGCTGTAACCATCAAGTCATCATCCGCTACAGTCAACTCAGGATGCAGACAAGCAGGCAGCCTGGCCTCTGCATCCACCCCACAGTGGTTCCCCCTGAGGGGCATGAAAGAACAAGACACTGGCCATAGACTGCTAGGTGCATATCAAAGGAATGATTTCAATGAGCCCAGACATTTGTGACTTCCTATACATAGAAAAGGGCTAAATTCTTTAACTTGAGATGCCTGGTTTTCTTTAGTTAGCAGTAATCTTTTAATGTTCTGACCACCTGGTCTTTGTTGTGAAAACTCCTGTATATCCTGGCTCTTCCCCCACCTCTTCAGAGCAGTCCCTCATAGTGATCTGAGAGGCTGTCATCCTGGGCTCTAATGGGTTAGAGTCCTCAGAAATGTCCACTGAATTAAACATAACTCTCAACTTTTGGGTTGTGTACTTATTTCAGTCGACATCAGGAAGAAAATTTCAAGACCTTTGACTCCAGGCTTTTCTTTTTTAACTAAGCCCCTGAGTGGCCAGTTGGCCACCACACATCACAAAACGAGCAGTAATAAGACTAAGGACTTCTACTTCTGGGCATTTTTTATTACATTAATAAATTCTGCAGCTTATTTTCTTTTTAATTTTCCTGTTCAAACAATTTCAAGTCCTTACCACTTAGTTTGTTGTCATAGTATGTTTCTGAGACTATTTAACTAGACTGACTTTTAAAAATATACATTTGAACTCTAACATGTATATATATGTGTTTATTATATTTAAATATATATATATATATTTTGTTTTATGTCCATCCCAGGGTAAAAATTAAATGCAATAACAGAGAACAGCAATCCATTTCTAATTAAAATTTTAGTCCTAAAATTTACCCTTTCAAATAAATTTTTTTACTTTTTACAGTTAAAATCATAACATGAAATCTTTTTATACATCTAAATTTAGTAGGATTTCAGAGGTTCAGCTGACTTGAACTTGTTCATGACATAAACACAGCATCTTTAAAGTCAATGAAAGAAAAAAGGTTAATTTTAATCATATTCAAAGAATGTGTTCATGAAAAATCAACTATCATTTAAAGTTCCACTCACCTGCCAAACAATAATTAAAAATACCTATTTTTTATCTAAACCATTGATTCTAGTATCAGTATTTCAGAATAAGTTAGAGAGCCAACGTAGAATTTCACAAGCAAATCACAGATTACGCAGATGTGCTTCTCTGTGAAGCGAGTGCCCAGTCCTTCTGGATTCGGGTCCCAACTTTTTAATATCGTTCAAAACGTCTTTACACCATGGTTTAACTTGAGGGGCCATAGCAGTATTTTAGGTTGATTGACGATGATACAGAATGTAACAGGTGGTGCCCATCATGTCACGCATCAATGGGGTGTGGTAGAATGGAGATACTGCATTCTTCCCACGCTACTGTAAGTACCGCAAAGGTGGGGAATTTTGGTATTAAAATGTTTCCAAGTCATCAAATCATTCTGAAAAGCATCCTCCTCTACCACCAGCAATACTTTATGACAGTTATTTAATAATCTAATAATCTAACATGACCCAGACATTTTTATGTCAAAAACAAACAAAAAAAATGGAATAAAGGAGCACCAGCTTGGTTGCAGTGGACCACGAAGGCATTACTACCTGTATAAGGTCCATCCTGTGGACTCTTAGGCACGTAACCAAATGTCTTTGAGCCTCAGCAACCTTCTACTCTGTACAACAGAGATGGCAGAAACTACCACTCAGAGGTAGGATTTGGATAGAAAATGGAGCGGAAAGACATTCTTGCAGGGTTCAAAAAGGGTAAAAAGTGAGATTTGGACCACAAAAAGAAAATTAGGAGGCACCACAAGAATTATCCAATATGGCTAATGCCAAGAAAAGGAATTACAGTTGCAAACCCCTTAATGATAGGGGAAAAGTTGTGATGACTAAAGTAGAGGCTAGACAGAAAATATTTACTACGTAACTTAAAGCTCTTCAGGAGAGCCAAGGTGGTACAATTCCATCACTAGTAATTGCAGGCAGGATCAGCTCCAGACATATCCAGAGGCAAACAGAAGTGATTTTCCTCCTTTTCTCTTATATCCAACCAATATTGGATAACCACGAATGGACTGAGGACAGTGCATACGATTCTGTATAAAGCAATCTGGAAATCTTTATAACTATTTCTATACGACAAGGTTAACACTCATACCTAAAACAATTAAGTGTTACACAAAATACAAAAAAAATTCTCTAATCTCAATGACCAAGAAGTAGAGAGTCCTGAAGGAGACACATACATGAGTATGCATCTATCATACAACTAAAGGAGGAATTTCAAATCCATAAGGGGAAGAATTAAAAAATGACTTAGAGATAATTGGCAATGCAATGGGAAAAAATTACTTCATATCATATAAAAAAAGATACATTCCAGAAGCAGTTAAAAGTTCATATGAAAAAAATATAAATTATAATACTGTGTAGGGGAATATTTTTATGGTTTTTGTGCATAACACAAATATTGAAAGTCATAAGTAATTTGTATGCGTAATTTGCATTCACAAAATTGAACAAAAGTTTATAAAGATTATATACAGTTAAAAACCTCAGCTGGGTAAAAATATTGACAAATGATATACTTAACAAATGATAGATAATTTTCATATCAATAAAGTCTTTAAAGATAACTATCAAATGACTATTAAAACAGAGAAGAAGATAAGAAAAATATCTATGTAATAATAACATATAATGAGCATTTAACATCTTGAGCAATATGACAGGTGCTTTACATACATTGTGTGTGTGTGTGTGTTTGTGTGTTATTTAACATTTATTGAGTATTTACTATATGCCAGGTTCTATGATTAGTGCTTGTTACTTGTATTACTAAATCCTCATCATAATCGTATCATGTACTCATCTCATTTTTACAGATTAGTAAAATGTATCTCAGTCTAGTTGAATATTTTGTTCAAGGGTCCACAGGAGTAAAACAGCCGATTAATCAGATCCCAGAGCCCCAGCTTTTAACCAGTATATTACTTGAAATTGTAAACCCTTGTATCATTATTTATAAAGTGAGTATTTTGGAAATATTTGTCAACTAAATTATGAAACACCCATAATTTGGAAAAATATGTAGTAGCTAAACAAAACAAAAAAATAGAACTATATGTATTAACATGGAAACTAATTTCAGAACACATTACTATGTGGGGAAAACTGTTACAGAACACAACGATGGGTTTTAAAAATTCTATATGTAGCTAAGTCCATATCTACTTCAAAAGCATGGAAAAGGTATTGAGAGGATACATATGATTTGTGAATATGTTTTTTCCTGAGGTCTGGAGTGGGATAAAAGAGAAAGGAGATGAAGAAGAACTTTCCAATAGTGGTTCTAAGAGTTTGATAACATTTGAATCTTTTACAAAGAAATGTAAGTTTATATTACCATTTTTAAAAATTAAAAACCACACTGGCAGTCAGTTATAGATTGTTTAGAATGTGGTTTCCCTGGAATTGTAGGTCCGTGTGTAGTGTACATGTATAATATTTGATATAGATATGTCATTGCTAAAGGAATAAATTCAAATGGACATGTCAAAATACTCTGTGAAACAGAACTTACTAGAGCAGTGTTAGTTTTGATTAGTGTATACATAATACTTACGATTGTTTGGTTATGAATTAATTGATGGAAACTTTGGGACATTTTCTATGACTGATTAAAGTAATGACAATTCTCTATATTCATAAATTATAAATTAATTATCCTCTAAAACATATATACATATATTATTTTATGCATCAGCATCTCAATAGGTTTAAAAATGTTTCATTAGAATATATTGTTTAGATTCTGCATATGTTTAATTTTGTTGTTTCTAGAATGGGTTAAAATGTGTCACATAAAGCAAACCTAATTCCTTTCCTCTACACACATTTTACTCTATTAATTTTCGCTCAAAGTAGAGGTCTTCTTGAGATTTTCCCCTACAAGTCCACTTTCTGACCTTCAGGTCAGACAATGAGGCTCATATTTCTTTCCCTGTAATTCTTTCATGCACCCAGTTTATGACTTCCACCTTGAGATGCCATTACCAGGTGAAGCTGAGTTATTATATACCCAATTGAAATGAACCAGGAAATGTGTTTCTCACAATTATTTCACAGTTCCTAATGGAGGCCCAGGCCCTGATAGAATCCCCAAAATTGCCATCAAAGTTCAAATTGAATGTGAACCATGGAATGCCTCGGTTCACATTAGAAAGATCTATGACTGCCCTGCATTGGGTGTGAGGTTAATTTAGAGTTGAGGTCTTAAGCAGTTGAGTTGCTGTTTGGATATCCATGAATACACATACAGATTTGAATTTATCTGTGATCAGCCTTTGTCATCTATCAGTATCACAATGTAGACTGACTTGTCTTGCTCAATCGAAACAAATGTGAAAAGGTAGACAGATTGTTTTCAGTACTTCCTAACTATTCTTGCATTTTTTTTTAACTTGTTGTTTTAACATCTTATTGAGGCACAGTAGCACATACACAGAAAAGTGTAATCATCATAGTACGCAGCACAATGATTTTTTTAAAAACAGTCAAGTAATATTTTGGGGGGTTATCAGGGCCTGGGCCTCCATTAGAAACTGTGAGTTCAAAGCCATAGATGTAAAAATAGACCATAACTTTAATCCCACCTTGATGTTGTCTCTGTCCGTGGGTGGATTTCAGGGAAGCGTCCATGAAGGGTTTAGTTGCTTCCGTATCAAAGTGGATGCTTCTTCTTCTTCTTTTTTTTTTAATAATTCTTTTTTTGGGGGGAAGGGGAAGGTAATTAGATTGATTTATTTATTTCTCTACTTACCTACTTATTTATTAGTGGAGGTACTGGAGACTGAACCCAGGGCATCCTGCATACTAAGCATGCGCTCTACCACTGAGCTCTGCCCTCCACCCCAAAGTGGATGCTTCTTAAGAGGAAGCCTGAAAGCTGGAGGCAACACCTACCGCTGCTCTTTGCCAGTGCTCATACAAGTACTTGTATATGCTCTCAGGACATAAAAAAAAAAAAATTTGTGCTACAAGCAAATATGATTTTTCTTCTCCTCAATCTATCAAATTTTACCTGAGTGACTTCCATTGCAGAATTGAAGGAGAGAGCTGCAGGCAGGGCATCTGGTAAATGGCATTACTAGGCTTTGTGTCCCTGCACTTGAACAACAGGCTTAGAAGAGCAGGTGTGGAATTATCAGCCAACACAGGCAGAACACCTTCTAAGAGTCTTCTGAAATCTAAAGGAATCATCTTTATTGCACAAACATGATTTAATGTTGCAGTGACACTCATAGAGAACCACAGATTTGAAAAAAAAAAAATTGGTGCTTGATATTAATTGAAGGGAGTCAAAAATGACTCATGAGTTTCTTTTTTATTTTAGCTTTTTTTAAAAAACTATACTTATGAGGCATTTTTTAATTACAGAAATTCAGTATTCACAAATTTGAAAATAGTATGCTGAAACCAATTATTTCATCTCCCAGCTGCAATCTTCTTCATCTGTGCCCCACCTCCATCATTCTTTTCCATGTGGGTTTTTCACTCAAATCTAAAATATTACATACTTGTTTAATGAAAATTTACTATGTGTATATAAAATATCATATTTTCTAAACATTATCACCATATTTTTATCCTGTGTAAAGTATGTATGAAAACAGTATCTTAATAACACCAAATATTTTGTTGGTATTCAAATATATCCATTTCATAATTGTTAAAGGATTTTTTAAAAAATTAGGGTTCTGATAAATTCTACAAACTGCAATTGGTTCAAATTGCAATTATTCACAAATTGCAGAAAATCACAAATTGCAATTAAATCGCTTGTTTCTTTTAGTCTATAGATTTTCTGTTTGTTTCCTTCTGTCTCTGTCACTCTGACTCTAGCTCTTGTTCTCAGTCTTTCTCCATCTCTATCAATTTATTTATTCAAGACTCAGGTGGTGGTTTACCACAATATGGTTTTGGCTGATTGCATCCATGGGGTGTTATTTAAAAGGCTCCTCTGTTCCTTATCACCGTTAGAGGCTTGATCCGATTCTGAAATGTGATACTGTGTGTTTTCAGCAGGATGCACATGTAGTCTAGCCTTCTGTCCTTCTTGTGGTTTTTAGCTGTTATTAGTAATCATTTCCGACATCTTCCTTTCTTTTGGATTTATAAAATTGTTTGTTCTGTCTCTCATTTTGTGTGCTTCCTTAAAGTGAAATTGCAGTACTCACTTATTTAGTTACCCTTATGTACAGTTTACATTGGAAAAGCAGGGTAGACACTTGATTCTTTCCCTTTAGGTATCAGTTTTCAAATAGTTCCCTCCGATCCTCAAATGCGGCCAACATGTGCTCAGTCCTAGCCCTGCTGCTTAAGAGTTGTGTAACACTGGGGAAATCACTTTTCCTCCCTGTGTATATGTATTCTGGTAAAGATTTTGGACAATTAGATGTGCGAAAAATTAAATAGAAACCTCAGTTAAATAGAGTTGTGGGATGAAACAGGGGAACTCTCATAGCCTGTAATGATAGCAGAGCCCAACATGAAGAAAAAAAAGATTCCTTTTCTTTCCCAACAAGGACTCAGCCAACTAAAAGCCATGGAGTTTTCTGTGCATTATAGCGTTCCCTACTTTCTTTTTCTCTCTATAAAAGTGACCACTTTCCCTTACTGTGCAGGGATTACTACATTAGTTACCATGGTGGAAGGCCTGGAATTACAATTCTCTGTTGATCCTGAATAAGCTCCTCTTTGTTGGAAAAAAAAAATATCTGGAGTCTATTTGTGCCAGGTCAGCAGATATCATATACATAAAGTGCACAGCAGACTGGTGCACACTGTAAGAACTCAATCCATTATTATCATCATCAATTTTTGTTAAATCTCCCAGATCCAATCATCACACATAAATAATTCAGTTGTATACATTTTTAGAAGCCATATGGTCAAATGAAGTCCGTGAAAACAGAGAATCCTGTTTTTTAAGGCAATAGAACTTTGGAAGGGCAGTCTTATTGAGTTAATGCTTACCTAGCTGCCAATTGGAAGAAAATGTGCTGGAAGTCATTCCAGACTCATGGAGGTCACTTATGAATGTCTTCTATGTGGAAAGAAGAAAAGCATGTGTTAGTGACTCTGTACCTGAACAGAAATGATAAAGTTTGTTCATTCTGTCATTTGTTTGCTTTACAGCTATGGGAAGATATATAAAATTTGTTGAGAGTTAAAACGCTATGTAAATTGATCTAAGAGCTGAATAGATAGATACTCTAGAATTTCTGTAAAACAAAACAAAACAAAATGGAATGTTTTTTGTTTCTGTTTTTACCATGGAGAACATACCCAATACACTGGATTGTTTCCAGTGACACTGGAAATCCATACTTCAATTCCTGATCTGCTATGTTTATTTGCTCTCTCCTAGGTGAATGGATCTTAAAATGCTAGTTTTTCTATGGGGTACTATGGGACCAGAAGGGGTGATAAGGGGTTTGAGGTAGCAAAACAATAAAATGAAGGGAGTATAAACTTTGAGTCAATAAAATCTAGTTTCAGCCTTAAAAAAATGCATCATTTTATTTTTCAGTTGAAATTTTATATAAGCTTGCAAGAAAAGGAGAGTAAGAGTGCTTATACAGATGGCTAACTCAGCAGGTGAGAACTTGATCGATCCAAGGTCAAGACCTCATGTATCTTATGGGCTCATTATTTTCATGTTTTCATGTCCAGAGAGTCCATACATAACCCAGGTCAGTTATTTCATAAATGCTTGGCCTGATTCACTAAGGGGTGAATTTTGGAATTTCTAACTCCACAACTAAATGGAGAATTTAAAGCACACCCATATAATGTTGAATCGGTAGTTTCAATCTCAAATTAAAGCCCAACATTAATGTTATTATGACCATTATTATCCCACAGATTCATTAATTTATGTTTGAGGTTGTTTATTTTCTTCTTTATTGACAGGTCAATTCCTTCAACTCATTGAAACAATAGAAAATGCATATGTCATGCAATCAGTATGAGTTGATCTCTGGCTGTCCAGAATCGGATCACCCTTTTCATGTTTGATTTTCTGTATATCCTGAGAGTCGAAACAAAGCCTATTTCCTCTGAGATAAGTATGAGTGTTTCCGCCTCTCTTGCAGCTAGATTGACAATATGTGACCTTGTCCCTTCAATCAGTTTGCCCCACCTTGGATTTTGAATTGGGACCTAGTAAATTTTAGGGCAGAGATCATGGAACTTGTTTGCCAGCAATAGTAGCAACTATCCTCTCCATAAATGTTCTATTTAAATTAGCCAGTTTGTTTCTTCTGCATGAAACAAGAAAACTTAACTGATCTGGGGAGTAATCACTCAATTAAGTGTTAAATAAATTTTCTAGACAGGACTGAAACAAAAACTTCAACTAGTATTTGGAGAAAGAATTTTGTCCCACCTTTAGCATGAAATGGAAAAATAAAAGTATTCCTTGCTTTCTGAACTCTATTCACCTGAATACATGTTGGAATACCTTTCAAGTAAATTTAAACAATATTCACCATCTACATTGAAAGCTTGGCCTCACACACCTACGTGCGGGTACAGTGAAAACATCTGAATTGCATGAATATCAGTGTGAAAAGATGCAGAATATGATGCAGTGTTATCTAAGTAATTTTTTCAATAGGTTTTTGTCCTGTGCTTGCGTTAAAAAAAATTATGTTGTGTATTTTTGCTATGACTTTCCCCTCATAAGTAAGTTTAAAAGGCATTCTAAGGAAGGAGAAATGCCTGTGAAGAAAGTAGGTGAGCCCAAAATGTACCCAAAAGTCATACATTAGAAGTGAGCTTAGAAGTAGGCAAGTGTGACTACAGAAAATATTTACTCATGACCGTGTACGTCTTCCCAGCTACTGTGTATGTGAGTTGTTTCTTTTCATGACAAAATAAATAATGATTAGAGAAGTGTTGTTGGTTCTGGAAAATTTCAACACATTATTCATATATGGCACAATAATTTTGGAAAGCATCAGAAAATTAACTTGCTCAGTGCATTGGTAATCACAATGAGCATGGGATGACACTGAGCACTGTGTTAACACAGAAATGTTGAACATATTTGAAGGTCTGAGTAAAACCACAATGAAGGAGTAAGATGATTTAGTGAAGGAGTTGACAACTAGAGAATTCAAGACAGATTATGGGTCAAGGAGCTTCTGCTGATAATCACCTAAGGAGTCTTCTGATGTGAAGTGCAAAATTCTATTGTTGCTGACTTCAAGCCTCTGGGGAAATGACTGACACAAAGCAAAAAAAAAAAATTGTAAGACTTAGTAAGTACCCAAGTGTAGTGAACCAGTCAGGCATCTGCTGTTGCACTTTTATCAACACATAGAAAATTACTATGGAGAACAACATCCTACTTGGTGCTCATTGTTGGACTGAGAAAAAAAGAAAAAGGAACTCCAGGATACTATATGCCACATCTATAAAAGAAATTTTGTATTATACAAACTAGTTAGTTGCTATTGAAAGCAAGGTGGATGATAACATGAGCACTTCAAAAAAAATCACTTTTCAGGGGACGAGGGTATAGCTCAGGGGTAGAGCACGTGCTTGGCATGTACGAGGTCCTGGGTTAAGTCCCCAGTATCTCCAACAACAACAACAAAAAACTAATTACCTGTCCCCCTCAAAACACCCCAAAACAAACAAAAAAATCACTTTCCAAAAGGACAATTATAAATTTAAGTTGCTGTATAATTGATCTCAAGCAGAGATAATGGAAGCTGATGATCATTTTTATTTCTTTATACATTTTTATTCCAAACATCCCATTTCTGTAATTTCAGATGCTGAAAGAGAATCCAACCACTTGGATTCCACCTTGAACACACTTCAGGCTGTTTCAACCTCTCCTTTACCAGCAGACTCTCCAAACGCTCCAGAAAGGAGCAGCAGAAGCTCTGCCTCCATCACAAAGTTTACCAAGATTGCCAAAGACGGGTATGATAATTTAAGCAGCTTGGAGCTTTTTGTGATTGTTTGTTTGCTTAGTTAACTGAAACTAGATCCAATGGCATGTGAACAGATATTCAGATGACAGAAGCACCTCCATTTAAAATAAACAGAGAAATCCACAGGCTTGGGGAAGGCACACCGAGCACATCCTTCATCCTGAAGAAATTTGTCAGTCACTTCAGCCGCTTCAGGAAGTAGAGAATCCCCAAGAGATGAAAAGCAAAGTGCTGTTTTTTAATTCTTTCATTTTCTTTCAGATTCACTCCTCCCGCTGTTTTCTATAGGACATATTTGTGGTGATAATGCTATAGTTAAAACCTATCAAGGCAAGTTGAAGTCAGAAGAACAGAGCAGTGTACATTTCCCCAGAGATGCTGTGGCTGGATGCAGTAACTAATGGAACTTTGAGCTTCCTTCTTGGGGAGGGTGAGAGTACATTTAGCTTCATGAAGGAGCAGGGGGGTCCATTAGGGTGCGCTTGTTTTCCTTTCTTTTTTTTTTTTTTTTTCTTCTGGTTCTTTGGGACTGGGGGGGAGGAAGGGAGGAAGGACAGGACTTCCGGACTTTCGCGGACCCTGAAGGGGGGGGGCCTAGCATTAGTGTCAAGTCTGAGTTCTGGCTTCCTTCGGTGTTCCTTTCTCGTTCGTTTCTTCTTTCTTTTCTGTTTCTGTCTTTTCTTTCTTTCTTTCTTTCTTTCTTTCTTCTTTCTTTATTTCTTCTTTTCTTTCTTCTTTCTTTCTTTCTCTTTCTTTCTTTCTTTCTTTCTTTCTTTCTTTCTTTCTTCTTCTTTCTCTTTCAGTGTCAACAGTGGAGGGAGGCACTGTAATCCAGAGCGCCTGTGTTCCGTGGCAATTCTTTTTTTCCAACAGTTTTCATATTGGACTAGTGTTACTGATTTTGACTGTGGCCCTATCTGATGCCCACTTCCTTGTTTCACCTCAGTCTTCCAGCCCCAGTTTTCAAGCTTTCTTGGAGTTTCTGTTACTTATGTAATACCGTTTGTGATAAGTTTATTTTTTTTTCTGTGTAAATATGCCTAAATCAATACCTGTAGCTAGCAGCTAAGAACCATGGCTGATTCTTGGTCCAGCAAAGTAGTCTGAAGTTTATGAATAGACAGTAAATGTACATTATCAGGAAGCTATTTAAAATAGGAGCCTGATCTGCAGTCCTACGGGCTAACCCTGAAATTAACATTCTTTTACTCTGACCCAGAACCACTCAGCAAACAAACAGGCTGGGATCCCATCAGGGATAAATGCTATGCTTAGTCGATACTGAAGTGAGTTTAAATAAGGGACAATTTATGGTTGAACCAACCAGGGATGATGTTGTCCTGCAAACTAGCAATGGTGAAACACTCTATAAAGTGAAGGAGAAAAAAAACCACCACCAGAGTCACGTGATAAACTGGCACGAGGAATTGAAAAGGAGCTATAGTTACAAAGGGACAAAACCGCAGCCACAACCACAGGACCAAGTCAGGTGGGGGGAGGAGAGCAGAGAAGAAATATTCTGACCTCAAACCCCAGGCCTCCAATCAGCTGTTGGGTCCTCCCAGGGCTAACCACAGAAGTCGAATAAAAGCTACTCAAGCAAGAGATCCAGGCCTCTTCCCCATCAAAAAATGTAAAAGCAGGGTCATATGGTAAGTCTACTTTCAGCCTTTTGAGGAATCTCCATAATGTCTTCCACAGTGGCTGCACCAAACTGCATTCCCACCAGCAGTGTAGGAGGATTCCCTTTTCTCCACAGCCTCTCCAGCATTTGTCATTGGTGGACGTTTGAATGATGGCCATTCTGACTGATGTGAGGTGATACCTCATTGTAGTTTTGATTTGCATTTCTCTGATAATTAGTGGAATCTAGAAAAAATAAAAGACAAATGAACTTATATATAAAATAGAAACCGACTCACAGACATAGAATACAGACTTGTGGTGTATACCACAGGGAAATATATTCAATATCTTGTAGTAGCTTACAGTGAAAAAGACTATGAAAATGAATATATGTATATTCATGTATGACTGAAGCATTGTGCTGTACACCCAAAATTGACACAACATTGTAAACTGACTATACTTCAATTTAAAAAAAAACGAAATATAGAAGCAGAGAATGGACCTGGAGTTAAACAGAGAACACTTTGAATAATAATCAACTTACTTTTTGAAATAAATTAGGAGAACTTTGTGATACATTCTTGTCTCAATAAATTACCATATTAAAATTTTTTCCAAGCAAATATACATTAATTAGAAAAACTTCAATATTATCTGGGGGAAGTTAATCCAGAAATGCTTTTTGTTAAAGCATATGAGAAATTTTGAAGGATTTGGAATGAGAACATATGATTCCTTTTTAAAATTACATTGGTCGAGGAGCAAGCAACTGCAGAATGAGCATATGGAGGATCGAAAACCTTCTCCGCAGCAAAAAAACAATAACCTTTGAAAATTATACAGTAAACAACCATTTAAAATCTCTGGAACTTATCCTAAGGGCAAACAGAAAATGGAGAAATATTTAAGGAACAAAAAAATCCACTAAGTTTTGGTAAGTGCAAAGAGAAGCTCTGGATTTGAGGAAGTGTAATTCACTCAACCTCTCCGCAGCTCAGTCTGATGGAAATCACATTATAGGCAGATTATAAGGAAGAAAGGAGACTAGGACTTCCTCTTCCCTCGGCTGCTAGTAAAGTGCTGTGGATTCCTCCTTCAGCATCCCCCATCCTCTCACCCTTGTGTTGAAGAAGCTCGATTCTAGGCAAGAGCAACTGAGAAGTCTGGGCACACTTTTTCTATCCAGCTACCAGCTCATAAGGTGAAAGCTTTATGCCAGGTGCACAGGCCAAGAGCACTGGTCCCTGATGACTCTTGTCCCAGCTTGCTTAAAGAGCAGAGGCTTCATGCTAAGACAGGCAAGTCTAGAAGACCACAGCTATTGCTCCTGCCTGGCACCCCACTCACAGAGCAGGGTGTCACCCCAAGAGCAGAAGACAATAGTCCCACTTTCCAGGTTCAGAACATTAGTGCACGATTTAGACCCAGCACAGAGTCAAGCCTTAAGAACAACTAGTTGTACAAAAAGACTGACTTTATTTGGAACAGAGCATGAAGATTGTCAAGCCTACAGGCCCTTCCAGAAATAATGGCAATTTTAGCAGTGTGCAATTAAGAGAAGACTACTGGCTCCATGAAAGCAACAAGATAATGATACACCAGACTGAAATTTAGCAGACAAACCAGAGGAAGAGACAGCTAAAAAGAGTCCTTCTGGAGGCAGAACAAGCCTCAAACTCTAGCCTCAAAAAGTACCTCTAGTTTAATTCTATAAGACTGTCAAAAAATGTGTGCATTAAGGCATCACTGATAACAAGGGAGTCAGCTAGCATTAGAGCAGGTGAACAGCTGGGCACAACACCAATAAATGGAGAGGAGCTGGTATTCCATGAAAGTGAAACCCGAAAGACAGCAGATGTACCTACCCGCATATAAAACAAAATAGAATTTAAGCCAAAAATAGTAACAAGCGACAAAAAAAGCTCGTTGTATAATGATGGGGGTGGTCCATTCATCAAGAAGATATAACAATCCTAAATAGATATGCATCCAATATTGAAGCATATATTTATATTAAGTAAATATTAACAGATCTGAAGGAAGAAATAGATTACAATATAATGACAGTAGGGGACTTCAGTGCCCCACTTTGAGCAGTGACAGAAATCAACAAGAAAAATTTGTCTTGCACCATACTTTACACCAAATGTCCCTAACAGGGAAGTACAGGACATTCCATTAAAAGCAGAAGAAAAGACTTTCTTCTCAAGCTCACGTAAGTGTTCTCCAGAACAGAGTATATGAGAGGTTACAAAATAAACCTTTGCAATTAAGAAGATTAAAATCATATCAAGTATCTTTTCCAACCACATGGTATGAAACTAGAAATCAATTAACAGGAGGGAAGCTGGATAATTCACAATGATGTGAATATTAAACAATTTACTCCTGAACAACCAATTTCAAAGAAGAAATCAAAAGGGAAAACAAAACAAAACAAAAAAATCTTGAAACAGCTGAAAATGGAAACAAAACATATCAAAACCTATGAGATGCTGCAAAAGATGCTCTAAAAAAGAAGTTTATAGCAATAAATGCCTACCTGCATTAAGAAAAAAATCACAAATAAACAATCTAACTTTATACCTCAAGGAACTAGAAAAAGAACAAAGTAAGTCCAATTAAGCAGAAGAAAGGAAATAACAACAACAACAATAAAAAAAAAGCAGAAATAAAATAAATAGAGAATAGAAAAAAAATGAATTTTTTGAAAAGATACACAAAATTAGCCAAACTTTAGCTAGACTATGAAGAAAGAGAAGACTGAAAAAAAATCAGAAGAAAACATGTAACAAAAGAGACCAAATGATGTTTTTCTGATTGAAATCAGTTGAAACAAGGCAGTAGTTTGAATCCACACACACAAAACCAAAGTTAATTATCTGGGCACATAATTGTATATTTTTTCTTCATTCTCTTACCTTATTTAATAAGCAATTACATAAGACAATAGAAATTTAATTATATCATTATTCTCACATAGGAATGTGATATATTTGACAATACCAGGACACTTAAGGCAGCTGAGGGCAAAGTTGGATTGGAAGAAAAACAAAGCCAATCAGTTGTCAAAATCAAGGAGCGATTTCCAATAATGAAAATGAGACAGGTTCTATATTTTAAAAAAATGCACACCTGCTCAGCCAAGTGACAAACAGCAGCAGTGGCAGACCGCTCCCTAACCATCCACGGATGGGTGGACATACCCTTCATTTTCAATAATTTGAATAATGAACTGAAAAAGTAATTTTGTGTCAGCTTTGAGCAAATATCCTGCCCTGTAGATAGTTGTTTTCCTAATCTTTTTTAGTCTTTCATTAATGTTTTTCTTTTCACTTTCATCGGGAGACGAAGATACTCAGAAAACAAAACAGGACAGCTTTAGAGAGGAGGTGGTGGTGGGGAATTACATCATGGGAGCTGTAAAAATCATCCCTGAAAGTAGAAGTTTAGAGTCTTGTTACTTCTCATGAGTTGTGTCTATTTAGGGTAAAAGAAGGTCAGAAAATGAGACTAGAAAAATATACAATCTCAGATCTACATGAATTAAATTTGGCTGACTTAAAAATTGGACTAGGAGCTTTGTGAATGAAACCACCATCCTGCTGTGAATGTGGGAAAAAAAAAAAAAAAAAGAATTCAGGCAGCATCCACATTGCCAGAGAGTGGGGTCAAAGGCTGTGCTTTAGTCAAGTGGACAAATTCAACTTCTTATTAACAAAGAAAACTCAGGTCATCTTATTTCTCATGGTTAAAAATTACATTCTTGGGAGATTATATATATATATACGTGTGTGTGTGTGTGTGTGTGTGTACACAATAGAACAGTTGAGTATCTCAGGGAGCCTTTGTTTCTTTTAATAACATTCAAAGAAAATAATAACCAAGAAACAGAGGAATATAGGTTTAAATTTGCTCCCCAGTGGTTTATCTCTTCAAATACTCCTCTTTTTAAATAATATTCACAGTATAGTAATTTACAGATCACATTAATTAATGCAGGGAACATTAATGGCTTATATTTTTAAATTATTGTTTTTATACACTTTTGATTGGAAAACATCAATTAAGTTATGTATTGCTGTAGCTGGAAGTAATTTTAGTGTTTTTGCGATTCAAATCCCCATTGACAGAAAATTAGCTAAGTAAATTATTCGTATAATGTCAAATAACAAAGGCTAAGAAAAAAGAAAAGGTGGCTGCATCCCAAAACAGTTTTTTCCTACATCTTCTGTCTCTTAACCAATCCTAAAATTGGCTAAGATTGGCACTTGACGCATAGTAGTGCTCAAAAAATACATGTTTATTGAAACCTTTTGAAATGTACGAGGGAATATGGTTTATTTCAAGAATTATCTGGTAAGTCCCCTTAAGTAAAAATTAATGGTAACACTCTAATATTTTTTTTCTCACAAATCAACATACTCATTTGAGTTTTCTTGCAATGTGACACACATTGCAGTGCATGTTGTTTATACTTGGATGCTGAATGTAAACACAAAACAAAACAAAATAAAATCCATATATATTCAACTTTACTCTCACTCATGTATTTGAGAATCATCTACCAGAGATGTGTTGTTTTTCTAATATAACCAATCGCACAGGCAATAAGAGTACAGACAAGCATTCCTTAGGACTTACGCAGTCCTGTGGGGGCAGTCTCTTAGTCGGGTGTTAGATCTTCCATTGTCACATAGAAAGCCCAGCCTGATGTTTGTATGTTTCTGGGCAATAAAAATGCTCATGTGGCTGTGTGGCCAGCATACAGCTCTAGAAGCAGAGAAGACTACCTACAGGTATGATCTCAGAGTCCCTTCTGAAAATCAGAAGAATGCGTCCTGGCAATCCTTTCAACCTTTAGCTGCTCCTTCAGGACAGAGAGAATATTTTTTTAAACATATATTTATCGGCATTCGAGGCCTGCTCACTCTGCATCCCCAAGAAATATCTTGCCTTCACTTGTGCTAAAGCAAAACCTATAATATTATGGCTAAAACTTAGATAACATTTCTAATATTCAGGGCATTGTTCTAAGCAATTTTTAAAAATTAGCTCAGTTAATTGTCACAACCACACTGTGAGTTAAGTATTATTATTACTCTTACTTTACAGGTGAAAAAAACTGGAGCATCGAGAGGCATGAGTTTTTGCATGTGAATCCATGTCATCTGGGTTGCAGCCTCCATGATCTAAGCCACCGTGGGCCCCTGCTTCCCCCGTGGTAGCCTTGCTTACTTGCCAGTCTTGCCTGCAAAGTGCTGGTGAAACTTCTCCGAGGTGCTGAGAGACAGCAAGCTAGACTGAAATTAAACAATGTCCTCCCTTACGAGTTCGGCCTGGCACACCGAACACAAATTGTGGGAAGGTGCACAGTTTAGCAAGTTCTTTTTGGCTTTTCCTAATTGCAGAAAGAAAAGACAATGTTGCTTTTTTTTTTCCCCTGTAAGATGAGAAAATGAGGGGAAAATCCATATCTCGTATCTCATTTTGACTTGCCTTTTACATCATTTTTCTACTTAACTCCAAAACTAAGAGAACATAAAAATGTAGGAATCATTTGTGAGGTGATTTCAGTAACAGAACTTTTCCTTTATTTTGATTCTTCTCTTAGTTTTCTTCAAAATCTAATTTTTATTATGTTGACTGTCCACAGCTCTGTCTTCCAAAATAAAGATTTTTTAGCATTTTAAAGTGTCATCTGTATAGATATTTTAAATACTTTCAACTTTGAAGCATGTCTTAAAAGTCTGGAACTCAACGAAAAAAAAAATCCTTAGAGCTCACATTTGCAACCAGGACAGTTTTTGTGTGAGAGAAATGCATAGACGTATTTGGTACATAAGTTTAATTCTGTGAAGAATTCTGACCCATATGACCCATTATTTTGGATACACGGGATGGATAATGCTGAAGTCCCAATGCAAATAAGAAAACTAAGAAAATTTGGGTAAAGCATGTTTAGGGCATCAGATATATTTCTTATAATTGATGTATCCTGATATATAACTAGAATATGTGATAAAGAATTTAGTAACTTAAATTTAAGATAAATCCTAATTTGCCTTGTCTTTGACATATCATGTCTTACCAGGACAAAATGGTAAATTCTATTCCAAGAAGTGGCAAAAGTATGAGAAATTTCAAAATCCAGTATATTTTTTCAAGTATGCAACTCATTAACCAAATATTCTAATAGCCACCATCAGAATTAACACATAAGGACCACAGATTTTAGTGACCGTTTAGTGAGACCCATCTCAAATGGCATTCCCAAACTCGGAATCATAGAGTAGAGAAGCTACCCGAAAGTTCCAAGAAATAATCTTCTTATCTCAAGGACTAGGCAAGGAATGCACTCCCTAGAGTGATGAAGGGTTCATCTTAAGCACACCTGCTCCTGTGGAGGTACCGGATCCCACAGAGATAATTGGGGTATTCTAGAAACCTGTCAGTGAAGATTGAGGCAATCCATAGCTCTGCAGACTCCTTTAGCATTTCCAGGGCCTCTTTTCCTCCCATGGTTTATGAGAACAATACCCCTTTGAAGAGCAGAAGCCTTGGCAGTATAATGTGGGAGGCAATGTCATTTCAGGTTTCAATGCTATTGTCTGGAAAATTCATGGAAGCAATTAAAACTCTTAGTCTAAATAATTTGATTAGATGCTGCATAAAGTCATGGATAATTATTTGCTTCTGGCCAGAAAATAGTAAGTAGAATCTAATAAAGAAGCATGATAAAAATTTCTCTTATTATGCAGAACGTGATGAAGTCTGATAAGAGTAAGTTATAAGCTAATTTCCATTATTTAGAAGCAAGAAGTAAAAAAAAAACCAAGAAATCGGTTACAATACAGCATTCATGTCAGAGATGCAATAAAAGAGACAAGCAAGGAAAAGAAATCCCAATAACCAATAGAACTATTATAAGGTTGGCGTCTTGAAGCTTGAAGCTGATCAGACCAAGTCAGAGCAGTGCGAGTATCCAGCCTGCTCTGTGTCTCACTCAAGACTTTTCAGGATGGTATCTCATAGTATCACTTGGGTCCCAGATTTTGTCAAATGTGACAAGAAAATATGTCAATGATGAGGATGGTCACTGCATCATTGCCAAAACAATACTTTCTGTAACACTTATTTTTGACTGTTGAGTCCCTGATCAGTAACACCTAGTTGCTGGAAGTTAACAATGGCTAAAAAAGCAGGCACCCTAACCTAATGTGACCACAATTTAGAACTCATCTCTTATATAATAATAATCAAAGCTTTGCTTTGTTTTTTGACCTCACACCTCAGGATACTCTTATTTCTAGCCAGTGGTCAAGAAGATCTGTGTCCATGGAGTTTTGGGTAGAAAGTTATGGGTAATTTAAAAATGTATTCACAGTCTCTCAGAATAAAATGCTATATCATGTCCTTCTTTAGTTGGGTCCAGAGCATTGTCTTAATACTAAAAAAAAAAAAAAGAAAAAAGTAGTGTTGGTAAGATAAAGTGCAATTGTACACATTTGATTAAATCAAAAGTATATGTATCTCAGAGACAATAATAGAAGCTGTGGTTGCAACCACAAAGAGCTACACTAAATATTGTTTCTTAAATACACATTAGAAGATTTCATTACAAGGCAGACCAAGTTTGATTTTTATCTAATGAACCTGAGCTTTCTGCTAGTCTGAGCCCCTATGGGGTCCTCCTTGGTACAAAACATTTCCGTGTCCCTCATGTCTTGTTTGTAAGAAATAGACTTCATTCAGCCTCCTTGACCTTCCCTGTGTTCCAATGGGCAGATTCAAACAGTTGCTAATCAGGGATGGGAGGGTGTGTAGAGACAAGGGAGGAACAGTCAAGAAACAATAGTGAAGCCTTGGGACAGGGTCTTGGTTCCACTTCAAGGGAGATACATAACAATATCTTTGAGTTCTTCTGCAGAACTAAGGCCCCCACTGAGGTGGAGGATGGCAACTCCAGGCTGAGCACAAGTTTCCTGGAACAGCACCCTGTTGCCTTACCACCAACCAATCAGAAAAATGTGACACATCCAGCTGCCCTAAAACTCTTCCCCTCAAAGCCACTTGTTTTCTTGCAATAATAAAAAAAAAAAAAAAAAGAAGAAGAAGAAATACAAAACCAACTGGAAAACAATGTTTAAAATGACAATAAACATATCTATCAGCAATTACTGTAAATGTCAATGGACTCAATGCTCCAGTCAAAAAAAAAAAAAAAAAAAATAGAGTGGTGGATTGGGTAGTGAAACAAGAGCCTGCAATATAAGTGTATCTTTAATGGTCCCTTGTCCTCTGTTCCAGTCTCACCTGGAGTCCAGTGAGCCTGCAGCCCTTGTTTTGTTGAAGCGTACACTTGAGTAGCTTTCTGAGAAAAGGTGTGAGAGAGGCAAATTTATTTTGGATGGTGCTTGTGTGAAAAAGTTTTGTCTAACTTATTTAAAGGAAATGAGATTCTAGGTTGAAAATAACTTTAATATTTTGGGGAAGGGAAATGCTTAATTCTACTAAATTCTGGCTACCAGTGTTACTTTTGAGAAATGTGTTGCTGTTCTTGCCTTAAATGTTGTATAAGACATATATTTTTCTTTTTTCTTGGATATTATTTAAAAAAAAACACGTTTAACCTGTGTTTTGACATTTCTTTTTGAGGTACTTTACTGTTGCTCATTTTGCCTATAATATGCTAGACTTTCAATCTGGAAACTTAACCCCCTCATTTCTGAGATGTTTTCTTATCCTTACTTTATTTATTTATTTATTCACTTATTCATTCATTCATTCATTCATTTATTTCAT
Organism: Camelus ferus; assembly: GCF_009834535.1. Taxonomy (NCBI): domain Eukaryota; kingdom Metazoa; phylum Chordata; class Mammalia; order Artiodactyla; family Camelidae; genus Camelus; species Camelus ferus. The sequence goes on from NC_045705.1 coordinate 774,013, forward strand.
CAAACTGTTGGCTGTTGGACCCTGTGGACTGAGGCTCTTTCTTTTATTTTTGCTAATTTTTTTTCAATAGCTTTACTTTCAAGGACAGTAACTAAAATTTATTTTCTACTCCTTATGTCAAAATTTCTATTTCTACTATCATATTTTCAAGAGATTATTTTTTCAAATTCTTGGGATAGTCCATTTTATAAACTCCTATTCTTGATTTATAAATACATTTTTTTTATAATTCTTTAAAAAATGAATTATAGTTCTTTGGCATTTTTCTTATAAACTCTATGACATCATTATTTATAGTTTCTAACTTTCTATTATTTTAAATTTTGCCTCTTTCACATTTGAGACCTTTCCCTCTAAATATCTGATTATTCTCTTATTTAAAAGTGGGGCATCAAAAAGCGTATCGGAAGACATTCATGTGTGGTGAAAGGAAATGGGTAAAAATGTTAACAGTTGGAATTCATTGTAGGGTAGTTGGATGAGACCCAGCTATTCTGTTAGAAGACCTCCAAATATCAGGGTTAGTAGTTCTTACTTATTAAGCCAATGTATGTCCCCCAGAGTGGAATCACCTAGATCCCTGGCTAGTTAATACTTTTAGCTACTGACTTTATGTGAATTACACAGGGCAAAAGGATGTAAGTTTTACAATTCATCGTGTAAATATTTATAAGTAATCTCTCTGTTCTCGGTTAGGTATATTACCACTGCTCTCAGTAGTGCCTCGTTTCTCTCAGTCCAGAGTCCCTTTAACTCAACCTCTGCAAAGATTAAACTTCCAATCTTTTGCTGGATTTAAGGAAAATCTGTGGATTAAAAAAATCTTTATACAACAAAGGAGAAAGGAACCTTTCAGCCAACGCTCACCTATCATGCATAATTCCACACCTTCTCCCACAAGGTATTCACTGACACGTACTTCTGAGCTTTTCTAAAACTCTGCAGCATGGAGCAGTCTGCATCTTGGTTTCTCCTTAGACAGGCTGAAGTTTCACTTTCCTTTGTCCACTTGGGTGTCACTTCCTATTTGCTTTCCACCTTCCAAAATTGTATGTACCATCATCTTTACTTTGTTTTATTTCACATTCTCTTTATTCCTTTGATACTATGTTATTTTAAAAGTATTATCATGTTAGTTTGGTTTTTGGAAAGGAGTTGAGTTACAATGTATCTAAATCTGACACATTTAATAGGATAACCTGAACCCTCTAATTTTTCCTTGCACAGTGTGGTGATAAGACAGGACTTAATATCGTTTCCTGCTTGGAAAAACATTGTCTCATTGGCCATTCTCCCTTAGTAAGAAAAAGTGAGAAAAAAAATGAGACTTACCTAACCTGGGCAAAAGTTGCCTTTCCTGGTAAACACATTTCTAGCTTAGCAGGCTTTAACATTAAAATTTGATGCCAGGGTTCCAACTCGCAATCAGATCTTGTCATCTGGGTATATAATTTCCCTGGGAAAAAAAAAAAGTGTAAGTAAATAGACAAAATAATTATTAACATGCACTGGGCATTCCTGAGTCTCTGTCAAAATATATCTTCTTACTCTCTCTCTCTCTCTCTCTCTGTATTTATATGTAGTACATGTATATCAACATATATAAATTTGTGTGACTATATTCATATATGTATATTGTACACAACACAAAATTTTAAAAATACAGTTTTTGAGAGCGTTATATTGCCAAGTGTTAATAGTACATAACTGGATTGTAGGGATTTGGGTGTATTCCTTTTTATTTTTTTTTAATTTTCCTGGTCATCTGCCAAAGAATATGCATTGCATGTTCAATAAGGAAATTATAGCTCAGAATCTGCAATTTTAGTGAATATAATTATTATTTCCTGAGAAATTAATAAAAGTTAAGCAAAGATGACCATGAGAGAAGCTGGAACTGAGAAAAAAGTTCCCACCATGCTTTAAGGTCAATAACTTCCAATTTGGTGCCTGGGAAAACCTGGTTAAATTCTAACTGCGGATAAGCTTGGAGTTACCTTGAACTTTTATTTCTTCCTGAAAACTTGATCTTAGGGAAGGAAAACATTGTGGCAATGTGGATTCTTAATATCGATGACCTCATTGCTCTTGATCTCCTGCAACCACTGGACCTTAACTTGCCGCCGTGTTTTAACACTGACAAAACATCTCCTGAGTTTCCTGTGTAAATTTTCCCATTGTGTTTCATCAACTTGGGAAAGAAAATGTAGGCCAGAGGGGATTGTCATGTACATTGTTCAGTATCCTTGTTCTGACAAATTGTTTTCTTTTAATAATCCACTCAGCCCTGAAATGAGTTTACAAGTTTTCTGTAGCACAGTAATTTCCAGAATGCATGTGTGAGGTCACTGAGCTGTTGTGTTTCCTCATCAGAGTAAAAGGAATCATGTATTAATCTTTTCATTGTCTCTCCTCACGTGCAGCAGAGTGATGACTTTTTGGCATGTGCTCAATTATGGTGCCAAACACATGGCGACTATTCAGGCAGAAGCTGAGTCAGGCAGTGATGCCCTCCCCAGTTTTGTGCTTGTGAGGAGAAACAAATAGAGCGGGCTTCCTTTTCTTTCTCTTTTGATATTTGGATTCTGAATAGGAGGGGAAAAATCATTCTGAATGAACTGCTGTCTCTTCTATTGATAGGTATTGTATTGATTAAGAGCACATTTGCAATGAATCAAACCCTCCAAATAAATCAGTTACTGCGGAAAATTAACAAAGTACATTTAAACATTTTATTACTTTGTTTCAGAAAGAGACATTTATGAATGCCATTGTAACTCTAGGTCTCTTCCTCTTAATTTACTTTCTACAACCTGGCCCATTCATTTATTTCAGAAAGTATTTATAATGTATTCACTATACCAGGAACTTACCTAAGACCTAGAGACACTGTGAAAAATAAATGTGGATCCCCAGATCCTCACGCCACTTGCATTCTAGTGGATAAATAATACTGGCAATAATCAATATCAATAAGGGAAAATCACATGTCAGACAGTGAGTGCTGTGAAGCAGCTCACAGGTTAAGAGGAAAGAGCCTACCGGTGAAGCCGAGTTTTATTGTTCAAATGAGAAAGTCATAGAAGAGATCTCCAATGGAGTGCCGCTTGAAGATGTTTAAGTAAGACCCGTGGACAGATGAGCAAAAATAACGTAAAGAACCTGAGATAGAATCACACAGTTCTACAAAGCATACTTGAGAAATAGCAGGGGGCCAGGGCAGCGGAAGCAAGGTGAGAAAACACGAAAGCAGAGAGGAAGCAGGAAGGGAGCGCAGTGTCAGATCATGTACGGATTTTTAAGCATTTTCGAGTCTTAGATTCCACGCTAAGTGAGACGGAAAACTAGTAGAGAATTTTGAACAGAGAGAGGACACAGTAACTTACATTTTAGACAGATCATTCTAGATACTTCTTTGGAGGGGGGTTTCTGTGGGGACACAACACTGGACTCAGATCTTTTGAAAAAATATAGTAATAATCAAGATGAGAGATGATAGTGGCTTAGCCCAAGAGGATGGCACAGGATTATGATAAGCAGTTACATTTTGTGTGTTTGCTCAAAAAAAGACTAAAAAGATTTGGTGATATACTGATTGTGGGTGGAAGAAACAACAACAAAATAAAAAACCAGTTTAAAAGAATACTTTTTAAAATCATAGTAGAGGCTGGCACCTTCTGAATGATGGAGTACAGACTTCAAACATTCTGCCTTCAATGTAGGCAATGTGAGTACTGGCAAAAATTATCAGAGTAAAATGTTTCAGAACTCTGGAAATTAACCAAAGTTGGGAGCATTTTTTTAATGGCTAAATCATGGTTAAAATCTCTAAGCTTCATGGTGTTTTAACTTCTCTCCTTCTTATATCCCTCATCCAATTCAATGGTTGACTTGAAAACCAGTAAGAGACTCTTATCATGGTGATAACCAGAAAGATGGTAGCCAACTGAAGTAGCAGGTGAGAACTGGGGCTCCTTAAAGGCCGTGTTTTTAATAAGTCGTCATGAAGACTTTCTGATGATTTCTTGGAAGACCTCAGCTGCAAGGCCGTATGTATAGAAACTGATTGATGGCTTGCCCAGTGCAGAAGAAGCCTTTTTCCTGGGGATATTTTAGAAAAAAACAAACAAACAAACAAACAAACAAAAAAAAAACAGAGACAATTTACTAATTTTGCAGCTGCCTGGGCTATGGATAAATAATATGGGCAAATTACAGGCTAGCCAAAAAGCTCAAAATGTAAAGCTAGAAAAATGAGATGTTCATAAAATCTGTGAATACTCCTGACAATTTCCTGGAATAAATAAGACCATGCATGTGTGTTGTACATATGTTCAGGAAAGACAAGAGAAAGTCTTAAGCTGTGACCTTTGGTTGACTTTGAGACTCTACACAGGCAGAAAATGAGGTTAAGGGAGAGTTGTCAATTGCCTGACTGATATTGAATGACTGTTCCCACATACACACAGAATCCTTCAACAAAGACTTGGAGAATTAATGATCCTTCCCCTTTGAGAACTGCAATCAGAAGCTGACGGCTAAACTACAGAAACAAGACTTCAGAGGCCACACACAGCAAAGAATGATGATTTTGTAGAATTAACTCAAACAAATCACTAAAACAAAGAAACAACAACCTGGAAGATCATCTCAAATCTGGGAGGTTGGAAGACTGATTTCCAGAGATGCTACATTATATTGTATAGTATGTCCAATTTTTATACCATTTTATATATTTTTCACCAAAAAATAAATAAGAAGCAAACACAAAATAAATTAAGACCCATACACAGCACAGCTCAGGTGTGTAAAGCAGGGGTTGTTGAGAGTGGTGGAATCAGAAGTCTTTTTGAGTTGACTTTTGAAGTCCCTTCTACTTCAGGTTGACTCCAGTAACCAACGATAACACGGGGGATAAAGTGTCCATCAAATGCCATGGCAACTGATCTATTAAGTGGTTTGGAAGAAAGAATGCACACTGTTGTCAGAACACAGATGATCTGAAAAGCTGAAAACATGGCAACAGTTTTGTTTCAAGGGCAAGTGTGATTGCAGAGTCCGCTTGCCACATAGAGCAGCAGCGAAGAACCAAGCGTTGCCCCAAGACGAGGCCTAAATACTTCACATAATCCGTTTGTCAGCAGCAGTCAGGGGCATCACCTCATACACTGTGGCCTCTGTCTCCAGGAGACAGAAGGGATCATCGTTGGCAGAGTCACAAGTTTGGCAGCCTGTCATAGTGTTTGGAGTGGAACCCCCCGTGCTCTTTAACTGTGTTCCCAGTCCATGACGGTGGATGTATTATCATGTCTGGTTTTTTGATGAACTCAGGAGGTGATGGCAGAGACTGGGTACTGCCGGCTTAATCAGCACCTTGACAGTAGTCAGTTTCCTCAGAGAACGGGTTTTGCTTATTGCGGAAACCTACCTGAGTGACACAGACTGTCCAATTGGCAGTAGGGACCTATTTCTGCATATCCTGGCCCCTCTCCTCTCACTGATCATTGTCCCTGTGCTGCTGGCTACTCAGTGTGTGAAACTGTCATTTCCAACATTTTGTCCAGATTTGTAGCATTTCTGGGTGGAAGGATAAATCCCATTTACTCCTATTCTTTGTAATAATTGGAGCAGCGAAAAGAATCTCTTCCTTAGAAGATCCTTCCTCTGGGAGAAGAACAATGGCCAAGGTGGTTGGAGCTTGGAAAAAAAGACAACATAGAATATCCAGAAATAAAGATTGTTCAAGGGCTTTGCATGTTCTTTTGTCATTTTTTTTTAAGGAGAATCTTAACCATCATATGAGAGTTTATGCTGCTGAATCTTAGCCCTAGATTTTAAAACCCAAAAGAAATACTCGAGATTTTCCAGGGAGCGCAGAGCCTTCCCAATGTCATTAGAGGATGCTTCTGTGATTGTGAGCTCGCTGACCTCCTCTTCATGCTGCTCTGTACACACTCTCCTTGGCAAGCACACTCTTTGCAGTGAGGCTGACGGGCTGCATTCTGAGCAGGGAGGAGTCTCAGCATCACAGCACCCGTTTGCTGGACCTCAGGCTGAAGATAAGAGACCAGTGAATATGCCCAATTGATTCATTGGGTTTTCCCAAATAACTCCCAGCCAAACCCTTTACAGGACAAAGGGAAAGGCAAAGCAGAGACCGGTCACTCACTAACCACTTCCTCACAGCTACTGGCTCTTCTCCTTTGACATATATACGTTTTTAAACACATCGAAACGCAGATCGCATGTCTCCTTGTGTTTTAAAGTTCATCTCTTCAGCAGCGCTTCACTTTGGGAACTATTCCCAGTGATGAGTCCTGAAACAAACGTTTCCCTATAATTTTAAAGTGAGACCCTTTGATCTGTTGTTGTTGTTTTATGCATTTCCTTCATTTCCTTTATCTTTTGAACAATTATTTTCGGTTCTCAGGACTATCATGGAAGTCTGTGAGAGATTATTCTCTTTTTTAAGCTGTAGATTTGTGAGTTGGAAAGAGAAACAAGAACGCTAGCTAGTGGCCACTGAGGGCTTTTTACTCTGTAGCATCCTCTCTACTTGGGACTGTGTATAGAGCGTCTCATTCAACAACCTTGTGAGGCAGCTGCCACAGTTCTGGAATTAACAGATGAAGAAATACAGACTAAGAAAGGCCAAGACCAGTGCATAGGCATTTTTCAAGTGTCCAAATTCAAAACATTGTCCTTCTATTCTTCTCTTTTGCAAACTTACTCTGTAAAATCAGGCTGAGACATTTCTACTTTATTTTATATATTTTATTTAAACAGCAATAAAGCAGCATTTTTATTAAAACAGTGACAGGCAATTCAGGAAATATAAACAGTGATATTTTAAAAAACATGAAATATCATTACCTCTAATCAAGGTCCATCTTCTTCTGAGCAGCCAATATTAATAATTTTGAGTTTTTCATTACATACAAACTCATTCAAATACACAAAAGCACAATTTGGTAACTTTTATATGACATAGTATGTATTATGTTCTTCAATATATCTTTTAAATTTAAAACTAAGTCTTTGACTTTTTCTCCATCCAATATATTGACTTTTAAAATTGATGCATAGTATCCCGTTGTCTGCTATAGCTCAATTTTATAATCATTCACTGCTCTGTTGTCAGAGATACAGAATGTCTATAAATTTTGATATTATAAATAATACTACAGCCAACATACATATAGTTACACCTTTTCATTTTACAGGTACAAATGTATTATTCATCTTCTTCCCCGATTTGACCCTTTTCCCCTTTCCATTTAAGAGACTCTAGTTTAATTAGCAAATGCACCATCCAGTAACGTTGCCAGGTTTCCCTCGGCCTTGCTAGGGAGTTTAAATGATGATTCTCTTCCCATCCCAGCAGTTTTAGGCAAACTGATATTGGCATTTAGGTATCAAATTCCTGATTCACAGCCATTCAACTCTTAAAAGTATTAGACGTTCCAGTATTCACATTCTTAGAGCAGGTTCATAGAATTATAGAAATAAGAGATTGAAATGACCTAATGGGTCAACTCTTCCCTAACCCTGCCAGCAGAAGATTGTTCCTTACAATATATATTATTAATGGGATGGACTGAAATATATTTCTTTAGAATCAATCTATTCACTCAAAGAAAAAGGGAAGAAGTCTTCAATGAGAACAGGGATCCATCCAGATGAATGATTTCAAGGTCATGAAAGGATTTATTGCAATTTTCACAGAATTACATCGAGCAATGTAATTTTATTTAATTAAAAATGTTCTAAATCAGTAGAATTTATACCCTTCTCTCAGAACACGTTTTTCATTATTTAAGACTGATTACCAACAGGAAAAATATTCCATTTCCAAAGTAAATTTTCTTGTATTTCTAAGCCTTACCTGGGAAAAGTTCGATAGCCGAGAGCATGGGCCATATTCTGATTTCAAAAATAATGACTTACAGTAAGAAGAATGCTGCCAAGATCTAGACATGATCCTCCTCATACACAAATATACATTGGGTAATACATAGATTTTATAAAAATTAGGTGAAGCAAGACAAGTTGTTCTTAGCAGAGAGCCTAATGCATCCTCAAGAAATGGTTTTTTATCTCATTTATTCACCCTCCTTACTACCTAAATTAATGTTCAAATACCTCCCTTTACTAGTGCTTCTTCAATCTCAGCTATTCATCCATTCATTAAAAATTTACCGAGTCCCATTTCTATTTCAAACATTGTGGTAAATAATACTGGTACAGTAAACGGAGAAGGAGAGTACAGGGTGATTGCCCTGCTCTTTTGAAGATTATAACCCATCTGGGGAAATCGATTATTAATCAAGGAATCATACAAATAAGTGAAAAAAAATTAAACTATTGTAGATAAAAGAACCATGTGGCGTGAAAGTCCAGGGGGGCTAGATCTAATCTGCATAGTCCAAGCAAGACTCCCAGATGATGAACCTGAGATGGAAAAGAGAGGGGGAGGAGGGGCCAGAGTACTCCATGCAGGGAGGATGTAATGAAAGGAGCAACTGTCATGTTATGGTAGGAAGCCTGGCACGTGGAGGAAGTGACTGACAGGTAACTGGGCTAGTGAGGAGAAAGTAACAGGATAAAGAAGCAGATGAGGCTGGGGAGATACAAGAGCAAGCATGGAAAGAAAAGAGGTTGGACAAAGACAAGAATGGGTGTAGGGAAACCAGCTGGCGTATTAGTGCTGTGCTTCTGGGTAAGATACCACGAATGCTTGGACTAAAGGACAGAATACTTCTGCAGAAACTAGAATTTGCCACCCTTCAGTCCAGAAAGCATGATGTTCAAAACTATAAAAGATCATTTTAGCTTTAGTCCATGCTTCCTAAACCTATAAGCCTAACTTGAAGGTTATATGAGGAAAAAAAATTTTTAAACCTAGGAATCTAATTTTAGAAAGATTCCATTAGCTCACAATAGACTGTCATTATAAGTTTGTTAAAAAGCAGTATAATAGGAAAAGTGACATTTTAAGATACCATCTCTTTCCCCACTTTTCCTGAAATCTTTTAAGTTAGTTAACTTCCTAGCTGCAGTTAGCGATAGAGGTTGATGACAAAGGATGGAAAAGAAATTGCTGATACAGAAAACCCCTGATCGTTAAGAGACGGGAAGAAAATATTCAGTTATCTTTCTAGTATCTAGTAATTACCTCCTTCCTCTATTCATTAAGACTGCTTGTGAACTAAAGTATTTTGGTAGATAATGTTAAATTTTTGACTTGCTATCTGACAACAGAGAAGGTGTATTTTTGCATGAAATGAAAGATTAGGTGTAAAGAATTTCATTCTTAGTTGCATTCTAGATGCAAATAATTGTATCTTAAGTGATTATTTACAGGAATGTCTTTCCCTATAATCTTCAGGCTCTTTGGGGGCAAAATCCTTATCTTACTTATATTTGTAATTTCTGGACTCAATGTAATAGCTAGTAAGCCAGAGATAACAAATACATATTTGATGAATAAATGAAATAACAAACCCCATTTTTTGCTTCTATAGACTGAATCATTACTCTGGCACTAACCTATGGCATTTTATAAATCTAGAAGAAGCTTAATAGATAAGTTGATATAATACACCTATCCTTTTACAAATAAGGGAATAGAAACTTGAGAAGATAGTTTAAAAACTACAGCTGACTCCTAGTATGTAATGTATTAAGTGTGAGAAAATTATTTAGGATGAAATGTGCAAAGTAAAAATAAAAGTATCATTGTAATGAATCAATTTAATAATTCACTGCTTTAGACAAAGCATGCATGGCTACTCACATTTAATCAGATGTTAGCATTTTATACACTACCTAGAAATGGATGGTCAATCCCATGGAGCTCCCATATCTTTCTTCTTTATGTTCTGAGAGGTTCTGTTATTTTGATCTTTAATTTTCCTCTCTGGTTTCATCACAAGATGGTGCCAGTGTGTCTCTGTCACCACAGAATAAGAACAGATAATCTGCATATACTTGTGTTGGAGGTTGGATATAGACCTAGGAATTACAAGCATCCTGACTTTTTTTTTTTCCCTATAAAATTTCAGCATTCCCATTCCAGCAGTTGGTGAATATTTCTCTAGGAGATGTCTACAAGGCTCAGAGATGTCTAAGAGAATCCCATGTCCATATATAACTCATACATCACTTGTGATCTCAGTGAATTTCGCCTGTCTCTAGGCGCACACACACAGTATGCACAGACAGTCAGGGTCACGGTCATTATTCTTGATCTGGGCCATGTGCAAAATCTTTTCTACCAGTGAGCTCCATGTATAGTGTATACAAATGCTAGTTCGTCACTTCTGCAGACAGATGGAAAATTTAACTTCGGTCATGCTGACAGTTCTCCTCGTTCAGATGTCTTATAATCTTAAGCCATATTATAAGAAGAATGAGGAAAAATAATTAGTTACTGATTATGTTTCCTTTGATAATTCCATTATTCCAGTTGGCAAAGCCAATTACCTGATGCTTCTATGTTTTCCTTAGATGCGGATATTACTGCTGTGTTTGGGAGCACTTGGCTGCTTCAGTCTTCTCCATGCAACATAGTGCCACTAGTTCTGAGGTTCTGCCCCCTCCTCCGGGATGCTGACAAATCCCTCTTCTCAAAGGGCACACCTTATACACACACACGCGTGCGTGCGTGCACGCATACAGGTACACACCTCTCTCAGTTGGGAGCCATCTCTTTTTAGTCCAGAGATTAAAAATTATCCTTCAATTCTGTTCTTCACAAATGGACTTAGACACTTGGAAATGAAAGCCAAGAAACCCAAACAAAAATGCCACCTGAAGAAAGAAGACACATTACGGCTACCTACTTAAAGAGGGGAAAGAGAGAGGAAGAAAGTGGAAAATAAAACAGAAAATGCCAGGGAGAAGATCTCTGTCTCAGTAAACTATCCTGGCAAATATGCACAGAAATTCATTCCATAGCTACAGACACTACGCATTTGTTCCCCATTGTATGGCTGGATGCAGGAAGCTTTCCCAGGTTCTGCCAAAACAAAAAACTTAACCAATATCTGTTTATGGAGGGTTCACTAACTAGCATATGTACTTGAATCAATGAACCAGGTAATTAGTTTATAATAAATAAATTAATTACACAATGCCTTAATCCCAAAAGGATTTAATACAGTCCTGAATTACTAAACTTCACTGGAATATGCCCAATTCTCCATGATTAATCTGATTTTTAGGGAGGGGTCAGTCCATGACGAGGCTGGATCTTGAGTCAGGATGGAGGGCACTGGCTGCATGGATTAACTGTGACTCCTTGATACACATTCCAGTTTTTAATCTTCTCACCTGTGTGCATATTGTTTTAAACTGCCATTTGTTATTTCCACCATCACTTATTAGCACAATAGATCATTTTCCAATGGAGCATCTTCAGATAGTTCATGCAAAATCCTGCTTACTGGTAATCTTGATTAACCCGAGACGTAGCAGTTAAAATATATTTTTAGGAAAGCTCTCTCTCTTTTTTTTTTTTTTTTTTGGATAGGTTCTACCAAAGCCTCCCCCAAACCAAGTGTATTTGTGTGTATGTGTGTGTGTGCACATACACACACACATGCATGTTAATGAATTAGACCCAAAATAAAAACCAAGCAAACCAAAAACAAAACAAAACCCCAAACCCTGCCTTTTACCAAGAGCTCTTAGGGCCCACTGGCTTATCGAACACTTAACCACTGAAATATTTTTAGATGTGAAAACCACAGCAACCAAATAATTTTGTGCTCCAGAACATGCCAGACAAGAGGGTAAAATTAAAAAAAAAAAAAGGTCATGTACTGTGTCCTGAAGGTGAACAGTGAAATGTATAAAACATTCACAGCTCCTATAACTAAGCTACTTCCTAGAGCAAAAGAAAAAATTGTATATGTATAAATACATCTGTAGTTACTGCATGATAAACATATCACCTGTCTCTTTAACCTCTCAAAATTCATATTTCTTCCCTGTCTCTTACTCTTTAACCTCTCAAAAATCCCTGTATTGCTTTCTTTTTCTATGGTTTCAAGTTCTGTATAATGTATAGTTGTTTTTTTTTTTTAACATGTTCTAGTTTCTCAAATGTATTATCTTATCTTAGTTTAAATAGTTTCTCCCTAATCTCTTTCTCTGCTCAGAGGTACTAAATAATTCAGTTTGTTTTACTCATATTTTCTCTCTCTTGCCACTGCATTCTTTTTTAACTTTAATAGTTCTTTCATTGAATTCTATGCCCATTTTTACAGAATTTTTAGTATGATACAGAGAGCTGATGGGGGAAAATGAAATGTCCTATTGATTACTCAATCATTCACTTTTTTCTCTTATTCATGAAACATTTATTTCATGGCAACTATGAACAAGGCCTCCTTGCATATGAAGAAAGGCCTGAGATTCATTCCCTGAACACAAGGAACTGATAGAAACTAAATAAATTAAATGTCAGCTTTGGAAGGATGTTAAAGGTCATATAGATCAGTGGTTCCACAGACAGAGTCACCTTTAGGATTTTAAATGATGCAGAATTATGGATTCCACACTGTAAGATGCTCAGGGAGTATTAAATGGGTTTGTAAATTTAAGTATTTACCGTGTATCTTAGGTAACTTTGGAATTTCAGAATGAGAATGGAGAAGAATTTGGACCCATGGATCTAATCAAACCTCTAATTCATTTCTTGAATTCTTTCAGTTTTGAAATACATATAGTTATTTATTATCTTCTAAATTATATAATATCTATATTGAGTAAAACATGTACATTGACCGCCTTTGGATTTAGGACATCAAAATGTCCTGAAGCAGCTCTGGACGTCTCTGACTGGTATGAATCTTTCTTTCCTTGAAGAAAAATGGTCTCTTTATAATTTCCGCTGGTTGAGATTTTCTTTCACTTGATTCTGAACTGGGTTAAATCCCTTGGGGACATCAGAGAAGCAGATCAAGATGGCAGAGTAAGAAGATACGGAGCTTACCTTCCTTTGCAAAGACATCAAAAATACATCTGTATGTGGAACAGTTCTCACTGAAAACTAACTGGAAACTAGCAGAAGGACTTCTGTGCCACAAAAGCTGTAAGGAAGATAGACACATAATTGAGTAGGAAAGGAAGAGCAGTGATTGCATTGGGATCTGTGCCCACGGGAGGGGACTCAGAGAAAGATGGAGATTACATGGATGGACACTCTCCCTGGGGAGCGAGCAAGTCAAACCACAAACTGGGTGTCCCAGTCCCAAGTGTCCTACATCAAAGAGACCCTTTGGCAGGTTGGAGGACCCCTGTAACAAATAAAAGGGATGGGAGGAGCCTGTGTGCCTCTGTGAGGAGTGTGTGCTGGGCAGCCTCCAGGGCAGGGCAGAGGGAGGTGTGATTTTGTGGCTGCCAGTTCCATGCCACTCCTTCACCAAGCACCCCAGCTCAAGCCAGTGAATGCTCTGACCCCACTAACTCCACACCACAGCAAGGCACTGGATCTTGGGAAACCAGGACTGGGGAAAAGACTTGACCTTGGGATACAGAAGTGACCTGTGGGACAGTGGTAGCCATTGTTGGTGCCCCCAAAGCCACCTAGACTTCTGAGGGCAGCCACTCTACCAAAGCTTACCCCTCAGCACACAAAGAGAAATCACACAGGCCCCACCCGCCGTGTAGAGTGGCTGCGCAACGGGGACGACGGTTGGAGGCAGGGGGCTACGATCAGCTGTGAGAGACAAAGGGGGCTTGCACTGAGGAGCCACAAATGCTTACACAGGCAGCACTTTAAACTTCCATCTATGTGTGGATCCCACTTGCTTTGGACTCTCCTCCCCTGGGGCAAAAGTACTGGTATGGGGAAAGAGTAAAACCCACATTTAAAGGGAGGAGAGCCATCTTGAGCCTGACCATCAGGGATTCTGCTCCAGAAATTTGGTATCAGAACCCACCCTTGACAAGTCAGTGATGGATAATGAGCAGAGAGGAAATCTCACTTCACACGTGGCGCCAGCTCTAGCCCTCCATCTCCAGCCTCATCTGCTATCAAGGTAAGGTGACAGCTGTGAGCACAATCTGAGGAAAGATGTGACTGGCACCCAGGTCAAATCCAGCCCTCCCATCAAGGTCGTCGGGCACATGTAGTCTGCGTAGGGATGCTCCCACGTAAGAATTCTCCTTCACGGTCATAACAGGTAAGTGTTTTACCTAAGTTCGTAGGTAAAGAAAATTAAGCAAAATGGAAAGGCAGAGGAACTACTTTAAATTGAAAGATCAAGAGAAAACCTGTGGAAAAGTAAATAATGGAACAGAAATAAACAATTCATCAGATAAAGAATGCAAAACATTGATAATAAAATTGTTAAAGAAATTAAGGAAAATAATTGATCTAAACACTGATTATTTTAACAATGAAGTAGAAAATATAAAAAAAATCAGAAGTGAAAAATTCAATAGCTAAAATTAAAAAAAAATAAAACAGACTAGAAGGAATGAATAGCAGACTAAGTGATACAGAAGAGCACATTAGTGATCTGGAAGACAGAACAATGGAAATCACCCAATCAGAACAGCAGGAAAAAACTTTAAACAAAAGTAATTTAAGATATCTATAGAATAACATTAGAAATACTAAAATTGACACTATAGGAATCCCAGAAGGAGAAGAGGGAGAGAAAGGGATGCAGAATATATTTTGATAAAATAATGGATGAAAACTTCCCAAACTTTAAGAAGGGCACAGACATCCAGGTACAGGAAGCACAGAGAGTCTGAAATATATATATATATGCAAAAATCTTCAACAAAAATCTTATCAAACCAAATCCAGCAATATATAAAAAAGATCAACAACATGATCAAGTTGGATTTATTTCAGGGTCTCCAGGGTTGTTCAACATTCCCAAATCAATATGATACACCACGTTAACAAAAGGAAGGATAAAAATCACATGATCATCCAATGGATGCATAAAAGGCATTTGATAAACTTCAACATCCATTCATGATAAAATCTCTCATCAAAGTGATATAAAGGGAGCATTTCTCAATATAATAAAGGTCCATATGGAACCACAAAAGACTCTGAATTGCCAAAGCAATCTTGAGAAAAAGAGCAAAGTTGGAGGTCTCACTCTCCTAGACTTCAGACTGTTCTACAAGCTACAGTAATCAAAACAGCATGGTACTGGAATATAAACAGATACATACATCAATGGAAAAGAATTGTGAGCCCAGAAATAAACCCACGCACCTGTGGCCAATTAACCTGCAACAAAGGAGGCAAGAATGCACAATAGAGGAAAGATAAGTCTCTTCAATAAGTGATACTGGGAAAAATGGACCGCTACATGTAAAACAGTGAGATTAGAACATATCCTCATGCTATGTACAAACATAAACTCAAAATGGACTAAATTCTGAATGGAAGTCCTAAAACCATAAAATACCTAGAAGAGAGCACAGGCAGTACGTTCTTTGACATAAATCATAGCAATATATTTTGGGGGCCTATCTCCTACGGCAGAAGATATAAAAACAAAAACAAACAAATGAGGCCTAATTATATTTAAAAGATTTTCTACAGCAAAACTTTTGTACATTGACAAAATGAAAAGACACCCTACAGAGTGGGAGAAAATATGTGCAAATAATATGACCGACAAGGGGTTGATATCCCAAAATATATAAACAGCTTATATAATTTGATATCAAAGATCCAATCATAAAGTGGGCAGAAGACATAAATAGATATTTTTCCAAACAAAACATTCAGATGACCAATAGACACATGAAAAGATGCTCAACATTGTTAATCACTAGAGGAGCGTAAATCAAAATGACAGTAGATCTCACCTCATGCCTGTCAGAATGACTATCATCAAAAAGTCTATAATTAACAAATGTTGATTAGGATGTAGAGAAAAGGAAAATTTTGTATACTGTTGATGGGAGTGTAAATTGTTGCAGTCACTATGGAAGACAGTATGGAGGTTCCTCAAAAAATTACATATAGATCTGCTCTACAATCCAGCAATTCTGCTCCTGGAGGTCTATCTGGAAAAAAATCAAAAACTCTAATTCAAAAAAGATACATGCACACAGCACTATTTATAGTAGCTGAGATATGGAAGCAACCTACGTTCCCAACAACAGAGGAATGGATAAAGAAGATGCGGTAGAGACATACAATGGAATATTACTCAGCCATAGAAAATGATAAAATTATGACATTTTCAGCAATGTGGATGCCGGACAGAGAAAGACAAGTACTGTATGATATCTCTTATATGTGGAATCTGAAAAAAAATAAGACAAATCAACGTATATGCAAAAGAGGAACAGACATAAAAAGCAAACTAGTGTTTACCAAAGGAAAGAGGAAAAGTGAATGGGACAAATTAGGGGTATGGAATTACGAGATATAAACTACTATGTGTAAAATAGATTAACAACACAAATACATTGTACGGCACAGGGAATTATAGTCATTATCTTGTAATAACTTTTATTAGAGTATAATTGTAAAAATGCTGAATCACTGTGTTGTACCCCAGAAACTAACACAACATTGTAAATCAATTATACTTCAAAAAAACCCCTATACTTCAATTAAAAACTTATAAAATATACTGATGATTTTGCCTAAGAGTAAAATGCTTAAACATTTGTAATTAAAACTGGCAATTCACATCACTATGATAATCAGTAAAATCCATCCTATTAACTTAAAAATTTAATTTTTTCCTTACTTAGAATGCCAATTATTTTTCATAGAAATTTTAATTAAAAGTTTTATTTTAAGAACTTTTTTGATTCACATGCATTTTAAGAAATAAAGCAGAAGTTCTACGTACATTCTGCCCAGTTTCTCAAATGGTGCACAAAATTTAACTAAAATATTTGCAATTTTCATTGAAGTTGTTCTGAACCAATTCAGAAAAAGAAACCGAATGATACAAGAAATATATTTTTCCCTCTGGACTCATTAGTTTTGCATTATTTTCTCCTTAATTTTAGACAATACTGTGTTTGTAAAATAATTTTGTGGGCTTTAATTTCACCATAAAACTTTTTAATTATGCCATGTCCCACATTTTCCCTTTAGGTTCTTGTGTTTTTTTTTTTTTTTTTTTTTACAGAAAAGCACATCGCCTTAAAGTGCAAATATACAAACCAATTTAGGGTACGTGATATTCCCGACAGGTTAAATTACATGTAATGCTAATCAGAGCCTTGGGGAAAAAGAAATAGTGTTGTGTCTTAGATTCCACAACCACCTACTGCCCAGCCTTGTTCAGTGCCAAAGGAGAACTCAATGTGCTCGCTAGTGGTCCTTAAAGACTTCAAGGTAAAGTGAGGTTCTCTGTCAGATTTAGAAACCTCAGAAATTATATTGAAGACTGCATTCATTAGTCAGTACAATAATAATGCCACGTAACAAATGATCTCAAAATATCATTGGAAAATTTTAGTATAGTTTATTTTTCACCCGTGTATGCGTCCAGAACAGCTGGGGACATCTCTGCTTCCTAATGTAGGTCAGCTCAGTGTGTCTTTTCCCTGTTTCCCAAGCTCCCCCAGAACTGGTGGGCTCTTAACACAGCAATGGTAGAACATAAAAAGACAAGTCTAATCACTTTAAGCACATTTCAAACCCCTGTTTGCATCAATCCGTTGATTGCTTTAAACACAAAGAGGTTTCTATAGAAACCGCATGTTGCCTATTTTTATCCTCTACTTCTTGAAATTTTTTTTCTGATAGACTCTACTCAGACATCTTCCTCTACTGATCTCCTGTGGTAGTTACACTCTAAGTCACTTACCTTTCCTTATAAGGTAAATTCTTTTCAATGTGTAATTTTTTCTCAAGTTTGAAAGCAGAAGAAAGTATTTTCTGTTATATCCAAATTTATCAGGATATTCTAAAGTATGATAACCTAAAGCAAAGATGATGATACAGAACTAGACTTAAATATTACTCCAGAATTACTTCCAGGCATTTCTGATTTCCAGTGGACAAAATCTTGTGGCAATACTTGGAGTAAAATGATATGTTTCTCTCAAATGAATAAATGTGCACTATCTTTGCTTTAAAATTGCTTATAGGTAACATCCAAGATGGTTTCCCAAACACGGTGAAAGCATCACTATGCAAGATGAAGCTTTTAAAAATTACTTGGCGTGTGAGTCAGAAATTGAAAGAAGAAATGGAGTGTGTTAAGTATTAGGAAAATGGGAAGAGAGGCACATATATTTTAATATTTTCAAATATTTAGCCTATGTTCTATCTGTATCCTGACTATGGGATTTAAAAGCATCTCATATTTTTACCCTGTTGCTGTACATGCTTACCTACCCCCCAATAATTATAAGATTGTGAAGGCAAAAGATTACAAGAATCATGTCCTCAAGCCCCTCAAAAAATATTTGTGAAGACTTCTTGATGTGACTGTATATTAAAAATGTTTCTTTCTAACTAGATGCTTAGGGCAATAGGGAACAGGGTGGATCTTCCTTCTGAGAAAAAGAAAACGTTTTCACTAAATCATTTTCTTTATTCCAGGAAATGCCGCTCTTCATCAGGGTTATTTTTCTCCTTTATGTTTATCTTTTTCTCAAGTCTAATTCTTTCTTTCTTTTGGGGCCACATTACAAATTATCCTCCTTTCATTGGAAGACAGTCACATAAAAATAAATGTCATTATGGAGGAAAGAGAAGTTGATAGGAATGGAAAGAGCAAAAAAAAAAAAAAAAAAGAAAAAATGAAAGACTAAAATTATTTGAATCCAATTAATTTGCACTTTGGTTTCTAACTCTGAATTCCAGCTACATTCAATCTTAGGTTTAGAAATTTTGTCAGACACTTGGTAATGTGGGCAATTTGGGTTTTATATATGCCAACCTGCTGTCCATTCTTCAAGTCATCTATCTTAACCGTAAATCTGGCAACATCACTCTCCTGTTTAATATTCTTAAATGTTTTTCCATTGTCTCTAAGATAAATAACAAGTCCTATGCATTTCAACAGCATACCTAATATTTTTCAATCCATGTCTCATCTTTTACTTTCCAACCACACAAAACTACTATTAAAAATTTCCTTTTTTACTCTCACCCGAAATTTTTGTATATGACTTTCCCTTTGCCTGAGAAAAATCTTCTCTTAGCTCTTCTCTTGGGTTATTCATGCTCAGTCCTTTCTGGTCTAAATCTGAAAATCACCTAAGGTTATGGAAGAAATTAGAAAGTCTTCCTGTACACTACCAAAGCACTCCATCTCATAGGCTCTGTCTTTTGATTAGAGCATTTTGTTCATTTTACATTACATAATCATTGATAGGTATGTACTTTTTGCAACTTTGTTAATTTTTTTGCAGTTTTTTATAATTCTTTTTGTTTCTTTCATCTTCTGCTCTCTTCCCTTGTGATTTGATGATTATCTTAGTGTTGGTTTTGAATTCCTTTCCCTTTTTTGTGATTGTATCTTTTATATATTTTTGGTTTGTGATTATCATAAGGTTTATATATAGCAATCCATCTATCTGATTATTTTAAGCTGATGGTCTCTGAAGTTCAAATGCACTTTAGCAATCCAGTATTTATACTCTCCTCCGCCAAGTTTAATGTTTTTGATGTCATATTTTGCGTCTTTTGGTTTGTCTCTTATCTATTTACTGTGGATATAGATGATTTTACCACTTTTGTCATTTAATCTTCCTATTAGCATGATGAGTATTTACTGCATGTTTGCCTTTGTCAATGAGATTTCTTCTTTCATAGTTTTCGTATTTCTAGTCGTGGTCTCCTCTTTTCCACTTGGAGAAGTCCCTTTAACACTTGTTCTACAGCCACTTTAGTATTGCTGAACTCTTTCAGATTTTGTTTGTCTATAAAACTCTTCATCTGTCCTTCAAATCTGAATAATAGCTTTGTTGAGCGCTCTAGGTTGTATGTTTTCTTCCTTTCATCCTTTTGCAGGTATAGTGTCACTGCCTTCTGGCCTGCAGGATTGCCACTGAAACGTCATCTGATTGACTCTGTGGAAGTTCCTTTGTACATAACTCAATGCTTTTTTCTTGCTACTTTTAATTTTATCTTTATCTTCAGTTTTTGTCATTTTTATTATAATAGGTTTTGTTGCAGACTTTTTCAGGTTGATCTTGTTAGGGACACTGATTCTTGTACCTGGATGGTTGTTTCTGTTCACAGGTTAGGGTAGTTTTCAGCTATTATGTCTTCAAATAAATTACCTGCCCCTTTCTCTCTCTTCCTTCTGGGACTTCTCTAATACAAATGTTAGTACACTTGAGGCTGTTTCACAGGTCTCTTAAACTGCCTTCAGTTTTTAAATCGTTTTTTTTTTTTCCTTTTAACTGTTCAGCATGAGTGATTTTCACTACTGTCTTCTTGTTCAGTGATCCTTTCCTCTGAGTCATATAATCTATTGTTGATCCCTTCCAGTGTATTTTTCTTTCCATTATTTTATTCTTCAGCTTTGTTTGGTTCTTCTTCATATTTCCTAACTCTGTAAAAGTTCTCAGTGTTCATTCTTCTCCCAAGTTGATGGAACAACTTTGTAATCATTACCTTGAACTATTTTGGGGGGATCTCTTTATTGAGTCAATTGCTTATCTCCACCTTGCTTAGCCCTTCTTCTGGGGTTTTATCCTGTTTCTTCATTGCATTTTGTTTTATTTTTATTTTTTTAAATTGGGGTATAGTGAGTTTACAATGTTGCGTCGTGTTTGTTCATTTTAAAACATTCTCCTGTCGCCTCATTTTGCCTGGTTCCCTATTTTTATTTCTACGTATTTGGTGAGTTGGATACATTTCCTTGCCTTGGAGAAGTGTCCTTATGCAGATGACGTCTAATGGGGTCCAGGAGCACATTATCTTCTGCCCACCAGAGGGATGTGTTCTTAGGGGCACCCCCCCCCATGTAAGCTGCATGGGCCCTCCTGTTTTGGGGGGGCCGTCCACTGTGGGCACGCTGACAGATGGGACACATCCCTGGCCTGGCTTGTTGCCATACCCTGCCTTGTGTGGAGGCTGCTGGCTGCTGGGGAGTGTGGCTGGGTTCTGGGTGTCTGGCTTTGCACTGGAGGTCTTGGGGCTCATGCCAGCCTGCTGATGGGCAGGACTGGGGCCTAGGGTATCTGGTTATTTATCCCTGGGTGTCTTGAGGCTAGTGCCAGCCCATCTGGTGAGGGGAGCTTGGACCTGGGGTGGCTGTGGACCAGGCATCCCAGAGCTGGTGTCAGTCTGCTGGTGGGTGGGCCCACTTCCTGGGGCTAGTGCTGGCCCACTGGTAGATAGGGCCAGACCCAGGGGCTGCTGGCTGAGGGGCTCAAGGTGCCTTGGAGCTGCTCTTAGCTTGCTAGTGGGTGGAGCTGGGTCTCAGTGTCTCTGGCTATGGGGCTTGGAGCTGGTGTTGGCTTGCTGGTGGGTGGGGCTGGGTCCCAATACAACTGGATCTGGGGCCCTGTGGGTCCTTGGGCTAATGCCATCCCCCTGGTGGGCAGAGCCTGGTCTTCAGGCTGCTGAGCAGCTAAAGAGGACCTGCAGCTACTGCCGGCCTTCTGGTAGGGGAAGCTGTGTTATTGTACAGCTAGCTGTTTGACCTTGGGTACCCCAAGAGTGATGCCAGCCAGCTGGTGGGGGGGTCATGTCCTGGCACTAAGAGAGAGGAAGGACTGAAAAATGGTGCTTGCCAGCAACAGTGTTCTTGTGGGAAAATGAGCTCTCCAAAGTGGCCACCACCAGTGTCTGTGTACCCAGCGTGGCTTCCAGTTGCCTCCGGTCTCCCTGGGAGGCTCTCCAAGATTGGCAGACAGGTCTGATACAGGCTCCACTCAAATTAGTTGAAGGATGTGAAATTTTGTGCATGACCTTTGAGAATGGATTCTCTGTTTCCCATAGCCCTCTGGCTTTCCTGAGAACAAGTATGTCTCACCTTCAAAGCCACACATTCTGAGGGCTTGTCTTTCCAGTGCAAGACTCCAGGGCTGGGTAGCACACTGTAGGACTTGGACCCCTCTCTTGAGGGGAAACCTCTGCGATTTTGGTGATCCTTCTGTTCTTGGGTAACCTACCCTCGAATTTGGGCCTTGACTATACCAAATCTTCACCCTTCCTACCTGTCTTCATTGTGGTTCCCTTTTTATATCTTTAGTTGTAGAAGATCTTTTTTTGCTGGTCTTCAAATTACTCTCATCTATATTCTTCAGCAATAAAAAATCTGCTTCCCATTAGCATCAATAAATTTACTTAATTGATTAACTCAGATGTTAGTAACTAATCCTATTGCTATAGAGACATAATCCTCACCACAGGCCAGCTTGGACACCTTACACTGGATGCCATGGCTGTACCCACCAGGTTGCCTTTCTCACTCTGTCTGGGCTTTAACACAGGTACTAAGCCACTCACCACCCCCTCTTCACCAGGCTTAGCCTCTGACATGCCACGCTAGAGCATGCTGACTAGGAGACGGTGTCAAGAGAGGAAGTTCAAATTATTCAGATAGTTCTGCTTTTCTGAATTTCTGTTTCGACTTCAGTGAATCAGAGAGGCAATGTAATACTATGTGCAAAGAGTAAAAAGACTTTTATGGCTCCAAAATAACCACAGATTTGGTGACAAGTCCTCAATCCAGCTGTATTTGGATGGAAAACATGGCAGTGTTTCTGACATGACTACATAGAGATTTTGTGTATCTCAGTCTATATTTTGAAATCGATCTTGGTTAGGTCTGTTTCATTCTCAGAAGTATGGTTTCATCACATTTCCTCTTTGATTACTCCTGAAAGTTCATGAGATGCTTTATTTTCTGTGTTTACAAAGGTTTTTGATTTATCTGCTCTCTCTAAAGAAATTATTTGTTATAATAATATATTTGGATAGCACTATTTATTCTTATTGCATCTCCACACTTATTAAATGATTTTGCCCTAGCAACAATAAATAGTGCAGTATCTATTAAGTCATAGGAAAGTTTTAATTACCTATGTGAAGGGACATAGTTGAGCAGAGGATGCAGTAAAAAGCTCCATGCCTGTGTAAGTCAGGTGGATGGCTGTTTGGTGGTGCTATTTGAGAGCACCATCTTGAATTTTTGCTCCAAGATCACTCTTACACCAAAACGGTCTTCCAGCACTCTTTATAAAATTATATGGCACACTTCTAATGGTAAATTATATATATGTAATTTGTATTTCAATAAAGCTATTAAAAAAAAAAAAACCTGGTCATTATGTCCCTTGGGTATCTTTTTAAGTGAATATGTGTTTAGGAAGGAGTAAGACATTGGTTTAGAGAACATAAATTGACAACTCCCTTCTTTGAACCCTGATGCCAAGAGAAGGGAGAGAAATGCTTACGGCTAGATCTGCATTGTAGATCCACTTGTGTTGGTTCCCACTTTTTACCTGGGGTGAATCTTTCTCTGCAAGGACATACTGTAAATTAGGTCCTCATACTGCCGCATGCTACCGAGAGTGAAAACTCCTGATTTATACCAAATTTGAGCAGATCTGACAGCTATTCTATTCAATATTAAGCCCCACAGTCAATCATACATAATAAAAGTGAAGCCTACATAACTCATGGAGATACAGTGAGAGCCAATTCCTTGTAAGCTGACAGAGCTTACAAACAACTAAATGGCTGTCATTTTTGAATGACCTTATATCATAAAATTTATATTTTACTTTAATATAAAGGCAACCAGGTTCTTTGCAATTTTTATAAAACTATAAGAATGAAGAATGGAGGACCTTTTTGAAGTATCTAATTTTAAAAGGTGGAGGCATTCAGATTTTAAGGAATAAAAATATATTCAAGAAAATGTTGGTATAGTGTCTGTATTATAAGAAAAAAAGGAAGAGCAGGAGGATGGGCAGCCATTTAAGTTGAAATTTTTTTCTAATTTAATGACTGTAGCCTATATTTTCTGCTAAGTTTTTGTTCAAATTATGCAAAATTATTAAAAAGACTTTATGCAAAGTACAAAGAAAACAATAGTGTACTTAAGAAGATCTAACTCTATCAACCAACCATTTTTGAGTGTTATTCTAAATTTATATTAGGTATTATGGTAAATGCTGCAAACATAGCAGAGATTAATTTAGGTCCCTGCCATTTGCAAAAATCTTGATTGGTGCAATGCAATGTTTTTTAAACTGTTTAAGGATACAAGTCCCTGAGGGATGTAAGATTCAGGGTAGCAAATTGCTGTAGGTTGAGGCAGTAAATAAAGGCCTCATGAAGTGGACTTAAAGCTAGTCCTTAAAGGAAAGATATTTTTATAGGAGGACAGAAGCTGGAAGGATTGATCGGTTAGAAATTTAATGTGAGGAAGCTCAAGCTATGTTTGAAGCACTGTAATCATTCTCTTAAACTTTTCTCTGAATCTTATTTCATGTAGAATATACTAACATTTATAATTTGCTATTTAAATACATACCATTACCCATGGTTTTATATAATCTTTAAGAGCATCTCAATAAAAAGGTATCTTTACTATTGGATGCTGTAATACCAAATTAAAATTAAATAATAACCAAACCCATGATCTCACTATCTGATATATATATATGTATTTTTTTAAATAATATTAACTTATAGTGTTTCCTTATAGATTTCCTTGCTAGTATTTTTAGGAGATTTGTATTTTTTTCTTAATCTTGGATTGCAAGGAAAAATTAACTGAGAAATCAGGAAAGTGATTTTTCTGTAAGAACTGAAGCTTACAAATAAACAGACATTACTGGTTTGAAGGAAGAAAATCTGACATGCAGAGTCCAAGTTTAAGGTTACCATTTTGCAGGAAGGAGAGGAACAGTCATGACCTCATCAGTCAGTCTTGTCTTTAGCTGTAGCTATATTATAAGCATGTATTTATGGTCCTATCTTTGGCTAATGGTGAGTCATTCTTGCAAACAAGATGTCCAAGAAATAGCAAGTTTAGGAAACAAAGGAAGTCTTTAAAATGTCAGCTTAAACATGTGATTCTGTGCAGGGCTGTTAACCCTGTTAGATGACCATAGTTTTGTCTTATTCAAATACAATCCAGTGAGGGTACCACCAGTCATTTCTGGTATCTGAATATTCACTATGCACTACAGTTACTAGTAAATACAATGAACCTTAAAATTTCACCTTTAATGAGTAAGTTTTTTATAAATATCCACAATAAACAGTAAAGAATATGAGGAATGTTGAGATTATTTTAATAAGATGATTTCAGAAATTTCCAAGAACTCTAATTTCTTTTTCCCAGATCCAGAAGGTTGTTATCTGAAGGGAAAGGAAATGGAATTTAGAAACATTACCCTTTGAATCTTATATCGTAGGAAAATCCAGTAAATAAAATTTAAAATCTGTTTTTGACAGTGTTTCTAATGGTATTTTTCTATGCATCATAGTATCATTCTTAGGATATAATATTTGTCTCTAACTTAACGAATTAATTTCTGTGATTTAGCAAATTCAGTCTGTTCCTATAGACATGCAAATATAAGTTGGATTAATTCTTGATCTCATTGCTTTTTATGTATTATTCCAATGCCCATGTATCACCATAATCAAATTCTATTATACCACCTCCTTTTACTGAAAGTAATTTGAAGATCTAAAAAATAGTTATTTACTCCAGGATATAACTATTTTAGAGTTATTTATATTTTAAGTGTATGTTTTTAATGGTTTATTTGTAGATTTCAGTATTCTCAATTCATACATTATAAGAAGTAGGTTTAGGAAATCGCTAAAAATAGCTTTAAGAATTGTAATAAGCAAGATGCATTTTAATAAAAGTATAAAAATGATTTATCACTCAAATCAGGCTATATTTAATATTCTCACTTGTCTTGTGGAAGCTGACACATCACTTTTTCTTTCACATTTTCTTTCTCAAAGCCCCTGAAGCAATCTGTTTTCAGAAGGTCAAGAAGGAAGAATGCTGTCTGCAGCATCATTCTGATTTTAAACCTCAAAGTACATCTGCTCTGGATTCTAGAAAACATTTTTAACTAATAAAATGCTTCATCTGTTAAATTTGCTGTGATTCCATGGTCACATTTCCAATGAACACTGGGAAATTTGAGAAACTGGCATAAAATGGTAGTTAAATGTACACACATTTTGAAAACTTTCTTAAGTGACATCAGGTTTTTAACTGCATTACAATGAAAGAATGGGGACCACTTTTCCTAAAAGTCGGTAAAATAGCTAAAAGAAAGATTTAGTAAGTCAATGTGACTCCTTGACTTACTAATAAACCACATGGCTATTTCCACATGATTGACATGTTGCTTTCTTAATTTCACCTTCTCAAAACTAATAGCTTGTTTAAAGAGTGAACAAGCAACATTTTCCACGTATGTTGTACAAAGAAGAGCACATGAAACATCTGTATACAATGAGGTCCTCAGTGTTCATTAGGAAGTCACCAAGCCAGGAACTGGGGACAGACATGGCTACGTAGTTAAGATGGCCACTAGGGAGAAGTCAAAGCTATGGTGCCATTTATCTCAAATTCCCACAAGTGATTCTCGACATAACTGGTAACTGCAAACACATCTTTTTTCCTGCATAAGAAGCTAAACATACATAAAATAAAAACAGTGCTTAGCAGAGCTGAACTTCTGTTTTTTCTGAAGATGTTTGCAGTGTGCATGGCACAACTATGGACCCAACCATCAGACTCAAAAACTGGCCAGATGGGAAGATCCTGAAGAAGGCAAAGTCAGGGGAAAATGTGAACTCAAAGAGTAAATACCATAGGGAAGACTACTATGAATAATGGTTTTAGAGTAAGAACTAGCTTACTTGCGAACTTAACCTTGGCTTATAAGTTAGTATAAGGGTAAAGAAAGGTCCCCCCCTTTCCTTGTCATTGTTTCCCTGAGTGGTTAGGAGTTTGGGCTGTGCGATCTTGGCCAAATTATCCAATCTGTGTGATTCCAAGTGTCTTCGTTTATAAAGCAAGGGTAATACAACTTCTTTCTTAGACCTTTATGAAGATTCATTATGATAAACTTGGCAAAGGGTCTATGATATTACCTTGCCCATAGCAAACACTCAATAAATGTTTACGTTACGGTTGTGGTGTTGTGCTTGCGGTTGCCATTGGCTGGTTCGTGACACACATATTTGTTGTGATCTGCACCCCAGAGCCTATCGCCAAACAAGGAGAAGTGACAGTTCTTTCCTACTTTATTCAGGCCTTTCCTGCAGGACTTCTCAGAGAGGTTTCCTTCTACTTGCGTATCCATCTTTCTAACTAAACTTTGAAATGCAGAAAGGAGAGAAAAAAGAAATTTCCTCTTCATTTTTATGTTCATGGTTTCTGTCATATTGTTGTTGAACGAAGGGCTTAAATAACACATATTTATTTGTATATGTGAACATTACATTTGCCGCTTGGTTTTGTGACTTCATGCAGGGCATTTAATCATATTAAACCTCAATTTCCTTGTTATGAATAAAGACAATAAATGCCTCTTCAATATACCTCAAAAAGTTTGAGGGTTAAATAATATAAAACATGAGGAAACACTTTTTAAATTGTAAAATATTATATAGACATCAGTGGTATAAAAATTAAACCATCACACAAAAGACTCAAATTACCTATCTTGCTATTTATCTTTTCTTGGCCAAAAGAACGTTTTTTCAAGTAAGCTATAAAAATGACAAATACAAAGTTTATCTGAGAAGATCTTCTAGTATATGACTTAAAAGTAGATTAGAAACCTAATAGCAGGTAGATACATTATGAATTGACCACCTGAACAAACCAATCACGAGAAATGGGTACATGTTAATAGCGGTAGACTGAAGGTAAGATCCTGTGCAATAAATTTACCAAGGGCTTGTATTTAGTTATTTATTTATCTACAGCAGGTAGACAGGTTTTTACAGATAAAGTGGATTCTCAATAAGTATTCTTTGTAACGGAACAGAACTTTAGTGTTACACCTAAAATATAATGCAGATGGGAGGCATTTGAAACCAGTTAAGAAGAGGAGAAAGTTGATTGATTCAAATGAAGTTGTCCCCAAGATGTGTGTCTGGGAGTGAGCCGTTAATGATGGCCCTGGCAAGTCTCTGGCAAGTCTCTGGCAAGTTGATGGTAAGCTCAGGGCTGACTGTTTCATCTGCTGTTAAGATTTGATTTTTTTTTCCCCTAGGAGCATAGAAAGTTGAGCACCCATGGAGGGTGAGGGAAGTAGAGTGAAGAGGATACATAAACAGCTTGAAGAGTTCTGAATTAAAGGCACTGAAATGTCCATTACTGAAGATGTTCAAGGCTACTTTCCCATATCTTTGGCCACTGAATTAACTGTAACTGGCAGTGGCAGAGGCTAAGATGCACATTTTCTCATCTCCACGGCCAGGAGTAAGTAAGTAAGTACCTCTTCTTTGCGGTACTGCTACTGTTTCCGGAAGAAAGCCCCCAGGTAAGTCTGTCTTCCGCTCTGTGCTGCAGGCGATGACTAGGCGTAAAACTGCATTCACTGAAATGGCCTCTGCTTTCCCCTGGATGCTGGGCCACCAGAAGGACATCAGAGTATCTGTCAGAAGCTAGCTGCTAAAACCCAGGTGACTCTGTAGTTAATACCTGACAACCCAATATCTACCTGTGTCTCTTGGGCAAGTTAACTTTTGGGGCCACAAAATTCTCATACGTAAAATGGGGATAATAATAGTATACATCTCACTAGGTCCTTTTGAAAAATTAAATGAGTTAATCCCTGTAAAACGTTTAGAATGTTGGCTGGTCTGTGTCAATGGTCATTAGGTTATAGCAAATACAAGTAGCTTTTCCAAGGAAAAATTACCTCCTAGTCATTTGGTTTCAGATAGCAACATGTCAGAGAATTAAGTATGTCTCTTTATTCAGATATCAGGGATACTAGTTAGCCAATGTTGTACCAAAGCCTGATTTAGCACCAAGTAAAACCTGGTCTGTATCTCATGTTACAAGTTAACTTTGAAAAACTATGTTTAAAGAGGGGGATAGATGAGTTTTCAATTTCTTCCACATCTACCTTTTCCCTTAAAGCAAATGCCTTTGTGTAACTCATCCAGCCCTATTGAAGAGGAGGATTTAGAGGCAGATGGCAATTCTAAGCAATAGATTAATTGTAATTCATCATAATTGACTTTTAATAATCCTTGAGATAATCACAAAATCAAAGCTGAACAAGGCTTTTTGATCACTGAGTTTCAAATTCACACTTTGCACTTGGAGAAAAGTGTCTCCATTTGGACTCCTTAATTATATACCATACCTTATCTTTACACTTTGAGAGGAGAGTCCAGAATAGGAATCCGGGTCCTTAGCTATTTCTGCCCACAGCACATACTGCCCTGTGCTTGCTCTGGGAGTGAGACAGCTAAAGGCAGTTCGGGACAAGGGTCCTGATGCCTGTGCTTTGCCAAAGGTCACCCAACTCACTCACAGGCGCTTCGTTAAACTCACTCCAGCCACTGGACAGCCATCAAGCCCATAGGTACAGTTTTAGCAACACAAACGGATGTGAAGCTTCTTTGTTTCCAAAGAATAATACAATTAACGTGCATACAAACTTCTTACTGACCTTTAATTCTCTTGATTTATTCAATTGTGATCCAGAATTAAAGTTACCTCAACTTTACAATCATCATATCAATATCTCCAGCTAATTGCAGTGGATTTTGAATAATTGGGCCACCCTCGTGACAATGCTGAGGTTTTTTTCAATTCAGATTTAGAATGAGATGATGACAAATACAAAAGTAACTGGACATATGGATTTTATTTCCCAATATATGACAAAAATCCAATCCAACACAGAGTAACTGCACACACCAACATTTGCAGACGGCCCCAGCACGCATAAGGCGGACAGCTAGCCAGGGGAAATGTGGTGGCCCAGATAGTGCAAATGGCAATTTTGGCCTGCGGTAAACAGGCAGCACGCTGTCACATTTCAGATGACAGAACAAGAGGCTATCCGGGGCCGTGACATTTTTCTAAGCTGTACTCATGCAATTTGAGACTTCCACGGTTCCTCACAAAGAGGATATCACATTCTGACTCGACCATCTTAGAAAAGAGAACTAGATTATGGCTTTACATGCCCAGGAAGTGGGAATGGGGAGTGTTATTATTGGTTTAAATAGTGAAGAGAGTGTATTTATATATTGTTGAAAAATAAAATAAAATGTGCATGGGTGTGTGCACAAAACATACACATTGTAAGTCAACTATAATTTAACTGTAAGTAAATAAATAAATAAATATGTATAAATATATACATAAATGCCCACTGGAAGAAAAAAAAGAAAAATGTAAAGTGATTGCAAATTAAGAAAAATATATACTTTTTCCCACTTAAGTTGATACAATGCTTTATTTATGATAAGCTTACTTAGAAGTAACATACGCCAAGGAAGACGATATTTAGTATTTTGTTTTTATTCATTCTTCTCCATAAAGTTGAGTTTACAATGCATAGGAATTCTCTTCACAGCTTAACCAAAGAATTCTAAAAAGGAAAGATTGTCAGTTCTTTGTAAACGATGCAAATTCCGGTATGATACTTAGTGAAGCCTTGGATTTTGAATAAGAAATTTTCATAAATTAAAAAAAAAATGTATTCCTTAAAATAATAAAAGCCCATTCCTCAACAAAAGAATAGCAATACACTGCATCATTTACATGATAATCCATTTCTAATTTGCCAAGTGATTTTAACATAGTCTAATATATCTAAGTTAGGCTGGTGTCTCTAAGTGATTTCTGTGGTCCCTTGAAAGAAAAAAAAGTCCTATTCATATCTAAATAAGGCAGTAGGACTTCTTTGAAATCAATCTGAAGGCCTTTTCTAAAGTAGGGTGCTGGTTCAGTTCAGAACAGACCCTTTTATTCTCTGGAGCACGCTTTCATTTCCAGGACTTCCATAAGTGAAATCTCTCTGTGACTTGCATGGTTCTGTTATCAGCCATTGATTCTTCACCTCATGAGCAGAGACAGCTGCTTTCAGTGGTCTCCTTAAACATTAATTTTTCCAATCTTTGAACCAGGTCAGGTTTCGATGCATCCTGCTTTCTCTGTCATTTTAAGATGTATCTGAAATTGCCTGAGCTCGCTGAATCTTTCAGCTCCAGAGTTTTTCTTTAACAATAGTCTTTTTTTTTTTTTTTTTTCTGGGTGAGGACAGAAAGCATGAATCTTTGAGACTGAAAACGACATGCATAGGTGAATAGTGTTTTGGTAAAACTCTGTAACTCATCTTCGTTGTGTCTACATGACAGCCTTACCTTGAAAAGAAGTTCACAGACTTTTACTTTCATTTTGCTCGCCTTTGTTCATTAAAATTCAGTAAAGTCTTGGAATCAAGTTTTCATTTATTTTATTTACTTATTTATATGTACAAATCCACATCTCAGGAAGAGCTCCCTAACAAAGGCATTACTCCATTTCTCACCAGATCTCCACTGAAGTGAATTGGCCTTTTTGGGTTTTTTTTTGGTCCAGTTCATGACACACATATTTGTTATGATCTGCACCCCAAATCTTATCATTGAACAAGGAGAAGTGTCTATTCTTTCCTACTTTATTCAGGCCTTTCCTACAGGACTTCTCAGAGAGGTTTTTTTTTCTACTTACTTACACATCTTTCTAACTAAACTTTGAGTTGCAGAAAAGAGAGAAAAAAATTTCCTCTTCATTTTTATGTTCATGGTTTCTGTCATATTGTTGTTGAACAAAGGACTCAAATAACACATATTCTTTGTATATGCAAACATTACATTTGCTGCTTGGTTTTGTGGTTTCATGCAGGGTATTTAATCATATTAAACCTCAAATTCCCTGTTATAAATAAAGACAGTAATGCCTCCTCAATATACCTCAAAAAGCTTGAGGGTTAAATAATATAAAACATGAGGAAACACTTTTTAAATTGTAAAATATTATATAGACATCAGTGGTATTAAAATTAAACCATCACACAAAAGACTCAAATTATCTATCTTGCTATTTATCTTTTCTTGGCCAAAAGAACATTTTTTTCAATTAAGTTTTAAAGATGACAAATACAAAGTTTATCTGAGAAGATCTTCTAGTGTATGACTTAAAAGTAGATTAGAAACCTAATAGCAGGTAGATATATTATGAATTGACCACCTGAACAAACCAATCACTAGAAATGAAATCAAATTAGCAATAACATCCCTACAAACAAAAGTCCAGGACCAGATGGCTTCACTGGAGAATTTTATCAAACATACAAATGAGAGCTCATACCAATCCTTCCCAAACTCTTTCAAAAGATTGAAAAGGAAGAAGTACTCTCAAACTCATTCCATGAAGCACCATCACCCTGATACCAAAACCAGACAAAGACACTACCAAAAAAGAAAATTACAGGCCAATACCATTGATAAACACAGATGTAAAATTCCTCAACAGAATATTAGCAAGCAAACAGAATCCAACAACACTTAAAAAGGTGAGAAGATTATACACTATGATCATTGGGTTCATCCCAGGGACACAAGGATGGTTCAACATATGCAAATTAACCAACATGATACACCACATCAACAAGAAAAAGGGCAAAAATCACATGATCATCTCAATACATGGAGAAAAAGCTTTTGATAAAATTCAACATCTATTTATGATAAAACCTCTAACCAAAGTGGGTATACAGGGGACATGTTTCAACATAATAAAAGCTATTTATGACAAACCCATAACCAGTATAATACTCAGTGGTTAAAAGCTGAAAGCCTTTCCACTAAAATCTGGTACAAGACAAGGATGCCCATTGTCACCACTTCTATTCAATATAGTATTGGAAATCCTAGTCATAAAATCAGACAAGAAAAAGAAAAAAGGGATCCAAATTGGAAGACAAGAAGTGAAACTGTCATTATATGCAGATGACATGATACTGTATATAGAAAACCCTAAAGATGCCACACAAAAACTACTAGAGCTGATAACAGGACATGGCCAGGTAGCAGGAGACAAGTTTAACATGCAGAATTCAGTTGCATTTCTTTAGACTACCAATGAAGTATCAGAAAAGGAAAGTAAAGAAACAATCCCTTTTAAAATTACATCCAAAAAAATAAAGTACTTAGGAATAAATCTGACCAAGGAAGTGAAAGACTTATACATGGAAAACAACAAAACATTGACTGAGGAAATTAAAGATGACTTAAAGAAATGGAAAGATATCCCATGTTCTTGAATTGGAAGAATTAATATTATTAAAATGGTCATACTGCCCAAAGAAACCTACAGATGTAATACATTCCCTATCAAATTACCTGAACATTTTTCACAAAACTAGAACTAATAATCCTAAAATGTATATGGAATCACAAAAAACTCAGACTTACCAGAGCAATACTGAAGAAAAAGAATGAAGCCAGAGGAATAACCCCCTGAGACTTCAGGCAATACCAGAGAGCTACAGTCATCGAAACAGCATGATATTGGTACAAAAACAGACATATGGATCAATGGAACAGAATAGAGAGCCCAGAAATGACTCCACAAACTTTTGGTCAATTAATCTTTGACGAAGGAGGCAAGAATATACAATGGAATAAAGACAGTCTCTTCTGCAAATGGTGTTGGGATAACTGGACAGCTGCATGTATCTCAGTGAAGTTAGAACACTCCCTCACACCATACACAAAAATAAACTCAAAATGGCTTGAAGACTTACACATAAGACAAGACAAAATAAATCTCCTAGAAGGAAACATAGGCAAAACATTATCTCACATACATCTCAGCAATGTTCTCTTAGGGCAGTCTACCCAAGCAATAGAAATAAAAGCAAAAATAAACAAATGGGACCTAATTAAACTTACAAGCTTTTGCAGAGCAAAGGAAACCATAAGCAAAACAAAACGACAACCTACGGAATGGGAGAAAATATTTGCAAAAGATGAAACTGACAAAAGCTTGATCTCCAGAATATATAAACAGCTCATATGACTTAATAAGAAAAAAACAAATAACCCAATCCAAAAATGGGCAGAAGATCTAAACAAGCAATTCTCCAAGGAAGACATACAAATGACTAACAGACACATGAAAAAATGCTTAATATCACTAATTATCAGAGAAATGCAAATCAAAACTACAATGAGGTATCACCTCACACCAGTCAGAATGGCCATCATTCAAAAGCCCACAAATGACAAATGCTGGAGAGGCTGTGCAGAAAAGGGGAACCCTCCTACACTGCTGGTGGGAATGCAATTTGGTGCAGCCACTGTGGAAAACAGTATGGAGATTCCTCAAAAGACTAGGAATAGACTTACCATATGACCCAGCAATCCCATTCCTGGGCATATATCCAGAGGGAATCTTAATTCAGAAAGACACCTGCACCCCAATGCTCATAGCAGTACTATTTACAGTAGCCTAGACATGGAAACAATCTAAATGTCCATTGACAGATGGCTGGATAAAGAAAATGCAGTACATTTATACAATGGAATACTACTCAGACGTAAAAAATGATAAAATAATGCCATTTGCAGCAAAGTGGATGGCCCTGGAGAATGTCATTCTAAGTGAAGTAAACCAGAAAGAGAAAGAAAAATACCATATGAGATCACTTATATGTGGAATCTGGAAAAAAAAAAAAAGACAAATTAACTTGTATATGAAACAGAAACAGACTCACTGACATAGAATACAGGCTTGTGGTTGCCAGTGGGGAGGAGAGTGGGAAGGGATAAACTGGGAGTTCAAGATTTGCAGACACTGACTGGTATGTATAAAATAGATAAACAAGCTTATACTGTACAGCACAGGGAAATATATTCAATACCTTGCAGTAGCTTAAGGTGAAAAAGACTATGAAAATGAATGTGTGCATATTCACGTATGACAAAAGAATTGTGCTGTACACCAGAAATTGACACAACATTGTAAATTTATACCTCAAAAAAAAACTTAGGCCATAGTATAAAGAGTGCGTGTCTTACATCAGCAAACTCATGCTAAAATATTCTATTTTTGTAAGATAAATGTCACCAAAATTTTACATATACTGCAAGTTTATACCATATATTTACATGGCTCTTTCCTAGGTACTTAAAACTTTCACACTGTGCACCTCCACACTTTAAACAAGCTTTGCAGGGATTTGAAGCCACATCACTGTCAGAATAGTGTGTGCAGTGCCGTAATACAAAAAGGAATTTTGAAAGCTACTCGGTGAACACCAAACATTGTTTCTGTAAAAAATGGTTCTGGTGCATTTGTTGGCAGACACCTATCCACTGCATGTCAGAAGCAGGGCCATTCGGATATACTCTTTCGTTCTGAGAAGACCCCAATGTCCCTTCCACGTTCACTATCATACAGTTCACTAAAACATGACTATCCACTAAAAAAAATTCACATTTTCTTTTGGCAGTGCATCAGGTTTTTGGCATATTACTGGTTTGGGTGTTTCTAGGATATTAAACTTTTAAATATTCAACTAGTTTTCAACTCTTATATGCCTTAACTGGATGCTTATAATCAGATTCATCAGCTTTCAACAAGTAAATCTGCTAACACTAAATCTAATAACCTTAAATTAGTATTTTCCCCCAACAAGCAACAGAAAAAGCTGATTCCTTTACCATTCTCCAAATCTAAACCTGAATGGTTTCACTTGGTAACTCAATTGAGAACACTTAATATCGATATCAAGAAAAATTATCATTAATTTAGTTATTTTAAGTTGCACTGATTTAACCACTACATCACAGTGCACATAATACATAAAACAAGATGAGGTCTAATTATATTTTCTACATTAATTAGCAGTTTTACAGATTAATTCCCTAGTAAATTTAGTCTGAAACAATTGCCAATTATCCTTAAATGTGACTAAATTTAAACATTAGTGCTTCATCTTATTTTATGCCTGTACTTTAAATAAGGTTTTAAGTTGAAATATATAATTTAAAGAATAATCAAATTATTTAACCAAGATTTTTGTGCAATAACATTTTTCATTCTGAGAAGAAAAAGTACGTCTCTGTATGGAAAGCAGAGTCTTTTGACAATAACAAAATAGCCCCAGAGGGATGTTCCAAGAGTTGGAAATATACTCATGGATATATTTTACATATATAAAGACTAGGGGTCAGCAAACTATGATCTCCAGGTTCAAATTCAGCCTCATACTTGTTTTTGTAAATAAAGTTTTATTGGAACACACCAACATTTATTTTGTGCTTATTATCTATTGCTGATTCCATACTACAACAGCAGATTTGAGTAATTGTTACAGGAAACCATATGGTCCAAAATGCTTAAAATATTTACTCCCTGACTCATCAGAGAAAAGTGTGCCAACACGTGCTCTAGAGAGAAAGACACATCTATGTCCCTCTAACCTTCAATTCCCTATATTTTCCTTAATAAGGAGAAATCTAGGTTCTCAGATATTTGTCCCTTGGTCTAACTGAGAGCTAAGCAGAAGATGGTAGATTTTTATTCTATTGAACATTCTGTATCTGGAATTGATTCTAGAGGCCACAGTGTATGGCCAGAGCAGCACAGATTAACTAAAGACTATCATTTAGTTTAACACAGCACCAACACCATTTATTCACTTAACAAATATTCACTCAGCACCTATTATGTGTCAGGTGCCATTTCCATGAGTTCGGGCTATGTTCATGAACAAAGCTGACAAAGATCCATGCCTCACTGAGCTTACACTTTAGCAGGGAAAGCTATAATAAATAAATGAATGTTTTCAAAGGATTGAAAGTGACAATTGCTAAAGAAAAAAGAAAATGGGCAGCACTGTAAAGCGACTGGGGATGCCGAAACAGGGACTGGGGCAGATGAGGGCATTTTGCCACATTAAGTAAGATAGATGGATAGATGGGCAAATAAGATGCTGCAGAAGTGAACAGTTTATTCTGCACTTGCAGCCAGAAGTAAGATAGAAACCGCATAAGGCTAGTAGATAAAGAACAAGTGACTTGCCCTTCTCCCAGGTACGCATTTACATTCAGCCATTTCTTGGGGTTGAAGTGACGGCCCGTTAAAACCTTTGCCTGCTATTTGCGTTTTCTCAGTGAGACCATCAGCTGGGTCGTCAGTCCTGTTCACAGTGAGGTTTGCTTCTTCCCTTAATCTTTGTAACTCACCCCTATTTAACACATTATTTTCCATCAAGTCAGCAAATATGCGACCCAGCACATTCCTTGCAATCAACTTCACCACGTTGACCTAATCTTTTTGGCTCTGTAAGAATGATAGGATTTTAGATATGGACAGGGGCTTAGATATCAAATTAAGAAAAACAAATCTCCTGAAAAGCTTGATAAGCAGAGCTTCCTGCACCCCATTCTCAGAAATTCTGATTTGATAGATCAGGGTGGAGCCCACGAATTTACATTTATAACAATTTCTGAGGTGGTACCAAAGCTGCTGGTCTGAGGACCACACTTAGACGAACAGCTATTTTGTTCAATCTTCTACTTTTGTACAGTTGGGGAAACTGAGGTCCAGAGAAGTGACACAATTTCACTGTGTAAGTCAGTGAGAGCTGACTCAGTTTAGTCTTTGTATCACCCACGATCCCTTCACCTCCTGGCATTTTTATCAATACCTAATTTAAAAACGCATTATACTTCAATATGTATGGTAAAATATAAACATATTATACCTGTAAGAGTATGCATTTTTTAACATTTTTTATTGATTTATAATAATTTTACAACGTTGTGTCAAATTCCAGTGTAGAGCACAACTTTTCAGTTATACATGAACATATATATATTCATTGTCACATGTTTTTCTCTGTGAGCTACCATAAGATCTTGTATATATTGCCCTGCGCTATACCATATAATCTTGTTTATCTATTCTACAATTTTGAAATCCCAGTCTGTCCCTTCCCACCCTCCACCCCCTTGGCAGCCACAAGAATGCATTTTTGCTTCCATGGGCAGAACTGGCAGGGCGGAGCTGTACGCAAAGATTGCACACACAAGTATCTGGTTTGCTCGCTGCTATAAATGAAAGTTCACACAGAGAGCAGAAACAGGGAGGACACTCAAGTTACTCTGCGTTTCAACTGCATGGTCTTTCACCCTGACAAGAGAACATTCATAAAATGGGTGAGGATTCTGGGTCCAAAGAAAATGAACCCAAAGAAAAGCCTAAAACCACAAGGAAGTTTCAAGAACATAGGTCCAGATTTTCTACATTTTCCTTTTTCCCAAGAAGCTGTAACATATTACCTAAAACACTTTGTTAGTATGACCGTCACTGTGCCCAAGCCGCCATCACTTACATTTCCAGAGTGGGACAGTTGTGTCTGGTGAGTGCCTCCCTCGTGGCTCCTGCCCCGCCCCCTTTCACCTGAGCTGTTTCTCGCCCAGTACACAGCCATGAACAGCAGAAAAACTGCAGCATCCCACCAGCCATTGCTGCTCCAGCTCCCCAGGAAGGGAAAGCAGCCTTCTTGCTTTGCTCTCTGTGGACCAGCGTGCTAACATTACCTAAATGGGAAACTGCAGCTTCTCAGATTTTCTTGTTCTTTGCCAGGATAGAACTTGACTCCTCCTCTGACATAAA
This sequence comes from Camelus ferus, assembly GCF_009834535.1. NCBI lineage: Eukaryota > Metazoa > Chordata > Mammalia > Artiodactyla > Camelidae > Camelus > Camelus ferus. Next base: position 812,634 of record NC_045705.1, read on the forward strand.
GGTTCTCTCCTTTGGAAAACAGGAAGCAGATACTGCCTTGTCGTTTTACTGCGACAAAGTCCAGAGGATGAAACACACACACACACACACACACACACACGCGTTTCTTTGTTCTATTTTCCAAACTTTTTTTTAACACAGTAGGTCAAATTGACCCTTACTTGTCTCTGCGTCACCCGTAGGGACTGAATGGTAGGGGTGCCTCACTTAACTGCTCAACCCCGGAAATGAAGTGTGAATTTGGAAGCCTTGATGGGAGGGTGAAACTGACTGAAAACTGCCAAACAGTTTAAAAAAAACAAAACAAAAAACAAGATGAAGACTCTGTTTTCGTCTCTCCTCATCTGCTATTTGTCAGTTTTGGTTATTGTTTATCCTTGAGAGTCATGTGTATATTTTATTTGTTAAATGCACAAGGAACTCTTACTTTAAAATCTCCTATAATAATAGATAGTTGTTTGCCATTAAAATGAAACAACAGAAAATTTTGTGAAATGAAGTAAGATCTTCCAGCTTCTTTAATTGCACACTACAAAGTAACCACAATTGTTTAGCTTGCATCTTTGTGATTTTTTTTCTTATGTTTTTAAAAAACACAATACAATATTGATTTTATTGATGGACGCTGTCATTGGCTTCCCGTATCCAGGCCCTTCGCTCTGACTACAGACTGGCCTTATAACTTGGTTTTGTGACACAGTAGAGGGACATTGTGCAATTCTGAGCCCAGGTCTTTGGAAGCACTGTGCGCTCCTTCCTCCTGGATACCCGAACCTTCATGTGAGTGAGCCTGGGCTAGGCTGCTAGAAGAGTAAGAGACATGACAGGAAGGAAGGGAAGTCCAGTTGTCTCAGCCAAGGTCATGCTAGACCATCTTTAAGCTTTCCAAAGCCAGATGCTTTCCAAATATGTGAGAGATCCTAGTACTGTCAGTAGAAATGCTTCCCCTACATGCAGGTGCCCTCAGACACATGGATAATCCCAGAGACAAGGAGAAACGCCCAGCTAACTGGTCAAGCTGTGAATAATAGTTAAGTGCTTATTGTTTCAAGCCACTGAGTTTGGAGGTAGTTTGTTAATCAGCAAGAGATAACTGACAAATACATATTTCCCTATAACTTCTTTCTCGTATTATTGATAATTTGCTTTTTAAAAATTTGACAATGTATAACAAACATTTATAAAAGTCAACACATTAAGAACTATCTCATTTTTATGACTATATATTAAAGTGTTGCTAGATTACAATTTAAAAATCTTTGTCAAATTAAAGCATACATATGGCAACTAATCCAGTAGTACAGAAAAATGTATGATTAAAAACCATATTCTCCAGTACATCTCTCCCCATCTTCTCTCCCATATCCTGCATATCATTTCCCTAAATTATGTATGTTTTTATTTTCTGGTGATGATAATCTTCAGAACTCTCAATAACATGCCCATTTTATTCCTTTATTTTCTGATATATCAAATGCAATGTTGTTGATCACCACATATGAAAAATGAGATGCAGTTCATTTATACTGCCTCATTTAAATCCTACTCTACCTAATATTTGATGATAGCATAGTTTAAAATTTTTGATTAATTTTTAAATTTTAAATAACCTATTAACCATTTCTTCTTCCATTTGTGTTGCTCAGTAGTTTAATTCTCTATGTAAGCTAATTTTAGTTGCCCCAACACAATTTCTTCCATCTTTACTCACCTCCAATTATGCCATCATTTTTAATCTATATTTTTATTTTACTTTGTCAGCTTATTAAGATTTGCATCCACAGCCAAGTCTACCATGCTTGTCTGTAAAATAACTAAAGTTAAAGAGCCAATGAAAAAACATTTACAGTATTTTTGGCCATGTATATATTGCAATCTGTCTAGCAAAGTGATACGTTGGGATTAAAGTTCCTTCCCATTGGTCCCAAATCTCCCAAATAATTTTCCATTCGAAGAGAGTATTTCTAGCTTCAGTATCTACTAACTTACAGTTACCTGGTCTCATATTGTTGGCCTTCACTCCTCCAACTCCATCTAAGGCTAAGCCATCACTTTTTTCATTTGATTTATTCACTCTCACCTACTCAAGGACATTATTTAACAGTATTCCCCTTGTGTTCTTAACGTCGTTAATTTTCCCACTTAATCATATCATTGCTATAACATAAAAGCACATTATAATATCCCAGATTAAAAAATAAACTCTTGATCCCACTTCCCCACAACTCAGAAGCATTGTCTATCCTCACTGTCTCCAAATGTGGTTTATTCTCTCTTGAGCCAGCTCGTCACCCTTTTCTCTTTACCCCTCTACCAGAACAACTCTTGTTAATGTAACCAGTGACTTCCACGTTGTTAAATTAAATGTTATACCTCAATTGTTATTCTGACCTATAGAAGCATTTCACACTGATATTTGCACTTCTCCCTGAAACCCTTCATTCTAAATCACAGCCCTGTCTTGACTCCCCTGTTACTTCACTGGCTGCTTCTTCTAGTAACCTTTGCCAGTTAATTCACATCTTTGGTCTTTGCTCTAGCTTTTCCTCACTTATTTAGCAGCCTCATCCAGTATTTTGATTTTCAGTACTGTTTATTTATAAGAAAGCAAATCAAAATGCTAATCTCTAGCCTAGGCCTGTTCCCTGAGTACCATATTCATACAGCCAGTATCAACTGGGCACCTATTTAAATGTCTGGTAGACATCTCAATTTTGATATCTCAAACCCCACCCCACCAATATACTACCTTCCAAGAATTCAGAGTAGAACACTTTTTTCCCCCTTTCTCAAAACTTTATGCAACTGTTGGCTTTACCTTTAAAACATGAAGCTTGCTCAAAACCCTTCCTTCTAAGCTATTCTTACTGTATTACCTTCCAAACAAGCAGTATAAACAAGCTGTCAGGTTCAAGAAGATACCCTGTTAGGTTTTCTTTGGGATTTTGTGGGGCTTATAGATTAATTTGAGTGGAAAATGGAAATCTTTTCATGTATTTATCTTCTCATCAATGATAGAGGTATAGCTCTTATTTTAGTTAAATCTTCTTTTATGTCACCCAATATTAAAAAAAATTTTTTTCCATGTATACTCTGCAAATATTTGTTTAGAATTTTCTTTAAGTGTCTTACGATATTTTTTGCTTTTACAAAGAGAAGCTTTAAAGTAGCAAAATAACAAAAAAACAATACTTCCTAATAAATTGTCTTTCAAATACAAGAATGATATTGAATGTTGTATATTGACTTGATTTCTTGCAAATGTGGGAACTTTATTATTCATTCTAAGAAATTTTTAATGAATAAAAGCATATTTTCCAGGAATAGTGATGGTTTTGTTTCTTGTGTTCCAAACATTTTTGCTTTTGGTCTTACTGTCTTAGAAGTCTAGTGCAAAATTGAATAGGATTATTATTTTTTTTATTGAAGTATAGCTAATTTACAATGTTGCATTATTTTCTGCTGTACCGTATAGTGATTCAGTCATACATATGTATATATACATACTCTTTTTCACATTCTTTTTTTTTATAGATTATTTCAAGAGATTGAATATAGTTCCCTGTGCTATACCATAGGAACTTGTTGTTTATTTTATATATAGTAGTTTGTGTCTGCCAATCCTAAATTTCTAATTTATGCCCCCTCCTTTCTCCTTTGGTGACTATAAATTTGTTTTCTATGTCTGTGAGTCTGTTTCTATTTTGTAAGTGAATTCATTTATCTCATGTTTTAGAGATAACACAATTATTTTTATTTAAAATTTATTTAAAGACAATGCTTAAGTAATTTTGCACAAGAGGGCTATAAATTTCCTCACATTTAGTGTTTTTCCTCTGTGGCTATTTTCCTTGTAGGCTTTTACTAGATGCATCCTGTTAGATTAAGGAATTATTTTTGTCTCTGTTTTTCTAAGACTTTTTATGTCATAAATGAGTTCTGAATATTATCAAATGACTTCTAAACCTTTTAAAACATTACAATTTTCCCTTTAATCTCTTATTTGAGGAATGCTATCATAAATATTTTATTATTAAACTATAGCTGGATTCCCAGAGTAAATACTAGTTGGTTACAGATATTAATAATGTTTCATACATGGCTGGAATTTCTTTGCTAACTTCTTATTTAGAATGTTTTCATCAATATTTCTGAGAAATAATCCTATATCTTTCTAAATTTGCCTCTACTTCTCTAGTTTATTTTTGTAATCAGTTTTGCACTAGCTTTGTATACAAATTTAAGGAGTATAGTATTTTTATTACTTAGAAGTGTTGAAGTAAAATTGAACTCATCAATTTCTTAAAAGTTTAGTAAGATATTTCTTTACAATCATTTGGGTTTATTAAATATTTTTGCACTAGATATGACAAAGAAAAATTAATTTAATGTTTATTGATCCCATTTAGCTTTTTATTTTTTTATGTATTAATTTTGTTAACTTCCTTTTTCTAGAATCTCATCTATGTTATAAATGATACTCTCTTATGTTTTTTCTGTATTTATGTTTATCTATATTTATTGTACCTTCCTATCTCTAATATTCTTTTTGTGCTAATTTTATTATTTAATATCACTCTTGCTGAATATCTACTATTTGACCAGTCTCTTTTAAAGGACTAGCTTTTTTTGTTGTTGTTGACATGCTCAAATTTTTGTTTCATTACTATCTCAAAAATGTTTTGCAATTTAATCTTTACTATTTTCTCTTTTCTATTCTTAGTGGTTTATTATTGTTCTGACTTCTTGAGTTGAATGCTTGGTTCATACTTTTTTCCTTCCTTGTTTTTCTATCTGTGTATGCATATGTTTTAAGTTATATGTTGGTATATGTACATATACACATGTATGTACGTGTTTGTATATGTGTACTTTTTAATTTCCAACTGTGTGTAGATGTGTGGCTGTCTTTGTGTTACTGGCTTTCTATTATGATCATACAGTAGTCGGAGAATGAGGTCTCTATTTTTTCTCTTACAAATTTAATTTTTAATTTTTATTAATTTTCACTTAAATATCAGTTTACAATGCTGTGTGAATTTCTGTACAGTATATTGATTCAGTTATACATATATATATTTCTTTTCATATTCTTTTTCATTGCAGGCTATTTCAATATATTGAATATAGTTCCCTATGCTATTCAGTAAGATCTCATTGTTTGTCTATTTTATATATAGTAGTTAGAATCTGCAAACCACAAAGTCCCAATTTATCCCTCTACCACCCCTTTCCCCTATGGTAACCATAAGTTTGGTCTCAATGTCTTTGAGTCTGTTTCTGTTTTGTAAATCAGTTCATTTGCGTCATTTTTTTAAGATTCCATACGTAAGTGGTATCATATGGTATTTTTCTCTTTCTGGCTTACTTCACTTAGTATGAAAATCTCTAGATTTATCCTTGTTGATTCAAATGGCATAATTTTATTTCTTTTATGGCTAAGTAGTTTTCCACTGTGTGTGTGTGTGTGTGTGTGTATGTGTGTGTGTGTGTGTGTATGTGTGTATACATATATATTCCATATATAAGTGATATCATGTGATATTTTTCTTTCTCTTTCTGGCTTACTTCACTTAGTGTGACAATCTCCATGTCTATCCATGTTGCTGCAAATGGCATTATTTTATTCTTTTTTAGGTCTGAGTAGAATTTATATATATATACAAATATTTATTTTATGTATATATACATACATATGTGTATGTGTGTGTGTTTGTGTGTATATATATATACACCACTCTTCTTTATTAAACATCTGTTGATGAACATTTAGGTTGTTTCCATGTCTTGGCTATTGTAAATAGTGCTGCTATGAACATTGGGGTGCAGGTGTCTTTTCGAATTAGAGTCTCCTCTGAATATGTGCCCAAGAGTGGGATTTCTGGATCATAGGATAAATCCATTTTTAGTTTTTTTAGGGAATCTCCAAACTGTTTTCCATAATGGCTGCACCAAACTGCATTCCCACCAGCCGTGTAGGAGGGTTCCCTTTTCTCCACAGCCTCTCCAGCATTTATCATTTGTGGACTTTTGAATGATTGCCATTCTGAATGGTGTGAGGTGATACCACATTGTAGTTTTGATTTGCATTTCTCTGATAATTAGCAATATTGAGCATCTTTTCATGTGCCTGTTGGACATTTGTATGTCTTCACTGAAAAGGTGTTTTTTTAGGTCTTCTGCCATTTTTTGATTGGGTTGTTTGTTTTCTGTGATTGAGTTGGATGAGCTGTTTGTGTATCCTGGAAATTAAGCCTTTGTCAGTAGCATCTTTTGTAAATATTTTCTCCAATTCTGTAGATTCTTGTTTTGTTTTACATATGGTTTCCTTTGCCGTGCAAAAACTTATAAATTTAACTAGGTTCTATTTGTTTATTTTTGCTTTTATTCCTATTGCCTGGGTAGACTGCCCTAGGAGAACATTGCTAAGATTTATGTCAGATAATGTTTTGCCTATGTTTTCTCCTAGGAAGTTTATAGTGTCTTGTCTTACATTTAAGTCTTTAAGCCATTTAAAAAAATTTTTTGTGTATGTTTTGAGGGAGTTGTCTAACTTCATTGATGTATATACAGCTTTCCAGTTTTGTCAACACCAATTGCTGAAGAGGCTGTCTTTTTTCCATTGTATATTCTTGCTTTGTCAAAGATTAATTGACTGTAGGTGTGTGGCTGTATTTCTGGGCTCTCTATTTTGTTCCATTCATCCATATGTTTGTTTTTGTGCCAATACTAAGCTGTTTTGCTCATCATAGCTCTGTAGTATTGTCTGAAGTCTGGGAGGGCTAATTACTCCAGCTTTGTTCCCTTTCTTCAGCATTGACTTGGCAATCCTGGGTCTTTTGGGAATCCATATACATTTTAGGATTGTTTCTTCTAGTTTGTGAAAAACATGATGGCAATTTGATAAAGTTTGCATTAAATCTGTAGATTGCTTTGGGTAGTACAGCCATTTTAACAATATTAATTCTTCCAATTAAAGAGTCATGGGATATGTTTCCCTTTTTTTAAATCATTTTTAATTTTCTTAATCAGTGTTTTACAGTTCTCCCCATATGACTTTCACCTCCTTGGTAAAGGTTTATTCTTAAGTATTTTATTTTTTGATGTGATTTTAAAAGGAATTTTTTTTGTTAGTTTCTTTTTTTTATATTTCATTGTTAGTGTAAAGAAATGCAGCAGATTTCTGTATGTTAATCTTGTCTCCTGCTCTCTTACTGAATTGGTCTGTTAGCTCTAGTGGTTTTTTTGTGGAGTCTTTAGAGTTGTCTATAAATATATATATATACAGAATTATGTCATCTGTATATAGTGACAATTTTACTTCTTCTCTTCCAACTTGGATCCATTTTATTCCTTTTTCTTATCTGATTGCTTTATCTAGGACTTCCAATACTATGTTGAATAGAAGTGGTGATTGTAGGCATCGCAGCTCCAGATTTTAGTGGGAAGGCTGTCAACTTTTCATCATTGAGTATTATGTTCACTGTGAGTTTGTCATAAATAGCTTTTATTATGTTGAGAAATGTTCCCTTTATAACCCATTTTGACAAGAGTTTTTATCATCAATGGGTGTCAAGTTTTATCAAAAGCTTTTTCTGCATCAATTGAGATGATCATGTGATTTTTGTCCTTTCTCTTGTTGATGTGGTGTATCACAGTGATTGACTTGCATATGTTGAGCCATCCTTGTGTCCCTGGGATGAATCCAACTTGATCATGGTGTACAATCTTTTTTATATACTGTTATATTCTGTTTCCTAATATTTTGTTGAGAATTTTTGCATCTGTGTTTATGAATGATATTGGCCTGTAAATTTATTTTTTGGTAGTTTTATTGTCTGATTTTGGTATCAGGGTGATTGTGGTTTCACAGAATGAGTTTGGGAGTGTTCCCGTCTCTTCAACGTTTTTGCAAGTTTGAGAAGTTTTGGTATAAGTTCTTCCTTGTATGTTTACTCGAATTCCCCAATGAAGCCACCTGGCTCTGGACTTTTATTTGCAGGGAGGATTTTTATTGCTGATTCTATTTCACTTCTAGTGATCGGTCTGTTTAGATGATCTATTTCTTCTTGATTCAGTTTTTGGGGGATTGTATGTTTCTAGAAACTTGTGCATTTCTTCTAGATTGTCCAGTTCATTGCTGTGTAGTTGTTCACAGTATGGTTTGTTGTATTTCTGTGCTGTAATTTCTCCATTTTCACATCTTGTTTTGTTTATTTGCATCCTTTCCCTGTTCTTCTTGGTAATCCTGACCAGAGGTTTGTTGATTTTGTTTACTCTTTCAAAAAACCAGCTTTTAGTTTGATTGATTTTTCTATTGTTATGTAAATCTCTATTTTACTTATTTCTTCCCTCATTTTCATTATTCCTTTCCTTCTGCTGACTTTAGGGTTTTCTTAAATCTTCTTTTCCTAATTGTTTTAAACAGTAGGTTAGGTTGTTTATTTGAGATTGTTCTTATTTTGTGATGAAGGCCTGGATCACTATAAACTTTCCTCTTAGGACTGCTTGTGCTGCATCCCCTAAATTTTGTGTGATTGTGCTTTCATTGTAATTTGTCTCAAGGTAATTATTTTTAATTTATCCTTTGATTTCATTATTGACTCATTGGTTTTTTTTAGCCTGTTTTTAGGCTCCATGCAGTTGTTTTGTTTGTTTGTTTGTTTGTTTGTTAGTCTTTTCTCATTTGTTTTTTTTGTAGTTGATTTCTCGTTTCATGCCCTTGTGGTCAGAAAAGATGCTTGAAATATTTTCTAGCCTCTTAATTTTGTAGAGGCTTGTTCTGTATCCAAATATATTGTCTGTCTTAGAGAATATCCCATGTGTACTTGTAAAGAATATATATTCTGGTTTTTGGTTTTTTTTAATAATGTCCTGAAAATATCAATTAATCTAAGCATCCTGTGTCATTTAGTATCTCTGTTGCTTCATTGATTTTCTGTCTGGAAGATCTGTCCAATGATGTTAGTGGAGTGTTAAAGCCTTTAATATTATTGTGTTCCCTTCAATTTCTCCCTATTAGTATTCATTTCATGTATTTAGGTGCTCATTTATTTGGTTCATATATGTTAATGAACATATTATCCTCTTCTTGTATTACCTCATTTATTATTATATAGTGTCCTTCTTTATCTTTCTTTATGACCCTTATTTTAAAGTTTATTTTATCTGTTATAAGTACTGCTACCTCTGCTTTCTTGTCATTTCCATTTGCATGAAATATCTTTTTCCATCCTTTCACTTGCAATCTATGTGTGTCCTTTGTCTTTAAGTGGGTCTCTTGTAGACAGCATATTGTAGGCTCTTGTTTTAGTATCTAATCCTCCACTCTGTGTCTTTTAATTAGAGCATTAATTCCATCGACATTTATGGTAATTATTGATAGATGTGTGTTTATTGTCATTTCTAACCTTATTTTCTAGTTGATTTCGTATTTCTTCTTTGTTCCTTTGTTTTCCTTTTCCTTTTTTATTTTTTCTTTTGTGCTTATATAATTTTCTTTTGTATTCACTTGCTTTTTTTTCTTTTTGGTTTTTGTGACTCTACTGCGTGGTTTTGATTTGTGTTTACAGTGTTTTTCATGTATGTTAACATTTTACCATATGTATTCCCTTTAGACTGGTAATCATATAAGCTCAAATACGTCCTAAAAAGGATGAAAATTAATCTACACTTTCTTGCTCTCCTCTCCTACATTTTATGATTTTGATGTCCTCTTTTACATCTTCATGTTTATTCTTTTGCAGCACATTGTAATGATCACATTTCCAATTGTGTGTTTTTTTTTTCTTTTCTATAGATTCCTGCTTTTTTTCTATTTAGAGACTTTCAACATTTCTTTTAGGATAGCTTTAGTACTGTTTTTTTCTTTTAGTTTTTGCTTGTTTGAGAAATTCTTTATCTCTCCTTGTATTCTAAATGACAGCATGGCTGGGTAAAATATCCTAGGATGCAATTTTTTTTTCTCTTTCAAGACTTTAAATATATCTTGCCGCTCCTTTCTGGCCAGCATCATTCCTGTAGAGAATTCATCTGATAGCCTGATGGGAGTTCCCTTGGAACACACTGTTTTGCTTCTGTTTCCTTTAGAATCTTTCTTTATCTCTAAATTGGACATCTTAATTAGAATAATATAACCTGGTGCAGATCTGTTTGGGTTCACCTTGTTTGGGACCTTCTACACTTCCTGTACTTGGATATCTGTTTCCTTCTACAAGTTTTGGATGTTTTCAGTCATAATTTATTCAAATATATTTTTGATCCCATTTACAATTTCCTCTTCTGCAACTCCTATTATTATTTTTAGATTGTCATACTTTATATTATCCCATAAGTCCTTACATTATTTTAATATTTTTCATTTGTTTTCCTGCTGTTCTGATTGGGTCATTTCCATTATTCTATCTTCTAAAGCACTTATTCTTTCTTCTGCATAATTAAATCTGCTATGAATTTCCTTAACCTTGCTTTTTCTCTCAGCAATTGAGTTTTCCATTTTTAATTGGCCCCTCTTTATAATTTCTAGTTCCTTTTTATAGTATTCGATATTTCTATTGATCACCTTATTTTCCTCAGTTTTTTATCCTCTCCTTTTTGAACTTAAGTTCTGGTAGAATCTAGAAGTCTATTTAATTGTTCGTTTTTTTAGGGGACTTCTTTGTTTTTTTAATTTTGAGTTGTTCCTCAGCCTCTTCATTTCATTTATATTTCTCTAAATCTATGAATTTAAGAGTAACATACATCTACTTGAAGGGCAGTTTTTATGTGTGAATGTCCCTTTGTCAACTGTGTGTATCTAAAAATTTTGTTGCAAGGGCTGATTTTAGTATGGCTGGCTGCTACGTCTTTCTCCTGTATGTGCTGACTATTATTCTCTTGATTGGGAGTGTGTTGGGTTTTGTGGTGACTGGAGTCTGCCCTGGATGTTGAGTGAGACCTCCTGTTTGTTCTGTGGTTATCACAGCCCTGTCCAGGCTCATGTCTGCACCCCTGTGTTGGAATAGGTGCCCCAAGCTCCATTTCTGAGCTGTGATGTGTGATAGGTGGGACTGGATAGCTTCCGCTAGGAAAGGAGCTGCGGAGTCTTCCTCCACAGCCAATGTCCACTGGGAAGTGCCCTCTGCGGTGCCACCTGTCACTCATTGTGCTGGCTTACAAAGCAGTTTGTTGATGCTGCCTTTCCCCAGTCACGGCTGTGGGAATGCTGGCATCTTGCCCTTTGGTCACCAGGCTCCACACCGACAAAGCCAACAGTGTAGGCCCACAGACCTCAGGGACCAGGACCAGCCATAGTGCATGTGCTGTCATGCGCCATGATCCACTCTGGGCCACAAGGTCAACCCTGTGCCCAGCCCCACATCCGCATGTGCACAACTGCCGTTACACCACTCCTGACCCCACCATGCACCGGTACTATTCTTGGATGTCCCAGTCCACCAAGGCACCCGTGGAACAAGTCCACCACAGTTGCCTGGGTCTTGACCAAATTCTCAGTCCCATCTGTGAAGTCATGCAATTCCTGAGAATGGGTTTAGATTTCAGCCCCACCTTTGCCTGGGATCCTCCTACCAGTGATTATGCCCCAGCAGAGCAAGCTGAGAAGACTGCTATGTCTGGATCTGGCCCCTCCCTCTACAAGACGACATGAGTGATGAGCAATATCTGGGCTAACAGAGAAGTCTGCTGTGGTCAGCCACCTTTCACCCAGCCCCAGGAGTGTGCCAGGAGTGGAGATTTCTACGGTAGACTCAGGTTATTTTACACAGACTCCCAACCTCAGCCTGTACCACACTCCCTGAGGCTGCCTCTGCACAGTCAACCCGAGTTGACTGGGGCTTGACTCAAATCTCAGTCCCATCTGCAAAGCTGTGCTATCCCTGGGGATGTGTTCATGTTTTAGCCCCTCCCCCTCCTCCTGGAAGCTGTCTGTCAGCCACTGTGCTCCTCCAGGGCAAGCCCAGAAGTCTGTTATGTCTGGATCCCACCCTTTCCTCCACAAGAGTGCTTTAACAATGGTGCAATATCCTCTGGGCTAGTAGAAAAGGCTGCTATGGACAGGCTGCATTGTGGCCCTCCCTCCTTGTGCACCAGCAGTGAAGCTTTCTAAGGTAGACCCAGGTTCTTCTGCATACACTCCAGCCCCCTGAGGATGCTTCTGCACAGTCAACCCCAGTCCTCTCCCCAAGTCCGTCCTCTGAAGCCCCAGCTTCAGCACCCAGTCCTGGCCTGCACCAGCCAGCTCGCGTCGTGGGCTAGGAATTGCACATAACCTCTATTCCAGTTCCTCTCTGTTCTGTCTGCCCAGAGGCTGCTGCTTTCTCCTTCGAATCTCTGAAGCCTCCTTTCTGACCCAGTTGACCTCCCCACTGGAGAGGGGGCTTCCAAGGGTGAGGGCACTTTTCATCCTCACTGTTCCCTCCCCAGGTGGCAGGTCCAGCCCAGATTTCCTTTTGATTTTTTTGCCTTCTCCCTGGTTTTGTGAATATTTCCCTGGTGGTTCCAATTGTACAAGTTACTCTGCCAAAGTTCAGTAGGTATACTGTTAGAATTGTTCCACATGTAGATGGAGTTTTGATGTATTCATGGGAGAGAGTGAGCTTTGCTTTCTTTTCAGCCATTTTGAACCTCCTCTGTATTTTTGGATCTTTGGTGTGCCTCATGTTTCCACGTGGACAAGCAAAGTCCAGAAAAATAAACATCATAAATCTTTGTAATGTTAGTTAACCCTTACAATTAAAAATTCAATTAACCCTTACAATTTAAAACACATACAATTTCAGTCTCTCCTTTCTTTGGAGAAGCAATGTAGTGCAGTGGTTAATAATGCAGATTCCAGAGCAGGTAAGTTTGCATTCAAATCCTGGTGTGGTCATCTATTAACTGTGTGACTTTGGACACATCACTTGAGCTCCATTTCCTTTTGTTTCTCCTCTTTCCATGAGCATTAGCCCTTGTAGGGCTGGTGTGAGCCTGAAGCCACCAGGAGCCATTGCGGGGAACCTGATAACAGAGGCATCAAAGAGGACAACAAGATACATAGGAGAGAGATTTCCGGTCAAGATGGTGGAGTGGTAGGACCACAAGCTTCACTCTCCTCAGGACTATAACAAATCCACAACTGAATGCTAAACAACCATCGAAAAAGACTAGAACCTACTTCCTTTTGTCTCATTATCTGTAAAATGGGGATATTAATAGTAATTACATGGCTTTTGTGAGGTTAAAGTAGTTATTTATATATAAAAAAATCCCTTAAAATAATAAAAATCTTAAAAATAATCCTGACATACAGTAATAAATATTAACTATTATGATTTATGTTTGACAACTGGAGCATCTTTAATTTTTTTAATTCAGTTCAGTGTGCACTAAAATATTTATTCAGCATTCTGTGTGTATGTAGCAAAAGTGGTATATCCCCTTACTTCGTAGCTCAGATGTGTATGTTGGCAAAATTCCTTTACCAACATTCATCCTTCCAGAAATTTTAACATTCATTCTTCCAATGCTGACACTCCCCATTCTCTCTGTTGTGCTTTTTCTAATGACATTTTTATTTATATACAAATACACTCAAGTTACACCATCTTAAACCAAAATCTCAATTTATTTTAAACAATAACCAAGTGTTTGTTAAATAATACAATTTTGCTGAAGCTTGGAAATCTAAAGAGATAATCATCAAGAAAATGAATTAACTTATAGGCAAGAAGAAAGAAAGATACATAGGTACAATTTGCTAAAATCATAATAACTTGCTGAAGAAAAATAAATGAGTTCATTACGATTTGGGCTAAAGGATAAATTAGAAAGCTTATTCTGGACCATTCTAGAGTCAGGATTTGATGGATGTGCAAAAAAGAAGCTGACCAGTTTATAGTTCTCATATCCAGATGGGCACCAACTTTTTTCACTCTGTTGCTGACACCAAATCATGGTCAGTTTCCTTCACTCAATAAAGTGCAAATATGATATGAGTCATAAAGCTAGAAAATCCAGTTTACTTCTTCCACTTCATTTCCGCTCATCTGCCATTTGAGTTGAAATTCTATTCTCTCTTAGAAGACCCCCAAAACACAGTTCACTTGTTTTCATTTTTACTGAAAGCCAGAAGTTAAACATGTGTAATGTACTGGTAATAAATGGTGCTTCTTGAAGTTGATAAAGGGCCAGACTGCCTGTGATTTTCTGAAGAAGAGAAAAAGAACAGAAGGTTAAAGTAGTAATCTCTGGAAGCTTTCAATCCGTACCTTATCATGATGCTTCTTTGATCTTATTCTGTACACTTTTGCTGTTTCCCTTGGCATCTATCTCTTAACCTTTATACTCTATCCACCAAAAAGTACTCAGAGGGATCTTTGCAAAATCTGCATTAGATTCTGTCATTTCTCTATTTAAAAGCATTTGAAGGATTTCCTACATGACTCAGGATAAAATATTTTAAAACATTTGCCTTTTGATCACCATGGCTCATGTGATCAAGCTTCCCACCATTTTTCTGAATGTTACTCTGCCATGTTCCCCACTCTCATTCTCCTTCAGCTCACTGCCTTCTTGCAGTTCTTTAAACATCTTAAACACATTTCTTCCTCAGGGCATTTGCACGTCCTATCTCCTGTGCTGAGATACTTTTCCTGCATAGAATCACAGGCTCACTCTCCTGCTCTGCCTGTTCTCTGTTCTGGTTTCATCATTTCATCACTGTAAAACAGCCTTTCCTGAATAATGTATCTATAACAATACAGTATCCACCTTTTTGTGTCCCTTTGGCCTCTTTGTTTATTTTTCTCCTTAACTCTTACCACTCTCTGACATAAAATATATTTACTTGTTGTGTATTTAGAGTCTGTCTTCACTCTCTAGAGTATGAGCTTTCTGAGAGCAAGGATTCCATTAATTTTTTTCACTGGCATATTCCAAGTATCTAGAATAGAACCTGGAACATACAAAGTGCTTGATAAATATTAGTCAAATAAATAATTCAATCCCTAAATATGGGTCTGTTGGACGAATTAGGCACTAAAAGCTGTTCGTTTGAAGTATCTTTGCACTTATGCAACCAAGGTGTCAGAAACCAGGGGTAGCAGATGGTGGGTACATATTTAAAGTATTGAGATAGAGTTTACTATGATGTACAATTTAATTATGCTTCTGAGAGGGAAATTCACAATATTCTTATAAGATCGTGTGATATAAAGCAGTTACCAGTGAGTAAAGTAATTGTTGGGTCAAAACTTGACATACTCATTCTAAAATATTTTGACCAAAAAGTTGTTTAAATGTTAACATGGGTGATTGAAAAGGTTTCTGGGTGGTAATTAAGAATCTGAGAACTGACACTGAATGTTCTGTGGGCTACACTGTGAGAAGAGTCAGAGAACCAGAGTTAGCACTGACACAAAATTTTCAGCCCAGGATGTGTTTGATATTGTATGGTTATGGTAGTCAGTGTCAGTAATGTGACACCTGTACTCAGAGGACCGCAGTCCTGCTTTCTCTGGAGTCATTCTCCTCTGGTTTCTGTATTTTTAGGATCTGAGGCAATATTTGGTAACTCAGTGTGTGTGTGTGTGTGTGTGTGTGAGAGAGAGAGAGAGAGAGATGAATATAAGTAATATAAGGAGTCTGAGTACCTTTCCATTTTAATAGTTGCTACCCTTGTCCTTCATTGTTTATTACTTCCTATCTTGGTTTGGCTTGCCTGACTGATTGATTGATTGACTGATTGATAATTATGGAGAAGGAGAGATATCCAAATGCATGTAAGTAGAGTAAAAAATAGCAACTAATCACCCAACTACATCAACAAGGAACACAAATCTGACCACGCGAGAAATGGGCTGTCATTGGCCATTGGACCTCCGACCTCATCCTTAATATATATTATATTAAATCTCCCATTTATTTTACCTGCCAGCAACAACGTTTGATACTTACTATTTTCAATTGCCAGGAAAGAGGTAGAAATATCTTGTCATAGACAGTCGTTCAACTGGTGGGCATCTGGGCTTTAACATTTGGTTTTTCAAATGACTGTTGTACCTAGAGACAAAAAGAGGTTCTAGATGACACATACTTCGTATGCACTCTCAGAAAACATTCTGCACAATGAGCCAGAAAATTATTGGAATGAAAGATGTTCCTAATATTGATGGAACCAAGCTCATGGACGTTCGAACTCCCTGTCACTGCTACCTTACCTATTAGAAGTGACACTGAATGTCAGAATATGTTCTTTATCTCAGAATGGATGCACTTTATGCCTAATCCAATCTTTTCCAACTGCATTTCCTCTACTTTCCATATCTGATGACTGATTATCCATTGGTGTCCATTCTTGATAACTGGACCTCAGATTCTCTCTCTTCGACCTCCAGCAAGGCTTACTTCTCAACTCAAAAAGGCTTAAGCCCCAGGATTTTGTCCTTAAGGCCTGAACAATGAACAATTTTCACATCCCCACCAACAAGCTGACCTTGGAAATCTTTTGCCATAGACTGATCAGTAAGATCCTACTTACCCTAGATCCACTATTTCCAATATTTTTCTAAGAATTCTCTTGAAATTACAATGTCTAAATACTATTTATCCAATAGGACTAAGTTCCTACTCACAGAGACCCTGACTTCTGTTACTGTGTAATCTTCTCCAACTCCTTAAGGTATATCCCTCCTTTCCCATGGGAGTGCTACTCTTCTCTATGGTTTTAGTTTAAGAATAAACACCCTTCCCCACGTTCTTAATACTAATCCCCTCCTCTCTAAAAAAGAGAGAGGGCATCTACCCATTCATTCATGCATTTACTTAGTCAATGAATATTAATTCCCATGTGCCGGCATATTGTGGTGTTGAACAAATCCCTGCTTCATGAAACTTGCATTCAAGTGAGTAAATACAAGTAAAAAACAAACAACAAGAGTATATATTGGGTGGGTGGTGGTAAAAGCCATGGAGGAAGATGAACTAGGAAGGAAGTGGGAGATAAGGGATGTCCTGAGTTGGGGCAGGAGAAGCAAGTCTTTCTTTCTGGACCACTCCATTCAAAACATGTTTTCTCCTGTACCCTCTTGCATGTGTCCTGGGTCTTTTTCTTCATGGCTCCTATCACAGTCTGCATCACACACTTTTTGTTGTTGTTGACCTACTTGGTCAGTATCCATCTCTCACAAGCATGTTGGTTCTACACAGCCTTAGGTCACATATGTCTAATTTAACCCTGCATGACTGGGATCGAAGCCATTACCAATAGACCACCCAAAATATATATTTATTTCATAAATAAATCAATGAAACTTAATTCAAGATACTTCCAATTCTTTGAATTTTAAGGACTTATAGTCCATGACATACAAGTTCATATGTTATAATATTTTGTTCTATTTTGATCTTCTGCTGTGGGGCATTGACATCATTTTTTTTCCCCCTAAATCAGAATTTGAACACCTGAATTACAGAAACCAGGTACAACTCTCCTGTTTGTCTTGCAAAGTCTGTTACTGTCACCTGAAAGGCGAATGATAGTAGAGCCATCCTGAACAAAGTAATTGATTAGAAGAGGAAAGAGAAGCTTACCTTCCTGAATACTTCCTCTAGGTGACAGCGCCAAGCGTATTTTTGGAAGCATGTGATGAGTTGTGTAATGAAGAGAGAGCCCTTTGTGATATCTCTCCAGGATACATTATCTATGAAGATAAGGAGTGATAAGCCTTGAGTTGTGGCCTTCACCATTATTTTTTTCCACCTTTTTTTTTTTTTTTTTTTTTTTTTGTCTTTTTAAGCATAGCTTGGGAAGTTTCTTGACGTGTTTAGGGGAAGAATCTTCCATGAACTCAATTTCCATGAAGACGTTCCATGAACTAAAGGGGCAGCTCATCAAAGCTGCAGAACATTACATAGTGATTACATTGTATTTTGGGGATTGACTTTCTAGTATGTCACTAATGTTTATTCACTTTGCTCTGAAAGGAGGCTTGAGAGATAACTGTAATTATCTCATTTTACAGAGGAAGGAATAGGAGCTCAGAAGGATGAAAAAATTCCCCATGTTCACACAAGCAGTTGTTTACAGATTGCATATCATGCTGTCTTTCACAACACAGTGAACAAAATAAAAGGACAGGTCTAGACTAAACTTTTGGAGGGGAGGAATATATTTTTGGCATAGATAGTGGTAATGGTTTCACAGGTATGTACTTATCTCCAAACTCGTTAAGATACATATATATTAAATACATACAGCTTTTTATATATTATTTATACCTTTATAAAGTGGTAAAAGGACTTAAAATAAAATTTGCAAATTAGAAACACTCCAATATAAGTCTTCTTAAGATGATTACCTAGAGGTCAAGGACTAAGCACTGCTCCCCTGTTATCAGGTCTGATAACCCCGTTGTATCATTTTCTTCCTCTTTTTAAAGGGCATCTCCCTTCTTGCTGGGGCACATTATGACACTACTCTAACTGGCATCCAGATGGGAAATACGGTAAAAAAAAAAATGCCTTATAGATGATAATTTTTCAGAAAGAACAATCAGTCCCTAGGTCCATACAAATTCTACTCAAAACCTTAAATGAAGTTAATAGAAAACTGATCATTTGTTTTTAACTGTTGTAATGGTGAAGGGGTTTTCTTGTATTCAGTTGTTTTAATGTTTGCTATCCCTTTGGCTCTAAAATACAACCAATGTATAATCAAAGTCAATTTTTAAAAGTGGGAAAAAAAGTAGAATATTTTGACAGCACTCAAAATTTTTACTAAATCATTGCTGCATTGAGACTATCTTGATTTTCCAGAATCAAGCAGGGGTAGCTTCAGACCCACAGATCACTGTCAGCAACTGAGAGACACACGTACGTGGGGTGGAGGAGCAGAAAGCAATGAAGTCCTTCTCCACATGCGTCTTGTAAACGGCATCTTCCTCCAGGTTGTCAGGAGGCTCTGAAGAGCTGTCTGCCAAGCGTGCTGGAGGGGCGTCACTGACCCACAATTCTCCACGATTTGCTGTAGAGACATCAACCTTCTGTGCATTGTGCCTCCCTCAGCGTGATTATTACAACTGCCTACCTCATTCTTTTACAATGTTTATTCTAACTAGTTTCATACACACACACACACACACACGTGCGCGCGCGTGGTGGCATCTCCACCCCACCCGCATCTTGCCTCTCTCTAGTGCTGTTGAGCATTGTGCCAATTCATAGTGACAGCACCATGTCAGTAAATAGTGGCAGTGTGGTAAAACTGGAAGAACCCATTTGCCGAGAATAACAAAGGAGTTAAAGCCTTATCTGCATAATCTCAGAGCATAGTTATCACTTTATAGCTGAATTATTTCTGCTTTTCCTCTTTGAACGCTGCACCAAAAAGTGAAAAGGCAACTGGGAGTCAGAAAAAAAAAGAAAAGAAAAGAAAAGAAAAATTTAACTGCAACCCCAAGTTCCCTCATCTCCCTACTCACTTCCCTTTCAATAATGTATGAGGAAAAAACAACAACAACAAAAAAAACAGTGCTGCTGTTGCATAATAGTCCCACTTTCAAATGAAATTCTTTTCAAGCCAGAGATCGTCAAAATGTCTGTAAAACATTTACAAGTTTACAAGTAAAGCTGTCAATAAGAGAACTTCATTCCAAGGTCAGCATATTTGTGTTTAACTTTGATTTGAGGATTCTGGTCTCTTCACCACTTACCTTGGATTAAACTGAATGGAAATTTCTCAGCTGTCAAGACAAATTCTTATGATACCAGCCCCCTAGATGGAATTTCCTAATAATTCAGTTGAGTTTTTTTTTTTTGCACTGGATGGGGTCTAAGATGGTTTCTCCTAGAAATCAAATATACGTTACAGTCCTCTGTGTAAGTAACTTTATGGCCTCTGAACTTTTCATCTCAGGACTCACCACCTCTGCAGGCCTGGACAATGATGACCTTGGGTTTGTCCTTCAGACTGAGGCAGTTGCGGTTGTTGAAGATGCGGAAGATGGTATCGTAAGGCAGCACATCTGGTTTCTCATCACTGTGCGTCTTTCCACAGATGCCATCCAGGATGCCGTGAGACATGAGCACCAAGAACATGCTGTCTGAAGACTTGTGCTCTGGGCGGGCAGCAAACCTCCGCAGCACTGATTCCATGTCCTGAAAAAGCCCACAGAGTCTTACTGTAGCAGGATAAGCATTAAACCTAACCTGACCTCCTCCTCTTTATCATGAGCAGTGTCAGAGACGTCTGTGAGTTCCAATCACGATGCGTCACGCAGTGGTCGCTCTTTTATTTCTCTTTCTATAATGGATCAGTGGGTTCCATTTTTTGTTCTTGATGACATGATGTAGCCCGTCCTCTTGATATATTTTACCTTTGCTTATTGTCACTAATATATTTTCCCTTCCATCTCTGTTTTTTCTCTCAATACTTAATAAGAACCTTGAATAATAAATGTATCATAATCACCTCCCTTCTAAAACACTTCCCACTGTACTTAGAATAAAATAAAACTTCTGACATATGCATACTTCTTCCTGCTGCCCTCATTCCTCCTTCTCTAGGCTCTAGTCACACTGGTTTTTCTGTACTTTTCACACACTAGTTTCATGTGCAGTTCACACTTCTCACTTGCAGTCATCCCTGCGTGGAATGTATTTCATTCATGTCTTTCCAGAGCTAGCATGTCTCTGATAGTCATATGACAGCTCCTATATTATCTCCTCAAATCTGTTCTCACTAGCCATCCCATCAAATGCTATTACTTCCCACACACCGGTTTGTTCTTACGTTTCCTTTTTTCCTTTTCACTTGCTTTTCACTTTCTGTTCAATCTTAGAGACACATAGACACATCAAATTTCCGAAATTTTCTGTTTTGTTATAGTTTGATCACCCCTGCCGAGTGAACCTACATCAGTGTGAGCTGGGACCCTTCAGTCTCATTTACAAACCCATCCCCAACGCCAGGAATTGCCCCTGGGACACAGTCAGGACTCAGTATTTACATGGTGAGTACACTCCTGGTAACATTCATTATTCTGGAGTTTTCTGGGGAACACTGGGGCTGAATCTCAGTCATCCCACGTTAGAACTAAGAACTGTGTGGGTACACATGCCAATCACTCTTCGTCCAGCTTTATGAAATTGAGGACATTTGGAGCTGTATGGAGACAGAGATATCACCTCTCCTAATAATTTTGATTTATAGCACACATTCGCACACTTAGACACACACACACACACACACACACACACACACACAGAAGTGAGATCTACAGTGGTTAAAGTATTTGCTTAACATTACAAAGCATGCTTGTTAGTAAGAAGCTATGCGTTGAATTTATGTGTGTTTGGGGTGCACAAGGTGCCCTTACCTTGGCGGTGAGCCTCTCTTCCACATCCACACTGTAGCCAAGGCCCTCAAGCAGCCCCTTCATTCCTGTGATGTCAAGGGCAGCCCCGTCCCTGACAGGAAGATGCTCAAACTCTGTATTGCATATAATGAGAGCCAGACGAGTTCGATCCTTCCTCTCCTTTATTGGATAGATCTGCAGAAAGTAGATATGCAGTGAGTTTGACTTCTCTCTTAGACCTTCATACACCAACCACTGTTGCTTTTAAGGACTCACATAGTTCCCTCTCCTCTCCTGTACTAGAAGACACCGCCTCCCCTCTTTTGGTAAGGAATTGAGTTGACAGCGGAAGGGTATATTGGAAGTGGATTACTTTTCAGGAGCCCAGACAGGATCCAGATCACATTTGTGATGGCTACGCAAGAATCTAGAAGAGACCAGAACAGTTCCTACCCTCGCCTTCTCCTCTTTCTTCTCCATCTAGTCAAAACTTTCCCAACACTCAAGGTTCAGATCAAATTTAATGAAACCCATGAGACATTTACCACTGGACCCAGCTGAAAATAAATACACCAATATTCTTTGCCTTGAGGAACACTATTATTTTGGTAGCATTTTTAACACATCAACTTCTAATGCTTTGCAGTCTTTAATTTTTTTCGTTAGAATGCAAACAATTATTACTCAGCCACATTATCTTATAAATATTTTGATTCTATGACTACAGCTAGAATTCTAATAATAGTCCCAAATATATATATGAAAACAAATAAATGAAAAAAAAGAGAGAGAGAGAGAGAGATCTGCATTTTATCATAAGATTGAAAGAGGATTGGAATCTGGGTGAGACCATGTGATTTCCTACTGTTCAAAGCATCTATGAAAAAGATTACCCCTGTCCCCACCCCTGCCACTCTGTAATTAGTGCTTTAAGAAATCGTGTAATTAGTGAAAACACTTGTTTTTGCTTTCTCTATTTTGTGTACAGAGCACAGCACCTCTCCAGCCCTTTCTTTGTACAGTTTCAGGAATTCCTCATGAGGGCAAAGCTTCAGGGTAGCTTCTTCTGACTCATCCGGTCCAGCCTCAATTTCTGCAGGAGCTGCAAGACACATCACACAATATGAATTGTGGTATCTGTCCCTGCGACCCTGTTATCACCTAAGAAAACTGCCAGAGAGGAGAAATCCTGGGAAAAAAGGGTTTTAACAAGTAGGGGTCATGGTTGTAGCTGACCTCTAGTATGAGCAGATAGATGTATTTTGACAGAGAAAGAGGGAGAAATCCTTGGTGTGAAAGCAGGTCCATGCAAAAATTGCAATAATAGATTCTGATAGTTCTGAGGAAAACACCTAAATAAATATGGGGCTAAATTTAGCATTTCTGTACTCAGCAAAACTAGTCTAATTTTTCCAATTGTTTTATGTGGACTTCCTATTGTCTCTGAGCAGGAGGACCTTGAGTAAATATTCATCAGAGTGCCATCTATTAGAAATACTGTTGAGTCACACGTACAGTTTTAAATTTTCTAGTATCCATATTAAATAAAAATAGATAAATTCAATTAATTTGATGATACATTTTGTTTAACATAATATACCCAAAATATTATCATCTCACCATGTGTTGCTAGCCACAATTCAAGCACTTAAAAGCCACCTATGCCCAGTAGCTTTTATGTTGGATAGCATAACATCCCGAGTGAACTCCTAATTCCCACAACATACACAAAATTCTCAGCCCATGTTTTACAATGGGAGGAAATAATTTTTGTTTCTGACTCACCCTGACCTAATCTCTTGAGAAATGAAGTATCTGAAACAGTTTCGTTTTACTTGAGTTTGTGCAAGAGACTGGGAAAGTCCAGAGTCTTCCCGCGGAGAAGGAAGAAAGAGGAAACCACAAACAGAAATCAGAAGAGAAGTTTTCTAAGACCTAAGGTAACCAGATTTTTGTCTATTAAAGAAATAAACCTTTATGTTGTTACATGAACCAACCACTACATTGTCTGATTTTATTTTATTTAAATTAGAAAAGCAGTATTATCCTGTATAAAATTTTCAGATTTTAAATGTTATGCTTTTTTTTCCTACTTCACTCATTTGTTTCCATTAATTTTTAAATAATTTTTTCTGATAAATGTCTTTCTAAAAAGTATGCTAAAAATCTAAGCTCTGGGGATGCGGCGAATGGTAAGTCTTTAAGAGCACCAAACTTTCTGAACATTTACTTTTGTAGATTAAGCAGTGATACATACTCTCCCTTCAGACTCCAGAACATCCTTCCAATATGGAGATGTCTGAGGTCCCGGCGTAGTCCCTGGTCAGAGGGTATGTTTTGTTATCGAAAGTCTCCTGTTTCCAGGTCATTTACAGGCTTGGCGAACTCTCCAATTTAACAAATGTCATCTCCTCCTGACCATGATGTGTTTATGTGTAGATATAGAATTTACAGACAAAACTGAGAATTAGGATGTCTATCTTCTATCTAATAGTAAAATTAGCATGAAAATAAGTCCTTTCGTTACAACATAATAAATATTAGAGTGCAGTTCTGATGAGCTCGACAGCACAGCAAAAAGAAGTAAGAAAATGAGGAGTTTAGATAAAGAAATTAATATCTAAGTTGTATCCGTTACCTAATTAAATGCTCAGGAAGCTCTTTAAACTGAAACAAAAATGATGAGACTGATACTAGATAAGACAAGGCCGTCTCCCTTGGGAGGTAGAATTCGAGTGATCATCTCTTGAATATTTTTGTGCATATTAAATAAACAGACTGCTTATTAAAATAAACAAATAGATAGCTTGCATTCTTCCCATCCCCGACTCGGTTTCCTCAGCACTATACTAGAAAGCCTCAGAATTGTATCCATGACCAAGAGGACTGGCCAGGGCTTTTACGTAAGTGTGCCCAGCTTCCTGGCCTGCTGGGCCAGTGTTCTCTGGGTGGCCTGGGAGTCCTCTGGAGATTCCACGTAAAGATAGAGCCCCAGGGGGCTGCTGGATGCTTCATGAAAGGGCCCATACCTGCCTCCTGCCTGCCACAGACTGCTGATGGGATAGGTTATTTCAGTTTAAGGTCCATTGTGATTCCTGGAGTTGCTAAAATCATTTTGAAGTTCCCATTAATTCAGTTCTGATTCCTACTTGCTGAATTATCCCTGATTTTGGTTTTAAATCCAAATTAGTTTCATCCCATGTCAAGTTTAAGAGACAGTAATGAACCTGCACAAGGACCAACCTGGCCGCATCGCAGACATCTATCAGACGAGCATGTGCTTCCTCCATAGAGAAGGGCTTGTTGGAAAAGCTCACTTGAGCAAGTGAGGTCTCTATAGTTATGTTGCATTTTGTTCATCATTGCTTATTATTATTGATGAACTCTAGTATTCAAGACTGGGGTTTCAGGTTAAACTCTATAGCGAATTGAGCCCATCACTGGTGAACTTGGGTCTGAGGCTATTACAGACTCTAATAATGTTTATAATTCAATCCAAGTCAAAAGTTTTGAAAGATTTTAGTATATCGGACACCTGATGGATGTTCTCTTGATCACATTTTGTAACTCACACAAATAAGTAAGCACTGGAAAGATCTAAATATTATAAGCCAAATAATAATTACGGTAACTAATCTTCTTTGGGTGAGTGTTTTCCATTTGTCTTCTCATTCTGTATTTATTGTGTGTCTGCTCTGTGCTTGGCACTCTGCTAAGAGCTATGACTCTTTGGTGAAGACACAGTTGTGCTCCGGATTGGGAAACTCAGTGGATTATAGTCCTGTCTAATGAGATGGAAAGGCGATCAAAGTGGAATAGATTTGATAAGGGAATCGAGTGTTTCATTTCCTATATCTTAGTTCTGTGAAGACAGGGGAATATTCAGGTGGAATTGTTGACCGCGTAGCTACAGCTAAAGGTATTTAGAGCTCGGAGGAGAGTTCTGAATGAGAGCTAAAATCTTGGGAATTGCTAGCTTACGCCTGCCATTTACAACCCTAGCCTTACAAAGATGGTGACAAAGTTCCTGAAGGTGTCCCCATGTCACAGATGCTCATGCTGATGCCTAGGGAGCGTTGAGCAACTCGGATGAAGTCACATAGTGTTGAGTGACAGACATCTGATTTCAGTTCAGGTACCCCTTACTGCAAAGTGTCTGCAGCCAGCTATTACGATGAGTTGAGTCCTATGAAGGGCTCAGCTTCTCAGCTAATTGGAAACTGGATCCCTTCCCACAAATGACAAGGCGGCCTCTAATAAAACCAGAGATAGGTTTAGTGAAAATTGTACGTTAGTAATGAAAGGAGGAAGGGATTATGAAGAACAGCGGAGTGGCCTTAGAGTCAAGTAGATTCTGAAAAATTTAAGACATTCCTTGTAAATGAGTCCAGTCTTACCTTCTACACTGGTGGCATTTTTGTCTGTGTTAAGGAAGGTTTGGAGTAAGATTTGACCTGCCTCATGGCGTCTCTGTCGTATAGAATCCACCAAGAATTTTAAATCGTGAATCTTTTTCTTCTCCGCTTCCTCCAATTTCACATCATTTTTTTCCATGAAGTCCTCTACAAAGCCAGTGAGGAACTCTTTGCCCGCCGACTCCAGAAACTTCAGTGGATTTTTTTTGTGTTTGTGTTCTGTCAGAAATACAAAGTTTCCTTTGATTTGATCTTGTCTCAGTAAAAATTCAGAATTGAAAATAATCTGATGACTCACTTTTCAATATTGGTAGATTAATACGACACCAGGTTAATTTATTACCCTCTGGATAATCTGAATTTTTGTAGGGGAGTATTGAAGTCAAATTAAGAAGCATTTTATTGTAATACCACAGATATTATTTGAACAGATAGTGCATGGGAAGGCAGGATAAATCATCAATTCTTAATTAAATCACTAATGATAATTATACAGTCCATCTAGATGTAAAAATAATCTTGACACAAAACGACATATTCTAAAAAAAAAAAACGAAATGTGAAAAGACATTGAACAAGAACTTTGGCCCAGAAACACCAGCCTCATTGCTCATGTTATGGTGAAATATTCTCCCAATAAATATTTATTAAGCAACTATTATGAGAAAGAAACATGGAAATTACAAATCATAATGAAAACGTTACCAAATATCAGTCTGTTTAATAAGAGCTAACATCTCTTACACATTTACGATTAAAAAAGAAATACATACAAAGTAATGTAAATCATTATTATTATTGTTGCTTTTGTTATTATTTACAAGTCTCTGTACAAAATAGTTTACAAATATTAATATGCTGGACCCTCACAATAATTCAATGTGATGGTTAATATTTTCCTTATTGTAAAGCTCATTTAAATTAAATGTCCAGATCACACAAATTAGGATTCAAATCGTGCTCTTCCACCATATTCTATACAGTTAACCATAGCACAGCTTCAGTAATAATAGTTAATATTCATTGACTCCCCATTGTTCTCGAATGCTTCACACAAATCGTCTCACTAAAATTCATTTCAAGCTCCGTATAACAGATAGACCAATATTTCTGTGATATAGTTAAGGAAACAGACACAGAGAAGTTAGTTAAGCATTTCATCCAGGTTATGTGAATAGTGCACATAGTTTAGTAAGGGGGCGGGAAGGAATTCAAACTCAGAACGCAGAGTCCCCACTTTCAAACTACATTGCATGTGACTTGGTGAAGAGTTACCTAAGAGAATGGACAGCGATCCAGGGACTCAGAAAAGACTCGGCTAATTCTTGCAGGTGACATCACAAAAGACCTCTTAGAAAAGGTGACAAAAAACACTGGTCTTACAGCAGAGTATAGAGCTAGAACAGAGGGTTTGAAGACTTACAGGCAACATGCAGGTTAGTGTCTAAAGTATTCACTCTATCCGAGTCCTGGGTTTCTATTTTATTGATTTCTGCCCTCAACAAGGGTGAGTGTTGCCTGAATGAGTGGTATGGGGAGAAATACGGTGGAAAACAATAAAAGCAAATATTTACATGTTCTCATGGCTTCAATTATTCACTTTAAAATAATAAATTATTCCCAGGTTTATAGATTCAGCTCCAAGGTGGATCCTAAAATTGAGGCTCATGTATCCATCCCTTCTCAGTGTTCCACACACTCATTAAACTCATTTTGTAAAAATCCGAACTGCTCATTTTTTCATCCATCTGCTGCATTCCCTATGCTGACAAATGATACCTTACCGTTAAGTACACCAATGCAGCAAAAGCTGGTGCTGCTAAACCTCTTCTTCCTTCTTTATATCTAATTTTCCATCTCACTTCAAATTATCTGCAAAATACTTGCAGAATCTGACCACTTCTCTCATTTCTAACTGCTCGTTACTCCAGTTTACGCCAACATCCTTTCTTCCTTAATGACTCTAAGAATCTGATAAATATACTCCTGTCCCCTTCGAAGCCAGTCTTTACAATGAAGCAGAGTCAGGGTTCTGAAATCTAGTTTTAACCATGAGATGTCTCAGCTTAATCTAATCGAGGTCTTCTCATTCAGCCCCATCCTTTCCAACTATACCCACCTTGCTCACTACATTTTAAACACTTTGCCCTTCTTTCAGCTTCTAGAAAGCCTAATAAAGGCTCTTAGGTGTGCAATTTCCCGCACACAGCATTCCTTTCATTCCCAACTGCTGACTGTTCACGTCTCAGATGACACGCCACTTCCTTTAGGGAATTGCCCGTGATGCTGAAGACAGAGTGTCAGAGGTCTGTGCCCTCAGGGAAGCTTGTTTCTCCCTAAGCTAGCACGTTTTCCCTTATTTGTGTTAATTAGTTAGCAATGGCAACTGAACCCATGAGTTTATGTTTATCGGGTCTCTTTACATTGTTTTGTCTACTGTTTTTCAGTTTCTCAAATCTGTTATCTAATGATGCCCTGATTTCAATTCAGTAACCACGGAGGTCATCCTGCCTGGCTGAAGAGGCAGTCGTGAGTGTGAATTTAATTTATTACTCCCCAGCCAAATGCTGTATTAGTATCATGAAGAAGGTAAGAAAACAGTCAATCTTTACATCATTTTAGGAGCTTAAATTAAATGTGTAAGGTGAGACATAAACCCTGGAAAGAATTCTACTACAGGGAAAATGAAAGAAATAAAGAACCACAACAGAAAGGAAGTATGAGTGGAGTGAATACAGTAAATATATTTTTTTAATGAAGCTG
Source organism: Camelus ferus (assembly GCF_009834535.1). Classification (NCBI taxonomy): domain Eukaryota; kingdom Metazoa; phylum Chordata; class Mammalia; order Artiodactyla; family Camelidae; genus Camelus; species Camelus ferus. Next base: position 841,147 of record NC_045705.1, read on the forward strand.
AAATCATGCTTCAGAAGGATTAATGGAAAGTGAATAAATATATTTTGAAAGGTAAGAAAATTGTCTGACAAGTTTAGGCTTTTTTTTTTAAACGGCAATACAGAGCCGTTGCATAGTCCTAATTAAGAAGATTGCACTATTAGCTACTAGAATGTGAGAAATGAAAGATAGCCAACTGGTCATCATGCCTAATTATGACAATCTGAAGGCAAACCCAGACCAGCTACATAAGAATGATCTATAGATCTTTAAAGACTATGAACGCTTATGGTCTATTTATGGTTGGGTAATCTGGGATTAGGGAAGGGGAAATAACCCATTTTGTTTTGTCTGTTTTCGGTTTTGTTTTTTTGTTAATGGAGGTGCCGGGGATTGAACCCAGTACCCTGATGCACACTAAGAATGTGCTCTACCACTGAGCTCTACCCACCCTCTAAGTTTGTTTAATGTCTACAGATTATCCAGATACGTTTTAAAATTTAGAAACCACTGATCTAGTTGACCCTTTTCCTTTTCAAATGAGTGAGATGAAGCCAGAGAAGTGCTGTGACATGCCTGAATACTAGCTGCATACACAGCTCATGACTCCATCCCTAATGCTTTTCAGCTTCTCTCTGTAAGCTGTGCGACCTGAAGGCGGCATGCAGGATGGACTGGAGCTTAAATCCCGGAGCAAGGGAGACCAGTTTAAAAACCGTGATAGCAGTCCAAGAAGTACTGCACTAGAGCACTTAGCACCAGGGCTGGAAAGGAGGGGAAAAAGGAGAGTTATTTTATAGAGCCCAAGAGTACAGTTCAGTAGAGGAGATGGCAAGGAAGGTGGGAATTCCAAGGCTCGCTGATCTGATTTGGGGACCAATGTTGATGGAATCAAGAGGAAGCTGAGAAGACTTCAGAGTACATTTAGACATTTTCAGAGTTTTCTCAAACACAAATAACTTACTCTGTTTGTCTTTACCAACCCCCTACTTTGATTCCCAGAAGCTGCAAAAAAGGAATTAACTTCCTCCTGGCTCTGAGATATCCGGAGACCATACTGTCTTAAGTGTCTCTAAGGTGGTGTCCCCCAATTCAAGCTACCCAGAGCTAAGAGGGAGACAGATTCAGCTTGCACGGGGTTGGCTCACTTCCCTTTTGATATCTCTGCCTGTTACAGAGCAATGGATACACTGTCTTCTGAGACCCAAGCTCCTGACCCCTGGCAAGAAAAGGACCCCTACTTACCAGCCATAGGTAACAGCCCGAGTCCCTTTCTGCTGTCTTGAGAGGAGCACAGGCTTGAAAATAAAAGTCACTGAACATTTCCTTAGTTGGGGGTGGGGTAGGGGGTGGGGCGAGGACTTCTAATCATAGGCTGGGAAAGTGTTGCTCAGAATTTCTGGGTTCACTGTCGGGAAGTCCCCTGTAGTCAGCAAGTGGATTTTCCAGCCCTTTGGGAAGAAACATTTCTTCCTTTTGGAAGGAAAAAATGAAATGACAAAACATTGTTTAACCTATGTTGGCACCTCTGACTGCTTTTTCCCTCTGTTTCGTTTTCTTTCCTGATGGCTCCACATCTCCTTTTCTCTGTCCTTCTCTTTCTGATCGCTCAGTATTTCTCCTCTGTTCACCTAAAAGTGCAAATCATGAAGGAGTTAAAACTAACAAGTCCCCTGTCGTTTCCGGATAAGGGCTTCCCAAAAAACTTATTTCCTGTTTTAACTGTGCTGATCACGGCAGTATCGTCCCCTCCCCACTTCCCTATTATCTTCAACTTGTATTGAAGCAAGTTCTGAACCTTCGGCTCCACTCCTTTCATGTTTTCACTTTAACTGCCTAAGCTTCCTTTTAAGATTTAATTTTTACCGAAGGTGAACAGACTATGAAAATAGTTTCAGGCTGCAGTAGAACTATTATGTGATAGTACAAAAGAGATATATCCAGAAGTACAGTTAGTGAAAGGAAAAAAAAAAAAAAAAAAGGACTGTGGCATGCTCAACTTTGAAGGTGTTCAAAAGGTCAGAAACTCGCTTTCACTGTTAATGGGTTAGCGTTAGAAAAGGCTCATATTTGCCAAGTGAAACAGTAGTAAGTCTAACCTTGCTAAGTGAAAAATTTCACCCAAAATTCATTATCACTGCACTACACAGGGACATTATTTTGCCTACAGCTCACCCTGCCACTTATTCATAGGGTGTCAGGTTCTGTCTGCTGATTTGGTTTCATGTTTATTGACTGTCTTGTCTTCTCAATGAAACTGTAAACTATTAGGCATCTGGAGTTGAATCAAAATACTTTGTATTCCTGAAATGCCTTAAGGAAGGGCTAGAATTATGTAAACAGTAGTCATGGCTTTGTCAGTGGTAAACCTGGGGATTTCAGGTAAGTTACAGACCACATTACCTTTTCTGAATCTCTCCTGTTGAGCTTCAAATTCTTTGAAGTCAGGTATCTACTGTAATTTGCATCTCTGTCCCTAAAGCAGAAAGTTTAGCAAATCATTTCTAGAAAGAAAGAATGTTGCTATTAGCCAGTTCAGTTCATATGAAGTCTGAAGACTCGAAATCCATTGCTTGCTCCAAATTCCACCCTCTGCTTTCTCAGAGTGGTGAAGGGGGAAAAAAAAGAACACAACAGACAGCCTTTCATGTTTATTTCAGATTTATTGAAATGTTTAAAGAAATGTCTGCTTTCTGCATACATGATTCCAAAACAGGTACAGAATGACAGGAGTCCTGGCTTTCTGTAGGAAAAGGATACATAAAAAAAATAAAAAATAGAGTTCCACTAAAAGAAATGCAAGTTGTAAAATCACTCCACTGAGGGGTTACAAACACTCATAAAAGGAAAGTCTATCATATGCCTAAATCTCGGCCTTCTGAGGTGAAAGGGAGGAACATTTAAACTGAGGCCACTTCTCAATCTAATCAGGTAACTTTGAGAAAAGGCCCCCTAACTCTGCTTAACTCTGAGAGAAATGCAACGTGCCCTGCACTGCACAGCAGAAAGGCATCCTTTCATTGCCCTCTGTTTCTTATATTAAACCTTGAGACCTGAACCAGGGAGAAGTTCAGCACTCTTCACCCAGCCTCACCTCAACCTCATCACACACATCCGCCCACAGACGCTGATGTAACTTACGAATTTTAATATCCTGGAAAGAGGTAGAAACATCTTGTCAACGTCACTCTTTCAGTGGTGGGCATCTGTGCCTTGCCATCCGGCAGCTCAAATGAGAATCGAACCTAAAAGGAAAAGAAAGTCTGTAGATTTTTTTTTTTTTTCTGAGTGGGGGGATTTTCATTTAAGCTGGAAAAATTGCAAAAAATGAAATAGCAAAATAAGTGATTAAAAAAAAAAAGGTGTGCATCTGTCAAACTCATAGCAATAGGCATATCTAAGAATGGAATGACCACACTTTTAAAACCTGCTGCAGACTCCAATCGTTATGGACACAAGCAACTTAGACACCACTCACTAGTCTATTCAGGGCAAGAAGGGAGTTAAAATAAATGACTGCTTTCTGGGGGTTGTTTTCTAGATTATAACAGCTTGGAACTAGCTTCCAGATTTGCTGACTCAGCAAAGAACCTCAAAACCCATTTGCGAAGAAGGGCATTTTTAGAAGATAGACATATCCAGAGCTGCTCCCTCGGTTTCCCACTAGAACAGTCAAACAGGGAAGGAAGGAAAGTGTGAGGAGTATTAAGGGTCTTACCTTTCGGAAAATTTCCTCCAGGTCGCAGGACCAGGCATGTTCTTGCAGGATTTTGATGAGTTTAATAATAAAGAGAGAGCCCAACATGGGATGTCGCCAAGAAACATTATCTGTGAAGAAAGCACATTCCAAACTTCATGCACGGTCTTGCCTGCCCACAGCGACGAAGGCTAAAGATTTCTGTTCCAGCTGAGGCAGGCTGTTGAGTCCATGCTGTTCCCTACATATTGCATGTCATTTTTTAGTGATTATAATCAACATTCGGTGTGTATATTTTCACTGATACTCGACAATTGTTAAAGTCAAACAAACTACGGTGTATACAGTACAGACGTTAAGTGGCATGGTCTCTGAGTTCAGGGGTCCCCAAACCTGATAGAGAGGGAGAGAGAGGCAGAATGGGGTGGAGGGAAGTGATTGGGCTTTGAGGAAGAAGTACCTGAGTGTGGATCCCAAGAGTGCTACCTACTGACTTCGGTGATTTTTACACTCCAAAATGCAATGGACTTGACTGCAAAGGGGAGGGTAATCTTTTCTGCCCCAAAGAGATACTTTAAGATTAGATGCAATGCATCACAGGAGTCTGGGAGAATGTGAAATGTGTAATACCCAGTCTACACAAGGTAATTACATTAATAGTGTTTCAATTCATCTACTTGATAAATAATTTAATTAAAATCAAGTAACATTGACCATGAGGTTTTTAGACAAAGAAAATGTTCACTAAATATGAAAATGGTACCAACAGAAAAGAATTACACACCTAGGAAAGATTTAAGGGGGAAAGATAATATTCTATTGTTCTATTGGAGAATAAAGTCTTATGGAGAAGACATAATGAAAAAGAATAATTATACAAAATAGAACAGACACAGAAGTCATGAAGCCATTTTAAAATTATGCCAAGAAACATATAACAAAAAGTATTAACAGCTGTGTGCATTTAACCATGGACATATGCTTTAACCAAAACTTTTAGCCAATAAAATGGTAATAAAATGTATAATAATAATTGATTAAAATCCTACCTAAAACTACAGCTGTCTTAGGAGGCTAGTTCCAGTTAAAGGAAGTGGGTGGCGGAGAGTTGCAGGCAGGTATCTGCAAGTTCTTTGTAAAATTAAGGGAGTGGATGGTCACTTTTCTTCAGGAGAGAACTACAATGTCACTGAGATTAATGGTAGAGAATGCGAAGCTAGGTTTACTAGCGGAAACTGAAGACAACTGAATTGGAGATTCTAAGAATCACCTGGAAAGGAAGGATGGGGAAAGTGAATGAAAGGAGACAGAAATCAGCAAGATGGATGTCAAGAAGCCAGGGGCCAATGAAGGGCTAATGGCCAGAGGTAAATCTCTTGTGGAAGGCTAGGATCAAAGGCTTTTAAACAATAGTTAAGCCTAATTTTGTTAACATCTGTTAAATATAGTCAAGCTGTAAATGTGTGGGAATTTTGCCTAGTGTCACTGTTTTTGATGGTTGAAAAAAACTAATTGATTTCTACATCAAGACATGGTCAACACAATGCAAAAGCAAACTATCTCCGGAGAGATGGTACCTCAATATAGAAAATAATCTGTAAATTAAACTATGTGATCAGAGGCAAGGCCTTAAAGCCAGAGGTAATCAAGAGAATATTAATGCCTAAGAAATTCCAAAACATAGTGGGTGAAAGAACTCCAAAAAGTTTTCTTTAAACCTTGAGATGGAAAGTAACTCAAGGTGAAATCTTGAACTGAGTTACGTCTTTAATAACAGCAGTCAGTTAATGTGTGCTTTACTCTGTCATGCTTAATATTTCATACTTTTATCTCATGTGATTCTTACAACAATAATATTTGTATCCACATATATTAGTGAGGAATTCAAAGGAAGCCAAGAGAGGCTAAATAATTAAAACTGGTTTACAAAGTACTAAATGGCAAAGTCAGAATATAATTGATAGTCCTCTTAATCCAAAATCTAGATTTAGAATCAGGTAGGTTTCTTCTGTTTCATGCACTCCAAACTTCTAGTTGAAGCAACTTTAATTTAGGGATTCAATACACCTTGTCTGCTTTTCTGCCTCCCCCTACACCATCTGTAAATACCATTATTCTATAAAGACAAGTCTAGGCAAATTGAACCACGGAATTATCCCAACACTGCAGACCTTTTTGTATGTGGAGTCAGTTTCTAATTTATTTCGGTATAGATACATTTCTGTTTACCCCTCACAGTTCCAGGAAAACATTTTGCACTGCATGACTTTACTAAGTACTAAGTTAATAAAAATATATGTACATTTATTTTGTCTCTATGGATAAGGGGAACTGAAAGGAAAACTGAGAGGAAGGCTTGACTTATTCTTCAAAAGTCTCATAAAAAGCTCAGCACAGTTATCCACACTCTAACAGGTAAGTGTGAGTTTCTGCATTGGTAATGACCAGAAAGATATCTTACACAGATACTGATTACCTGGTGTTGAAGAGCAGAAGGCAATAAAATCCTTCTCCACATGGGCTTTCTTAATGGCATCCTCCTCAAAATCTTTTGGATCCAGTAAGTTACTTTGTCCGGAAGCTTCTGCTGAATCTTTTAACCATACCACCCCTTCCCTATCTGGAAAGACAAGATTTGGTTTCTTGTAACTTCCAATAGCCAAAAGAACTACTTTCTCCCCTAAACATCTAGTCAACTACATTTATTTATTTTTATTTATTTTTATTTTCATTTTTAAAAATTTTTATTGAGTTATAGTCAACTTACAATGTTGTGTCAACTTCTGGTGTACAGCACAATTTTTCAGTCATACATGAATACACATATATTCATTTTCATATTCTTTTTCACTGTGAGCTACTACAAGATCTTGTATATATTTCCTGTGCTATACAGTATAAACTCATTTATCTATTCTATATATACCTGTCAGTATCTACAAAGCTCAAACTCCCAGTCTGTCCCGTCCCACCCCCTTCCCCCTGGGCAACCACAAATTCATATTCTATGTCTGTGAGTCTGTTTCTGTTTTATATTTAAGTTCATTTGTCTTTTTTTTTTTTTTTTTTTTTTTTTTTTTTTAGATTCCACATATGAATGATATCATATGGTATTTTTCTTTCTCTTTCTGGTTTACTTCACTTAGAATGACCAGGGACATCCATGTTGCTGCAAATGGCATTATGTTGTCATTTTTATGGCTGTATAGTATTCCATTTATTCAACTATATTTATTAATTCACTTATCACTATCTTTCATTCACATGCAGATACACACAGGCATCTCAAAAGCTATCTTCAATAACTCTTAACTCTCCTAAACTTCCAATGAATTCCAACAACATCCCACCCCAGTATCAAAGTCTGAAGATTAAAAATGTTCTCTCTTTGGTTGGAAATGGAACAAATATCTACAAATGAATCATACAATTCAAGGAAACTACAATCTTGTTTGGTGACAGTAGGCATTCTTTGACATGAAGGAGCAAACTCAAAGAAAAACTGAAAAATACTGGATGCATACAGACGATGAGATCAACACTGGAATTCATCTTGTGTTCTAACAGACGTCAACACTCACCACCGCGGCAGGCCTGGATAATGATCACCTTAGGCTTGTCCTTCAAACTTGGACAATTCATGGTGTTCAAAGTTTGGAATATCGTGTTGACATCTAATACATCTGGGACTTCTTCAGAGTATTTCTTCCCACAAATGCCACTCCGGATTCCATGAGACATGAGCACCAGGAAAGTACTATCAGAGGTCCGGTGTTCTGGGCGGGCAGCAAACACTTTCAGCTCTTTCCTCATGTCCTGGAAGAGACCATACCACTGAGTTTGGACCATGCGATTCATTATCATGGCCCCTTGGAATCCAATGAAGACACACTTAAGGAATTCATGATATGAAATGATGAGATACAAAAAGAAAATTTAACTTTTGATTCCCAGAAAGGTGAAAAAGTTTATGGGATGTCATTCAGGGACTCCTAGTAAAGAGAAAGGGCATTATTGAGTTACTAGAACACTTCCCAGTCAAAAATTCCATCAGCCTCTTGCTAAAAGTTAGAATCATTAAGTACTGATTAAGAGTAAATTTAGATTTTAGATTATCAAGAGATTTAGTTTCTGGTGTTACAACCAATCTTTCTAACATTCTTTAGAAATGTAAAGGGCATGACCATTGCCTCCACATTACGGCAGACTTTACCAAAGCAGTGAGATTTTCTTTCACATCCACGCTGTACCCCAGGCCTTCCAGGAGCGTCTTCATGTCTCTGATATCAACATGAGCTCCATCTCTCCTGGGAAGACTGTCAAACTCTGTGTTGCAGATGATAAGGGCAAGACGTGTGCGGACCGACCTTTCCATTATTGGGTAAATCTGTAAGAAATGCAGATTGTGTCAATAGTCTTGTTCTCTTTAATTTAATATCCATCTTGAGGATTAAAGACAGCTTCCCCTCCCTTCGTCCACTGCAGAAACCTAACCTCTTGGAACACAGATTAAAAACAGGGAGGGGGAGTGAGTCCCATCATAGGAGAGGGAACGTAATTTGTAATCGCCCAGATAGCAGCCAAGCGCTTGACTGAATTACTTCTTACTGGGAGAGATGAGCAGGCTTTGAAGCCGTAGTGACTCAGTTCTAAAACCGAGTCACTGACTTACTGGTTTAGCCAAAATATTTGATAATTCCTACCTCAGTTTTCTGATCTCTAAAATGAGCCATTTTCAGAGTTCAAGGTGTTATTACATAGAACATCCTTAGAATAATGTCTGATTCATATCAAGCATTAAAGAGATGCTCTCGGTGTTATTATTATATTGTTTACTCAGAGAATTGGACCAAATGTGGAAGTCTCTACATAAGCCTGGAATTCTAGAAAATAGGAATCCTTTATGCAATGGAAGCAGCAGGATGGTATTCCAGAACCTCTCAAGGAAATTAGCTCTAAGAAAGAACCAATACAAGAAAGAAAGAAAGACAATTCTAAAGTCTGGAGTTGTCTCCAGTGTGTCTTTCACCCCAGTCCTTGTGTTCTGAGCTCAGCACCTCCGCTGACTTCTCGTTCCATATCTTCTCGGCTGTTTCCGCGGGGCAAAGCTTGAGGCTCCCTTCTGGTCCTGAAGATGCAAACCTAACCGGGTTGTCCTGTACTGCCTGAGGCCCTGCAAGAGACCAGAGTCATTATGAATAGGGTCCCGTTTAATGTTCCTTCTAGGATCATCTGTGTGTGAAGCCACAGACAAGGAAGTTACATTCTTCAGAGAACTATCCAGAGCTAGTTGATAACACTGTTGAATGCATCACTGCTAATACACACTGGGATACATTCCAGACCAGAGGAGATGCCCAGGGGTGTGATAACAGGGACCCACCTTCGTCTCTTAGACTTGGCATTTTACAAATATTTTTGATTTAAACATTGAAAGGGGTTGTTCAAGAACATGCAAAGTAAAACTCTCTGAAAACAATATGTTAGATAAACAGTTAAGATACAATTGTATTTCGAATAATTTAAAGCTTAGGATAAAATTTAATGGAGGTAAGCCTTAATAAATAGATTTCAATGCTTTTTAAATATATGTTTATATGTCTGTTTATTTACTTGCTTAAAAGGCATGATAGTGGGCATTAGAGATTTGAGAGAAAGAAAGAAGGAAAAAGAAAGAAAAAGAAAGAAAGAAAGAAAGAAAGAAAGAAAGAAAGAAAGAAAGAAAGAAAGAAAGAAAGAAAGAAAGAAAGAAGGAAAGAAGGAAAGAAGGAAAGAAGGAAAAAGAAAGAAAAAGAAAGGAAGAAAGAAAAAGAACGAACCTTTGGCCTATCCTTTAACATCTCTCTACTGTGTGTACATATGAAGAGGAGGATGTTAAATATATGAACTAGAATGAACATGATATAGAGTGATAAGTGCTAAAATAAAGGTGCATACTTAGAAGGATTCATAGCACTAAACACTGATTGCACAAGTATATGAGGAGAGGTTTTCACAGTGGTTTACGTGAGAAAAGCCTTGCAGATTTATTTGATCCCAAGTTCAACACCATCCAACAATGTGGTGTAACTGCAAAAGAAATTAATAAAATCTTTGTCTGTTTCAAAGCAGAAATGCATTTTTCTCAGTATTTGGGGGATCCTTTAGAAACGAAACTATTCAAAAAAAGAATATGATATTCAATTTTGAAGGGGGAATTGGAAGAAACTGTAGTATATGCAGCTAGGTAAACCAAGGTAGTGTGAAGTGTGTTAACTGTAGAAAAAGAATGGATCTATTTGAGAAAACTATAGCGATCATTATTATGAGGAAGAAATGTTCTATTTCTTCATAAAAGAGTCTGAAGAATAATAGAAAAAATTAAATATAAATATTTGGATTATATTAGAACTAATTTTTCTTAGGGCATTTGGCTGTATAGTAAGAGTCCCATCCCATGAAGTTTCTGAGAAAACATGTACCCTTAATGGATTCACTAGAGTAATTTCTAAACGTGGTGGAGTATTTTCTTCCCTGGCCTCTAAATTTCTTACAAATATATTTTTATTCTAAAAGAAAAGGGTCACTTTAGGATTAGTCCACAATTGTGGATGAAATACTGTTTCAGGGCAAGTAAAACACTGATTATTTTGGTAAGCAAGAGGATGAGTTTGGACAAAAATAAGGTTTGCTAATAAGAAATCTAACACATGTTAACCTTCTCGAGATTCAGTAAAGCTGAGACCACCATTGACAGGCCAGAGCACCGAAATGTTTTTAAAACTTCCTTGTCGCCTGGGACCCAGGTACTTCCTATGCTACTTTCAATATTGTGTGCAATGAAAAGCTTTGTGTTCACATTTTGTGGCAGAGACTGGCTAGCCATTCAGGATACGTTTTCTTTTTCCTGGTCACACAGCTAATCTATATTGCCAACCAGTCCGGCAGTTAAGTGTTGCCAAGTTCTAGACCATGGGATGCAGGCAGAAATATGGTATGATGCACTCGGGTCCAGCACAGCAAAATCGCTCACAAATGATCTTCCACATTCACTCCAATACCATTAACTGGGTGGTTATTACCACAGTTATTCTGGCATCACGTGCCACAGATATCAGAGCCATCGGATGGCAGAGGCTTAGGTATCTGAGTTAGCACTTGGAGGAGAACCACATTCTGATGGAAAATGCCCATTTTATAATCTTCATGAATTTGAAAAAGATTTCTGTCATAACTGAGCCACTATAAATGTTTGACCGTGTTAACAGCATTCCATATCATGTTAAGGGATGCAGACATGTGTCATGTCATCTCCATCCCTAAATTTTTGGCTGGCTTTAATTTGACGGTGGAGCGCCTTAAATACCTATTCATGTATGATTCACATACTCACGAAAGCACGATAAAGGCAGGAGCCTTGTCTGTTTTGTTCATTACTCTCTAAATAGTCCACAGAACAGGCTCTATAATACCGCTGGTATGTATAAATGTTTTTCTAATTGAATAGTAAATAATAGTAATTCTGGCCAAAGAATTTAGTGGAAAAGTCTTAACAAGTATTTGTTGCATGTACATTGTAAGTCAACTATTAGGTGTGATCTATAAATAAATCAGACATGTTCAACTTCCTCATAAAGTATAAAGTCTTATGAGGGGAAAGGATACATTTAGTTTTTAAAAAATTACAAGAAAAATGTAGTAAGCATTATGGCTGCAGAATTATGCAACAGTGCAGAATGGGGGTTCCGAAGTCTAGTAGTAAAGGCAGAAATGGAGAGATAGATATAAATTTGAGATAATGAAGTGTGGCACGCAAGTGGTTAGTCAGGATTTGAATACAGATTCGGAATTTGTTAATATAAACATGATAATGAAGCTGGAGGAACAGCATCTGCTAAGCAGAATAGATTAAAAGGAGAAAAAGGTACAGAATCACTCCATGAGAATTATCCATAGCCCCTCAGCCTGGGTCCATCCCATTACTCTGTCATTAAGGTCAAGGAAGGTAGGGTTCAAAGAATGATATTGCTATGAAAATACCATTACCTGGGAAAGAACGAACCACTGGTTGAGGTCTTAGTGGAGTAGGAATGTTTCCAGAATGGGAATCTGAGGAAAGATGAAGGACATTGAAATAGTCACTTACAACCTCTGAGCATGCTTACCCCGATGTGCTGGACACTCTCTGCGGAAGACACTTTCCATGGGCCTGGATGTTGTTCACGATGTGACTTTCCTGAGCCACACTCATCGCTGGGAAACAAAAGCCTCCACACATGAACAGTCAGACTTGTAACACCAGAGGCAGAACGGAAGCGTCTGCAAGTGCCTCCCTTGATTTCGACTTTCGACGATGAAAATAGCATTAAAACAGCTTCAGCTCTATAACCACGCCTGTTTCAAGGAGGCTCCTGAGGTGACTGCCACCGCCTGACAGATGGGCATGCAGAGTGACGCGGTCCAGCTCGGAGCTGGCCTGGACCTCAGAGGAAACTAAGAAGAAAAGGTATCTCTGCTGGGACCCTTAGCCATGCCAAGACTTTTCACAGCAGAAAATGAGGTGCGGGGACCCACTACCTGCCCCCAACCAGTGCTAAGTAAGTTTCCTGCTCAAGATCTGCATATACTAACTAATATACGTAAAAAGATAAACAACAAGTTTATACTGTACAGCACAGGGAACTATATTCAATATCTTGTAGTAACTTATGGTGAAAAAGAATATGAAAACGAATATATGTATGCTCCTATATGACTGAAGCATTGTGCTACACACCAGAAATTGACATAACGTTGTAAACAGACTATAACAATCAAAATACATATATGGAATATATAAATGTATATATAGAATCAGAAAATACATATATAGAATCAATATATATATAGAATAAATAAATCAAAATATATCTAGAATAAAATCAATCAAAAAATAGAGAATAAAAAATATAAGCAAAATATATAGAGAATATATAGAGAGTAAATCAAATATATATATCAAATATATATAGAATAAGTCAGATCAAAAAATATATAGAATAAAATATAGAGAGTGTATATATATAATCAAAATATATATCTATATATAGCAACATATTTATCAGAAATATATATAATATTAATCAAAAAATATATAGAATGAAATAAAAAAGAACAAACTCTATCTATATATATAGAATCAAAATATAATAAAAATATATATAGAATCAAAATATAATAAAAATATATATAGAATCAAAATATACAGATAGAATAAATCAAAAAAAAAATAGAAAAAAATACATGTAATAGGACAGGAAAGTGACAGATCCAGGCTGTGAACATGAATGTCTTGGCTGTCAGTGCTGGTCGGTCCATCACTAAGCCACTCTGCCAGCCCACAGAAGGTTCTGTGCAACTCTGCACGTGACGGGAGCCCCAGCCACCATCTATGATCGGCATTTGCCCTACTCACTCAAACCCATTAGTATTTTCTCTGGGGTATTAGTATGTCCATTATGATTGCTAATCCCAAGGACAAGAATTGAACTTAAATGGAGTTAAGGTGTTATAAGGATCTCAATGTAGCAACACCCACCTGAGAAGCTTATTCCAGAAACCTTAAGGACTGTCATGAGCCAGCAAATGACAACTACTCTGAGCCTTTATCTCATAGCACCTGTTGAGCACTGAATTTCTTCTCCGAGTGTTCCACTCTCACTGAAATATATTTTTATTCCTTCTGGAGAGCAAAATTTTAGAGGATGTTGCACAAAATATTGCATGATAGATCTTAAATCTTTGTATCTGCTGACTACATATATTGCTAGCAATTTCTAGACTCCAACTAACTAACTAAATAAATAAATAAATACATACATACAGACATAAAGCAATAAAGTGCCTTGCCAAGAGAACTGGAGAATATAGCATGAAGATTTTCAAGACGGTTTCCATGAACTTCACAAACAAGCTAAAACATACTCAGAGTAGGAAATGAGCTTTAATCAAAAGAAGGTCACTGAAGCCAAAAAAAAAAAAAAAAAAAAAAAACAGGAACAAAGAAGAAAAAAGACACAGGGGGCCTGCAGGATAGCCACCGATACAGAAATGGGGCCTTGAATCCAGAGGTAAGGAAGCCGTCTGCCAATGGAGTCGTCTGCTAACATGGCCAATGGAGAAGTCGGCTGGTGGGCTTAAGAGACAGGGACTCCGTGAACTCGAGCCTGCGCCGCGGACCTCACCTGGGAGGAGCTGCAGCACGTCTGCGAGGTGGGCGTCGTCCTCACAAATGTGATTGACACAGACCTGGCAGGCCCGGGGCCCCTTGCGAATGACCGCATCCATCAGAGCTCGGGCCTTGTCCATAACGGTAGGGTTTTCGTCTCTGACTTTTTCCATCTCCTCCTGGCTCAGCACTTTCTTCTCCAGCAGCGCATCCAGCAAGCCATTCATGGTGCCCGCGCCCACGGAGCGGACAAACAGCCTCCTCTTCTCCTTCAGGACCTTGTCTGTTGGAAGCACAAGGATGACTCACGCTGGGAAAAGCAGCCTCATTTTCCCCTCATCTCAGCAACAGCGAGTAGCGTCCTTCAGGGTTACTGGGCAGAGCGCCCCTCCGCACACAGTGCGGTGACCCCGAGGACGCCCACGTCTCCCGCTCTTCCCTCACTATTCCTCACAGATGCTCAGTGAGCGGTCTCAAGGCGGGATTTACTACCTCCAAGTTACTGCCGGGAGCCGGGGATCATCCTAAACACGCCTCATGTCTATTCAGCTGTGCACGATAAAGAATAAAACAGTGACAGTTTATTTCCTTTGGGGACAACAGCTCGTGGTTCCCATTCTGTGACAGTTCTGCACCCTCTGTCCGATCAGGACGTGAAGAATTCAGTTAAGATTGCAAAATGACAGCAGTGTAGCAGGGAAGCCCAGTTCCTTTTTGACTCTCGCCTTTCCTTTCTAGAGACTGTGGGACCTCTGGGCCCCTGCCCTCCTTCCCTTTACCCCCATCCCGCCCCCTCTCTTTGCACCCCCTCTGTTCTGCTCACTTATATAGTCACAGAACTTAATTATGGCTTTCACAAAACAACAGCCCTTCCAAAACTACTCCTTCCCCAAGACGTGTCCTTTTAGACAGTAAAAAAAAAAAAAAAAACCAAACTCACCAGCCATGGCTTTTCTCTTTTAGCCTTGTGTGGTATGAAACTGAAAGCGTGTTCCACCTTCCTTTTCAGCAGGGTGTGTGCGCGTTTAGAAACACCCACTGCGCATGCATATATATGACTTTATTATTTTTTTTTTTCCAAAGAAATAATCAGATTGCTGAAAGTTAGATCGCATTAGGGAGAGTATACTTGGGAGATTTCCTTCACCAGAATTTGAATCAGCTCACTGCAGGAAGAGAGTGGGGCTTAGAGAATAAGAAAAGAAAGAGAAACTGTTCATACAGTTAAACTCACACAGTAATGACCCTCCTATTCATTAGGAAGTGTGGTCCGTAAAAGTAACTAGTCCTTCGGTATCTCCACCCACCAAAACACCACAGACAGGTTGGCTTATAAACAAAGGAAATGTGTTTTTCACAGTTCTGGAGGCTGAAGTCCAAGATCAGGGTGCCAGCACGGTTGGGTTGTGGTGAAATTCCTTTTTTGTGTTGCAGACTGCCAGCTTCTCACCATGCCCTCACACGGCAGAAAGGGTGAGGTGTCTCTCTGCGATCTCTGTTATAAGGGCACCAGTCCTGTTCATGATCTGCAATCACGATCAGTTCAACACCCGGAGCCCCCACCTCCACATGCTGTCACCTTGGGCTTTAGGCTTTCAACATGTGACTTTGGCGGGGACACACAGACACTTGATTTCTAGCATTGGGAGAAGTTGAACCACTGGGACCCATGCCGCCCATCCCATGGCTCTGGACCATGTCCTGGGAACTATGTGTCCCTGTGCTAGGAAGGGAACTTCCTGAAAGTTCTACTAAAAGAACTTCCTAAAATTTCCGCTTTTAGGAAGGAAACATTTTTCTCCACAGCCAAATCTAACACTCTTCCTTTTCAGGTGGTTCTGCTTTGAGGGACACGATAGATGCTAAAAGCACAGACTCTGGACTCAGAAGGTCAAATTTAGCATTTTAGCTATCCATTCTTGGATAGTTAAATTTTTTCTTGCTTTGGTTCCTCTATCCGTAAAACACTTTCATTAGTAGTACATACCTACTGAATTTTGAGTGTTTAGTGAGTGAAAATGTGGAAATTGCACAAAACATTGCCTGACACATGGTAAGGACCTGATAAGTGGTGTGATTATTTTTAATATAAATATTTCACACCAGAAAAAGAGCCAAAGTTAATTCCCCATTTGAGTGTATCTTTTGTGTATCTTAATCTATTTATTTATTTAGCAAATATGTGTGGATGACCTGCTCCATACCTCTGTGCTAAGGGCCAGGACTCAGCCAAGCGAGACAGTGGTCTCCTAACCCCATGGCCTCACCTTCAAAAATGAAAACACAAACATGAAATTTAATATGTGTAACGGGGATATTCAGAACATCAGATGGGGTGAGTGCTGAGGAAAATAAATTAATTACAGAAGTAGGTTATAAAATATTGGAATACTAATTAATACTGAAGATGGAGGAATCCAAGAAGGCACAGGAGGTCACTGCTTTTTGTAAACACATGTGCAATCAGTTATCCGAGAAATAAACTCAAGGTGACCAATTTATCTTTCAGATTTATTTGAGGAAAAATAGGCTAGTAACAAAATACAGATATCAGAACTTCATGTTTATTAATTTATTACTGAAAATACCATGGGGATTATTACCTTATTATCTTAAGAGAATGAGGACCCAGAGTTACTAAAATGCTCAGTGATGTGTGTATACGTGTGTGTGTGCATACATACACACGGGCATGAAATATCTAAATTAAATATTGACAGTTCTATTACTATTGTTTTAAAACTATGCAATTAGAAACAGACTTGCCTTTGGGCCTGTGGGTACCAGTTTTGCTCCCTGCACTCTAGGCCACGTGTGTGAAATTATTTTATTTAGAATTAAATGCACTGTGTTGATTTGAATCTAAGCGTTTTCTCCGGGTGTCTTTATCTTTACTCCTTTGCTGTAATTACTCAGTCCAGTTTGCAGCACCGTCTTGTGCTCCTTGCCACAGGGAGACACTGTACACTTCTTCCTTTCCATTTTTATATTTATTTGTTGATCCCAAACGCCTTAAGGATTTCACCCGAGGGTTCCTCCACCAGCCAGGGCCACACGCCACTGAACTGAGGCATGCTGAGGCGGTATTCAGGCTACAGGGGATGGCCTGGGAATGTAAAACCATAATTACATGATTAATTGATTATCCCATTGATTCTGGGAGGCTCAGCAGAGAGCCGCTACAGAGCAAGGGTTCACTGTTTCCTCAAAAATGAAGATGTTAAAAACCAGAAACATCCCAAATATCCATTATAGGTGCATGGCATGAGTAAATAAATTGTGTTAAATGCAGATGCTGGCATGCGACTCAGCAATTAAAAAAGGAACAAAGTATGCATACATGCAGAAACACGGATGAAAACATTATGACTATCGTGAGTGAAATACGCCACGTACTCTTATACAATAGAATGCTTGCCCTATGATGCCAATTATATGAAGTTCTAGAATAGGAAAAATCATGTACTGTGATAGAAATAGGATCACTAACTGCCTGAGGAGAGGTGGAGGGCCATTCAATGCAAAGAGCACAAGGGGACTTTCTGGGGTGATGGGTGGTATACCACGACGTACATTTGCCGTTGATAATCCAACGCTGTCCTTAAAAGAGACATATTTTATTTTACATAAATTGTACCCCAGTAATGTATTGAATTTTAAAAACTGAAATCTATTGTAGCGATAGACTAAAAAGGGTTTTCTTTCCGTTTTGTGTTTTTCTTGACGTAATCAAGCTCAAATCAGTCAAAACCCTGGTAAAAGGAAGAGGATCCTATAATGACTGAAATGGAATTATCTGCGGTTGGATGAGGATTTGTAGACAGAAGGCAAATAAGTTATAGGGATGATGTATAAAGATGACCAATTTATCAACTAATATATGGAACCAGAAAATAGTAATACATACCTAGAGTGTTACATAGGGATAAACTGGGAGTTCGAGGTTTGCAGATACTGACAGGTATATATAAAATACATGAATAAGTTTATACTGTATAGCACAGGGAAGTATATTCAAGATCTTGTCTCAGCTCACGGTGAAAAAGAATATGAAAATGAACATACGTATATTCATGTATGACTGAAGCATTGTGCTGTACACCAGAAATGGACACAACATTGTAAACCGACTATACCTCAATAAAAAAAATTAATGCAGCAGTACAATTTTAAGCAGTGTTTTCAAGGAAGCATAGTAATTTTTTTAAAAAGCCCTTGCACGGAAAGTAAAAAGATCCCTCTGCTTCTGTTATAGATGTGTCATTTTTATCCGTTAGACATCCACTTACCCCTACAATTTATCTATTTCTTATTCTTCTTTATGTTTTTAGGACATTTGTGATAATGCATCTTAATGAGAGTACTAACCAGCTGTAACAGGTTGTTTTATCTGTTTCTTATTTAAAACCTTCCCTTTCGTACAGCTTATCCAGGTGGACTTTGAGATTCAATAGCTCTAAGATCAACTTGCGTTTACTAGCTGAAGATCTTGGACAATTTATTTAACATTTCTAAATTTCGGTTTTCTCATCTGTATGGGGGAACTCATAATCATTCTTATTTTGTAGGATGGCAGGGTGTGTGCAAAGACCATACCACAGTGTCTCCCTGTAGTAGCCATGTGCTATATTCCAAAAACAAGGTAATGTCAAAGTATACCTTGTAAAATGCTTCTCAATTTTTCATGTGACTTAGCCTGCCATAACAACTGTGCAAGTGAGGTTAAATGAACATTGATTCTATTCTATGAATAAGATCAGGTAAACAGTTCAGAGACTCGGAAGCCCAAGTTTTGCAACTTGGGTGAGAAGCCCGCTTTCGTCCCCATCTACTGCTTGCTCTGTGTGATGCGCCACTCCCCAGCTGGGCACTGCTCAGGAAACATGGAAGATAAAAGCAGAGAACTGAACTATGCACTTGTCTTTATGGAACTGAAGATAATTTAGGAAGATAAAATATAAGCATTGGTAAGAATTATAGCGGTGATAAATGAGGGCATAGGCAAACGTGCTGTGAGGCATCAGGAAGGAGCCACACTTAAACATGACCTGAAACAATCGAGGAAGCGCGCACAGGCTCGCAGAGCAGCAAGCAAGAGGCGTGGTGCTCGGATTGGTAACGGGGGAGAGAGAACGTAACTCACTCACTGATGCATCTCTGCGTTCTAGGTACAGTGAGGTCCTTTCACCCACTCAATACTGCTGAACAGTTATTACTAGTATCTGAGTTTTAAAGACCAGAAAACGAGATTCACCGTGGAGAGCTCCTCTTGTCAAAAGCAGAGTCCATGACCGCAAAGTATAATTTGATTGCTTTACTCTAAAGTCCATGATTTAAAAAAAAAAAAACAAAAAAACGAAAAACAAAACAGCTATAGAGAATAGAAATGTGAGACCAGAGCAATCCAATGAGAAGAATAAAAAAACCTTTTTTTTTAAGCCAAAGCCAGAGTCAAAGAAGAGGGAAAGTTTATTTTATTTTTTTAAAATTTTTGTTTGAATCAAAGGATGTTTGTTTGGGATCAGCAGAAAGTGTGGTTTGAGAGAGAGATTGGATCTAGATTAAGATGATTTATCACAAACAGCCTCAGTGTGGAATTTTAAACTGATGTGAAAGGAATATGGAGCCAATGTAGCTTCTTGAGAAGGAGAGTCAAATGAACATGCCTCTAAAGTCGCTCATTTATATTCAATATTTAAGGAGAACTAGACATTGAAATAAGTACTTAATCTACATTGGTCCTGCTAGTGGAAATGCTTGAAAATATTAATATTTAAGTTGACTCCAGATTATTGACTCAGAAGCTCCAAGGGTGAGGCTCCAGGTTTGAATATACAAACATAATTCTAGGTGTTTTTTTGATACATATCTTCTATTAAGCATCACTGCTGGATGTCCTCATCTAGTACCAGAGATAACTGGGAGCTCTCTGAAACCCGCATCCACCACCGCATTGAGAATTTAACAGCACATGTTCTTTCGAGGTATTGAAACAGGAACTGGCCCTCGAGTAGCCAGGGCACTCAGGCCCACGGATGGGATTGGAGCCCCTGGGAGCTAGGGTTGGCTGGGAAGAGAAGCTGCAGACATCGTGAGCTGGAGAGGAGCAGCAGCCGGGAGGGGCGTGGTCTCCTGGCATCAGATTTCTATTACAGCAGTATCATAAAAATGCTGACCTATGGAAGCTGCACAAGGTGGAAGGTGGACCTGGGAATCGCACTGGGGCCAAATCCCTGGGGAGAAAATGTATGAGGTCTTGAATCTGGTCCTGTCACCTGGCAGCAAAAGCAGAAGGAATTATTTCCCAAGTTTGGCCCCCAGGTCTTTCACTCAGAATAGGAGCTGTACTAGCAGACAACGTTTATAAACACACTAGAAAGCAAACCACTGTGAGAATATATCAGCGGAAACAAGAAACTCCAAATTTATGTCCCCGACGACATGTGGATGCTGGACTAATCAAACACAGAGTATAGAATGGCAGTGTCTGAGGGATTCAAATAAAGGAAACAAAAATCAGTTATTTTATAATGGAGAACGATCAGAACAACTTAACGAAAGTAGAACGTGTATAAAGGACATATATCAAATGCAATTAACAACAGACAGGTTATAAGGAAGATACAACATTTGTGAGAGCATAGGTGATCTGGAGACACACAAACAATTTATCTAGAATGCAATAAACAGAGATGAGGAGCTGGAAATTGTGAAAGATGGATTCAGACATATGAAGGATGGAATGAGGAATTTTAATATATATCTGATTCAAATCCCAGAAAGATATAATTGAGAAAATGGAAGAGAGACAAAATTTTACAAGGAATTTTCCAGAACAAAGGAAGAATGAGTCCGCTGAATGGGGAAACATGACGTAACTCAGACAGGACAAATCCAAATGATGACTGCCTTATAACAGCCCTCTGAGTTAGGCATTCTTCTGGGTTGAATTCTCTACCACAAAAATATATGCTGAAGTCCTAACCCACTGTAACTCAGAATGTGCTCTTACTCGGAAAAAGAGTTCCTGCACATGAGATGAGGTCATATTGGAGTAGGGTGAACCCTTAACTCAGTATGACCAGTGACGTTTTAAAAAGAAAAGAGACTCAGAAACAGAAAGACAGCACCACATGTGAATATAAAGACACACAGATGGAAAGCAACAAGATGATATTGAAAGCGGAAATTAGAGTTATGCGCTGTGAGCCAAGAAACATCAAGAATTGTCAGGGACAAAGCCAGAAGCTGTCAGAGAGAGCATGGCCCTGCTGAAACCTTGGTTTAGGACTTCTAGGCTCCAGAAGCATAAGAGAATACATTTCTGTTTTAAGCCTCCCAATTCGTGCTGCTCTGTTCCAGCTGTCCTACGAAAGGAGCACAGGCGTTGTTGCTTCCATTTTGCAGATGAGAAAAGGCTCAGAGAGATGAACTGCTTGGTGTCATGAGTGAGGAACAATCTCAGCTCAGGGATGTATAATCTAATAATAGAGCTGAGATCATATAAGTTATAACAGAAGTCAAAAATCGGTGGTCCACAGACTCCATCATGAGCAAAGATGTGTTTTTGTTGAGCCTCACAGATATGATTTCTTTTGGCATTGATTATTTAACAGACATTAAAAATTAACAGATTTCAAATCAAATTTTGGAAGGCAGTTCTCTCTTACCTGAATTTCCACATGACAATAATTACCTGGAACCACGTTCGTAATGCTGCATTCATACACTCTCCCGTTTTCCCTGTACCTACTTAACCTCATTATCTTAATTTGTGTTTCTTACCAAGCTATGGACTGTTTACATTTTCAACCTCTGATGCAGGGATCAAAGGCCAGATTTTGGACTCAGCCATTTCCTAATAATATTAACACTTAACATCGGTGTAATAATTGGTGTGATGATTATCCAACTCAAGTCTCAGTTTCTCTACCTGTAAACTTTCTGCCTTTGAGAAGTTGTTGGATGGGTTAAATCTAATGCTTGAAAACCAGTATCACCTGTTGAACAGTGAACATTCAGCAACGTAATTATTACCTTAATATAATTCTTCAAGTATCTGTAATGCTAGTAGAAAATGAGAAGTGCCGTAAGAGAAAAGTTTGCACAAGAGAAAAACTGTGTGTTTTTGCAAGGAGTTCAAAAGAGTGAAAAATTACAGCTGTTACAAGGGTGGAGGAGGGAGGTGTGGAGAGACATGGAGATTATATTGATTGAAAAAAGAAAAGAAATTTAAAGGCCAAATAGTATTGCATAACTTTCACAAGCAATGTTGTACGTGATGCTAATTTGCACTATGAATTTAAGGAAATCACTGTCATCACATGCCACTGCCCCTTTGCCTATCTGATTTGAATGGTGCAGTGGTGGAGAGTTCCGTGCATGTGGCTAGCCGTTGTGCCTCAGGTTTTTTCCTGCTTTGCTTCTGGAGTTGTTCATCAAAATACTGAGGGATGCTCAGGTGTGATGATACACACCCAGAAATTTGGGCTCGGTTAGGGCCTGCCTCTGTCAAACATCAACTGATGGAGGACAGTAGCCAGTTGATAAACATCCTCCAATTTCCCGCCTTCTCAGATGGTAGATTCTACAGTGTCCCAGAGGTTCCCCCAGGAAGAACCTGGTTCTCCTTCTCTGGTTGCTCCGAGTAGTAATGAATTCATTGATGCAATTTTTTGAGGTGATTTTCTCTTTTTCATTGCTGTTTCCCACTCCCTCACTGCTGTTTTCAGGTAAAGCCTCCAAATAAGCTACCTGCACACAAATCCCTGACACTGTATCTGCTTCCAGGGGCATTTGAATTGAGACAATATCTAAATCACCATCACTACCATCATCATCACCATCACCACCACCATCATCACCACCATCACCACCATCATCATCACCACCATCACCACCATCATCATCACCATCACCACCACCATCATCACCACCATCACCACCACCATCATCACCACCACCACCATCATCATCATCACCATCATCATCACCACCACCACCATCATCATCATCACCACCACCACCATCATCATCATCACCACCACTATCATCATCACCACCATCATCATCACCATCACCACCATTATCATCACCATCACCACCACCATCATCATCATCACCACCACCATCATCATCACCACCATCATTATCTTCATCATCATTCTTGTTGTTATCATCATTTTAATTGAGCACTTTCTGTGTGGAAAGTATTATGTTTCATTTTCTACATATACTATCTCATGTAATCCTTACTACACTGAGATTGGTAGTGTTAACTCTCCTTACAGATGAAAATCTCTAGCTAGGGTTAATTACACATATAATCATACATTTAATAACAAGATGGATTTGAATACATATCCAAATTATTTTAACTCCCTAAATCCAACCTAGACAGATTGATGATGGATCTGGGATACTAGATGGATGCTAGGTTCATTTATTTATTTTTTAAATAGACTTTGCTTTTTTAGAGCAGTTTCAGATTTACAGCAGAATTGAGCAGAAATACAGAGCTCCCACATAGCCCTCCCGAACCACACATACCACAAAACCACCCCTACCCTCAACATCCCTCATCAGTGTGGCATATCTGGTACAATCAATGTAAGTTTACTTATTTTTAATAGCCTGTGCAACAACTTTTTACCTTAGCTTTTAAAGCCTGAAAATATGTTTCTAACGTGTCTCATCAGAGTTATTCCCCACTGCCCTCCACAATATTCATTCACTAACTTTAGGCAAACCAAGCTGCCAAATAATCCCTAAAGTATTTGTCTCGTCTGCTTAGTCAGACTGAAAGCTTCCTGTTTATTTATTTATTTATTTATTTATTTATTTATTTATTTATTTATTTATTTATTTTTGAGTTTTGATTTGTTTTGCTTGAGGGATCTCTACATATTCCTCTGTGATCTTTCACTACTCCTTGAAGAGGTCATTAAATGATAAGTGAACTGAGTGTGGCAGGAATGTGTAGGCTTATTTTCTGTGAATAAGTGGTATTGGAGATAACTCAGGAAGGAATACATAAAACAATATGGAAAAAGAAATCACTGTAAAAACGAAGACACTCATTTCAGCTGTCTAAATGTCTTCACTTGGGTCTTCATATTGCTTGGCCTCCTGCTCCTTCTTTTTTTGGATTTATTGAAGTCTGGGTATTGGTGACCTCAACTCATAAAAACTGTCTAGAAATCTTAAGTCCTTGAGACTGAAGGGTAGAAAGCAAGAAAAACCTTCCTCCCCTGGGCTTTGTTAATGGAGTCATCTGGGTCCAGCAAGGAAGTAATCCCAGGTAGCCTAGTGACTTCTTCACCCATACATATTCTTTCACAGAGAAGAGTGCATTTACTGAAAAATAGATGCACTGCAGTTTCACTGAAAAAATCAAGAAAACGTCAGTGTAGACATCCTTACACATTTTCTCTCAGTTTCTCCTTTTCTTTCCGTCATTATCCCCCACATCTCTGTCTTTCTCTTTTTCTTTCTCTCTCTCTCTCTCACACACACACAAACACACACACACACACACTTTATTCACTCACAACCCACTTCCTCCAACCTCCCACAAACAGTCAAAGCTTTATTTCGCTTCTCCTTAAAAAAGAATACTCCTTAAAACAAAACCAATTTATCCCAATAGGCTTTGAAAACAGATTAAAAAAGACTAATTGTTAAACATTAAAATATTTATTAAATATTCATCTCCTACTTGCTCAGTGACTTAACAGCAAGATAAAAGCAATAAGAAAGTAAGTTCACAAGAGGCACTGAATACAGTTTTTGACCTTTATCAGTCTAAGTACCATTGAGTCCGGTGAGAAATACTGGATGATAACAAGATATTTGAAATTCTGCCCTCTTAACTAAAGCAACACAACAGTTACTCAGTAGTAGGTCTAAATGATGATCTTCAGTTTGTCCTTAAAATTGTCCTTAGAAAGTTCCTTTTGTTTCATATTTGGAAGGCTGTGATACAGGCATCAGGTAGATCCCTGATGGTGAGTCTGTGCTCATGCTGGCAGTACTAGAATTACCTGTGGCTCATAAGAAATGCAGAATCTCAGGCCCCACCCAGACTTGCTGAATTTGAGTTTGCATTTTGACAAGATCACCAGGTAACTACCTTAAATGTATTTGTACATTTAAGTTTTGAAACAGTGCTCAAAGGGCTTCTTCCCAGTGACCCTCTCTCAGCTATTACAAGATATAAATACAAGAAAAGTTGCCAGCAGAAATCCAAGGTTCTGTGCAGGCAGCAAAAAACTTAAACTGAAGTCATATCTTGAAAACATTCCAAGGCTACTGAATTTGAATTCAGTTGAAGTACAGCCTACTCATTAGCACAAATTGAATGAACAATAAATAATCTTAAATTAACAAATCCTTTCCTTTATTCTCAAGTTTCCTCTTTTCCATTTTCTCATTGACAATCAATTGCATTTCCCATTAAAGAACTCAATAGACAAAGAGTTAATTTGTTTTAGAATATACTGGGATACAGCAGGAAATAACATAAACTTGGAGGACTGGGAATTTTTTTTTTCTAGTCTAGGAAATTGCAGAAAATAAGGGAGAGAGGAACAGTTTGGCAAAAGCTACCTTAAGCCATTTCCTGAAATAATAATAGACTATTAGTCTCCAGTGTCAACAGTATATATACATCCTAGGATACTTCATGATGATTTCAGGTCAGAGTCACATAAAGATACTGGTGCATTCAATTAATCCAAGACTTGATTTCTCCATATTTGATCACCTCTGCTAAATCAGAGTCTGATCATTCCCAGCGATAGACAACAATGTGTGGGGGTTTGTCAAATGGCTCTGTATGACTACATAACAGTCTGAATGTAATATCCTTTTCATCACAAAATTACCCATGCTTTATTTTTTTAAACAAATGTGAGGAGAACACACACACACACACACACACACATACACACACACACACACACACACACACACAGACAAACCAGAAGCTAAATGCAGTTACCATCATACTGTGGTCCTTTAGGACCCAGGTTATCATGAACTGCATCTTGTACTCTAGCCATTTATGTAAGTTGCCAACCACAGCTATTGCTACCAAAGAGGCTTTATGAAATCTCTAGAAATCAGTTAAGAAGTTATAATAACCCAAGTGAGTGCAAAGTCAAGAATAGCTACCTTGAAATGGGTAAGGGAGCTGTGGCATTTTATTCATGATAGCCCTTTCCTCAAGCTGACGTGCCTCAGTGTGATAGGAAGAAAACACCCAGCTCACAGACTGGAGTCTCTCCCAGAGGTGAGAGAGGAGTGGAATGTGTAACTAATATTAAAGGTTTTCTGGGGACCTCCCAAGGGACCAGCTGCTGTCTTGTCTGACTTGGAGCACTGACAGGGAAATAGAATACTTTGGATGCTTGAGGGCCCTTGAGAATAAAGGAAAGCTCAGTGACTTTTTACAGCACCAGAGAACCTGCAGTGCTGCAGACAGACACTAGAGAGAAGAAGAGATTATGACCTCTTGAAAAAAGAAGGCCGCAAACTCCTCTAATTCAGAAATTACACACATAATTCCAAAGAAAACACATCCCGAAAAAGGTTAGTGATGCCCCTAGAATTTCTAGTGGGGCTGATTGGTGAAGGCTTCTCCTATCCAATCCTAGGCCGTAAAAGCTGAGAGCAGTGGTTGTATTTTGCAAATGCCCAAATCCCAAGGGAAAAAATAAGGCATACAAAGAAACACGGAAACATGGCCCAATCAAAGGAATGAAATAAATTTCCAAAAACTGACACTGGAAAAGGGAGATCTTTGAATTACCTGACAAACAGTTCAAAATAGTTGTCTTAAAGAAGCTCAATTAGCTAAAATAAAACAGATTGAAAACTAAAGAAAATCCGGAAAATGATGCAAGAACATAATGAGAATATCAACAGATAGAAACTATTAAAAAGAATCAAACAAATTATGGAGCTAAAAAATGCAATAACTGAGTTGAAAAATTCATTCAAGGAGTTCAACAGCAGACTTGATTAAAGAGAAGAAGGAATTAAACTCAAAGATAAGTCATCTGAAATTCTTAAGTCACAGGAACTCAAAGGTAAAAAGAAGAAGGAGAAAAAGAAGAAAAATGAAGAAAATCTCAAGGACTTACAGAAAATCATCAAGCAGATCAATATACACATTATGGGAGTCTCAGAAGAGAGAGACAAAGGGCAGATAGTTTATTTGAATAAATATGGCTGAAAATTCCCATATCTGAAGAAGGAATAGACATCTAAATTCAAAAAGCTCAGAGGATTTTAACTAGGATAAGTCCAAAGAGACCCACACCAAAAATTCTGTGGCACTAAATACTTTTTCAGTTTTATACAACAGCACCACTATCTAGACTCAAAAATTTTATCATCCCCAACAAAATCTCTCTACCCAAGTTAAACAATAACTCTGCCTTACACTCTTCTTGCAACCCTTGACAACCTCCATTCTACTTTCTCTATGAATTTGCATATTCTAGATACACCATATAAATGGAGTCATACAATAGTTGTCCTTCTGTGCCTGATTTATTTTAGTAAACATAATGTTTTAAGGCCCATTCATCTTGTAGCATATATCAAAATATCATTCCTTTTTATGACTGAATAATATTCCATTTGTGTTTATACCATCTGTTGTTTACCCATTCATTTGTTGGTGAACACTTGGATTATTTCTACCTTTTAGCTTTTGCGAATAATGCTGCTATAAACATTAGTGTACAAATGTATATTAAAATCCCTATCTTTCAATTATTTTGGACATATACCTAGAAGTGGAATTGGTAAATTATATAGTAGCATAACATTTTGAGAAAAAACTGAACCATTTTCCACAGTGGCTGTACCATTTTACCACCCACAAAGCACAGGGTTCCAATTTATCCTGTGCTAGTATCTGTTATTTTTCATGTGTGTGTGTTTCTGTTTTAATAACCTACCTATTTTTGTTTTAGTTGAGTTTTAGAAGTTATTTATATAATCTGAATATTAGTCCTTTATCAGATATAAGATTTGCAGCCATTTTCTCCCATTATTTAGATTTTTTTCACTTTGTAGATTGTATTCTTCAAGGCATAAAACTTCTTAATTTTGATGAAGTCCAGTTTATTGTTTTCCTTTTACTGCCTGGTCTTCTGGTAACATGAAGTTGTTTCCAAATGCAGTGTCATGAACATTTTCTCCAGTGTTTTCTTTTGAGTTTTATAGCATTATCTGTTAAGTTTATTTTAATTCATTTTGAGTTAGTTTTATATATGGTATAAGGTCATATGGAATAAGTCCAACTTTATTCTTTTGCATGTGAATATCCAATTTTCCCAGTACCGTTTGTCCTTTCCCCTTTGAAAAGTCTTGGCACCCTTCTAGAAAATTAATTAACCATACATATAAAGATTTATTTCTGGTTGTTCTATTCTATTCCATTGATCTGTCCTTATGTCAGTACCATATTGTTTTAAGTTACTATCGCATTATAGTACATTTCAAAGTAGGGAAGTATTAGTCTTCCAACTTTATTTTTCTTTTTCAAGATGTTTTGGCTATTTGGGGCCCCATGTAATTCCATATGAATTTGAGGATTGTTTTCTCCATTCACTTCTGTAAATAAAAGGCTATTGGAATTCTGATAAGGATTGTATTGCATTTATAGAACACTTTGGGTATTATTGAAATTTAACACTATTAAGTCATGAAGATGGGCTGTGTTTCCCCTTACTTAGACCCTCCTTAATTTCTTTCATCATTGTTTTATAGTTTTCAGTGTACAAGTCTTCATTTCCTTGGTTAGATTTATTCCTAAGTATTTCATTATTTTAGATAGTATTTTATATGAAATTGCTTTCCTGATTTTTCTTTTCATGTGTTCATTGCTGGTATACAGAAATATAACTAAATTTTGTGTGTGTTCCTCTTGAACCCTGCAATTCTGCTGAATTTGTTTATTAGTTTTAGTAGATTTCTTGTGAATAATTTGGGATTTCCTATACATAGGATATGTCATCTGTGAACAGGGATAATTTTACCTTTTCATTTTCAGTTTGAATGTCTTTGCTTTTTTTAACATTTTTTACTGAGTTATAGTCAGTTTATAATGTTGTGTCAATTTCCAGAGTAGAGCACAACTTTTCAGTTATACATGAACACACATGTATTCATAGTCATATTTTTTTTAGCTGTGAGCCACCAGAAGATCTTGTATGTATTTCCCTGTGCTGTACAGTATAATCTTGTTTATCTATTCTACATATGCCTGTCAGTATGTAAAATTTCAAAATATGGAACTCTTCATGTATTTGTATGTCATCCTTGTGCAGGGGCCATGCTAATCTACTCTGTATCACTCCAATTTTAGTATATGTGCTGCCGAAGCAAGCAAAAACTGATATCTTTTTTTAAAAAAAATTTTTTTATTGAGTTATAGTCATTTTAAAATGTTGTGTCAAGTTCCAATATAGAGCACAATTTTTCAGTTAAACATGAGCATACATATATTCATTGTCACATCTTTTTTCGCTGTGAGCTACCACAAGATGTTGTATATATTTCCCTGTGCTATACAGAATAATCTTGTTTACCTATCCTGCATATGCCTGTCAGTATCTACAAATTTTGAACTCCCAGTCTATCCCTTCCCACCCCCCTCCCCCTTGGCAACCACAAGTTTGTATTCTATGTCTATGGGTCTGTTTCTGTTTGATTTCACATATGAGTGATCTCATATGGTATTTTTCTTTCTCTTTCTGGCTTACTTCACTTAGAATGACATTCTCCAGGAACATCCATTTTGCTGCAAATGGCGTTATGTTGTCGGTTTTGATGGCTGAATAGTATTCCATTGTATAAATATACCACAGCTTCTTCAGCCAGTCATCTGTTGATGGACATTTAGGCTGTTTCCTTGTCTTGGCTATTGTCAATAGTGCTGCTATGAACTTTGGGGAGCAGGTGTCTTTTTGAAGTAGGTTTCCTTCTGTGTATATGCCCGGGAGTGGGATTCCTGGGTCATATGGTAAGTCTATTCCTAGTCTTTTGTTTTCCACAGTGGCTGCACCAAACTGCATTCCCACCAGCAGTGTAGGAGGGTTCCCTTTTCTCCACAGCATTTGTCATTGGTGGACTTTTGAATGATGGCCATTCTGACTGGTGTGAGGTGATACCTCATGGTAGTTTTGATTTGCATTTCTCTGATAATTAGTGATACTGAGCATTTTTTCATGTGCCTATTGATCATTTGTATTTCTTCCTTGGAGAATTGCTTGTTTAGGTCTTCTGCCCATTTTTGGATTGGGTTGTTTGTATTTTTCTTATTAAGTCATATGAGCTGGTTATATATTCTGGAGATCAAGCCTTTGTTGGTTTCATCATTTGTAAAAATTTTCTCCCATTCCGTAGGTTGTCGTTTTGTTTTACTTATGGTTTCCTTTGCTGTGCAGAAGCTTGTAAGTTTAATTAGGTCCCATTTGTTTATTCTTGCTTTTATTTCTATTGCTTGGGTAGACTGCCCTAGGAGAACATTTTTGAGATGTATGTCAGATAATGCTCTGCCTATGTTTTCTTCTAGGAGATTTATTGTATCTTGTCTTATGTTTAAGTCTTTGATCCATTTTGAGTTTATTTTTGTGTATGGTGTAAGGGAGTGTTCTAGCTTTGTTGATTTACATGCTGCTGTCCAGTTTTCCCAACACCATTTGCTGAAGAGACTGTCTTTATTCCATTGTATATTCTTGCCTCCTTTGTCGAAGACTAGTTGACCAAAAGTTTGTGGGTTCATTTCTGGGCTCTCTATTCTGTTCCATTGGTCTATATGTCTGTTTTTGTACCAATACCATGTTGTTTTGATGACTATAGCTCTATAGTATTGTCTGAAGTCTGGGAGAGTTATTCCTCCAGCCCCTTTATTTTTCTTCAGTAATGTTTTGGCAATTCTAGGTCTTTTATGGTTCCATATAATTTTACCTCTTCATTTTCAGTTTGGATGTGGTTTTTTTTTTTTTTTTTTTTTTTTTTTCTGTCTGATAGCTGAAGCTAGAACTTCCATTATAATGTTGAATAGCAGAATGAAAGTTATACACTTCCATTTTTCCTGAGCTCAGTGGGAAAGCTTTCAGTCTTTCTTTGACTTTGATGTTAGCTGTGGATTTTCCATAAATATACTTCATCATACTGAGAAATTTTCCCTTTATTTCTAGTTTTCTGAAGAGTTTTTTAAAATCATAAAAGGATATTGGATTTTTTTCATATGCCACTTTCTGTATCAGTTAGGATTATCATGTTTTTCTCCATTCATTCCATTAATATGGTATATTATATTGATCAATTATTTTTTTATGTTGAAACATTCTTACATTCTCGGGATAAATCCCTCTTGGTCAAGGTGAATATCATTTTAATATGTTGTTGAATTCCATTTAATACTATTTTGTTGAGGATTTTTACATCTATATGAACAAAGGATATTGCTCTCTAATGTATTTAATGATGTCTTTATTTAGCACTAGTATTAGAATAATTCTGGTCTCATAGAATATGTTAAGAAGTGCTCCTTCCTCTTTAATTTTTTGAAGAGATTGGTGTTAATTCTTTTTTAACTGCTTAGTGGAATTCATCAGTAAATACATGTGGTCCAAGGCTTTTCTTTGTTGTGAATGTTTTTCACTGTTAATACAATCTCCTCACTAGTGTAGGTTTATTCTGAATTTCTGTATCTTCATGATTCAGAGTTATTGGGTTGTGTTTTTCTAAGAACGTGTCCATTTCATAAGTTATCCAGCTTGCTGTTGTACAATTGTTCACAGTGCTCTTTAATAAAACTTTTTTGGTCTCTGTAAGTTATATGCTCACTTTAATTTTAATTTTTTTAATTTGTGCCTTCTTTCTGTTTTGTCAGTGTAGTTAAAGATTTGTCAATTTTGCTGATCTTTTCAAAGAACCAAGGTTTTTCATTGATTTCCTCTCTTGACTTTCTACTCTACTCAGTTATCATACTATTCAGCTCCAAAATTTCTTTTTTGGTTCCAGTTTTTATAATTTCTATCTCTTTTTTAATATTGTCATTATGTTCATCTGTCTTATTTATGTCTTTTCCCATGTCTTTCTTTAGTATCTGTGCATCTTTAAAACAATCCTTTAAAGTCTTTGTCTAATAAGTCTGCCATCTGGGCTTCTTCAAGGATTTTTTTTCCATTTATTTTGTTCCTTTGAATGGCCTGTGCTTCCATGTTTCTTCATGTTCCTTGTGATATTTTGTTAAAAATTGGATATTTGAATTTTATAATGTAATGACATTAGGAATCTGATTATCTCCTTATCCCAGCATTCGCAGTTGTTGACAGTGTTGTTGTTATTATTGCTATGATTATTTATTATCCATTATTATTGCTCTTGTTTAAATCTGTCTTTGTGTCTGAGATCAGCCTGAGGTGAAATGCTTAAGGTCTTCTCTGGTATTTTGGGGCCCTGGGAACAGGTGGTGGCTTTCTAAATTCCTTCATATTTGAAGTTGCTTTTTAATGTCCAAAAAATAATAAGTGCAACCCCTTTAAATCTGGAAGCCACCTCAATCCATGGGGATTGAAACAGTAACATCGAGCTTCTGTGCCCACTGCTCAATGGTCCAAAACAGGGATGCACAGTGAGACCACAGAACACTGATGTTTGGAGGGCAAGGTGAAGTTTGCCTATGGGTTCTGTGGGTGTTGCCTTTGTTATTCTGGAAAGAATTTCTGCAAAAGCTGTAAAAATCATGGCATAGAGTTGTAATGCCTAGTATACTGGCTGTCTTGCTGGTCCCAATATCCTATATCACCCTAGAAACCATCACAGAGAAGAGTCATTATTCTTTTGAAAGATAGAAGAAAACTTTGTAAGAAGATAACTTAGCTTTTAAGAGTTGCAGTTTTGTTCAACACCTTGTTAACAGAGATGAATTGTCAGGCAAGAGACAGCTCCTTTGTCAGGGAAGTTATCTGATTATGAGATCTACACACGATTCCAAAATGCATGCATGTGACTCTTTGGTGAAGACTAGAAGGAAAGGGTCCAATAATAATCTATTGATCTACATCAATTCTTGGAATTCACTAAGAATCCCCTTTAAATCTAGTCTCTGATTTATAAGGATTGTCTGGCTAGTTGCTGAGAATAATGGGGGAATTGAGTTTTGTTTTGGATAAGTACCTTGCTCCCGGAGCTTACTGAGATCATCCTGGTGCCTTGCCATTGGTTCCCTTTTTACTTTATATCTCATTGTGATCTTGTCAATTCCCATGATGTTAACTGATAGCTTCCAACATTCTGTTTCCAATTCTGATGTCCAGACTTCTGTAATCCACCATCTTCTTAATAACTACTCTTGTATACATAATAGACATCTTAAAATTTAATGCATCAAAACCCTTGATATCTTCAACCATCCTAGCTGATTTTCTCTCATGTTTGCTTCTTAATAAATGACACCACTATCCCTTCATTTGCCCAAGTTGAAAACCTAGGGGTCTTCTTTGATTCCACTATTTTCCTCAACCTCTACCCATTTCACCCACCTCCACCCAGATCCATTCTAACAGCATATCCTGTTAACTGTACCACCAAAATATACACTATAGATCAGTTCTCACCTTCCCAGTGCTACCCTCCCACTCCCAGCACCTATAGTCTCCCATACAGATCACTGAAATAGCCTGAAAACCGATCTCTCTGCACCTGCTCTCATCCTACTGTATTCCACTGCCCTAGTAGTAATGAGAATGGCTTTTTTCAAAAAATTTATTTAATTTTTCTTTTAATAGTGGTACTGGAAATTGAACCCAGGACCTTGTGCATGCGCTTTATCACTGAGCTATTTCCCTCCTCGAGAATGGCTTTTTAAAAGCTATGTATACTCTCTTCCCTCAGTTCTGATGCCCATTCAGTGTACTTCTGCCCTTGGTTCAATATCTTTGAGAACAAAGATCCTACAAAAATACCAGTATAAATATACTCAAGAATGCATCTTAGATCATAATCATAGGTGTCTATCAGATGATTTTATGATTCCTTCTCTAAGGAGAAGCTTACGATATCAGGGATTTCTCTGTCCTCACAATTAAATTTACCATCTGGTCAATTATATTGGCACTGAATGAAACAGTCCAATCGCTTCTCACTCCACTTAAAATTATATCCACATGCTTTAACATGTCATTTGAGGAACTGTATGATCAAGTCCCTACCTAAACTTTGACTTTATTTCATTCTTGCTTGACATATATGATTTTTCTGTGCATTTCTCAAACACCTCATGCCTGTTGCTACCTTGAGACTTTGTACTTACTGTCCTCTGTGTTTATGTTTCTTTTTTCATAGATCTATGTAAGATTGAATTTTATTACTCACATTATTTGCAAGACTTTAAGTGACTACTAATCCAGGAAGCCTTCCAGTCATTTTCTATCCTAACCTATCCCATTATCATCTGTTTTTTATAACTTTTACCCTTCTCTGAAAATATATTTTTTTAACTTCTAATTGCCATCCCATCTCCCCTAGAGTCTAAAATCCATCTGAGTCTTATTTTAAAGTTACATTTGCTCAAGGTGAAAAATAGTGTTTGGCAGTAGTTACTCAAAGCTTCTGTCGAGCGACATGAACAAATGAATTAACTGATAAGCTCAAGAAATTCAGGTTAAATTTTGACCTAAATTGTTTTACAAAACCGAGTCTCCCACTGGCAAGGTATGTTGCAAGCCATCTGGGTCTTAGTATCGATTTAGTACAAGGCCCTTGAGATGAGAGTAAATGTGTTCTCCCAGAAGAATCCCAGAGCAACTGAAGCATCTGGAGTTGTGCAAAGTGGGATGGAAGTTGAGACTGGAGAGGTAGAATGTGGACCAGGTTAGGAGCCGTGGGATGTGGAAAATAGAAAGGAACAGTGTTTTAAGTTGTGGAAAGCTATTGTACCGAGCACCCTGTTTTACACCTGTCACCCTGACTACTGCCGGTAGTATTTAGTATCTTTCATGAAGCAAAACGTCTTTGGGTTTGGCACAGTGAAGACCATGAGAAACATTTCCAAGATTTTTAATTTTAAAAGGCAGGAAAAAGAATGACAATTTGCTTATGCAGAAGGTGAAGTGGGAGGAAAGGGGGCAGGGCACAACCACTGAAGGAATGACACAGCCACTGAGGAAGGAGACACTGGTTAGAACCAAGATGGCAGAAGTTCTGACTTCCTGTAGACCTTGAGTCTCATTGTGCTCCCACAGGCGCCATGACAGTTCCCAGGCTGACCATAAAAGATCAAAAAGTGGACAGGGAGCATTTCTTGGAAATTCTCACCCTTTCCCTGAAGTAGTTGGAACAATCCTCCTACCCATTAGCATGTGAAATTACCGGGCCCATAAAACCTAACCATGCCCACACCTCGTGGTCCTCCTCTGTAGCTCTCACCTTCTGAGAGTGTGTTATCTCTCTGAATAAACTTACTTTCACTTTACCATGGCTTACTTTTGAATTCTTTCCTGCGCGAGGCAAGAACCTATTCTTTCCCAACAAACGGATGGCAAGTTGGTTCTCTCATTACTGAAAAATTTGAGTTGTATATTTGGGGGGAGGTGGGCATGTTGCCGGAGAAATGGTTTAAAACATATCTAAATCAAGCAAGTAGAGAGAAGGGGAGGGAGAAAGCACTTCTAATTTCTTTTCAAGAGCCTTCATGACCCACGAAGGGCTACTGTTGTAAACAGCTCTTCGCAAGAAACCACCTTCAGCAGGAAATCATTTTTGCCTGTCACTTTAACAACATTGTAACTAACTTTTAAATCAGCCCACCCCACTTTCAACTCTTTTGATCACATGGTGCTTTGCCTAATTGGTAGGTTTTTGTTTGTTTGTTTGTTGTTTTTTTTTGTAGATCAAAGAAGTAGGAAAGAAGAATAAGTAATTAACAGATGACCAGACTTCTTCCCTACCTTCTCCCTCAGTAATCTCAAGAACGAACAGTGTACAATCTATTCAACTACTGATGTGCACTTAGGATGCTTCCATATCTTGGCAATTATAAATAATGTTGCTGTTAATAGCAGGGTGTATGTATTTTTTTGAATTAATTTTTGTTTTGTGATTGTCTTTATTCCTTCGATAACTATGTAAGTAAAAAAGCTAAAGCTCTAAACGTTCTTAGAAACAATGAACAGTACACATATGTAAATTTTAAAATACATGTGCAGTGGAAAAAGATCTATCAAGCTATGAAAGACACAGAAGAAACTTAAAAGACATATTACTGAATGAAAGAAGCCAGTCTAAAAAGGCTACAAACTGTACGATTACAACCAAATGACGTTCTGGAAAAGGCACAGCTACAGAAACAATCAAAAGATCGTATTTTCCAAGGGTTTGGGGAGAGGCAGGGAGGGAGGAATGAACAGATGGAGCACAAAGGAGTTTTAGGGCAATGAGATTATTCTGTATGATACTATAGTGGTGGCTACATGTCATTATGCATTTGTCAACGCTCACAGAATGTACAACATCAAGAATCAACTCTAATGTAAACTACAGACTTTGGCTGATAATAATGTGCCCATGTTGGTTCATCAATTTTACTAAATATGCCACACTGATGAGGGATGCTGAGGGTGAGGGAGTACACATGTGTGGGTGGGGAGGGCTATGTGGGAACTCTGTATTTTTTGCTCAATTCTGTTGTAAACCTGAAACTGCTCTAAAAAATTGTCTATTAAAAAAAAAGTCATGAGAGATTGACCAGCCTGCGTACAGTGGAGGATGGCAAGGACTCTGACGTCCTATCTCAATCATCAAGTGAGATTACTTCTCCTTTCTCCTTTAAAGCTTTCACAGCTGAGCTGAATCTTCAGAGATAGTCTTCGGAGGACACTGAGTCCACCATCTCCCCGGATAGCCAGCATTCTGATTAAAAGCAAGTTCAGGGAGATTAGAAAAAAGCCTTTCAAATTATTTCTGTGGGACTGAGTTATTATACTCTAATATCCTCTTCGATCAAACCGTGAGATATGGTCGAAACAGGAAGCAGAAACCTGGAAGAATTTTGCAAGGACAAAGCAAAGGAGAACAGAGAGGACAGGCCAGCATGATCTGTGGTGAATGAAAGGAGACAGAGGTTAAGGCTGATGAGTCATCTATTAGCTGGCAAGTAAACAAGAAAGCAGATTTTGGGTACAAAGTTACAAGGGCGGGATGGGACGTCCTTTAAACAGAATTGAATAATCTTACCTGAAGAATTGAATAATGCTGTAAGCAAAGGTGGAGGTTTCTTTCGCAGATAAAGTCAACAAATATTTGACCGGCATAGGACCCTTTGTGAATCACAAAGCCCATCAAAGTCAGGGGCCTTGGTTATAGTTGTAACATTTCCCTTTTTCACTAATTCAGTCTCCTCTTGGCTCAGCACCTTTTCACTCTGTACATGATTTTACTACGTTATTAAATTTGTCCTTATATACCGAGTTAACAAATATTTTTATTTTCTCCATTAGCCTCTTACCTGTTGGAAACACAGAAATGTTGAGACTTACAACCATCTTAAGAATAGCACTCCGTCACCTCAATAACTGGGTTCTCTTTCTTCTATATTACTTCTTTAATCACTAGGAGGCGCAAGGAATGACTTATTTACTGAATCCAAGATTCTTTTCACTTTTTCTAAGTCCATGGGTGCCCATTCCCATAATTCTAACCCAACTAAGTCAAAACAAGGCTGTACTTAACCAATCCATTCTTCCGCTTTGATGAGTCACCAGGCAGGGTCCAGGGAGCTTCACTTGTGCTTTGATGCATATGTCCACAAAATCAGGATCAATAATGGTTACATCCATGTCATTTTTATTTATCTTATTTAGGGTCAGCAGCCCTTGGCAATCCTGCCAATGCAGGTTCCGAACTTCAGTCATGCATGGACATTTGAGCATTCGGGAAGACCCACAAAAAAACCTCCTTAGACAATGAGGTCACAAACCTTTCTGGCATTTTCCCTCTGAAGTGCCAGGAAAATCCAGCTGAGCACCCAGGTTATGGTTTCTCATACCTCATAGCCTGAAAGAATATAGGTCAGGGAAGAATGCTCCCTTTTTTCTCCTCTAGCTAAATCTTGCTCACACGGACAACAGGGTCCAGTAAAAAATTAAATGAGTCAGTATCATCCCCCAAATATCTCTCCTAAAGACAACCTGATAAAACAAAACAAAACCAAACTTCCCCAACTGCTGTAGCTCTCTTCTTATAAGTCAGAAAAATAGCAAAGAAAAATTTCTCAGAGCAATCAGGATCTTCCTGTTAAGACAAGGCGCGCTCATGTCTTGGAACATAACTACTGCATTGTACACGTGTATGGCTATCTATAGGCATGCCTTTTTCAAAAAATGAGATTGTTTTTATGTCTCGAGATTTCTTCTTATGAAAGAATGAAGTCGCATTTCGTAGGTTGCTTTTCACTTTTGTGATTCTTCCTTTTGTCGTGCAGAAGATTTTCTGTTTGATGTAGTCCCACTTAATCATTTTTGTCTCTGCTTGTCTTTTGCTTTTGGTGTTGTGTTCAAAAAGTCATCGCCAGTGCCCAAATCAAGGAACTTTCTCTTTGTTTTCTTGTAGGAGCTTTATGTCTTACATTGAAGTCTACCCATTGTAAGTTAGTTCTTGTGAGTGGTTTAAGATAGAAACCTCATTTCATTCTTTTGTATATGAATGTTCAGCTTTTCCAACAGCATTTATGGAAGAGCATATACTAATCCCATTTAGCATCCTTGACTCCCTTGTCAAATATTACTTGACTGTATATGCGCATGTTTATTTCTGGGCTCCTGACTCTGGCTAGTACCATAAGTTTGGATTACTATAGCTTTATAATATAGTTTGAAATCAGAAAGTGCCATCTTTACAGCTTTGTTTTTCTCAAGGTTGTTTTTGCTACTTGGAGTCTTTTGTGGATACATATGAATTAAAGGGGTTAATATCCAAAATATATGAGGAACTCATGCAACTCAATAGCAAAAACACAGGTAAATCTTGTTGTGGGTGATAGGTTCTTGCCTTGTCACAGAAAGAATTCAGAAACAAGACACAGAAGTCAAGAAAACAAAGCAAGGACTTATTAAGGGATAGATATATGCTCTCAAGGAAAAAGCAGGCAGACCCAGGTGGGTAGCTGCCCAGAGTATCTTTGGCAAGCTCGTTATATGGGTGTAAAAATGAATGCGCAGAATATTCACTGGTGGGGAGGGGTCTGGGGTCGACTTTCCTGATCCTCATCCCAGCTCCACCTTCCCAGGTAGGGAGGAGGGATTTTTCGTCCTTATTTAGTCTTGATTGGGAATTTGGATGAGGTCATAATGAACAAGAGGTTACATTTGGACAGAGGTCATAATGACTAAAAGGTTACACTCAGATGATGGGGATTCCTGTCTTGTCCCACTCTTCTGCCTCCAGGACACTTGCTAACCCAGAAGGTATGTTTTGGGGTTTTGTTTTTCGTTTTTTGTTTATCAGTCCAGAGGCTCCTGTTTTTCTTGGTCTGTCCAACGACCGCTGTTGTTCACAAGATGTATGGTTTTTGGCCTTTTGGCCCGTGTAACCCTTTCTTGGCTCATATCTAGCTACCTGCCTTCTCTAACATTTCCCCCTCAAGGAGTCTGGACATTTAGAACCTTTTAATAGGAAAAGGATTGATGGTCAGTCTTTGGTAACTACTTCAAGCTGAGCATAGGCATTGTCCCTACCTGTGAGTCCAGATCTCTTGCTTTCCGTCAGAGATAGGGGTCTCAGGGTGGTTCACAGTGGTGGGGTCGGAGTGAAGGGATTAAAAGGAGGAAGCAGCCATGTCCAGTGGATGCTGAAAGTCTCCATCTTCAGGTGGGATGGGTTGAAATCCTTGCCATAGTATCACCTGGAGATGTAATTTTTGGAGTGTGGAAGAGACAAACTTAACAAGCAGGCTAGATAAGCATAGGCCAAAAATAAATAATAGGATTATCGCCACTAAAGGGCAAAGGAGTGATAGAAGCCAAGTTAAAGATGGGAGGAGCCCCTCGACTGCATTCCAGATTGAATGGGGAGTGGCTCCCTGTCCAAAGTCATGTAGCCATTTGGCCTGGTCGTATATTTTGGCTATATCCACTCCAGTTTCTCTGGTTAGATTTACCCATGTGCAGTATGTTCTATTAATAACACCACATAGCCCACCTTGTTCGGCTAAGAGGTCGTTTAGAACTGGTCTGTCATCCATAACCACATTAGCCAACGAGGCTAAGGTCTTTAGCTTATCAATTGCATCCCCAGTTGGGAAAGCCAGTTGGCTTACTGCAGCAGAGAGATTTTTTTATAGCGGACTCATGATAGATGAATCCTCCCCGAGGGGCAGGGTCCGCTATAGTAGCCCCAGTTCCAACCAAAGTAAGTCCAATTGCTCATTTTTGTTAATGAGTAGGTTCTGATAGTTTATAGAGAATGATCACAGTGGGGATCACAGGTAACCAAAGGAGCATTCCCCTTGATGCCAGGGGTTTTCTAAACAGGGGCAGGCTCGTGTCAGTCAAGACGTGGGGCCGGAGGGGTGTCCACGTTTAAGAACACACCCTAGTGGGGCACAGTCTTTTGGGCATTGAGGTGTTAAAAGGTAGGAGTTGTTGAGCCCAGCGAAGTGAGGACTCCTTCGGCTTTTGACATAAGGCCATTTAGTCTGCCACTGATAAGAGGAAACCAACTTGACCTAGAAGACATTGACTGAGAAGGAGGAAAAGGGGAAGAGATGCTGGCTCCCAGCAGAGAGCTGGTGG
This sequence comes from Camelus ferus, assembly GCF_009834535.1. Taxonomy (NCBI): domain Eukaryota; kingdom Metazoa; phylum Chordata; class Mammalia; order Artiodactyla; family Camelidae; genus Camelus; species Camelus ferus. Next base: position 881,825 of record NC_045705.1, read on the forward strand.
CTGGAATTTGACCAGCCCAATAGGCACATTTTCCCTGACTGTTTAAGGTGATGGGGCACCAGAAATCTCCTTCTGTATCAAAGAACATGGAGAGTGCAATTGCTTTGGGGATATGGGTTTTGGTTTAGCCGTGGTTGGACCCACTCAGGTGCCTTGATTTGTCTTTTTCTTAGAACAGATAAGTCTCAAGAGAAGCATGGTTTGTTCAGTTCCGGGAGTTCGGGAGATATTAAGGTGTTCCCCTCCCAGCACTGAAGTGTAAAACAGGGTCTGTAAGTGTAGAAAGGATAAGGTAAATCAAAGGTAATCTCATTATGACACCCATAAAGGGATTAAAAGTGGAGGGAGAGGTATGTGCAAAGGTGAGGATGCCTGCTTATCTGGGGAGGTAAACTTAAGCCTTCTAATTGGTTCACAGGGGTGCTATCAAAACCAGTACAGAGATTCCCCTCAGGTAAAGGTACGGAGCTAGGATGACACTTGTAAAAGATTTTGAGAGCAAGAAGGAGGGTGAGGAGGACAATACAAACCCAAGTCCACCAGAGCATTTCACTTAGTTTGAGGGGGGCTCGGGTACCAGAAGGCAAAGGGGAAATGGTGGCTGTCCGTACTAAGCCTTGGATAAAGTTTCTTTGTCCTTCCTGGAATAAGAGCATCAGGTCTTGAAGAGGCTCACTCATCCACCTGGACTCTTCTGGTTGTCCAAGGTCTTCTGTGTCCTGGGAAGACTCCGGGGGAGGGGTAGTTTTAATTCTAGGAAGGTGCACTCGATTAGTGATGCCCTGAAATTCCACTGCAGCTGGAGTGATGAGGAGGACCTGGTAAGGCCCCCCTCTGCCTGGGCAGTCATTGATCAGAGGGGGACCCTTCTCCCCATGTTTTTAGGAGGACAAAGTCTCCCAGCTGAACCTGAATACGGACTGTTTCTTGGCTGGGGGCTGGCCAAAACTGATCTCCATATTCTGAAGTCGCCTTTTGGCTGTGTCCCAGAATAACTGGGTACTTAATGAGCCCGCTGGTTTCAGAGTCCACCAATAAAGCAGAAGATAAAAAGGGTCTACCAAAGTCATTTCAAAGGGGCCGTAGTCCTTTTGAGGTGCCACCCTGATTCTCAGGAGGGCTATGGGTAAAAGTTTTGTCCATTGTCTCTTGACAAAGGATTCTTTTCAAAGCCTGGTTTGCCCTTTCCACTCTCCCAGATGCTTGAGGTCTCTAGGCAGCAAAGAGGTGGCAGCAAATGCCTAGGGCAGCTGAGATTTGTTGCATAATCCTAGCCACAAAAGACGGGCCATTATCATTTTGTAAAGACCGAGGGAGTCCGAACCGAGGAATTATTTCTTTTAATAATGCCTTGATAACCTCCTGAGATTGCTCTGTCCTTGCTGGAAAGGCTTCCACCCACCTGGTGAAAGTGTCAGGAAAAACCGGAAGGTATTTACATCCCTGGAGGATGGCGTCTGGGTAAAGTGAGCCTCCCTGGGTAAGTTCCTCTCCTCTGGGTGGGCTGGAGGAGGGGTGGGGGCCTAAGTGTCCCCCTGGGTTGTCACGGTAGCACGCATTACAGGCACTTGTAACTTCTAAGACCGTCTGAGGGAGGCCTATGGCAGGGAGAACTTCCTCCACTCGCCTAGTCAAAGCACCCCTCCCCAGATGAGAAGAGTCATGGAGTGACTTCAAAATTTTCCGATGTAGTGCCCTGGACGGCGTTACTGTTTGTTCCTTAGTCCAGCAGCCGTCAGGGCCCTTTGGCGTCCCCTATTCCTACCCCATTTTACCTCCTTGTCTGTACACTGAGCTGGTGAAAGCAGGCTAGGGGGTGGCATATGGGGGAGCAGGCGGCTTGGGTTGAAGGGGTTTTAAGAGCTGAGCTCTTTGCTTCTTGGCCAGATTATTTCCTATTATTAAGTCCGAGTTTCCCTTCTGATGTCCCTGGCGGTGGGTCACTGCCACCACCTCGGGGTCCTGTATTGGGTCTAGGAGCTCTAAGACCCCCTGGCAGTGCTGGACTGGGGAGCCCCGTGCAGTCAGGTGTCCCCTGTGTTTCCAGGTGGCAGCGTGCACATGTGGCACCAAAGGTGCATGCTTGGAATCTGTATGGATGTTGAGCCTCTTGTCTTTTCCTAGTCTTAGAGCTTGAGCTAGGGCTATAAGCTCAGCTTTTTGTGCCAAGATCTGGGGTGGCAGGGCATCTTTGATCTTATGTAAGTCTAGCTACAGCATACCCAGCTTTCTGAACACCATCTGTGTGTAGTTACTTCCATCAGTAAACCAGACAGCATCGGGGTCTTTGAGGGGCTGGTCCCTAAGGTCTGGTCTGCTAGAGTATGCATGTTTGATGGTCTCAGTGCAAAAATGAGCCAAATCTTAAGGACTTTCTATTGGCATAAGTGTGGGTGGCTAGATTTAAAGTCTGACATATTTTAAGAGTTACTTCAGGAAAGTCAAGAAGGAGGGCCTGGTATTTTGTGAGGCATCCCGCCGTCAGCCATTTAATTTGCCCTTTAATTTCTTTTTTTTTTTTAACTTTTTTTTATTGATTTATAATCATTTTACAATGTTGTGTCAAATTCCAGTGTAGAGCACAATTTTTCAGTTATACATAAACGTATATATATTCATTGTCACATTGTTTTCTCTGGGAGCTACCATAAGATCTTGTGTATATTCCCCTGTGCTATACAGTATAATCTTATCTATTCTACAATTCTGAAATCCCGTCTATCCCTTCCCACCCCCACCCCCTGCCCCCTTGGCAACCACAAGTTTGTGTCCTATGTCTATGAGTCTGTTTTTGTTTTGTATTTATGCCCTTTAATTTCTAATACTCCCTGTACCTCATGTGGGGTTAGCACTTCCAGGGACTGGCCCATGGTGACTTTTGCAGCCTCTTCAACCAGCAGGGCTACGGCTCCCAGGCAGCCTTGCCAGCCTGAGCCGCTGGGTCCGGTTGCTTGCAGAAGCAGGCCACCAGTCATGGACTCGGCCCCACCTTCTGCGCGAGGATGCCCAGGGCTATTCCCTGTTTTTCTGAGGCAAGCAGAGTAAGGGGCTTGTTAAGATCTGGGATCCCCAGGGCTGGGGAACTAGTCTTAAGCTGATCAAAGGCTTTTTGTAAACTCCCTGTCCAGTCTAGAGGTTCTGTGTCTGCTCCCTTTAAGGCTTCAAATAATGGTTTTGCCATGAGATCAAACCCGGGGATCGAAATCCTACAAAACCCAGCCATTTCTAAGAAAGTCCTAAGCTGTTTCTTAGTATGTGGTGGCTGTAAGTGGAGGCTTGCCTCCTTTTGCTTGTAAGGGCACATTTTCCTGGGCTTAGAATATGTCCCAGGGAGGTAGGTAACTCTCTGCGAGGAAATTTGGGCTTTCTGTGGAGATGCTCTGTATCCCCCATAACTCGGGGAGCTGAGGACCTGTGCAGTGTCTTTGTCTGAAGCTTCTTTTGAGGGGCTGCAGATAAGGAGGTCATCTACATATTGTAGTAATGACCCCGTCTCTAATTTTAGTTCCTTTCCTAGGGAATTACCAAACAGGTGTGGGCTGTCCCAGAATCCCTGAGAAAGGACAGTCCAGGCATATTGTTGGGTTTCATTGGTGTCTGAGTCAAACTATTACAAAGTAAATAGGTATTGGGACTCAGGGTGAACAGGTGTAAGATCAAGGACTGTAAACCGGGCTGTGTCCTCAGGGATCTGAGTAAGGATTGTATATGGGTTGGGAACAACTGGATGAAGAGGAATTACACCTTCAATTATAATTCGAAGATCTTGGGCCATTCTGTATTCCTTGTTTGGTCTGAGGACAGGTGGGATTGGACTGTAACAAGGAAGCTGGCATGGCACCAAAAGCCCGTATTTGATGAACTTTGAGATTAGGGGTTGGAGGAGTCATCAAGTGTCTGGTTTTATGGGATAATGGCACCTGCAAGGGATGTTATTAGCTTCTTTTATGGCAATTTTTACAGGAGTGACAAACTTTGCCTTTCCTGGAATTCCCTGATCCCAGATCCGTGGATTTATAAGTTTTCTAATTTCTGGGGAAATATTTTGGCCTGGACGGTTTGTGTCTTCTCATATGTGGAAGCTAAAAAAAGAAAAAGAAAAAGAAGACACTAATGAAACTATCTACAAAACAGAAACAGACACACAGACATAGTAAACAAACTTGTGGTTACCAAGGGGAAAGGGGGTGGGAAGGGATAAATTGGGGGCTTGAGATTTGCAAATATTAACTACTTTATATAAAATAGATTTTAAAAATTCTGTACAGCACAGGGAACTATATTAAATAACTTGTGGTAATCTCTAATGAAAAAAAACATGAAAAGGAATATATATATATGACTGAAACATTATGCTGTACCCCAGAAATTGACACATTGTAACTGACTATACTTCAATTAAAAAAAAAAAAAAAACTTCTTTACTCTTGTATTTGTTTTCAAGTGTGTTATTGAGGTAAAAGTTACCATCTTACCTAACTACTACCTAAATATTTTGTTAAGATATCTCATGGTCTTTTACAAAGATAGGACTAAAATAAGATTCATGGAAATTCCTCTGAAAACCTTGGCCTTGAGCCAACCCAAGTCTCACAAAGAATGTAAATGAGTCAGCCTGTGCCTTATAACTGAGATCCAGAAATAGCTTTGAAACTTACAATGAACCAAAGGCATACAGTCTCCAGCAGACAATGGACAACACTGAGATTCCAGTGAACCGTACGGAAATAGAGAATCATGCAATATTTTAGCTTGTTTTAAATTATAAATGATTCTCAAAATACAAATTATGTTTCTGCTTAATTTATCATTATTCAGTGATCTTTCTAAATCTCTTCCTAGAGATGCTATATTCTGATTTATGTTTCATGTTAAAAAGAAAGGGATTTTTTTTTTCTAGCAAAAAAAGTCATGTGTCTTACATAGTACAGGAATGACATGAAGAGAGTCATTGGGAAAGTACGCATTATAGAAACATATATTTCTGCAACTCTTGAGTAAGAGAAATTGAAGCCAGTCAGCAAGTAACCCTTGTCAGGATCCTGGCATTCTGGGAATTATTCCGTGTGCCTCCTGGATATCGTTTGAGTCTGCACACAAATAACATTATCAGTTGTGGTTTTCTGACTTCTCTGAGCAGAAAGGGAATAAGGCAAACCAAATTATGTTGCTACAATGCTGGTTGACTTTGAAATTATTTTGAAACCAAACCTGCTTATGATGAAGACCTAATCTGATACTAGTGTGCAAAATGCAGGCATTTTGTGTTTAACAAGGACTATTATTTAAGAGTCAGAATGCCTATAGTTATGGTTGTAGAGATTAGAAGAGCTGATTGCCTTGCAAACTGGATTAAATGCACAGAAAGGAAGTGGCCAGTGTTGAAAGGAGAATTAAAAAGATATAACTAAAGCCTTCAAAAGAAAATCACTATCTTCTTTTGTTGACATGTCAGCAAGGTGTAAGGTTGCCATGACTTTAAATCAGGATAAGATTTCAATGAAAATAATGTATACATCAACCCTTGTTCTCGAATTTTCTTCTTCTCTGGAAAGTGCCAACTTTAACGTGAATATCACTTGAGCTGAAATATGAAAATTAAAGGGTTATGCTTAAAGCCCCTATCCTTCTAATGAAAATTTGAAAAGTGAACTGTTTAGAAATACTTTTATTGTTTTAAGCTTTGATAATTTTGAAAATAATTATCTTTACCTAATAGTCATGGCAAAAAAAAATACATACATTAATCACAGTATTTTTTCTTTTTCCATAGTGCAATCTGAGAACACAACAATATTACATTATTAAGTTTTATTTACTGCTTCTCAGCAGCATTATTACTGTTCTCCAATCTTTAAGAAAAGCACACTGTGAACAAAAATTGTTCCCAGGAGAGAACAGGCAGAGCTCTGACATTTAAGTAATTTTCAAACATCCAGAACCAAGTATATTTTCCATTTAGTACAGTTTGACATTTACAAATCTGTTTAGAATTTTTTGTTTGCATTATTTATTTCCATTTTTATATTTATTTTTCTAGCATGTGCCGTATTTTACCTGCTGTTCTCAGGGAACTGAGTTTGCAGACATGGGTTATTACACCCATGTCTTGGATGCAACACGACGACTTTTCTGTGTTTAAACCAGATTGAATATACTACAGAATAGCTAGTATACAGTAGGAATTCAATTAATGTTTGTAGATATGGGAAAATCTATATATAAACTTGACTTTGAAATGCATTAATTTATGATTTTGCCATTCCTTTTGGAATTCTTCAAATCATTTGAAAGAGTACAGTGGAATGATTCTTCCTCATGGCACTTCGTTTATACATCATTTCTCTTTACAGTTGTAGCATTCACAAAATTTCTCTCTGAAGAAATTTCTTGAATCTGTCTTCATTGCTCGTGTATTTCTAGACAAAAATTTATAAACTCATGTTATACCTTTTAGTCACTACCAGTTCACTTCTCTAAGAATCCCCCTTTTCCTCACCTGGCCTCACGGTGTACGTACACAACAACACACTCTTGACCCCTTTCTCTCTTTGAAAAGTTGACTGCAGTACGATTTGGATTTGAATCAGGAGTTAACATCAGTACAGTAGTGGTTTCTTTCCTTTATCTCTAGCTACACTAGCCAATATAGCTATGGTCCTAAGTCTATGAGGAAATACCAAAGAGAGAAAATGAAACGGAAATAGAGAAAGACAAATGAATAGGCATAAAACAAAGAGAAAGTCAGGAAAGAGAAGTGTGTTTAGAAAGGCAGAAGTAGAGGGACCAAGACAGTGAAAGCATCAGAGACATGGAAGAGAAGCAGCAGTCAATTTTATTTTTAAATTGAGATTTTCCTGAGCAATTATGAAATTTCCCATGTAAGGACGTTCATAGGGAGCTTGGTAGCCAGATACAGAGAAACAGGTAATATTTCCCTCCAGTTATATACTTGGGTATTTGGCCTAATTAGTAGTGGATTGATGAAGGCCCCCCTCAAAAAAACCCCGCATTCTAATCCCTGAAAACAGTGACTGTGACCTTATTGGGGCGGGGGAGGGGGGTGGTCTTTGCAGATATAACTGAGTTAATGATTTTGAGCTAAAATCATCCTGAATTACCCTGATGGGCCTTAAATGTAATGGTGCATGTCCTTGTAAGAGACAGAAGAAGGGAAAAAGCCCCTGTGAAAATGAAAGATTCCCTGTGTGGGGAGGTTTCACTCCCCGACACACACCCACACATGCACACGCACACGTGCACACACACACACTCACACACACGCTCACACACACACACTCTCTCACACACACACACACACCCAGAAACAAAGTCCACAAGGACGGAAGATAACTGAGACTGAGGAGGTGTCTGTAATCTAGAATGCAGACACCACTGCATAATCTTTGCAACCATTTGATATGAACCAATTTAAAGTGGCAACTTCTTGAAGACAATTTGTTCTCTGTTAAATCTGAAAGATCATTTATGAACGATGCATGGGTTCTTCATACACTAAACTAAGTCACTTTATACATTTCTGCCTGAAAAGAAATACGACCATTAATGCTATACAAGATGAGATAATGATAAGTAATACTCGAATTCATAAAGGTGGCACTGAGAATACCTTCCGATATTCTCTTTAGTTCATCAGCTACTTTCACGACAGTTGAGAGCGTTACTGCGAAGTTCGTTTTGAGCCTGACAAAATATATTGTGGTATCGAGAGAATATTTTTTTTAAATGAACAAAACTGGAGTTCTTATTTTCCCTTTGAATTCTGTGTCCAGATTTGACCAGAATCAGTTTGGCTACAGCTGGAAGCGATGAGGAATATGAAGGAAGAGTTAAAACCCTGGGAAATCGTCTTTATCTCTCACTGATTGCAGGAGAGTTAAATTGTGAATTGGCCACAAGAGAGATCTTGTCATGACGACTTACGAATTACAGAAACAGTTTCAGTTTGGGAAATAGACCTCATTAGTCCTAGATTTTACTTGATGTTTTTCCAAGTAACCAAATATCACACTTACACTAAAATGAAGCTCTTGATATTTCTTTCAATAAAAATATATACAAGCACATTACTTTGATTGTAACTGAAAGCTGACAAAAAATATAAGGAAAACAAATGGTCACATTTTTACCTCTTAATCACTGAGTCATAATTAAAGGTATATTCATGGATGATGTTAACTGTGTCAGGATGTTCAGCCTGACTCTCTGCTTCTGCCTCTTGGACCCAGGTCTTTTAGCTCTTTGAGGGGAAAGAAAAACCCTCATTTGCTATTAATATCCATGACTAATTTTTTTATAAGTTTCCAGAAGGCTTTTTTCAAATAGCAAGTTACATATCCTTAGAACTTATAGAAAGTGTTTTAATGTTCATTTATTACAATTTCCTCATTACTGGAGAGCTGGATGGTTGAATTAATGTCTCCAAACCCAAGTTCCAAAACAGAATCTACCTTATCTAAATTAGCATTAAGCCATAACTTCATTATAAGTTAGAATGCAGTAGCATTTTCCATGGCTGTAAAAGCATGTGTATTTGCAAAACAGAAATTCTCTACTCGAAAATATATATGAGAGCAAAATATTTGAAAGAAAAGCATAAGGTAAATAACACAAAGCTTTAAAAAAATTGCCTGGTAATTCAGCAAAAGCTTTATTTTAGCCCACTATTTTCCTGGTACCTCATTAGATTCTGAAGCTCTGCCAGTGAATAAGACATTGTTTCTTCCTTTAAGAAATGTAAAACATCATAGTATATACCGGTGAACATACTTTGTAAACAGACAGAGTTAGATGATGCTATGAAAGAAGAATAAAAGACCATTCATTTCATTCTTGGGAGTTTAGGAAGACAGTCTAGATTTGGCAGCTACATCAAGTCTAGATGAAATGTAGAAGCTAGCTAGAGATACGTAGGAGGGTATTCTCGCAAAGGATGCAAGGTATAAAAAAACAAATACATTGCATATGAAAAGAGTAACAAGTTTACAAGAAACTGCAAGTAAAATTCATCCACTGGAGTTAAATCAAGAAAAAAAAAACCATGTCTTGGCTATTTTAAATAGTGCTGCTATGAACATTGGGGTGCAGGTGTCATTCTGAAGTAGGGTTCCTTCTGGACACATGCCCAGGAGCGGGATTCCTGGGTCATATGGCCAAGTCTATTCCTAGTCTTTTGAGGAATCTCCATACTGTTTTCCACAGTGGCTGCACCAAACTGCATTCCCACCAGCAGTGTAGGAGGGTTGCCTTTTCTCCATGGCCTCTCCAGCATTTGTCATTTGTAGACTTTTGAATCATGGCCATTATGGCTGGTGTGGAGTGATACTTCATTGTAGTTTTGATTTACGTTTCTCTGATAATTAGTGATATTGAGCATTTTTTCATGTGCCTATTGATCATTTGTATTTCTTCCTTGGAGAATTGCTTGTTTAGGTCTCCTGCCCATTTTTGGATTGGGTTGTTTGTTTCTTTCTTATTAAGTCATATGAGCTGCTTATATATTCTGGAGATGAAGCCTTTGTCAATTTCATTGTTTGCAAAATTTTTCTCCCATTCCATAGGTTGTCTTTTTGTTTTACTTATGGTTTCCTTTGCTGTGCAGAAGCTTGTAAGTTTCATTAGGTTCCATTTGTTTATTCTTGCTTTTATTTCTATTGCTTGGGTAGTCTGCCCTAGGAGAACATTTATGAGGTGTATGTGAGATAATGTTTTGCCTATATTTTCTTCTAGGAGGTTTATTATATCTTTTCTTATGTTTAAGTTGTGGTATATTTATACAATGGAATACTTTTCAGCCGTAAAAAAACAACAACATAACACCATTTGCAGCAACATGGATGTTCCTGGAGAATGTCATTCTAAGTGAAGTAAGCCAGAAAGAGAAAGAAAAACACCATATGAGCCATCTCTAAAAAATCTAAAAAAAAAAAAGAACGTAAATACAAAACAGAAACAGACTCATAGACATAGAATACTAACTTGTGGTTGCCAAGGCGGTGGAGGGTGGGAAGGAACAGACTGGGACTTCAAAATTTGTAGACACTGACAGGCATATGCAGAATAGATAAACAAGATTATACTGTATAGCACAGGGAAATATATACAAGATCTTGTGGTAGCTCATGGTGAAAAAAAATGTGACAATGAATAATGTATGCTCATGTATAATTGAAAAATTGTGCTCTACACTGGAATTTGACACAACATTGTAAAATGAATATAACTCAATAAAAAATGTTAAAAAAAAAAAAAAAACCATGGTGGGTATTTTCATGGGCAAAAACAACCACAAACCCACGTGGCAAGCTGCCCCTTTTGTTTCTGTATCATTCAGAGACATATAATTTCCTTTTTCCAGGAGTTTCCACTAACCTTGTTTTGCTATTCCTCTCATTCTTTTCTTTCTTTTTAAAAACATTTTAGATAAGAAAAATCCAATGTTAAAATGGGTTCCAAAAAATTAAAAGAGTACTGAAAGAAAAGAAAAAAGAAAAAAAATTCATAGGAAGTGAGGCTCCAGAGGCAGTGGCTAGTAAGCATGGTTCTTGCATGCTGTTCTAGGAAGTGTGACCTCTGTAGGGTGCAGGTAATGGGTAGCACCGTGCAATCAGAGGGAGGCAGTAAAGTTATCAGTTTTAACTTTTAGGCAGTTCATTTTAAGCAACAATCAATATGAATTCAAAGGAAAAGAGACATTATCACATAAACCTAAAAATTAGATTAGAATGAATGGGCTTAAGGTAAGGGAAAACTTAGAAAAAAATTAAATATTAAGTCATAAACAATTTAGTGGACATATAGTAAAAGAGAAAGGGAAATTTTGGGTTAATTTCCTCTTTTCTTAACTTGAATAAATGAGTAGTGCCATCAGCTGAAGACTATTAAGAAGGAACAGGAGATGATGAATTCATTATTGACACCAAAATTGAAATGTTTAGCAAGATTGAAATGTCTATCACATAAGAGGGTATATGCGTATGAAGCTTGGGAATTCAATCAGGGATGGAGATTTCTGTTTGGCGGGTCATCATTATACAAGGGTAGTGAAAATAATTAGAGAATTGGGATTACTCAAGATGTGGGATGAGATTAGGACTGACTGAAGTCAGAATTTCAGTGAACACCAGAGACTAATGGAAAGGCAAAGAAACTCGAAGACAGAACCGAGACACAGAAAAAAAAAAAAAAATGAGTAAGAAAGAGTTGGAGAATGGGAGATGCTTAAAGAGACAGTCGGGTCACAAAAATCAATCACGCAGAATTTTTGGAAAGTGGTGCATGGTCATCAAGGAAGCATCACTGGAAATAATCCATTGGATTTGGCAGAAGGATGTTTATCGTTGACTTGCCAAGAGCAGTTTCAATGGAGCAAAACAAATATAAAACATATTGTTAGAAAATAAGTGAAGACTTTAATTTTATAAGCGGTGAATTGACACCATTTCTGATCCTGCTGCAAATTCAAGCAAAATAATACTAAGTATTTTTGAGAGCTATAAGACCAAAAAGACAAAGGGGAAAAAAAGACGATAGTACACACAATGTTAATTTTAGAATGTGGAAAGCATGCATGTAAATAGTAATTGACTGTATGTAAGAAAGCCAGAACATGACAGCCTAAAGGATGGCAATAAAAAGCACGATCACTTGTGTTGCAGAACTATTGTAAGTTTCAAGAACTGGCAGTGCAGTAACCTCTGAGTGTACGAGTAACTCTGGGTGTGAAGAAAGGCTAAAAGCAAAAGACCTGTTAAAAGTTTGTTTTCAGCAGTAGGTAGCTTCTGAGATATTTTCCATCAGTCCAAGCAAACAGGCAATTGCTCTTCCTTGAGCTTCTGCAGAATGAAATAAGTTTAATCTCTGGAGGTGTTGAATCACAGATACTGCACAGTGGAGATAAATTTGAACAGTTGAGGTCAAAGATGAGACACACTCCTGAACACCTGAGATACAGTGATTGATAAAGTATGAGTGGTCATACTCCTGCCCCAGTGTTGCCTGGCTCCTTTGCCCTTACTCTGTGGGCAAATGATTGGAGGACCACTTCCCAGAGAAACCTCCCTGAAGAAGAATAGAAAACCATTAATCCTATCTAAAAGAACTTATAATCCACCCCAAATAAACAAAACAAATGTAAGGTTCATGATTTTATATATATATATATATATATAAAATATATAATATATAAATATATATAATGAAGTGTTTCATTATCACTTTAAAAATAGCAAAACATATGTAATATATCTCTCAGATAATAGCAGAAATTTTCAAAAGTTTAAGTCAGAATGACAAAACATTGACTTTATTGCAATTGTCACAAAATCAGAATATCAATAAATGCTGAAATTAATGCTCCCTTTAAATAATATAAAACATTACCTCCCATAGTTCAGACAGCTAAATCTATTTTATTTCACCTAGGAAACGCCTTTCTCTTTTGCCCTTCAGAGCTGGTTCTCCTCAAAGGCAGAGCAGAGTAACCATGCCCTATGATCTATTCTCTAATTTTTCTTTAACAATAGAATCTCTGATTTTTATCTAAGGATCTAACTTTCCATTATATAGACCAAATTTACCATCCTTTTTTCGTCACTAAGGTCTGGCCAACAGGCTGAAAACAGGAGGCTTTGGGGATGGTTAATTTTGTGTGTCAACTTGACTGGTCCACACGTTGCTCAATATTTGATTAAGTATCATTCTGTTGGGTCTGTGAGGGTGTTTCTGCATGAGATTAACATTTGAATTGGTAGACTGTGTAAACAGATTTTCTTTCCCAGTGTAGGTGAACCTCATCTAATCCACTGAAGTCCTGAATCCAGCAAAAGACTGACAAGAAGCAAGAAAGAATTCTGTCTCTGCCTAATGGCCTTCCAGCTGGGACATCGGTCTTCACTAGTCTTCTGCCTTCAGATTCAAATCTCCATTTACACCATCAGCTCTTCTGGTCTTAGATCCTCAGATAACAGATTTGAAACTTCAGCCTCCATAACAGCATGAGCTCATATAGTAAATCTTATAATAAATCTCTTTTATTCATCTATCTATCTATCTATCTATCTATCTATCTATCTATCTATCTATCTATCTCTTTCTGTGTGTGTGTGTGTGTGTACATCCTATTGTTTCTTTCCTCTGGAGAACTGTGACTAATAACAGGCCTTACAGAGCTATAGAGACAAATCTTTAGGAAGAAAAAAAGTCCCACCTTCTCTGTGCTTTATATGGACATGATGGATACAGCTCAAGCAGCCAATCTTTATGTGTTTCAGGCAAGACAAATGCCAAGACAAGTCAGAAGGAATTCGGTAGCTGGTACCCATGAGTGGTACGCCAGCTGGGCTCCTGACCCTAGGGCTTATTTTATGTGGGAGAAAAGTAAAATTCTATCTTATTTAAGACACTGTTATTTTTTTCACCACCCATAAAGAAACCTCATTCTGATATATGTCCCCCAAAATAATCTCATAAAAGCTACTGTTTTTAAATACTTGGTTCAATTATAGTCAAATTCTCTAGGGTATACCTTCCTTAATATGTTCTTTCCAGGCTCCTGGAGGCAGGCTTATTTTCCTATATAAAAGAAAGTGTTAACAAAGCTGCATGATTCACTGAGAGCATAGACTTCATGCCAATGAACTAATTTTTATACTTACAAACAATAAGTAAGTATAAAGATGTAAGGATAAATCAATGATATTTTAAAGTTTGTTTTTTTTAATCTAAAAAATATATTCTCTGTGTGTGTGTATATATGTATATTTGTGTAAGGTGGCTTTTAACCACAACATGAAAAGAAAAGAAAAAGTCACATTTATGTACACACATATTCATATATTCTTGTTTGTTCTTTGTAGATCACCAACATTATATATGGGTCCATTACATTAATGATTGAGTCTAGCTCCTAGGTGTGCAAATTATGTAACATAATGCATCACAGGAAAGGATTCACAGTGGTGACCAAACCAAATGAAAGGAACCCTAGAGCATGGTGATTTAGACAGTGGGGTCTTTGGTCAAGTAGTCAGGATTCAAATCTCAGAAATACCAATTATCTCTGAGCAACTACTGCTTTAACCTCTGTAAGCCTACTTTCAAATGTGTAAAATGGGGGTAAAGACAGTAACCACTAAGCTTGGTTGTCTTGATTGCAAGAGATGATTCATGTAAATAGTTTAGCACAATGCCTGGAATATGATGAGCAGCTAATTATTGTCATCATTAATATCAGTAATGGGATATGTGGCAGACATTTATGTGGACACTTAATACTATGGACCAGAAAGATTGAAAGTCACAGCTAATATTTTTAAAAGTCTGTAGCTAAAGCTCATAAACTTGAGAACCTGATTTGTTCAGCCTTACAAAATCCCAGAAGCCTATGTGATGTGTTCCTACAATTTCTATCATCCTCTCAAGGATTAACTACAAGAAGACAGAGCCACTTACAGAGCAATAGACACAGACGGGGGAGGGACAATAGAATGGAATCTAAAGACTACGTTTTGGAGGCAGATGCTTTCCTATGGGAAATGTTGCTGGGGAGACTGGAGCAGTGACCCAGTTACATGAAAATCACCCAGCAGAAGAGGTCAAGGAGGGTGTCAACCGGAGTTTTTCAAGTAGGTTGAAGAGCTCAAGTTGAATCAGCCTATATACTGCAATGCCCTCACAGCAATGGCCTCTGCAAGAGCTGAATGATGTTTTGGGAAAAGGCCTAAACAGTAACGGTGTAGGACAGGAGTACCAGGGCACCATTCAAGTCTTTATGAGCAGCAAAGGTAGCCACCAAATGCCCTCCACTTCTTTGGGTGGCTTCCCAGCAGTTAAAAATGTTCACTTCTTCCCTTTTTGCTTTATAAATTCGAGCACATTATCACTTACTGTTGAAAACACATGGTAAACCCATTAGGGGAATACCTTCAAATGAACAAAGTATTAGTCCTAACATTAGAATTACAAGAGTGACCCTTATAAATTTGCTAATTACTTTCCCTTCTGTACATATTAGCAATGCCTTTTGTCTACATTTGCATTTACACATGCTTACAACGCACTCGTTTGTGTTATCTGCATTTATAAACGGTTACTTCATGACAGACGTCCTAAATAATTGACAGGTCTCACTCCAGAGAGTACAAATCAACCTATTCACAACCTCTCCCACATGCCACTGAGATGCACGTGACAAAAACAGATCAACTCAAAGATGTGATTCAGGAAGCCAATTGTCAGTTCATATCTGCTGTCGTAAACAGATTTGTCTGGGCAACTTGCCATATGTTTATTCAATCTTCCGTCCTGGTATTCAGTTCTGATTTTCTATTTCTATCATTCAAAGGTGTTGATTCTGTTGTAACTCTGGAACAAACTTGCATATGCTCCACTGTTTAAAAAGTAAATAGGTTGTTTTTCTCTAGGGAAGGACTCTAAGAAGCAAAAATTTAAATAATATTTTGTTCTAATAATAACTGGGGACCAAGAGTGCTGACCATGCTGATCAAAGGCTTAGAGATAAAAAATAACCTTTAATGTTTTCTTTTGATACAACCATAAATGTCATCTCTGATTATTTATTTAATAAATATTTATTAAGAATTCAATAAATTGCTAGACCTTAGGGCTTCTTCAGTGAGCAAGTTACTATATATAATTTATGCCAGGATCTAAATTAATAGATTTCTGAATTAATAGTATATTGAACAGAAATTTTGGGGTTATCCACTAAATGACAAAGTACAGTCTGGGATTCAACAATAAGTAAGGTCATGCCTGTATTCAAGGAGCTAGCAGTGCTGACAGACACTTAGAATGGTAACTGGCAACCGCTATAACAACTTTATGAACAAAGTGACTGAAAACACGTGGGAGGAGGTTTTAACCCCGTATAAGCCAAGGACATTTCCTTGGAGGAGGCAATGCCTAGAATGTGTTCAAAAGCTGAACACAAAACACAGAATTTCTTATTCAGAAATGCCAAATAAGAACACAGAATAAGAAATAATGAAGAGTAGATGGAAGGCCATTGCAAGTAGCAACAGCACATGTGAGGGCCAGAGCTGATGGAGAGCTTGGCTCTTTTCCACACATGGCTGGTCTATGAGGGTGAAGGTGAGGCTGGAGAGGGGACGTGGGGACAAAAGAAGGTTGGTCAACTCCTTCTCAAGGGGCTCTACCTGAGTGGAGAAGCTGAGAATCCCACGCTAAACAGCACACTGAGGACAGCTCATCTTCTCAAAGATACCCTTCCTCCACCTCAATTAATCAAACACAAAGCTGACATGTAAACACTGAGTTAATTGACTGGTTTATAAAGGAAAGTAACTTTCCCAGGGGTCCGCACACTTACGCAAGTAAGAACATTGCATTCTTTCCCGACAGGCTGACCTATAAAGGCAGCCAATCACATTTAGAAGCTTGTTTGGGGAAAGCTGAGTCAAAGCCAAGAGACGTTGAATTGATCCACATATTGGGGGCGTAGGATAATACGACTTGGTTCATTACTTCCCCAATCAGATAATCTTGCCAATGGGGGAAAAATCACATTTCAGAGGCTAATGCCTTTTCTCTCCCTGCAAGGGTGTTTCAGTGGCTTCAGTAACCCTGCTTGTTTTATTTTCCTGAGTCCCGGGCTGTACACTAAGCATTTTGCATACTGTTACCCCCCATAAAATGATGTAGCCAGTATAGGGCTGGGCTAAGATTTAATCCGTTACCTGTGTAACATGCATGTTTCCGTGACCAATAATTTTTCCTTCTCATTGTCATGTCCTTGAATAGCTGGTAGAATCTGGCTTGAATTTGAGAGCTGGTTCTGTCCCTTATTAACTGTGGGACCTTGTTCAAGGTAATTTAGCTCTTTGTTTAGATCCAAATCCTGTCCAGGAAAAGAGAGGGAGAAATATATATATAGATAGATACATGCGCGTACTCACGTGTGTCTGTATTTAGTATGTAGTGGAATACAATTTTCAATAAAAAGTATATGATTGCAGTAATAACTTCAATTACAAACAATTAATTTGCACTTCTTGAGTCCATTCTGCCTTTTTCAAGTTATTTTGCATTTATCGGCTTTGGTCCACTAGGTCCTGCTTTCTTGGTTTATCTTTCAAAGGCAATGCCAAGTCAGAAAGCCTCATTGAAACCCTGACGAGACCGCGTACTGGTAAGAATTAGTGGACTAAAATCTATAAGACCCGATACGTTCACTTGTTCGGAGTGCCCAGATGATGACAATTTTCTCTCCAGGGAAAAGGTAACTTGTGTCTCCCACTGACTCTTCCTAGAGGGAGAATAAGGAGGATTTATAATTGTTTAGTACATTTTTATAAGGTCTTAAACTTCCGTATAAATATAGCTAAGCAATTCTCATAATCTCAAAACTCAAAATGATGTCTATGCAGTAAAACCTACAGAATAAAGCCAGTCATTGTTCCTGGAGTATCAGCCATATTTCAGTATGACTTCCATTTTAACTGCAAGTGTGATAGAGGGGTGGGGAAACTCTCATAAATGGGACACAGTTCAGCACACAAAATAGCAAGAGAAAGTCTGAAAGCTAGTCATGGTCCTACGAGTCTGTGTAGCAATTTGCAAGCCAGCACTTCCCTGTTGTGTAGATAAACTTGGATGCTTGTCAGCAGTTTCAGATCTTTTTTAGAGCAAGAGGAACCATGGTATCTCTTCAAGCTTAAGTAGAAAGCGTTTTATGTCATCTCTAGAGGAATGAAGCATTTTATCGAAAAGGAAGTAACTTTTATTTTCAAGTTTATTGCTATACCACCAAATTTATGGGAGTAACTTTTGGGTAGTACAACGCAGAAGAGAAAAGACGGCATGCATCTGTATCATTCTATGTGGTTTGAGATGTATTTTTAAAAGTGTGTCCACACTATGTTTTGATATTTTATATTGACCTAATTTTACTAAGTTATCATATTTATTCACTTTTTAGCTATCTGAAAATGAGCCCAGAGACTTTTGAAATGAATTCCTAAGAAAAATACTGAATTATTTGGTGTCTATAAATGAAACAGACAATGAAGCACCTCGGCCTTTTGTCACATACATAATCTGATAGATTTGTATTTCAGTTTATTTGTTCCTCTTCCACAAAAGTGGAGAAATTAATTATATTTAGGGATGCTGGAACCTGAAGAAGAAAATGTTTTCTTATATTTATCTTGTGACAGAGTAAAGCTTCTTAAGAAGAATATTATTCACTGTGACTCACCTGGGACAGGTGCAGTGCTAAATACACATCAACTAGAAGGGAACACAGGAAGGTAAAGCTAATATCAAGGCTAAACTGGAGCTCCTCATTATTGGTATTAAATACAATTTTATGTTCATTATAAATTTACGTTCCTATGAGTATATGTCACTCTCTTTCTCATTGTTTTACTTTTCACACTTCAAGAAAAGCTTGAATTTTATATCTATTTTGCATTTGATGTTATTGAAAGATTTTACCTGAAACATTCAAGGAAGGCAATCCTTGTTAAAAATGAGGATCCTTTTCCTAAATTTGTTCTCAATTTTAATAAGCTGCCATGCCATTTCCAGTTCAGCGTATAAAGTCAATTTAGAAACCATGAAATATTTAAATTAGTGGCCCTTACTTGTTCAGTGACCACATCTCTTTGTTTCACACCTGACAAGAGACCTGAGCTCCCAAGAACTTGTGCTGCCCAAGGTCACAGAGATGGTCATGAAATTGAATTAGCCTTATTATCTAGAGTTTAGAAACAGAGACCTCTGCCTCCAGCTACTGCATTGCACTGTTTGGATTCTGCTTCTCTCCTCAAACAAGCCCAGCAGTGCAAGGAGTTTGCGAGGGGTTAGGGATTTAATTAGTTGCAATTTTTCATCTGTGATTTAATGCTTATGTGAGCAGTAAGCCCACCGAGAGTCCATCTGTTCTTTAGGATGTAAGTAACTAGGAGAGCCTCTCACCCTAGGAAAGAGCCCCTCTCACACTTTCCCAAGCAACAAGTATTTCAGTCCACAGATACGGTATTAAGCATCGATTCCTCACCACGGCAATGGTTGATCAGCTCTTGGCGACTTTGGACTTGTGAGCTGCCTGAAGGCTGGGACTCTCTCTTACTCATCTTTGTGTTAGACCAATGCTTTCTCTCAGTGCATCTAGGAGTAGATTAATTACATTGAATGGAACTGAATCCTTAGCTGAAGTTGGCTCTAAAGACTGGTACCGCTATGCAGTAGAATGAAATATTTGCTGTAGAAAAGACCTTGCAGACCAATTGTTTACTCTACAGCTAAGAAGACGAATGCCCCCTCCCCAACTAAGATTTAGTCCCAGATCACAGCAGAACTATGACTTGGAACAAAGCCACTGTGTTTGTTGTATGAACAAAGCATTTGCTTAAACCTTGACTTTGCTCTGGTCTCTTTTAGAGTCATTGTTTGCTGACACGTGCCGTTGGATAATTTCTTTCTCTTACATTCATGTTCTTCCTTTATCTTTTCTCAGAAAGGCGTACACTTCATTAGCATTGTCAGCTGTTCTGGCTGCTTCTGCTGTGGTTTTATTTGAACTTCAGCTTCAGTGCATCATTAAAGTCGTTTTCTGGTCTCCCCTACTTGACTCGTCCGAGGTCTACACAAAGAGAAGTTGTATTTCTTTTACCCTAGATCATTCTGAGCTTTACCCAGTCCTCCAATCTATTTTATTCCAAGTAAAATCAATACAGTGAAAGTCCAAATTATGACAAAAGGAAGACTTCTAATGCTTCCTTTGCAGTAAACAAATATCTGCTCTGTACCTATACACACGTCCTCGAACTATTTCAGTATTTCATAGAAGGGAGATTTCATATAATGAAGAGCAAATCAATGTGACTTTGCTCCAACAACAGACACAAGTGACGGTTCCCAGCAGGGCTATGAGACTTCACCTCACAGAAGTTCCTTCTATTTTTAGTTCTCATAATTAATACCAACCATTTTTTAACAAGAATCTCTAATTATATCCTTTAATGGATGATTCTAGAATGCTGAAGACAATTATAGGTGTCAATACAAAACAAATTTGGAAAAACAAGACTCCTTTTTTTCCTGCTGAAGAGAAGTAGACAGTCTTCTTCAACTATGCAAAATCTATATCCAGTTTCTAAGTGTATTTGGGATCTCCTCCCCCTTACTGAATAATTCTCTAAGTTCTCATTTCACTCTCATTGTCTAAAAAAAAGTCAAAATTATGGCATGAGCAAGGATTATGAGGCTAGGTTGCAGAGGCAAACAGAAGAATTTCAATGGCTTGGCACAATAGGAGATTTTTCATTGTTCAAGCTATGGTTGCCATGAGTGTGAGAGACTGTGTAATGGATCTGTCCTCCATGCAGTGGTTCAACAATCCTCGGGCTTTGATCTCCTGCCATGTCTGTTGCAACTCACACTTCCATCACTGAAATGGCAGAAGAAGAGATGGTTGGAGGGTTCTGTATCAGGATTTAAATTCTTCGGGCCATGATGACCCATGGAAGTGTCACTAGGAAGTGTCACTCTTTTATATCTGGATGGTGAGGAGAATTGCATGTAGATTAGCATGATAAATTCTGATCACATAATAAAACAGTGACTGAAAATAGCTAAGTGGAAATCACAAATCCACACATGGTAGCATTTTTTTCCTAGACTTACATTGTTTTCTAAATCATCCACAACCAATAATATCTGCCAACAATTTCTGACATGCCTTCAGGGAGTATGCAATCCTTCTCCTTTAAATGGGAGATTGTCATTATGAATTTCTAAGAAGAGAATGGTGGAGATTGGGGAATATAAGAATTAATAAGTGTATAAATGCAAGTGCTGAAAAGCGTGAGTTATAATTGATATCCCTGATTTCAAGGGGAACTGATTTAACATCTTTTACATCACAGTTCTAAACATATTGGATATACTATTAATTTCATATTCTAAGTCTGAGGAGTTTATATGGCCAACCTCTTGGATGATAATTGACAGCATATCTTCATTAAGTCTGAAAAATGGAGAATCCACTACAGGGAATCATTTTTTTGCAGAATTGGTGAGAGATAAAATTTTTTTCATCTTTTTTTTTTTTATAGAAATATAGTCAGTTACCATGTATCAATTTCTGGTGTACAGCATCATGTCCCAATCATACATACATATACATGCATTCATTTTCATATTATTTTCATTAAAGGATATTACAAGATACTAAATATAGTTCCTTGTGTTTTATAGAAGAAATTTGTGTTTGATTTATTTTTATATATAGTGGTTAACATATGCGCATCTCAAACTCCCAAATTTATCCCTTCCCACCCCCTTTCCCCTGGTAAGCATAAGATTGTTTGCTATGTCTGGGAGTCTGTTTTTGTTTTGTAGATGAGTTCATTAGTGTCCTCTGTTTTCTTTCTCTCTCTCTCTTTTTTTTTTTTTTAGATTCCAGTAGAAGTGATATCATATGGTATTTTTCTTTCTCTTTCTGGTTTACCTCACTTAGACTGATGATCTCCTGGTCTATTAATGTTGCTGCAAATAGAATTATTTTATTCTTTCTTATGGCTGAGTAGTACTTCATTGTGTAAGTACACCACAACTTCTTTATCCAGTCATCTGTCAATGAGCATTTAGGTTATTTTCATGTCTTGGCTATTGTATATAGTGCTACTATGAACATTGGGGTGCATGTATTTTTTTCCAATTAGAGTTCCCTCCACATATATGCCCAGGAATGAGATTGATGGATCATATAGTAAGTCAATTTTTAGTTTTTGGAGGAATCTCCATACTGTTTTCCATAAAGGCTGCACCAGACTATATTCTCACCAGTAGTATAGGAGGGCTCCCTTTTCTCCACACACTCTCCAGCATTTATCTTTGGTGGACTTAATGATGGCCATTCTGACTGATGTGAGGTGATATCTCATTGTAGTTTTGATTTGCATTTCTCTGATAATTAGTGATAACTACAAAACATTGATTAAAGTTATTAAAGGTGACTTAACAAAATGGAAAGATATCCCATGCTCTTGGATTGGAAAAATCAATATTGTTAAAATGGCCATACTGCCCAAGGAAATCTACAGATTCAATCAGATCCCTATCAAATTACCCATCACATTTTTCACAGAACTAGAACAAATTATCCTAAAATTTATATGGAATCACAAAAGACCCAGAATTGCCAAAGCATTACTGAAGTAAAGAATGAAGCAGAAGGAATAATCCTCCCAGACTTCAGACAATGCTACAGAGCTACAGTAATCAAAACAGTGTGGTGATGGCACAAAAACAGACACATGGGTCAACAGGTCAGAATAGAGAGCCCAGAAATAAACCCACAGACTTATGGTCAATTAATCTTCAACAAGTGAGTCAAGAATATAAAATGGAGAAAAGACTGTCTCTTCAGCACATGGTGTTGGGAAAACAGGACAGCTGCATTTAAATTAATAAAATTAGAATACTCCCTTACACCATACACAAAAATAAACTCAGAATGGATTAAAGATTTAAATATAAGACAAAACACTATAAACCTCCTAGAAAAAAAAAAAACAGGCAAAATATTCTCTGACATATATTTTAGCTATGTTCTCCTAGGGCAGTTCACCCAGGCAATAGAAATAAAAGCAAAAATAAACAAATGGAACCTAATTAAACTACAAGCTTTTGCACAGCAAAGGAAACCATAAGCAAAACAAAAAAGACAAACTATAGAATGGGAGAAAATATTTGGAAATGATGCAACTGACAAAGGTTTAATTTCCAGAATATATAAACATCTCATACAACTCAATAACAGAAAAACAAACACCCCAATCCAAAAATGGGCAAATGACCTAAACAAGCAATTCTCCAATATATGTTTTAAATATAATCCTTATCTAGGACTTATCTATTGTACAATATTGAGTGTATTGTGCTTATGAAGATTACATTAACGTTACCTTGGGAAAGTAGGACTATAAGTCAAAAATCTCCTTGGCATCCTCTGGAATGCCTATTTAAATCCATGTAGATGAGAGATTGAAAGCAATAATACTGGATATTTAAAGCGTGCAGAAATGTTCAAATAATTATACAAAAACCTAGGCTTTACATCTATTCAATTTTAAATAAGCATTTCAAATACAAACAAATGTCATACATAAAGGCTTATTTTTTCATAATTGTATAAGTCTACTATTCTGTTATAAATTTGGGATTGCCATTAAATCAATATGATAAACCAATGCAAATTGTGTTTTTATAAAATAAAAATATTTTTAAAAAATCTAAAAAGTGCTTTAATGTCATTTTATTGGGGTTTCTCACCTAGTAATTGGGAAAAATTTTTTTCTGGATTTAGTTTAGTTGAGTCGAACTTTTTTGCAATAAAAAAATGTAGGCTATATCTGCTACACACATTTTTTTTAATTAAAAATATTTAAGAAAAATCTTATTTCCTAAACTATTTATACTTTTTTTTCTGGTTTGTTGTTTATGTGAGATCATTTTTTCTATAAAGAACGCAAGCCTGTATTGCAATAATCATGAAGGTGAGTTTTGCTTTGAGTGTATTTTCTGTTTCTAACTCTAATATTGAGAGCTGAGTGGGTCAATCATAGTCATTTTCTCTGATGTTCACAGGATGCTTTCTACTGATACACATGGTTTATGCATTTCCTGACCACTGCTCAAATGTGCGACCCTTATATCTCAAGTTCAACAATGCAAACTAAACGTAAGTTTTAAAGTTATGATTCTTTTAAACATCAAATTGAAAAAAAATTATAAAGAATGATAATAATCAGACTGAGCTGCAAAGGACTATAGCTCTTGAGCCCCTGTCCTTGTGTTTGCTAGTCCCCAAATGTGAGCTTATAAACTGGGCCACCAGACCTTAGAAACTCTTTGACGTCAGCTTCACAATGCATACGTCATATATCAGAATATTTATTTTTTTATTTACTGTTATGTTGGGGAGACCCAGTGGATATTTCTAGTGTTCCTTTTAGTAATATGAATGATATTCAAGAACTGGGGCTTTCCTCGGTGTTTATAATTTAAATGAGAAAGCAAAATGTATAACACAAAATAACCACAAGATATTTTAAATGTAAATGGTATGAAAATTGAAAGTCAGACAGTGGTTTATGTGGAATGGAATTAGAGCAAATTATTTGAAGGACGTCTGTCTAATTTATGAGTTTTAGTTTTTTAACAATTTGAAATACAGAAAGCATTCATGCCTATGTCAGAAAAAATACTGACAGGCAAGCAAAGAAATCCCTTGTAGCTCTCATCCATAATCATAATTGCTATTTTGAAAATAAATCCTTAGCATACAGACACAGACTATATAAACTATACACACACACACACACACACACACACATATATACATATAAAACTATAAATATGTATATACTTGCCCTCTGGTTTTGAAAAATGGAGTTGTATTATATTTATCTATAGGCTGCTTTTTACTTTATTGTATTGTCCACAGAAATAATACACATCTGTGTTGTGTTGGTCTCAGCCTATTGATAGCAATGCTGTTGACTAGAAATGCCTGAGGCACTTGCCTGGGCGCATACTGCTTGTAGCACCCCCCACCACCACCACCCCAGATATTCCCCAAATTGGAGCCAATACTGTGGCTGGACCAGCCCTTGTGGTTCTTACTGTGATTGCCGGGCATAGCTAAACCACAACTATCAGGTAGCTTGAAAAATCAAGATGTATTACCCACAGATCTTGAAGGGAACATGGCATTCCCAGAGGCCACACAGAGATGCTGCTGTGGGGAGAGAAAGAGAGGGAGTGTGGACCTGGGGCTCTGCCTCTATTAGGATCCAGGGTGGGGGGTTCACAGTTTCACAGTTTCTCTCTTTATTGGCCAATTTAAAGCACAAGAGAGGGAATTAGGGTGCAGAAAGGGAAGAGCAGGATCACGTAGATGGTTAGTTCTCTAGGTTACCAAGGGTCTTCTAAAAGGAGAACTGCATGGGTCGGAGTGGCCTGGTTTCTTGTCTAGTTATTTTGCTGGTAGCTGTATCATCTAGTTGGCAATGTGATTATTCCAGATGGATCTCTTTGAAAATGGATGTCTCAGGAGTCAAAAGTTTCATTTCAGGCACTTACAGTACAATCTATGACATAAATTTTAGTAACTGAATATAGTCTATTATGTGGATGAACCACAACTTAAAATGTCCTATAACTGAATGTCAACAATACTTACTTTGGTTTTACCATTATAAACAACTCTTAAGTGAATGTCTTAATACCTAAGTTTGTCTTCTTGTACGTTTATTTCCTTAGAACAAATTTCTGCGAGTAAATATCTGTCTCAAAAAGTCTGTTCATATTTAAGATTTCAAAGTATTGACAAAGAATATTCTAGAAAGACTGTAAAAATGACACCTCCACCAGTGTATAAAATTTTGTTTTACCATACTTTCTCATACATTAATTAAATTATTAGCAATATTACAATATTTAATTTAAAAAGTGAAAATGACTTTTGTCATTGTAATCTATCTGTCATTTTTTTCTGATAAGGTTGAGCAATATTTTTCATTTTTAACAGCCCATTTCTATCTCATTCCAGCAAAAGTATAATCCACAACATACAGTAGTTACTTTGTAAACACTGGTTTGCTTCCTTTCATTCAGTTTTTGCAAATAAATAATAGAAAGATAAATTTAATACAATAGCCAACAAAATTCCAATGGGGTTGTATGGAGAAGCTGTAGAAAGAGATTCTGAAACTGAATATGAGAACAAAATTTTATAAATATTTGATTAAATTTTAATGGCAGTATTTGTATCACAGTCCACTGAGAAAGAATATTTATTTACTAGATATCATCTTGGAAACTTTAAGCAGGATCCAAGTCACAGTATATACAGTAATAAACCTAGATGGATTAAAGGCCTAATTGTGAAAGATAAAGCTATAAAATTAATGAAGAAAATCTGCGACAATGTTCTTGTGAACTTGATTGGGAATTACATCTTAAACAAGACTTAGAAAAGGTACAAATAATAACAGTAAATTTGACAGTTTTTTCAATTAAAATTAAGAAATGATCTTCAACAAAGAACACTACAGACAGAGAGTAGATCGATTCAGTCAGTAAAGGTATTTGCAACAGTTAAAGTTGCCTAAAATGTAATATCTAGAAAATGTAAAGAGCTTCTTTCCTTCAGTAAGAGATGGACAAAAGACCTAATAGCAAAAGGGGAAAAATCAATGTTTGAGAAACTTACCAAAAGAGATTCGGAAATGACTAGATGGTACATGAAGACGTTTTCAGTCTCACTAGCCATCAGAGAAGTACAACCCACAGTGAAGAAGGACCACTCACATCCTCTAGAACAGCAAATACAGAACATCAGGTAGCATCTAATACTGACCAGGACATACAGTCACAAAAACCTTCATGTGCTGCAAATAAGAATATAAAGTAATTCCAGTCACTTTATAAATCTAAAATATAGTAATCAAGTGATATAAATACTTGTATAATGTATAATTCAGTAGTTATACATCAGGTTACAAATCAGAGAGATTCTATGTTATGCTTTCTGGTATTTGTCCTGATGATAAGCAATTGGAGCATCAGTAAAAGGCTGGATAATGGAGTATGCTTCAATATTGAGAAGATTCGAATATGGCAATTCAGGTATATTTTTTTAAATGTTGGGTGGATTTGAAAAAGGAAAGCGAGCAAGATTTATAACACAAAATACCACTTCTATAATAATTTAAGTAAACAAATGAGTCATATACAGATAAAATAATATATTCACATGTATTTAAGAATAAATTATTTTGTTTGTGTAAGAAAATATGTCAATACATTATATCAGTATGCATTGTGGGAAGAACAAGTAAAGATGAATGGGAGATATGTCATTAGATTAAAATAAAGATTCGGAAAGAATGGTAATGTGAGATGAACTGAAGGATATGATAAAGTGACTGAGAATCTAAATTACAATAAAAGTTAAGAAAATTTAGACAGAAAGTAAAGAAAAATAAAAACTAAGCAACTTTAAGTCACTTGGAAACTTTTGTACGTTTGTTTCCTCAGTTAATAACAGTTAAAGCACAAACTCCTTCATCCGGCCATGAAGGTTGTCTACTCTGAGTCATTAATCTACCTTGCCTCACTTTTTGTTTTAACCTTAATTTTTACCAGTTATAACTGACAGAAACAAAACCAAAATGAATTAGGATATGCCTAGTATTATTTTCTGTATAAAACTAGTTTCAAATGATCAGAGTGTGCTAGCTAGCTCAGTTCTGCCTCCTTCTTTTTCTCTCATCTCTCCAACTCCTTCCTTCTAGGGCCTATGAATTACACAGTTGGGAAGAATCTGGCTTCGTTTGTAGGTTGGCTCTATCCTTAGATCAGTCTGTCTGTGAAAGGAATAAACCACCTCCCGGTGTAATGATTTCAACCTTGTGCTTGGGGAGTGCATTGAGGGTCACCAGGACAGACTGGTCTACCAAAACTGCAGAGGCTAGGGAGAAACAGGTTTTCTTGGCCAAAAGAAAAACACATCACAGAGAGCTGCAGTAAGCAACATTAGGCATATAGAGGTTAAGTGTTGAAGGATTGCGGATGGGGCATGAATGACATTTGCTACAAGTTACTCCTTGAAAGACTCAGTGGTATTGCACATGTCCCACTCTGTCGTATAACTGAAATTTCAAGAGACCTGACCAGTTACAATTTCTAGATATACAAAAACAAACACCTTAAAATAACAGAGGATCCCTAATACTCTGAGCTAGAACTTATTTTGGACTAGGTTACTTCCAATCAAGTTTAACACTGGCCGTGGAAGCACTAAGATAGGCTCCTGTAAATCTTTGAGATCCAGTTACATCTTATTATTTGCCTCAAATAATCAGAGTATATTATAGTTCTCCAGAAAAACAGAACCAATAGGAGATCTGCAGTCAGCAAGCTGTCACAAGACCCAGGAAAGCCAATGTTGTAGTTCTAGTCCAATTCTGAGGGCCTGGGAAACAGAAGATCTGATGGTGTAATTTCCAGTCTAAAATTGAGCAGGCTCAAGACCAGGCTCAAGGTCAGTCCTTCAGTTCAAGTCCAAAGGCAGGAAAAGATAAACTACAGGAGTCCAGCAGGAGGCGTTCCCTCATTTGTGGGAAGCTCAGCCTTTTTGATATTTTCAGATCTTCAACTGATTAGATGAGGCTCACTCACATTTGAGAGAGTATTCTGCTTTACTCAGTCTGTTAATGTAAATATTGATTTTGTTCAAAAATGTCCTCACAGACATATCCAGAATAATGTTTGACCAATCTTGACAACATATAACCCAGCCCAGCTGACATATAAAACCAACCATCACATAAGGTCAATTAACCTTGTTGATATTAACTGATTTCTGTCTACTAGGTTAAAGAATCTAAAATAAGCAAGTGGTGGTCATAGTTTAGATTTAATGGAACCCTAGTTGTGTATGTCCTCTCATATTAGAATCAGAAATTCTAGTCCAGGGAAGCCTAAAATTACGGAGATGGGAAGCATACATTTCCAAGTGGGTCACTGATAATGATGATGAGAGATGACTCTCCCAGTTCTTCTGCTTGGTTCCTTCACCCATGGATCCCAACTATCAGGTAGAAATCACCATATTTTGTCACAATTACACAGAACATGATCACCAAAGTGTCATTTAAATTGTGCCTTCCAGGCCATGCCAACGTTTATCAGTCTGGACATTTCTGGGTAGTCTGGTATATGGTATGACTAGTGGATTCCATGATTATTAATAACTGCCATTCTTCCTCTGCTGTAAAGTGAATCTGCAGAACGCTACGTGAGATCCTGTAACAATAGTTCAGATATTGTGTGAGAACTCAGGCCGAGATACTGTTGGCCTGCCTCCATTCATTCAACCCCACTGATACGTCTTTTCAATGAGAACAAATCGTTGGAAGGAATTGCACCCTCCAAAGTAGAAATGGCAAAAAGAATCAACTTGCCACTGGGGGTGGATCTTCTAAAAAATGGTACAACATCAAGAGCTCAGTGTGAGTTTATGTTGCCAACAGTCTGGACATTCAGCAATGTCACAAGCTATTTTATCCTTGGTCACAGCCTGTGATAAAGGACCACACCCAGCCTGCATCTGCAGCATTGTGGCTATTATGTTCACAGGCCCAACAGTGAAAACACTGACGTAGCCCAAAACAGAGACTCACTGAATTCCAGTAGATCAATCATTCTACTCAAGTAGTTGTTCAATGCCTTCCGTGCACTGGATTTTTTTTTTTTTTGGTGGATATTACATGAGAAATAAATATTTACACAATTTCTATCCACTCTTCTAGGTCCACTGCATACTTCTGTCTCAGATTGCTTTGCTTTCAGTCTTCTAATCTTACTCGTTCCCTAAATAACTAGGGAAGCCAGTGGTTAGGGGTTTGTCAATACCTTGGTCCAGGCTATTCGACCCTCTCCAGCACGTTGATGACTAGATGTACTGCTCAAAGCTCTGCCACAGAGACTTCTCACTGTCCATCGCTGGCCGAAAAGTTGCTTCAAGGACTCTCTCTGGTATTTCTGGCTTATCTGCCTGCAAGTGGAGTGTCTTCATTGATCAGGAAAAAAATAAAAATCCCTCGGGTGTACAATCACAGGTAATCTCAGTCCCCAGTATAATCTTATAGAGTTAATTTCCAGGGGGATACTGACAGGATACTAGTAACCTCTGCTTAATCAGGCAAAATCGTCATCCTGCCTGTCTCTAATTTATCTCATAAGTGATCCTTACTCTCAGGAAAGCTTTAAACTTGAAGTGAAATATCAGTATCCTACCCATCCTTAATCTCTGTCTTCATAATCTGTTCAATCTAATGATTGCCTCACTAGATTGAATTGCCCTTCTTTAAAATCAATGACTATTTTACATTCTTTCTCTAATGCCACTTAAAATAGTGTG
Organism: Camelus ferus; assembly: GCF_009834535.1. Classification (NCBI taxonomy): domain Eukaryota; kingdom Metazoa; phylum Chordata; class Mammalia; order Artiodactyla; family Camelidae; genus Camelus; species Camelus ferus. The sequence goes on from NC_045705.1 coordinate 911,826, forward strand.
GTTATAGGTATTTTTTTCAACTACATCATAAAAATTACCAGTCATGCTTTTATTGCAAATAAACCATGAACACAGGGATTATTTCTTATGCATGTCAGCATTTCACATGGTTCAAATACCAGGTACAAAGTAGTTCCTCATTAAGTATATATTTTTTGAACTATAATTGAATCGAATAATTTTACCTTTTCAATCCTTCAGATAACAATGAAAATGTCAAGTGCAGAATAAGTGAAATTATCTGTTGAATTGAGTTGCGTTAATAATCCTGAGCTACATTTTTCTTTCTATCTCAGACTTTGAGTTTAACTTTAGATTCTCTTTTAGATTCTCATATCCACAAAAAAAAAAAACAAATCTAGAAAATTGTTTATTTGGAAGTTTTATCACAGATAGATAAAAGTTGATATAACTCTGGGCCTCCTGAAAGTAAGTGCTGCTGCCTTTCTAAGCCAAATGGTCTGGGGTCTTGTTTTCCCTGTGCAGGACCCCTGGTATGGGGAGCCTGACATCCGTCTCTGACCTCTCACTCCTTAGGGAAATAATTTCAATTTCTACAATTGAAATTATTATCTCATTTGTGGATCACTCACCCAAGTGTATGTGTCTTGACTATATTGTGACTCTACCCCACCTAACTTATCTCTTTGTGGCTCCTTATGAAATATTTGGTCATAAAAGATGCTTTCTGTTAGGTTCTGGTCTTTTACAACTTAACTGTTTTTTCTGCAAATAGTTGTGATTTTTGTGTGGTGAGAAGAGATGAGCTCAAAGTGTTTCTACTCTGTCATCTAGGCCAATCTCTCCTATATTCATTGTTTCTTATCTGTACTTGTCATTCATCTAATTACCTATAGTCATCATCTGTGATGTCATTTTTTTCCTCCCATCTCAGGGAAAAACCTTAAACAATTAATCGCAAGCTGTCCTCCATAACCAAACAATCTCTTGTATACTCTTCAAAGAAATTTTATGGCCATGGCAGCTCAATCATGACTTTTTCTCTACAGTATGTGGAAAGAGAAGCTTCAGATTAACCAATTTATCCAATGTTACAAAATATTTTAATAGCACAGTCAAGATCAGATATTCCATTTTCATCCCCATTTATGACTGTTTTTTTAGTCTTCTGCAGCTTGCTCAATGTCTAAAAAATTGGTGTTCACTAAATCATATATTTTGTTGATGAATAAAATAATAAAAATAAGTAAGTCTCAGAAGCCCTACTCAATTGTTTAATTATGTTTTATTTCTCTTTCATTTTACAAATACTACATCCAACATAGGATGTTACTTAATATTCTGCAAGTAAAAGAATGAAAAACAAAGTAGTTTAGTTAGCTACAAATTGAGTTGCTTTTATATCAGGAGGTTTTCATGACATCTATCATGGTGCAGAAAAAAATATATTTGGATTTTAGATTTTTTAATTAAAACAATACCATGCATTGTTTAAAAAGTCAAACAGTTCAAAAAAGCTTCAATTAAAACATAGTACTCCTCACCTTCTCTGCATGATCCACTTCTGCTACCCCAAGCAAGCATTCTGATTTCTTCTTGGTTGTTTTTCCTAACGTTTAATTAAATAGTTCTGTTTGCAGAAAAATGTTTGCTTTACAGTTCATCCTTTTAAAGTTTATACTTTTGTATTTTAAAATTTACAGTGAAATGTACAGTATCATAGGACATGTAACTATAATTTATAAATATATACATATTGAAGGCATCTTCAAAATCGTGGTCTAGCCTGGGAACATGAACCTTTCTTAATCACAGTTATCAGGTAGATATTTACCTAGGAATCTGATAGGCGCTGAAAGAACGTTTATTTTTTTTTATCTTCCACAGAAAAGCTACAATTCCTCTGCAAGTATAGTCAGAAGGAACTTAGGAAATTCGTATCAGGATTTCTTTACTAAGTTTTCACACCTTGTCTTGTGAACATCTTAATTCAACTGAAACAACATAAATATAAAATAGAAACTAGGGTTTGAAATTGAATTTCTAGCAAATGCACTTACCTTTAAGCCAAATGAGCATCGGTACTAATTCTCACCCAAAGGCTTTCTTTTATCTTTAATTTAGTTCCCTTCACAAACTCTGGGCAGTGTGAGTTAGAGTAATGAATGAGACTGGGCAGAAGCCATGAAGCCAAAGGTGAACGGGCAATTGTTAATGGCATAATTACTCAAAATTATTTTGCATGGAATGTGTGCAGCCTTGTTTTCCTCCAGTCTGTTGAACTTCATTTTATCACATGCAGTTTTCTAGTATGAAATTTGATTTTCAAATATTTTCACTGAAGAGGACACCTTCCTTTTGTATCCTTTTTTGAATTATCAATCATTTAATGGAAAATTTACAAAAGAAACCTCATTTTAAAGAAAATGTATCTTTTTAAAATAAGAATTTGCATTATCCTATCAATCACTTGCCATTTCATTTCCAAATGATTATAAACAATCTTACCAGTAATGATGGTCTTAGAGTTAAGTACAGACTAGCAAATCAGCTTACATGACCTTTCATGCTGTCTTCTCCAAGCTGGGTGGTTATTAGTCTCATTAATTTACTGTTCTCAGTGTTACCACCTTTACAATTCTGGATAGCTTAAATAAAATCAGTTAACTGACTTTCTCAGAATGTACATTTTTGAACGTTTAATCTTTTTTCTCACTAATAATGTAAACACATATTTCTGTTTTAAGAGAATTTTAGAAAATGCAGTTCATTGGAACAAATGAGTCCCAATTCAAAGACAAATACTTTCATTGCGTTATTTTTTTTAAACATTTTTTTTTATTGAGTTATAGTCATTTTACAACGTTGTGTCAATTTCCAGTGTAGAGCACAATTTTTCACTTATACATGAACATACATATATTCATTGTCACATTTTTTTTTGCTGTGAGCTCACACTTTTATTGTGTTCCTATATTTCCCTCAAGTGTATTTTTATTAAATATCACTAGATAGCAGTGTGGCTTATCTTAATTTTTTTTCCTACAATTCATTTTTTCCCCTGTCTTTTAGTATAATTTTGTAGGATAATTTCCCTCTGCGTAGTGTTTTTATATTTCAGCCTAAGAGCATTCCTAGGCCTTTTCCATTTTATTTTCTGATTATAATCTTATTCCTTGTAAGTGGTTTCTGCCAGTGCAGATTATCTCTAGGTTTCCTAGCCATTTTACTACACTAGCATTAACTTAAAAAAAAAAATTTGTATTGAAGTATAGTCAGTTACAATGTTTTGTCAATTTCTGGTGTACAGCACAATACTTCAGTCATATAGGAACATATATATATTCTTTTCCATATTTTTTCACCATAAGTTACTACAAGATATTGAATATAGTTCCCTGTGTTATACAGTATAAACATGATGTTTATCTATATTATATATATTAGTTAGTATCTGCAAATCTTGAGCTCCCCATTAATCCCTTCCCACCCCCTTCCTCCCTGGTAACCATAAGTGCTCCTATGTTGAGTGCTTTTACATTTATAAATGTCTTATCTTCTTGTTGGATTGACCTTTTTATTATTATGCAATTCCACTCTTTGTCTTTTATTGGCATCTTTGTTTTAAAGTCTATTTTGTCTGTATTTTAAAAAAATTGTATTGAAGTATAGCTTATTTACAACATTGTGTTAGTTTCTAGTGATTCATCTAGACCTGTATATTCTGTTTTACATTTTTTTATTATAGGTTATCATCTTGTTAATTATGTTCTGGCTGTTTTTGCAGTTCCTCTGTTTCTTCCCCTTTGTTTTCCTGTTGCATTAAGATTCTTTTCTTTAGTGTAAATGTTTAGGTTCATTTCACATTTTCTTTTGTATATTTACTGTACGGTTTTTCATTGTGGTTACCACGAACCTTACATATAACATCCTACGAAAATGTCGTTCTGTTTTAAATAGGTAACAACTTAAACTTGAACACATTTGGAAGATTTATCTTTTTACAACCCCTCATTTTATACTTCTGATGACGTATTTTACAACTTTTTATTTTATGTATCTCTCAACTAAGTATTGTAATTTTAGTTAATTTTACTACTTAGTTAGTTTAACCTTTATGATGGCTTTATAAGGAATTACCCACTACCTTTATTATATATTTACTTTTTCCAGTAAGATTTTTACTTTTATATGCTTTATTATTATTAATTAGTGCCACTTCTTTCCAGCTTAAATAAGTCCCTTTAACATTTACTGTAGGGCTGATTTACTGGTGATAAACTCCTTTAGTTTCTGCTCATCTGGAAAACTCTCAATCACTCCTTCAATTCTGAATGTTGGATAGCCTTGCAGGATAGCGAATTCGTGGTTGAAAGTTTTTGTTTTTTGTTTTCTTTTCAGCACTTTGAATATGCTATGCCACTTCCTTCTGATCTGACCTGTAAAGTTTCTGATGAAAAATACTGATAGCCTTATTGAGGGGTCACAAGTGGTTATTCTCTTGCTGCTTTTAAGATTCTCTCTTTATCCTTAACTTTTAACATTTTAATTATAACGTGTCTGGATGTGATGTGTGTCTCTCTGGGTCTCATCTTATTTGGAACTCTCTGCTGCCTAGACATAAATGTCTGTTTCCCTCCTCAAATTAAGAAAGTTTTCATCTACTATTTCTTCAGATAATGTTTATGGCCCTTTCTCTCTCTCTCTTCTCCTTCTGAGACAACTGGAACACGACTGTTATTCCACCTGATGTTGTCTCAAAGGTACTTTAAGGTAGCTTCACTTTTTTAATTCTTTTCTTTTTCTTTTTCTTTTTTTTTTTTTTTTTCATTTTGTTGCTCTGTTTGGGTGAGTTCCATTGCTTTGTTTATTTGCTCTTCTACCTCATCTAACCTCGTGTTGAATCCCTTTATCATATTTTTCAGTTCAGTTATAACTTCTGTTTTGTTGTTGTTGTTTACTTTCTTATATTTTATCTTTGTTGAAGTTCTTACTTTGTTTGCCCATTCTTCTCCTGAGTTTGGTTAACATCTTTATGACTATTGTTGTAAACTCTTTATCAGGTAGTTTGTTTGCTTTATGCAATTCTCCCTCCAAGGTTTTTGTCTTGTTCTTCTAATTGGAACATATTCCTGTGTCTCCTCATTTTGCCTAATCCCCTGTGTTTGTTTCTATGCATTAAGTAACAACTATCTCTCTCAGTCTGAAAAGAGTGCTCTTATGTAGGAGATGTCCCATGGGACTCAGAACTGCAATTCCACCTGGCCACCAGAGTCAGGAGCTCAAGGGGTTTTCTTTTTAGGGATTGCATGTGATCTATTGTGGTGGGTCTGTGGCTGCTGCTGTGGGGCATTGGTGGCAGGGCAGGCCCCTGGAATGGCTTGTCCATAGCTGCTGCTCATGTTGGTGTGTGTGGTTATCATCCAGTCAACTGTGAAGCCTGGTTGAGTCTCAAAGGTGGTTAGGGCTCTCAATGCAGTCCATAAATTGATGCTAATAGGCAGGAGAGAGAATTTCAAAACGGCATCTACCAGTGCTATCATCAGCAGAGCCTGAGATCACAAAAATGGCTCTTATGACTCTTGACAGTGCCTCTGTCCCCAGGGAGTGTCCCAACTGGTTCCTGCTTATCCAGAAGATTCTTCAAGATTAGAAAGTGGGTCCCAACTTATCTATGGTCCACATGCCTTTTAATTTGGTGTTCTTGTGCTGTTTTTTTGGTTGAGTGAGTCTGGATGTGAGTCTATTGAGAGTGGGGTTTTTGTTCCCTGCCACTCTATAATTTCCCCGAATATATTCCCTGTTGGCTTTCAAAACCAGGTGGCTTTTTGCGGGGTCATCTCTACCATGCAGGATCTAAGCATCAGGGTGCTTGATGTGGAGGTCAAATCCCCTGCTCTCCAGGGAAAATAGCTGTACTCTTGTAATCCCTCCCATCTGAGGGTTGCCATGGATGGAATTTGAGCCTTTTTGCCTTGGTGAGTCCATCTCTCTGCTTCTCCTACCCACCCATATACTGTCCTTTAACCCTTTGTTGTGGAGACTCTATTAAATCCAGGTTTCAGGTCCCTTTCAGAGGGAATTATTCCATATGTAGTTGTAGATTTGCTGTGTCCATGGAAGGAAGTGAGTTCAAGATCTTCCTAAGCCACTGTCTTGAACCCTGTCCTAACATCTACTCTTTAAAACACATCTACCTCTCTGTTAACTATTTCTTAAAGAATATTCATGTATTAGTATATCTGACTTCCAAAAACTCAAATGATAGTTGTTCTCACAGAAAATTATTTTTACCTTATTATTCTGACTTGATGTCTTAATCAATCAAGATTCAATGATTCCTTAATGAAAATCCAAGTAAGTTATTTTGTGGATATCAACAAGCTGATTCTAAAGGTTATATAAAAATGCAAAGACCCAAAATAGCCAACACAACATTGAAGCAGAAGAACAAAATTGGGTGACTGACACTGCCTGACTTTCTATGAAACTACAATAAATCAAGTTAATATTGGCAAAAAATAAACAAATAAATCAAAAGAACAGAACAGAGATCCAAGAAATAGACCCCGTAAATACAGTCAACTCATCTTTGACAAAGAAGCAAGGGCATTATAATGGATCAAAGATAAGTCTTTTCAACAAATAGCAGTGGAACAAATGCAAAAAAATAAATCTAGGTACAGATTTTCACACAAATTAACTTAAAATGGATCAGAGGACTTAAATGTAGAATGCAGAACTATATAACTCCTAGAAGATCACATAGGAACAAACCTAGAGGACCTTGGGTATGACAAAGAGCTTTAAGATATAAAATCAGGGCATGACTCATAATCTGAACAATTGATAAGCTAGATTTCATTTAAATTAAAAACTTCTGCTCTGTGAAAGTCAATGTCATAGACTGAAAGAAAATATTTGCTAAAGATGCATCTGGTAAAGTTGCTATCTAAAACGTACAAAGAATTGTTACCAACTTTAAGAAAACAAACAACACAATTAAAAAGGGTTCAAAGATCTGAACAGACAACTCATCAAAGAATATATACACATAGAAAGTATGCTCTCAAATATTTGTTATTCTGTGAAGACTTGTAACTAAAAGTCAAGAGTAAAATAATCACCAAGAAAACAAAAGAAAGACAAGGTAACATTCTAGACCTTGAATTAAGGGAGCTTGCTGATGATGCCCACATGGCAGCCTATTTTTGGTAACTCACACAAACACTGTCAGGTGTTTTTCTAAGCATTGGCAGTTTTTAGAACACTGCTGAGCACTGACACTGTGAGGTTATAAATTAAGATCACCAAGGACTGGGGAGACTTCATGGATGAGGTGATTCCTAGACTGAATCCAAAAGGAAGGATGAGACAAGGGGGCTAGGAAGTTAGGACAAGCTTCCCAGGCAGGTGCAACAGTGTGAGGCTTCAAACCTGCCTCAGTAGGAAAATGATGGTGCTATTGGCTGAAGTTTCAAAGTCTAAAGAGGAAGACAGTGGTGTTGCAGAAGATGAACAATTTGGAATAATTTGCTTCCTCTCTTCCGCCACCAACTCTATGCTAGTAGTTTATAAATTGCTTCCCCTTGAGTCCGTGGATGGGTTTATAATAACCCACTTATTTGATTATCCAATTTTCTCATCAATCCCTCAAAATAGCATTCTCTACAGGTTCAAAATCCCTTATCTCTTGCTCGTTCTTTGCCAGGATTTATGGAATGAAATTGTCACAGGTGGGTTCCAAGTAATATCACATAGACTAGAAACATCTTAGAATGCCTGGTGGAGGGGGATGTGTGTGTGTTGGGTGGGGGATGGTTAGTAACAGCACTTCACAGGATTGGCCAATGTCTGTGTTTTAACCCAAGGATTTCCACTTGGAGCAGCTCCTATTATTTAACTGGTCAGTTAGTCAACAATATTGGCTGATCATAGAGGCCCAACATTTATGCAGGAGGTTATTTTTAGTTCTGTTATTTCTCGATCTCTAGCGCCTTCAAAAAATTACTACCACCTGTCAGCTTTGAGGCACCCTGAGACCTAGACCTTTTCCCACAAGTAAAAGATATCGCGCAAGAAAACTCTCAAAAAAAAAGAAAGAAAGAAAGAAAGAAAAAGAAACAGAATTTCAGAGACCCGAGCTCAAATCTGAATATCACCACTCTCTAGTCATGGAAATTGGGAGACTTGCTTTATCTCTCTCAGATTTATCTTCTGTAAATTTGGAAGAATAATTCCTACACAATAGATTTACAGCTAAGATTAAATTGAATACAGATACAAAAACGATGCAAGATTCCATAAACATCATGGAGCTGTGATTTTAAAGTAGTATTCTGTCATTCTCTTTTTAAATGAAGATAGGCAACCCTTGTGTGAACTGGCAATAAGCCTCAGTTCCTTCTAACATGGCCTCTCTGCTGAATCACAGCTGTTGGGTGCTGAGGAATATATATAATAATCAGGATGCTGTTGAGAGATGTTTAACCAGAAAAAAACAAATTATGCAGTCTCTGCATTTAAACATCTCTGACTTGCTCAAGTCCTCACCTCTAAGGTGGGGAACTTTGTCAGCGTAGCCCAAACACATTCAGAGAACTGATGCCAAAAGTTCTCACGGTGGCATGAAAGTGTTCGCTTATGCTCCTCTGCCAACTGCTTAATTGCACATTGGCATACATTGTGTTTTATCATAATAAGACCGCTAATTATCTTTCACTTCTGTAACACAGAGGGTGCGTGAGCCAATTATTTGAAATATATAGATATGACTTCCACTGCCTTTCTTGCCTCCAGGAAGGCAGAAACTCAGCTCTTGAGTAGTTTTGGGGTCCATGATTTGTATATGGTTGCCTACGGAATTCCACCCCCCCCCCTTGACTTTTTGTCCAAGGAAAGAACCACTTAGAGATTGAGGAATTTCCAAAATGTTATTTCCAATGGAAATTGGGCTAAAGTAATACAACATCTTTGAGCAGAAAACTAACCTCCGCTTATTCTAGCATTATTAGATGGAGAAAGTTTTCTGCTACCTGAAGACAGGATCGAATTACTTGATATTGATTAGATGTTTGCTTTCCTTAAGGAAATAAGCAAATAATTCTTGTAATCGATTAGAAACCTTTTAAAAAATCAAATTTGACATAAATTTGTTAATATTAGTAAAAAAAAATCAGCATTGTGTTTGAAATGCCACCAATTTTTCATGACAAAAATTTTAGGGATGATTTAAATTTAAGCATTTTATTTACTCTGAGGAATCTAAGCAGCAAATAAACATCCATTGTCTTTGTCTTAAAAGTAAAATATTTCTCAGATTTACTGATGCAACAAGCCTAGTCTGAAATCACTTCAGTTAAAGAAACATTCATTCCCCTACACACGTTTTGAGGACGTTTAACTCAACAAAATACATTGGTCCTCATTTCTGTACTAATAACTGTTATCACGTGACAGGGCAGATGTCATATTCAAAAGTTACTTGAAATTAAATGCTTCTAGCATTCTCTTTGTGTCATCATTTTTTCATAGGTGTGTTGTGAGTTTTTTAGCACTCAGTCCCCTTTTTTTCTTTTTTACCAATCATGATTCAAGGATTTATTAAGTCATACATGCAAAGCATACTGCTAATTGCATTAGCAAAAGATCAGTGTAAGAACACTCCACAATTCTACAACTGTCCATTTAGAAAATGTTGGTCTAGTGGTTGAAAGGTCCAAGTTCATATTGTCACCAGTGGGTAAGTTGTACAGAACATCATTAGCATGACCACGGCATTTACAGGAACTCACAGACCCAAAGGAACATCCTTAAGGTAAGGACAGGGTGTGTGTGTGCACACAGGTGAGGCTAGAGGAGGCTCAGTCGAGGTGCAGTGTCAGTGATCTGGCAAGGCAGTGATGGTAAGGAGGTTTATACTTAAAGAATAAATGAAGTATTTTAAAAGCTGTAAAGCTGCAGCACATGACTTTTATGCCTCGTTACTTGAAACCTAAGGAAACAGCTTATTATTATCTCTGATTAAAGTAACATGAAAACAGGAATGTGCCTTTACTGATCTACCAAAATTTTTTCTAATGCACATTTTGATAGGTTTTATAATGCAAGGAGGCATATTACTCATTAAGAAGGGGTTCTGTAAGAAAAGCACTTACTAAGTGAGCAAACATGGCCAGGTCAAAGATGAATTAAACGCCGAATTTCAGAAGGGATGGGCAGGTTTAGAAAAAGGAAAAACTTAAGAAAACTTACTGATCATACTGATCTTTCTTCATCACCTACTGCATTTGACAGAATTTAACCTTTAACCTTTTAAAAGTTTTACCCTTGATACTTTTAATAGTTTAACCATTATGTATACATTTAGGGTAAATTACTCTCCACTTCGTATTTTGTCAAAGTACTGTCTTCGTTCTTTGATCACAAGTGTTCCACCCACTCCGCCCAGTGCACCTACGGCCAGAGCAGAATACTTCATGAGAGGGGAAACACGTGAGTAAGAGATCTGTTCAAAACCTCATACTATTTTTTTTAACTTACTATGAAATCTAAAAAAAACTGATCCAAAGAGTTGAGTTGTTACACTCACTCATTATGACATACAGCGCAATGGTGGGCAATGAACATGGGTCGATAAATTATGACGCATTAAATGCCAACACTTCATGAAGGAGGCTGGCTCCTCTTACCTGAACCTAGTTAGAAAGTGTTTGCATTTCCTAAGCTCAGCAGCCACTGTCTTCTTAAAGACAGAGATCTTTAAACAGTTTAGTGCTTGGTGTTAGCCCAGCAACGCAACTTCGTCCATAAGGTATCTGAGCGAGAATAGGGGCTTTTGAAAAACGAGGCTTTAAGAAAGCTTGTCAGTTTAGGGCTAACCTTTAAGAGAATGTGAAAGTTTGAATTTTTACACTTCACACAAAGAAAACTTCAAAATTACTGATTGGTTCAAAATGGTGTGGTAGAAAAGCTCTAATCTGTAACAAAAACTTGGCCTTGGGTGTGAAAGCTCCACATTTTGAGCAAAGTCCTACAAAGCCTCCCAGGGGACCAGACAGGGTAGGAGAGAGGCCGGGACGTTTACAACAGCAGGCATCTTCCTTTCCTCTTCGCGATGGGAAGTGGGCAGAGAGCCACGTGCTGGAACAGCTACACCAGACACTGTCTTGAGGCCTCCATGCAAGAGTGGGAAGCATTCCAGGTATTCTACATCACCGACCTCCTTGGCCACGGCTACACCCTGTAGTACCGTAGCACTGGCAGAGTAGTTGTCAAAGACAGCGGGGATGCGTTGGTCGTATAACTGATGAGTGGGCAAGGTTTACCGCCAGCTCCATTTCCCATCACCACACACCTGGTGGTCTGCGTCTGGGCCACTTCCCGGCCAGCAGTGGCACCAGGCGCAGAGGTGAGAAGTGGCAAGCTCGGGCTGGGCAAGTGCGCACCTATGGGCGATGGGGTGCAGGGTGCCGGGGCCGCCATCCACTTTGCTTTGCCCTTGACCAATGAGAAGCAGGAGCCCAGCAGCAGGAACAACCCAAAACTGGGGAAAAAAAATGCAGAGGAAAAAAAAAAAAAAAAAACACAAACCCTTCAGCCTTTTTTTCGACAGAGATGTGATGCTGTTATTTTGAAGAGTTGATTAACAAGAAATGTTACCAAAATACTGACTATCTTGATGGCACTGGTTAGCAGGGGCCAAACTGGTACCCCATCTCACACCTCACTTTGTTCTCAGAGCTTCCTTAATTGCCTGGGCTTTATACACTCATTGTGCTAAACTTTAGGAATGAATTACTTTAGGCCACAATCCCTGTATTTCCTTGACCAAAGGATGACAACAATTAAAAAATCTTCAGCCTGCAATAATAGTAAATACAAAGTAATTACTAAAAATATATATAGAATAGCCAATTTTCCTATTTTACTAAAATCACAAAGAAACAAAATGATTTTGGTTTGAAAGAGGTAAATTCAACCCATGAAAGGACTTTTCTGATTATGTGGTTGGGTGGTAGACACTGGAACAGGTACAAAGGCAATCTGCGACCTCCCGTAGTGACCTGTCTAAGGTTAGCCCTGTGAACTAGATGGTCACTTCACGCCTTTTTATAGTCTGTGGATTTACTAAGGAAAACCATTCACTAACCCCATTAATTCTGTAGAACACTGGAGAGGGTTGAGCTACGGTATGCTTTTATACCTAAAAATTAGATTTTTTTAAAAGCTAAGTGATCTGTGTCACCCTGCCCCACCACTTGCCAACCCTCATGGTGGCTAGGATGGTTTTACCGTGATAACCATAATTAATTCAAAAGGGAAGCAAGGGGTAACAAATAAATGTTTTCACTGCGAAGACCCTGACTTAAGCTAAATAAACTGTAAGAGCCTCTCTTTGCAGCATCCCCTTATCTTTTCCTAATGCCACCTCTTTCTTCACCTTCCTGGAAACTACCAATCATTCAGAAGGTTCCACGGTTAATACGTGCTCGGATGTTGATTTCAGCTACCATCTCTGAAAGCATGAGATCTTTCCTGATTTCATCTCCACGTGGGGAAAGACAAACAAACAAACAGAAGAGCAGCTACCTTCCTGGACATTCACCTCTGAGAACGTTGCTTCTGAATAATTTATCTAGTAACACACTTTAAGTCATTTTGAATCACGTGAAAGTTCCCTGAGCTCTGGTGGAAACACCGGTGATCCTTGGAGATTCATCTACATACCCACAGTTAGAGAAGCCGGTCCCATCCCAAAGCACTGGCTTTCACAGAGTGCATGAATGTATGAGGCCTCAAAGGAGACGTAATTACAGTGTCTATTCATTTCTGAGAGGAGCAGCTCCAAACTGAGCACCGAAACTCTTCATCACCAAAACCTGACTCAATTGCCCACTCATACATTCACCCATATTTCTATTGCATTATTTGCTTATTTGTTTTTATTGATTTGTGGAGATATTCTATATATTAACCATTGTCCACTACAGATGTTTCAAATCTTTTTTTTTTCTTGTCTGACTCTTTAACTTCATTTCATTGTAGTAAATATTTGATGTAGATTTAGCCTAATTTATCAATATTGTATTTTATTACTTGGGCTTTTAATATAGTGTTTAAAAAGACTTCTTTTTACTCAAGTCATAAAAAAGTTTTATGTTTTCTACTAGACCTTTATTTTTTCAATTTGAAGAGATATTGAAACTTTAATGTTCAATAAATAAAATAAAGTTGCAAGTAATAACTGTAGGATAACGTTTATAAAAGTTTTAAAAAAGGCTTTAGACATATACTACCTACACTCAGTAAAAATATTAAAATATAGCCAGGAAGGCACATAGCAAAACCAAGATTGTGGCTGCTTCTGAGACAACAGAGAGCCCACCAGCAGAAAGAGAATTGCCACTTTTTTTTTCATAAACATGGTTTAAATAAAGCATGACAATGTATTAACATTTGCTAGTTCCAGATAGTGGAGAGATAACAAATCTTTATTGTACTTTCTGTATTTTCCTTATTAAAATTCCTATTAAAAATGTTGAAAGGAAACGTTTAGGAAATCTGCCATATTTAAGCCTGACTTACTTTCTCGCTGTGCCTGTAATTTGATAAATAACACACCCAGAAGGGCTTATATGATAGGAAACATCACGGTAATTACAACAGTAGCAATAAGACTATTTTTTAGCATATGCTATTTGACAGGTCTCAAACTTTATGCATGCATAGTATCATTTAATCTGATACTGTGAGGTATATGTTATTTGTTATATACATATGACATTTTATAAATAAAGAAATTCCAAGTTGAGAAAGATCAAGTAGTTCAGTGTCAAAAAACTAGCGATTCTGGAAGAATCTGAAAATGGACCAATAGAGCTTGCCTTACACGTGAGTGTGGAATACAGACATTCTATAACTAACCCCCAAAGATGTTGTATCTTAATCCTGCGAACTTTGCATCTGATGGAATGTCACTCCTGTGATTATGTTCTTGTATGGCACAGCTGACGTTAATACAGGGAGAGTATCTGAGTGGGGCTAACTTAATCACATGAGTTTAAAAGCAGAGAGTGTTCCCCGGCTGGTGGCAGAAGGGGTGGGCAAAAAGATTAGCAGACTGAGAAGACCTCACTTTGTTGTCCCTGGCTTGAAGATGGAGGGGACCACATGAGAAGGCCAGCCTCTATGAGCAGGAAGTGGCCTCCAGATGGTAGCCAGCAAGGACCAAGGAACTCAGATCTGTGCCCACAAGGACATGGACTATGCCAAGGACTTGAATAAGCTTGAAAACCTGTTCTTTCCTCAGATCTTTAGATAAGAGCCCAGCCTTGCTGCCCCATGATTTCACAGAGAACACAGCCAGATCCACCTGGAATTCTGATGTATAGAAGAGGAAGACATTGATAAGCGTAATCTTAAAGTACTAAATTTGTAAAAACTTGTTATAGCAACACTAGAATACAGTCTGTATCTTTAACTAGTATGTGACATTAAGCCCTTATATATATATTAACTCCCCAAAAGTCTGTCCATTAATGTTTAAATTAAACTTCAAAAGTTATGCCACCATCATCACTAATATAAATATTGCTAACTACCATTATGATTACTAAAATGAAGGCTACTACCACTATTGCTAAAAAATGATAAAAATAATAATTTCATGCATATATACATACCAAGAGCTAGCCAGGCCCCAATGATAAAAATTGTGATCTAATAGGTCTGAATAGACATGGGAATCTGCATGTTTACACACTTCTAAGTTAATACTATCGTATTGTCAAGATTGAGGAACCAATGGGCTATGTACCATTATAGACTGAATTCTGCTCTGCCAAAATCAGTATGCTGAAGCCTTAACCCCCAGTAACGCAGAACGGATTGTATTTGAATATTGGGCATTTTAAAGAGGTAATTAAAGCCAACTGGGTCATCCAGGTTCTAGTAATGAAGGGTCCCAACTTAATATGATGGTGTCCTTATAAGAAAAGGAAATTCGGACACACAGATAGAGACACCAGGGATGCACAATGCACAAAGGAAAGATCATATGGGGAAGCAGCAAGAAGGCAAGCCAAAAAGAAAGGCCCCAAAAAGCAAGAAAAGCAAACCTGTCGCCGTTTTGATCTTGGATTTCTGGCCTCCAGAATTGTGAGAAAATAAATCCCTGTTGTTTGGGCAACTTAATATGTTGTTTTTTGTTGTCTTGGGGCCTCATTTTATAGTGGACGTGATGGAAGCTCAGGAAAGTTTAAGTAACCCCCCAAGGTTACACATCGAGGTATCACTGTCGGAGTGGGGGTTCATCACTGGTTTGTTTGGTTTGTTTTGCTTTCAGAATCTAAGCAACATGTTTTACCCATTCTTTGCCACAATCCAAATTTCCTACAGATAAAGCATTGATCATGTATGCAGATAAATAAAAATGTCATGTTTCTAATCTTTTTTTTTTTTAATCCAGGAGCAGAAGTTAATTGTGAAGTTTCCAAGACTGACAAGCACAGAAAGACAATATTTTATGCACAAACTAGGTGAAATATAACAAATTCTGTTTAGTTATTTTATTTTGGAAATACAGGCTGGTCAGGCCTTATATGAAATGATGAAAACAGAATAGAAACTATAAATAATAATACTAATTTCTTAAAAGAGTCAATTAATTTCAAAATTAGAATTGAGTTAATATAACTTGGATAAAAAGTTAAGATAATTGAAGGAAAATCATGTATGTGAGATGAGAAATTTATTTTTAATTTTTAAAAGAAATTATTTGAAAGAGACAATTTAAAAAGTTCCATGTCTACAATGCCACTTTGCTGTCATGATATTCTAGCCTCAATCAGATAAGTTTCTTTGGACATAGTACTATATTCAACTAAGACTTTATTTTTAGATACAAATAACTGCATTGTTAATATTAATGACAAAAACTTTTTTATATTACAAGCAAAAATACAAGTCTTTTTTTGATCAGCTTTAGCTGTAACTATAGATAATATTCTCATTATTATAAGCTTATGTTCAAGGTCTATGATTAGAGCCCCCTTGAAACAAGTAGTGACAAACACAGGAAAACCTGAGATCACAGGTGACTCAACAGAGAATAAAAGTCAAGAGATAATATGATTTTAGAAGCAAATGGCTAAAAGGAAAATGCTTTTACAGTTCATTAACAGGCAAATAAAAGAGAGGAAAAATAGGCCTGATTTTATGTAAAAATTAAAAAAATAGCACTATATACTGTTTGCTAATACAATCACATGGTTCATTTAGGAAAAATTAAAAAAAAAAAATCCGCTACTCGTTTCAAGGAACAGACTCATGAGACATGATTATGAAGCTAATTTTGAAATGCAATCAGTTTACATAAGACAGCCATGTTCATTGCATTTTTGCCACTAAACATAGAAAATCTGACTCTGGGTTCTTTGTCTATTACATATAATTACATAATACAATGGCTAGAATACACATTCCAGTCAAGATCACAATGAGCCCATTCCTCTTTAATGCCTCTAATGTGCCTAGGTTTGCAAACTGATATCCGTAGTCTAAAAATGAAAGGCAGTGGTATTTGAAACTGCCTTTAAAGTACATGTAAAATTCACCATGAAGAGAAGAAAAAGGTATTACCAAGATTTTTTTTCTCATTTACAGGCTGCCATAAAATTCTATTATTTGGGGGAAATTACCCATTTTCTTTCTTCCCACTCTGCCTTCTGTGTGTCATTTTTAGCTTTATCGAAGCACTTTATCTAGGAGAGCCACAAGCATCCTTTGAACTAAATCTCTTCAAGGCTTCACTACATAAATTAGAAGTAATGAGGAAACTTCAGAGATAATAGAATCATAAAAAAACTGGAAATGTTTGGAATATATGAGTCAGTATTTGCTTGTAGAATAGAACATAATGAGTCTTGTGGGAATGAGTAGTTTATAACAGGAAATGAAAAGACTGAAAGGGAGAGTTGGAGGATCAGAGGAAGAGTCACTGGCCAATCTGACAGATGAACTAGTGCACGTAGTTAAACTGGAGCTTGCAGATATATGTGAGAAACCAATCAGGTTGTGCCTCAAAGTAAAACTGTGAAAGGGAAGACGTGGCAAGATCTAAGGGAAGATATCGTAAGTACCACATCTCTGTGTCAAGGATCTGGTATGGTGGACCCGAAGCCAATGTTGGACAATAGGGCTGCTAATAGGGAAGACAAACTGGAGACAGAGCAAAAGAAAGTAAAATTAAGCTGGGATGGGACATCCCAGGCTCCTCTGTATCTGTCCATCGTTGTACCCAACCGCCATGTTCTTCTGAGACTAATAATTGCTCTTCCACTCACTTTACTGTAACTCACAAGCATTCAGGGAAGGGGACTTGGGGAAAACGTATGGTTCACAGCCTTCATCAAGTTGACATGGCGCAATCCTTCACTACAAAGGAAGAGATAGTGGCTAGATTAGATCTTAACATATGGCCAAAGGAACTCACGGATATTGGTAAATTAGCTTAACACTGTTTGTGAAACCTATAAAATTATAGTTAGGTAGAGAACTAGATATACATCTAGAACTTGGTATATGAATGTATATTTTCCTTGGGAGATGTTTTAAAGCTTTTCTTAGGTTATATAAAACAGTTGAGGTACAAATAAAAACATTTTTTTCTAAAACAACCCTTTTCACAAATATGAAATCTATCATTTGCCTAATCTTGCATAACTTATTGGTGAAAAATTCATTTTTCTCATCTAACATTTTATTTTTATGGCATGCATACAATGAAGTATCCAGGAGTTTAAAATGAAAAGAAAGCTATTTTTCTGCCTTTAAAAAATAAAAATAGATAAAATAGTAGGAACACTTACATGCAAATTTTATAAGAATAAAAAAGTATAAATATATTTATACAAGTATCTGTGAATAATAATATATATCAAAAAGAGATCATATTTAGAGGTAATATTTAGTATTTTTCAATTGTCAGAAATTACAACAACATGGCTTAATCTTAAGGGCATTATGCTAAGTGAAATAAGTTAGACACAAAAAGACAAATACTGTATGATCTCCCTTATATGTGGAATCTAAAAAAAAAATCAAATTTAACAAAAAAAGATCAGATTTGTGGTTATCAGAAGCAGGTGTGTAGTGGGTGGGGGAACTGGATCAAGGTGGTTCAAAGATACAAACCTCCAGTTACAAGATAAATAAGTGATGACTTAGTGAGCACTGATGTGTGGTGTGTTTAAAAAGTTAAGAGAGCTAAGAAAGTAAGCCAAGGTCCCAAAAGTTCTCATCACAAGGAAATATTGTTTTTTTCTTTTTTTCTTATCTCTATGAAATGATGAATATTAACTAAAATGGTTGTGGTTATCATTTCACGATATATGTACAAGTCATGATGCTGTACACCTTAAACTTATACATTGCTATGTATCAATTGTATCTTAATAAAACCAAAAGAAAAGATTAAATAAAATAATATGTGAACTTGAACCCTACAGATGTTTAAAAAAGAAGAAATCTGGAATATGTAACAACATGGACATAGCTTGAGGACATACTGTTAAGTAAGTAACATGAGCCAATAACAGAAGAACAAACACTGCACGATTGTACACACTTAGGCACCTAACACAGTCTCACAGAAACAGAGGAGAGTGGTGGTTGCCAGGTCCTGAGGGGGAAAGACAAAAAGGTGAGTTGCTAATAAACATGCATAAAGTCTCAGTTATGCAAGACAGGTAAGTTCTAGAAAGCCACTGTACGTTATCCCTGAAGTTAACAGTACTGTATTGTACACTTAAAACGTTATTATTGGGGTAGATCTCACATTGAGTGTTCTTACCACAATAAAAATATACTTAGGGAAAAAAATTAGTCTGGACTTGCACCATTTTGACAATGGCATTTGAAGTAGTGAGGACAGTGGGTGCAAAGATTGTAGCAGAAAGAAGAGCATTGTTTTATTTATATATATATATATATATATAAAATAATATATATATGAAACATATATATAGCATACATACATATATCATATATAACATATATTATATATTTGTATTAGCCTGCATATAAAATCTAAGGGAGAAAGAATGCTTAAATCAGAAGTTGAGAAGTAGAACAAAAATATCTCTCACTACTGTACAAATTACACATCTGTTGTTCTGCCTGTAACAATACACAGTTTAGAATATCTATGGAAAATTTAAATGGCATTAAGTAGGGGTTGCATGTTATCAGTTCATTTGATACTCATACGAATATAGAAAAATAGTACAGTGCTAAATATTTGGACTCTGGAATCAGACAGATATGGTTTAAATCCTGGCTCCATGATTTAGTAGATAAGAGAAACAGGCAATTTACAACAAAAGTTTTTTTCCCAGAATTTTATTATGTATTTACATTGGATGAGTACATTAACCTCTTTAGTATTCAGTTTTCCAAGAATATAAAGCACTCTCACCTAGATAAAATATGTGAAGCTATTATAAAAAATTAATAGTGCATATAGTATTATTAATTAGTTTATGCTTTAATTTTCTAGCCAGAGGGAATAGTATACGTTAAGACATTGAGGTGAGAATTTGGGTTATTTAAGGAACAGAAATTAGGCTAACTTCAATGGACAATAGTGGTAAAGAGGAAGAATGCTAAAAAATAAGGCAGAGACACAAGCAGAATCCAGCTCATGTGTAGACTGAATTAGTAATTTAAAAAACTAAAAGTGCTCACAAAGAAATTCCCCAAACCAGATGGAGTCACTAGTGAATTCAACCAAATATTTAAAGAACTAACAGCAATCTGTCACCAACACTTCCAAAAACAGAGACAAATGAATAATTTTCCAATTCGTTCTATGAAGTCAGTTGTATCCTAATACTAAAACCAGGCAAAGATATCACAAGAAAAGAAAACTACATACATGTTAAAAATCCTGAAGAAAATACTAGTAACAGAAATCTACTCATTTATTAAGAGGATATATTAAAAAAAAAAGCAATGTATCTTAGTAACACAAGATTGGTTCAACATGTGTCACTCAACCAATATAATGCACATTATTAAGATAAAATACAAAGCCACATGACCATGTTAATAGACATAGAAAAGACTTTTGACAAAACCCAACATAAGACTAAAGGTTTCTCTTTAATATTAAGAAAAGGCCAAAGATGTTTGCTTTCACCGTTTCTATTCAACACTGCACACGAGGTTTTGTCTAGGGTAATTTGGCAAGAAAATAAAATAAAAGGCCCCCATATTTTAAATACAGCAATAATTTCCAAATTTATGTACACTTTCAACATGATCCTTACCAAAACTCCCCCTTCCGTTTTTGCAAAACTTGTCAAGCTGTTCCTAAGAGTCACAGGAAAATACGAAGAATCCAGAATAGTCAAAACATTTTTGAAAAAGAACAAAGGTATAGAATTCACAATTCCTGATTTCAAATCTGCAACAATCAAGACTGTGTAGTATTGGCATAAGAATAGGCATGTAGATTAATGGACAAGAATTGAGAATCTTAAAATAAACCCATACATCTATGGTAAGTAGATTGTCAACAAGTGCCTCAAGACAATTGAATGGGGGAAAGATTGTCTTTGTAACCAAAGGTGCTGGGACAACCAGATATCAAGATATAATAGAATGAATTTGGATGCCTACCTCAAATCATCCACAAAAATTAACTCAAAATGAGTCAAAGATTTAAATGCAAAAGCCAGAACTGGAAAATTGTTGGGAGAAAGCCCAGGGGTAAATATTCATGACTTGAATTTGCCAACAAAGGAAAATATAGATTAATTGGACTTCATCACAATTAAGAAATCTTTCTTGCTTCAAAGGACACTATCAAGAAGGTGAAAAGACAATCCAGAGAATGGAAGGAAATATTTGCAAATCACATATCTGTGAAGTACCTAGTACTCAGAATATAGATAGAACTCTTTAAATTCAACAATAAAAATAATAACTAAATTCAAAATGAACATAGTATATGGGTTGACATTTCTTCAAAGATTATACACAGCTGACCAATAAGTACATGAAAAGATGCTCAATACTATTTGTCATTAGAAAAATGCAAATCAAAACCACAATGAAATATTACTTTGCAGAAATTAGAATGGCTATAATAGAAATAGACAATTACAAGTGTCAGTGAGAATGTGGAGAAATTGGAACCCTAATACTTTGCTCATGGGAGTGTAAAATAATGCTGTCACTTGGAAAAATTTTGACAATTCCATAAAAAGTTAAATGTACAGTCCAAATGATCAAATGATTTCACAGGCATATAACTAAAAGAATTTAAAACATAATTCCCACAAAAATGTATACACAAATGTTATAGCAGCTTTATTCATATTAGCCAAAAAGTGAAAACAACCCAAATGTCCATCAGCCGCTGAATGGATAAACAAAACGGGTATATTCCTATAGTGAAATTTTATTCAGACATCAAACGGAGTGAAGTACTGATGCATGCTGAAATATGGATGAACGGTGAAACTCTTATGACAAATGGAAGGTCCCAGATGGGGAATGTATTGCACGATTCCAGTTACATAAAATTTCCAGTGTAGGCAAATTCATAGAGACAGGAAGTAGATTAGTTTAGTGGTTGCCAGAGGCTGGCAAGAAGGGGGAAGTGGGGAGTGACTGGTCATAGTTATGGTGTTTCTTTTGAAGATAATGAAAATGTTCTGGAATTAGATATAGGTGGTGGTTTCACCACCTTGTCAATATATTAATAGTCTTTGAGTTGTACACTTTAAAATAGTGAATGCATTTTATCTCAGTTAAAAAGAATCAACGAGAAGGGTGAAAAAGGACATTTGTACCCCAGACACCCCCTCTCTTTGCCAGGTTCAAACTGACTTGCCAACTCCATCCATTTCCCCAATCCTCTCAACTCTCTACGGAGCATCCACCATGCTTGCAAAGCCTTTGATGAATCTAATTAAGACCAGTCTACCTACACTTCAGGTTTCTCCAGGAAGTTTATAGAAAAAAAGTCTCAAGAAAGCTTTCATTTCCATAATTTAGTTCACATAACAAGCCACATCAGCAAGACTGACTCCAAGAGAGCGATGGCTAGAAGTGTAGTCTTGGTACCATATGGCCATTAGGTAGTTACCGTGTGGAGGTGCCATCATGGCTACCAGCCACTCTGTCTCCTGCGCTGGCCAAGGATATATTGGAAAAGTGGGCTTCCTCAGGAAAGCAAAAGTGAGTTGGTGGGAGATCCACCATAGTGCCAGGTGCCAGTGGCATAATTAGCCCCAAGTAGCCCTAAAAGGTGCCAATGGAAACGCTCAGGCAAAAAACACTTTGAAACATAGCTGGTACTTACACCAACCAATCATAGTGGAAGCTGACCATAGAACTAAACCGACGTGGGTCCTGGAGATCCCCTGACAGTCATTCAATTTTTAGTTGCTTGATTGTAGGACGTTGGGGAGGTAATTAGATATGGGGCCAGGGAGGCTGGGACAGATAGTAGACAGTAAAAGAGGTCTTGCTCAGAGCAGTGGGATTTTATCAACTGACCCAGAGGTAGTACGATGTTTGAACAATCAGGATGACCATACCATTGCATATGAACTGAATTTTAGCACTAATTAAAATGTAACTTGCTAATGGGTCCTACCTAATGACATAAGGGAGAAGGTGACTCAAGAATAACTTCTAGGTTTTAATTTGGGCGTATGAGTGCTTTTAACTGACCACCGTGTTGATTATAAAGAAACAGAGTAGGGAGGGGGAAAAGGAGCTTTCTGTGGTGTATGACGTTGAGCAGCTACCAGTCACAAAAGCATACAGTGTTACATGTGAGGTTGATTACTAACCCAAAAATCCTGGGAAAATTTGGGGCTAAGGATATGGAATTTGTATAGTATTTGAAGCGCTAAGATTCTATGAAATCATCCAGGGAGAGTGTGTAGGAAGAGCAACGGAGATTGGAACCAAGGCCGGAGCACTCATATTAAAAAGAAGGCATACAAGGAGCTTGCAGAGTTTGAGGGAACATAGTCCACAGAACTCCCTCATTTTTAACACCAACCACATGCCTGGGGGTTCCCAAAACCATGCTCAGACTTGATAATTGTCTAGAATGACTGACAGAATGCACTGAAAATTATTTCCTGAAGTCAGTGGGTGTCTATAAATGGAGCATTGTCAGCCACGTAAGCTCATCTGAGCCTTGGGGTCCAAAATTTTTCATGGTTGACTGTACACGTGCATAACCTTTAGTTTCTAGGCTCTCCAGAGATAGAGCGAATGCTGCAGGCCTCGAAGCCCCTGTCATAAATCACATTGTTTGATGGTCCAGTGGCCAAGACTCCCTAGGTAAACTTTTATCAGGCATGGGGTTAAGTACACAGCACTATATGTGTGAAGGGACAGGAAATGCTGACAGCACTCAGAGATGGACCCAGCATGTGCTCTGAGGCAGAGAAACACAGAGAGAGAGCTTTGAGGCATGAAAACAAAGGAATAAGATGTCTTCTTCGAGGCGGTTGGAACTAAGGACTACCAGAATTACTAACGCTCTTGCTAGGCCCACTGGCAAATCAGTTTTAGGATAATGACTAAAATATTCTTTCATGAGTTTTACATTTTCTTAAAGATTATTCTGTTACATTTTCTTTGTTGGAAAGGTAAAACCATACACATCAAACTTTGCAAATTAAAGTGTGGACTCTGTAGTTAAAGCCGTGACTTTTATAAGGAAAATGATGATATACTGCCTACTTATTTATCACTTTCATTCACTTATTTATTTTTATATTTTTAAGTCTCATACACACACACAAAGTAACCGCTTTTCTAACTTTTATCATAAACACTTCTTTTCGTTATATTTCTTTATAGTATTATCACATTGGCACGCACCTCTAAATAATACAGCACAGTATTATCTGCACTATGAACTTTTATGAATGTAAGTATACAATATGTAACTTTTTGTATCTGGCTTCTTTCATTCAGCATGATGCTTGTGAGATTCACCCACATCATTGAATATAGCCATAGTTAATTCTTCTTTATTAATGAGAGTTGATTTACAGTGTTATATTAGTTTCAGCGGTACAAAATAATGATGCAATATTTTTATAAATTATATTTCATTTAAAGTTGTTATAAAATTTTGGCTGTGAAAAAAAAAAGTGACTAGGAAGATTAATAATTTAAAATACCTTCACCTTAGATGCATCAAAAGTGAGGACTTACTTGTAAGTGTGTATTTTATAGGTTGAATTATAGTTGAACTCCATCTTAAAGAGATAGCTCCTCTTTCATTTAACACTAATTGGCAGAATTGTTGAAAATTTTAGCAGTGAACCCAAAGGGGAAGTTTTTTTCCCTACACATATACATAACCCACAATAGTAAAATAACTTTAGCATTTTTACTGATGTGCATGGAAAATTAAATTTTCTTGGATTGTATACCCTGACTCCATACATTTGTATGTAGAATCAGATATGTGAAATATATTTTCCAAGTAATACAACATACACATTTATTGTGATGTTGTTTAAACAACCAAATACTCCTCTTGTTAAAAAACATCTAAATAACTGGAAATAATTGAGATGACTTTTCTAAACCAGAATAGCTAAGCTCAAATTGATTGCATTCATGCTCTGAAAATTCTAATTTGCTTGGATCCATTTACTGTAACCAAATGTGAAAACCCTAGTTTTTAGGTCATATATTGTTCATGACAAAATTGCACAGGGAACTCATGCATTTATTCTAACACATTATGGGAACTTAATATATCTCTTGTGGGCAGAAATGTCAATCATGGTAATTATGATTAATAGAGTTGTATTTAAGTTGTTGTATATATCCTAACAGTTTAAGATATGTGGAAAATGATTAACTCAGTAGCTTTAGTATAACTAGATACACTCAGCTGTCATAGAAACTCACAGAGAAATCAAAAAAAAGGCAAAATATATTAGTATTTCCAGACTTTCCTCAGAGTAGAAAAGTCAATATTTTGCTTCATGTACAGAATTTTCAAGTATCACCTGTAAAAGTAAATTAAAATTAATAGATTGTATAAAGCTATTTACAAATCACCCCCCTCAAGGACAAGTAAATACAGCTTAGAAGTTATTTGGAAAATAATCTCTCAGTTCTGCCTAACACCCTTGTCCACAAATGCATTTCCTTCTAGTCACCAAAGCTAGCTGACCTTAGGAAACTCAATTAATCACAAACTAAAATTAGCAACCATATGTCCTTTGCCTAAAGCAAGCCACAGCTGAAGGATAGAAAAGTAGAAAAAAGGGAGGCTTGCTCTAACTTGTAATTGTGCCTAATACTTCATTACTGTATATTCATCATGAGTGTTAAGTTTTACTACTACATGAGCAGAACAACTTAACCAGGAGGCTCAAATAAACCTTGACAGTTTAAGAAATCTGTATCCCTGCCTCCAGGTGGAAGAGTTTGGAAATGTTACAGAAAGATTGGGAAACTGCTGAGCATTGCCTGTCTCCTTGAATACAAATTTTCTGCTTTTGTAAAGCCACAAATGAGTCAGCAATCACGACAGAAAACTTGAAAGTCTCACGGGAACTATGAACCATAAGCAAAAACAGGTCGTACCCTTGAAAGCTCTGTGTAGCCGTCTAAATAGGAAACACCAAAGGGGATAACAGAATCCAGTCAAATTCAACAGAAAGCCCAGTTTCAGGTCTGTATTGTTTGATCTGTTTGTTTTTCAAGCTTCTACTTTTCTTTTAGACTATCTTTTAGAAAAATCAATTTTAATTATTTTTGAAACAGGGAAATATTTTGGATATATACCAGTTTGTTGTTCCATTTCTGCCTTACTCCGTTATTTTTTTAAAAAGCCACCTGTTCTGTTTTCAGACCAGTGTCTCATTATAATTCATAATTCATAATAATACAATATTAATAGAGGTGATAACTATCATTCTCCTGTATGGGTCACATTCTTGCCACAAGTCTTCATATCACTGGTTTTAAAACCTTGTGACATATTACAATCACCTAAGAGGATGTGAAACATTCTGAAGCCCAAGATGCACACCGTACCAATGAAATCAAAGAATCCAGGGATGGGAACCGGGCGTCAGTGTTCTTTGAAAACCACTGTTTTTATCTCACAGCATCTTCTAAATAGTCCTCTGAAATAGTGTAATTATGGCAACTGTCGGGAGCGGTTAAGCACGCCTGATCTGTTAAAACTGGCATTGATTGCAGGCTGCACTGTTTGTGAGCTCTGTGACATTGAGCGTTATCTAACTTTACTGCACCTCAGTTTTTCATCTGTAAAATGAGAATAATAATTAGTAACTACCTTACAGTGTTTGTTGAAGGTTTATCTAATGCAGGTAAACTGCTAAACATGAAATAGCTCTGGTTATTATGTTCTCCGCATTTTGTAGATGAAGAAAGGAAAGAACAGAGTGTGACTAACTTACTCAAGTTTGCACAAAGCTTCCACACCCTGGAGGATTTCAGTCCAAGCCTCCACTAGGACCGAATTTTAGATATCAGCTATTCGTCTAAAATATATAATTCTCACTTCTATGATCTATGTAACATAGTGTAATCTAGAAACAGGTTACATCAAAAGTGAGGTTAAAACACTCAGGGACTGTATTCCTGTAGATTTAAAATCATGAATTTCTTCTAGGTGGCTGTGGAGCTGGATCCTAGCCTTTCCCTTGTCAAAAAGTCAACTACGTTGAATCTCAATTATAACTGCTCAGGAAATATGATTCATTTTGCTAACTGGATTAATTTCTTCTTATGTCCTGTGAAGTATGAGCACTGATTATGAAGCTTGTGGTATTTTTGTCTTGTGTCCATTGTGGCATATGACTGTCTTTAATTTTCACAGAGATAAGGGAAAATGACTTCCTTGAATATAAGACAGTGAAGGCAGGTGTCACTTATTTCTAAGAGTGGTCCTCAACTTCAGAGTCACCAGAGTAGATTTTGTTACATATTGATGATGACTTCACCCTTAGAAATAGTGATTTTGTTGATCTTGGGTGGCATCCAGGTGTCTGTATTTTTTAAAAAAATTTATCCATGTGATTCAAATATATAGTCATGTTTAAGAATCACAGAATAAAAAGGATAATAGAATAATAATAACTAAAATAATAAAACTACTAGAATATAAATTGTGAGGCTTCATTATTTCATTATTTTAAATATAAGGTGAAGCTCCTCCGTGTTAACGCTCCTCGACATCAACAGTAAGTACTTTCATAACGACTTACGCTGTACATTCAGTGTATGCAGCAAGTTTTCAGCACTGGATCAGAAGAGTATGTGGC
This sequence comes from Camelus ferus, assembly GCF_009834535.1. NCBI lineage: Eukaryota > Metazoa > Chordata > Mammalia > Artiodactyla > Camelidae > Camelus > Camelus ferus. The sequence goes on from NC_045705.1 coordinate 939,143, forward strand.
TTGTTACCAGGACAGTGACTTTTGCTGAAGATCCAGGATGAAAGTTTAAGCCCTCTGACCTTATAAAACTTCCCAGTATAATAGACATAACAGAAGTAATGGGCTTTGAAATGAGATAGACATGGACCTGAATTCCGTTTCCAGAATTTTCCAGCCACGTGGTTTTGCATAAGATCCTTAACTTCTCAGAACTGTTTCCTTTGGTATGAAATGGAGACAATAAAATCTACCCCACAGATTTGTTTGTTTTAGGTATTTAAAACTACTATGTGGTTGTGTGATGTATCCCTTAACCCAGTGCTAGGACAGAATAAGATCTGAAAAGTTACTCGTCATTGGTATTATATCATAATTCAGCATAGTAAGTATGGAGACGGGTAATTCTCAGGGAGCTATGAGACAATAGAGGTGGGACCCCCAAAACAAAACCCTTTGAGGAAAGGCAGTTTCATGGGAGACATATTATTCACAGCTGCAAAATCCTATGATGTATCTCTACAGTCAGCGTCCTAAGGTGTAACTTTATTTATGAGTACACGTAATGATTTCACCTTCTGTTTATTTCCCAGGTGTTGTAAAGTTGTTGAATTAAAAATCAAATCGTCTATTGAACTCTTGACCCATGGTGACCTCATATCCTGCATCTATACCCACAGCAAATGAAGAAACAAATAAAATGAAAACAATTATGAAGCAACATGTGCTATTTATAAATCATACTGGTGGTTATTTAAGAAATACTTCCTACCAGTGACCCTTGCAGTCATTTGGCGCATCATATTGGATGACTTTTCCCCAAATTAAGTTCCAAATACATGAAAATCCTTCCAGCACTGTGTCTGTAAGTGATATTTCAGTTTATAACTAGAAGGAAGACCAAAGAAGATCTTTAAATTATTTTAGAGCAGTCTCAGTGATTTGTTTTAGTGAAAACCTAAATGAAGTTTTTCACCTTCTACATAAAGATCAGAGCACTGCTTTGCTTACGAAGTCCATCATGTCTTCATTTTTAAATTATTTGTTTATAAATATTTAAATTTATAAATTTTTATCCTATAATTATTTCAACTATTATCCTATAATTTTCATTTCTCAAGTCACTTTTCTTCCATTCACACAGAGTTTTAGTTTGGTGAGCTCTCATCCTCTTAATCCATAGCCTTCTCTTTTCATAATGCATTTACTCAGCAACCTGGTTTTACAATTAAAATGTCATTGTCAAGTTGAGGAACTAGATTTGAGACTTCAAGTGGTAGTTACATATAATGATGGAGACAAAATTGTCAACATTTAAAAAAATTAATCCTGTGAGGTGTGTCTTTATAGAAAAGGCTTAAAAGTTCTACAGAAACTATCTTGTTTGTGCTTTAAAACTATTCCATGACTTTTTTTTTTTTCAAATTATTCAGAAGGTAGAAAAGCCTGGTTTATTTAAAAAGGCAGTCTTATTCAAAACATTTCCCCAGACCTTTTACATCATATTAAACATTCATAGTAAAATGTATCAAGGAATTAATGAATGGCTGCCCCTCCACAAAGGAAACAGAGTGAGTCGAAGTCCCACTTTGGGAGAGTAGCCATCATAAGTAATTTCATTTCAGACGTAACATCAGTTAATATCTTCACATTTTATTACTATTTTCTATTTTGTTAGCTTTTGTTTTTGTTTTAATAGACTTTATTCTTTTAGAGCAGTTTCAGGTTCACAGCAGAATTGAGCAGAAAATACACAGAGTTCGCACATAGCCCTCCCCACCCACATGTATCTACTCCCCTGCCCTCAGCATCCCTCATCAGTGTGGTGTATTCGGTACAAGTGATGAACCAACATGGACACATCATTATCAACCAAAGTTTGCATCAGGGTTCACTCTTGATGTTGTACGTTCTATGGGCTTTGACAAATGCATAATGACATGTAGTCACCACTATAGTATAGAATTATTTTCTATATTTTCTAAAAGGGTAGTGTTGATTTTCCCCTGGTGAACTTTCCACCAAAGGTATGATTGTGGTAATGAAAGGACAGGGAACTGGAGCTTTATTAAAATTACGAACTAAGTCACGTGGCTGCCTTTGTGCCCACTGGCTAATAGTTGTTTTTATGTACATAATATGTGTGTGTGATGGAAGAACTCTGTCCCCTCTCCTATGCTTGACCTTCACTCTCACACTATTACCACACTTGTGAACTTTCTGATGCCAGACATGTGAGGGGTTTTCTCTACCCAGAAAGTCTCTGACCCCAGCTGGGTGTCCTACAATTTAACTCAGTTCTAATACTCTCTACCTGGAGATAGTTTCAAATCCCACAGGTTAACAGCTCAGCCACATGAGACCGGTCCCCCCTCCCACTTCAGAAGCCAATCACATGTAGTAGGTTACCCACAATTTCTGCCTGACCTGGGGACAAATCAGAGGTTCCCTCAGGTTTAATTAATTTTGCTAGAGTGGCTCAGAAAACTCAGGGAAACACTTGCTTATGTTTGCCATTTTCTTATATGATAAGAGATTTGACAAAGGATACAGATGAGTAGCCCAATGAAAAGATACAAACAGCAAGGTCTGGGGGAGTCCAGAGCACAGGAGCTTCTGTCCCTGTGGAGCTGGAGTGTGTCACCCTCCCGGTATGTAAACACGTTTGCTAACCTGGATGCTCTCTGAACCCTGTACTTTTGGATTTTATGGAGTCTTCATCATTTAGGCATAGTTGAGTATAAACTCCATTTCCAGCCTTTCTCCCTCCTCAAGAGAATGAGGGGGTGGGATGGGGTGCCAGTGGGGCTGAAAATTTCAAGCTTCTAATTATGGTTTTTTCTTCCTAGGGGACAGCCCTCACCCAGGAGCCAACCAGAAGCCCAACCAGAGTCACTTCATTAGAATAAAAGTTATTTGTATCACCCAGGAAATCACAAGGGCTTCAGAAGCCCTGTGCCTGAATCAAGGGTAGAGACCAGTATATATTTTTTGTACTATCTAACAGTATATAAACTTGCTTTTATTGTAATCTGATTGTGAGATGGGAACCTTCACATAGAACCTTCAGAGAGGTTACCAATATTTACTAAAATAAAAAAAAAATAAACAAAAAAGCTACTAATAATTGTGTACAACAAAATTAGCTCAGGTTATTTACCACAGATTGATGTGTGTGATGGTTTGGAAAAATTACATATTTAAATGCTTCTAGAGGTTTATGGGATTGCTTTGCACTGGACAAGGAAAGATGTAATAACCAATTTCTAGTTTCTGTATTTAGTAGTGCCTTGTTGACCTTGAAGGGACTGCCCCCCACAGGGTTAGCTGTTTTCTGGAGAGAGCAAAGGACGCATTTGCAAGTGCACCCTTCATATGCAAATCAGTCAGTAAAAACCCACATTCGCAGTCATCTCCTTTGTCAGACTTTCCCAGAGTTCTTATTCTCTGGGCTGCTACTTCGTCCTAACTTCTCCAGGGCCAGGCATCAGACAGCTAGAGACAGCCCCCATGCTCCAGAACCCACTGAAATTATTTAAACCAGCCAATCTTAAGCTTGCTTGCCCACTGTCTTTGCCCTGCCCATTCCTTCCCAAGGAAGGATCCAGCACGTATTTTGCTTTGCTCTCTCAGCCTCCTGACCAACCTTTGGTGTGCTTACTCATGTGACCCTGAATGGTGTGCTGAGTCCTGTTTCTAGGGATCTGTAAATATAAAAATCTCCTTTCTTCATGACAGTCATTTCTAAGTCTATGTATCTTACCATAACTGATTTATGCAAATCATGGGCATCCTTACACCAAAGGAGTTCAGACTTTGTCATTTCAAATGTAAAGCTCAGCACAGTAAGAAAGAACATGCATTAATGTTGTGTGATAATATTGGTATTGTCTGGGCCTTTTGAAAGTATCGTGAAAGGGAGGTTGGTAGATTTGACTTAATGATGAGTTTCCGTAGACCACATACTTTAACTTAGATCTTTAACTTCAGATGTCTTAGTGACAGGGGTAGTGTAATTTAAGGATATAATTTAGGAAATGTATCAAAGCCTACTTCCAAGCAACCCCTTAACTTTTCACTATGACCTTGTAGTCCTTCAATGCTTCAGCAAAATTGGCATGAGTGATAAATAGTCTGATTTTCCATGTATCTTAAATAAATTGAGGAGTCAAGCCAACGTTATCTAAATCTCTGGCCTAAGGGAACCTCATGATATCTAGATAAAAGGAATCATGTTAATACTATTTTTCCTATTATTATTTCCCCACAGGAAGGCATCTGGTATTTAAAACAATGCCAATCTGTAAGTTAAAATCAGCAAAACCGATAGATTATGTACCATTAGAAAAATCTCATTTATTTTGATTAATAAGAATTTATTTTTTACTTTTGGGTTAAAATAAATTTGACTCTTTTAATACACATTTAAATATTATCTACTACATATAATTGAATTTATATTAGAAAATGCAAGATGGAAACTATCTAAAAGTTATCAACTACATATCAGTCTAATAGCCATAGATTCAAATCTATACTATGGTGAATATCAGTTTAACATTTTACTAAAATCAGAACATATTAAGGAAGTTTTAGAATACGCTGTAAGACTCATTTTCTTGACATTTATTTTCCATTCTTAGAAGAAAAAAAAGTTGCTATTAGCTCTGTGGTTAAAATAATCACAGTAATTGATTATGCATTATTCACCCTTTTATTTGCTTTTTTATTCATTTCATGAACAATTAAAAGCATTGAAATGATGTAGAGAAACAAAGGCAATTTGGCATTTTCTAATAAAAAAGTTAATAGATAGAACTAATTTAGAGGAAAGCCATTCTGCTATAAATTGCTTATAGAAAGTTGATTTATTCAAATGAGCCTCTACTGATGTCCCTATTAACAAGCCATTAATTCATTCATTCCATCAGCTAACATTTCCTGAATGACTACTGTATGCTAAACACCCAGGAAGAAAGATGAATCTAACAAGATTGCTGCCCTGCAGATATTCACTCCCCAGAGCAACGATAGGTATCGGAGCAAAAGGAGTTGCATTATTACATGACGGGCAGTCACACAGTTATAATTGGAATACAAGGGAATTGGAATACAAAGAGAACAAATAATTGTCTGGGGAAAATGGGAACATTATTTGAGAGCTAAGTAGAAAGGAATTTGATAGTGCAAAAGGAAAAGAGGGTCAGATTAAGTTAAAAGAATGAAATGGTAAAGCCACAATGGTATAGAAAAGCAATGGCTTGTGAGACCACCCCACTTATCCTATAAGCAGAAGCACAAACAATAAAATTAAGCCTTTGTGTTTGCCATGCCCATGAAATTTACATCCTGTTCAAACAAACTTAATGCAATAAAGCAAGTTAATTTTGGAGTTGGGCTAATACCATCTCAGAAAATAATAATAATGATAATGATCATTGGATCATGGAGAAAAAAATCCTGTTAAATACATATGACAATTTGTTTGTGGAATTAAAAGAACCAGATATAGAATGAATTAAAGGAATTATGTCTGCCTCAAGGACATTTGCTGCTCACGTTTAGATGCCAGCTGCCGTAAAGTCCAAAGATCAAAAATGAAAAATAATGAAAAGTGGCAATTCTCACCATATTGTCTCTAGCTAGTTAATGTATGGTCCATTTTACCCAGCATCTTTATTAGAGAGCCGAAAAGGTGTAAATGACACCACACTGGTGATATTCACAGATGAGAGCAGATTGGAAACTGTCTCGCTGACACCACTGTTAACTGTGAAATAACAACCGGGGAGACAGAATAGCTTAGAAGTACGGGGAGACAAAGTGGGAGAAGACATTTAGCTTCGGATAAGAAAAGGGGCAACTGAACAATCTGGAAAGGAAGGAGAAAAGAGGCACAGAAACACAGAGAGTGACAATGCCAAATTTCATTAATATGCAAAAGCAAGCCATTAAAAACTCTAGAGTTTCTCCAGTACATCCAAATTTCTTATATATATGTATATGAGAGAGAGAGAGGGAATACATATGTGTGTATATACACACACACACATACATATGATATATATATGACAGAGAAGAAAGAACATCAAGGAAGTTATAGAATTATGGGCATATGGAAGGTGATCAAAGGAATTAATTGCCTATGACACAGTGGATAAGAAATATAACATCACTTCCCTGAAGACTTGGGAGGTAAAGGACTCTTTTAACAGCTCTAAAATCAATACAGTGAAATGAATAATGACCATACATTTGAGGAAAAAAATACCCTCAACAGAAGCATGTTTCAAAGGAAAAGGTGGTAAATCTCTCCCTGGACACTTTTAATCTCCACTGGAAGAGCTTCAGAGTATACATTGAAAAAGCGAAAACTGTCTTTAGAGAAATATCACCAACAAATTTGTAAGCTAATTCGATGGAGAATAACTTAGAATTATTAAAATGTAAAGGAAAATGAGATAGCAGAAGTAAGAGATCAAATGAGGAAGCAGCAGCATGTAAGTGGGCATCTCAGGAAACCTTACAAGTCAAAGGCATTGAGACGAACCTAATGGTAATGAAAAGACATTTGGGAAGGTGGAGAGCATTGTTACTGGTACAAGGGCTTGCTTTTTTTTCCCCAATGTTTGTTATTTTTTTTTTTGATTCTTGAGTAACCTAAAGGAAGATCAATAAACTGGAGGAAAATTGACATATTATGATCCCTGGGAATCCAGAACACCATATAAGAAACATGCAGTGTGATGACTTAAACTTTACAGTTAGTTAAAATGTGTATATTCATCAGAAAGCCCCTCCTTCAGTCAACAATTCACAGTATTTTCCTAATTGCAGTCCCTTTTCTACACAACACAGTAACAATCCATATAGTGGAATTAAATTGAAGTGCATTCATACTTGTATTACTGAGTAAGAAACACACCTTTCTCCTGGGATGATTTGCATCTTATGATCATCTGTCCATAAACATGGATGCAGCCTTTACTAGAGGTCCTGATCTTTAACTCCTTTTCCCATGACCAGCACCAGTAAGTCTTAGCAGGAACATGCTAACCTCTAGAAAAGGGAAGCATTTTAGAGCTGAGTTTCTCTGGAGTAGGTTAGTGGTACTGAATTTAGAACAGTTGGACTTCACATCTTTCCATCCCCATCTCTCCTTAGTCCTTATTAGGCAGCCTGGAAACTGCCATCAGTTCTATGTAAAACCACTCTAGAAGGCATTTCAAAAAAAGGAAGAAGGATGAGAAAAGACTGGATTTGTGGATATGTGAACTACACTAGGGAAGACTAGTGGCCCAGTTAAGCATCTTGTAAAGAAGATTAGCAGAAAAATGAAAGTGGGGAGGTGGTCATCCTGTAGATGACATCAAAGGTCAGGCTGAGGACTTGATTTTACAGGCTAGGAAAATAATTTACTATTTCTGAGAAGTAAAGTTATAGAAGAAGGAAAGGGCAGTAGGAAGTTTGATCTGGCAGGAATGCATAGGTTGGATTTTTTAGGGAAAACAGAAGAGGAAAAAAATAATCAGTTTGGTGGTTGTGTCAAGTAGGCTAGAATTTCTCCAGACTGAGCCATAAAATGCTAAGAAGCTGAGAGACAGTTACTACCATGGTTGGGCATGGATTTGATCGTGATTTCATGGGGACTGAAGCATATACAAGTTAGAGATCTTTAAGAAAAAAATACAAAATGTTAAATAAAAAATTATACAACTGAAGGGACCTAAAAATTAAGCTTCTACCTCTGATGGCAGTACCTCAAAATCTAAATCTTTCTAAACTATAATTGTTTTAAATAAATTGACTTTTTTTCAGAGTTTGGGATTTTCTGTTTCAAATTTTTATCCTTCAGGCTTCCAGATGCAGCCAGTTAAATAAATACAGGAAAATAATTTTCAGTTACTTTGAATAAATATGCATATTCGTCTGTTAAGAATTTTTACTAGAAGTAAAAGGAATCTGAATTTCTAAGTAATTCATTTTTTTCATTTAGCACATTTATTACAGTCTTATGAATTTCCAGACACTGTTAGACTCTGGTATTATTATTATGAAAAAACACAGGAAAAAAATCTAGGATCAATATAGCTTAACTTGGACAATTAAAGTGGAAAGGAGTTTGCTGATTTTTTTTGAGGTAGTTTTTATGTATTGTGTATGTTCAATGTATAAAGAATACTTTATACTATGAGCTTGCATGTTGTATCACTATAATATCATGTTATTTCTACTATGAAATACCTTTTGTTTTATAGACGTTATATAACCTTTATCAATAATGGAGTAAAAAAGATCAGGTGCAAGATTAACTATATAAAAAATTAACAAGAACGACCTTTGAGATAATATATTTCAATGGAAGAAGCTATACATCAGAAATGGCAGAAGTATAACTTTAAAAATCAGATCACCCCAAACAACAGAAAAACAGCATTAGTGATTTGGAATTAAAATCAAAATTACATTTCTGGTCATTAGTGGAGTGGCCAAGGTGGTGGGGTAGAAAGACCCTGAGTTCACCTCCTCTCACAAGCACACCAAAATCACAACTGTCTGCAGAAAAAAAGATTGATGATAAAGACTGGAACCTACCAGAAAAGATCATCTCCAACTGAAAACATAAAGAAGAAACCACAACTAGAGGGGTAAGAGGGGTGGGGACGTGACACAATCAAATCTCACACCCCCTGGGTGAGTGACCCACAAACTGGATAATAATTATATTACAGAGGTTCTCCCACACAAAAGAGAGTTCTGAGCCCCACATCAGACTACCCAGCCCAGGTGTCCAGCACCAGGAGGACAAGTCCCCAGAGATCTGGCTTTGAAGGCCAGTGGGGCTTAATTACACAACCCTAGAAAACTGCGGAAATAGAGAGTTTACTCTTAAAGGGGGCACACACAGTCTCATGCACACTGGGACCCAGGGAAAAAGCAGTAATTTCATAGGAGCCAGGGCCAGACCTACCTGCTGGTCTAGGAGAGTCTACAGGAGACATGGGGTGGTTGGTGGCTGTGGCTCACCTTGGGGACTTGGACACTGGATGGAAGACATATTCTGGAATATTCAGTCCCAGGAACACTCTTGGTGACTGCCATCCTGAGTCACAGCACCAAGACCTAGTCCTACCCAGCAGCTTGTAGGGGCCAGTGCTGGGGTGCCTCAGGACAAACAACTAATTAAGTGGGACACAGCCTCACCCATCAGCAGACAGGCTTCCTTAAGACTTCCTGAGTCCACAGGTGCCTCCAGACACACCACTAGACATGGCTCTACCCACCAGAAGGACAAGACCCAGCTCCACCCACCAGTGGGCAGGCACTGGCCCTTCCTGCCAGGAAGCCTACACGAGCCTCTAGACCAGCCTCACCCACCAGAAGCAAGAAAACTACAATCCTGCATTCTGCAGAATGAGTCTTCCAACACAAGGCCAGACCATATCCTGGGACCAGCTGGACTCTGGCCTTGCACACTAGCAGGTCAATACGCCTTCAGGACATACCAGACCCCATATCCAATTGCATCAGGAACTGGCCTTCCCCACCAATGACCTGAAATGAGCTCTGATATCCCTGGACCCTACAGACAGACTCTAGGAACCAGCTCTTCCCACAGTAGTCTGGCACTAACCCCAGGATCTAACTTCACCTGCCAGTGGGTGAAAAACAGCCCCGGTGTATTTGGGACCTTGACTCCACCCAACAGTGAGTCAATACTAGCCCGGGGCCCCTTAGGGTTCTGAAACCAGCCACCTCTTGACCAGGCCCCACTAAACAGCAGCCAGCAAGCATCTGCACAAGGAAAGTCCTGGTAACCAACCAGACTAAGGGCCAAGCAAGCCTACCAGCCCACCCACACAGTTATCCTGCCACAACATTAGGACACACACAGCTCCCTTAGGGGAGCCTCTAGAGATGTAGCTTGGGTGATGAGAGGGGAGAGCACTGCTGGGACACACAGGCATCTCCTACAGAAGGCCACTTCTCCAAGGCTGAGAAATGCAACTAACCTACCACAAACATAAAAATAAAAATAGTAACTTAGGCAACATGAGGCAACAGAGGAATATATTTCAGATGAAGGAACAAAATAGAACCCCTGAAGAAGAATTAAATGAAGTGGAGATAGGTGATCTACCTGAGAAAGAGTACAGAGTAATGATTATAAAGATGACTGAAGAACTCAGGAGGAAAATAGATGTAAGAGTGAGAATTTAGAAGGTTTTAACAGAGTTAGTAAATATAAATAACTTCCAAACAGAGATGAAAAATACAACATCTGTAATAAAAAAAACTACACTAGAAGGAAACAATGAAGGACCAAATGGTACAGAAAAATGGATTAGTGAGCTTGAAAACAGAGTAATGGAAATCACTGCTGCTGAACAGAAGGAAAAAAAACAGAATGAAAAGAAATGAGGAGAGTTTAAGAGAACTCTGGGACAGTATCAAGCACACTAATATTCATATTATAGGGATCCCAAAAGGAGAAGAGAGAGAAAGGTCCTGAGAAAATATTTAAAGAGATTAATAGCTGAAAACTACCATAATCTGGGAAAGGAAACAGTCACTGAGTCCCATATAAGATTTACTCAAAGAAGAATAGACCAAGATACATTGTAATCAAAACCACAGAAATTAAACATAGAGAGAGAATATTAAAAGCAGAAAGAAAATAGCAACGAATGAATGACACACAAGGGAGCTACCATGAGGTTATCAGCTGATTTTTCAGCAGAAACTCTGTAGGCCAGAAGGGAGTGGAACAATATATTAAAAGTGATGAAAGGGAAAAAGTGCAACCAAGAGTACTCTAGCCAGCAAGAGCTTCACAAACAAGCAAAAGCTAAAATCATTCAGCACCACTGAAGAAGCTGTACAACTAGTGTTGATGGAACTTCTCCAGGTGAAAAAGAAAAGCCAAAACTCAAAACAAACAAACAAGATAAAAAAAAAGCTCTCCAGTAAATGCAAACATACAGTAAAGATAGGAAATCATCAACATCAAAGCTAGTGGGACTAAAATCAAAAGTATTAAAAACATTTGTATCCATAGCAAGCAGTTAAAGGGTACATAACACAATTAGATGTAAGATATGATATCAAAACAAGAAATTGTGAGGGGAGGGGAGGAGAGTATAAATGCAGGTTTTTTAAAATGTATTTGAAATTGAGAGATCAGCAACTTAAAACAATTGTATATCTATACAGACTGCTACACAAAAACCTCATGATAACTACAAGCCAAAATCTGTAACACATATACACACAAGGAAGAGGAATACAAACATAACACTAATGCTATTTATCAAATCACAAGAAAAAAAGGGGAGAAAAAAGACCTACAAAAAACCCAAAACAACTTACAAAATGGAAATAAGATTGTACATATAAATAATTACCTTAAATGTAAATAGACTAAACGTGCCAACCAAAAGATGTAGATTGGCTGAATGAATACAAAACAAAGACCTGTATACATGCAGCCTACAAGAGACACTTCAGAGCTAGAGACGCATACAGGTTGAAAGTGAGGGGATGGAAAAACATATTCCATGCAAACAGAAATCATGAGGAAACCAGAGTCACAATTCTTATTTCAGACAAAATAGGCTTTAAAATAAGACCATTATAAAAGATAAATAAGGACATTAGATAATCATCAAGGAATCAATCCTTGTAAATTGTAAATCTATATGCCTCCAACATAGGAACACCTCAATTTATAAGGCAAATATTAATAGACATAAAAGGAGAGATTGATTATAACACAATAATAGCAGGGGATTTTAACACCCTACTTACAGCAGTGGACAGAGAATCAATACAGAAACAGAGACCTTAAATGACACATCATACCAAATGTAATTAATTGATATTCATAGAGCATTCTATCGAAAAGTATCAGAATACACATTCTTTTCAAATGCACATGGAACAGTCTCCAGGATAGATCACATGCTAGGCCATAAAACATGCTTCATTAAATTTAAGAAAACTGAAATCATATCAAGCTACTTTTCCGACCACAAATCTGAGACTAGAAATCAACCACAAGAAAAAAATCTGCAAAAATCACAAACACATAAGGCTCAACAATATGCTACTAAAAAAACAATGGCTCATAGAAGAAACCAAAGAGGAAATCAAGAAATACCTATAGACACAAATGAAAACAAAACACAATGACCCAAAACCTATGAGACACAGCAACAGCAGCTTTAAAAGGGAAGTTATGGCCATAAAAGCTTACCTAGGAAACAAGAAAAGTCCCATATAAACAAATAACCTTACACCTAAAGCAGTTAGAGAAAGAGGAACAAACAAAACCCCATGTTAGTAGAAAGAAAGAGATCACAAAGACTAGAGCAGAAATAGAGACAAAAAACAATAGAAAAGGTTGATGAAAGTAAAAGCCAGTTCTTTGAAAAGATAAACAAAATTGATAAACCTTTATTGACATTTATCAAGACAAAAAGAGAGGATCCAAAAAACTAAAACCATAAATGAGAAAGAAGTTACAACCAAAGTCACAGAAATACCAAGGATTATAAGAGATTACTATGAGCAACTGTACACCAAAATGGACAACCTAGAAAAAAAATGGAAAAATTCTCACAAAGGTACAATCTCCCCAGACTGAACCAGAAAGACATAGAAAATATAAACAGACTACACCAGTAATTGAATCAGTAATTAAAATTCCCAACAAACAGAAGTCCAGGACCAGATGACTTCACAAGTGAATTCTACAGAACATTTAGAAAAGGGATAACACCCATCTTTCTGAAAACTATTCCAAAATATTGAAGAGAAAGGAAGACTTTAGAACTCATTCTATGAGACCACCATCACCCTGATACCAAAGCCAGACAAAGATACCACAAGGAAAATTAGAGGCTGATATCACTGATAAACATAAATACAGAAATCCTAAACAAAATACTAGCAAACCACATCCAACAACTTATTTAAAAAAATCATACGTCATAATCAAGTAAGATTTATCCAGAGGGAAGCAAGAATTTTTCAGTATCCACAAATCAACCAATGTGATACACTCCATTTAAAAATTGAAAAATAAAAACCATGTGACCATCTCACTAGATGCAAGAAAAGCTTTGGATAGAATTCAACATCTATTTATAATAAAACCGCTCCATAAATGGGCATAGAGGAAACATACTTCAACATAAGAAAGACCATAGACGACAAATCCACAGCGAATGCCTTTCTCTTCACATGCTGTTCCTTCCCTCTGCCTTGCAGGGGTAGCTTTTTCTCGGGCTCTCATGGTCCGCCCCTAGTGCCCCACTCCATAAAAACGCAATGACATTTATGCAGCACCTATAACCCCTGGCACATGATAACTACCCCTTAAGTATGAACCTTCTTCCTCCGTTCCAGCCAATTCTAAGAGGGGCTTCCGTTTCATGAGTTTCGATGATAACTTTGTCATCATGTGCTTTTCAGCTCCCAGTTGTTTTATGTGTTTCTGCTTTGCATAGTGGTCAGAGCCATTATTCCTGCTTCTACGATTTAAGTTTTATGTCGAAGCTAGCCAGAAATTACTTCCTAACTAGGAAATAAAGGATCATTTTTTCGTGCTTTGTGATTACTTTTCTCCCACATTTCTGGGCAAGGAGATGATATAATTGCACTTAATAAGCAAAAGCTCATGTTTACATCTCTATTATCAAAATAGAAAAATCTTCAAAACATTAAAAATGTAACCCCTTTCTGTCCTATGAATTTATAACTCCATTTAGAAAAAGGTAGAGGTGAATTTGTATCACAGAAATAATCAAATTGTTCTCATTTCCAAGGGGTATAACTGGCTTTGATTTTCCTGGTGCATAAAGATACATCATGCTATGGATATGATTGTAACATAAATGAACCTTTGCTACTGCCCAGTCAATTAACGTAGCCTGCAATGCCATGCCTAGCAACTTGCATGTCCTTTTATTCAGAATTTAAGAGCATCTCCAAATATTTGTAATATCCAGGTGAAAAACAAAGGTAGCTTTCTCAATAATCAGGACAATGCAAGTGGTTTCTTCTCTCTGCTCCTGACCTCCAGGTAACAAATATGTGCTTTTTTAGAACTGTACTTGAAACACATTAAATAGAAAACGAAAGCGAGTGTAACATACCATCAGGAGACCTCTGACTGTGATCAGGGACTAATGTCATCATGGAGTCTAGAGAAGGAAGATAAAACAGAACAAAATCTGTACACAGAAAGTTTCTGTTTTAACATCTGAATTAGGCCAGAGTCTACTGTGTCCTTTCTACAAAGGAGTTTACTAGAATTATGTGGGTAGTTTTATTTTCCAAATGCTACCGTCTCCCTCCACCCTGAAAATTCGGATCCATTGGTGCAGGTGGGGATAGTGCACTCACACACTGATGAGGTCCCTGGGAGATTTTGACAAGCTCTCTCCCTGTTACTCCTCTCTCCCAGACTTGGCCTTCAAATCTCTGTCCTGGAAAAATATTAGCACTCTCTTTCTACTTCAGCATGGAGCTAAGTGACTCCCTGGAGTGACACTTCCTTACAGACTGTGAACTAATTTTAAGAGCAAGCATTTACTGATATTTATTTACTTGCCAGGGACTTGTTAAGCATACATTTTCAGAGGTGAACAAATCTGCATTCTGCCCCTCCACAGAGTTTCAAAACTAGTGGGCTCTTAACACATAACTTTTCTATGCAATATTTATTTCTGGTAGAACTTTCTAGAAGAGATAAGAAGAACCATCTTTTTTTTTTTTTTTACAAAAATGATAATAAAATTTGTTACACAAAAATTTCCTGAGTATCTTACAATGTTATATATCTAACCAAGCCAGCTAATGTAAATATAAAAATTATAAATATAGTAAAACATCCTCCTGCCAGTCCCTTTCTGTTTCTCAAGTCCATTTATTCCACACAAGTCACCTCACCCCTTAATTTTAAGGCGTTTCTATTGAGTCATGAAATTATATCTTTTTCTGAGCATTGCCCCCTCTTCCAGTTCTTGGATATTTTATGACATTGAAAAGTTATTAGCAGCTTTATTTTTAGGTATGAAATGGTGTTTCAGTTAAATTATTTAGAAGAGTTCTTAGCTCTTAAATATAAACATTAAATATGTATGAGGGAAATAACATAGTATCTAGGACTTGCTTCAAAATAAATAATTGGGCAGGGAAACAAGTAGATACAGATTACAAAAGAAATAAGATTGCCTGTGAGTTGATAACTCTTGAAACTTGAGTGACAAGTAAATGAGGTCCCATTATACTATTCCATTTATGTGTGTGTTTGAAATTTCCCATAACAAAAGGTTTATACAAATACCGTAGTTTTCATTCCTTCATTTAAATTGTATCAATAGGCCTGATGGTAGTTCTGTGTGTTAACATGGCTAGGATATACTACCCAGCATTCAATTCAATACTTACCTAGGTTTTGCTGTGACGGCGTATTATTGACTTTAAGGAAAGGAGATTACCTTTGATAATGTGGGCAGGTTTCATCTAATTAGCTGAAATGCCCTAAGAGCAAAAACAGGTTGCCTGGAGAAGAAGAAATTGTGCCTGAAGACCATGGCATCAATTCTGGCCTGAGTTTTCAGTCGGCCAGGCTGCCCTGCAAATCTCTGATTTGCAAGTCCTCACAAGTGGGTAAGCTAGTTTCTTAAACTAAACCTAACATTCATGCATACACCTGTGTATATGCTCAAAAAATGAATTTCTAATGGTGGGAACTTGAGATCAATAGCAGATTTTCAGATAGGGTACATGGTAGAGTTGAGCTCCACATGTCACTTGCCAAAGACTTTCCATGTCTATGCCATATGAGAAAGCTTATTCTGATCTTATTAAAGTATAAATTTAAATTATGAGAAAGCCTATTCAATATGTTAAGCCATTAGAGCATCCCTAATTTTTATATAAAATAACTCTCTTGCGATCTAGATATAATGTACCTTGATAGTTGAAAAAGCTGATTGTGTCTCTGTTGGTATTTTCGAAACTCATCCGATACAAAAATTACAAAGTCAAATAAGACTGTTCCATTGCCAGAGAATTTTAGCATACCGGAGAACTTAAGGCTTGAGGACTAGCAATGGTAATATAAGACATTATCTACAGATAAATGCACTGATACTTATAGAGGATAAATGTTTGCCTGAAATACACAGAATAAATATTACATCAATGTTGTACACATTAAAAACATTTGGGAGAGTGTCTTCAAAATATGCAGTATTGGTTCACCCTAACCAAATTAACCAACCACAGAGGAATCCATGTTGGTGTGTTTTGAAGTTTTCTAGCCCATCTTTTGTATACCCTGGTTAAAAGCTACTATATGACCTGCCGAAATCCCAGGCTGTTGGCCAGTGCTGTTTTCTGCTGTCTACTTCCATTTCTAGGTTAAAGTCCTTGGAGAAGCATTTATAGTCCGTAGACCTGATGGCTCAGAGGAGGGCTTTCTCATTGGTCATTACAGAGCCCAAGTGTCTGCCCCTGGGCATTCAATAAAGATGATGCATGTAAGATCAATAAGTTATTTACCCAAGGGGCAGAGTTATGCTATATTTGTTCTTACATTATGTGATTATCCTTCATTTCATGGAAAAAAGTGTATTTTCATCATGTACATTCATCATCTGAGCTGGTATGTATGTTAAATAGTTCAGGGATATTTCAAATGGACATGTAAGGACAACGTCCAACAGAAACAGCTACACAGGTGTGTGGACACTAATGCCTCACCTGTTTGGCCAAGAATGAGGTTTCCATGGTGACTCCAGAGAGGAGTTTAAAAGTCCCTTCTTTTTCACTGCTCTCTCTTTCTCACTCTTCCAACATGTGACTTCTGTCTTAAATAATAACAGACAAGATTGATAAGGTCCAGACTGTTTAATGAAATCAATTTTGGCACAAAGGCCTTTATTCTTCCAGTCTTTCTTCAGCAGCTGTAAGTGCCACACACTCACTTTCTGCAACTCTCTGGAGAGCACAGAAGGATATTCTTTCCATCTTTGGTCTGTTTCTTGTTACTGGAAATTATCTGCAAGAATGCTTCAGCAGAAGTTCTTTTTCACTCATGCTATTATGATACCAAGAAATAAAGTCTTTTCATCTCCTTCGTTAAAATTAGCATTCACTTTGGGTACTTAAGCAGCATTTAATGATGCAAAACCCTTGGGGGGTTTAAACAATCAAAGAGAATCCCAGAGAGCCGGTCTCTCTGCCCTATTTAAGGTGGAAAGCACTACTGTGGGTAAGTAGGGCCAAAAGAACACAGTCATTGGGATAGTAAGTGGTTCATTGATGAGAAAATTTCTCACCTCATTCACAGTTTAAAGGTATGTGTCTTTTAAGGATGAGGTCAGCTCATCTGATTGAATTATGCTACAGAGGAGCAAGCCATCCTTGCACTTATATCACACTGGTGATTGCCAAGTCAGGATGACGGGAGCCTGAGGTTGCTCTGTGAACTCCTGCCAGATACATCCTTTTCAGGTGGGATGTCTCCCATTTTTATTTGTCAGTTCTCTTCTTTCATCTAAAAACGCCTGTATCCTCAAGAACAACAAACACGATGGTCTTACCAGGGTGGTCAGGATGCTCTCATTATTTGGGGATCAGCACTGTGAAAGTCACATGGCTCCTAAAATCTCAGTCTTATCAGATGCAAGGAGGCCCTAAGTTTATTGTGGGAATAAAGTTGGCACTGTGTGCTTAACTTTAGTCAAACTGTAAGTCAGAAAACAGTAAGTTGTTCATCTTACTCATCAGTGACTCATCGGGCTTCGTCCTTCTGATCCAGCATATGCTCAGAACCGCTGAAGTTTAGAAGAATGGGTCAGACACAGTGCCTCCCCTCAAGGAGCTTAAACACATTTAAGACATATAAAGTAACTCAGTAGTAAAGGCCCACTGATATTTACAATCTGATATTTAAAATCAGCTCTTTGAGAAATCACAAGGCACAGAAAATCTGGAGACGGGTAGAGGACAAGAGGCAAGAAAGAGCACACTGTGATGCTGCATTAACACCTGTAATTTACATGTATCAGTGTTATTTAATTTCCCATAATAATAATAGAAATACATTTTCACATTTTACAAGAAGGGAAACCAAAGCTCAAAACTGTTAAGTAACTTAGGTCATTCAAGGAATTGGAATCCAGGTTTCTGATTATTTTTATTACACTAGATGTTTTAGACTTTATGAAGAAATTAGAACTTGAGAAGGAAGAAGACAACACAGGTGTGAACCAGCAGACAGCAATAGTGAGGATAATTCTAGCCAGTGAAAAAGGATGAGCAAAGAATTGCACATGTAAAAAGGCCAGTGCTGTTTTAAAGGAATAATGAATAAACCACCGTCACTGAAACAGTGGTCTTTGTCTAATTCTGACTGTAAAGTAAAAACATTCACTGTTATTTGCATAGAGTTTTAATATTTACACAGGAATTTCACAAACATTATCTTGTTTGAGGCTCATGAAAACCCTGTGAGTTAAATAGGAAAGATAATTTCATTTCCCCTGTTACATACATGAGTGAAACCTGAGGCAGAGAGTGAACCATGGACCTTAGATCTTAAAGTTAGTAATGGGCCAGGACAAAAATTGAATCTAAGTAAGTCCTTTGGCTCTAAAGTCTACACATTTTTCAAGTTACTTTTTGAAATATCCCTGTATTTCAGAATTCAAACAGAGATATGAACCTCAATCAAGGAAATCACAGAGGTAATTTGGTCTTTGAGTAAGTCGTTGAGCCGTATGATATTGGGGGCCACTCTAAGATTTTGTGATTCTGCTGCTGTTACATACACTTCACTGTTGCCAAAATCAGTTTCTCACTACCTCAGGAAGGTGGCTCACGCTTTCAAAACCACTCAAGAACTTAGCTTGCAATTTTTTTTCTTTTCTTGTGTATCTTCTACACCAAGTATAGTGCCTGCCACCTAAAAGCTGTGTTGTAAATACTACTGATGTTCGTATCTAACCACAGATATTGGACATAATTACTATCATTACTACCACTTTGTGTTTGAAGTTTACAGATATCAGTGCCTTTCTCTGACCTGGACCTGGTGATTGGTAGACCTTTTAGGATGCAGACTTCAATGAAAATCTGACTCCAAACCTCAGCTTTGTTTCTCAATGGAATTGGTATAAAAATACATGAGCCAATGCATGAGAACTTGAGGACTAAATTTATCCTACAGCCAGCTGGAGAAATCACCAAATGTCTCTTCAGTCTGCAGTTGGCTGTTGCTACCATCAGTTCTTGCTGTCTGATCGAGCTCTTGAATTCATGCATCTATAGCGAGAGAGATGCTGCTTAGCCACTCCAATGGTCTACTGTTGCTGGTCCAAGTCCTGGACCAGATCTCTGCAAGGCAATATAAATCTACTGCCTAAAATGGAGTCAAGCTAGCCCTTTTTTTCTGGAATAATGGGTGAGTAGAACTCAGTGTGTTTAGCTCTGTTCAACCCAATCAGAGCCACCCACACATACCAGCTCTTTGAGGAGTGGTTCTGGCATCTGCCATTTACAAACCTAAAGTCTTCCTATGTTTTCTTTTCAGGGACCAAAAACACCATGATTTATTCTGTTTTTTTTTTTTTTTCCTTTTATTGTTCAGGGTTTTAAAAAATCTTACTTATATCCATCTTCTCTGTGAATGGTGGTAGGGTGGTAGCCAATCACCCATGCCTCAGCTATGCTGGTTTTATTAAGCCTCTGCATTTCTCTCTGTTACATCCCCCTCCTCCCCTCCCCCCAGTTCTTTCTTGGAGAGTTACCTTTGGTGGCTTAAGGGTAATGTCAGGGAATTAAACTCTGGCTTAGCAACCTGCTATCGGGCTTCAATGTGGGGAAAAAACAAAATGATGGGTTAGGGATTGAGGGATGAAACAAATAGATAGTCTTTTCTGGGGCATATACCTCAGTTCTCCCACAAAGATGTTTCTTTCACTCTCTCCATTAGTTTATTTCCAGGAAGCTGGGGAAATGGGCAGTCTTTCAGGCAGGTGCACCAGAATTCTTGTCCAAGATTGGATTCTCCAGAAAATTAACTCCTATGTATCTAAATAGAGTATTGCTACGTAGGTATCACCTTCCCAGCAATATTCAAATGTGATGCAAATAGGCCAGCACTTTGAATGAAATTCAGACCATTTCTTCATGGTAACTCTTCATGGAGATTCTTTGAAACTTGCACACCACATGAGCTCATTAAAAAAATAAATATGTTGAAAGACATATTCTAAGTTTTTCAAAGGTAGAGACCAAGTCATATTCATCACTGTATCAACAATGCATACCCAGGTCCTAGTACATAGCTTACCTACAACAAATATTTGCCAAACAAACGTTGTTTAATACATAGATACTCAATACAAAGGAAGAGAGATATTTATTTTATTCTGAACTATAAATTGAGTTCTGGAGCATTTTAAAGGACACATTGATCCATTTCTAAATGCAACCTCATTGTTTGCAATGCAAATTTGTACCTTCACGTCTAAGCGAACATTATCTGAAATATAAACAGAAATTTACACAAAGGGTCTCTATTTTTAAATAGATACTCAAGTTCAAGAATCTCTAAAATATGCCAGTTAACGGACAAGTTTAAATTGCAAAACAACTTGGATTAATTTGAAATTCAACTATAATTAAATATCTGAGATTTGGGTCATGAATATTGGTTAAGTCAAATGACCTCTATATGGGCCCAAGTAATTATATTATTTATAGGACCTTAGTCCTTCTGAGATTTATAGACTTTTCAGGCAACACTGATATTGCAGAGAAAAATATTCTTTGTAAAGGAATATTAAAAATACCATCTGGTTATTACATATTAAAACACACTTTGATAGCCCAAGTAATAATTGCAGGGTGATCTTGAGAAGATATGATTTCTGCATCTCAGACTTGTATCCTGTGAAACGAAGACAAGAGTGTAACCATAGGCTGTTTCTAAGATGTACATCCGGTTACATGCTTAGGTACATGACTGACACATAGTAAATCATTATTATTATTTTATATACAAAAATATTATCATTATTTTGTATATAAAATATTCTGCTTTTATATTCAGGATTTCAAAACTTCAAATAATATAAATTTCTGGAACCCCGTATTGGTCCATTATAGTAATAAATTTTCTAACTACTTTTCTTTTCCCCTACCTCTCCAATATTCAAGAAGAATTTCATTAACCACTAGTCAAGGTTATTACATTTATTTGCAGGAGGCATATGCCAATGCTTCTACCTCCAGAGGAAAAGGAAAGAAACTGAAGATCGTGAGAAGAGCCACCAGGTGCTACTTGGAACAAAATGTTAAGAATTGACACAACTTTGCAGGCTGATTGAGGTTTTTAAGCCCACTAAATTTCAGAATTACTTGCAAAAATAATCTGGTTTATTTCCAATTCTTTTAAAATACGTAAATTTTTAAGTCCTTCTGTGCCTTCTTGTATCACAATGTTATCCAATTGCCCTCAAATAGTCCTTCTATAGTGTTTGATATAGAGGACAAACCAATGTGGAAATAATCTATGGGGAGACAGCTTTTTGGCAAACATTCTTTCTCTTGACCTTGAGCAAATTTTTTCTCCAAGTATAACCCTGAAGATCGTCATCTTCCAGTCAGTAGGAAAGATTAAAGAGGTAATGTCTTACAAATTCCTTGAGTGACATAAACGATGCTCCATAAAAAGTAAACCACTATTGAATATTCTTTAGCACTTAAATTTTCTACTCCCCTCCTGATCTGAATGTGTGGCGTGAGGGTGAGAAGAAAATAGAAATATTGAGGGAAGAGAAGTGATAACAGTGGTGAGAATTCAGTGTTTTCCCATTTAGCTTGGACAGCAATGTTCTGTAGCAAGCACAGAAAAATAGCAGATATCACAAGAAATAATGGAGGGCGTTTGCTTTGGAAAACCCTGCAATTTATTTTGAGAAATGAAAAAAGAAACGGTGGTGTAGCATACAAAATCCTAACTTATTTACTGATAGGGTAAGTAAAGGAAATACTAACTGTGAACATTTTCACAGTAAGTCAAACCACCAAATCTTTTAAAATGCCATCCCACAAAGTATGACCCAGTAGCAAACATGAATATGATGTTGGTACCTCTGCTAATAAAATAAATTCATATAAATCATGATAGTCTAAAGGGAGAATTATAAATGACAAAACTTATTGGGAAAAAAAAAACTGTATACTGAATATAAGAATTTCCAAATGATTGCCTTCAAATTACTAGTCTTAACTAAAAACATTCGTACTCTCTTCTTTCCTTCCTTCCTTCCTTCCTTTCCTTCTTTCCTTCCTTCTTTCGTTCACTCTTTCTTTTTTTGTTGCTGTAAAACCTATGTGCCATTTTAAGCCACAATGGCTTCCTTTTGAACCACAGCAAATGTTGTCGTGCATGTACGGATATTGTGATACTGTATATGTGTTATATGCTATATTGCAATTTAATTACACAATTTAGCAACTCTCTTCACTCTTTGGTTTCTTACTCTTATTGTAAGCATATGAATGAAAAATACTGCAAGCCATATCAGTAAACAAAGAATGCTGAAGCCATCAGGTCATCAGCCACTGCCACCACCCCCAACAGTGAGCTCAGGGTACAGACAAGCAGGCAGCCTGGCCTCTGCAGCCACCCCCAGTGCTGCCCCCTGAGGGGACCCAGACTGTGAAAGGATAGGATACTGGCCCTAGATAGCTAGGTGATTGTCAAAGGGATGATTTCAATGAGCCCAGACGTTTGCTCCTTCCCATCCACAGAAAAGCACTAAATTCGTTAACTTGAGATGCCTGGTTTTCTTTAATAGTAATCTTTAATGTTCTGACTTCCTGGGGGGGTTGTTGTAAAGCTCCTATATATCCTGGCTCCTCCCCGACCTCTTCGGACCAGTCCCTCAGAGCCATCTGGGAGGCTGTCATCCTGGGCTCAAAGGGGGTTGAGTCCTCAGAAATGTCCAACTCTCAGCTTTTAGGTTGTGCATTTATTTCAGTCAACAAGTATTATTTTATATAAATATAATACATAGAAATGTACTGATGTGGATGGACAGAGAAAGAAGACATTAGGCTTTAATTTACCAATAATTTTTTTCTCATATAAAATACTATATATATAATACACAATAATTTATGATTTAGTAAATACTTATTAGAAAAGGCTATTCTTAGTTTTTATTACCAGATACCCCTAGGAACTATTACCAGAGAGTGGGTTCTTATCTCCTCACAGAAAGAACTGAGATGAGACGTGGAGATCAAAAACATAAAATGAGGCTTTATTAAGTAATAGGATGCTCTCAACGGGGGAACAGGCAGCCTCAGGTGAGTGCTGCTCTGAGTTTCTTTGGCAAGCTAGTTACATAAGGTGCAAATAATAAATCATTGCAGGGGGGAGTTGCGGTCCTATTCCCTGATTTTCATCCTATCTTCACCTTCCTGGGGGAGGAGGGATTTTTGTCCTTATTTAGTCTTGATCAGAAGTGTCATGGTCTCAGTATGTTAATAGGTACTTCTTATCTGCAAGGCTAATTTTATTGTAATGAGGGCATAGTTAGCAAAAGGTTACATTCCTGCCTTTTCCCGCTTTTCTTTGTCTGCCTCCAGGACAGGACACTTGTCACCCCAAAGTGTGTGAGTTCCTATCAGTCCAGAGGTTCCAGCTTTTCTCTGTCTGCCGAAGGACCCCCATTGCTCACAAGGTTTAGGATTTCTTGCCATTTGGCCTGTACCCCCCTTTCTCTGCTCATAGCTAGCTATCTGCCTGGTCCAACATACCCATACAGTGAGTGGAGTGACTTAGAATTCAAAGTGACTCTTTCCAAATCAACAGTTTTAGAGGGAATAAGTCAACTGCAATCAATGACAATGGAAAACCCAGGATTCACAGACGTACAACCGTAATCCACTCTTACAGGTTTACAGAGGCAAAATGCCAAGTCACGTTCCTGCTTCCAGAGAAACCTCTTCACACGTTATAGTATAATTTTATAGTTCCATTTCTCTTTCAGGACTTCAACGATACTCATTTAACATAATTTTACCTGAAAAATAAATAATATCTGTATATAAATTTGGAAGTGAAGGAGTTTTATACCTGAGTGTGATTTGCTTTTAGTCTTGCTAGACACTGAAAATTTGTATCTCCCAAAATTTATATGTTGAGACCTAGTCCCGAGTGTGATACTGTCTGGAGGTGGGGTCTTTGGGAGGCGATTAGATTGTGCAGGTGGAGCCCTCGTGAATGAGGTTAGTGCCCTTATAAATGAGACCTCAGAGAGATCCCTCCCCTCTTCTGCCACGTGGAAAGTCAGTGAAAAGACATCCATGAGTCAGGAGGCAGGCCCTCACCAGCCAGACTCTGACAGCTCCGTAATCCTGGAATTGCCTGCCTCCAGTACTGTGAGAAACAGATGTTTGTTGTTTATAAACTGCACAGTTTATGATTTTTTTGTTATAGCATCCCAAACAAAGACAGGTTCTCAAAGATGACTACGTAGGCCTCTTTCAGTGGTGCCTGCGGAGAACACAGCGCGGGGAAAGAGCTGTCAAGTACCGCTAACATCTGAATATGCTGGAAACTGGGACACCCTAAGCTATTTAATTCTCTTGTTTTGGTAAATTATTCATGTTTCTGATTTTTCCTCCTTTTTAGCAGGTATTTATAATGTGCACAGGTATGTCTGTGGGACATCTGTATCCTGAGATATAAATATGATATCCCATCCAGATATGTGTATACATATAAAACACATACACACATATATACATGCTTACATTAATGGGATACATATTAGTTTAATTTTAGATGAGAATTTAAAAAGACGTCTCAAAAGAACACTGTAAAATATTCCAAAATCAGGGTTAGAACTATGTTGATGGAAACATAAATGTAAAGCAAATATATCAATATATCAATGTATATCAATGTATCAATAAAATTTTACACTCAAACTTCAGCTCATAGATTTATGATGGCAATAGGCTTACAGTGAATACTGACTACATTTTAAAGCATCTGCGTTGCGCTCTTTAAAATGTATTATGTTTAATGTTATAGAACATGTATTTTCAAATAGAAGTCACATCCCTCTCATCTATGAAGGTTTCATATGGTTGAAGAAGACAGTCCAAGTAGCAACCTTTGAATTTGATCTGCTAATAGAAGAATCTCTTTTTAGCTTTCTTTATGTTTTCAATTAGAACTCTTTTTACTTTAAAAATTCTTCATATTTAAGATTTATTTATAAAAGCTAATGATTCCTTGAATATGTGTGAGCACATGTGACTGTCCTTTATGATCGCATTACGGCATTCTGTTGATTCTTACTCTGTATTTGGCTTTATTCCTTTGATAAGTAGGTAAGTTTAAAAAGCTAAAGCTCTAACCTGTTCTTAGAAATAATGATCAGTACACATATGTAAACTAAAAAATGTGCAGTATACTGTATATATTCATTTAGATGCAATATAATGTGTATGTGCAGTCAAACTGTAATAATTCCAGCTAATAAAACTGAAAAAGGGAAAAAGAGGCACAAAATGATCTGAGGGTGGAAGTTCCAGCCCTCTGACACTGAGAGGTCACTGAGTGGACATTCAGGCAGGCCCACGTGGAAGATCCGTGGTCCGATCCAGTCGTCACTGGCTCAGTTCTAACTAGACACAGCTGACTCCCAGTTCCTGGAAAACAACTCCGGGAAACATCTGACTGTTTAGGCCATGTGCTGCTTGGAGCACAAGGGAGGCTTTGTTGTAGCTGTTGGTTTTGTTTTGTTCTTTTATGGGTGCTTGGAGTTTATCTTCTACTTGGTGCAAGGTAAGGCGCAGGGTTATGGGGTGTCAGGAAGGCTCTCGAGTAGCTTGGGTAGTAAAGAATGGGGTTCTCTCAACTTCCCTTTTGGTGTTTTGCCGTTCTGATATTAAAGAATCAATTGTGTCCTCTGAAAAACTTAAAAACCTAGTGATGTAATTCTAAACACTAATAATGTTATTTTTAAAGTGATTATTTTAAAACATAATTGTGATAAACTACAGTGTGTAGATTATTTAAAAATCTATCAGACTGGAGAGCTAACAAAAGAAAACCTCAAAAAAAAATCATGAAATTTTGAAGAAGTAGAAACCCTACATAACTTAGGAAAATAATTTTGCTCAGTTCTGTTGTGAACCTGAAACTGCTCTAAAAGAATAAAGTCTATTAAAAATAAATAAAAATAATTTAGGAAAATAATATTATGTCAACAACACATATAGAATAGACCATAATTTCTGGAATCTCTTATTTTCCTTCCTAGAACAGACATAGTGTTTGCCAAGGTACTGACATAATTAATTAATTAGGTGATAGCAAATATTAAAAAGCCTGAAGTTATTTAAAATTCAAGTAGCATATTATTCTGAATACAATGCAATAGTTGGCTTAATTTGAAACATTTCAGTTTTTGCAGAAGCCTCTAGCATTTGCAGACAGAATTTTATCTTTTTTTGATCTTTTACTTTGATTCCTTTTGTTCATTTGCAGATATGGGCTGATTTAATTTCTCTTTATTACTGAGATTTGTCTGCATCTGTCATTATGTTATTCAAAACAGTGTATGATGTGTTGGAAAATATACATATTGAAAATATGAAAAAACATAAAATATTGATAGTGGCTGTATAAATTTGGAGAGGGAAAAACTGAGATTTAGACCCTGCTTTATAGAGCAGCTTTTAAAACACAAATACATTAAACTTGTTTCTAAATAAATTCACACTCTTTAACTCTCTGGGGTGTCTCCCATTTGGCCAATAATATCTATCCAAAAATTTTAAAATATATAAAACTTGTAATACTTCCAAAACATCCAGTAATTTATGGTGAGATATTTGTAAATATATGTTTGATATTTTCAAGATGTTCCTGTATTTTTAAACAACTGAAAAGAATTATTTGTGACTATTAGAAAAGACCCATTTTCATTATTGATTCTCTTATTTATTATGAAATTACTTTCTTGTTTTCCAACATAATTTATTGTTTGATTGGCCTAAAAATGGTTATGTAATTAAAATAATATTATTACCATTTGATATTTATTCTATGTCACTGTCACTGAGGTCTATTTCAAACAGGCTAACTTAGGGTGATTTACAGCAATTTGTCTTCTGCATAGCACCATGTCTATTCTGAAAGAGGTTCAAGGAGGACTAGAAAAGTTGGTCAAATACTATGTCTATATTTGGAAACACAATCATCAGACCTAATTAACAACAAAAAATATATATGACAGCAGTTGTCTCTCAACATGTAACATATGTTTCACAGGCCTTAGAGCAATCCTGAGTTGAACAGGAAGTTCTAATAGGTAAAAAGCTACAATTTTATTTTAAGAAAGGTATGAACTGTATTCTTTATTCTTTTCCTTTTCCTCATTATCATATCTCCTTTCTCTTTTCTTTTGAGTTGACAGGATGATCAGACCCCACAAGGTACTTTCTCTGATGTCCCTAAATTTATGGATGCTAAGACAACAGGGCTGCACATTATTTTCAGGTTTCTAGACCTCTGTGGCATTTCTCTCCAGCTGACCATGTTCTCCTGAGGTTATATAAGCAAAACAAAAATAAATCAAAGAACAATATAAAAAGACTAAGGTGGCAGTACTAAACACTGTTTAATTAATTTTGAAGGTTTTTTTTGTTTGTTTTTAACACTTTAGAGATGTTATTCTATTATTGGTCCAGGTTAAGAAAAAAGTGTCAACTGACTGAACCTTGCCAAGTTATAAAACATTGCTTGGAAAATATTGTTTCATTCTCCAGTTGGTCTAATTCCTTCTTCTTCTTTTTTCTTTTAGACTTTTAGGTAAGACTTTCATTAAAGTGCTTCAGAAATTGAGATAAACTCTTGACTATTTCTTTCAGTAATCTAATAAAAGTGACTTAATTGGTCATTATTATATTGGGTATTGAGGAAAGAGCAGAGAAGAAACTCATGGTTATTTAACAAATGTGTACAATTTATTAGATACCTCATTGCAAAAAATACCGGTACCTAATTTCAAGGGATATCTGCACACCAGCCCTTAGAGAATGAAACGTCCCTCTTTAGTACAAATGTGATTATAATCAAAAGTCACATTTCCATGTTTGTAAATTTGAGTGAAATTCTTGTCACTTTTTTTCAAAACATGATGCAGTTTTTTCAAATACAATATTTATACCATTGTATGAAAATATGGAAATTCTGCCTCTAGCCAAGATGAGTAATAGAGATTAGGTTTACTCTCCCTCCTGAAAATACCAAAAAGAACCCAGAAAATATATGAAACCATGGTATTTGACACTAAAAACAGCAATGATGGACAGTGACCTTGAGATATGAGAAACAAATGAGGTAAGCCTCTCTGTTGCCTCAGCTTACTTCAGGCCATAGCGTAGCGAGTATGCGCACAAGTGGAACCTAACGCTTAGTGCAAAAGTTATCTAAATACAGATCATAGATCTAAATATAAAATGTAAAGCTATAAACTTAGAGTAAAAAATAGGAGAGTATATTCATGATCTTGGGTTATCCGAATAGCCATGACACCAAATATCTGATTCCTAAAAGAAAAAAATGATACATTGAATTTCATCAAAATTAAAGTTTCCTCTGTGAAAGTCACTGCTAAAGAATAAAAAACAAACACTCTAAAAAAACCAACAGCAAACTGAGCAAAAGGGGGATATAGCTACGAAACACGTTCAAGATAGGATTTACATTCTATAACTGTAATTACCAAAAATCAACAAGAAGAAAACAAACGACCTAATCTGTGCAAAGACATTTTACCAAAGAGAATACAGATGGCAAATAAGTATATAAAATATATATTCAGCCTCAGTGGCCAAAAAGGAAATCCAAACTGAAATTTTGACTTGATACCACAATATACCCATGAATATTTTAGCAAATTGAATCCAACAATATATTAAAAGGCTAATACATCATGACCTAGTGGAATGTCAATTTAAGATTGCTTACACATTTTAAAATAAATCCTTGTAACAACAAATTAAACAGAAATATGGTTATCTCAACAGACACAGAAAAATTTACAAAATCCAGTATCTATTCGTGATAAAAATTCTCACAAACTAGGAATGGAAATGAACATCCTTTACCTGCTAACAGGCATCATACTGTTACCGTGTCCAAACTCAGTTCTGCTCACTGCACAACAGGCCAATAAATCGGGAGAGGAGGTGTTAGGACAAGGAATAGCGAGTTTATTCAGAAACCCGGCAGACCGAGAGGATGGCAGACTCATGTCTTGGAGAACCATCCTGCTCCAGTCAGAACACAGGCTCCTTTTACACAAAATAATAGGGGAGGAGGTGTGGTTGGTTCCTGCAAACTTCTTGCTGCAGGAATTCTCTGTTCTTGCAGCCGTCCACCTGGGCCAGGTCATGGTGTCCCTGTAAACCCCCAACAAAACAAATTTATTTTCTCTTCTGCAACTTTCTATCTTTATACGAATGGAAAATTGTTAATATCCTTAAAGGTCAGAGCCTTGAGAATAGGTTCTCCTGTGTATTTCAGGCTAAAGGCAACATTGTTTCACAAAAGGTGCAGAGCCACAAGACTAAGCCTGGAAAACAGGGCACAGGGTTAAAACTTAAAGGAACAGATCCAATATAAAGTCAGATTTGTTCTCCTCTATTACAATACTTAACGGTAATAGACTAAAAGTTTTCTCTCTAAGATTGGGGAAAAGATAAGAATATCTTTTTCTTTACTTTTCTTCAAACTGTACTAGATACTCTATGCAAGTAAACATAGAAATGGGGGGGGCGGGGAAAGCATCCAGATTGAAAAGGAAAAAGTGAAACCATATTAGTTTGTCTGTGGCATGACTATCTAAATAAAAAATGTAATGGAATCTTCAAGAAATAGAACTCATAAGTAAATTTACAAAAGGTTGCAGAATATAAAAACAATATTGATTATGTATTTCCATATACTAGCAATGAACAATCAGAAAGTAAAACTACAAAAGTACCATTCCCAGTAGCATTAAAATGTATAAAATATTTAGAAATAAATCTGATAAATATGTTAAGGACCTGTTCACTGAAATCTGTACAAACATTCTGAGAAAAAAAGGTTTTAAAGTCCTAAATTAATGGATATGTATACCATGTTAATAGTTTGGAAGGCTTAAATATTGTTAAGATGTCATTTATCCCCAAATTTATCTATAGAATCAAGTTAATCCCATGTAAAATCTCATAAACTATTGGCAAAAATGTAGAGAAACTGAAACTCTCGTAGACTGTTGGTGGAAATGTTAAATAGTGTAATCAATTTGGAAAACAACTTCTTTCAGTAAGCCAATTCCATAAAAAGTTAATCATATATTTTTCATACGATTCAGTTATTCCACTCCTTGGATTAAGTAAGCAAAGGAAAGCAAATGCATATGTGTATACAATAACTTGCATACAAATGTTCATAGCAGATTTATTTACATCACCACACAGTGAAAACAGGCAAAATGACTATCAACATGTGAATGGATGAACATGCTGTGGTGAATCCTGATAACGGAATACTGTACAATAATTTTTTAAAATGAATTATTGATGTATGCAAGAACAATAAATACTGCTAACTAGAAACTGGGCAAAAAAGGGAACATGCTATATGATCCCTTAATATACAAAATTCTAAAAAATACACCTAATCTATAGTGAAGTGACACAAAGTAAATTAGCAGTTGCCTAGAGATACAGGGAGGAGATTGAATAGAAAGTGAGGGCCTCAAGGGAAGGTTACAAAATGGCATGAGAAAATTCTAGGGGTGATGGATACAAAGATGTTCATTGTGGGAATAATTTTGTAGGAGAATACAAAAATCAAAATTACTAAATTGCACACTTTAAACATGTTAATGTATAATAGTTATTTATGTATCAGTTATTTATCAATAAAGCTGCTAAATTTTCAAAATGAAAGTATAAAGAAGTGAGAAAAATATATAGAAATTCAAAGCTGAATGATAAACTGTCTGTAAATAATAATGTACATATGCTATTTTGTTCTAATTCTTTCTACAATTATAATTTTTTACGTAATTTAGTGTGGACTCTCACGTAGTTTTTTAAATTCAAGGGAAAAACACATTTTTGTGTGTGAAAAATTTGAAAACACCACATTCCTTAAAATGCCTTTTTCCACAGTTACAGGTGTTCAAAACTAATCTATTGAGTGAATAAATAAGATCAAGAGGCTGAAAATCATAAGATTCAGTTTCAGATACCAGTTCTAACACCAGGTGATTTATGCCAATTCTGAGAATATACATAAGTTCTTAATGGAAGCCTATAGTTTTTGAAAAAATAAGATAATTGTATTAAAATAGCATCATTCAAACTATAGATTCCAATTTATTAGTAGGTTGTGAAATCAACTTATGTAGCCAGGGGTGGTGTGAAAAACGTAACAGTAGAATAAATATCAGTGCATTACTCATGAAATAGGTACTTATTGTTCCATGAAGCTCTAATTTCAGTTATCAATATAAATGCATCTATATACTGAGATGCAATATAATATATAAAGTTAATCATAGTTTAAAGGTTGAAAAGCTTGAAACCTAAATAATTTGGGGCCCCCACTTACACTTCTAAATAATTGTGGTCTGATAAAATTTTTTAAACAATAGGATATACGATAAGATGATTCACATGAACTTTTCTAGCTCATTATTACTCATGCTAGAAAATTAGTCAGAATTATCCTTTTTTTTGAAATACATAATGCTTGAGAAAATACTCTTTACCCAGATAATAGTATTTCCTGATAGTCTTCTGAGCAATGACTCAGAGACTAACTGAAAAATGCTGAAAAGGATACCAGAGGATGATAAAAAGATCTCAAAAGCAGCTTTGTTTTATAACTAAAATTGTGTCATCCACCTTAGAGAGATTTTTCCAGTGTACTTAATTTTAACCCTTTAACAAGATTCTCAATCTGAAAAGGATATATGCAGATTCAATGAATAAAACTGACCAAATGTTCCTGCTTTTCTATATAATTTCTTCTGAAAAAGTAATAAATCCTCATTATAAATTAAAAAAAATTGAAACTGAGAATAAAATAAGCCCAGTGAGTTAAATTTTACAAATATATAATTATTGTTTTAAAAACTGTAAAGTTAACATTTAAAAAATTAGAATAAAAAAGTATAGACAGCATTAAAAAGAAAAAAATTCTAAAACCATTAGACAACTCGTAAGAATAAACTTTAATAAATTCATTATGTTGAGGGTAGCAAATCCCTACTTCTCCTTAAGCAATGATTCAAATATTTATGCCCCTGCACTGGCAGGCTCCCACTTTTGGCACGATAAAGCACCTCCAAGATCATGGAGCTATGTTTGTTAGGTTGAATCAAAACAGTACAAATATAAGCAAAGAGTGTGTTGGTGGCAACTCAATACTTAGGGCTGCTTAGAAAAATATGTGAAGAGAAGGTAGAGGCTGTAGTGAGGGAATGTGAGAAACGGATGGACCTAACTGTCATCTGAAGACAGTGCTGAGAGGACCGATCCATAGATGAAGGCCAGGCCTCAGTGCATCTCTCTCTGGTGGATCACAGGCGCAAACAGAAAGGCCAGATGCTGACTCTCACGTCCCCATGAGAATTAGGGAGAAGCTGCAAGAAGAAAGTGGAGTGGAATTTCAGATTGCCGGGACTGCCATGCTGTCACTAGAGGAAGACAAGAATAAGATAATCTGAACAGTGACAGCCGGATTAGTGGCTATTAGGTCCACTGAGCTGCCGCATTTCAGGACACAGGATTTCTCCCAAGAGTCAGACAAGGCTCACCCATAAGACTCAGGAGTGCAGATCATTCTCACTCTGCCAACCACCCTCTGGGGGCGTTCACAGGGGCCTGAGGTTTTGGTGGGCAGGACCCATGGGCTGTGGAGCATCCTTTCACTCTGCAGTATATTCCCCACTGCCCTCTCCTTTGTAGAGGGGGCCTGGCCTTAGGGATATGCTATTATTCACCCTCTGGGATCTTAAACTGTACCTAGATGCAAGTCACGTGCACAGAAAAAAACACAAGTGCCAACTCTCACAAGCTGAACAGAAGAGCTTTTTCTCTCCCCCGGAACAGACCATGGCCAAAGATAAACAACACTAGAAATAAAGAACTCAGTGGGCAGCTAGGGAAGTACTCAAAATCAGTGTAGAAACAGCCGTCTATGACAGTGTAAATTAATTTTATAATTATATACTTAAATGGAATATATTTATATGAAATATGGAATGTGACTATATTGAATAATGGGTAAGAGAATAGAGTTTGGAGTCAAACAGATGTAGGTTCCAGTTCTACTTTTTTTTTTACTTATTAACTTGGTAACTCGTGATATTGCTTAATTATGTAAAAAAAAAACTCACAGTATTCCTTCAAGGATTTAATAGAATAATGTATATGAAAATAATTTGTAAGAAGTTTCATTGTAGGGGCTGGCTGAATGGAAACTTCAACTGCTTTATATATGCCAGAACCTATGATTGCTGACACTAAATAATTAATTTGATTTAATATCATATGTAAAACCAAAATAAGTAGATTGGTACCAGTTCAATGGTGCCGCAGATGTTGCCATTCAGACACAGTCTAAAAATGAATCTGAATTAGCCTCCATGGGGAGGGGGGTTAAAATATGCTGCAGTGCATAAAAGTATCCTTGTATCAGATTTATTCCTAAGTATTTTATTTTTTGGATGCAATTATAAAAGGGATTGTGTCTTTACTTTCTTTTTCTGATATTTCTTTGTTAGTGTAAAGAAATGCAATTGATTTCTGTATGTTAAGCTTGTATCCTGCTACCTTGCTGAATTCATTTATGTATTAGCTCTAGTAGTTTTTGAGTGAAGGTTTTAGGGTTTTCTATATATAGTATCATGTAATTCACATGTAGCATCAATTTTAACTCTTCTCTTCAATTTGGATCCCTTTTATTTCTTTTTCTTGTCTAATTGCTATGGCTAGGACTTCCAATACTTTACTGAATAGAAGTGGTGAGAGTGGGCATCCTTGTCTTGTTCCAGATGTTAGCAGGAAGGCTTTCTACTTTTCACCCCTGAGTATTATGCTGACTGTAGGCTTGCCATAAATAACTTTTATTGTGTTGAGATATGTTCCCTCTATACACAATTCTGTTTGTTGTGTATGGAAAAACTATTTTAAGTATACAATATTGGAAAGTCAAACTGTTGTAAATGGAAGATAAAACAATGTGAAATATTGACCATTATTAATAATAATTAATAAATAATAATTGATAAATATTAATCTCTTTAAAAATAAATAAATGAAATTAAAGGCAAATGAGTAATGTCATATATGTATTAGTTCATATGCATGTTAGTTAATATACAAAATATACTCCAAACAACACCAAAGATTTCTTTCAAATCGTTAAGAATTTATGAATACTCAAAAGAGATATTGTCAATGTGCATCAGTAGTTAATCCATGGAAAATGCAAATAGCCAATTAAGTTATAAAACATCCAGCCTCAGTAGTAATCAAAGAAAATTCATCATAGTCAAAATGAGCTTTTATTTTTGTTCTTCAAATTGTCAGAGATTAAAATTTTAATATCTAGCTTCTGTAAGAATTAGGGAAAATGAGCATTCTATGTATGGCTGATAAGAATATAAATTTGCTGAGCAATTTGGAATAATATAACTTTATTTCTATCCCCATTTCTATCTATGGATATATATTTAGGGATAAATATGTTCATACTCTTTGACTCAATATTTCTCCTTTTTAGAATAAGCGGTAGGAAATTACCTGAGATGTAAAGAAGTAATTATTGGAAAAAAGACCACATCATAATATTTGTAAAACATCAATAATTAAAGTCAATCTAAATGTCTAATACCAGCATCATAATTTATAATATTTCTAGACAAAGGAATATTCATTAAAATAACAATTTCAAATAAACTTAAGAATTCCAAACAAGACAAATTGTTCATGTCATTATATTATATAATGATTTTAAGATAGTGTGTTTTATATATACTAAGATAATAATTTTATAAACTTTCTAAAATAAGTACTTATTTAAAGTTGCAGTACTTAAGACAGAGAACCACTATTATAAAAGTATCTTGCAAAACTCATCCTACTGTTGTTAATATTAACAACTTTCCTGCTCTTTGTAACTTCTGGGAAGGATCTCTGACCCTCTGCATAGTTTCCACTCAATTAATTATACTATTTCCTCACTAGTACAAGAGAAAGTGTTTGGTGGACAGATAATGGATTACACTTTGAAAAATACTGCTTTCTAGAACTAAAAGGTGCCTGTATATCCAGTGAATTCCAGGCCATAAAACAGAGAGAAAGCTGTTAGTTGTGCCCAGTTTAGAACTGGTTTCTGAACAATGAATAAATGAGCTCAAGAGCAAACTTTTCAATATGGCCTCCAGTTGAAGTATGCTTCCCTCCACCCCTGCCTCCCTCTGGCATCTAGTTTCAGGAAATAATCGCTGAGAATGCAAATCTCTCTTACGCCCCTCTTTGGATGCCTCATAATTCTTTTTATCTATTTTTCTACCAAGTTATTAGAAAATGACAATATTGGAAGTCTTCACCTTTGTGATAGTAGGATCTATGACAGTGCCTGATACATACCAGATACCCTCAAATTATATGTTAAATTAAAAGAACACTCATGTGCTTTTGTATTTGTTTTATACTATTCTGTAACAAATGACACAAAGGTAGTCTGAAACAAAACAGTTCCCACAGGGATCTTGCATAACTTAGATGAGTCTTCTGCTCGGGGTCTCATAAGGCTTAAATCATGATGTTGATTGAGTGTGCCCTTATCTGGAAATTCAACTAGGGAAATATCCACTTCCAAGCTCCCTTAAGTTGTTGAAAAATTCATTTTCTTGCAACTGTATGACTGAGATTCGTATATTCTTGCTGTGAAGGTCTGATCTTGGTTGTCAGAGGCCACCCTCAGGTCTTTGACACACAAAGCCTTCCATCATCCTTTTTCTTATACTTTGAATCTCCTTGATCTTCTTTCTCTGATCTCTAGATCCTTTTTAAAAAGGGATCGCCTGATTAAATCAGACTCACCTACACTTGAGGGATAGGGATTATAAAGGGTGCTCACACCAAGGACCAATAGTCTCAGGGGCTATTTTAGAATGCTGCCTGCCACAATCCTTAATAGATGACATTCTTAAGAGTATTCACTCCAATGTAGATTGTTAAATTTTACATGGAAGCTTAACAATTGCACTCTTTGCTCTCTACCATGTGTAGTCAGAGAAACAACCGATCATGGCAGTATGATCAGTGGATCATTTCCTAAATGAATTTTTTTTACCCAGGATGTAAATAAACAAGGAATGTCACTCACTGTCTGGTTCTGCAAGGGTTAAGTCGTTAGCCGCCGCAGTCACTGGACTGCAGAACAGCCCGAAAGGAATTCAGGACAAAGAACATGCTGTGCTTTGGGAGAAAAGGCAAAACAGGACCTTAGATAATTATATATATTTCAGAGAAAAAATGTTAATCAACTCAGATTCTTGCATCTCCCCATACATACAAGAGCACTAAAATCATTAACTGCGATAGCTGATCCTCGTGAGTAGTAGTAACATTCTACATACAAGATGTGTGCTTCACTACCTGTATCCTGTAGCCAAGATCACATACATACTGACCTCTCCCCTCATGTCTCCAGAGAATTTCCTCAGAGCATTTCCTCTGAGAAGCTGTCTCCAGGGCTAACGTTCTCAGTACGACACTGAGTAAAACTCAACTCACAGCTCTTACCATCGTGTGTGTGTGTTTTTCCCCCCAAGTCAACAAGTGCTAAACGAAAATCTCAGTCTAGGATTACAGCAATTATCTAGCCACACAGAAAGAAGGGAAGAAAGTGACTGCTAAAGATTCCTTTTACCTTGTAAGATAATTGGTGGAAGCTGATGCCTGACGTCTGTCCTTCCCTCTACCTGTGTAGGTGATAACAAACTAGCTAACTTAGAATGAGTGCTTACTTTGATCAGGAATGGTGCTAATACATACCTTATGTGATTTCATCATTAATGAATTTTACGAAATTTGCTATTACTGTGCCATTTTACAAATGATGAAGCCTAAGCTAAGACATACATTCTGATTTTTTTGATAAATATCTACTCTTAAAAAAATCTCATTTTGTATTGTTTTTACCCATATATAGATGGATTACCTTTTGATTTTTTTCACAACTCAAATATGAGGTTATGTGTTAAAGAGATTAAAATAAAGATTATTTTCTTACTCTGTTTGCCCATAAATCCATATTTTAAAAAGGGCTATTTTATAAGCTCTAGCAATGTACAAATGAAGGTGAACTTTGCAAAACAATATAGACATGGTTTTGTTTTCAAAAAGCATATAATGTAGTCACTTTGACACAAAAATATTCACAGCATCTGACTACCTTTAAATTCTCAGAGAAAAGTTTAAATCCTAAATCATTTAGACAAGTTAATAACATTTCTTTAAACTGAAACATTAAATTCTGAGTGTATATAATTAATTATACATAAGTAATTTCCAAATTAAATAGTTTATAATTTTATTGGTGTACTTGTTAATATAAATGTAGAAAAAATACTATGCTAATAAATATAATTATACATGTAAAAATCATTTTTCTTAAGATGTAAAATTAGACTAAACAGGCACTTGAGGAAATAATATTTTACTCTACACTTAAGAAATTTTAAAGTAGTTTACCACATCAGATAAAATATATATTTATGTAAAATGAGTGGGAAATAGTTGGTAGTTAATGTGTATATAAAAAATTTACATGAATTAATTCCCACAGCAAGAATAAAAATAGACTAATATATGAATTGAAATCCCATTACAGCTCTTGTCATAAGGAATCATTTATGAAGTTAAATAAGATTTTCATTTTAACATTGCCAGTATACTCTCCTTGAGTATACAGAATATTTTAGCCAAACTTTTATACTTTTAATGAATCCAACATACATGGAAATAGAATCAAAATAGAATCTCAATTCTAGAGATCTCAGCAAAAGTTTTTACTAAAAGAAATTTCTGAATTGAAATAACAAAAAAATTCACTTGGAATATACAAGACATAAACTATATAATCTTGTCATTTGAAGCTGATTAGCTTTGAATACCCAGATCATGGCATTTTCTCCCTATGGAAACATAAACAAACAAATTTTGATCTATCTTATTTTGTTTTCCATGACATCTATATTATTTTTGCAAAGCATGTTAATGGAAAGCAGGCCAATTTTTGCTGATATTTGCTCTTTTGGTAACATTTCATGATTCCAATAACTTAAAAATGTATTTCTTTGATTGTATGAGCTAGTTTCAATTATCCCGAGATATATTTTGGAGCCAATAGATGTGAACTAAGTTTGGCATAGTGTTTAATCCTTTATATAATGCTTGGTCTACATTTGCTATTTATTCATTCAGCAAATATGGTCAATTATGCTACATTATGGAGTATATTGGAAACATAACAAAGGCACATTGTCCTTGCCCTTAAAGGACACTGTATACACATAGGAGAGAGACAACATATCCTAATATGGTCCAAGAAATAATACACATGAAAATAGGCTGTTCTGGAATCAATTTAATTTGTTACCTAAGTTAGACCAGGACGACAATGATGGTTTGTTGGTAAATGTGTTGACTTTTGGAAGATTAATTTTGAAAAGTTTGACATGGCCTTAACTCCTGTTTAAAAAATAGAAATCAAGAAAGTAAAACTTCCTTATCTTTCTACAGTTAAGTCTTCATAATATGAACTTACACATCATTCTCTCTAGTTACTAAGGAAAAATGTATCTCTGCCCTGATTTAGTGCCAAACTTTACACTTAAGGTCTGGATCCTGTGCTTTCTTTCTTCTGCAAAGACTTTGCTCCTTTGATTATATCCTTTTTTAAGTTATGAAATCTGAACTGTTCTTGAAGAACTGAGTGTTGTCTGGCCCACTTAGCCACAGAGTTAGAAATGGACAGCAGTTTTCCTCATCAAATGCAAGCGGTATATACAGGACCAGGCTCAAGCCGTCCTGACGGCGCAAGTGAGCTGCACAGAGGAGTGACCTAGATGCCCATGACTGCGCTCCTAGGATTTTTGCCTTTTCTCTCCATGCTTGCAATTCTAGGCTTGTGCAGAGTTTCTTAGAACCAGCTGAATAAAGAACAAACACAGGCTTGGTTTACAGATGATTCTTTATGATGTACATGCACCACTGAAGAGTTGACAGCTAGAGTGCTACGGTGTTGTCTGGGACAACAATGAAGGACAATGATAAAGGGAAATCTTGTCAGTAGGCAGAACTTCAAGCAGTGCACCAGGTTGATCATTTTGCCTGGAAGTGCAGATGATCAGAAATACATGTCTGCACCAATTCATGAGATGTGATTACTATTTTGACAGGATGGTCAAGGACTTGAAAGAAAGAAATATGGTTGGAAAATTGGTGACAAGAAGGTCTAGTAAAGAAATCTGTGTATAGAACTCTCTGAATTCGCACAGAATGTGAAGATATTTGTGTCCCATGAGAATGCTTACCAAAGGTGACCTTAGCAGTGGAGGATTTTAAGATTAGCACTGAACTCCAAAAATGGCACCATTCCTAAGGGTATCAGCTAGTTAACCATTTGATGGACTGCTTCCATTATAGAAGTGGAGTGCTTTATTTTTACAGGAAAAAAGATCTTTACTCTGAATATATATTTGCCTTTCTAGACTGCAATGTTTCTGCTAAAATTGTCATTGTGGAAATTATACGGTGCCTTATTGTGATACTATAATTTGTAATAAGAAAAATATATTTGGTCTTTCTCCCTGTTTCTGTCACCCTTGAAATTTCCTAAGTAATGAAAGCTACAAATGTGTCTTATGTTAGTGACATGACTTTTGGATACCATTTAAGGATGGGAGATGGTTGTCAGAGGAGTCAACTGTGTTATTGGAGATACAGAATTTTAGTCCTATGCACTTGACCCCTGGGAAGAGAGAGGGGTTGGAAGTTGGATCTACACCTATGGCCAATGATTTAATTAATTGTGCTTACATAAGAAAGCCTCCATAAAAACCCAAAAGGGCTGATTCAGAGCGTTTCCAGAGTAACAAACATGTGGAAGTGCTGGGAGAGTGATGCACTCAGAGAAGGTATACTTTTTCCCAAGCATCTCTTCCACTGGTTGTTCCTGAGTTGTATTATTTTATAGTAAACTGGTAATCCATTAAACTATTTCTCTGAGTACCATGAGCTGCTCTAGCAAATTAATCAAACCCAAAGAGGGAGTCATTGGAACCTCTGACATATAGCAGGTCAGTCAGAAGCACAGTGATAACCTGGACTTTCAGTCAGTGTCTGAAGTGAGAGGTGGGCAATCTTGCAGCACTGAATTCTTAACCTGTGGAATCTAATGCTATCTCCAGGTAGATAGTGTCAGAATTCAGGCGAATTGTTAGGAAACCCGGTGTTTTAGAATTGTTAGTGTGGAATCACCTCCCCCTCTTCTCAACATATTGGAAACTGGGATCAGAACTTTAATGTACCCACTGGCAAGCTAGTCTACACAGCACTACTGCTGACCTAGAAATTAATTAAACAGCAAATGAAGGAAGTTTACCAATAGGCACATGAATAGTGAATCCACTGATCTTACTATGCTCCCCCATCCTCTTAAAGCATTGGTTTCACAAAAGGGTGGCATAACCTTTTGAAGACTTACATAGGATGAAAGATAGGTGAGTCTGGGAATCAAGGGATGGAAAATTGAAGGACACCTCTTCATATTACACCTAGGGATCCACAAGCAGAAATTTTGCTTCTTGCCCCAAGATTTTACGCTCTGATGCTCTAAAGAGCTTAGTCGCAAATGAAGAAATGTTTCCAACAGGCAAAAAAAATAATAATAATTCCACTGAAATGGAAGTCGAGCCTGCCGCCCACTGTGGGAATATCACGACACTGAACACACAAGACAGGCAGGAATCTGGGATGCTTGATCTTACCAAGTTAAAATTGAGTTGATACTGCATATTGGAATAAGGCGGGGTATGCTGGAATGTAGATCTTTTAATGTGTGCAATGTTAATCCTGTATTTTAAGATGAACGTCAATAGCAAATAAATATAATTAAGCTAAAGAAGTCTAAACAATTCAGGCAGGACAGCTAATGACCCAGAACTTTCAGTAATAAAGGTTTGGGTCACATTACTAGGCAGAGAACCACAGACAACTGAGGTTCTTGCTGAGGGCGAAGGGATTATGGAATAACTACTTGGAAAAGGTATTTATGAAACTATCTATGACCATGTGCCCAAGTTTCAGAATTAAGAACTATAATAATTATGATTATGTAGTCTTTATTTTGATATGATTATATTTGTATATATCAAACTTTTCCACTTATTCTCCCACTTTCTTCTTATCTGATGTAAGACGTATTAATGTATTAATCAGGATTTCAATGACAGGATATCAAAGAGGGAATACGAATCAACTGAAAGAAAGTTAACATCACCTAAAGATAAAAGAGGGATGTTTTGCATCCTTCTGGGGAACTAGCTAGGACGCTTTGCCTTTTCACACTGGAATTAACTAATTTTATATTCCCTGCTGTTGATAACACTATCTTTTTAGCTCTATTATAGTACTTCTTACATTATGCTTTAGAATTTCTTATGCGTTTATCTGTTTCCTCAATACTTTTCATGTCCTGGAATTGCAGGAACAGTCTTATTTATCCTTGTTCCCCTCACAATGCCTGGCATAATTCCATATAGAGTAGGTGCTCAATTAAAATTTATTGTATTGAAATATTTAACATTTAAAATGTCAACATCTGTATGCATCATTAACTTAATTAGCAGCTTTTGTATTCCAGAAAAAAAATTTTTGAGTGTTTTGTCCAGTATGTCATCAACCATTATTAACTGTGATCAAATTCTAGAATGTGAACATTAAGATAAATATAAAACTTTTATATCATCATAAAATTAATTTATGACCATATGTTTAGTTTTGTTGATATTTTAAAATAACTGTTCTGTTTTCCTGACAGGAATAGAATTGAAGATACTGAACTCAAATAATTATTTTCATTGATTAATAGCACTAGATAGTAAATCCTCAAAAGACAGAGTTACTGACCTTTGAAAAATACTTTTGAAATATGATTAGTAAGTTGAACATGCACTATAAAGGTAACGGTTCTAAGTAACAGGGGCAGCTTAATAACTATAAAATATTGATGTAGTTCTCTGTGCTATTCTGTATAAATTTGTTGTTTTTCTATTTTGTATATAGCAGTTATTATCTGCAAATATCAAGCTCCCAATTTATCCCTCCACACTCTTTTTTCCCCTGGAAGCCATAAGTTTGTTCTCTTTGTGAGTCTGCTTTTGTTCTGTAAATAAGTTTTTTTTTTTTTTTTTTTTTAGATTCTACATATAAGTGATATTATATGGTATTTTTCTTTCTTTTTCTGGCTTACTTCACTTAGAATAATGATCTCCAGGTCCATCCATATTGCTGCAAATGGAATTATTTTATTCTTTTTATGGCTGAGTAATATTCCATTGTATATATACCACAACTTCTTCATCCAGTCACCTGTCAATGGACATTTACATTCCTTCCATGTCTTGGTTATTGTATGTAGTGCTGTTATGAACATTGGGTTGCACATATCTTTTCAAATTACAGTTTTCTCTGCATGCATGGTCAGGAATGAGATTGCTGGATCATATGGTAAACCTGTTTTTAGTTTTTAAAAAAAGTGCCATACTGTCCTCCATGGCGACTGCACCAATTTACATTCCCACAAACAGGAGGAAATGGAGGGTTTCCTTTTTTCCATGCCCTTTCCAGCATTTATTATTTGTAGACTTTTTAATGATCATTCTGACTGGTGTGAGATGATACCTCACTGTAGTTTTTGATTTTCATTTCTCTAGTAATTAGCAATGTTGAGCATCTATTTGTGTTCTTTTTGGTCATCTGGATGTCTTTGGAGAAAAGTCCATTTAGGTTTTCTGCCTATTGTTTGATTAAGTTGCTTTTTGTTTGTTTATTTGTTTTGTTTTTTGATATTAAGCTGTATGAATTGTTTGTCTGTTTTGGAAATTAGTCCCTTGTTGGTCACAAATGTTTCCTCCCATTCTGTAGGTTTTCTTTTCATTTTTTATGATATTCATAGCTGTGCAAAAGCTTTTAAGTTTAATTAGATCCCATTTGTTTATTTTTGCTTTTATTTCCATTACTCTAGAAGCTAGTTTGAAAAAAATATAGCTGTGATTTATATCAAAGAATGTTCTGCCTATGTTTCTTTCTAGGAGTTTTACAATATTCAGTCTTACATTTAGGTCTTTAATCCATTTTGAGTTTATTTTTGTATATGGTGTTGGAGAATGTTCTAATTTCATTTTTTCATGTAGCTGTCCAGTTTTCCCAGCACCACTTATTGAAGAGACTGTCTTTTCTCCATTGTATATTCTTGCCTGCTTTGTCATAGATTAATTGACCATAAGTGTATGGGTTTATTTCTGGACTTTCTATTCAGTTCCATTGATTCATGTGTCTGTTTTTGTGCCAGTATCATAGTGTTTTGATTATTGTAGCTTTGCAGTATAGTCTGAAATCAGGGACTGTGATTTTCTCAGCTCTATTCTTCTTTCTCAAGATTATTTTGACTATTAGGGGTCTTTT
The DNA here is from genome assembly GCF_009834535.1 of Camelus ferus. NCBI lineage: Eukaryota > Metazoa > Chordata > Mammalia > Artiodactyla > Camelidae > Camelus > Camelus ferus. Next base: position 983,003 of record NC_045705.1, read on the forward strand.
TTGTTTCTATACAAATTTTAACTTTTTTCATTCCAGTTCTGTGAAAAGTGTCATTGGTAATTTGATATGGATTGCATTGAAACTGTATATTGCCTTGGGTAGTATGACGACTTCAACACTATTGATTCTTCCCATCCAAGAACACAATGTATTTTTCCATCCTGCCTGTGTCATCTTCAATCTATTTCATCAGTGTTTTAGAGTTTTTGGAGTATATGTCCTTTTCTTCCTTAGGTAGGTTAAATCCTAGGTATTTTATTCTTTTTTGATGTGATGGTAAATGAGATTGATTCCTTAATTTCTTTTTCTGATATTTTGTTAGTGTATAGAAATGCAGCTGATTTCTGTATATTAATTTTGTATACTGCAACTTTATCAAATTCATTGCTGACCTAATAGCTTTCTGGTAGCTTCTTTAGGATTTTCTATGTATAATATCTGTCATTTGCAAATAATGACAATTTTACTTCTTCTTTTCCAATTTGGATTCCTTTTCCTTCTTCTTCTCTGATTGCTATGGATAGGGCTTTCAAAGCTATGTTGAAAATTGGTGAGATTGGGCATCCTTGTCTTGCTCCTGATTTTAATGAAAATGCTTTCAACTCATTACATTAAAAAAAAAAACCCAAGTGTATTAGTTTTCTATGGCTGCTGTAATAAATTACTGCAAAATTAGTGGCCTAAAGCAGCATGAATTATTTTCCCACAGTTCTGTAGTTCAGAAGTCCAAAATGAGACTCACTAAGCTAAAATCAAGGTGCTGGCAAGACTACATTCTTTCCTGGAGGCTCTAAGGTTGAATCCATTTCCTCACCCTTTCTAGGATTTAAAGATTACCAACTTCTCTCGGCTTGTGGTCCTTTTCCTGTTTTCAAAGCCAGAAACTCCAGGTTGAAGTCTCACATTCCATCACTCTAACATCTTATTCTGCTTCCCTTTTATACATTTAAGGCAACTTGTATTTACATTAAGTTCATCCAGAGAATCCAGAAGAATTCCTACACTTTAAGGTCAGATGATTAGCAGTCTTAATTCCTTCTTCAGTCTAAATTAATATAATATAATATGTACACAGGTTCAAGGAGTTAGAGTGTATACTTATTTAAGGGCGATTATTCTGCCTACCACACTAGGAAATCTGAATAAAGTATGGACTTTAGTTAATAATGATGTACCAATATTGATTTATTAATTGTGGTAAGTGTACCATTAAAAAGACGTGATGTTCATAATAGAGGAAGCTAGATGTCCATTAGTAAGCATCCTCTTCACATTTCACATATTTTCTGTAAACCTAAATTATTCTAAAATAAAATATTGACTTTTTAAAAAGTAGGACACTAAAAAGATAATATTTATTATTTTTAGTTTTAGTTTTTATTTTACCAAATTAAGAGAGTTTGTTTGTTTCACTTGTATTATCAAAATAAAATTTAAGAAAGGTGCTTACATACCAGGATTATTAAAAGAGCTACCAATATGTTGAAAATGTAGAAATTGCACCATATACGGACCATCTGAAGTAATTAATGCAATTGGAATTGTTTAGCTTGAACAATTCTATTTCCAAATTGAAAGGCTATCTTTTTTACAGAATTTTTTTCTAGTTCTGTGGGAAATGCCATTGGTATTTTAATAGAGATTGCATTGAATCTGCAGATTGCCTTGGGTAATATCCTCATTTTAACAATATAAAATCTTCCAAATCATAAACATGGTATATCTTTCCGTCAGTTTGTATCATCTTCAATTTCTTTCCTGAGTGTCTTATAGTTTTCTGATTACAGGGCTTTTACATCCTTAGATAGGTTTATTCCTAGGTACTTTATTATATTTTTTGATATTATGGTAAATAGGATTGTTTCCCATTTCACTTTCTGAGAGTTTATTGTTAGTGTATAGAAATGCAGCAGATTTCTCTGTGTTAATTTTTGTATCCTGCAACTTTATCAAATTCATTGATGAGCTTTGTAGTTTTCTGATGGTGTCTCTAGGATTTTCTGTTTATAGTATCTTGTCATCTGTGGCATGTGACAGCAGTTTTAGTTGTTCCTTTCCAATTTAGATACTTTTAATTTTTTTCATGTCTGCTTGCTGTGGCTAGGCTTTCCAATAATATGTTGAATAGAAATGGTGCAGGTGGGCCTCCTTCTCTTGTTTCTGATCTTAAAAGAAATGCTTTCCACTTTTTACCATTGAGTATGATGTCAGCTATAGGTTTGTCATATGTGGCCTTTATTATGTTGAGGTATGTTCCCTCTATGCTCACCTTCTGGAGAGTTTTTAGCATAAATGGAAGTTGAATTTTGTCAAAAGTGTTTTTTTCCTGTATATATTGATGTAATCATATGTTTTCACTTTTCAATTTGTTAATGTGGTGAATACATGATTTGCAGATGTTGAAAAATCCTTGAATCCCTGGGATAAATCCCAGTTGATCGTGGTGTATAATTCTTTTAATGTTTTACTGGACTTGGTTTTCTAATGTTTTGTTAAGGATTTTTGCCTCTATATTCATCAGGAGTATTGGCCTGTAATTTTCTTTCTGTGTGATATTTTTGGTTTTGATATTAGGGTAGTGCTGGACTCATAGATGAGTTCAGAAGTGTTCCTGTCTCTACAATTTTTTGGAATGGTTTGAGAAGGATACGTGTTAACTCATCTTTAAATGATTAGTAGAATTCACCTGTGAAGCCATTCACCTGAACTTTGCTGAAAGTTTTTTTTATAACTGTTTCATTTTTAGTACTGGTAATTGGTCTGTTCGTATTTTCTATTTCTTCCTGGTTCAGTCTTGGGAAATTGTATCTTTCTAAGAATTTGCCCATTTCTTCTAAGTTTTCCATTTTATTGTCATATTTGTTTTTAGTAGTCACTTATAATTTTTGTATTTCTGTGGTGTTGTTTGTAACTTCTTTTTCATTTCGGATTTATTTATATAGGCCCTCTTTCTTTTTTCCTTGATGAGTCTGGCTAAAGCTTCATCAATTTTATTTCTATTATAAGAAGATTTATATCAATAATTACTTTAAATGAAAATGGACTAAATGTGCCAATCAAAAGACATTGTGTGGCTGAATGGATTAAAAAAAAAAGCTGTATATACTGCCTATAAGAGACTCACTTCAGAACAAAAGATACACACAGATTGAAAGTCAGGGGATGGAAAAAATTGTCCATGCAAATTGAAATCAAAAGAAAGCTGAGGTAACAATACATACATCAGACAAAATATACTTTAAAATAAAGACTGTTACAAGAGACAAAGAAGGACAGTACATAATAATCAAGGGATCAATCCAAGAAACTGTATTAATTGTAAATATATACATATCCAATACAGCAGCACCTCAACATATGTCAAATATTAATAGACACAAAAGAAGATATCAATGGTAATACAGTTGTAGAACAGAACTTTAACATCCTATTTACATCAATGGGTGCATCACTCAGAAAGAAAATCAGTGAAGAAACACTGACTTAAATGACACATTAGATCATATTATGGCCACAAAACAAGCCTCCATAAATTTAAGAAAATTGAAATCATATTAAGAATCTATTCTGACCACAACACAATGAGACTAGGAATCAACTACAAGAAATTAACTGCAAAAATTACAAATACTTGGAGGCTAAACAATATGCTAATAAACAACAAGTGAGTCATGAAGAAATTAAAGAAGAAATTTTAAAAAACCTGGAAAAAATGAAAATAAAAATATGGCAATCCAAAATCTGTGAGTCAAAGCAAAATTAATTCTAAGAAGAAAATTTATAAGGATACAAGTTTACCTCTGGAAACAAGAAAAATATCAAACAAATGATCTAGCCTTACATCTAAAGCAATTATAAAAAGAAGAACAAACAAAACCCAAAGTTAGTAGAAGAAAGGAAATAAGATCAGAGCACAAATAAATGAAATAGACACTTTAAAAAATCAATAGAAAAGATCAATGAACCTAAGTAACTACTTCTAAAGGCCCTACTAGAATTTATCTGCCATCTAGTCCAGAATTTCACTTTAAGAAGTGCCATTGTCAGCATCTCTGAGAGATACTCATCACTGCTTAAAATCTTCCAATGTGGGGGAAACTGTTGTTTCATGAGCCAGCTTATTTTATTATTTTGATATTTTCCACTCTCAATTCATTCTCTGGTTTATATTTTATTTTGGAATTAAAAGCTCAGTACAGGCTTTGAACTTTCCTTAAGCAATATAGTGGAGGTTGGAGATTAAATTTTCATCAGAGGAGTAAGATCTCTGAATGCGATTGAGAATACCACATTACAAAATTTTCAAATCTTGATTAATTCACAGGAAAAATAACAACAAAGTAAGAAACAGTCCTCTGTTTTAAATTTCACAATAGGCAAGGAAATTGTAGCTAATTACCATAGAACACGAATGGCATTTGCTGCCTTCCACTACCACATAGTGTTTTATTATAACAGACAATCATCTTGCTGATGGCAGTTTCCTCAAGGAATAATGTACCTGTCAAGGTTCCTTTCTAGCATCCCATGCACTTTAGATGGAAACTATCACGATGGTTCACAGACTTTGATGTATGCCGTGCCATAAGCTGGGACAATATTTGCTTGCATAATCCCATGCCTATTGGGGAAGAATTCTCAGACAGAAAATATTCATCAAGCATTCTTATGCACATAGTTAATGAGTCGTTTGTTAATGGGGAATTAGAAAGAGTGATCAAGCTTGGACTTGTTGTTGACACATATCATCAAATAATTGAACAGAAATGATTAGACAGCTGTTGGATGACTTGTGGGGAATTAATTGAAACATTTATTTTACTTGATATAACTTCTTGCATCTTCTCTTGAAAACAATAGCAGTGCTTTTGATTATTCCTCTTTGAATTTTAGTTCATGTTCATGTACTTTTTAGTGGAGAAAACATTTTTTCTTTTATAACTATGGAGGAAATCAAATCTGCCTTTATTTTTCCCCAAACTATTAAAAAGAGGGAAAAAAATCAATTTTCACTTTTTCTCCCTCAATATCCTCCTTTCCTCCTCTCCAGATTTTTGCTAAAAGGCCATAAAACTACATGTTTTGGTACACAAATCATTATTTTATATGTTGGAAGATATGGGCGTTACAAAGAGCAATGAGAATTTATTCATAAAATAGATTTGTCTGAAGTGCTTATAATGCTTGCCTCTACTTTACACATAACATAGTCCAGGAAGAAGTGGGGATTGTTTGAAAGCACACCAAGCTAAACTAACAACTTACAGATGCCTAGGGCAAAAGATTATAATTGAAATATACAATAGAACCCTTGAGAGCAGAAGCAAACGCTGAGTTGCATTTCTTTGAGAAATCAGAGCTTTTGAAAGCACCCATATATATTGGGGAATTTAGATGGATGTGTGCGTGCCCAGGGTGAGAGGGATGCTAATAACCAACCTGTGGCAGCCTTTATCTTTATATTACTCTGATTCTTAGACTAAGCACATGTCCAGCTAAGCTTTGAATGAATGTCCTGATATTGAGACAATCAGCATAGACTGGCAGAACTGTTTGTTTCTGTATTTGTATCTTAGTTTTTAGTCTTTGGCATTTAAGGAAATCTCTGTAAAAACACTAGCTGAACAGAAACTAGGCAACAGAGACTTCAGTAACTACACAAAAGAAAAAAATAGTATCTTTGAAAAAAAAAGTTTTTAAATACTAAACAAATGGACAACTATAGACATCAATAATTAGGAAAAAAAGTAAATCCTGGAGAAGACAAAGAATCTGATTTCTATATTTACCACACTATAGTATTCAAATCTCCAGTGTTCAAAAACAACAAAAAATCCAAAGCTTACAAAGAAACAATAAAGAATAACCCTTTCAAGGGAATAATAGTATTATTATAAACCATCCCTCAGGAAGGCAGACTTACTAGACAAAGACTTTTAAACAATAATCTTAAATATAGTCAAAAAGCTAAAGAAAAACATAAAAAAAACTAAAGGAAATGAATGATGGAAAATGAGAATATCCAAAATGAAATAATTTTCTAAAAGGCCAAATGAAAATATGGTAACTGAAATAATACCTATTAAAAAATTCACTGGAAGACGGGGAGGCACAACACTTTGGGCAGAAAGAAGAAAGAGTCAGCAAACTTGAAGATAGGACAATTGAATTTATTAAATCTGAAGTGTATGGGGGAAAAAAAAAGATTGAAGAAGAGTAAGAAGAACATAGCAAACCTGTAGGATACATTAAGTGGAGAAACATACATTTTATGGTGGTCCTAGAAGGAAAAGAGAAAAGAGGGGGGAGAATATTTGAAGAAATAATAGCTGAATATATTTCAAATTGATTTAAGATAGAATCTACAAATCTGAAAGGCTCCACAAACTCCAAGTAGGACAAACTCATATAGACCTTGTCCAAGACAGATTACAATCAAATTGTTATAAGTCAATGACAAAGATAAAATCTTGAAAGAAGCAACAGAGACACAAATTAATCAAGTATGAAGGATCCACAATATGATTAATAGCTAATTTCTACTTAGAATCCTTGGATGCCAGGAGACAGTAGGATGACGTACTTCAAGTGCTGAAACAACAACAAAAAAACTATTAAGAATTTTCTGTCAAGAAAACAAGACCTTGAAAAATGAGGGAGAACTTAAGACATACCCAGATAAACAAAGGCTGATGGAATTTATTACTCCTAGACCTGCCCTACAAGAAGTGCTAAAGGGAATCCTTTAAGGTAAATTAAGAGAACAATTGTAATTCAAAGCTGTATTAATAAGTAAAGATATCTAATACTGATAAATATCAGGCTGAATAGAAAACCCAATATAATTATATTTTGGCTTGTAATTTCACTTTTTTTATTTCCTACAGGATTTAAAAGATGAATTCATTAAAAGAATTATAAATATATGTTATTGGGCACACAATATAAAAAGATTAATTTGTTATAACAACATAAGGCAAGGGGAGATGGAGATGTGAGGGAGCAGAGTTTTTGTATGCTGTTGAAGTTAAGTCGGTAACAGTTTGAACCATAATTTTAGGGTGTTTGGTGTAATCCTAATGATAAGCACAAAAAGATGTCTAAAAAATACAGAAAAAGAATAAGAGAAGGAAATAAAAACATGTCACTATAAAAAAATAACAAAACAAAAGGAATGTAGTAATGGGGAAATGAGGGACAAAAAGTTATTAGGCATGAAAAAATAAATAGGAAAATGACAGAAGTAAATCATCCTTTTTCTATAACATTTTAAATGTAAATGAATTAAAAATTCCAATCAAAAGCCATAGATTGGCAGAATGGATAAAACAACAACAAAAACACAACAGCATACTGCAACTATATACTTTCTACAAGAAGCTCACTTAGCTCTAAGTACTCAAATGGATTAAAAGTGAAAGGGCAGGGGGAAAAAAATCCATGCATATCATAACCAAAAGAGAGCTGGGGTAGGAATGTTAATAAAAGACAAAATAGACCTTCAGTCAAAATGTGTTATAAAGGACAAGAAAGGATATCACACATTGATAAAAAGCCACAAATTATCACGCAATGTGGCAATTATAAATACATATACCCCAAATAACAGAGCCCCAAAATATATGAAGTAATATAATAGATTTAAGGAAGAAATAGCTCCACAATAGTAGTTGAGACTTTGATGCATCATTGTCTGTAATGGACAGAACATCTAGACAGATCAACAAAGAGATACAGGACTTAAAAAACACTATAAACCAATTGGATACACAGACATACGTAGAACTAATAAACATACATAAAACAGGTCACCCACAACAGCATAAATTGCATTCTTTTCAAAGCACAGGGAACATTCTCCAAGATAAACTATATGGTAGCCTATAAAACAAATTTCAGTACATTTTTGAAAGATGGAAATCATACAAAATAGCTTCTCTGACAACAATGGAATGCAGGTAGAAGTCAATAACAGAAGGAAATCTGAAAAACTCACAACTACGTGAAAATTAAGACACACTTTTAAGCATCCCATGAGTCAAAGATATCACATGAAAATTTGAAAAGAGAGGTTAATTAAAACAAAAACATCACACACCAACTGTGACAAGATTTAGCAAAGGCAGTGCTCAGGGGGAAAATTATAGCTATATTATAAATTCCATATTAAAAAAGAAATAAATCAAAAACAAACTAAAGTCAAAGCTGATAGCAGGGAGAAACAATTATTAGAGCAGAGAAAAATAAAATAAAGAACAGAAAAGCAGGAAAGTATGGTGGCAATTAAGACAGCAGAATAGAAAGATGTGGGACTCACTTTCTCCCATAAAAATATCAGAAATACATCTACATGGGGAACAATTCTCACAGAATACCTACTGAATGCTGAAAGTTTTCCCTACCCAGGGAACACCCTTCACTGACTGGAAGTTCAGGAATAATAGATGGGGAGCCTCTGAGACCCAAAGGAATGTGCAGCAGACAGTCTGCAGCAGGCAGAACAGAGAGAGACCAGCACAGCCAGTCCTTGCCATGTTGTTGTACTTTCCAGCCCAAGATGCACATCTGCTGGTGTGTGTGCAGTGGTTGGGTACTGAAACCTGGGCTTCAGCATACATATCTGAATAAAGAACTTGGTTTAGTGGCATGGAGGGAGCCCAAAGGGTCTGGTCCAGGCTGCAACTGGATGTGTGTACAGGATGAAGCCTGAATCCACCATAGAAACCCCATTGTTTACACACAAGAAGGGAGGAGCAAACCCCCACCAAAGCAGCCTCACTCTTGCGTGCTCACAGTGGGTGCAGGTCAAGGCCAGTTGCAGTGCCTTGAACAACATCCAAACTGATTAATGGTGTGCTCACTCATAGAGGGCTTTGTTGGCATGCACAAGCAGAAGTGGGGCTGAAATCTGGGCTGGTTCCCAGTGTGCACACAGTGGAGGCAGTGCCAAGGACACTGCCAAATACAGAGTATGTTATGAGCACACACACCAGGTGACAGGCAACATCACAGAGCACACGTATAGGAGGACAATTCCTCGGAAGGAATACACAGTGGCTCCTTTCCCAGAAGGAGCACTTTAGTCCTGCTTCCCTCACACCGTACCTTGGATCTGAGGGCTCCTATCCCAACAACTGGGGAGCAGACCCTGGCCCTGACAGGGCTGAGATGGCCACAGAGCAAAGATGCCCTGCCCAACACCCAGTGTAGGCTCTGGTCATTGCAACACCAGTTACACCACCCATCAAGGAAATAATAATCAGCACACCCCGAGGAAACACGTGGCAGGCACCCATAGCAAAAACAGTCCTGATATTAAAATATTGGATTCACACAGGCTGCACAGGGACACTCCTATGTAAAAACAGCTATTCAAGATCACAGTGGATAACTGTTTCCCCTAAATTCATAGAATCAGAGAAATATAAGTAAAATGAAAAAAAAAAAAAAAGATGAACAATTCCCAATTAAAAGAGCAAGGAAAATCCCCTGAGAGAACAGGGAGACAGACCTCTTTACTCTAGCAGACCTCAAGTTCAAAAAGGAGGTGATAAAAATGCTAAATGAATGGAGAAATGTTATAGACAAAGATGCAGGTAACTGTAACAAGGGACTAGAAATTATAAAGAGGAGACCATCGAAATTAGACAACTCAATTTCCAAAATGAACACTGAGCTAAAGGCATTAAATAGCAAACTAAGTACAGCAGAAGGATGAATAAATGATCTCAAAGACAGAATAATGGAGATCACCCAATCAGAGCAGCAGACAAAAAGGAAAAGCTCTTTTTTAAATGAAAGCAACATACGAGACTTATGGGATAATATAAACTGTGCCACTCTATGCATAATAGAGATCCCAGAAGCTTATGTTTTACAAGAGTTAAAAATAAAATGAGAAAAGAACATGGGATTCTATGTCAGAAATGTTTTTATTCTGTTCTTTTCAGTTGTAGATGAATGAGTTCCAGCATCTCATTTCAAAATAAAATACTTATGATATTTATATTAAATAACTCAAAAATTTTCTGGATTAGTAAAGTAGTTCAACTATCTTACAAGAGTTGTACACAGAAGAGTACACAGAAGAGTATTTTTATAGGATGTGTTACATTGAGATGTATTGAGTATTTTAAATGTTTACAACAATGCCATTTTTTCTTTGTCTTTGACATCTCACTTTTTGTTAAAACTATTATTTCCAAATTCTTAAAACTATTTCCCCATAAATTTTTTGCCACTGTTTCATATTCACTGCTAAGAAATCAATCCAACAAACCAATTGCCATTGTAAAAGTCCGCAAGTCAATCATTGATACAAAAATGCTAGAAAATCTGGAACCAATGGAGCCAATTTTTTATAGATTTATTTCAAATTTGACTAATTCCTGTTATCTCTTTTTATACTTGTTAAATGAAGACAAGAGTCCTGGTACCACAATTATTAATTCAGTTATTCAATTGTTTATACATCCCATTATTTATTAATTCAATGATTAAACAAATAATCCTATATTATTATTTTGCTTATAAACAAAAAATAGCAGAGTATCTACTATAATCCAGGCACCCTGTTGCACACTGTGGCTTCAGCAATTGAACAAGTAAACATTCCTTCTTTATGCTCTGTTTGAAGAGACATAGGCATCAAATATTAAGAAATATAAGGTGGGGTGTGTGTCTGTGTGTGTCTGTATGTGTGTGTGTATGTGTGTGAGAGAGAGAATGTGTGTATTGTAGATGGCACTATACAAAATCATTTCAATTTTCTGAATGCCTAAGTGTTTGTATAATTAATTGTTATAACTATGGAATCTCTTGACAAGGCCAAACGTTTCTTTCCAGGATAAGTCTTTGTCTATAGACCAAAAAATTGAGGCGTAGTAAGTTTGCTCTTAGCCAAAAGGTACATCATTTTAAAAAGGACTAAATTCGTATGTAATCATGCAAAAATTTGAGTAATAAAGTCGAATACTGGGCCAAAATGCTATAGGAAATACTGAAATAATTTTTTAGTTAACATCTGAGAACAATGTATTATTTGAAAGTGTGCTAATGTAATTTATTACACACTGCTGAGAGAAGACAGGCTGATTTCTGATCTGTGCATATAAAATATATCTGCCTATTTCATAATGCTTCAAGTGGCGATTAATATATTTTTCACACATCAATTTAATGTACTTCTCCCAATAGGCTTTTCAAGCCCATTTATTTCCTTTTGTACCCCTTGTGTAAAGTTCTAGACTGAAAATTTAAGCCTTAGTGGTTGTACAACTTAATAAATTAATTTATTTAATTGAAGGATTTTTGATCTACCATATTCGTTTCAAGAGTACAAAACAGTGATTCAGTATTTTAGAGATTATACTACATTTAAAGTTATTATAAAACCTTGGCTGTATTCCCTATGCTGTACACGTCTTTGCAACTTATGTATTTTATACATAGTAGTTTATACTTCCTTAATCCTCTACCTTCTACTGCCCTTCCCCATTTCTCCCCATTGTTAGCCACTAGTTTGTTCCCTGTATCTGTGAATCTATTTCCCTTTGCTTATATTCGTTTATTGTTTTAGTAGATTCCACAATTAAGTGATAACGTAAAGTATTTCTACAACTGACTTATTTCACTTAGCATGACAGCCTTCAGGTCCATACATTTTGTTGCAAAAGGCAAAAATCAATTCCTTTTCATGGCTGAGTAGTATCCCATTGTATGTATATATGCCACATTTTCTTTATTCATTCATCTGTTGATGGACCTTAGATTGTTTTTGTATCTTGGTTATTGTAAATAATGCTGCTATGGACACTGGAGTGCATGTATCTTTTCAAATTAGTGTTTCCATTTTCTTAGGTTATGTACCCATGAATGTAATAGCTGGATCACATGGTAGTTCTATTTTTAGCTTTTTGAGGAACCTCCATATCCCTTTCTATATTGACTGAAACAGTTTACATTCCCACCAACAGTACTGAGCTCCCCTTTTCTTCACATCCTCTTCAATATTTTTCACTGGTGATATTTTTGGCAGGTATATTCTGACAGGTGTGAGGTGGTATCTCATTGTGGTTTTGATTTGCATTTCTCCAACGATTAGCAATGTTGAGTATTTTTCATGTGCCTGTCGGCCATACCTATGTCTTTTTTGAAAAAAGGAGTCTATTTGCTTCTTTTGTCTATTTAGTTGGATTACTTGTTTTTTTGATACTGAGTTGTGTTAAATGTTTATATATTTTGGATATTAATCACTTATTGGGCAAATATTGTCTCCCATTTAGTAGATTGTCTTTTATTTCATCAGTGGTTTCCTATGATGTGCAGAATCTTTTTAAGGCTAATGAGGTCTCATTTCGTAATCTTTGCTTTTGTCCTTTGCCTGAGGAGACACACCTACACATTGCTAAGTCTGATGTCAAAGAGTGTTCTCTTCCCTTCCAGAGGTGTTATGGTTTACAGTCTTACAATCAAGTCTATGATCTATTTTAAGTTTCTTTTTCTATTTGGTGTGAGAAAATGTTCTAATTTTTTACATATAGCTTCCCAGCTTTCCCAGCACCACTTATTGAAGAGACAGTATTTTCTCCCTTGTTCAGTCTATTCTTGCCTCCTTGTCATAGACTGATTGACCATGAGTGTGTGGGTTTATTTGGGGGATCTCTGTTCTGTCCCATTGTGTCTGTATTTGTGCTAGTATCATGCTGTTTGATGACTGTAGCTTTGTAGAATAGTCTGAATTCAGGGAACATGATACCTCCAATTTTATTCTTTTTTTTCTCAAGATTACTCTGGCATTTTATGGTATTTGTTTTATTCCAATATTAATTTTGGAATTATTTGCTCCTGTTATGTGAAAAATGTCATGGGTATTTTGATAGAGATTGCATCGTCTGTAGATTTCTTTGAGTAGTATGAACATTTTAAAATATTAATTATTTCAATACATGAACATGTGATATCTTGCCAATTGTATCATCTACAATTCCCGTCATCAGTGATTTACATTTTTCAGAGTATATGTGTTTCACATCCTTGATTATGTCATTCCTAGGCATTTTATACATTTTGATGTGATTTTGGAAGGGATTGTTTTCTTGCTTTCTCTTTCTGATAGCTCAGTATTATTGTATAGAAAAACAACATATTTCTGTATTTTAATCTTGTATTCAGCAGCTTTACTGAATTCATTTATTAGCTCTAATTGTTTTTTTATGGGGACTGTATTATTTTTTCTATATATAGCATCATGTCATCTGAAAATAATGACAGTTTTACTTCTCACCTTCAATTTGAATGTCTTTTCTTTCTTTCCTTTTTTTTTTTTTTTTTTTTTTGTCTGATTGCTAGGGCTAAGAATACCAATATTACATTAAACAGAAATGGCAAGAATGGGCATCTTTGTGTTGTTCCTGATTTTAAAGAAAAACATTCAGGATTCACAATTGAATATGATGTTAATTCTATATGTTCCCTCTATACCAGCTTTGATGAGAATTTTAATCATAAATTGATGTTAAACTTTGTCAAATGATTTTACTGCATCTACTGAGATAATCACATAATTTTTTATTCCTTATGTTAATGTGGTGTATTGTATTGATTTGTGGATATTTAACAATACCTGCGTCCCTGGAATAATTTCCACTTGATCAATATTTATAATCTTTCTTATATATTGTTGAATTTAGTTTGCTAATACTTTGTTGAGGATTTTTGCACCTAAAATCATCTGAGATATTGGCCTGTAATTTTCTGTAGTGCCTTTTTCTGGTTTTGGTATCAGTATGAATTGTATGTATGAATTGGGGAGTGTTTCCTCCTCTTTAATTTTTTGGAATAGTTTGAGAACGATAGGTATAAATTCCTCTTTATATGTTTGGTAGAATTCCCCTGTGAAGCCACCCAGTACTGGACATTTGTTTGCCTAAAGTTTTTTATTTCTAATTCAATTTTACTACTAGTGATTTGTCTGTTCGTATCATCTATTTCTCCCTGATTTAGTATTGAAAATTTGTATGTTTCTATAAATTATCCATTTCTTCTAGACTGTTTAATTTGTTGACATGCAGCTATTTACATAATTATTTTATTTTATTTTATTTTGTATCTCTGTGATACCTGTTGTAATCTCTCCTCCTTCAATTCTTAATTTGTTCTTTTGGGTGCTCTCTCTCTTTTTTAAATGTGATATATTTTTATTGAAGTATAGTCAGTTTACAATGTTATGTCACTTTCTGGTGTATAGCACAATACTTCAGTCATATAGGAACATACATATTTTTGCTTTCATATTCTTTTTAACCATAAATTACTACAAGATACTGAATATAGTTCCCTGTACCATGCAGCATGTTGCTTATCTATTTTACGTATAGTAGCTAGTATCTGCAAAGGTCGAACTCCCAATTTATCCCTTCCCACCCCAGCTCCCGCATTGGGCAACCATAAGTTTGTTTTCTACTTCTGTGAGTCTGTTTCTGTTTTGTAAATAAGTTTGTTTATCTTTTTTTTTTTTTTTTAGGTTCCATTTATAAGTGGCATCATACAGTATTTTTCTTTCTCTTTCTGGCTTACTTCACTTAGAATGACATTCTCCAGGTCCATCCATGTTGTTTCAAATGACATTATTTTATTATTTTTTAAGGCTGAGTACTATTTGATTGTATAAATATACCACAGCTGCTTTATCCAGTCATCTGTTGATGGACATTTAGGTTGTTTCCATGTCTTGGCTGTTGTAGATAATGTGCTATGAACATTGGGGTGCATGTATCTTTTTGAATTAAGATTTCCTCTGGATATATGCCCAAGAGTGTGATTGCTAGATCATATGGTAGGTCTATTTCTAGTCTTTTGAGGAATCTCCATACTGTTTTCCATAAAGGCTGCACCAAACTGCTTTCCCACCAACAGTGTAAAAGAGTTTCCTTTCCTCCACAGCATCTCCAGCATTTATTGTTTCTGGATTTTAGAATGATGGCCATTCTGACTGGTGTGAGGTGATACCTCATTGTAGTTCTGCTTTGCATTTCTATAATAATTATCAGTATTGTGCATTTTTTCAACTACAGCCAGCGTATTACTCAATGGTGAAAAGCTGAAAGACTTTCCACTAAAATCTGGAAAAAGATAAGGATGCCCACTCTAGCCACTTCTATTCCATATAGTATTGGAAGTCCTAGCCATAGCGATCAGACAAGAAAAAGAAATAAAAGGGATCCAAATTGGAAGAGAAGAGGTAAAATTGCCATTATATGAAGATGACATGATATTATATATAGAAGACCCTAAAGACTCCACACAAAAACTACTAGAGCTGATTGAAGAATTCAGCAAGGTAGCAGGATACAAGATTAACAGACAGAAATCAGTGGCATTTCTTTACATTAACAATGAAATACCAGAAAAGGAAATTAAAGAAACAATCCCTTTTAAAATTGTATATAAAAAATAAAATACTTAGGAACAAATCTGACCAAGGAAGTGAAAGACTTGTATGTGGAGAATTACAAAGCATTCACTACGGAAATTAAAGGTGACTTAAAGAAATGGAAACCCGTCCCATGTTCTTGGATTGGAAGAATTAATATTGTTAAAATGGTCATATTACCTAAAGCAATCTACAGATTTAGCAACTCCTATCAAATTACCCAGGACATTTATCACAGAATTAGAACAAATATTCCTAAAATTTATGTGGAATCACAAAAGACCCAGAAATGCCAAAGCATTACTGAAGAAAAACAATAAAGCTGGAGGAATAACCCTCCCAGACTTCAGACAATACTAAAGAGCTACGGTAATCAAAACAACATAGTATTTGTACAAAAACGGAATAGAGAGCCTAGAAATAAGTCCACAAACTTTTGGTCAATAAATCTTTGGCAAAGGAGGCAAGAACATACAAGGGAATAAAGAGAGTCTCTTCAGCAAATGGTGTTGGGATAACTGGACAGAAGCATGTAAATCAATAAAGTTAGAATACTCCATCACAACATACACAAAAATAAACTCAAATGGCTTAAAGACTTAAACATAAGACAAGACACTATAAATCCCTTAGAAGAAAACATAGGCAAAACTTTATCAGACATAAATGTCAGCAATGTTCTCCTACAGCAGTGTACCCAAGCAATAGAAATAAGAGCAAAAATAAACAAATGGGACCTCATTAAACTTAAAAGCTTTTGCACAGCAAAGGAAACCATAAGCAAAACAAAAAAAAACCTACAAAATAAGAGAAAATATTTGCAAAAATGAGACTGACAAAGGCTTAATCTCAGAATATACAAATAGGTCATACAACTTAATAGGAAAAAAAATAAACAACCCAATCCAAAATTAGGCAGAAGACCTAAACAAGCAATTCTTCAAAGAAGACATACAGATGGCCAATAGGCACATGAAAAAATGCTCAATATCACTAATTTTTTTTTTTTTTTGTCTTAATGAGCCTGACTAAAGGCTTATCAACTTTGTTTACGTTTTCACAAAAACAGCTCTTGGTGACATAAGCCTATATTGCTATAAACTTTCTTCTTAGAAGTTCTGTAGCGGTGTTTCATATATTTTAGAAATTTGTGTTTTATTTTTATTTATTCTGAGGATTTTTTTCTGATTTACTCTTTGATTTCTTCATTTGTCTATTTGCTTTTTGTTTGTATGTTTTTCAGTCTCCACATTTTTGTGTTTTTCCCATTTTTCTTCCTTAATTGATTTCCAGTTTTATACTATTGTGGTCAGAAAAAAGTGCTTAATAAATTTTCTATCTATTTAAATGTGCTAACATTCGATTTGTGGCCTGGTATAGGACCTATCCTGGTGAATATCTCATGTGCATCTGAAAAGAATGTGTGTTCTGTTGTTTTGGGATGGAATGTCCTGTAGATCTCTATCAAGTTCAACCACCCTAATGTGACATTTGAAAACCACTGTTTCCTCATTGATTCTCTGTCTTGATGATACGTCCTTTGATGTAAATGTGGTGTTAAAGTCCCCTAATATTATTGTATTATTGTCGATTTATCCCTTTATGTCTGTTAGTACTTTTTTTTTTATATATTTAGGTGTTCCTATATTAGGTGCATATCTGTTAATGAATGTTATATTTTCTTCTTTTGTTGATCACTTAATCATTATATAATGCCCTTCTTTGCCTTTTGTTATAGACTCTATTTTAGACTCTTCTTGGAGTATTGATACTCCAGCTTTTTGTTTGTTTGTTTGGTTTCCATTGTCATGAAATATCTTTTTCCTCTTGCTGCTTTTAGAACTCTCTCTTTATATTTAACTTTTGTCATTTTAATGTGATATGTCTGTGTGTTTCTCTTTGGGTTCATTTTGTTGGGACTCTCTGTTTCCTTTACCTGGATATCAGTTTCCTTCCTCAGGTTTGGGAATTTTTCAGCTGTAATTTCATCAGATAGTTATGACTCTTCTTCATCAGATACAGTTATGGCCTTTTTTCTCTCTCTTATCCTTCCTGGACCTTTATAATGTGAATTTTGCTATGCTTGATGTTGCCTCAGTGGTTCCTTAAACTGTCCTCATTTTAAATTAATTAATTAATTAATTAATTTTTGATGTTCTGATTGAGTGATTTCCACTATTTTATCTTCCAGGTTGCTTATGTGTTCTTATATATCACCTGGTCTGTTATTAAGTCTCTCTAATGTGTGTTATTGTTTTTTTTTTTTAATTTTAGTTATTTTACTCATCAGCTCTAATTCATCATTTTTCATAATATTTTATAGCTCCTTGTTAAAATTCTCATTTATCTGTTCTTTTCACATATTTAGTTAACATTCTTGTTACCAATGTTTTGAACTCTTTCTCTGATGAATTATTTACCTCCACTTTAATGGTTGTTTGTTCATGTTTCTTTTTTTTTCCTTTTTTTTGAAACATGTTTCTTTGTCTTCTCATTTTTTTAACTTTCTCTGTCTCTATGAAATTAGGTGAAATAGTTACGTATCCTGTTTTTGAAGAGATGTCTTTTTGTGATGGTGTCCCTATGCTGTCTGTGTACAGTCAGTGGCTTTGGTGGGAGAACTCACATTAAATTGAGCATCAGCCACATTTTCCCCTGGGTGAACTGGCAGCTACCACCTTGGTGGGAGGTAGGGCTGGAGGTAGAGGGGGTAGAGCTAGGGTAGGGAGTAAGCTAAGGCATCTCTTATGTAGTGGGCCAGGTCTCAAAGTGCTGAAGCACAAGCCTTGATGTTTGGGTCTAAACTGGTTGTTTCTTCTAGGTGACCACTCTCACCCCTACCATGACACCTTTGCCCAGTATAGAGCAGAGGTGGAACAAGAGAGGCTGGAATGGTTGCCCAGTGTGGGCTGAGACATGCCTGGGAAGGTTCCAGCACACAAGTCAGAGTTCCAGATAGCTCCCAATTCACCACCTGCATGAGTGCCAGAGATGACTACCATCGCCCTGTTCAGATGCCATGCCATGTTTATGCCAGCTTTGTTCTCCCCAAGAGCATCCTTTCTTTGACAATGACAGCCTTCACCCTAGTAAGAACCTACACTATGACAACAGGGGTTGGAGCAGGCATCTTGTGCTGGAAAGGGCACGTGCAGAGGCAGTCATGGGAAATGGGCCAGACCACCAGGCAGTTCCAAATTAGTTTCTTCCTCATTGTTTTGGGGAATAAGAAAGCGTGTGCACATGGTCTTCATGAGTGGAGCCTTGGTTTCTTATAGGTCCTCTGTAAGTCCCACTGGTTTTCAAATCAGCTAAGGAAATTCATCTTCCCAAAGTCAGACACCGAGCTGGGGTTTCCAATATGTGGCTTGGACCTCTCACTCCCCAGGAGGCTCTCCAGTATCATGATACCCCCTTCTCTTCTGTGACCCTCACTAGAGTCACAGGTCCTGACTTGATTACTTCTCCTCACTTCCTATCCAACTCCATGTGGATCTTTTTTGAGTCTTGGTTGTAAAAGTCTTTCTGCCAGTCTACAGTTTGGCTTTCAGTGAAAGTTGTATCACATGTAGATGTATTCTTTTTTATAACATTTTTTATTGAGTTATAGTCATTTTACTACGTTGTGTCAAATTCCAGTGTAGAGCACAAGTTTTTAGTTATACATGAACATACATATATTCATTGTCACATTTTTTTTTCTCTGTGAGCTACCACAAGATCTTGTATATATTTCCCTGTGCTATACAGTATATTCTTGTTTATTCTACGTTTTGAAATCCCAGTCTGTCCCTCACCACCGCCTGCCCCCTTGGCAACCACAAGTTTGTATTCTATGTCTATGAGTCTGTTTCTGTTTTGTATTTATATTCTTTTTTTTTCTTTTTAGATTCCACATATGAGCGATCTCATATAGTATTTTTCTTTTTCTTTCTGGCTTACTTCACTTAGAATGACATTCTCCAGGAACATCCATGTATCCATGTTGCTGCAAATGGTGTTATGTTGTCAGATTTTATGGCTGAATAGTATTCCATTGCATAAATATACCACATCGTCTTTATCCAGTCATCTGTTGATGGACATTCAGGATGTTTCCATGTCTTGGCTATTGTAAATAGTGCTGCTATGAACATTGGTTCATTTGGTGAGGGGATGAACTCAGCAGCTGCCTACTCTGTCATCTGGATCTCCTCTCCATTAGTTGTCCAATTTTAATCCACAATGTAAAATATGATTCTGGCCAGTCATCACTTTTCTACAGCCTCATTTTATATCAATAAATTCTGAGAAGACACAATTTCCTCTACTAAATGATTTTCATAATTGGATAACTCAGCTGAGAGTATGGGGTATAAGAATTCCCAGGAAAGTATATGGCATCATTGTCAGGATTTTTTTAAATACAGACAAGCTAGAGATAAAGAGAAAATAAGCAACTTAAGACTACAAGGATGATTTGACTCTAAAATAAAAGTTACTTAAATTTTTTAATAATTGGATGAATAAATTGTAGTAAGCACAGTACACTAACAATTTATTGATGTGCACTAAAATAGTTATACACTGCATATGCTATAGTCCATACTAGGGATTTCATTCAAAACAAGTCATCAGTGAGAACTTACAGATAATTGAAAACAGCCAGTTTTTAAAGTAACTAAATAAATTTATACCTCAGGACAATCAATAATAGATCTTTCAGTTAGGATATTTTTAAAAGTCTTTTAAATATTTTCATACTTTTAGCAGTAAGAAATATAAGAAAGCATAGCAAAGAAAAGCCTTGGATATAGTTCCCTTTCCATCAAGACATATTTAAAATCTAGTGCACAGTATGATTAAGCAGTTAAATTTAATAGACTGTGAGTTTTGGCTCTCATAAAATAATTTTTCTTTGCTAGTATTGATTCACTAACACCTTACTGAGTGGAATGTATGTTTTGTGGGTGTTTTAGATAGTCTTATTGATTCCCCTGAAGGTTGAGAAGGTGAGAAGCATAGAAATGGTTTTGATTTTTTATTAAAAATTAGTTGTGATCAAGCTTAAAACTCAAAGGTAATCTGTTTATAAACTATGCCCCTTTAAAGCTGCTTTCACTGTGAAACCAAAGGAAGCTAATTAGATTGAGCTTCATTAATGGAAAGAAAGAAAGATGATGTATCTTTCTGTTCTGAGAAGGTGAGGCCAAAACTGCAGAATGTATCCAAATCTGAGGGATAAAGTTTAAGGAAGACTAGAGGTAAACTGCAAATGCATTAGTAATAATGTGACCAAAATATTGAGAAGTCTCAATGCTATGTAAATGAGAATCTCTGTGGGGACTTTTTGTTTGATTGATTTGGTTTTTTAATATTTGTTTTAGTCTGATTAGTATCTTTATGCATTTGGAAGACTACCATTTAAAAGAGGAATATACCTCAAAAAGTCTGAGTCTACCTTAAGAAAATTTTATGAGAATTTGGCACATATATAATTATCATAGTATCTGGCACATAATAAGCACTAGACAATTGTTAACCATATAAATTATTATTGTTGTAGCATATTAATCAAGGAAGAACTTGTAGAAATTAATGCCTGTGAAGAGGAATTTTTACAGCCCATTGATGCATCTTTAAAGTGCCTATGTTTACTATTTGGATATGAAAATTATACCTACTCTTTATGAATAATAATAAAATGGTGTAATGGGCAATAAAAACCTATAAGAAGGCTGATTTTGAATCAATGGAAGAAAGAATGTTTGCAGGATTTTGAAAGATGGACTGAAAAATAAAAACCCCAGAAATAATAACCATTTTCATAATGAGGTGCTAAAGCTGCATGTACAGCTACAAAGGAGAATAATATGGAGAAAACCCTAGGAGAAACAGGAAACAGAATCTAAATTGTATGAACTTTTAAGTTTCACCTAAACAAGATAACCTATAATGCCATTAAATCTTACGCATATTTATGCTAAATAAGTATCTTGGAAAAGGCAAAAACAATTCTCATTTTAAAATTAAACAGTTTCTGTTTTCAAAAGAGAGAATATTTGTTCCATATGAGTGAATTATTCCATTATTGGAAAAAAATAGATAAAACAAAAATAGAAAGGAAAAACATTTCTCTCCCTCTACTTGCACAATGTTAGTATGCTAATACATTAGTGCATTTCTCCATTGTATAATTCTGTTTATTTTACATTGTTATAGCCATTCTGTAATGTTGACTGAAATAAAGTCACACAGCGTGAGAGTTGTGGTTCATTTGGGGCAAAATGAGGACGATAGCCCAGGAGACAGCATCTTAGAGAGCTCTGAGGAGCTGCTGCTCCTTGGAGGCAGGGAGAATTCAATAGCATATGTGATTTCAGTGAAGGAAGGGGTATGTGCAATCAAGCACACATTTTGGCAGAGGCTTGCTGCTAGTCACAAGGAGCAGACGTCACCATTAATGAATTTAGTGCTTTCCT
This sequence comes from Camelus ferus, assembly GCF_009834535.1. Taxonomy (NCBI): domain Eukaryota; kingdom Metazoa; phylum Chordata; class Mammalia; order Artiodactyla; family Camelidae; genus Camelus; species Camelus ferus. The sequence continues at coordinate 1,004,897 of NC_045705.1, forward strand.
AGATTGGAGGAGATGCAAGAATTTGGGCTCATAAAATATTCTAAAAATATCCAACTATCTGAAGGCCTGTTCTGCCAGTTTTCCAAGGTTTCCCGGTTTTCCTGCCTCATTCCTGATCTCCACCCTGAACTCCTTTCAGGCTGTGTTGGGGGTCAGAGGTGGCAGAGGCTCATGGCCTAATCCAAGCAGAGGCAGGTGACAAGTGCCAATTTTTACTTGACAGTAAATATAGCATTTTGAGTTTAATATATTAAATTAAATACTTTATGTATAAAATTGATATTTATAATGCATTTTTCTATTACTACATAGTTTAATTATTTAAATGGTTTAATATATATTATGTAATAAATTATCAATAATTTCCTTATTACTGTATATTTAGTGTAAATTAGAAGCTTAAAATTACAAATAAGACTGAGATTAAAACATTAATACATGTGGTTTACTCCATATATTGGCTTATTTTTGTAGAATGGCTTCTGGAAATAGAGGTACTAAATCACATGACAGGGGATGTTTATGGTTCATTACATGGAGTGCTAAAATGCTTTCCATAACTGCTGCATATTTTACTCAGGCTTCAATCTGATGTTTTTCATATCTTGACATAATTTTTAAATTATTTTTTATTGAAGTATAGTAGATTTACAATGTTAGTTTCAGGTATACAGCAAAGTGATTCAGTTACAATATACATACACATATATGTGTATTTTTTTCAGATTCCTCACCATTCAGCTCATTATAAGAAACTGAATAAAGTTCCCTGTGCTACACAGTAGGTCCTAGTTGTTTATCTATTTTATATATAGTAATGTGTATCTATTAATCTCAAATTACTAATCTATCCCTCCCTCTCTTTCCCTCCAGCTAAATCCAGTTCATTTTCTATGTCCACCAGTCTATTTCTGGTTGGTAAATGAAATGGGGTTTTTTTGTTCCATGTATAAGTGACATCATATGATATTTCTATTTCTCTGTCTCATTTACTTCACTTAATATGATAATCTCTAGGTCCATCCATGTTGCTTGCAAATGGCATGATTTCATTCTTTTTTATGGCTGAGTAATATTCCATTATATATGTATAACACAGCTTCTTTACCTGGCCATCTGTTGATGGACACTTAGGTTGTTTCCAAGCCTTCGATATTATAAATAGGACTGTTACAAACATTGGAGTGCATGTGTCTTTTAAAATTATTGTTTTCTCCAGATATATGCCCATGAGTGGAATTGCTAGATCACATGGTAAATCCATTTTCAGTAGACTTTTTAGTGATGGCCATTTTGACTGGTGTGATATGATACTCATTCTAGTTTTGAGTTGCATTTCTCTAATAATTAGCAATATTGATCATCTTTTCATGTGCCTATTGGCTATCTAGATGTCTTCTTTGGAGAAATGTCTATTTAAGACTTCTGCCCATTTTTTAATTGGGTTGCTTTTTTTTTTTTTTTTTTAAGCTGTATGAGCTGTTTGTATATTTTGGAAATCAGTCCTTTGTTGGTCACATCATTTGCAAATATTTTCTCACATTCTTTAGGTTGTCTTTTCATTTTTTATGGTATCCTTAGCTGTGCAAAACCTTTTAAGTTTTGTTAGATATGATTTGTTTTTTCACTTTTATTTTACTCTAGGAGCTGGATAAAAAATATTGCTTGAAATTTATGTCAGAGTGTCCTGTCTATGCTTTCCTCTAGGAGTTTTATATTATGCAGGCTTACATTTATGTTCTTAATCCATTTTGAGTTTATTCTGTATATGGTGTTAGAAAATTTTCTAATTTCATTCTTTTACATGTAGCTGTCCAGTTCTCCCAGCACCACTTATTGAAGAGACTGTCTTTCCTCCATTGTATAAGCTTGCCTCTTTTGCTGTAGATTAACTGACCATAAATGTGTGTGTTTACTTCTGGACTTTCTATCTGGTTCCATTGATACGTGTGTCTGCCATCTTGACCAGAAATTGATGTGATTTTTCTTCAATTTAATTTTAATTTCAGAAATATGTTGGCTAACTTTGTAATATGGTTTTTGTAAAAGTTTTTAACAATTGAAATATAAAGTAATCTTCTTCAATAGTCTTTTCAAACATGACACATTCTGTATTATTTCTACCCAAATAAGCATAACCCAGAAAAAGTATGGGATAGGTATTTTTTAATTCATCTTTCTAAAAATTAAGTAAAATACAACCTGTGTTTGTAAAGATGGATACAGCAATGGTAAACTATCACAGCTGTGGCGTTTTATGATGCTTTAGGTTCCATATTTACTGTCAGCATAACAGGTTTCTCCCATTGTCAGTCTACCTCCCCATCTTTCCTATTTATAAGGGCTTAAGCTTTTTCATGCATCTCCCATCTAAGAATCATTTTGCCTCTGTATCACTACATCCCCTTTCTTTGTTAAATAATTACAGATGCAGACAACTCTCAGGATAGATTGCTTAACTAATGGGGATGATTATGATAGCAACATTAGTAATAACAAATAAATTTTTCCTAGTTGCTGATCTTAAATGGCAAATATTATGTCAACAATATATAAATTGGCTAATTTAATTTCTACCACAATCCTTTCCACCACATCCATGTAATAGAATACACTATAACACAAATGTAATTTTCCTAACAAAACACATTATATAAATGCTAGAAAAAGGATTTGAATACTCACCTTTCTTACCTCAAAGCAATCTTTTCAACAAAATTTCTTCTGTTTTAGACAAATGATGTGTGATATTCAAATTAGACACAGAAATGTCTTGGCAATAATTTTGATCAGCCACCCATGGTCTACCTGTATTATATTTAGGAGTCAAGTTTAGTAAAATTTCCTCCTACCAGATGTGTTTGTGCTGTTCTAAAATGGTATTTATCCCCCAAAACAGTCTCCTAGCCAAGGTCACAATATTTTTTTCTCAACTGTTTAAACTATATATTTTTTCTTCATTTTATGGATGTTGCTTACAATTCTGTTATCCTGGCTACTTCTAAGCAGATGATTCTCAATTCCCTTCTGAATACCTCAGTCTTTTTTTTCCAACTATAAATACCATTCTCATCTCATCGGTTTGGAATCTGGAATGTCACGTTATCTTAATTAATGGAAGTAGAGAGTACAGTTCTTTTTTGCTCAGTATTCATCTTCTACAATTGCATTTGTTCAACACTTATAAAAATAATCTCTGGGATTTCACAGTCAAGAAACACTTGAGATAAAGTATAAGAAAGGGTGATGGCAATAATTTTTCTGTACCGTATCAAGTTGAGGACTATACAACTTCTGTTCAAATTTGTGTCACAAAGACAGTGTGCAGTTTTCAAAGGGCTAAAATTATATGTGTGGGAAGTTAAGCCAAGGAAAATTTCAGCATAAAATGATGAAATGAAAATTAATTAATAATAAAGACACTTACCTGAATGAAGCAACAAATTTACTCCAACAATCAAATATGGCAGAATTTCTTTGGCACAGAATCAGGACACTTAGACATTCTAAGATGATGGTCTCACCTGGATGATTGACATATCTCAAATAGTGATCCTTGAAAGAAAGTTATCAATTTTCATTCTCTCTCTTTCTCTTTCTCTGTCTTTCTCTCTCTCTCTCAACATAAAACTAGATAAATATAAAATACAACTATTTTTTAGCATTGGAAAAATGAGCAGTGCAAGACAGCAATAGCTGAAAGAAGGAACACATAAGAGGTGAGCCCTGTGGATATCCTGGCCCCTTGGGAACGATTTCCAGAACACAGTACAATGAAATGGGAACCAAGCAGTCAAGCGAATCTGAGTAGACAAAGATCAGAGTTCAGGGTTAGCTGAAGTGGCAACAACTGTGGGGAAAGTTATTAGAGAGGAAGGAGATGTGTTTGTGGGAAGGAGAAGCAAAAACCTAAGAGTTAAGGGCAAGACTATTCAAGTTTACCAGAGATCAGCTTTTCTGACACTGAGAGCATGCACACACAAAAAAGACATGAAAAAAAATGAAAAAAAAAAAAAAAAAGACGTGAAAGGTCAAGTTATACCTAGTTCTGGTACAAAGAAGAAGAAGGACATCTGTATAAGACAGCATTAAAATACCAGGCATTCAGTGCTACAGCAGTACGTACGGTATTTCTAAAGTCCTATATAAGAAGACAGTTCCCAAATTAACGGCCTCAGCCTCCACCCCAACAACTGAAGTCAGGAGAGCAAATAAAAACCCAATTAAGTAAATGAAAGTAAATAATAAAAATACAAATGGTAAGTAATAAAGTATAAAACAGAAAAATAAGGAAAATAAGTAAACACAAAACCATCTTATAAAAGTATTAAAACTGATAAACTTTTAGCCAGATCAGGAAAAAAGATGAGACACCAAATATGAATATCAGGAATGAAAGCAGCAGCATCATTACAGATTCCACAAATATTAAAAGGATAACACGGGAATAGCATAAAAAAAATTTATACTGGGGACTGGCCAAGATGGTGGACCAGAGAGACTCACAGCTCACCCCCTCCCACAAACACACCAAGAATTACATCTGCAGACCCAGTGAATCGCACAGAACACCTACTGAACTCTGCCAGAGTGTCTCTTGCTTTGAAGTACAGGAGGATTCTCACAAAATTGGGTAATATAAAAAAAGAAAAGAAAAAAGAAAAAAATCAGTGCAGGACTGATGCTGCAGGGAGGGAGAGGCATAGGAAGAAAGGCACCCTCACACTGGGATGCCCCCTGCAGACGGGAGGTCAGTGGGCACAGAAGCAGAGCTTCAGAGGCTCAGAGGAGAGAGTGGCAGCACTTGGCAGACAGAACTAGGGGAAACTGTCATGGAGGGTCCCTGCAATTCCCAGCCCTAGATGCCAGCTGGCAGGTAAGCCAGGACTGACTGCTGGAGATCAGTGACAAGCCAGGGATAGGGCCGGGCCCACTGCACAGAGGCAGCCTCCGGGGACTGGAGGGCAGTGTGAGCTCTGGCTGGGGGTGTGTGCAGGTCAGAACAGCCTGGGACCCTCATTAAAAAGCACCACTGCTGGTGTGCATGGTGGGGAGGGGCACAATGCAGTTTCACATTAGCTGCTTTCTCCACTTGGCTCCACTGCTGGAGTGTTCTTGTGAGAAGAGAGGTGTGCTTCAGTCATAGCCATCACTGCTAGACAGAGGCTGGGCTGAGAGCTGAATCCATACCCAGTGGCCCTGCAACTTCACAGGCGGGGCTGAGATTTGTTTAAAGCCCCAGTCAGAGAGGGTGGATTTGCTCTATGGACTTTTGGTGGATCTGTGCCTCTGGGATGAACAGGCAGTGAGTGGAGTTCTGGTGCATGGTGGACAGGGGCGAAGTACGGGTATTTACAACAGGCATACCGTGTGCCATAAGTGGAGGTGGGGCTGGGGTCTGCACTGACCCTGTGGCACACCATGGATTCAAGTGTGTGACTGCTCACTCCTTATGGCAGGTCCTAGTGGCTGACATTGGCAGATCTGCCCTGGTGGTTCCTGGGGCCCAGAACTTGGGGACACCAGAGTGGTGGCCAATATTCCTACAGCTAGGTGGGGACAAAGGCAGCATCAACAAAGAATACTTTCTAAGCCTGCATAACAAGAGACAGACAACACCACACAGGGCACCTCCCAGTGGACATGTCCTGCGGAGGTACACTCAGTGACTCTTCTTCCCAGCTGAAGCACTCCAACCCTGCCCACCACACACCACAGCTCAGAAATGAGGTTAGAAGCCTCTATCTTGGCAACAGAGGAACATACTGGGCCCCTGTCAAGGCTGTGACAACCACAGAACAAAAAACAAGGCCCCACTTAACAACAACAACACTCAGTGCAGGCTCTGATCACAACACCAACCACACCCCAGTCAAAGGGATAACAGCCAACACACATGGAAGAAAGACGTGGCAACCATCCACACTAATAATAGTCCTCTCAACAAAACTGTTAGCTGCACACAGTCTGCAAAGGAACACTCCCACTTTAAATAAAAACCAACAAAAAATGAAACAGCCCTTCAAGACCACAGTAGATGACTGATGCTCCTAAATCCATAAAGCCAGAGAGATACAAGTAAAATGAAGGAGCAGAGGAACCACCCCCAATTGAAAGAACAAGAGAAGTCCCCTGAGAGAATGAGCAATGATACAGACCTCAACAATCTACTAGATCATGACCTCAAAAGGGGGGAGCTAAAAGCACTGAAGGAAGTAGGAGAGACTATGAATAGGGACAGAGAATACTGTAAAAAGGAAATTAGAAACTATAAAGAGAAGCCAATTAAAAACAGAAACTCAGCGGCTGAGATAAGATCTGAGCTAAAGACAGTCATGAGCAGACTAGATAATGCAAAGGAATGAGTAAGTGACTTAGAAGACAGGAGAACAGAAGTCACCCCATCAGAACAGCAGATGGAAAAGCAAGTAACAACCAATGAAAGCAATACAAGGGACCTATGGGATAATATAAAGCATGCCAGCCTATGCATAAAAGGGGTCCCAAAGGAGAAGAAAGAGAAAATAGGATTGAAAAGGTATTTGAAAAAATCATGACTGAAAACTTTCCAAATCTAAAAAAGGAATCCGATGTCCAAGTACGGAAAGCACAGAGGGTCCCCAACATGAAGAACCCAAACAGACCTACACCAAGACGTACTGTAATTAAGATAGCCTAAGTTAAATAAATGATTCTAAAGGCAGCAAGAGAAAAATAGTTACAAGGGAACCCCCATAAGGCTCTCAGCTAATTTCTCTACACAAACACTCTGGCCAGAAGAGAGTGACAAGATATATTCAAAGTCCTGAATGAGAAAAAGCTGCAACCTAGGATACTCTACCTGGCAAGTCTATCCTCTAGAGCAGAAGGAAAGACAAAGAATTTCACAGACAAGCAAAAACTAAAAGAATTCAGCAATACTAAACTTATGCTAAAAGAAATATTAAAAGATCTACTCCAAATAGAAAAGCAGGAAGCTATAGAAATTAGAAAACCATAATTGGAAATGTGATAAATGCAATGAGTTGTGAGAGGGTAAACATGAAGATGTTAAGGGAAAAAAAAAGGACATCAAAATCACAAAAGGTGAGAGAGAGGAACAAGAAAATATAGATTTTTTTCTCTCATTTTTTTCTTTTCTTTTTTTTTTCTTTCTTTCTCTCTTTTTTTTAAATTTTATTCATTCTTCTTAGGATGTATTTGAGCCTACATATTTACCAGTCTAAAGCAAACAGGATAACCACAAATCAAAGCATCAGACTCTCAGACACAGAGAACAAACTTACGGTTACCAGGGGGCCAAGGAGGTGGGAGGGGATAAATTGGGAGTTAGAGATTTGCAGATACTAACAGATATATACAGAATAGATAAACAACAAGTTCATACTGCTCAGCACAGGGAACTATATTTGATATCTTGTAGTAACTCATGGTGACAAAGAATATGAAAATGAATATATGTATGGTCATATGACTAGAGCATTGGGCTGTACACCAGAAATTGACACAGCATTGTAAACTGACTATACTTCAATAGAAATATATATATATATATATATATATATATATATATATATATATACACACAAAAATTATACCAATAAATTTGACAATTTATGTGAAATATAAAAATTGCTTGAAAGATAAAAATTACCAAAACTCCCTCAAATAGAAATAGGTAACCTAAAATCCCAATATCTATCAAAAATTAAATTTATAGTTAAAGCCTTCCCACAAAGAAAACTGTACGCCCAGATGGCCTCAGTGATAAATTCTACATTTCACTTAAAAAATTATCCCACAAAGACTCTCCCAGAAAATTGAAAATAAAGCAACAGATTTCAACTCATTTTATAAGATCTAAATTATCCTAACAACAAAACCTAACTACAGTCCAATATGCTTCATAAACAGATATAAAATTTCTAAACAAAATTTTAGTAAACCAAATCCAGCAATATAGAAAAGAAATAACACATCTTGATAAGGTGCAGTTTATTCCAGAACTGCGAGACTGGTTTAATATCTGATAATTCATTGCTATAGCACACCATATTAAAAAATTAAAAAAGAAAAATCATCTGATTGCGTCAATGATACAGATAAAACATTTCACAATGTCCACTATCCTTTCATGATGAAAACTTCCAAAAAACTAGTTAAACTAGACAAAAGTCATCTACAAAACACTTCAAGAAACAATACATCAACAGAGAACATATGTGGGTAGCAAATAAGTACATGAAAAAATGCTCAACACAACTTCCCTTTTGGGAAATAGAAATTAAAACCACAATGAGACACCACTGCACAACATTAGAAAGGCTAAAATTAAAACTGCAAAAAACAAAGTGTTGAAAAGGACGTGGAAGAACTGAAACTTCTATACAATATTGATGAAAATGTAAAATGGTACAATTTTGGAACAGAGTTTGGAAATGTCTTAACAATTAAACATGCAGCTACTATATCCACAAACCAAATCAGTTAATAGTAATTGCTATTCAAGAGCACATAGATTTTCCATTTAGCAGACAAAGACTTTAAAGCAAGTACTTCAATGAACTAAAGGAAAACATATGCAAAATATTAAAATATTATGATAATCAGTAAATAGGTAAGGAATATCAGTTTTGAAAAACTACTAAAATGTCCAGATTAATAGAAAAATTTCCCTAATTTAACTCAATAGTTGTTTGAAGTCAATAAATGTGTCAATGAAATAGAAGGCAGATGAATAGAAATGATTAAATCAGAGGGACAGAGAATTAGGTTAGAGTAACAGACTCTCAGAAACCTGTGAGAAACTATTAAATGGATGAATATAAGTGTAATTATATATCCAGAAAAAGTAAAGAATGAGGATGAGGAAAAAAAACTGTGATGAAATGAAGCAAAGTACTAAATTTGATTTTTTTTTAAAATTATCTTATTGATTCAAGAAACTCATGAAGCTCAAGTACGCTGAATACAAAGAAAACCTCATTTATAGACACGTAATTGTGAAGCTTCTGAAAATTTTTCAGAAAAATATGAAAATGCCAAAACTATTTCAAGTCCTATTATCTCTCATTAAAAAGTTGAAATAAAGACATTTTCAGAGAAATGAAAGCTGAACGAATCAGCCAGTAGTAAACCTGCATTACAAGATATGCTAACAGATACTCTTCAGACTGGAGGAAAATGATACCAGATAAAACCTTGGATCTACCAAAAAAATAAAGAGCTTCAGAAATAATTAAAAATTGTGGTTTCTTCTTGTAATTTGTTTCTAAGTAATAACAGTTTAAAACATAACAACAGTGGCCGGTGGAGGTTACTACACATACAGATGGAAAATACATGAAAACAAAAGTACAAAAGAGGAAGTTGGGTAAATGAAATTAAGGTGTTACATACAGTTAAGGTTATATTACCAAAGAAAGAAGCAAGAAATGTAAAAGATAAAATGTGACTTTAGCAAGTTAAAACATTTGCTTTAAAAAAAATATCACTGAGGGGTATTAAAAAGCATGCCTCGGGCTGATTAAAAATAATTCTAATACAGATCTCTGGTAAGGACTTGAAACTAGAATATAAAAGTAATTTAATAATTATATATATATATAAGTTAAAGAAATTTTATTAAAAAAGGATTAATAAACACAGGAAAATATACTTCATATCATGAAGTTATGAAGGAAATCCAAATGAAAGCCAAATTAGATACCACTGCATCAATAAAAGAATGCCTAAATTAAAAAAAAAAAAAGATTAATAATTCCAAGTGCTGGTGAAGATACAGAGTAACGAGAACCCTAATACATCACTAGCGGGAATGCAAAAGTATACGGCCTCTTCAGAGTTAATATCCACTTCCCATAGGATCCATCAGTGTCGTCCCTGACATCATACAAGATAAATGAAGATATAGACTCAAACAAGAAAGCTCACAGCAGCTTTATTCCTAAACATCAAGAATTGAAAACAATCAAACCATCCAACAATAGGTGAAGGGATAGACAAGTTACAGTAAATGTATACAATGGAATATTGATAAACAATAAACAGGAACTAACTGTAGATACAGACAAGAGTGAATTCCAGAAACATTATGTTGAGCACAAGAAACCAGATGCAAATGATTATGTCCAGTATAACCTATTTATATAAATCTCAGACTGATACACATATAATAAAATCTGCCAGGATCAGACATACTTCTTAAGGCCATGTTTCAAATGTAGTCACAACTTCTTCATATTTTTGTATGCAATTGCAACTTTTTACACTTAGGGCAACTGCCAAGAAAGGCATGTGAATGTACGAAGGCAGAAAAGAGATTTAAATATCACCCTGACATGACATGCTAATACAGTGTGAGAGTTCAGACAGCCTGCTGAATGACATACCTTTTTTTGAGTATCTGTCAACAGACGTTCAGAACACTGATCATGCACTTCATGCAGATTTAAGACTCAACATAACAGAAGTGTGAATCAAGAGTGTGTTTTGTAAATGCTTTCTGAAAACAAAACTGCCTACAAGAAGGCAGTTCCGAGTTACTTACAAAAGTTTGGCTCCCATTTTTCCCTGAGTAACCACACTCAGAGGCTAGCTTTCACTCAAACTCAATGTGATCACAAACCTGTCAGAGAACACTTGTTCACTAAACCTAGAAATTCTTTAGAATTCTACTATTTATAAAACTCTGTCAATAGGAAATATGAATTCTAGTTTTTTCCTCATTTCGTTGCTCCTGGGTTGAACCATATACCTGCTTCATTCTTTCCTAAGAATACTGGTTGGTAGACAGTCATACAAATAATATACATTAATAAAACTCATTTTGTTTTCTCCAAGCTAACACCTATTAATAAGAAACTAGATTTACTGCCATTGATATAATTCATATGGTCTTTTTGGTGACTTTCCTACAAATTGAGTTTCATCACATTTGGGGGAAAAACTATTCTCATTTTACATGTGACTTAACAACAGACCATAACAATTCTATTTCCTAGAATTGCCTTATTTTTTTCAATCACTGTCTTCTAGACAAGGAGTAATTGAAAAGGATTGTATGTATAAATGTAAAATATAATGCTGTCCTTTTAGGGTTTGCTGTATCAAAGAAAATTAAAATAATTTCATTACATGCTTTTTTTTTTTTTTTTTTTTTTTTTTTTGGAGGTGAGAGGTTGACAAGGTGAGGACTAGGTGGGCAGATTCTGTTGCAGTGAGACCAGTAGTTCCACTTAAGGGCAGGTGTTATAAACTATATCTGATGTTCAAATCTGTGAGGCAGGGAAGAACAATAATTTGGTGTTCAAATTTGTGAGGCAAAAAAAAAAGCCACTGTCCACTAAATACCAAGTGTAAAATAATTTCAAAGTCAAACTTGTCTTAGAACCACGACAAGGTTAACTGCACGGTTACACACACACAAAGAAATATATTAGATATTTAAAGTTAAACATCTAATTTGTCGACTTCTTCTTCCTCAGTTATTTTTCCCTAATCTGAATCTATCATTGTGTACCATTAGGATAGTCTCTGGGGCACTCATGATTGCATTAATTAAGCTAATAGGTATCTTCATAAAAAGAAACAGGGATGTTAACAAAATTAAACTTTAAGTAGCATTTATTTTCAGTTCCCCAGTCTAGATGTTAGTTTTGAAGAAACAAAAGCCCAAAGAAACGAATGTGGTTGAGACTGCTTGAATGTCCAGACTAGACTGGATCTCTTCCAAATACACCAATCAATTGTGAGGCACTCAGCTCTTTAAAAAAGGTGCTACTACAATTAAACCTTGATTAAGCTCTCGGTGTTTCCTTTGTCTTCAGGGCATTAGGATGACAAAAGATATTAAGAATTTATGAAATCATATTTTTAGATGCTGTAAAACTAATCATTCGTTAAAGCATGCTCACACTTAAACCATCTCCGAAAGATTCTGGTTACCACGCATTTGTGTTGCTAGGCATTCACACCCAGATAAAAACAGAATTCAAGCTGACAAAGTCAACTGTCCAGATTTTTTTGGCAAAACCACAGTAAGTACTATTGATATCTATCCTTTTTTTGTTCTTAGGTGATTATTTGATTGTTCATAGCTATAAAATACGGACCACATATCCTGTCACATTTTATTTGTGGAGATGACGTCCATCCAAGCAGCAAGAGCGCTGTGTTAAGTTAAGGGCACACTTACATACACGTGATGTCTGAAACAGTAGTGGATAATTGTAGTGAACGTGGAATGGATTGGCTAATGAAGAAAAATAAAGTCAACTTTTAAATTATTTTTGAAAATGTTGGTTAATATATTTGAATTCCACCTCAGAAAAAAATTCTAAGTACACTCTGTGTAGACAATTGAATAGGTACTATGTACAATAGTATATAGTTATCTTCATGTATATGTTTGCCCAAAGTGCATTTATTTTGTTTTACTTGCCCCTTGGGGAGTTCTTCAAGGCCTGTGCAAATTGCTTTCATATTAACCTGTGGAAATTCATCTCCAGATCTCGGCCTCCTAGGGAAGAACTCACAAGTGAAAATCAGTTCTGCTCCAGTTTATGAAGTGGCATTCTTCCATTATTGACGGTTCTTATTAAGTACAAGACTCACAGAGTGCAGAGCAATGAAAATTATTCTTTTGTTTCTTATGCACAGTGGGCATATTCTTAGATTGTCTAGAGTAAACACTTTGCTTTCCATTTTTATGTTAAAATACTTCATCTCTGATCTATACATGCACGTCAAATTTTGAAGATTTCCATTACATGAAAATCTTAGTTATTGATGTTCTTTCCTTCAGTAATTGTCATAAACCCTCAGAACTCTCTAAGCCTGAGTTTACATTATAGTCCACTAAAAATTTCCCACTGTTTCTCTTAGAAGCAGGCATTTTAAGTGCCAAACGAAAAACATGGGCTATCATTCTAAAACAGATGTTTCAGGAAATCTAGACAACCGCCAGTAATTCTCTCGCAGATGTGGAAATGAGACAAATTAAATCTTCATCGAGACAAACCCCTGGAGACTCAGGCCTGTCTTCCAAAGCCAAATAGAAGCACTGGAGATACATGAAGAAATCAGTTGAGTGAATGCTTGTGAAATGCATTGAGGACTCCCTTCTAGATCTGGATTTTAATCATTCCAAATCCACACTTGGATTTTTTTTTTCTACTAATGTAACAAAATTATGTCCCTGTCCAATTATAATTTAGGAAAAAGTCAGTCTTGGCATCCTTACTTTTCAAGCTTCATGTTGTGGGGGGTGGGGTTAAAATATTAAACATTTGCAAGGTTTGAAGATGAGTCTTACACTCCCCGACCCCCCCTGCGTGCTTTTTCTTAGCATGGGAAGAAACAAGTCACCATAGTTAGTTACACCATATACTGTGTACCTTTCACTGTTGCCCTGATCAGGCTGTTTACTTTCTTTGACAATGTTTACTTTTTGTCCTTGAATTTATTGATGTAGCCCTATGTAAGGATTGACCTGGAAAACTCATAATATGAGCCCAAATTCAGGACTACCTTAAAAGAGAAGAAGAGGCAAGAAAACACCCAGAAGTCCATGTTCAAGGAACCCTAAGTTACTTTGCTAGAAGTAAGAGTTGGATTGAAATGCCTTTGAAGTGTTATGTGATACTGGGATTTTACACAGAGAACCAAGACTATTTAAAGTTTAGCCACGACCCAGCCAGCAAACCTAGTTGCTGGGTTTTCCAGAAGAAACACATATGTGTAGGAAAAAAGGGAAAACAAAGTAAAGTAAACCTTTACACGAACTAAAGATTTGGCCAGTGCCTCTGCTCTTAATCATCATGCTGCTCTTGATCGATATTTTGTGCATGAATATAAGTGATACAGAGAAATTTTTACTTAAGTGGAAGAAGTTTATAACACAATGTTTAATATAAGAAAAATATACAAGTAATCGAAGTTAGGGGGCAGGGAAGGCAAGTGGAGAAAGAGAGACAGGCAGAGAAATCCAAATAATTGAGTCACTTTTTAGATGAATGGCTGCTTTGTCTGGCCCAGCTAGGTAGGAATTATACACCATTTTGCTCATGGAGAACCGAAAACTCAGACAAATTTAGATTTGGAAGTTTTTGGAGTCAGGACTTCACAGATTTCATACCCAACGTTTCAATATTAAATTCCTTTGAAATGAAAACAGCATAGGAATTAGACCCACATAAGATAAGAACAATCTTGCAGAGAGAATTTTAAAAAAAAAATCTTAGGAGATAGCTGTTTCTTAACTGTGAAACCATCATCTCTCATTCAGTCTCACCAGACAGCATCTTTCAGCGATGACACAACAGCAATTTATCTTTGCTCTGAAATCTGCTGGAATCGTAAGATAGGCATTTTCTTTGCAGGGGTCCCAGTTCATGAATACTCATTTCCTCTTGTAAGAAAAGAACAGAATTTTGTCTCTAACTTCTCAGTTTATATCAAAACATCTTTTTGGCTCAATCTATCCTAATAAGAAGCCCAAAGCAATTCTCAGGATTTTTTTAGTATTAATATTGTGAATTTTAGGTTTCTTTGCTATAATTTTCAAAGCCTAAAGTTAAATCTCTTTAGATTTGAAGTTATGAGAAGCATTTTAAATAAAAATAAACTTATAGAGATTTCCAACTATAATTTTAAAGTGACCATCGTAACTCAGAATCATTTGCTCTGATTAGAGATGAATTTGGTGACCCTCAAAGGGTTTCTGCCTTCTGGAGCAGCAGCTCCTGAAAATCATTCAATTAAAATGGGAGTTAGGCAGGGAAATATATACAAAATCTTATGGTAGCTCACAGAGAAAAAAATGTGACAATGAATATATATATGTTCATGTATAACTGAAAAATTGTGCTCTAGACTGGAATATGACACAAAAGTGTAAAATGATTATAAATCAATAAAAAATGTTTAAAAAAATGGGAGTTAGGGGAGTGAAAGTCTTGGGCTATTTATGATCCCTAGACTTCCTCTCAAATGATTGATTTCTCCAAAAAGAAAACAGGTTTATTAAATGTTATTTTTTTATCTATTATTTATTTAGTTAGCTATTGCATGTGCTGCTGAATTTGAGTTGTGACATATCAGAGTCATATTTTAGGAAACAATAAATAAACTGATAGTAAGGCAAGGTACACATTTTTAAGTTTTTGTTTACCCCGACTGCCATTCAAAATTAAATGTTACCGTATTTGACTATTCTCTCTTGCCTAATAACACCTATACAGTTTTGTATGTTTATACCTCTGCTCCTATTGTTCCTTAACTACAGTGACTTCAGTATATGTATGTGGTACACCACCCAGATCCCCTGTCACCGGGTATGGCTATTTCTAGCTGCCACTAAGCCTGAAACTAATGGCGTATACCTGGGTCTTCTCCAGAGAATCACCTTGGTTATCAAGAGACACATGGAGACTCTATGCCCCAGAGCTCCCCACAGAGAAGTCCAGGCTGGACTTTACTTGTGACCACATCCCTGATGAGCAAGTTTCCTTTTCCTTGTCTGCGCCATTCTTTCCCTTATGGGATTTTCCTGAGGAATACTCCTTTAATAAATCACACGTACCTCAACCCTTGCCTTAGGCTTAGTTTCTAGGGAACCCAGCCTACAGAATTACGTTTCCCACTCTTTTCTACCGTGTATATTACTGTCATTCTCCCAGGTCCAGCTCAAATGCATTTCCTCTAAAGTCTTTCAGTATAGTTCCTCCATTTTGATATCACAGGCAAAATTAATTATTTTTTCCCTTCGTACTTTAGTGGGATATATGGCATTTATATTAAGTTAATTCATTGCATATGTATTCATACAAAAACCATTTACCAAATACCTACTGCATGCCCGGTGCTATTTTGGGGCACTAACAATACAAAAGGGGATAAGACACACAAGGTCCTGCTCTCCTGGAGCTTATAGCCTAGTAATAAATGTAAGTGTACTGGACAAGTTTAGACAGGGAAAAAGGCAATAATAATGAAGAGCAAAAAAATAATGTAAGTGTTCAGGGAAATGTTCTTTTGTAAAGGTAAGCGCTTGGCAAGAGCAAGAGCACAGAGCATGCATGTTTTGCACAATGAAATGCATAGCACCTAGAAAAGGTGACTGACTTGGACTAGAGCATTCTACTGTTAACTGAATGCAATTCCTCAAAATAGTGTTCTGACCGTTTTTCTTTGAAACTTTATTCTTTAGTTTAATACTATTTTAACAATGGTAATTTGAGAGTTCCTTCTTTCAGAGGGTATCTAATTAAGAGATCATAAATTATCCTTATTTAGTTTTCTTTGTTGACATAGCTATGACGATTGAGAAGAAAAAAATTTTCATAACTTGGAAAGTCAAATCTTCCAGGCAATAAATTAGCAAACTCTAATGAATCTTATAAAAATAGTCCATAGAACCAGATAAAGAAATATTTGAGGGGCACATGCATATTTTAAGTTACAAAATAGGGAAGTCCTACCCATTCAATAAGGAGATATCTGGTTAGCACTACTGTTTGCCTCTGGCTCAGATATCTAAGATTTACACAAATAAGAAATGGGAATTTTTTCACAAGAGAGTCAATTCTCTTGCTTTTATCAAATCACATCAGACTTATACAATTCTCAGACTCACTGACATCCTTGAGAAAAGTGGCCACATGAAAAATAAATATTAAAAGTATAGCTCCATTGAAGCCAAGAATAACCAATTGAAAGATATTTTAATAAATAATTGCATTCACAGGTGTACCATGAAGATAAAAAGAGATAAGAATAAACCTGACAAGAAAAATTAGGAGTATATATTTTTAAGAGTCTACAAAAATGTACTCTTAGAATAAATAAATTCATATACTGTGTTTCTAGGAGTTCTTTAAATATGTCTCTTTTCTTAGATTTATTCACAGGTGAATGTAATGTCACTGTCTTTCAAAAAAGAAGCAAAATAAGGACATTTTCTGATAAACAAAAGTTGAGAAAATTCATCATCAACAAACTTGCTCTAAAAGAAGTGTTGAAGAGAGTTCTTCACACAGAAGAAAAATAATACCAGAAGGTAATTTGGCTTTGCACAAAGAAATGAGGAGTAATGGACATGGTAAATATAAGAGCAAATGCTTTTTATATTATTATTATTTTAAATCTCTTTAAAAGCAATTGAGTATTTTATGTAAATACAATAGCAATGTATTTTGGAGTTTATAACATAAGCAGAAGCAAAATATATGATCGCAATAGCATAAAGAATGGTGAGGGAAGTTGAAATATACTGCGATAAGGTACTTGTCTTATATATAAAGTGTCATAGTATTTGAAAGTAGGTTGTGATAAGTTAAAGATGAATATTGCCAAAACCTGAAGCAACCACTAACTAATAAAAAAGAGGTATAGTTCTTGGCAATGGAGAAGATGAAATGAAATCATAAAATACACACAATTTATGAGAACATAGGAAGAAAAGATAAAAAGAAACAGGTGGTGACAAATAGAAATAAATTTAAAAAAGGTAAGTTTAAAATCCACTCCATCCATAATTATGTTAAGTATAAATTGTCTAAATGTTCCAATTAAAAGGCACATATTGTCAGTTTGTATAAATTTGCAAGATCTTACTATATGCTGCCTATAAGAAATCTACGTTAAATATAAAGAGAAAGAGAAATTAAAAGTAAAAGGAATATATATATATATATATATACACACACACACACACAGAAATATATATAACACACATACACACACTGTATATATATGTATGTGCATATATATATGTGTGTGTGTGTGTGTGTGTGTGTGTATACACATTGTAGGGAGAGGAATATTTCCCCTACCCTTCTTGGTTCTTTTGGCTGGTCTAACAAATTGTCACAATGCAGATTAATGGGAGAAATAATAAAGCATATATAATTTAATTTGTACAGAAGTCTCATAGAAATAAAACCCCAGAAATGACCAAAGCAGGCTGTTTATATACCTTTTAGACAAAAAAAGCAATGAATTTGTGAAGAACTGACAAGAAACAAAAACTAGGCTTGGGTAGTAATTATTAAAAGCAATAAAAACAAAACAAAAACAAACAAATTAGACAGAGTTTCTTTACACAGCATTCTCTGCACTAAATTCCCTTTCTCTGGTGGTAAGACTGTCTCTCTACCTCCTGGTACAGGCAGGGCTTCTGTCATATGGAGGTTTAGTCCATACTTTCAGGGGGACAGAAGAGGGGTCATACTTTTTGCACTGGCTGTTTCTCAAGTAATTTTAACTCAAACTAATCAATATGCCACTTTAGTATATTTTGGGACAACCTCCCCTGAGCTCCATCAATACTATGAAATCAAAAACCTTTTTTTTAAACTGGAGCTATTATGTTAATATTAGAAAAATTAGAAAAATCACAGAACGAGAGACATGGCCAGTGACAAAGAGGGAAATTTCATAAAGATAAAGGGGTCAACTTATCAGGAGAACATAATCCCAAAGGTGTATGGATCCTAAAACAGAGCTTCAAAATACGTGAAGCAAAATTTCATGAGAATACTAGTCAAATCTATAATTATCACTTGAAATTTCAATACTTCTCTCTCAGTAATTGTTAAACAAGTAGATAGAAAATCAGAAAGACATAAAAATCTTGAATACTATCAACCAATTTCTACATGTTTATATCCATAGAACACTTTCTCTAAAAGCATCATTAAATACACATTCTTTTCAAGTAATGTGGGACATTCACCAAGATAGACCAAATTCTGAGCCACAAGGCAAATCTTAATAAATTTAAATGAATAGAACTTGTACAAAATATGTTGTCTGACCAAGTGAGTTATACTGAAAGAAAAAAGATGAAATCTGGAACATCTCCAAATATTTGAAAATTAATGAACACAAAATGGGTTTAAACCAATCCATGAATTAAAGAAGAAATTATAAGTAAAACTAGAAAGTATCTAAATCAAATGAAAATCAAAACATAATATATCAGTATTTGTGGGATGCAACTAAGCAGTGCTTAGAGGGAAAATCATAACTTTTAAATACCTATACTGGAAAATAAAAAGTTCTCATATTTATAATATTGTTGTTTACCTTAAAAAACTAGAGAGAAAAAAAGCAATTTAAACATAAAGTAAGCAGAAAGAAAAAAATGATAATTTTTAAAAGCCTTAAAGAATGAAATAAAAGCAATGACAATAGAGAAAACCAATGAAATCATAAGCTGGTTCTTTACAAAGAGTATAAAAATTTATAGACTCTAAACATACAGACTAGGACAAAGAAAAGACCCAAATGAGAGATGTTACAAATATCACTAAAGATCCTCCAAGCATCAAAAGATTAACATAGACTATTATAAATATTGTATGCTGATAAGTCAACAATGAAGGCAATCTGTTCAAATCACTTTGCAAGATACAAATTGCCAAAGCCCACACGAGACAAAATATAGAACTTAAATAACCTTTCATCTATTAGACAAATTGGCTCTATGTTTAAAATTGTTCCCCCAGTGAAAATTCTAGGCTGAGATGAGTTCACTGTGGAGTCTGCCAAATACTTACGTAAGAAATCATATCAATCTTACACAAACTCTTCAGAAAATAGTTTTTCCATCTTATTTTATGAGGTCAGAAATATCCTGATACAAAATCCAAAGGCACTGCAAGAAAAGGAAGCTAGACACCAAAGTCTACCATTAATTTAAAAGTAAATGTCTTCAACAAAATTTTTGAAAAGTTGAATCCAGGAATATATACAAAGAATTGGAATCTTTACCAAGTGTGGTTCATCCCAGGATGCATGGTTGGCTTAAATTAACATTTGAAAACTGAGCAATGTATTTCACCATGTTAACACACTGAAAAGGAAAAAAATACATATATTTATTTCAATAGACGTAAAATATAAATTGACAAAATTCATACTCATTCATGATTAAATAAAAAAACTATCAGCAAACTAGAAATATGAGAACTCCCTCAACCTAGTCAAAGGCATATATGAAAAATGTACAGCTAATACCATAATTAATTGTTAAAAGCTGAATGCTGTTCCTCTAAGATTGAAAACATTATAAGGTATCTGCTCTTACCACTTTTATTCTACTTCAAAACAGAAGACCTAGTCAAAGCAATAAATAAATTAAAATGCAAGTAAAGGAAATAAAGACTTAAAAATTGGAGAGGAGGAAGTAAATTCTCTTTAATCATAGATACCATGATTTTTTTTATGAAGGAAATCCTGACGTATACAAGAAATCAACCAGAACTAATGAATGCATGTAGCAATGTCACAGTATATGAGGTCAATATACAAAATTCAACTGTGTTTCTATATCTGAACAATGACGAAATGGACATTGGAATTTAAAAAACACCATTTATGAGTGCAAATGAAAATATGAAACATTTAGAAAGGAATTTAACAATAGGTATATGATCTAGACAATGAAAACCACTAAACGTTGCAAATAAATCAAGACAAAATAGAGAGTATACTGTGTTCATTAATCTGAAGGCTCATTATCATTAAGATGGGAACTCCCAAAGTTGAACTATGGATTCAACTTAATCCCTATCAAAGTTCTGATAGGCTTATTTTTGCAGACATTGAAAAGCTCTTGTTTATATTTATATGCAAATGAAAGGAACCAGAATAGCCAAAATAACTTTATAAAAGTGGAATAAATCTGAAGCACTTACACACCTTATTTAAAGGTAAAGAGAGTGTGGTATGGATATAAAGATAGATATACAGATGAATGCAAAATAATACAGAGTTCAGAAATAGAAACAAATGTATTAATGTATTAGGTCAATTGATTTTCAACAAAAGAGTCAAAATAATTAATGGGGAAAGGATCATTCTTTCAACAAATGGTTCAGGTACAGTTGAATGTGCAAAAGGAAATAAACCTTGACCCATACCTTATGCCACATATAAAAATTAATTCATAAGAGACAGTAGACCTCAATATACTAAATAGGAGTATACAACTTCTAGTAGACAACAAAAATGAAAATATTTATGACCTTGAGTTTAGCAAAGTTCTTTCTTGTATAGAACATGGAAATCCCAAATCATAAATAAAATGATGGAAAATTGTATCTGACCAAAATTTAAAATGTTTCTTCTCAAAAATACCATTAATAAAATAAAAAGCTATACACTAGGAGAAAATATTTGTAAAAATATGTATTTGATAAAGGATATATATCTAGAATATATAAAGAACACTTACAACTCAATAATAATAAAACAAATCGCCCAATTTTTTAAAAACACACAATATATTTAAACAAGAACTTCATGAGTGAAGTGCTGATCCATGCTAAAACATGACTGGATCTCAGAAACATGATAAATGGAAAAAGCTAGTCAGAAAATACCACATATTCTGTGATTTCATTTATATGAAATTTCCAGGATAGGTGAACCTATGGAGGAAGGTGGAGTAGTTGCCTACTCTTTTGGGGGTGAGAAAAATACTCTAAAATTAGATTACGGTAATGGTAATGGAAAATTTGTAATACACTGAAACTCTTTTAATGGTATATTTCCAATGGGTGACTTTTATGGCATGTAATTATATCTTAATGAGTCTATTAATTTAAAAAACTACAAAATGATAAGTAAGAATACAAAAAATGATTGACATAATTAATAATTAGGGAAATTATCCACAATGAGAAGTCTCTACACATCCAAAATGGCTAAAAATAACTTGGATAATAGCAAATGCTGGAGAAATTCTTTCCCTCATATATTACTAGTTGGAATTGAAAATGGTACATCCTTGGGGGAAGGTATAGCTCAAATTGTAGAGCACATGCTTAGCATGCAGGAGGTCCTGGGTTTGATACCCAGTACCTCCTCTAAAAAATAACTAACTAAATAAATCTAATTATTTCCCTCCCCCCAAAAAAATAAAATAAGTAAATTTCAAAAATGGTACAACCTTTCTGAAAACCATTTGGCAGTTTGTATGAAGTTAAATATACATTTTTCATGTCACCAAGAAATCCCACTCCTAGACAGTTATCCAAAGACACAAAAACCTACACCCATGCAAAAATGTGTACTCAAAAGTTCTAAGCAGCTTTATTCATGATAGTCAAATTTTAAACACAATCGAAATTTCCATCAAATTGTAAACAGATAAATAAATTGTGATACATGTTTCCATGAAGGAATACTACTGAGAAATGGGAAGAAGCAAACACCTGACACACAGCAACACAAACAGACACCCAAAGTGTTATGCTGGTTACGAAAGCAGCCAGACACAAAGAGCTGCACACACACTGCATAATTCCATTTATATAAAGTTCTAGGAAAGGAAGAACCATAGAGACATAGCATACCAATTGTACCAGAAGAGAGAAGTTAGGAGAAATGATTAAATACAAAGGGGCATGAGTTAAATTTTTGAGGTGTAATTATTCTATATGTGATATAGGGATATATATAATATATGTTTAATACTCAATGAATTGAATACTTTAAATTAGTAAATATAATAGTATATAAATTCTGCCTCAATAAAGTTGATTTAAAAAATCATTTAAACACTTCCTCTCACTTTTGCTCATATGATAACCTATCATTAGTCTCATACCTATACCAAAGGCATTTTACTTCTATTACAAATATTTTTATTTTTGCCCTTGCACATCTTTGATTAAGATAGCTATTTTCCCTAGTGTAGCATCTTTGATTTAGAGAAAGGATAACTCTTCCTCCACAGCAGTGATGAGAGCTTTTCATATTCCATCACCTTCAAGGAATCGTTTTTGTGATTAAATCTCCTTGTACATGTGAATTATTAGGAAGTTTTATGTAGTGTTTTTGTGCTATATGTCTGAATCATAGTGTCTCTGGTCAAATAGTCCACCTGCTGTCTGCCTGGTCTGGGCAAGAACCTGAGTATTCCTTTGTCCAGTGAGAAAAATAAAATTATTTATTTTACTGCCATGGAGGCGAAAGGAGCCAGAACTATGCCTCGTATGTAAGGAGCACTTAAATTCATTAGCTTATTTACTACTAACAGTACTGCTATGAACTCAGTGTAGCTTCTCTTCCCTGAGAATTCGTGTGCTTTGCACACACTTGCACTCTGCTCTAGCGACACCTGACACACAGATATCTCATGCAAAAGTAGTTACATTTCTTCTGGCAATTAATTAGACTCTTCCATTCTCAATTGCAAAAGACACAGGTGTTCTTTAAACATAGTGAGCTAAGCAAGGTAACTGTAGTTACTGGACTGGGGTGAGGTATCACAATCTAAAAGGCAAGAGGAGTTCTTAATTCACAAGGTAGATATGTTCCAATCTCTAACATTTACTGATCTCTAAGTAATGAATTATTGAGGGAAGTTCCAAGATTTTTGTCTTTGATGTTTTAACAAGTTTCCCAGAGAGTATTTAATTTTAGCAGGAAAACCTTACCACTTGCCTCCTATGGGAAAAGCATATTCATTTACAAGCCTTCCAATTGCTTACTATAAATAATTATACAAACGATGTACTATACTAATACTGCCACAGTTTTTTTATAAATTAATGAAAAAATACACAAATGAAAACATTTTCATTAGCATAACAGATTAAGGGGTATAAAAGCCATCAAAGTGAATAAAGACAACAACATTTATAATGTTTTGGAAGTAATTTCCATTAATGTAAAAACAGATTGAGAAAGGAAATCCTAAAGTAAACTCTCACTTCAATGATGTGGAAGAATACGAGTAACAAAGAAGTATACAGAGGGTGTATTAGCCTTTCCCCACTCCATAGCCTTTGGTTGAAGAATAAAAGTCCACATCAATCAGAAAATCCAGCAAAGAATCAAACACGACTGCCAAATTTTCCCCCTTCTCAACCTACCATCCTCAGTAACTGTTTTTCTAAATCCATTGAAAGGCTACAATTGCAATGGAAAAACATGACAGCAAATAGGTTCACTTGTGCTAGGTATATGCAAGACATGCGGGTTTCATGCATTGCACATAATTTATTTAACACAGGAAAACCACAGTTTCCCTTGTTGTGTTCTATTGATTGTTCATAATCAGAAACTTGTAAGGAGTGGGAGAGGTGTGACAAAAGTTGAGGCTTTCAACTTTGGAAGAAGCAATCAGATAAAAGCCAATTAGAAATTTGAGTCAGGACTAAGAATTGGGCACATTATTCTGCTCTGCAACTTTAGATATGAATGGGGGATTCTAACAGCACATAAAAGATCAATAGAGTGGTTGAAAATCAGCTCAAATCTGCTCTTTATTGTAGAAATAGTAGTGATGAAGAAATTCCAAAGCTCAAAATAAAGGAAATATTGCTTAATGGTTAAGAGAAAGAACAAACTTCTAGAAATAAAGAAAAAGAAGAAATTATTAGAAGAATTTTACCTCATATGTGTAAGTATCAGTTCTATGGAATATTACACTAAGTTTTTTGATTGCTCCAGAAATAATTTATTATGGTATGGCCTCAAATAATTGAAATTTCTGTATAAGAAAACAGAAAGAAATACTCTAGATATACTGATCTGTTAATTTTTTAATTATTCAGTGTCTAATACGTACCTAGGGAATGTAACCAAGCCAAAAAGAAACAACTTGAATATGGAGTTTAATTATGTTTATCATTATCAGGCAATATAAATGAAAAGTATCTACCTATGCACATTGAAGCTATTCAATACATTATAGAAACAGCACATAAAGAGGGGAAAGAAAGTGCACTGTCCTCAGATTCAGATATATTTTTATTCATGCAAAAGCTGAGAAGTAATGCAATCAACAAACCATTAATGAAAGGTAATTTAAGGACATTTTTAAATCAAAATTCGAAATATATCATTAGGGTTGTAGTGATATGAAAGAAAGATATAAAGAGTATTAAAATATCTCAAATATAGAACTAAGTTAAAATGATTGCTATAAATTCCTTTTAAATTAAAATGTCAATGACAATATTGCTGAAAGAATATAACGTAAAAAATAAATAAGATGTCATATAAAGTACAGTGCCAATTTATACAAATAGTTGTACAAGTAAACAGATGGATAAAGAGATGATGTAGATACAAGATAAATAGAATTTAGGTGATTTTGTTTCATTTTGCTCAATTTTCTAAATTATCTTTAATGTGACTTAATAATTTGGTAGCCAGAAAAGTCTTACTGAAGTATTATAATGTAATCAAATAAAATCTATAAAATAATTTTTCTCAACAAAAGGTTTGAACCCGAATCTTTTAGAGATAATCTTTTCAAACATACATTTTTAACTTTCCTAAAACACAAAATAAGGGAAAAGCTTCTTTAACCTAAAGGGACGGACAGAAAGCTAAACACAGGTGGCCCTTAAACAATGTAGGGATTAGGGGCTTTGAACCTCACACAGCAGAAAATCCAGGTACAACTCTAAAGCCTGCTTGCCTTACCCAGGGTGGCATCCCCAGGTCAGCCATCCAAGGATCATGTAGTACTGTGGTACTTATTGAAAAAAATCTGCATATAAGTGGATGCATACAATTCAAACCTGTGCTGTTCAAGGGTCATTCATGTTCTGAATATGGTATAGTCATGCCAAAAGTCTAAAAAATTACTCATAAAATACATTTTTTCACTTATGATTATAGACTAAAGGTTTATAAGCAGAATGAAACCAAATTAAAAGAATACTTTACAATTGCTAAATAAATAAGGCTTATCTTAGAAATAATTACATTTTAATTCTGTGAAATACATTATTATGGAACATCACATCAATGGAGTCACAAGAGAAAATATGTTAAATTGATGTTAGAAAAACATTAATATTCATACTTTAATTTATTGAGATATAATTGACATACAGAACTGTATAAGTTTAAGGTGTACAGAATAATGACATACATATAATCTGACATGATTACCAAAATAAGTTTAGGTAACATCCATCACCTCAAATAGTTACAAATTTTTTTTCTTGTGATGAGAAACTTTAGGATCTATTCTTAAGCAACATTCAAATAGACCAGATAGCAACGTTAATAGTAGTCATCATAAAACTCCTAGAAGAAAATATAGGTAAAAAGCTATTTGACATGGATCTTGGCAATGACATTTTTGGATAGGACACTTAAAACATAAGTAGTGAAATAAAAAATAAACAAGCAGGGCAGGATCAAACTAAAAAGCTTCTGCACAGCAAAAGAAACAGTCATCAAAATGAAAAGGCAACCTACTAAATGGGAGAAAATATTTGTGAAATATATATCTGATAAAGATTAAGATCCAAGTATATATAAAAAAGTCATATAACTCAAAGCAAAAAATGATAATTCAATTTATAAATTAGCAAAGGGTCTGATTAGACATTTTTTAAACTTGGCTTGCTTTTAAAATGGCACTACTATTTTTTTTTTGTAAGCAAAGCAGATACATTAATGAGACAAGTGTTTCTGAAATGTCACTATATACTCAAAATACACTGTTTTATCTTTATCCCTTTTCTGTTGCTCTTCTTCTTCACCTCTTTCTTTGCTCTTTTTTAACACTGAAGTTCCATCTCACCACTTCATAAGCTAAATAAATTCAAGGTCAGTAATATATAACGAATGCTCAGAGCAAAGAAAAAATGAAAGATACAAACTCAATTGGAAATAGAATTTAGAGTAAAATTTAGACCTTTAAACATTCACATTCTTTAGAAACTGGATATTAGATCCTTTGATCTGTTAATCATTTAATAATATGATATAGAAAATAATGAAAGATCCCACTTTCACAGGATCTTAGGGTCTCACAGAAGCAAGTAAAATGCACATGGTAAAGGATAGCCTAGGTAGAAAGTGTGTTTAAATGTTTCACCTGAATTATTTTGAGTATTCAGAGGAAAAAGATGTCATAGCATGTCTGGAGGAGGGCCATAGAGAGTGGTAGACGAATGAGAGAAACCTTCTTGGAAAAATTGGGTGTGTGCTAGGATTGTAGGATCTGAATGTGCAACAAAAGGAGAAGGCCATTGCTTGGGAGTTGGGGTGGATGGGAGCGGAGAGGACCCACATAAACCAAAGCTGATTTATAGGGAAAATACAGGGTCAGTGGTGGATTGCTTTGGCTACAGTGGAGAGTCCCTGAAGGAGCAGAAGGATGTAGCACTGATTCTGCAAAGGCACCAAAAGCTGAGCTTGTGGACCATCTACTTAAAGCGAAGATTCAATCCATCCCATTGGTAAAATAGAGCAGCAGGTGTATGAGGATTAAATAAGTTATCTAAAGTCCCCAGCAAGCCTTTGGCTCACAGGACATAGTATTTCTCCTTTTTTCAGTAGCAACATAAAGGCACATGAGGTGCCTGAGTAGAAGAGTGAACTGACCAGAGCTGTGTTCTCAGACAAAGTAATCAAGCAGCCACATTCTGTATAACATTGTTAAACAGAGAGAGAAAAAGGAAAAAAGTGTATCTAAAATATATATAGTGTGACTTACTCCAGCCTTGAACCTGCCTTAAACTACACTAAGCCAGGATTTTATTTAATTTGTTCCTCTGAAAAAATTCTCAGCATGTTACATAAGACTAACAAGAACAAGGTTTCCAAGAAAAAATCTTTTAAAAAAATGTGTGACATGGTGTAGACTGGGGCACACACTTAGTATTTTAACACATGATGGAAAAATTTAGGGACAGAAGGGTAAGGGTTGCAGCTAAAGCTGAAAATACACATTTAGACATACTGAAAGCAGCATTTAGCAGAGTGTCTTAGCCGTGGCAGGAAACAAGTGGCAGATAGGCCACTCTTCTTCCTGGCAGGTAATGACAGGGTCACTCTTTTGGAACGAAAAATCAAAACAGACAATGAAGATATGAGACAGGTCCAGGTCACTGAGAGAAATCTGACAGTAGAGTTTTGGGACCAATCTGATTCCATGGTATGTCTGTGTGGTTAGGGAAGTCTTCTGCACCTCTCCAAGAAAAAGAGGACAAATGCAACCACACAGAGCATCGTTGTTATTAATTTGCAGGTAACAAGTTGTACAGATCTAGTTTCACCTGCGTGAGAGTCTTCTGACTCTTTTTTCTGGTTCTAGTTTGGTGTTTCCTTTCCCTCACTGTCTCTTTTTCAACACCTGAGGTGAACCCCCTACCCAGACAGCCCAAGCAATCTCCCTACAAAACAATCTGCAGACTTTATCAGGACGTTTGTAGAGTGGAGACATTCTCATCTAGGGAAGAGGGGAACAATAGCTCAGTCTACCACAGATGTTGTTGGTATATTGATGTGAGCCTAAAGACACCAGTGAAAGCCATACATTTGTATGAGATCACCAGTAAAGGGACCACAGGAAAGCAGAGAAGTCTGATGCCTTGGGCACTCCCATCTTTGGAAGTCTGGATGAATCAGGAAAAGAGTCTGCAATGAAATTGTCAATAATGTGGGAGAAGAACAGAGATTGGTATCCTGAATGTCAAGTGAAATAAATGCTTCAAGAATTAAAGATTGATTAACACGCTGTTAACCAAATGCACTGAAGACTGAGAATTGACTATTGTATTTAACAGTGTGCAAGTTATTTGTTACCTTGAGAATAGCAGTTTCTGTAAAGAATGGGAATGAAAGCCTGATTCAAGTGGGTACAAAAATGAATAGAAGGAGAAGAAATGAAGCATAGACAACTCTCTAAAAGAGTTTTGCTATATGTAACACAGCACAATGTCATCAGCAAAAGGCTTCTTCCTCTCCATGGGGGAAGATGAGATGCAATCAAATCAGCAGCCCAGACTGATATAAGCTGCTCTCTTCTTCAGAAAAGGGCAGATGTCATAGAAATTTCAGCAGCAATTCATTTTGTGAACTCTTGGAAGACAGAAGAAATAACCACACTAATACTTGAGAAACAACACTTTTCTTTAAAAATGAAGTGGTCTCTATTTGTTAATTTCAATTAATTCATATTGACACCATATGGTCTTACAATAAGCTGTTCATTTACTTTCTAAATAGGTGAGGAGAGCCAGTCCCAAGGAATAATAACAATAGTAATTATAATAATAAAAAGAAGAAGGAAAAAGAAACATTCCCTGTATAATCTGAAAAAAGGAATTTTTTGTACATATGAGATAAAGCACACTATTGTCAAGACATTGACTCTTGACTATCTGACATACAGAAACAATAATAAAATCTGTGTACTGGGTTCAAGTTTGAAGGTAATCTGTTTTGTTATTCTCAAATATGCAAAGTTCTATCAGAAATCATAGCAAAGGCAGCTGTATGTGTTTAGTATTCAGCAATGACACTTCAGATTATAGTACTCAGAGTGACCAAAACAGCCAGATCTTGATAGGAATATAAAGGAATAATTAATCTGATCATTATAGTCCCTTATTTGGATTAATGATGTGATTCAATCAGTTTTAAGCAAGCAGAGATTTTGAAGGTGGAAAGATTGAATTACTTGGATTTTGATCAATTCAGTCATGCTGTAAAGTATCACCACAATGTGCCAAACACATTTTTCCTATTGTCAATATATGGTTGAGTTTCCCACATGATCTGTTTAATACTGATGCAGCAGCTAAAAATTTCAAAACCTGTAAGATCAGGTATTATCGGATTTGACAACTTTTCTTTCTAGATGAATAATAAAAATTTTAGTTTTAGCATATATAATATCTAGCTCTTCACAAGTCAACATTTTACCTCTCTTGAGACTTAAGAATTTCTGCCCAAGAACTGTGGACTGCTGCATCCTTGAAGTACCATAAAATGCATACTTGAGACCAAATGGCTTTTTTCTTTCATATTCTCCAATCAGTCATCTGAAGGAGAAATGTTTTAAAGTTGAGCCAGTCTTCCTTTCCTTTTGAACACTTAGGCTGAATTGTCTGCAAACTTGTATGCATTTGAAGGGAAGTTAGACTCAAGCCCCTGTAATACCAAGGCGGGTTTAAAGTATCGCTTGTCAGTATTTGAATGTTTCCTTCCAGATACAGAAAGCAAGAGTCCGACTCCACATCCCTCAGAGAAACTGACTTGTCAGAATAGATCCTTGGCTTTGCCAATGTTGGATTTCAATTTACCAGATAAACAACATCATAGTTAGATACTTCTCACAGAAAATGTATAAGGCAGTAGAAAAAGTGAGTCATCTGGTATGACCAATGCAAGTTTACAAAATGTGTGATCTATATGAAATAAGCAGGAATTAAAAGGTAAATGTAGTGTGCATATGAAGTATGGTTGTGTGGGGGGTGGTAATACACCAATTATTAAATGCCTTTTGCCAAATACCTACTTTTCTGAAGTTGAACATATCTATGTACATGCTTTTTTTCTCAATTTATAGAAAAAATGATATTATATTGTCTTATTTTTTCAAACAAAATCCAAGTGAAAGAAAACTGTTCCCTTCTTAAAATGGATGCTGCTCTTCAATGAAGTAGACAGATGCTTCACTTGTAGATTTTAATGCTTGACCAAGTGCTGTAGGTAAAAAGGAAAGGCTCACATTATAGGAACACTAGAAATCAGCCTTTAACTGAATTCAAACCCATGGCCAAATACATATTCAATAAACTCAAAATATATCTACAGCCAGAAATGTAGGTCAAGAATAAATTTCAATCCATGAAGCACTTGTTTTTGTATTTATATACTCAAATTTTTATATTTGATGGATACTTTGATATATATATACACTCTGGGATAATTTGTGTATCTGTTTCAAAATTGGGCCTATCTTAGGTAGGTCAGCAAGGCAAGCTAAAGATTAGCTCAGCAGATGTCATTTTGATGGTGGTGTGATTAATCTCTTGAGAAAGTTGATTGTTAACTCCAAGGGAAAAAGCCCTCTTATTCACTGAGACATGTTTTAGATGGAACAGAATAAAAAAGTAGAGGAGAATTTTCAAGGTTAAGAGACCAAGAATTGGGATGATTCCTGAAGGAAATTTTGATAAAATTTCTAGCTTAGTGTGTCAGAAATTGGACTACACTTTTTATAGGAGCCCTGTGAATGAGCAAATGGATGTAAGAATAAACTGATATCAGTTTATAGCCTGAACAGGTTACCAACAACAGACCAATGTAAATTTTTTTCCAGAATTCTTTTTC
The DNA here is from genome assembly GCF_009834535.1 of Camelus ferus. Taxonomy (NCBI): domain Eukaryota; kingdom Metazoa; phylum Chordata; class Mammalia; order Artiodactyla; family Camelidae; genus Camelus; species Camelus ferus. The sequence goes on from NC_045705.1 coordinate 1,036,004, forward strand.
TTTCATTTATTAGCTTGGTTTGAGCAATGTTTTAACCTCTCTAAGCCTCACTTTCTTAATAAAAAAGTCTACCTCACATTGTTGTGAGGATTATTTGAGAAAAATGCATGGAAAGCATTTCTCATAGTGCCTGATATAATGTAAATCTACAATTCAAATGCATGTTATTCTTATTAGGGGGGAAGAAGAAACAATTACTGCAAACAATTTCAGAATTTAAAGATGTAAGTGGATTACTAATAAGGTGGTGAGAAATACTCAAAAATTCTTTCAGATGGTGGCCAAGATGGCAAACTGGAAGACCCTGAGTTCACCTCCTCGTGCAAGCACATCAAAATTACAAGTGTTTACAAAGCTATTTATGAGAACAACCTGAAGACTAGCAGAAAAGATTTCCTGCAACCAAAGATATAAAGAAGGAACCACAATAAAAGAGGGTGGGAGAGGTAGACCCACACCCCTGGCAGGTGACCCACAAATGGGAGGATAATCACAAAGTAGAGCTTCTTCATAAGAAGTGAGGAGGCTGAACCCCTCATCTGGCTTCCCACTCCAGGGGTCTGAGCAGGAAAGAGGAGCCAACAGAGCATCTGATTTTGAAGGCCAATGGGCCTTTCATATAAAAGACACAGAGGACTATAGGAAATAGACATTCTGCTTTTAAAAGGCATGTGCAAAATCTCACATGCTCCAAGTCCCAGCACAGAGGCAATAATTTGAAAGGAGTCTGGATCAGACCCACCTGATAACCTTGGAGAGCCTCCCGGAGAGGCAGAAGGCAACTAGGACTCCCACTGGAAACATAGACACCAACAGCAGCCATTTTCGGAAACTTGCTCTGCCACAAGGACACTGGTGCTCGTAAGGCAATTTTGGAGTCTTCCTTCTAGCCTGTTAGTACCAGCGACTTCCCTGCCCACCAGAGGGCTGGGATTAGCCCCCAAACCCCCGGGCCATGCAGCCCACTGCCCCAGGACCGAGCTCCACCCACATGTGGACTGGTAGAAGCCCCAGAATACTCCAAGTTATGCAGACAGCCTTGCTGGGATGTGGCCTCATGCAGGAGCTAGCTGACAGCCACTACATAAGTCAGGGCCTGGCCGCCAACCAGGCCAGGGTCTAGCTCCACCTTCCAAAGCACCCACAGTGACCAGCCCTGCCACAAGAGAAAGGCCCCTGCAGCTCACATTAGGGACACATGGATCACAGCTCTGGTGAGCAGAAGGCAGAAAGCTGCTCAGCCATGTGGGACATCTTCTACATAAACCACTTCTCTCTAAGAGCAAGAAGCTTAACTGACTTACCTAATACATAGAAATAAACACAGAGAATTAGGCAAAATGAGGAGACAGATGGACATGTTCCAAAAGAAAGAGTAAGTAAAACCTCAGAAGAACTAAAGTAAGTGGAGATAAGCAATCTACTTGATAAAAAGGTCAAGATAATGATCAGATGCTCACCAAACTCAAGAGAAGAAAGGATGGACAAAATGAGAATTTCAACAGAGTTAGAAAATTCAAAGAAGAATCAAACAGAGTTGATGAATTAAAAAACTGAAATAAAAAGTAAACTAGAAGGAACTAACAGCAGATTAGAGGATTCAGAAGAATGGATAAGCAAACTGGAAGACAGAGTAGTAAAAATCACCCAAGCTGAACACAAAAAATAAAAAAAGAATTTTTAAAAATAAGAGTAGTTTAAGTGACCTTTGGAGAAACATCAAGTATGTTAACATTCACATTAAAGGAAAAGGAAGAGAGAGAGAAGAGGCAGAAGCTTTATTTCAAGAAATGATAGCTGAAAACTTCCTTAGCCTAGGGAAGAGAACAGACATCCAGTTCTGGAAAGTGCAACGGGTTCCCCTAAAAATGAAACCAAAGAGATTCATTCAGACATTCATAACTAAATAGCAAAAAATACAGAGACTCTTAAAAGCAGCAAGTTAAAAGCAATGAATTATGTACAAGGGAACTCCCATAAGACTCTACTGACTTTTCAGCAGAAACTTTGCAGCCCAGAAGGAAATGGTATAATATGTTAAAAGTGATGAAATGAAAAACCCTACAACCAAAAGTGTTCTATCCAGCAAGGTATCATTCATATTTGAAGGAGAGATAAAAATTTTACAGAAAGCAAAGTCTAAAACATCTCAGCATTGCTAAGCCTGCTTTACAGGAAAAGTTAAAGGGACTTCTCTAAGCAATAAAGACCACAAATAGAAATATGACTATTATAACAGGAAAAATAATAGGTAAAGACAAACATAAAGTGAAGGTAGTAGAGAAAAAAGTAGTAAAATCATATCCATTCTAATCTACCCACTATATATGTTTTGTGTATTAAAGGATACACAAAACAAAAATATGTAAAATATTATGTAAAAATATTAAATCTTGGGAGAGGGAGCAAAAATGCATAGTTGTTAGAATGCACTCAAACTTAAGATTATATCAACTCAAAATAATCATATATATGATACAGATATAGATATGGTTGTTATATATAACCCTCATGATAACCACAAATAAAAACATATGACAGGTACACCCACAAAAAAGAGAAAGTAATCCAAACATAATGTTAAAGATAGACATTAAATTACAAGGGAAGACAACAAAACAAGAGAAAAAGAAATAGAAAAGAACCACAAATAGAAAACAATCAACAAAATTCTATTAAGTACACACCTATACTTATTTTATAATTCCTTTAAATGTCAATGGACTAAATATTCCAATCAAAAGAAATAGAGTGGATGAATGGATACAAAAACAAGACCCATATATACAATGCCTACAATAGACTCACTTCAGAACCAATGACACATGCAGACTGAAAGTGAGAAGATGGAAAAAGGTATTCCATTAATATGGAAATTAAAAGATAGCTGGGGGAGCAATACTTGTATCAGAAAAGATAAACTTTAAAGCAAAGACTGTAGCAAGAAACAAAGGAGGATATTATATAATGATAAAAGGATCAATCCAACAAGAAGATATAAGAATTACAAAAATGTATGCACCCAACATAGGAGCAACTAAATACATAAAGCAAATATTAACAAACATAAAGGGAGAAATTGACAGCAATACAATAATAGTAAGAGACTTTAAAACCCCACTTACTTCAATGGATAGATCATCCAGTTAGAAAATTAATAAGGAAATACTGGCCTTAAATGACACACCTTATTGCTGGCATTAATAGACATATTAAAAGCATTTCATTCAAAAGCAGCAGAGTGTACATTCTTCTTGAGTGACCATGGAACACAATCCAAGATAGATTATATGCTAGGTCACAAAACAAGTCTCAATGAATTTAAGAAGACTGAAAACATATTAAGCATCTTTTCTGAGCCAATATATTAAAAGGATTCTACAACATGATTAAATGGCTTTTATCTCAGTTGTGCAAAGATGGCTCAGTGTCAATAAAACAATCAGCATGATACACCATGTTAACAAATTGAAGAATAAAAATCAGATGATCATCTCACTACATGCAGGAAAAGCTTTTGACAAAATTCACCATCTGTATATAATAAAAACTCTCAAAAACATGGGTATAAAGGGAACACACCTCAACATAATAAAGACCATATATAACAAACCTACAGCCAACATCATACTCAACAGTAGAAGCTGAAAGTATGACCTCTAAGATCAAGAAAAAGACAAAGATACCCATTCTCACCATTTTGTTCCACATAGATTTTGAATTTCTATCTACAGTAATCAGACAAGAAAAAGAAAAAAAAATTGGAAAGGGAGAAATAAAACTGTCACTGTCTGCAGATAACATGATACTATATGTAGAAAACTCTAAAGATGCCACCAAAAGACCAGTTAGAACTAATAAATGAATTCAGTAAATTGCAGGGTACAAAGTTGATATACAGAAATCTGTTGTAGTTTTATATACTAAAAACAAAGTATCAGGAAGAGAAATTAATAAAATTTAAATGCACCTCCTTTCTCTTCCTGGAAATACTTCTTATAACCTGTAACATTAAAGCATAATACTGCCTTTATTTCATGAAATTATTGTGCTGGTGTTAATTGTCATGACTTTCTCTTAATTCACCTCCCCTCGTAGTTCCAAATACCGCTTCTATACTGAAGGCTAACAATATCGGAGCTCTAATTTTATCCTCCATGCTTAACTCCAGACCCACATAAACATAATTTTGAACACATTTATGTGAAATTGTCACAATAAATTTAAAGGTGCAAAAATGAATTTACTATCTTTCTCTCACCTATAAAACTTACATAATTTAAGGTCACCAGTACCAATTGGATAACCTCAGGTAAATCTTTCCCTCTCTTACCTGAGAAAGGAAATATATACTCCACTGTGCCATCCCCTCCAACTCTGTAAGTAGCTCTTAATCTCTTCGATTACATTTCTAGCCAAAACAAGGTTGGATACATTACCCAGCCCTGATCAAACCACTGCATGAGTATGCAAAAATTATAGAAGTAATTGAAATCTTTAAAATTCTTCCTATGCAAAGAGTTTAGAATTTTTATGAACACCTGTTCAATTTATATTCTGTATCATTTTATAGAATACTGCTTTATTTCTGGTATTGATTTTTGCCTTATTGTCTATTTTGTCAGATATCAATGTATTCATGCTATCTTCAAGTTGCTTTTTTTCTTATGTATCTTTTTCCACCATTTGACTTTCAATCTTTCTCTTTCCCTATGTCTTCAATATATAGCAGTAAACACTACAGAACTCTGTGTTTTCTAAATATATGTAGGATGATGATCTGTTTGTGTGTGTGTGTGTGTTTTGAGACTTTAGTCAACACCCATTAATTGTTAGTAATGATATATTTGGATTTTTCCTGTCTTCTCATTGTGTGCTCTCTTTTCGTCACTCTTTGTCAGTTTCATTTATTTTTTCCTGTCTTTCTTGCCTTCTTTTGCAATTATGCAGTCTGTGGTTTTATTTTCTCATTCTGTTTTCCCTCTACTTGTTGAGAAGCTATGTAGTCTATGTTTCCTTTTATTGATGTATAATTTATATATATTGAAGAGCTTAAGTCTTCCCAGTACAACTTGGCCGTCCTGAAATTCACTTGTATAATCTATATTAAATCAATATTTAGAACATTTCCATCACCCTTGAAAGATCCCTTGTGTACCTTTTCAGACAAACCACCTCCACCCCTTGAAACAACCAAGTATCTAATTTCTATTATAGATAATGCCTATTAATTTTATCTGTTATATAATGTCATGTACATTTAATAGTATGGTATACTCTCTGTTGTATTGGTTTTTTTTTTTTTTCATTTATCCATCTTGTGTGTTTGTTACTTCAAATTCATGGGTAGTATTCCATTGTATGTACTATAATTTCATGGTTTATTTTTGGTTTTGTTTTATTAAAATACATTGTCCTATTCATGGCCTACTGCACTATTTCCAGATTTTGGTTATTGTGAATAAAACTGCTCTGAAAATTTTTGTTCAAGCCTATTTGGGGCATTTGGGTGCAAAGTTTTCCATTTCCTTTAGATAAATAACTTGCAGTGGAATTACTGAGTTATAGAGTGGATGCACATTTAACTTTTTAATAAGGTGACCATGGGTTTCCCAAGTTTTCAACCATGCTCATCCTGCTCCCTACTTACACACTTTGTGGCTTAGTATTTAATTTTCACTCATTTTCTTCTTATCATGATAGGCATTATTATTTCTTCACACAAAGTTTGTTTCAACTTACCCACACGTCTGCCAGTATCTTTGGCATCAGAATATTCTGGCATCAATCACAGATCTTCCCTCTGGGATTATCTTATTTATTTCTCGATTTGCGCCATAGAATGCTATCCTGTGAGTGTTGGCTGGTGGTCACTCAGGTTTCATCGTTATAGCATTGGTGTTTCACCCTCATTCTTGGAAGATAGCTTCTCTCAAGATTGAATTCCTGATCGCTTCTCTCAGAATGTGGAAGATACCCCACCGTCTTCTAGTTTCCGTTGACGCTGTTAAGAAGCAGCCATCAAAGTCAATTACGGAGCTGCTGGAGGTGATTTCAGTTCTCTCTCTGGCTACTTCTTGTTCTTGTACTGTTTCAGTATTACAGGCCCAGGCTGGATTTCTCTTCGCTAACCTATTGAGATTTACAGTGCTTCTTAAATTTTTTATTGTTTTACTTCAAGTGTTGCTTTTCCTCATTCTTAGCCTTATCCTGTTCGAGGGCTCTGAATAGACAATTGGTGCAACTTCTCACTCTGTCCTCCCTGACTTTTAAACACTCTGTTACAGCATCATCTCTCTTCATTCTGGGTTATTTTTAAAATGTATTTTCTGTCTTCAGTTCTCTATTAAACTCTGCTATTCAATCCATCTATTGAGTTTAAAAATTTAACTAGGTGTATAACATATTGTGCACACATATAATAATTCTACAAGCTTTATTTTGTTACATTCAACTGTACTTTATTGTTCTTTGTAGCTTTTTTTTTGTTCCTTGCTTTTTATTTTTATTATACTTTTCATTTCCTGAAATGCATTTAATATAAGTGTATTATATTCTTTGCCTGATAATTCCTATTGAAATATATGTGTAACTCAATATATTCTCTGATGTTTTTTATGGGTCTCATTCCAGGGGCATTATTTCAATATCTTCTATGTAACATTTTGTTGTGAGCAGCATGTTTTTGTTGGAATTGTGCCTGTGGGACAGCTTTGGGTTTTTGTTGATGCTGTGTGTTGATTTGAGAGCCTATCATCTATGCACCATATTAAATTTAGTTATCTGCTCGATATTTTTAGACCAAACAAGTATTATGAATTCAGACATAGATCAGAGGTTGACTGGCTTCTAAAAAATTATCAGGAGAGATTCTTTCCTCCCACAAACTCAGTATCAACCTCCAGTCAGATTTGTTTACTATTCCCTCTAAGCAGGGAATTTAATTAGTATTCACTTTTACACTGAGTTTGGCCCCCTGGGGTCCCAACTTTCTTTAAAGGTCTTTTCTAAGATGCTCCATCTTTGGCAAACAGTAAGATTTGCCTACTATTCCCTGAAGCTCAAGGTCTCCACGGTGTGTCAGAAACTGTTCAATGGAAAAAATAATTTTGATGTGCACTACTGACAGTCATATTTTTGTTTCTACTTTATGGACTCCATATAGAAATAATCCTTCTTTTCAATGTCAGATCAGATATACATTTTAAAAGGTGTTTTGAATATTATATTAAGCATTTTAGTTCTTTCATTTGGAAGGCAGTGGCTGGTCTGCCATACCGCCAGAGACGGAAGACCTTAGTTTTCTTTACAAGCGAACTCTTCCTTCTATTTCAAAACTCTGTTCAGGCATCATGCTTCCTCCAGGAAATCTTTCCTCTCAGTCCAGATTGAAAATAGTCCCTGTGCTCCAAAAGTACCTTAAAGATTGCCGTTTTATATTTAAATTATCTCTGTATGTGACTTCTGCCACCATTAGACTCTTGACCCCCTTGGGAAGGAATCATGACATATGTTTGTTTCTTCAAGTGCTTCACAGATTACTGCAGGACCTCATTCATAGCATTAAATTAACCACTTGGCTAGCCCCCTCACTCACAGATACACAAATTTCTGACTCTTTTCTGGTTCTCTGATTTCCCTTTGAAGCAACTACCTCTTGCTTAGGTGTTTTAATCCCAAGTTCTAGTACTTTTACCTTTTATCCCAGCTTTCACCTTATGTAGTTACCATTTATGTGTGTGAAGTAATTAAGATCTACTCTCATAGAAAATTTCAAGAATATAATATATATAATATAATATATAAATATAATATATTGTTGTTAACTATAATCACCATGTTTACCTTAGATCCCAGAATCTATTCATCTTATAACTGAAAGTTTATACCTTTGACCTATCTCTCCTCATTTCTCCCCCTACCCTTACCCCCAACCTCTGGAAACCATGGTTCTACTAGTTCAGAGTTTTTAAATTCCACATATAAGTGAGAGCACACAGTATTTGTCTTTCTCTGTCTGGCTTATTCCACTTAGCATAGTGCCTTCCAGGTTCATCTATGTTGTCCCAATTGGCATAATTTCTCTTTTTCCTGGCTGAATAATATTTCATACACGTATTTTCTTTATCAACTCATCTTTCACTGGAGACTTAGTTTGTTCCCATATCTTGGCTGTAGTGAATAATGTTACAATGAACATGGATGTGCGGATATCTCTTTAAGATCCTAATTTCATTTCCTTTGGATACATACCCAGAAGTAAGATGGTTAAATCATGTGAGAGTTGTATTTTAATATTTTAAGAGAACTCCGTACTGCTTTCCACAGTGGTTGTACCAACTTACATTCCCACTGACCCAAAATGAAAGAAAATATTTGTAAACCATATATCTAATAAGGGGTTAATATCTAAAATATATAAAGAACTCATACAATTCAACACACATACACACACACACAAATCCACAAATAGCCCAATTGAAAAAAAAAGCAAGAAACCTGAATGGTTATTTTTCTAGAGACATACAATTGACCAAAAAGTATATAAAAAAATGCTTAGTATCAGTAATTGTTAGGAAAACATAAATCAGAACCACAATGAGATATCACCTCACGCCCTTTAGGGTGAGAGTCATGAAAAAGACTAAAGATAATAAGTGATGATGAGGGTAGGGAGAAAAAAGACCCCTTGTACACTGCTGGTGGGAATATAAATAAGTGCCTTCAGCTTTTAATCTGAAATATTTATATGTGGTTATCTTGACTTAAAATGATAAGAGCTTATTTTAGAAACATCAAAGGCAATTAACTTTTCACATCTGAACAGGACTTTAGTACTTATCTAGGCTCAACCCACAGTCTCAATTCCAATTCCGTTTTTATGCAAGGCCTTTATTGCCATTCACTACTTCCTATTATTTTTTTCTCTTGAAGTCCCAAACTTTATTTGGAAGCAGAACTGATGTCATCACTTGTGGCACTGATGCATTAGAGTCCTGGAGCTCACACTGCCTGAAAATACTGGTCCGTTTTTATCATTGGGTTGCAGGAAGGATTTGAATAGACACAATAAGAAAAGCACACATTAGGATTCCTCACATATAATAAATGTGCAGCTCAAAATAAGACTATTGTTATTATTATTGTTGTTGTTATTAAGAATATATTAAACAAATAAATGATCACCAGTGGTATTACTATGTTATATGGGAAATTTCATGATGGGGGATCTTTTATCCACTTATGAAACTTGGTATCTTGTTGAAATGAATTAATCTTAAAAACTTTCATTCAGGAGCAAGGTTAAACAGAAATGTAATGTGGAGGAACTTTCCTTTCACGCCCCTGACTCCTGTCTTCTCCCTCACCAAGCATTTAAGCACATTGTCCCTCTGCAAATGTCTTGTGCTTCCCCACTGTATTGGGCCCATGCCTTCTGCTTTAAAAATAAATGAGGCATTCACTTAAACTACAGAGTTAATGGAATTTTAAATGTTACCCATGTCTTAGAGTATTTTTATTAAAAAAAAAAGAACTAAAGAAAAGACTATCCTTAATCCAGTGAAATAAATCCTTTTTGTCATATTGTGAACCTGGGCTTTGACACTACAGCATATCTGATTAGAGTTGCAACTCTTCTCATTACAGAGAGTGACCTTGGGCAGGTTCATCAGTCTCTCTGAGTTCCAGAGTGCTCATCTGTGAGTTGGGAAAATAATGCCGAAATTATAGGGTTGGGGAGAGGACTTACAAGGGTGAAATAAACAAAGCAAAAATTAGAATCCTTGGCATATAACAAATGTTCATCACCAAACAGGGGCTACTGTCACTTTCATTATTATTACTATTTATGTATTAATTAAATGGCCAGACACTGTTACAAATATCATCGTATTTTAGGGAAACCTTAGGACTGGAGCTCTCTTGGAGCTACAGTTTTACCTTAGCTCCGCATTATACTAGCCTGTTCCTCTTCTTCCTGGAATTATCACAGGATAACTTTACATCAGAATGATTAGGAATTATACCAGACATCCTTGTGACAGACCCACTTTCAAAAATTTATTAAAGACAATGAACTTAGCAAAAAAAAAAAAAAAAACCCAGAAACTCTTAAAAATTGCTAGTGCCAGAGGAAAATGGATTTAATAAACAAAATTGATTTGTGTTTGAATGACTATTCCAACCAAAAAACAGAACACATGTATGGGAACAGAAGGATGGAAAAGACATTCAAACATTATGAAGGCAAAGATTCCTCAGCTAGTCAGTGGCACCCTAGAGAAAAATAAAGGACACAGTAAATTGTACAGTGCAGTCACACTGGTGCTGCGTAAGTGCCGTTACAACTTACTTTCGTTCCACCTGCCTCGTCTTCACCCAGCAGGGTTAAGCATGAGCTAGTCACCGTCCTGTGCAGCACCTTCCTCAGGTCTCCTTTGGATCTTTAGAACTGGTTTCCAGACAGTTTTTTTTTTCTTCCCACGAGCCTTCACTTAATTCAATACTTGCCTCCTCCTGGCCTCTCATCTTGTTTCTGACTCATATTTAAATGGCTGCCTCATGAAAGGCCCTCACTTCCTCTGCCTCTTCATCTCCATTTGCACCTATGTCTACTGCCTTTCTTTCAGTTATAGGAAATAAGTCCTGCTGGCCTTCAACTTAATTGTTCCCTTTCCTTTGTTTCTGTTATAGACACTTCCCCAATCTCTATGTTAAAACCAACTTCTTTTTCTGTACACCTTCCTGAGACATTTAATTTGTAATCAAGGTCTTAACCCATAACCTCCATATACATAATGGCCAGACAACTTCTCCACACCCATTCCTCGGCACTGACTTCCGTCATTCAGTTCCAGTCATGCATTGGTTTCATGTCAAAACCAATATTACCTTTCACACTGATGTTATAGTATTTAACTCTAGGTCTATCTCTCCGCAAAACACTATTTCATGATGTAGTGTTGAAAGTTATTATGACGTGCACTGGAAAAAAAAAAGATGTTGACATTTATCAACCTTGTCACCAGATAAGGTCTGATTTGCAGTAATTAAGGTTGGACTGTACTGAAAATGCATTTTTTAAAATAGAGGGGATGTACTTAACTCCACTGTGAACCCCAAGCATCCAGAGCTCTGCTGCACAGTCAGTGGTATGAATGTAGGTGTTTTAAGCTACTGTGAATATAAAACTGAAAAAGATTTATGGGCAATAAAAAGAAATATGCTCGTAATTCACACCTGGCCTGTGAGACCCCTGGCTCTGCTTTGGAGCCACCAAGACAGTTTGTTAGTTTCACTAGACAGCCCTGGAATTGAAATAGAATGGTCACATCACTAATGTGATTAAGGCTCTTGATTTCATGGTTAAAAAAAAAAATAAATTAGTTGATTTCACAGCTTCTCTTTTATATGCATCAGGGGTCAGTAATCAGTTGTTGACAACTGACAGGACAACCTTGAAATGTTAGCCAGCAGCTAAAGTTAGAACTCCAAGAAAGGTTTTTGTGCTTATATTTCTTCCACACTGGAAATAAAATTTTCAGTGGCACATTCAAAACAATTGTCTGAACTGATGAAATAACTCTATTTGGTAAATTAACCCGTGTTAATTTTCACACAGTGAATCACCATCTACTCCCTCTCTTTTGAATGTTTGATGACGCAAACAAATGCAATTTAACGAATGTGCCCAAGTTAAACTTTTTACCATGCATTTTGCAAAACTAAGGTATGTTTAACACGTGAAAAAATTAAACATCACTGTTTCTTTTTTTAATAACCTGCACAATACTCTGTTAATTCCTGCTAATCTATTCCATTAATTTTCAATCATCAGAACAGTTAAGTCAAAATGACAACATATATGTCCTTGCTGTTTACTAATTGGTCACTTTTTTGAACACAGGTAAGATTAGATTTTCATAGGTTACTAGTGAATTTAACCACTAGTTAGCTGGTGATAATCTGCACCTTTTCCTCTCTCCTCCAAAATTTGTCCTGGAGATGAGATGTGAAAACCTTTGTCTTCCTAGATCTTAAATAAGAATGTGCAAACCACCCCTACTTGGAGGCTGTGCAACATGTTATAATAAATTCTCACAAGGAATTTCTTCTACAACCCCAAAGAAAGACTACCAATTACTGCAATTAGTTAATAGATATATTTTGTATAATATGAATGTAAATGAGGAAATTATTCAGGGAAAAAATTGTGATCTTATACTGGCAGTTTAGAGTTGTCTGAGGGACAAACCAGACTGAATGAACAATCCCATCTCACACAGCAATCAATGGCAGATGCAGACTTAGAACCCAGAACTCCAGAATCTAGTCTGGGTGATTCTAACTACTGATCACTGCTCCTTTTTCTTTTCATGTAACCCTTTTTAGTAGACCCATGGCATTTACATTAATTAACACTAGCTCTTTTGATTTTTTGAAAACGACCATGATATGCATGCAGTAATTTTCAGTTTTGTTCTGAGGCAGGATTTGAATTGTCCATGTGGTGAGATTTACGTGCATGAGAGAGCCCTCATCTAGTGTAGGGGACACCTAATAGCACCTAAGCCTAGGAAAACTCCAATACTTGCCCCTCTGTATAGTTTTTTGGTCCTTCCTACTAATCATTTCTCACTCAACTACCTTCAGAAGAAGCACTGTATCTATTTTTATAATTAGATTATAAAAGAAACACAAAATGATAATATCATTGAAGGCAGTGAGAACAATCCAGAGGGGATACTTTCTAAAACACAAATATAAAGTTGGGATTAATTAAAAAGTTAATGTGGATCAGTTATATGTGGCTAATGGGAGGTTAAAATGATACAGCCACACTGGAAATCTCTTCACTGTAGTAAAACTAAACATGCAGCCATCACATAACCTAACATTTGCACTCTTGACGTGTTTCTATCAGAGCAATGAAACCTTATGTTCACACAAAAACCTGTGCATAATTGTTCATAGAAGTTTTATTTGCAATAGTCAAAAACTGAAAGGAACCAGATGTCCTTTAATAGATGAATGGTTAAACAGAGTGTGGTACACCCAGATCACAGAAAACTACTTAGCTATAAAAACAAATGAATCATTGACACATGCAATGATTTGGATGCATCTCCAGACAATCGTGGTAAATGAAAATGCCCAGTCTCAAAAGGTTACTTGCTACAAGACTCCATTTATGTGACACTTTTGGAATGACAGAATTTTATAAATGGAGAATATAATGCTTTCCAGGTGTTGGGGATGAAAATGAGGATAGAAGACAGAGTGAGGTGGGTGTTATTATAAAAAGGGGTCCGTGTGGTGATGGAACTGTCAGTATCTTGACTGTGTAGTGGACACATGAAACTATACATGTGATAAAAATTACATAGAACAAAATGCACACACATGTATATATATAAAAACTAATACAAATTGGGGAAATGTGAATCAGATCAGTGGATTATATCAATGCCAAAACATTGCATTGTTTTGGAAATGATATCATTGTGGGAAATTGGAAAAAGTGTACATGGGATCTTTGTATTTATTTCTCACAACTGTATGAGAACTTACAATCGTCTCAGTAATAAATGTCACTTAAAATAATTTGAATTTAAAATGTTGATTTTGTTGAAATTATTGGTGGCTTATATTTCTGATATACTTATTTATTTAGTGTATATATATATATATATATGTGTGTATATATATATATATTTAGTTCATATAACATTGCTATATAAGTAAACGATTAAAAAGCCATTTTTAAAATTGTTTGAATGAGAGCTTTATCTAGCACAATACAAATATACTGAATTTGTGAGTGAGGATCAGTGACAGTTTCAGGAATTATCCCTCAAAAAATACTTAGCAACAACTACAGAACAGGTCCTGATGGTTCAAAATGGTGGTGGTAACAAGCCAGCAAAGCCACATCTCTATTTGCATCCTGGGGAGTTGTGGTTGACTCTCTTTCCCAATTCATGTTTCCAAGGCCACAGATTGGAAACAATCAACACAAAGACTAATAAGAATCCACAATCAGATGAAGCTTAGATGAAATCAGCAAACTTGCACAGAGACACCACATAGATAGATGTAACAGGGGATCCTCCACTCTCCAGGTATAAGCCTTGACTTCTATTTTTCTAAGATAATAACATGTGAAACTGCTTGGCATGCTTTGCAAAATTGTTCCATCTCTCCAAAAAGAAACTTACCCTTACATGTTAGTAAATTGCTACTCAATAATTTGTTTCAAAGAATCAGAAAAGAACTGTTCATGATGGAAGTGCAATTGGCTTGGCTGAGTCTCCCAAGTCTAACTTAATAGAGCCTAGGGTCGGCAAAAGATATATACTCTTTTAACATAGTAAGACCCAAAAGTCACTCTAGAAGTCATAAATCTTGATACAAACTCAGAAATAGAACTACTGACAAATAATAAGCTCACTCAGTGGGAGCTATTGGAGTTATTAAAATACCTTAACTCACAGTGTCCTTTTGTTTTTGTTTTTGTTTGGATGCCACATATGAATGATATTACATGGTATTTTTCTTTCTCTTTCTGGCTTACTTAGAATGACAACCTCTAGGTCCATCCATGTTGCTACAAATGACATTATTTTATTCCTTTTTATGGCAGAGTAGTATTCCATTGTATAAATATATGACATTTCTTTATCCAGTCATCTGTCAATGAACATTTAGGTGGTCTCCAAGTCTTGGCTATTGTAAATAGTGCTGCTATGAACATTGGGGTGCATGTATCTTTTCACATTACAGTTCCCTACAGATATATGCCCAGGAGTGGGATTGCTGGATCATATGGTAAGTCTATTTTTAGTTTTTTGAAGAATCAGATAAATTTGGGAGTTTGACATTTACAAATGTAAGCCACTATATGTAAAAATAGATTCTTAAAAACTTTCTTTTGTATAGCACAGGAAACTATGTTCAATAACTTGTAATAATGTTTAATGGAAAAAAATATGAAAACAAATATATGTATGTATATGCATGACTAGGACATTGTGCTGTATACCAGAGATTGACATATTGTCACTGACTGTGCTTCAATTGAAAAAAAAGAAAGAGAAAATCAACCAGCAAAACAAACAAAGAAACAAACAAACAAACAAACAAAAATGACAGCATTTACATCGTGTTTTACTGTTATAATCCTTTTTTGTATAAATTACCTTGATCAATTCTTATAATAACCACACTCTAGTGAGCCTCAGGGCCTTTGCACATGCTTTTCTCATTGTTTGGATAGTTCTTCCCACCTGTCTTTCCCTAGTTCTACTAATGCTTCAGGTCTCAACTCAATGATCACTTTATCAAGGTAAACCTCCCTGACTTCACTATCCATGCCAGGTATCTCTGTTACACACTCATGGCACCAGTACCTTCCTTTGTTTCTCGTATCACAATTGCAATTATAAATGAGTGGGCATGGGTATTTACTTATGATAGCTCTATAATATAAAGTTATTGTTGAGAAGTGCCTGCCCAGCCAGAATGTATTTCTCAGTCATCTTAATATTTTGGGGAAGGGAAAGATGCATATGACCAATTCTTACTAATGAAATATGAACAGACATGTGGCATTTCTGGGTCTCAGCATTTAAAAATCAGGTGTGCCTTCTTTGTCTTCTCTTTGTAATTCTCCTGGCTAGGTGCAGTGGCTTCTGAGGCCCAAGGGCAGTGGTTTCAAACTTGATTGCAATATTAGAATCACTCAGAAACTTTAAAAAGTCTGATACCTCTGCTGCATTAAATCTCTGTAAAATATTTTTAAAAATAAGATACCTTAACTCTAAAATCACATTTTCATAGTTTACAGTCTTTGAAACTATTTACAATTAACAAAGTAAAAATACAGGCAGTAGACTTAAAAATACATTTCAACAAGAGTATATGTGACTATGTTTATATGTAGAAAGAGATACATCAATACTTTATACATCAAATGTGTGCAAATGATTAGAAAGGAATCCCTACATAATTAGACAATAAAAAGTTTGGAGGGTAAAGCAGGGTTTATGCTCAACTGTAATCAATGAGCAATATACAAACAGCGAAGTAAGAGATGACTATGATCTCTGTGAATTTATGGTGATAGAATCTTCCCAAAGGGCAAGTGCAAAACGGTTCAGCCTTTTGGGAAAGTGGTTTGGCAATATGTCCAAATGTTACGCATGTAACCCTCAGCCCCAAAGTCTGTTAGCACCTCAACTGAGAGAACTAAAATTCAGTACATTAGCTGGTAACATTTGATTACAGTCTGTAATTAGTGATAGTGCTGCGTTAATGCTCATGTTCTGATTTTGATAACAGTACTATGGCTATCTAAGATATCAGCAAATTAGGGGAATTTGGGTGAAGGCTGTGTGGGAATTTTTGCTAGTTTCATTTAAGTCTAATAATTCCAAAATAAAAAGTTAAAAAAGGAAAGGAAGAAAATGTAGGGACAAGAAGTGAAAAGAAAAGGAAAAAAAAAGAACAGAAAAGAAAAACAAAGTGGCAAACCAATATAGAAGATAAAGATTCTGTTCTTTGAATACCAAAGTTTATTGTTAATGCAGTAAAATCTATGGGCAAAGACAAAAATACCCTTATTTGCAGACATGTTTCTCCATATAAAGCCAAAGATAACCAATTTCGTTACAGTTGAGGGTTCACCAGAATGTGTAGATGTGAAATGAATAACTTCAAAATCAAGATATACCAATTTCCTTGAAATACTAATGATGAATTGGAGAATTGTAGGGGATAATTTGATTCATAAAGGAAGCCAAAAACTAAAAAATACCTAGGCATAATATTAAGAAGAAATTTAATGTGTGTATAAATGGGAAAATATACAAGTAACATATATGACTTAAGAGGCAAAGTAATTCATTGAATATTGTTTAAATATCTATAATGGAAAAATCTAAGACAAATGAACAAGATATTTTTGGATATGAAAACAAATAAGCACAATATAAACTTCAATTACTGTATTAATTTATTAAAATACTTAATGGACACATACTATGCTAACAGCTGTGGGAGAGAGGAGGAACAAAACAAGCATGACCCTGTCCTCACTGAGCTCACACTTGCCTACTACAAGACATAAATATAACACAATTCTAACACTATAAAATCAAAGTGCTTGGGGAACAATTAATAGAGAGTCTGTATTAATCTGTGCTCTTTAAGTTGGAAGTGTCACCAATCCAACCCAAAATGGCTTAAGGTAAATAGGAATTGATTAGCTCATGTTGAAAAAATTATATAAAGCTTTACTGACAGATTCAGACAACGTTATCAGGACTCAGTCTCCACCATCAGATTTTGCTTCCCTCATTGTCAGCTTTGGTCTCATGTTGAGTGTCCACAGTGGCAGGATAAAGATCTCTAGAATATCTAGTTTACATCCTACTGACTTCAAATCCATAGCAAGGGTGCCTCTCATTCTCAATAGTTCAAAATAAAGGTGTGGAATTATGTCTTTGGGACAACTGGGATGGCTTCAGCCACACGTCCATCCATTTTGGCCTTTGATACCAACAAATGCTGTTTTCTGATCGATCACGCCTGTGACATGACTGCTTTGTAAGCAGCAGTGGAGACATTTCTACTGAAATCATGTGGATTGAAATTGAGTAAATTCTAGAGAAGCGAGTTTTCTTTCTCTTTCTGGCTTCCTTCACTTAGAATGATGATTTCCAGGTTCATCCATGTTGCTGCAAATGGCATTATTTTATTCTTTTTTTAATGGCTGAGGAGTATTCCAAAGTATAAGTGTACCACAGCTTCTTTACTGAGTAATCTGTTGATGGACATTTTAGGTTGATTCCATGTCTTGGCTGTCGTTTATAGTGCTGCTATGCATATTGGGGTGCATGTGTCTTTTTGAATTAAGTTCCCTCTGGATATATGCTCAGGAGTGAGATTCCTGGATCATATGGTGAGTCTACTTTTAGTCTTTTGAGGAATCTCAATACTGTTTTCCGTAATGGCTACACCAAACTACATTCCCACCAACAGTGTGGGACGGTTCTCTTTTCTCCACAGCCTCTCCAGCATTTACCATTTGTTGACTTTTGAATGATGGCCATTCTGACTGGTGTGAGGTGATACCTCATTGTAGTTGGATTTACATTTCTCTGATAATTAGCAATGTTGAGCACTTTTTCATGTACCTATTGGCCATTTGTACATCTTCACTGGAGAAAAGCTTGTTTAGATTTTCTGTTCTTTTTTGGATTGGGTTGTTTGGTTTTTTCTTATTAAGTTGTATGAGCAGTTTATACATTCTGGAAACTAAACCTTTGTCTGTCTCATCATGTCCAAATATTTTCTATGATTCTGAAGATTGTTGTTTTGTCTTGCTTATGGTTTCCTTTGCTGTGCAAAAGCTTGTAAGTTTAATTAAGTTTCATGTATTTATTTTTGTTCTTATTAATATTGCCTGGGTAGACTGTCCTAGGAGAACATCGCTAATACTTATGTCAGAAAATATTTTGCCTGTTTTCTTCTAGGAGATTTATGGTGTCCTCCCTTATGTTTAAATCTTGAAGCCATTTTGAATTTGCTTTTGTGTATGGTGTGAGGGAGTGTTCTAACTTCGTTGATTTACATGTGGCTGTCCAGTCTTCCCAATGCCACTTGCCTAAGAGACTGTCTTTCCTCTGTTGTGTATTCTTTTCTCCTTTTTTGAAGAATAATTGACCATTAGTCTGTGGGTTTATTTCCAGGCTCTCTATTCTGTTCCATTGATACATATGTCTGTTTTTATGCCAGTACCACACTGTTTT
Organism: Camelus ferus; assembly: GCF_009834535.1. Classification (NCBI taxonomy): domain Eukaryota; kingdom Metazoa; phylum Chordata; class Mammalia; order Artiodactyla; family Camelidae; genus Camelus; species Camelus ferus. The sequence continues at coordinate 1,054,816 of NC_045705.1, forward strand.
GATTACTGTATCTCTGTAGTATTGCCTGAAGGATAGGAAGGTTATTCCTCTAGCTTCGTTCGTTTTCTTCCGTACATCTTTGGCAATTCTGGATCTTTTGTGATACTATATAAGTTTTAGGATATTTTTTCTCGTTCAGTGAAAAAGGTCCTGGGTAATTTGAAAGGAGTTACATTAAATCTGTAGATTCCTATGGGTAGTATGGCCATTTTATCAATATTTGGTCAAAGAGCATACGATATCTTTCCATTTATTTAAATCATCTTTAATTTGCTTAGTCAAGTCTTTGTAGTTCTCCATGTTTAAGTCTTTGACCTCCTTGCTCAGATATATTCCTAAGTATTGCATTTTGGGGGATGCAATTTTAAAAAGGGATTGTTTCTTTACTTATTTTGTTGTTGATATTTTGCTGTTAGTGTAAAGAAATTCAGCTGATTCCTGTATGTTACTCTTGTACCCTGCTATTTTGCAGGATTCTTTCACCAGCTCTAGTAGTTTTTGTGTGGAGCTTTTCAACTTTACTATATACAGTATCATGTTGCCTGCATATAATGGCAACTTTACCTCTTCTTTTCCAATTTAAATCCCTAATTTTTCTTTTTCTTACCTGATTGCTGTGGCTAGTACTTTCAAGACTATGTTGAATAGAAGTGGATAACCTTGTCTTGTCCCAGATTTTAGTGGGAAGGTTTTCAGTTTTTCACCATGAGCACTATGCTAGCTGTAGGTTTGTCATAAATAGCTTTTATTATGTTGAGATTTGTTCCCTCTATACCAAGGTTTGTAAGAATTTTTATTATAAATGTGTGTTAAACTTTATCTAATTCTTTTTCTGCATCTATTGAGATGATCATGTGATTTTTGTCCTTTCTTTTGTTGATGTGGTGTATCACATTGATTGATTTGCATGTTAAACCATCAGTGTGTCCCTGGTATGAATGCAACTTTATCATGGTATATGCTCTTTTTTATGTGTTGTTGGATTCTATTTGCTAATATGTTGTTGAGGATTTATGCATCTACATTCATCAATGATATTGGCCTGTAATTTTCTTTTTTGGTAGTGTCTTTTTCTGGTTTTGGTATCAGGGTGATGGTGGCTTCATAGAATGAGTTTGAGAGTATTCTCTCCTCCTCAGTCTTTTGAAAGAGTTTGAGAAGGATTTGTATGAGTTCTCCTTTGTATATTTGGTGGAATTCTGCAGTTGTAATTTATAATGCTCCCATTATCACCTTTTAATTTGAAGTGATATAGCCACCATCCAATGAAAATCCAAAATTATATTTCCAATAAAGTTCTGAGACTTGGGGACAGAAAGCCATAGTTAATTACATGATAAGTGTTTAGTTTATATGGATTTTTTATAAAAAATAATTCTGTTCTTTTTAAAATCTCTTTTGTATATGTTTTATTTCTTAACTTTGTTAAGGACTGTGTTTTATAGCATAATATAGTATTTAAGAGTTTATAATTGGGAGCATAGAGACCTGGGTTCAAATCTTCCTCTGCCATTTACTAACTTTGTGAACTTGAAAAAAGTTATTTAACTCCTCAAAGCATATTTTTGTAATCCATACAATTTTTTAAATTTATTTATGCCACAAGTGTTTACTAAATACCTAATTTTTCTAGGTTTCTATAAAGACTACACAATAATGGAAGTAAAATGATTAAAAATACTTAATAAGCCCTTAATAAATATTTGCTGTTATTGTTACTGTTTCAAATACTCCTCCTTATTTTAAGGAAAGAAAGAATTAAACACAAGACTGTATTTTATTGTCAATATTCCTTCATTGTGTGCTATTTTGCTGCTGAAAATCAAATTATCAATGTATAAAATAATTTCAAAATTCTGACATTTATATTGGTTAGAAAAAAGATTTTTATTAAAGCAATACCAAGGTTATATGTGGAAACCATGCTGGAAAATTGTGCATGAGCTCTTCCAAGCCCTTTAAAACTTTGAAAGCAAATATTTAAATGAATCCTAAAAAGAAATGCATGGAATGATTTAATATCAAAAAAAATCTTCCTTTTCTTCTCTCAAAGTTTCTTTCCTGAAATTAAAATATAAGAGTCAGGCATAGCTTCCTATATTTACTAAATGGGAAGGGAAAGTTTACATAATTCAATTCCCTAGTTTTTATGTGGAAAGCTTGTGTTCCCTGAGCTAGAACTCAAGGTTAGTTTTCCTTTTGTGTTCAAGCTGCTTTTCTCTCACTGGTATTCTAAAAAGCAGCGTGCTTTTCTTCACAAAGATGGGTCAGATTCCTTTTTCTAGATGAGCACTATTAGCATCCGCTGAGTAGTAAGAAAAATAAATGTATTTCTTTAGCAAACAAGAGCAACTTGGCTGAAGAGCTAGGGAAAAGCTAGTGTTATTTTCTTTTCTAAGTGATGTCTTGCATTTCAAAACTTGCAAAGTAAAAGGGGGAGTCCTATGACCCTTTACTGTCCACCAGTGCTTTAGTTCTTTGCTCTTTAGAAGCCCACAATGTAGTACGACACAGAGACTGTCCTCATCAAAGGCACCTGTTGTATTTGTGTGCTAGGGCTCGCCCTAACAAAGTACCATAAAAGTTTATTTCCTCTGTCCTGGACACTAGTGGTCTAAGATCAAAGTGTCAGCAGAACTTGTCTCTTCTCACGTCTCTCTCTTTGGCTTGCAGGTGGCCGTCTTCTCCCTATGTCTTCACATTGTTCTTCTCTCTATGCCTGTCTGTGTCCAAATTTCCTCTTATAAGGACACAAGTGGTATTACGTTACTATCCACCTCAGTGATGCCATTTAACCTTAACTGCCCCTTTAAAGCCCTTATTTCCAAATACAGTCACATTGTATGGTGTTGGGTCAGGACTACAACTTACGGATTTGGTAGCTGAAGTGAGACGCAATTCAGCCCTTAACTCCTGATAACCTGGTTCCACAGTTTTAAAAGTGTGTCGCATATATACCACCCAACTGTTTGCAATTTTTTTTTTAATTCCCAAAGATAGCCCTCCCAGATGAGAGCTAATTTTTTTAACAATTAACATTTTATTTTTTAAAAAAATCTAACCACCCCATGGTAAAGGGTCACCAACTGTTTATGACAAAGAAAGTATATGTCCTAGGATTACAAAGACAATAAGAATCAAAAGACCTTTATTTCTAAGGAACTAGTGCTAGACAGCTCTGTTTCAGAACCCCTAGGAGGGAAGAAGAGATGACAAATGAAATTCTTCAGGGCTATGTTTTTAAAAATGCCATCAGAAGAGAAGACAGGAACAGCACAAAGACCAGCACTGACAGTTTTAAGAGGGAGACCATCCAAAACAAAATTCACCACTTTTCCTTCAGAAGAGTCTGCACATTGAGCACAACTTTAAAAAGCAGGGACTAAGAGAGCATTATATTAAATAACTCTTCCCTTAAAATGGTCAGACCACAGGCTGAATTTTTACAGGACTGAATCTATAAACACAGAGTAATTTTCCCTCATGTAGTAATGTAAAAAGTCAGTTAAATCTCACAAGATACTTTTCAGTGTTCTAAATCACAGGATTTTAAATAGATGCCTTTTTCTATACAATATAGGATTATTTAAAATCTTATTTTTACAAGTGCTGATTCAGTCCCCCCTCAGGCTGCAGAAAAGTCCCCAACTGACTGTGGACAGTGCCTCACTGGGCCCAAATATTTCCCCTGTTACCATTTCACAAAAAGCATGTTATGAGTGGTTTTGCACAGGTGGTTTCAACGCTGTTTAAAATCACGGAAGACTGAGTTGGCCCTGCTTATATTGGAGGGGAGAACTTGAAAGAAAGGATGGTTCAACCCCCACCACTGTTAAGTATTGGATAAGGGATGACAGGGGTTTAGGTCTTCTTGGTTTCCATACCAAACTCCAGTTTGTTACATAATGTCCTCAAGACTAATTTTTTCATAAATAAACAGTGGTTTCATAAAAATATCTGATAAATCTATTTTAACTATGCTGTTATTATTATTGGCATATTTGTAATGTCTTTATAATCTTTCTTCCTAACATTGCAGATCAGTTGTCCTTTCCCAGATCCTGGTATTAAAATAATAAACTTCTTTTAAACAAATCTTCATTGTTTCTGTCCATGCACTTAATCTTTCTATGCATAGTCTTCATTTGAAAGTGGGAGTTTAATATTTTATCTGTATTATAAACTTCTCTGGACTAAATGGGGTAATACTGATAAAGAATTTAATGCTTTGGCACAGACATAGCACTCAGACACTAACTCATATCTCTTTAAATTGGGATTGGTGTTTTTCCATATTTAATGCGCTGTATTTATTTTCATGTCATAGGCATATAACAGAGAACTCAATATGGCAACCCAGATGGATTGGGGAAAATGTGGCTGGGAGAAGGAAGGAAGAAGTTAGGTGCTGGCTCACTCTCACCCTGAATGGGGCTGAACAGATGCTGGGAAGACATTTGGGATCTATGTATACAAAGCAATTCAGTGGACTAGAGTCACAGTCACTGACAAAGGCTTAAAACTGAAAGTGCAGTATTTTGTCTCTAAAGGAAGACAGAGAGCAATGTTAGAGGTTCCGCTGTCATCTGGGAAGTTCGTACCTAGAGTCTCAGACACTAGGAATTAACAAGCCATCTGGCCCTACACAGGAACTTTCAGAGCAAGTCAAGACTATAGGGCTAAATAAAAGTCTATTTCTGCAACTGGGTTGTATAGTATTGGAAAGACTAAGCATTTTAGGTGCTAGGTGATCAATTTGAATTGCCAGCCTTTGGCTGATTACAATAAGAATCCAGAGAATCAATTTAATATTAAACTTTCATGTTTGGTGCTTTATAAAAATCTTGCCTCTGAAAGGATTTTTTGAAGAATAGAGTGGAACCAAGTTACTGAGGAGGAAGGAAATGAGTGCCTTAAAAGTCAGTTCCATAGCAAGGGAATTCCATTCAATAACTTGTAATAACCTACAATAAAAATAGAATATGAAAAATAAAAATACGAATTGCTATGCTGTACACCAGACACTAACACAATATTGTAAATCAACTATATTTCAGTAAAAAAGTGAGTTGTTAGAAAAGGGTACTAGCATGTCCTAGCTGCCGAAGCTTCCCTTCTGTCTGCTAACGCTCATAATCAATTCCCCAAATTCCACATTCAAAGAGCATTTCTTGTCTCCTAACAAGAGATTATCCCAGGAACATGCTCATCTTTATTCTAAAATCTGAGGCTGCTTAAGCACTGTATAGGATAGTGGAAAAAGTCTATTGGAAATTCAAGTTCTGCCTTTGGTCCTATTATTGACCAGCTGTATAATTCCGGGAAAATTGTGGATATTTCTGAGGCCAAGTTTTCTGTATTTGCAAAATGAAAATGGATCTTATTTTGTTTCCAGCTTTACTGAGATACAATTGACATAACACTGTATAAGTTTAAAGTACATGGTGTGATGAGTTGCTACATGTGTATATTGCAAAATGATCACAACAATAAGGTTAGTTAACATATCCATTTCTTCACATAATTACCTTTTTTAGTGGCAGGAATATTTACGATCTACTGTCTTAGCAACTTCCAAGTATACTACACATTATTATAAACTATAGCCATAATAATGTACATTAAATGAATAGAACTTATTCATGTTATAACAGGAAGTTTATAACCTCTGACCAACATCTCCCCATTTTCCCCACCCCTAGTCCATAGCAACCAACAATCTACTCTTCTTTTCCTATGTGATTGGATTTTTTAGGTTCCATTCATAAGTGAGATCACAGAGTATTTGTTTTCCTCTGTCTGACTTCCTTCATTTAGTATAATGCCTTCAAGTTTCATCTATTTTGATGCAAATGGAATGATTTCCTTCTTTCTTTATGACTGAATAATATTCATATATGTATATATATATATGTATATATATATATATATATATCATATTTTCTTTATCCATTTACCTGTTGATGGACACTTAGGTTGTTTTCATATCTCAAGTAGTGTGAATAACACTGCAATGAACATAAAGGTGCAGATATCTCTTTGAAAGGTGTATATATATATACACACACATACGTATCTTATTTTTAGGTACAGATGAGCTCTGAAGATAAATAATGGGGATAAATAATGGGGATGGGGTGTGGTGGGTAGGGTAACGAGTATGGTGGTCAGAAGAGGCTGCTCTGGCTAGAGAAAAGTAAGCAAGAGGATAACTGTAGGATATGGGATACATGAGAAGTAATCAAGGCTAGATCATGCAAAGTCAGTGTAAACTATGATAGGGGAGCCATTGAGGATTTTGAGCAGGGTAATGGCGTGACCTAGTTTACGTTTTTAAAATATCTTCCCTGCTGCTAGTTGGAGAGACCTGAGGAGGTAGTGGAGTGACGGAGGAAGAATGGAGATGTATTAGGAACCTAAAACAATGTTGTAGGCAAAAAAGAATGGTAGCTTGAGTTAATGAAAATAGTACCAGTGGATGTAATGAAAAGAGTTGAACATGAAATATACTATTTTGAAGGTAGATTATTAACGGATTAAATGGGGAAGGGGAAGGAGAGAGTTTGAGACCATCTGGGTAAATATCCCATAAAATTTATTCTAGAAATAAAGATCAATTAATTCATGATGTGAAAGGCTGTACCTTAGGTAACTGTAAGAAGAGGTTTTACCTGAAGCAGGTGCATCTGTAAGCCATTGTGCAGCTTGGGTCATTCCACAGGTCACTTAACATTTGTGGTAATTAAGTTGCACATTACCAAAGTGAGGGAAGTAAGACATTTTATCCTTTCTCATTTAGAAGCATTATGGCGGTTTAGAAATTGTATACGGAACTTATGTAATCCTGGCACTAACCACTCATGAACTATGTGACTGTGGACATGTTATATAATTTCTCCCAAATTGGGATGCTCAAGAAGATAAAAATACCTCCCTCTTATTGTTGTTGTGAGGTTAAATAAAATCTCACATAATAACTGTCTTTTGCCTACTGTCTATGTAATAGTGGGTGGGAATATCGACATCAAGGTGTTGAGGATGAAGGCGACATAGTTGTACTCCTCAGGATACTCTTTCCTGTGCTTCAGAATGCCAGAAATGGGGCATGAATCCTATAGTAGGGATTCATTGGGAGCTCATGTTCTTCCAAATCCAAAATTATAAGCTTATTGGGAAAGAGATCAAGATGGCAGAGCAGGAGGACACTGGGCTTGCCTCCTCCCATGAACATATGAAAAATATATCTACACGTGGAGCCATTCTCACTGAAAACAAAGTGGAGAATGGCAGAAAGACTTCTGCACAACATAGGCTGAAAAGAAAGATCCGCATGGAATTGCATAAGAAGGAGAAAAAAGCAATCAGGTTAGAATACGTGACTCTAGGAGAGGACACAAAAGAGGCAATGGATTGCATGGGCTTGGAAACTCTTTCGGGGAGTGCGCAGTTTGAGCCACATATGGGAACCCCGGCCCTGGGTTCCAATACCAGAAAGATGAGTCCTCCAGCTGGTTTAAAGAACACTGGGACTGGAAAGCGGGCTGTGGGAAACTTCAGCTGCACTCAGCTGTATCTGTGCTTGCTTGGTCCCAAAACAAGGCGGAGGAGGCAGATTGAGACTGCCCAGGACTCTGGCTGGCTTCTTGCAACTGCCCCACCTACACTGAGTGGGCCCTCTTGCTCTGGTGCAGCTCCTCCCTGAGATAAAAGCTGCCATTGTCAAGGGGAATGTGCAGTTAAGAGAGACAGAACTAGCTCAAACCTGGCACATCATCTGAAAAGGAAGGGGATGGCCACTGCTAATGTCATTAAGGGCGCAGATTGGGACTGATCTGAAACTCTAACTGGTGTGCCAGGACGTGTCAGCATACACCCCAGCTCAAGCTGAGGGCCCACTCCAGCCCTTTTTGCTCCGGCATGGATCCACTCTGGTGTCAAAGTGCCAATGCTGATAGAGGGGATAGTGCACAATTACAGAAAACAGAACAAGCTCAAATCCAACCTTCAAGACGTACGCTCCAGCAACTTGGAAGCCCACCCCACACTTGTTAAGACTATTTAGGTCACTGAGCATAGGAGAAGCCCAAGCTCATACTTGGTTCTGGATCTAGGAACTCCATCTCCAGCCCCACTTCCCACCACATCTCACCCCCGGGGAAGACATGACTCATGCTTACTTCAGACTCAGCTGTCTCACGAAACCTACTGGACACATGTAAAATACACAGGAGTGCTCCCACAAAAGGACATCCTTTCACAACCAGGATGGGTAACTGCTTCATCTAATTTCACAGAGACGGAGAAAATTCTGCAAATGAGAAGACAAAGGAATTTGTTTCAAATGAAAGCCCAATAAAAAACCATGGAAAAAACAACTAGTGAAAGAAAGACATATAATTTATCAGGTAAAGCATTCAAAGCATTACTAATATGAATGCTAACTTAACCAAGGAAAAGAATAGATAAACACAGTGAGAATTTAAACAATTAACTAGAAAATATAGAAAGAACCAGTGAGAGATGAAGAACACAATAACTGAAATTAAAAACACATTACAGGGAATTGATAGCAGACTAGGTTATACATAAGCACTCATAAGCAATCTGGAAGATGAAATAATGGTAACCACCCACACAGAACAACAAGAAGAAAAACAAATTTTAAAAAATGAGAAAAGCTATGGGATCTCTAGGACAACATCAAACATACTAATATTCACACTATAGTGTTCTCAGAAGAATAAGAGAGAAAGGGGTCAAAAATATATTTGATAAAATTATGGCTGAAAACATCATGAACATGAAGAAGGAAATAGATACCTGGATACAGAAAGTACAGAGAACACCAAACAAGATCAAGATAAACCAAAATAGACACACACTAAGACAAAACATAATTAAAGTGGCAAAAGTAAGAGATAAAGAGGGAATTTTTAAGGCAGTAACAACAACAAAAAAGTCACATAGAAAAGAACCCTTTTACAACAATCAGTTAATTGTTCTGGAGAAACTTTGCAGGCAAAAAAAAAAAAAGAGAGAGAGTGGCATAATATATTTAAAGTACTGAAAGGGGAAATGTGCAAACTAGGATACTCTATCCAGCAAGATTATCATTCAGAACTGAAGGAAAGTTAAAGAACTTCTCAGATAAGTGAAAACTAAGAGTTCGTCAATATTAAATCAATCCTATAAGAACTGTTAAAAGGTCATCTCTAATGGAAAAAAAGCTACAAAAAAAGTAAGAGTTTATGGGAAAAGAAAAATGCCACTAGTAAAGGCAAATATATATTTAAGGCTGTAGACCAACTACTTAAATAAACTATACAAAGATTAAAAGACAAAAATTGTAAAACCAACTATAATTATAATGAACAATAAGGCATGAACATGTAAAATATGATAACAAAAGCACAAAACATAGGGGAAGGGAGTAAAAGATGTAGATTTTTTAGTATGTGCTTGAACTTAACTTACGATCAGTTTAAAACAAGTAGATATAGTTATAGGTCAACATATATAACTCACATGGTAATCATAAATCAAAAATCTACAATAGATACACAAGAGCTACAGCAGAAGGAACCCAAGCATAACCCTATAGACAATCTTCACAGCACAATGCAAGAAACTAAAAAAAGAAGAAACTGACAGAGAAGAACTACAAAAACAATCAGAAAACAAGTAACAAAGTGTCATTAAGTACGTATCTATCAATAATCACCTTACACTGATGAACTAAAGTAAAAAAATGGCAATAAGTATGTACCTATCAGTAATCGCCTTACACTGATGAACTAAATACTCCAATCAAAAACACAGGATGGCTGATTGGATTAAAGATAAGACTCATCTATATGCCTTTTGCAAGAGACTCACTTTAGAGTTAAAGACGTACAGAGACTGACAGTGAGGGGATGGAAAAAGATATTTTATTTGCAAATGGAAATGACAAGAAAGCTGGTGTGGTAATACACATATCAGACAAAACAGACTTTAAAACAAAGTTTATTTTAAAAGACAATGAAAGGAATTACATAATAATAAAAAGATCAATACAGGAACAGGATATAACATTTGTTAGCACATGTTCACCCAATATAGGAACATCTAATTATATAAAGTAACTATTAACAGACATAAAAGGAGAAACTGATGATAATATGCTAATAGTAGGGGACATTACCACCTCACTTACTTCAGTGGGAAGATTCCAGATGGAAAATCAACAAAGAAACACAGGCCTTAAGTGACACATTATATCACATTGAGCTATAGATATGCATAGAACATTTCATCCAAAAGCTGCAGAATAAAGGGGAGGGTATAGCTCAAGTGGTAGAGTGCATGCTTAGCATGCATGAGGTCCTGAGTTCAAACCCCAGGACCTCCCAGGACCTCCATTACAAATAAATAAAGAAATCTAATTACCCTCACCAAAGAATACCCACAAAACAAACAAAAACTCAAAAAAAAAAAAAAAAGCTGTAGAATACACTTTCTCATGGGTACTTGGAATAGTCTCCAAGACAAATCACATGCTAATCCACAAAACAAATCTTAACAAATTTAGGAGGATAGGAATTACGTCAAGCATTTTTTTCCTGACCACAATGGTGTGAAACTAGAAATCAATTACAAAAAAATGAGAAAAACACAAACACATGGAAATTAAACAACATGCTACTGAAAATCAATGGGTCAATGAAGAATTCAAAGAGGTAATCAGAAAATACACCAAGACAAATAAAAATAAAAACAAAACTTTCAAAAATCTATGGGATGTAGCAAAAGCAGTTCTAAGAGGGATGTTTAAGTGATACAGGCCTACCTCAAGAAACAAGACAAATCCCAAATATACAACCTAACCTACCATCCAACAGAATTAGAAAAAGAAGAACAAAAAAAGCCCGAAGTCAGCAGAAGTAGGAAAATAATAAAGATCAGAGAGCAAATCAGTAAAATACAGACCCCCAAATTTAGAAAGTATCAATGAAACCAAGAGCTGGTTTTTGAAAAGATAAAATTAAGAAAACCTTTAGCCAGGCTCATCAAGAAGAAAAGAAAGAGGACCCAAATTTTTATAAGATAAGAAATTAAACAGGAGAAATTACAATAGAGATCACAGAGATACCAAAAGTCATAAAAGAATACCACAAAGTTATATGACATCAAGTGGGACAACCTAGAAGAAATGGATAAATTCATAGAAACAGATAATCTTCCAAGAATAATGTAGGAAGAAATAGACAATCTGAGCAGACCAATCACTAGCAGTGAAACTGTATTAGCAATGCAAAAAATCACAGCAAACAGAAGTCCAGTCCTGGATGGCTTCACAGGTGAATTCCGCCTACATATAAAGAAGAGCTAACACCTATGCTTCTCAAACAATTTCAAAAATTGAAGACAGACCTCTCCCATATTCTCGGTACAAGGATAACACTACCCTAATACCAAAGCCAGGAAAAGACACTAAAATCAAGAAAATTACAGGCCAATATTACTGATGAACATAGATGCAAAAATCCTCAACAAAATATTAGAAAATCTAATTCAGCAATATACCATGATCAGGTGGGATTCATTCCACTGATGCAAGGATCATTCAAATCTGTGAATCAATCAATGCAATATACCACATTATCAAAAGGAACACTAAAAATCACGTGATCATATAAATAAATGCAGAAAAAAGATTTGGCAAAGTTCAGTATCCTTTTAGCATAGAAATTATCATCGAAATTGGTATAGCGAGAACTTAACATAATAAACATTATATGACAAACCCACAGCTAACATCATATTCAATGGTGAAAAGGTGGAAGTTTTACCTCTAAAATGAGGAACAAGACAAAGATGTCCACTCTTGCTACTTCTATTTAATACAATAGTGGTAGTCCTAGCCACAGCAATCAGATAGGTGAAAGAAATAAAAGGCATCCAAATTCAAGGGGAGATTTAATACTGTTACTATTTGCAGATGGCGAAAAACTATTAGAACTAATAAATGAATTCAGGAAAGTTGCAAATACAAAATTAACACAGATATCTGTTGCTTTTCAATACACTAATAATCAACTATAAGGGGAAAAAAGCAAGAAAACAATTCTGTTCAAACTAGCATCAAAAAGAGTATAATTCCCATCCATAAACTTAACCAAGCAGGTGAAAGACCTGTACTTAAAACTGTAAAACATTGATGAAGGAAATTGAAGATGACTTAAAGAAATGAAAATATATCCCAACATCATGGACTGTAACAATTAATATTGTTAAAGTGTCCATACTACCCAAAGCAATCTACAGATTTAATGCAATCCCTATCAAAAGATCCATGACATTTTCCACAAAATTAGAACAAATAATCCTAAAATCTATATGGAACCACAGAAGACCCCTGATAGACAAAAGCAATCTGGAGGGAAAAATAACAAATTATTTTATAGTCATCATGCTCCTGACTTCAGACTATAGTGCAAAGACACAGTCATCAAAACAGTGTGGTCCTGGCACAATAACTGACACATAGATCAATGAAACAGCATGGAGAGTCCAGAAATAAACCCACATACATATGGTCAATTAACATATGGCAAAGAAGGCAAGAATACACGATAGAGGAAAGACAGTCCCTTCAACAAATGGTGCTGGGAAAACTGGACAGCTACAGGCAAAAGAATCAAACTGGACAACTTTCTCACCCTACACACAAAAATAAACTTTAAATGACTTAAAGACCTAAATTTAAGACCAGAACCCATAAAACGCCTAGAAGAAAACATAGGCAGAATGCTCTTTGACACAAACCATAGCAATATTCTTTTGAATCTGTCTCCAATGGAAAAGGAAACAAAAGCAAAAATAAACAAATAGAACTTCATTAACCTTAGAAGCTTTTGCACAGCAAAAGGAACCATCCACAAAATGAAAAGATAACTTACTCTATAGGATAATACATTTGCAAATGATATGATCAATAAGGGGTTAACATCCAAAATATATAAACAGTTCATACAAATATCAAAACAAACAAACAAACACCTCAAGTTAAGAATAGGCAGAAGACTTGAATACATATTTTTCCAAAGAAGACATACATATGGCCAAGAGGTACATTAAAAGATGCTCAACATTGCTTATCATCAAATGCCAATCAAAACCACAGTGAGGTATCACCTCACACCTATCAGAATCATTATCATCAAAAAGACCACAAATAATAAAAATTGGTGAGAATGTGCAGAAAAGGGTATTCTTATGCTCTGTTAGTAGGAATGTAAATTGGCACAGCCAATTACATTATAGAGGTTTCTCAAAATATTAAAAACAGATCTATTATTTGACCCAGGAGTTCTATTCCTGGGTATATATCTGAAGAAAACAAAAACACTATTTCAAAAAGGTACATGCACTCTGTGTTCTTAGCAGCATTATTTACAATAGTCAAGACAGGGAAGCAACATAACTGTCCATCAATAGATGAATGTGTGAAGAAAATGTGGTGTACATATAAATGAAATATTACTCAGTCATATCAAAGAATAACATTTCGCTATTTGCAACAACATGGATGGACCTGGAGGGTATTATGCTTAGTGGAATATGTCAGACAGAGGAAAACAAATACTCTATGCTACCACTTATCTATGGAATCTGAAAAATAAAACAAATGAGTGAATATAACAAAAACAGAAATTGACAGATATAGAGAACAAAAGAGTGGTTGCCAATGGGGAGAGGTAAATGAGGAGGGAGAAGGTAGGGGTAGAATATTAAAAGGTACAAACTACCAAGTATAAAATAAATAGGGCACCAAGATATACATATTGTAAAGCACAGGGAATATAACTGGTATTTTATAATAACTTGAAATGGAGTATAATCTATAAAAATTTTGAATTGCTATTTTATACATATAAAACTAACATCATTGTAAATCAAATCATCATTAAAAATCAGATTGATTTTTAAGCAAAAAAATTTACATTCTTGTGTAAGATTACAGAGCACACAGTTAAAGACAACACAGCTGTCTCCTCAGTGCAGTTTTCTGGACCCCAGAGCCTAATCTAGATAAATGGCTCTAATATAATTTTGGGCAAATTAACAGGTAATAAAGGAGATCTGCTGGACAGGGAGGCATTTGTTCTCTCTCAAATTAAACATATTTTCTGGCATCTTTAATCACAGGAAGGGTTTTTATTATAATGCATGTCTTAAGTACTGACTTGTATTTAAAATTAAAGAGAATAAGCAAAGGAGTAAATTGCAATACCTCATTTATTTCACTTTGTCAGTGAAATGATCCCACCTTGAGAAGTTTGAATTCATTGGCAAAGTTCTTTTGTATTGCCCTTAAATTTATCATTTAACATAGCAGAAAAGGCGCAGCCAGCTCACCTGGAAATAGGCACCGCAGTAGCATTCTATAGGAATGTCATATTCAGTGAGTCATTTCACCATGCATCTTAATAATTAGCGAACTAACCCATGAAACGCCACTAAAAATCACATCAGGTGACTGTTTCCTCAGCCATTTAGACACTATAAGCATGCTTTCAAGTTTAGAACTCAAGGTGAATTCAAAGCAAGTCCATGGTCTTCAGATTTGCACAGTGACATTATGAACCTGAGACAGATAGGGCAAAAGGCTCTATTTTCTTATTTCTTTATCTAGCTCACAATCTCTCCATTTCCCTGTGTGTCTCCACCATCCTCCCTACATGACTAGAATCATGACTAGAATCATGACTAGATCATGACTAGAGTCATGAGTGGTGTTGGCAGGGAACTAAATTTCCTAATCAACTCAGCTTCTGCTTATTTCTATATTCCAGTCAAAAGATGGTGGATTTGGCTGAAATTTCAAAGACAGAATATGCCATTAATATTGATTTTTTTAATAATCTGTAGTAGAGTGTTATGTTGACATCCCTTCATTGGAATTCTAAATATGTGGATTAATCACAAAACCATATTCTTCAGAAATACTGAAATTACAATATTCATATGTTTTTCATATATCAAAACTGCATTTGCTTTGTGTTCTCTCATTTTTTTGGTTTTCCTTATAAATGCTAAATTGTAGGAGGCAATTCCTGGTTGTTCATTTTTATATATTTCAAAATAAAATCTGCATTTTCCAGGGCACTGTTTCAGAATAATTACATAGTTAAATTAAATATGTCCCTGCAACTAGGATATAAATTAAGCTATTTATTAACCAATAAATATTTTTAAATGTCTACTTTAAGACTTTAGAGAAATACAAAGAGATGCCAACCTTTTGTCTTCAAAGAACTCATAATTTAGTTTGGGAGAAAATGCTCACTTACATGAAAAATCAATTACTAATAATGAGTCAAACTGGAAAGCAACGCTGGTTCAGAGGGTGTCATTAGGTATCATGCAACTGTTTAATGAATAATGAAGACAAGATTTCTGTGGTCCAGTGAAGCTTCTAGGCACTTTAGCTAGACTTTGAAATTAAATTTAGAGAATTTTGTAGAGAATCCAGTCTTATGATTCAATATCAGCACAAAATAAAATAAATCTGCTTCCCTCTTGGGTTCATCTCAATTTAACCTGCCCTTAATTGGCAGTTCCAGGATACTTACCACCTGTACAGAGCATGAACAATCCCTAACCCTGACATCGTTAGCCACACCCAAGAAGAGCTATTGTGTTGAATCACTGACCTACTTGCGCCCTTGAAACTTCAATTCAAATTAAGTGACGCCCATCTGTCAAAATCTGTGATGGATAAATCAGGGGTTATAAAAGTAAATACACTGTTGTTATTGAAATAGTCCCTCAGATTTCCCCTCCTTCATCCTGCTCCTGTAGAAAATGGTATCTGGCAATATGGTGGAGGAGGTACGATTTAAATGACCCTGAGGATTTACAGGAAAGGAGATGTCCACAGCCACAGGGCTCTTCGGGGACTTCACCACACAGGCTGCAGTAGTGGAGAAGTTTGTCTTGGGTGAAAACAGAACCAGCGACTGACTAGCTGCAGCTGGTTCATCCTGGCTCTTTTGGGGAGTAAATATTATGACTGCTACCATCTGCAGTGGTCCTGATCATTCATTCCTGATTTTGAAGCCCAAACCTTCAACAGCTTCTCATCCTGATCGACACACCACCTTTATACCTGAGGACTCAGGGAAGACAGGAACTCTTTGGGTTACTGTGTAACAGCTATGGATACCCAGGACCTCTGTTTCAGGACCACCTGTTTGGATGCTTCCTATGAATGAATCTGTACCATCTTTGAAAGTGGCTGCTCTCAGGGATATCTCTCAAAACTTACAGGTCCCTGGCTAGTGTCCCAAGAGAAGCATAAAACATGTCCTTGTGTTCCTGAGCTACCCATTCTTCACCAAATATTTCTAAAACATTGATCAGTTCCCAAGTAGAGAACTTGAGATTCAGACATGTGAAGGTATACTTAAGTATGTTTCTTCCTTTACCATATTTTTTACTACTCTTAAACAGCCAACTTCAAAACTACTATGGGCAAAAGGGTTTCTTCTCTACACTTACAGAAGAAATTCTGTAACCTAAGCCTTTAGACTTGGTTCTCATCATTTTAAAGGAATTTGGAGAATTCCTTTGTTTCTTGTTCAAATCTAATAATAAAGCTTGATGTTTTGGCATATAATCTTACTTTAATTGTCACATGCTTACTGTCAATTCTATCTGATTTTATTACTTTAGAAATGATCGTGATTAATATACACCTCCATCTACTCACTTATGTCAATAACACACTAGTTATAACATCTTGCATACAGAAATGTATGAAAGAAAAAGTAACACTTAACAAAATAATACTCCAGCTAAACTGTGGTAAAAGATAAGAACTGTATCAGTCAGAGTTCTACCAAGCAGAACTAGCAGGATATGTATGATTGCCATGATAAATAAGAGAGAGAGGTATTTGGCAGGCTGGGATGGCAGCTCTGGGGTAGGAGCTGATGCTCCCGTCCACCAGACAGCAGAATTTCTTTTAACTCAGGAAAAACTTTTTGCTCTTAAAAGCCTTTCAACTGATTGTATAACCTCTCATTTACTCAATATCAGCTGATCGTGGATATTAAGCAAGATCTACTAAATATCTACACAATACCTAGATTAATGTTTGATTGCAGAAATGGTTACCATAGTCTAGCAACCTTTAAAGATGGAGATTTTGACTTTAGTTCCTGTCTTTCTAAACACTGTTTTCATGATACCTGGCTTTGCTTCATTTACTTTTTCTACGTTTTATTCTTATTACATTTTTCTAAACGTATTTGAGTTAGATTGAGTGGATTTCTGTTCTTGCATCCAGGAATAAAACCAAGTACTAGAAAGAAATCTAGTTAGAAATATCAGCATTATTTATTTTCAAACATTCTACTACCTTAATAGTTAATAATTGTGTTTGGTAGTGGTGAGATGGAGAAAGAGAGAATTTTAAAACCAGGACAAATATGAGTCTGGATATAGCTGAACTGGAAAATAACAGGGAACCTGACTGGAAAGGGAGATGAAGAAACTTTCTGGGTTGATGCAAAAGTTCTAAATCCTGATTGCAGTATTTATTACACAAGTTTATGCATTTGTCAGCATATACTAAACTATTAAGGAGGATCTATGCATTTCTCTATATGTAAATAAAAAATCAATAAAAAGTTAACATGCCTCATTTGGCTTAGTTAGCAGGTGGCAGTCGGCGAGGAAGCTATTTTCAGATGCTGAAAAGATGCCAATTCATATTGTTGTAAAAGATAAATACATTGTAAATTTATTTCCTTTGACAATCTGGATGGCTGCCACCGAGGAAAAGGGCTCAGCAAAGTATCAGTTATGTGTGATGTTTTTTTAACACAATGTTTATAGCAAAGTGTTATCAAAAAGAGAGACAGAGACAGAGAGGGATGAGGCTCGGGAAAAACTGACTAGTTTGAGAGCAAAAGTGAATTCTAACCAGAAGAAATAAAAAATCTAGGTCTTGCAGGTTAGAAAACTCAGCTGCTTTAAGATCCCAAACTGGGAAAGGCCCACAAAGATCTTTTAGTTAAACAAAGACTTAGCTGTGGGCAGAGGTTGAAGAACGGGAGGACTGAGTAACATGGTTCAAATTATATGGTGCTAATTTCAGAAGTAAAGAAAGAAAATCAAGGAGGTGAGGCCCAAATAAATAGCTCATGCTGGCTAGTTACACCTAGCCGAGAACTTGAGCATGGTCGCATGTACGTGGTCCCGACCAAGGTGATTAGGTTCATTTGTACAAGAACTGTGTTGCCCAAAGAACCGTGACCCTGGCCTAAACATATCTGTGCTTACAGCATGTGGCCACAGACCATGACTTCCCCAAGGAGGATATACTCCCTAATGCCCATTATGAATACAGCCATGGGCTACAGGAAAGAAAATGGACAAAAGGTGTCCTTCCTGGAGAAGAACGTCAGAGTCCACTCAAGTGACTGCCTCTACCACCAGGGCAGAGAGTGTTTATAAAGTCAGGCAAGTAGGATTTTGTCTTTGCTATGACATCCTTCCCTTTACCAAAGGAGACTCTCAGTGCCGTTTGCAGCCCATCCCGGCTTCAGGGAAGGGCAGGTCACTTGTCTTTCCTATGACTGCCGGAGTGGGATGGCATGCTTGATGAAGAAGATTGTAGAACACCCACAGAATCCCTCATGAGGGATGAAGGCAACTTTTAGTAGCCTTGTGGCTGAGGGGATTGAGAAGCGTGGATCAATGTAAGAAACATTTTGCTATTTTTTATTATTTGTCTGGCATACTTAGTAGGCACCGGAGTCATTCAGATGGTGTAAATATAACATTCATATAGCTTGCATTCTACTCCTGGAAATCATGGAACAGCAGAAGACCATGTAACCAAATATAATTAGTGAACTGGGGACTTGGTTTGAACTGTTACATGAATTCAGAGGAAAATAAGCCAGTGAAGGCTGGGTTTATCAGGAACTTCTGCCTGCAAGATTGAAAAGATCATGGAAAGAAAGACCATGGAAGCTTGAAATCTATCTCAATTTCAAAAGCATTCACTTAGTCATAATCTGTTACATATTAACAGGATAGAGGGAGTAAAAATAAATAAGTAAATATAAAATTTTTTTTAAATAAGAAATGTTTCAAAGGTAAAGTTAACTGAAATTGATGATGCATTAAAAACAGTAGGTGAGAGAAAGAGGATAATAAAAAGGTCTTTTTGAATTTTGACATAAAAGTGTAGTTGGATAACGGTGTCATTTATTAAGTGAACAACTAGAACAGAACCAGGTTTGGAGAAAATAGGTCGACATGGGACCAGTTGGATAAGAGGTGTTTGCCATCACCTGGAGACATCTAATGTCTTGAATTCTGAAGAGATGTCATCCAGGAACACTCACCTAGGAATAAGCAGAATATAAATAATGATTGAGGCTTTGGACGTGAGTTAGCCTAGGAAGAGACTACAGAATAAAAACAGAAGAAAAGCCTAGGTCAACGGAAGGGGCAGCTCCATGAAATAATTACGTCTAATGCAAGGTCTGTGGCACTTAGGTCAAGTTCAAATTGAATTCCAAAACATATGCCGTATTATACAACTCTGAAAGAAATATGCTGCAGTGATAAGATTTTTAGCTCAAGTTAAAATATTTTTGGTTACTTAATAACTGTTGACCTTTGGCTATTGCATAACCGGTCTGGGTTCCAGTTTTCCCGTGGGAAAATTGAGGATAAGACTGAATTGAAGAACTATTGTGTAGGGTTATACTTTTTTTTTAATGGTAAAACATTTGATATGTATCATGAATTCAAAACAAAGGTAGCTCCCGTTATTATTAATTCTGTGACCCTAGAAATACCGGGAAAAAAAGTACCTGTTTAAAATTATAAATGTGAATCCTTTTTTTAAAAAGGTAATTATTATTATGTACGAGAGTGATTAAAAATCTTTAAAAATATTATTCCACATCCCAATGCTTATAATCACCATAGATTCAAAGAATATTTTAAAATTTAATTGAATAGAGAGTATTATTTTTTTAATTTCAAAGATATAAAGAAAGAAATCTCATGACTTTGCTGTTGCAACAATAGGAGAAATATAATATTAAGCTGACTCTTTTTTCAGTAGTTATCAATGTCATTTTCCTGTCACATTATTTCCAAGATAAGAGAAAATTAGTTACTGTTGGCTGCAGTTTCTCTGAAACATTTCATTAATGTGGTTCATGTTATTTGTACATTTAATCATTTTCTTTTTTTTCCCTCTCTTGAAGAAGAGAAATTAATCTGTTGGCTGGGAAAAGAATTAAAAGATACCAAATACCCACAAGGAGAAATTGTTTTTGTGTTTCCTTTTAATATCGTTATTATATTGCCATGTTAGAAAATACTTTTTGAGGATGTAAAATGTCTTTTACTCTATTACAAAGTTTCAACCTTTAAAAAGATCTCTGTCCCACAAAGTCCTCTACATCAATGGATGCCTAATAAAAATTGTTGATTAAAACAGGAAAGAACATTTAAAAACACTGTCTGTAAGACATTTGATCACCTTCTTTTCTACGAAGTATTTTATTTATGCTACGTCGACATGGTTCTATGTATGAAATTTAATTTTGCAGAATTTCCCTGAGGTGGCCTGCGGTGTGGAGGAAAGGAAGAGAGTCAGGCTGGGAATAGACTTAAGAAGATGTAGTTTGCTTTCCACTGATAGAGAACAATATAATTAAAATTAACAACTGCTATGGTATTACCATCAGAGCAGGGTCAAGGAAAGGGGGAAGCTACTGCGAGCAAAACTTCAGGAAACCTGTGAAATCAAAGGCACTAATTAGTCTTTCAAACAAGAAGGTGCAATCACTGCTTTGTGACTAACCAGGAGAAGATGCAAGAGGACTTGCTGTTGCTAGCAGCTTCACAAAGAGTCGCTCTTCCTGCAAAGCAGTGACTTCAAGCATGTCTGTGTGCTTAGCTCGGAACTGTGTTTCATTAGTTTCACTGAAACAGCCAAGGGTTTTCAATCTGATTCTGCTACTCAGCACTCCCCCATTTCTAAGCTGGCTACTAAGAGCATGGATTACTTTTTTTTTTTTTTTTTCTTTGCCAACAGTAGGAAAACAGTTCTACGTGTATTTCATCTTTGTCAGGGAGTAGTCACTATAGAAGTGGCATTTAGAACACTTTAGGGGTGTCAGTTACTCATTTTATATCCTTTAATGGACACATGTGTTCACAAATACTGGCTTTTTCAGTTAATGTGTTTTCTCCCCAGATTTGTTTACCAAAATTGGGAAGATTGAATTTATCTCCCATTTGCATTCATATAGGAAAAAAAAAAAAAGGTTAGAATAGTCCTAGTTTTTACTTGGTTTTAATATAGTTATGCTTTTTTGTTCCATTTAGATTTGTTAGCTCTTGCCCTAATTTTACCATGAAGATTGGAGCACTTTCCTCTTACCCTTTGTTTCAGGTTTTTATTGTCATTTTCATCTCCTCCTTTCAAATTCTAGATTCTGTTTAATCTGCGCTTGCTTGTCTGATTTAGGCATCCACTTTTTGTTACTTTGTTTACTGTGGTGCTGATATGAGTATAACTGGTTAAAAGCAGTTAGACCATTCATTCACACTTCTCTTCAGTGACATCAGTGTATGAAGGAGATTTGACTCATAAGGCTGAAGCCAACCTTTCACTTCTCTGTTCTCAATTTCCCACTCTCTCACCACAGGGAATTCCTCCAGTGTTCATCAAGGCTGGCTGAACCCAGCTGTCTGTGCTGAGTTTCCAGAGTGACTTGAGCACTGGGGACAATCTGCCTCATTTATCAGCATCTGACTTTTCGGCCCAAAGAACAAAATCTCGTAAATAGTACTTACAAAAGTCTCAGTATTTCATGACAACTTTTGTGTAAAAAAAAAACTTCTTCTTGGAAAACATAGTTTTTCCCTTAGTCCAGCGTATTATATACTGACAACATTTCTTTTTGGAAAGAATTGGCATGGAATTTAATTGAAAAAAGCTAATAAAAAACAAAAACAAGACAAAAACCCTAAATGATCCAAATGGGAGTAGACATAGGGCTAAATAAGCAAATTATTCAATTTCAACAGCATTTAGTTCTCAAGCCAAGTTTTCTACTAGCATTAAATGATTTAATAGATTTCAGATATTGTTGCTCTAAACAAGTGACAGCTACTTTCTTTATTATTAAAGGGGTAAGACATAGATGAAGTAGGCTGAAGTGAAGATGGCACCGTGGTTGTGTCCAGAACTCATCCATAGTAATTACTACTTAGAAGCTCCAAGGTAGACATAGCGAGACAGAATTCAGGTGCACAAGAGAGGAGCACTGAATTAGCAGCAAACAGATACAGCTGTGGCCGTGGCAGAGTCCCGGGTCAGAACCAGAGTGAAACAGCAGATCTCAAACAAAGGACAGAAAGCCCAGTGTGTAAGACGGCAGAGTATAGGCCTGAATGACTACATCAATCACCAGAAAGCTAAATGAGGTAGCAAAAGCTGAGGTCCCCTGGAAAGGAAGCCAGACAGTACCTGATTCTCACAGACATCGCTCTGTCTCAGAGATCACTATTGAACACTAAGTTTCAGCCTTACCGACGAACAGTTGAAACTTTGAGGCCAAGTAAGCATTCTCCTGAATTAATTATCCTGAGGACTCAGTAACCACCAAGTTAATTTCCATACCTGAGTGTCCATATGTATGTATTTTTGAATAGTACTTCTTAAAAAAAGTCTGTTAGGTATTTATTTATTTTTCTAATACCCTACCACTAGAGTGGAATCAGAAAAGCATCTTTTCTATTGTGTTTATGGCTACATCCCCAGCAGATGGCTTAAGACTGACATGTATCCATTGCTTTATAAATCATTGTGAATGGGTCAGTGAATGGCTGTCTTTCTTTTACATTAATACTCCATTCTTAAAATTATGAATTATGTCTCCTAACATTCTTTTCCACACAGTTTCAATCTCTGTTTTATTGCATATGAA
Organism: Camelus ferus; assembly: GCF_009834535.1. Classification (NCBI taxonomy): domain Eukaryota; kingdom Metazoa; phylum Chordata; class Mammalia; order Artiodactyla; family Camelidae; genus Camelus; species Camelus ferus. The sequence continues at coordinate 1,077,834 of NC_045705.1, forward strand.
AACTGAACATCCTTACCACAGATAAATTAGCACTGCTCAGTAGAAACAGAACTCAGTGCCAAATACTATTTTTCTGCTGGAAACAGATCAAAAATTCTAGCAGCTTATGAAGATGAAATAGTGGCATATGGTGTGATTGGATTGAAGAGGACAGAAGTATAAATTCACAACATCATCTCTTTAAAAAAAAAAAGAAAACAATATTTTGAAAAGAAATGTTTCTACCATAAGACATCATGAATGCATAATACTGACAATATTTATTAGTTGGTAATACAATTTCTAAAAATTTCTATAAATCATGAAGACCAGTGTTTTTTAGCCTATACATTCTTTGTAATTTCTAGAAGATTATATATTTGGAAATCTGTTGCATAGTGAGCAAATAATAAATATTACAGATATGAGATTTAGTACTTTCCTTTGTTTTGGTTCCATATTAGCTTATAAAGTAGAGAACTTCTTAAAGATATCTTATAGCGGCTGCTGCCTATGTCAGGGCAGACTCCCAAACCTGGCTTCAAGATTGTATGTTGTCAAGGGGTTAGATCGCATGATACAAAACATGGCAAAGGAATCACTGTGTCGCCAACAAGGGTGAAAAGAGCAATTCACTTACTAGGGGCAGAGCGTGGGCGGTCCCCATAGATGGGTTATACAATCCAACTAAGACAGTTTCGATGGAACTCAAAAATTTCCCATGAAACACTCCACTGTTTACACTTCGAGTTTTATAATCAATAAATAACTCCCCTATTTTCTTGGCAAATGTAGAAATAATGGAGAGCTAGATGCAGGTGCCACACAAAAGGACCATCTCATCTCCTACATGCTTCTTACAAAGTATGATTTTTAAGTGATCATGAAAATTTATGTCTTTAGTATACACTTTATATGAAAAATAAATTTGCTTACTGACCATGTAACATACTTAACTTTGAAGACTCAGTTATCAGAAAATAAACAAAATCTACATGCTACTCCAGCTGTGCTCCTGGAGACCAGGTTGTGCACTACAAGAAGAAATGATTTCAAAAATTCTTCACCCCAATTTAAAAGTAGCAAGCGTAATTTCTACTGTTTGATGTAAGCATAAAAATCCAATCTCACTTTTATGCTTAAGACTTGAAGGGTAGTTCAGTAAAGCTGGTCAGGAGTCAAACTGAGAAGCAGCTCAGGCTGGAGATGACCCAGCTAAAGTTTAAGGGCTGCTGCAGGTCAGAAACAGCCAGCGATCTGGACCTCAAGTCCTTGAAAGTTGAGATGACAGCAATTTCAGTTCTGACTAAATTAGAGAAAGCCGAAAATACGAGAAGTAGGAATTTAGAACGAGAAGGCAAAAATGGGTCAAGGAGGGTAAATGTCAGTAAATGTAAAATATCCCAAGCAGACTAAAGTCCCAAGTGTGACTGACTCTAGATCTAGATTATTTTTGCTTTGAGTATTTTAATATATATTGTCAAGCATGGGATTCCATGATTCATGAATAATAATAAGGAAATTGTCATAAAGGAAAAGTCAGAAATCCCTCAGAAACTGTCTAACCAAACTCCTCTCTTTAAACAGCCAACAGACATACAGGCACACCTGTAGCATACAGCTCCATTTGTTTCCCCTTAAATAAGTGGAATATTCAATTTTAATATCTGTGTTTCTTTTCTCAGTGTGTTTCATTGGCTTTCTGGTATCTAGATTGCTCTACTTTAAATTCACTTTTTGATGTCAGATTTGAAAATTGGATCCAGTTGCCATAGACTTAGTCCTTGATTGCTATGGTATTTTGTTAGAATTCCTATAATGAGATCTCACAAAACTGAGTGGCTTAAACAACAGAAACTTATTGTCTCGCAGGTCTGAAGGCTAGAAGTTTGAGACCAAGGCGTTGGTAGAGTTGGTTCCATCAGAGGGATGGATGTAAGGGAGAATGTGTTCCAGGCTTTTCTCCTAGCAATCTTCGGCATTCCTTGAACTGCATATGTAACAACTTATTTCTGATTCATATTTACATGGAGTTCTCCTGTGTGTGCATCCGCCTACAAATTTCACCTTTATATGAAGACACCAGTCCTTTTGTGTTAGAGGTCTATTCCACTTCTGTATGACCTCATCTTAACTAATTGTATCTGCAAAAACTCTATTTCCAAATAAGGTCACATCCTGAGGAGCTGGGAGGTACTTCAACGTATTACTTTTGGAGTATCAGAACCAAGCCATGGCAATGCTTCTGATCATATAGGGCTTGTTTGTTAATCTTGTTTTAGAGCCGTTCATTCGAAGAGCTGATTGTGACTGGTGCAGTCACCATGAAAAATAGTATGGAATTTCCTCAAAAAATAAACAGATAAAACTACCATATGGTCTAGCAATCCCTCTTCTAGATATATTTCTGAAGGAATTAAAATCACTGTCTCCAAGAGACACCATGTTTGCACCCCCATGTTTGCTGCAGTGTTATTCACAATAGCGGGTCATAGAAATGGACTAAGTGTACACTGATGGATGAACACATAAATAAAATGTGGTATATATTTACAATGGAAAACCATTTAGGCATAAAAATGAAGGAAATCCTGCTATTTGGGATGACACGGATGGACCTTGGGGACAACATACCAAGCGAAATAAATCAGAGAAAGACAAGTACTGTATGATCTTGTCATATGCGAAACTTAAAAAAAAACAAACTCATAAAAACAGTGCAGAATGGTGCTTGTCAAGCACTAGAAGGTGGGGAAAATGAGGAGAGGTTGGTCAAAGGGTACAAACTTCCTGTTTTAAGATGAATAAATTCTGGGAATTCAATGCGCAGTATGTATAGTTAACAATACTGATTTGTATATTTAAAAGTTATTAAAAGAGTAGATCTTAAGTGTTCTCACACACACACAAACACCCATACACAAATGTTAGCTATGTGAGATAATAGATATGTTAACTAAACTTATGGTGGTGATCACTTCACAATATTTATATATATATCAACCTATATCATGCTGTACACCTTAAACATATATATTGCTACAGGTTAAGTATATCTCAATAAAGCTGAAGATTTAAAACAAATAAACCAAGAAAATATTAATTGTGAAGTCGAATGGAGAACATTGAATGACCCGGATAAGAGCAATAAAAGTGATCGTAGTTGTGTTATACCAGTTACACGTTCATTTCTTTAAAAGTAGTACTTTATACTCACTATTCCCATTCTCTTACCACCTACTGACCCTTTACCTTTTTTTCCCTGGCTTTATACTTAGCATTCTCACACTAGTGGTTACTTGAAGACAGCCTTTACGTGACTAAAATCTCCAGATGAAGTTTTCTCTCTTGATCTCAGTTTCCTCTAATTCTTTGCAATCATTTTCATTAAAGGCTCATTCAGACTATTTCTGCTCCAGGATTTTATTACATCCAATTTCCTGCCTCTTTCTTTATTTCTCCGACCACATACTTTTTATTGTACTGTCTACTTTACCATCTCTCTTCTGTTTATGTAAATATCTGTTGAATAATTGAATGGATAGATAAATGGATGGATGGACAGATGAATAGATAAATAAATTTAAGATACATTCACCCCAATGTTCATAGCAGCACTATTTACAGTAGCCAAGACATGGAAGCAACCTAAATGTCCATCAATAGATGATAGGATAAAGTAGTTATATATATCTACACACACACACACACACATACATTGCACACATATACACACTACATATGAGAAGGCAGAAATGGGTCAAGGAAGGTAGATGTCTATATATATATATATATATATATATATATATATACACACACACACACAATGAAAAGCTATTCAGTTATAAAAAATAATAAAATAATGCCATTTGCAGCAACATAGATGGACCTGGAGAATGTCATTCTAAGTGGAGTAAGCCAGAAAGAGAAAGAAAACTACCATGTATCATTTATGTGTGGTGTTTGAAAAAAATGACACAAATGTAGTTATTTACAAAACAGAAACAGATTCACAGACATAGAGAACAAACTTACAGTACCAGGGTGGTGGGGGTGGAGGGATAAATTGGAAGTTTGGGATTTGCAGATACTAAGTATTTTACATAAAATACATAAATAACTGGGCCTTATTGAATGGCATGGGGAACTATATTAAGTATCTTGTAATAGCCTATAATGAAAAAGAATATGAAAGGAATATATATATATATATATATATATAACTGAATCACTATGCTGTACACCAGAAATCAACACATTGTAAATCGAGTATAATTCAACAAAAAATTGTTTTTTAATTTTAAAGAGTACTGGAAAGGTAATGTAAAGTTTTAACTGAGAAAATTTCATAGCTGGAATATATTTCCTTTTTAAAATAAATATTGCATATATGATGAGGTGAACATGATTATATGATGTATACATAATGAAATCATTACTATACTCAAGCTAATTACGATATGATTTCCTCATAGAGCTAACATTTTGTGTGTCTGTGAGGAAAACACCTGAATGTATTCAACTTTTTCGTTCTGACATCTAAGAGAGATCACACAGTTGTTTTTTGAGTTTTGTATTTGGCTGGTTTCACTTAGCACATTTCTTGATGGTATCCCATCATTTTTTGTTCTAACTTCAATTGTTCCCACAGTTCTTTGCCACATTATTATTTTCCAAAACTCTCTTGGTCAAGAACTTGACTAGTACTCATCATCTAATAAACAGTAACAGTGCATCACCACAGATCAAGGTCTTACCATTTTTCATCAGCCCTGCTCCCCACTATTTTCATACAGGTGCTCTGAGAGAGTGATCAAGCTGTTTTGAAGCGTAAATTTTTGTACGCCTGTGATTTTGCTACTGCCACTCACTCTGCCTGGAATATCTTTTGCAAACGGATTATTCACTTATGTGTTAGTGAAATTACCTTTAAAGGTGTTATTAATTACTTCCTGGAAAAATTATTTTGCCTATTACCTGATGGCTTTGTTTCTCAGAAACGGAAAAGTCATTTATTTTATTCTGGAATTTTCTCAAATTACAATCGTTTTTACAATTATTTAGAGGGAATGCTATTACTTCTACTACTCAGAAGTTCAGTTGTTGTTTGTTCATTTCATACCAAAAGTTACATAGAGCTTTACTTGTAAAGGTTATAGAATTTTGTATCCAAAAAAAAACTTTTCTATTTTTGACTTATCTGGATCTTGTTATTCTTAGGCAAATAAGAACTAATGTATGTTAGTAAATTATAAACATTGTTTATTTGAAGATAATGAAAATGTTTAGATGACAAATGCATACAAAGTTGGATAAAAGGTCAAAATCTCTTAGTTTTTAGTATGTTTATGCGTAGAAGAAACTAGAAATTTAAATAGAAGAAAATTCACATTTTTCATAAATTTCTATCTTTCTTTCACATGTTTCTATTAAACCAATGTCACTGTCCTTGGTTACATAGAAAATCTTGAAAACTCTTGTGCATAAGGTGTATGTTATTTGTCCTCGGAAGAAGACTTCAAAATATCTTGAGAAAAATATTTATTACATTAAAATTAGAGAACATTTAAAGGACTCTCATTCAAACTGTTTTTTAAAATTACTCTATTTTCTCTCACATGTTGCTTATTAGGAAATGTACTGTGTATATAGGACATCAGCAGCTTTATACAAGTTTTCAAAGGTCAAACAGTAATTGAGTTTTATATTAATTTGTAGTATTGTGAATTGTCCGTAATAAGAAAATCTACAGTTTTTGAATAAACTTTATTTTAGAGCTAGATTTACAGAAAAATTGCTAACATAGTACAGAGTTTTGTATTCCCCACACCCAACTCCCCTATTAATAACATTTTACATTAGCATGTTATATTTGGTACAGTTAGCAAACCTGTTTGATTCATGATTGTTAACTAAAGGCCATAGTTTATTCTGAGTTCCTTCATTTTCACCTAATGTCGTTTTTCTGTTCCGAGATAACACATCACATTTTGTTGTCATATCATCTTGGACGTCTCTTTACTGTGGCAGCCTGTCAGACTTCCCTTGTGTTTAATGAGCTGGGAGTCACTTGAGGAGCACTGAACAAGAACTTTGTAAATGTCTTTTGGACGTGAGTAGTTTATTTTTCTCATGATTAGATTGAGGTTATGGATTTTAGGGGAGCAGGATCACAAAGTAAAATACTATTTTCATCACATCACATTGAGGGTACAGACTGTCAACAGCACTTACAACTATTAATGCTGACCTTGATCTTTTAGCTGAGGGTGAACCAGTTCATCAGGTTTTCTCCTCTAAAGTTATTTCCCCCCCAACCCTGCTCTGCTTCTCCATACTGTACTTCTTGGAAGAAAGTCTCTATGCACAGTCTGCACTTAAGGAGGGGGGAATTATGTTCCACCTCATTAGGGGCAGAGTATCTACAGAAGTAATTTGGAATTTTTCTGCATGGAAGATTTTACTAGTCTCATTCATTAATTTAATTTACTTATGTAGTCATTTATTTCTATCTGAACAAACTCATGGATGTATTTTCTGCTTTAGATTATAATCCAATGACACATTATTTGTTCTGTTGCTCAACATGGTCCAGCTTAGACTATTGGGCTCTTTGTGTGGCTCCTGTGTACCTTTGAAATAGCCTTATCCTTGTTGCTGTTATTTTAGCATCTCCCCACTTTCTTGCATGCTCTAAAATCTTCTTTTATATTTTCTATTTCAGTCCTAGAATGAGCCATTTGTTCCAAGAAGCCCTGGTTCCTATTATGGAAGAATGACATTGGAAACCAAGATCAGGGTACAAGATGGGCTTGCTCATTGCGATCAGGTTGTTACTGATTCTAGGACCTCCTAGCTGACAAACCAAGATCTCACATGTGTGTGTTCTAATATATATATATATATCCCATACCTATACATATTTCTATATGTAAACATTTGTATCTGCCTTAAACTAAACATGAGTTCGTACTGGTGTCTTCCACTCTGATCTGCTATCACCTGTATGTTGTAGTCTCCTCCGCTTGCTTTTCTGTAACCTCCAACTCCAACAGTGAGAAATCTGGCTCCTACCATTTGTCATTCATTTATTTAATTCCAGTATACATGTACAACACTATCAGAATTTTTAACTGGTACCCCCAATGAGAACTAGCTTTATCCCCTAGAGCACAGTGCTGTGTACTGTTTCTCTGTCTTTAGTCTAACAGGCTCCAGTCATTTCCAAAGCTACTTAGGTCAGCAGCTTCTCATCCTACGTCCTTCAGTGAAGTTGTTTCACAAACTTATGGTTACCAGGGGGAGAAAGGGGTGGGAAGGGATAAATTGGGAGATCAAGATTTGCAGATACTAACTACTATGTATAAAATAGATAAACAAGTTTCTACTGTATAGCACAGGGAGCTATATTCAATATCTTGTAGTAACTTATAATGAAAAAGAACATGAAAATGAATATGTGTGTGTATATGTATGACTGAAACATGATGCTGTCTATCAGACATTGATACACCATCATAAAATGACTATACTTTAATTGAAAAAATAAAATAAAATAAAATGTTAAAAAATAAAATAAAAAAATAAAGCCAGATTCTCTTGCAGAATCTGCATTCTATCTTAGTATCCTACAATGCCCATACAATTTTTATGAATTTGTATGTTTAGGCTCATTCTTTGTGTAATAAAGTTTTATGAGTTTTAACAAATGCTTTCTGTCATGTATCTACCATTATAGTATCATACAGAATAATTAGATTACTATTTTAAAAAATAAATCAGTGTTTTATCTATTTAAACTTCACCAACATCCCTCCAGGCCCCTGATGACCACAGGTCTTTTACCATCTCTATAGTTTTGAATTTTTCAGTGTCATATAACTATACATTATATAGCCTTTAAACCAGCTTTTTTCACTTAGCAGTTTGCATTTAAATTTCCTTCAAATTTTTCTGTAGTTAAATATATTCTATTGAACAGATGTTCCAGAGTGTGCTTATCATTCATCTATTGAGGACAAATTAGTTGCTTCTAGTATTTGTCAATTAAAAATAAAGCTACTATGAACATTCATATACAGATTTTTGTGTGGACGGAAATTTTCAAATTAGTTGGGCAAATGATAAAGAACACAGTTGCTGGGTTCTATGGTATGACTATATTTGGCTTTGTAGGAAACTGCCAAACTGTCTTCAAAGTGAATATAGCATTTTGCATTCCCATCATCAGTGAATGAGGATTGCCATTGCTCTTCATCCTCTCCAGCAACTGGTGCTGTCAATTTTTTAAAAAAATTTACCCACTCAAATGTGTTTGGTGGTATCTCTTTTTTGTTTTAACTTGCAATTTCCTGATAACAAATAGTGTTCAACATCTGTCATGTGCATATTTGACATCTACAGGTCTTCTTTTTGGAGGTGTCTGTTCAGATTTTTGCCCGTTTTTTCTTATTCTTGAATGCTAAGTGTTCTTTGCATATTTTGGATACAAGTTCTTTATCAGCTCTGTGCTTTGCAGATATTTTCTCCCAGACTGTGGCTGATCTTTTCACATTTTTAAGTGTCTTTTGCAAAAGTTTTTAATTTTAATAAATCCAACTTATCAATTTTCTTTCATGGATTATGCTTTCAGTTTTGTTTGTAAAAACTTGTCATCAACAAAGATCACATAGGTTGCCCCCTGTGTTTTCTTCAAGTTTTATAGTTTTGCCCTTTACATTTAGGTCTATTTTTAGGTTTATGGGCTTTATCATAATTCTTGAAAACACATAGACGAATCATCCAATTTTGATTTTCTTCAGTATTATATTGACTATCTTGGGACTTTGCCTTCCTATATGTATTTATAATTAGTATTTGTAGCATCATCATAGGAATTGAATTGAAACTATAGATGAAGTTAAAAAGAACTGACATTTTAAAAAATATTGAGTCACCTAACACATGACATGAAATATCTCTTCATTTATTTCAGTCTTTTATTCATTTCCTCAGAGTTCTGTAGTTTTATATATCTATATAAATATATGGGTATTTATAAATAGATAAAATATAAAAATATATATGTATATTCTGCACACATTCTTTATTTACACCTAAGTATATGACTCTCTATATAACTTTTTTAAAAATTTCAAATACCAATTGTTTATCACTGGTATATAGGAAAGCAACTGACTTCTATAAATTCACCTTGTGTCCTGGAAACTTACTATAGTCACTTACTAGTCACTAGAAATTTTTTGTCAAATTTTTGGGATAGTCTACATAGACAATTATGTTATCTGCAACTAAAGACAGTTTTATTTCTTTAGTACGATGTGTATACTTCTTAGTTCCTTTTTTGGCCTTTTTTCAGCTTTATTGAGATCTGATTAATAAATACAATTTTAGATATTTAAGGTATACATGATTTTTGATTTACATACACATTGTAAAATGGTTGCCGTAATCAAGCTAAATAACATGTCCATCACCTTACATCATTACTATTGATGGGGACATTAGGGTGGGATTGAGAACACCTGAAATCTACTCTTTCAGTGAATTTCAAGTACACAGTACATTATTAACTTTAGTCACCATGACGTACATTAGATCTACATTATCTTCTTATCACTTAAGGTCTGTACCTTTTGATCACTATCATTCCTTTTTCCTCACACTCCAGCCACTGGTAACCCCTATTCTTCTCTATTACTATGAGTTTGTCTTTTTTTTTTTTTTTTTCTTTTTCTTTTTAAGACTCTACATACAGGTGACATCATGCAGTATTTGTCTTTCTGTATTTGGCTTATTTTCCTTTGTATAATGTTCATCAGTTCCATCCACATTATCAAAAGCAGCAGAACTTTCTTCTTTTTTAGACCTAATGATATTTCACTAAATATATATTTACTAAATTTTTATTCATACTGGAAACATTGTGTTTTCAGATATTCATTAACATTTGTTAATGAGGAGACAACAGATCACAGGGGAGTTTTATGGAGGTTCTCAGGCCCCTTAGATTCTACCCATGCCCATTTCAAAAGCCACTGCTATGTGTTTGAGATTTTGGTGATAGTGGTACCTGACTTACAAGTATGATTTTCTATTCCATTTTGCTATTGCTGCATGAAAAAAATACTTCAAAACTTAGTATATTTTAACAATAATTTTTGTGTCTGTCCTTTGGTCCAGAATTCATACAGGACAGCAAGAATGGCTTCTCTCTTCTCTAAAATATCTGGGACCTCAACTGAGAGACTCAGTGAATGAAAGCCTGGGTCACCCAGAGATGAGGTGGGCCATGGGGAGGCATCTGTATTGCCTATTATGACCTACCTTGGAAACCCTCAGCATCACTCCTGGTGCATTCTATTTCTTATAAGCCAATCATTAAATTCCCCCCACATTCGGGAGGAGTGACATAGATCCTCACTTTTCAGTGGGAGGAGCAATAAAGAATCTGTGCATGTTTACAAAACCTTCACAATGATTTTAATAGAATTTTGAGAAGTGAGGAGATGAACACCTTCTTTACATCACATTATGTAGAATCCCTATTTTCCCACTTTTCCCTTAATATAGTTTAATTACAAAACTAAGTAATACTCAAAATTTCAAAACATAGAAAAATAGAAATAAGATTATCACTGATTTTTATCTTCCTGAGAATTAATGAGTAACAGGTTTCCTACAGTCATTTTTAGAATTAATGTTTTTCATTAGTTTGTTTTGTTCTAATAGCGCTTCATATAAGTATCCCTTTAAATTTTTATTTTGCCTTTGCCGTTTAATATTAATATGCCAGCATTTTAATACCATCACAAAGATTTCGTATGCAATATTCAAGTGGCATTTAATGTCTTTAAATAAAAATAATTTATTGAATAATTCCCAGGCCATGGAAAATTTGTTATCTTTTCTTTCTGATAAGTAAATAACATTATTTTCCAAAATGTACTTTATTAACTTGAAAGTTGGGTTCCATTCTTTTTTCTGATATGTAAAATTATAAGTTTTATGTAATTACTTTATTTATAATGTTGCTTTTTAATCACTTTTACTATTTTTAACCTTAGAAAACCTTCCCAGATCAAAGGGCAAGATATATTCAAAGTCCTGAATGAAAAAAAGATGCAATCTAGAATACTTTATCCAGCAAGGCTATCCTTTAGAATAGGAGAGATAAAGAATTTCACAGACAAGCAAAAACTAGAAGAATTCAGCAATACTAAACCTGTGCTAAAAGAAATATTGAAAGATCTACTCTAAATGGAAAAGAAGTAGGATGCTACAGAAAGGAGAAAACCATAATTGGAAAAGCAATAACTACAATGAATTATAACAGAATGAACCAGAGGATGTAAAAAAGAACATTCAAATCATTAAAGTTGGGAGAGGGGAGCAAGAGAATATAGTTTTTTGGTTTTTTTTATTCTTTTCAGGAAGGGTTTAAGCTTATATGACTATCAGTTTAAAATAAACAGATGTAGCAGTGGGTTAATATACTTAAAAAACAGAGTAACCACAAGTCAGAAACTTACAACAGAGGCACAAAAACCAAAGAGAAACCAAGATAATACAAAAGAAAATTATTGAACCACAAAAAGAAAAAGAAAGGAACAAAGAGGAAATCCCAAATGAACTGGAAAACTAAGTACAAAAGTGGCAATAAACACACACCTATCAATAATTACTGTAAATGTCAATGGACTAAATGCTCCAATCAAAAGACATAGAACAGCAGATGGGATAATAAAGCAAGAACCTACAATAGGCTGCATACATAGATTGAAAGTGAGAGGGTGGAAAAAGGTATTTCCTGCAAATGGAAATGACAAAAAATCAGTAGTGGCAATAGTGATTTCAGATAAAATAGACTTTAAAACAAAGGCCATAAAGAAAGATAAAGAAGAACACTATATAATGATAAATGGAGCAATAAAAGATATGGATATTACAGTCATTAACATGTATGCACCCAATACAGAAGCACCTAAATACATAAAGCAAATACTAATAGATATAAAGAAAGAAATTGATGGGAACACAATCATAGTAGGGGAGTTTAACACCACTGTTAACATCATTGGACAGATCTTCCAGACAGAAAATTAAAAAGGCAATGGAGAAACTAAATAACTGTAGAAAAATTGAACATGGTTGATATGGTCAGACCATTACATCCCCTAAAATAGAATATACATTTTTTTTCAAGTGCACATAGAACATTTTCTAGCTTAGATCCTGTACTCAGGCACAAAAGAAGTCTCAACAAATTTAAGAAGATAGAAATTATTTCAAGCATATTTTCTAACCACAGTGCCATGAAACTAGAAATCAACCACAGAAAAGCAAAGGAGAAAAAAATGACAACATGGAGATTAAACAACATGCTACTAAAAATTCAATGGGTCAATGAAGAAATCAGAGAAGAAATTAAAAACTACTTTGAGACAAAGGACAATTAAAACACAACCATACAAAATCCAAGGGATGCAGCAAAAGCATCTCTAAGAGGGAAATTCTTAGTGATACAGGCCTTCCACAAAGAAGAACAACCTCAAATAAACAATCTAACATACTATCTAAAAGAATTAGATAAAGAAATACAAACAAAACCAAAAGTCAGGAGAAGGAGGGAAATAATGAAGATTAGGGAGGAAATACATAAAATAGAGATTAAAAAACAATAAAAAAAATCAATCAAATCAAGAGCTGGTGTTTTGAAAGAGTAAACAAAATTGACAAACCTCTGGCTAGACTCACCAAGAAGAAAAGAGAGAGAACACAAATTAAATAAGAAAGGAAAATGGAGAAATTACAACCAATATCACAGAAAGATAACATATCATAAAAGAGTACTTTGAACAACTATATGGAAACAAATTGGACAACCTGGAAGAAATGGAAAAGCTTCTGGAAACATACAGTCCACCAGGACTGAATCAAGAAGAAATTGACCACTTGAATAGACCAATCACAGGAAAGGATATAGAATTAGCAATAAAACCCCCTCCCTACAAAGAAAAGTCCAGGACCAGATGGCTTCAGTCAGAAATTCTACCAAACATACAAAGAACTCATACCTGATACCTGTCCTTATCAAATTCTTTCAAAAGATTGAAAAGGAGGGAGTACTCTCAAACTCATTCTATGAAGTCACCATCACCCTGATACCAAAACCAGAAAAAGACACTACCAAAAAAGAAAATTACAGGCCAATATCACTAATGAACATAGATGCAAAAATCCTCAACAAAATATTAGCAAACAGAATCCAGCAGCACATAAAAAAGATCATACACCATGATCGAGTGGGGTTCATCCCAGAGAAACAAGAATGGTTTAACATATGCAAATCAATCAATGTGCTACACCACATCCACAAAAGAAAGGACAAAAACCACATGATCAGCTCAATAAATGCAGAAAAAGCATTTGATAAAATTCAACACCCATTTATGATAAAAACCCTTACCAAAGTGGATATAGAGGGAATATATCTCAATATAATAAAAGCTATTTATAACAAACCTACAGCCAGCATAGTGCTCAATGGTGAAAAACTGAAAATCTTCCCACTAAAATCTGGGACAAGACAAAGTTGTCCACTCTCACCACTTCTATTCAACATAGTCTTGGAAGTCCTACCCACAGCAATTGGGCAAGAAAAAGAAATAAAAGTGATCCAAATTGGAAGAGAAGAGGTGAAACTGTCACTATATGCAGATGACATTATACTATATATAGAAAACCCTAAAAGCTCCACACAAAAACTACTAGAGCTAATAAAAGAATTTGGCAAGGTAGCAGGATACAAGATTAATGTAGAAAAATCAGTAGCATTTCTTTACACTAACAATGAAACAATAGGAAACGAAAGTAAAGAAAAAATCTCTTTTAAAATTGCACGCAAAACAATAAAATACTTAGGAATAAATCTGACCAACGAGTTGAAAGACATATATGGAAAGCAACAAAACATTGATTAAGGAAATTAAAGAAGACTTAAAGAAATGGAAAGATATTCCATGTTCTTGAATTGGAAGAATCAGTATTGTTAAAATGGCCATACTGCCCAAGGCAATATACAGATTTAATGTGATCCCTATCGAATTACCCAGGACATTTTTTACAGAACTGGAACAAACAATCCTAAGATTTATATGGAATCACAAAAACCCAGAATTGCCAAAGCAATATTAAAGAAAAAGAACAAAGCTGGAGGAATAACCCTTCAAGACTTCAGACAATATTATAGAGCTACAGTAATCAAAACAGTGTGGTATTGGCATCAAACATACATATGGATCAATGGAACAGAATAGAGAGCCCAGAAATAAATCCACAGACTATGGTCAATTAATCTTTGACAAAGGAGACAGGAATATACAATGGAGAAAGGACAGTCTCTTCAGCAAGTGGTGTTGGGAATACTGGATAGCAACATGGAAATCAGTGAAGTTAGAATACTCCCTTACACCATACACAAAAATAAATTCAAAATAGCTTAAATACTAAATATCAGACAAGACACAATAAATCTCCTAGAAGAAAACATAGGCAAAACATTCTCAGACATAAATCTTAGCAATGTTCTCCTAGGGCAGTCTACCCAGACAATGGAAATAAGAGCAAAAATAGACAAATGAGACCTAATTAAAGTCATAAGATTTTGCACAGCAAAGAAAACCATAAGCAAAACAAAATAACAACCTACGGAATGGGAGAAAATATTTGCAAATGATGACAAAGGCTTAATTTCCAGAATATATAAATAGCTCATACAACTTAAGAAAAAAAATAACAACCCAATCCAAAAATGGCAGAAGACCTAAACAACATTTCTCCAGTATGAACGGCCAATAGACATATGAAAAAAAAAGTATCACTACTTATCAGAGAAATGCAGATCAAAACTACAATGAGGTATCACCTCACACCAGTCAGAATGGCCATCATTCAAAAGTCCACAAATGACAAATGCTGGAAAGGCTGTGGAGAAAAGGGAAACCTCCTACACTGCTGGTGGGAATGCAGTTTTGTGCAGCCATTACTGGAAAACAGTATGGATATTTCTCCAAAAATTAAAAATAGACTTAACATCTGATCCAGCAATCCCACTTCTGGGTATATATACCAAGGGAATTCTAATGCTAAAGATACATGCACCCCAATGTTCAGTTTGAACTCATCTACAAAACAGAAACAGACTCACAGACTTAGCAAACAATCTTATGGTTTTATGGTTACTGGGGAAAGAGGGTGGGAGGGGATAAATTTGCAACTTTGAGACTTACAAATGTTAGCCACTATATATAAAAATAGATTTTCAAAACAAATTTCTTTTGTATAGCACAGGTAACTATGTTCAATATCTTGTAATAATCTTTGCTAAAAAATATGAAAATGAATATATGTAAGTATATGTGTGACTGGGACATTGTACTGTACACCAGAGATTGACACATTTTAATTGACTGTTTTTCAATTTAAAAAATCCATAGAAGGCTGTCTCCTGTTGTTTCAATTAACAGAAGTACTACTTAGAAAATCGTGATGCCAAACTAATGATATTATGTGAACAAGTATAAATACAGGCCTTGGAAAACGTGAAGGAAAATAATACTTTTATTTCAAAGCTATTAAAAATTATTCAAGTTTGTATTCTATGTCTATGAGTCTGTTTCTGTTTTGTAGTATGTTTTTTGTTTTTTTGTTTTTCTTTTTTTTTAGATTCCTCATATGAGTGATCTCATACGGTATTTTTCTTTCTCTTTCTGGCTTACTTCACTTAGAATGACATTCTCCAGGGACATCCATGTTGCTGCAAATGGCATTATGTTGTCATTTTATGGCTGAATAGTATTCCATTGTATAAATATACCACATCTTCTTTATCCAATCATCTGTTCATGGACATTTAGGCTGTTTCCATGTTTTGGCTATTGTAAATAGTGCTGCTCTGAATACTGGGGTGCAGATGTCTTTCTGAAGTAGGGTTCCTTCTGGATATATGCCCAGGAGTGGGACTTCCTGGGTCATATGATTCCTGGGTCATACTGATATAGACCAGTTACCCTAGTCTTTTGAGGAATCTCCATACTGTTTTCCCCAGTGGCTGCACCAAACTGCATTCCCACCAGCAGTGTAGGAGGGTTCCCTTTTCTCCACAGCCTCTCCAGCATTTGTCATTTGTGGACTTTTGAATGATGGCCATTCTGACTGGTGTGAGGTGATACCTCATTGTAGTTTTGATTTGCATTTCTCTGATAATTAGTGATACTGAGCATTTTTTCATGTGCCTATTGATCTTTTGGTTGCCAAGGGGGTTGGGGGTGGGAAGGGATAGACTGGGAGTTCAAAATTTGTAGATACTGACAGGCATATGCAGGATGGATAAAGAAGATTATTCTGTATAGCACAGGGAAATATATACAAGATCTTGTGGTAGCTCACAGCAAAAATAGATGTGACAATGAATAAATGTATGTTCACGTATAACTGAAAAATTGTGCTCTACATTGGAATTTGACACAACATTGTAAAATGACTATAACTCAAAATGTTTAAAAAATTATTCAAATGCCTATATTTCTTAAGGGAGTAAAGTAGTGAAACAAATTTGTATATTGAGGTGACAATAGCACAGAAGATGTGTACTTCTTAGGACATGAACAGGGTGGAAATGTATGAAAAATGTAAAGGCAAAGGAAGCACCAAAATTACCTTGTTTCATCTACATTTGGGCTCTGCAAATGGACTTCACCACTTCAGGGTATCTCTTTTCATTAATGATTTTACTATTTATGTTAATTTAAAAAAGGTGGCCTTCATGAAGACTAAAAAAGGTGGCCTTCATGAAGACTAAAGACTAAAGATATATGTTGAACCTGAGCATATATGTTTAAATGAAACTTTGTTCTTATTTTTACATTTTTTCTGTCTCTAAATTATGAGGTAAAGTGTTTGCAGAATTGATTAAACAGAGAAGTTAAGTGAAGTCTCGGCAGGTTTGTGCCTGGGGAAGGATTTTATTATATGATTTAGAAACACGAATCATTACATATGCAGTAACTCTTCTGAGGCGATGCTCTTCAGTGTGTGTAACTCAGACATGAATAAGGCAAGGTCATGCTTTAGTGCTGGCCAATTTAACTGAAATGTAAATCAACTATATTTTTTTCTGAAGCATGCAGGCTTCCATAGCTGAAGATATCATTTAAGATATGTAATACAGAGCAGTAGTTCTGATCTGCTGAGCTCAAGAAAAATTATTTCAAAGGGGTAATTCTTCTTCCCTGAGAGGGATATTTTATCTTCTGTTAATTAAAAAAGTGAGTTTTGAGATTATTAAAGAGATTTATAAAGATCATAAAATGGATGACACTAATGCTAAATGTACAAATACATCTGACATCTTAAAACCCAAAGAACAGCATCAGCCTCAAAGAAGTGTTAAATGTATTTTAAGGCATAGCGTAAGTTTGGAAGAGAGTAAACAGTCACATTTCTGTAAATGAGGTACAAGATATGAAATTAACTTAGTTCTGGAGAACTTTGTTGGAGATCTCATCAGATATCAGACAAAAATTACACTAAATTACATACGCATGCACACAAGTCTGGTCACTGTCTGTTAGCACCACCCCTGACATTTCCAGAGCCTGTGACAACAGTATAAATGGAGCCCACATACCATATGTTAAAACATTAAAAAATGTATAAATTAATTTTTCAAATTGATAAGATATCTTTAAAAATCCATTAAATAAAATGTCTTAACCTTCTGTTCTGACAAACATGACTTTCTTATGATCTGCAACCTGCTGATACAGGGGGAGCTAGCTACCCTGGCTACTCAACCCGCTGGCTGCTACCGCCTGGTTCAGCTATGCATCCCCCACTTCTTTTCCCACTCCTGACTTTATCCTTCATTACAACAGGTCTTAAATCCACATGTATGCACAGATGTATCAGTTCCATCAGTTTCCTTAAATCCTCTCCCCCTGTAAGCTTAGGGTTGCATACAGAGGCTAGATAGCCTATTTTTAGGAGGACAAAACCAGGACATAACCCAAACCAGTTTGGAAGGAGATGAGGGCCATTCAAACAGGAATTCAAGCTTCCAGTTACCAAGAATGTTGTATCGAAGGGAAATGTAGAATCCATATGCATCTACCTATTGGTCTCATAAACTCCTAACCCATGGATTGAGAGACTATATCGTGACCAGAACAAGCTATACAAAACATGAGGTCCACAGCAGGAGGACTCTCTTACCAGGATTTCTAAGGACAATACTGCTTTCCTTACTTAACCAAGCAGGTCTTTTGAATAAATATACACTTCAAAACTATTCATTACTTTTACTAAGTGTGAACAGAATCTGGAAATGTCAAAATAATATTTCAAGTATATTTTCAATGTAGAATATGTATGAATTTTATATGATGTCTGTTTTATAGCTTTTGGAATATCAAAATGTATATAAATTCTGTTTTCAGTTTTATAAATTCTGTTTTCAGGTTTATAAATTGTTATGCTGTTGCTTCTACTGTGTGCCAAGCACTGTGCTAAATGCAGTGGGTGTAAAATTGAACAAGACAGGTACAGCCTCAGCAGCCTTCAGAGAAATAGAGAATTCGTGTGTAATAAGCATTAGGATAAGATGTAAGCCCTGTGAAGCAACTAACTATACAGGTTTGAGAGTTCAGGAAAATCTCCTTGGAGTTGTGATTTTAAGTTGGGACTTGTGGAATAAATAGAAGTTAACCAGGCAAAGGGAACCTGTGAAAATCATAAAGTTTAGAGGGAATAAGACAAATTCCAAGAACTAAAAGAAATTCATGGTTCTATATAGTTTGGGTAAGGAGATGAGTGGCAAAGCTAAATCTGGAAAAGTAAGCTTAGACCATATCATGAAGGTCCTTGTGTAACAAGATAACGTGGACTGGACCCTGAAAGACTTTATTTATTTATTTTAATTTTTTTTTATTGAGGTATAGTCAGTGTACAATTTTGTGTCAATTTCTGGTGTACAGCATAATGCTTCAGTCATACACAAACATACATATATTCATTTTCATATTCTTTTTCACCATAAGCTACTGTAAGATATCAAATATGTTTCCCTGTGCTATACAGTATAAACTTGTTTATCTATTTTATATATACCTGTCAATACCTGCAAATATCGAACTCCCAGTTTATCCCTTCCCACCCACCTCCCCGCTGGCAACCACAAGTCTGTATTCCGTCTGTGAGTCTGTTTCAGTTTTATATATAAGTTCATTTGTCTTTTTTTTTTCAGATTCCTCATATGAGTGATATCATATGATATTTTTCTTTCTCTTTCTGGCTTACTTCACTTAGAATGACATTCTTCAGGGCCATCCATGTTGCTGCAAATGGCATTATTTTATCATTTTTTATGGCTGAATAGTATTCCATTGTATAAATAGACCACAACTTCTTTATCCAGTCATCTGTCGATGGACATTTAGGTTGTTTCCATGTCTTGGCTATTTTAAATAATTTTAAAAGTGAGTTACAAGATCAGATTAGGTTGGTTGTTTGTTTGGTTGGTTTTTAAAGCTCACTTTAGCTTCAGTAAGAGAAAGTGGATAGATTGGTACAAGACTGAATGTAGGGATCCAGGTGAGATGGTAAGTCCAGACTAGAATAGTGTTTATAAAGATAAAGAGAAGTGGAAAGATGTAAGGGGTATCTAGAAGGTATAACTGACAAGGCTGCCAATTCAGTTAATATAAGGAATAAGAGAAAGAAGAAGGAATCATAATTAAAGCAAGTGTCTGCTAGTGCCATTCACTGAGAAGAGAGCGTAAGGGGAATAAAGATCTTGGTAGTCACGTGTGAGGAGCTATCCTGTCCGTAACGTATGTGGGGCTGGTACAAAAGTACAAATAAGCCCTTCTTACATGTGTCTGCATATGTGAAAGTTATGAAACAAGTAACAAATGGTTTAACAAAGGCGTTCTACTTTACCTTCGTAACCTGGAAGGCCAATTTCAAGTTTAGAATTATTGGACTCCTCCAAGTTTTGCACCAGGGCATAGCAACAGAGAGATAGCTGGTCCCCACCCCCACTTCTCTCCCTATCCCTGACCCTGTGCCATTTATGTGAATACTCCATCCTGTATGTCCACATCTCTTGGAAACAGACATCAACTGAACATTCACCCCTCAGGTGCAAGGGTCAGCATAGCTGAAGCCGAGGCCTGCTATCAGGGGACAGCCTGTGGGAAGATACCCATACTGGCTCCAGAAAGGGAATTATAAGGTCCTGGAACAAGAAGTGTGGTCCAGAAGTAAGGACCAAGCCCCGACAGAGCACATCACTTGGTCCTGCAAACTTCTCAACCTGAGAAGTGGAGGTCAGCTAGAGAGCAGCCAGTGAGGAGCCCTTTAAAGCACAGGGCCCAGGGCATACTTCCCTGTAGCCTGTCTATTAGGAAGAAGGTGTGGTGAAAGTCGGATGCACATAAGAAGTAATATGAGTTCATCTGGGGACAGGTTCACTTAAAACTGAAGAAAGATTATCAAAGCAATAACATTCAACAATCAGTTGAAATGCAGATACCCTCTTTTAGAAAACCAATGTATCATTTTGCTGCCGTAACAAAACACCCCAGACTGGGTGGTTTAGACAACAGAAATTCATCTTCTCACAGTTCTGGAAGCTAGGGGTCCAAAGTCCAACCTCCCAAACTGGGTGAATTCCCTGTGTCACATATGTTTTAATTTTATTTATTTGCTTATTGATTATGTTTACTTGTTTTGGAGGGAGGTAATTAGGTTTATTTATTTATTTTAATGGAGGTACTGGGGACTGAACCCAGGACCTTGTGCCTGCTAGGCACACACTCTACCACTGAGCTATCCCCTCCCCCTGTGTCACATGTTTATATAGTTCCGCTATATTCCTACAGTTGCTGGCTGAGCTTGTGTCTTTTACTCCACTCTCTTAGATGTGTGAGAATAACGGTACGTGTCCTGTTAAGTGCCATGAGCCAAATACCCAACACTCTGTCTGTAGAGATTACAGGCATTAAGCTGCCAAAAAATGTTTGTATTTCTTTTGAGACATTCTGCTGAAATCTGTTATCATTTATGTAAAATGAGTCAAATCAAATAGTCATTTTAAAGTGACAAAGTTTTTGAGCTCAGAAACCATGTGTCTGTTATTCCTTGCTTATTCAGTACTTAACACGCTTGGCACACTGTAGACGTGCAAGAAGTCAAGGTTAAATGACAGTGCTCAATACATTAGACGACTTAGAATGTTAAAAGGATAAATATGCATTGCGGATCTATGTTCCAGCTTGACTCCCATCCCTATAAACTGTGACCAGGACAAGCTGCTTAACTTCTCTAAGTCTCAGTCTTTTTTCTATAAAATGAGAGAACAGAAATTCCTACCTTGTAAAACAACTAAGACTGGACAGCCTCCAAAGTTATTCCTAATTTGAAGATTGTAGTAGTCTAATTTTTCATCATGGGAGTTATTTTTTATCCCTTTTTTCCTGAATTTTGGTGATTTGATTAATTAAGCTCTTTGGACTAACTACACTAAAAATTAGCCTTGAAGTAACCCAGAAATGTGCTGCAATACGATTTTCTCTGGACCAGAGTTTGTGAAAAGGCAGATCTCTTTTGAACACCAGTCAATATCATTTAGATCCCGAATTTCCAAAAAGGACCTATTAAAAAACACTTTATCTTGAAAGGTGATATTCCGGACTGTCCTTATGTCTGCTGCCATCAGGGTGCCAGAGGGATCCATTGTCAATGAGCACATTAATTAGAATTTATGTAATACAATGATTACAACTAGCTTCTCAACTAAGCCCTTAACAATGAAAACTATGTTTTATATACAATTGTGGACAATTTTATGAGCATTTCAACATGATTTCTCAATGCATCATTCAACATAAAATTTAGGGTTAAAATAGGGCATCTCTGTACTCATAAGTGTATCATGTCACACACACAAAACAATTTCTAAAGTTAAACTAATACTGTGATACTTGATAATTGATATTTTGTGGTATTTAAAGTTAAATTACTCACTGTAAAGCATGAAAAGATTTATTCATAATAAATGGTAAGGACCAGAGTTTCTTAAGTTTGTTCCAGAAAAAGTCATACTACCAACATCAGAATTATATGGAGTGCTTATTAAAAGTTCAAACATCTCAGTTTTTTCCCAAGAACGATTGGATAGTTCTGGAATAGTGGTTAGGAACCTGCATTCTTACAAATATCCCCCATGAATGTTACAAACACCAAAGTTTTAAAATTCACTATAATAAAATATGGCTGTGGACAATATATGAGAACATATACAAACAGATTGTGATTTTAAATCATGATTCACATGTCCAGGTTTCCAAGGTAATGTAATAACTGAAATAGTTTTATGGGATAATTCTGAACTAAAAGTATGATTTTGGAGTTGTACTCTCTTGTGACAGAAGCAAAGTAAACACATATAAAGATAGACAGGTGATAATAATTAGACAGACGGATAATACATAGATTGATAGGAGGACTAATTTTTGTGCGTTGCTATATATAAAATTCTTTCTTTACTTCTAAAATGCTTTTAGAAAATGGTAAATTTTATAGAAAAGTAGGCATCTGGCAAGCTATTTTTGATTTACTAAGCTTGGAATAGCTGCAAAAACACTTCCCCTTACAGGCTTATGTAATCAATCATTTGTTGCTTTCCCTTACATGTCAGCATTAGTTTTATATTTCTAATCTTTCCCCCCATTTTTTAGCATTAAAGGAGGTCACAGAGCAATTCAGTTCAACTTGAAATTCAATAAAATTAAGAATATATTTAATGAACTGTAGTTCTCTGCTAGCACTTTTCTAAGTGCTGTGGCAAATCCAAAGTCTTTAACCATCAAAAGCTTCTAACTTTACTTGAAGTCTCCTCCCAGTAAAATAAGAAATAATGGAGTAACAAAATAGACCGTTCTAGAATTTGGGTTCGGAACTGGGAGGTGGCACTCAATATTAGTAGGAAGATCCAAAGAAGGCTTCATGATTGAGATGGACGTATGACTTAAGTTTTGATAATCTTTGAATAATTCTTCACCCCTTCCATGGAAAACAAAAGAAAAAAGTTTCAAAGTTGGAATGAACATGATTATGCAGGGGTCAGTGAAGAGGTAGTTTATGACTTAGAGACACCTTTGAGTCTCAGACTTTTATGTGTGCCAGCTGCTTAGTAAGAATGTAAGCCCTTTGGTGTAAGGACTAGGAAGGTAAGATTGATAATAGAAAGATTCTGAATTATGGAGTTAGAAAAACCTCATTTCTCAGTCTTGTCTTTGCAATAAACACCAGTATTATGTGGAAAATTTTACTAGCATTCTTTGAGATTGGGGTTGGGTTTCTTTATAACAATGGGAATAATGAATCCTTTCTTGAAGGGCTGCAGTAAAGACGTAATGAGAGTAATGCTCTCTACAGCAAGTAACAAGGAGTCAAAAATATGAACTTTCTTAGTATAAGTGCATACCCTACCCATGATAAGAGCTCAATATATGTGATGTGACTGATAGGAGAATAATTCTGTTGTAGTGGGACATCATTATACATTTTTTCAAGCATGTTATAGGTACTTAAACCATGAGAATGATACAATTACACAAGGAGAATATGTAGGGAAAGGTTGATTAAAGGGAGAACCACAGAAGGGATCACAATTACAGGATAGAAGGAACATACATCAACACAATGAAGGCCATTTACAATAAACCCACAGCCAACAAAGTGCTGAATAATGAAAGCCTTTCTGCTAAATTCAGGAAAAAAACAAGGTTGCCCATTCTCATTGTATGTACTTAACATAGCACTGGAAGTCCTAGTCACAACAATCAGACAAGAAGAAGAAATAAATTGTATCCAAATTGGAAAGGAAGAAGTAAAATTGTCACCATTTGCAGGTGACATGTTAGCTTATATAGGGGCCACTAAAGTCTCCACTCAAAAACTATTAGAACTAATAAAAAAATTCAGCAAGGTAGCAAGATACAAGATTAATGTGCAGAGATTTGCTGTGTTTCCATACACTAATAATGAAACATCAGAAAGAGAGAAAGTTTTTTTAAAAATCCCATTTAAAATCACATAAAAATATCTAGGAATAAATTTAACCAAGGAAGTGAAAGATCTACACTTGAAAACTGTAAAACACTGATGAAGGGAATTAAAGATGATTCAAAGAAATCGAAAAATATCCTGTGCTTTTTGGATTGGAAGAAATAATATTATTTAAATGACCACAGTACTCAAAGCAAACCACAAATTTAAAGAAATTCCTATCAAAATACCTGGGATATTTTTCACAGAACCAGAACAAATAATTGTAAAATTTATGAAACCACAAAAGAAACTAAATTGCCAAAGCAATCCTGAGAGAAAAGAACAAAGCTGGAGGTATCACGCCCAGACTTCAGACTATACTACAAAGATACAGTGATCAAAACAGCAAGGTACTGGCACAAAAACAGACACATAGATCAAGGGAACAGAATAGAGACTCCAGAAATAAACCCACAATCCTATGTCAATTGATCTACAACAAAGGAGGCAAGAATATACAATGGAGAAAAGATAGTTTTTCAACAGATGGTGCTGGGAAAACTGGACAGCCACAAGTAAAACAGTGAGATTAGAACATTCCCTAACACCATATTAAAAAAAAAAAAAACTCAAAATGTTTTAAAGACTTAAATGTAAGACATGAAACCATAAAATTCCTAGAAGAGAACATAAGTGGAGCACACTTTGACATAAACTGTAGTAATATTTTCTTGGATCAGTCTCCTAAGGCAAAAGAAATAAAAGCACAAATAAACAAATGTGACCTGGTTAAACTGAAAAGCTTTACATAACAAAGGAAACCATCAACAAAATGAGAACACAACCTATGGAATGGGAGAGAATATTTGCAAATGTTGTGAACAAAGGGTTAATATCCAAAATATAGAAACAGAGCATACAACTAATTATCAAAAAACAAACAAATGATTCAATTTAAAAATGGACAGAAGACTTGAATAGACATTTTTTCCCAAAGACAGAGATGGCTAACAGACAAATGAAAAGATGTTGAATATGGCTAAATATTAGAGAAATGCAAATCAAAACCACAGTGGGATCATTACCTCACACCTGTCAGTATGGTAATGGTTACCATCAAAATGTCTACCAATAATAAATGTTGGAGAGGATGTGTAGAAAAGGGAATGCTCATATGCAGTTGGAAGGAATGTAAATTGTGCAGCCACTACTGACAACTGTATGGAGGTTCATTTAAAAACTAAAAATGGAACTACCATATGATCTAGTGATTCCACTTGTGGTTATATATCCAGAAAAAAAACCCCACTAATTCAAAAAGATACATGCAATCTTTATAGCAGAACTATTTGCAATAACCAAGATATGGAAGCAACCCAAAGCCCCATCTATGGATGATTGGATTTAGGATATGTGCTATACATTTGATTACTCAGCCATAAAAAAAAAAAAAAATGAAATACTGCCGTTTTCAGCAATGTGGATGATTCTAAAGAATATAATACTCAATAAGTCAGAGAAAGACAAAAAATACTATATGATATCACTTAAATGTAAAATCAAAAAAATAATACAAATGAATATGTATGCAACACAGAAACAGATTCACAGACATAGAACACAAACTTGTGGTTACCAAAGGGGAGATGAAATGGGGAAGGGACAAATTAGAGGTATGGGATCAACAGATACAAACTTCTATACATAAAATAAATAAGCAACAGAGATACATTGTATAGTACATGGAATTATACCCATTATCTTGTATTAACCTATGATGGAATATAACCTGCAAAAATACTGAATCATTATGCTGTACATCCGAAATGAACATAATATTTTAAATCAACTATACTTCAACAAACAAATAATAAAAACAAATTTCAAAGTTTAAGTACCATATAAAGCTCTGAAACAAGGAAAATTTAAATATTTTGTTTAAGCTTCATATATGGTTTTACAAATTCAAAGGAATGATAACGCACAATTCAGAGCAGTGGGAAGGTAGTGGAATAGAATAGAGGAAACACAAGAGTCATCTCAGTGGCATTAATAATTTTCTAGTTGGGTGATGGTTTTACAGCTGTGTATTATTTTGCTCCATACCTTACATTTACTTTTGTTTATATCAAATACTACAGAGTATAATTATACTTAAAGACCTTTTTAATAACCACAGCTCCTATCCTTCTGTCCAGGTAATTATACTTCCACACATGTTCAGACCATTAGACCCTTGCATTTTCTGCAGTACCCTTTGCATAGAAAGCACACAGATTGCCACTGTGACTTGTGTTCCCTGATGTCACTTGTAACAATCAGCTTACTTGTTAACTTTGCTCAGTTAACACCGGCAGGTACACTTTCTACCATTCATTCTCTTCCAGGGGAAAAGGATTTTGAATGTGATTGTGTATCTTCTAGATGTCACATATTACCTGACATTTTCATTTAGTACCTTTAATCATTAAAGTTAATCTTGTGAAAACATTTTAATGTAATACTAATAACCCCTGGGCCTAGGGATTAAAAGTGTTGGTTTTGATGCCAGACATCTTGGGTTCAAATCTTGTCCTCAACACTTGGGAAAGTCAGCCTCATTACACTTCCATTTTCTCATTTATAAAGTGGAGGTAATAAAAAAAATTCATAGAGCTACCCTGTGGGAGTTTATACACTTAAACCACTTACAAGAGTGGTTGGCATCTGGTAAGCTTTTAATTCATGTCAGTTATTATTTTGTGCATGTTAGATATTTATTTTCTAAAATAAAGCTTTTAAAGAGGAAGTCCACCCCTAGCCCCAACCCTGAATCCTTTAAAAATTTTTGAAAAAAAGAGAATAGTTAAAAAATTATTACAAAAATGGATGAACCTAATACTTATGCTAAGTAAAAGAAACCAGTTGCAGCAGATTATATGTTATGATTCCGCTTGTATGAGAAGTCCTAAAGAGACAGATTTATAGACAGAAAGCAGAACAGTGCTTCCCTAAGGCTCTGGGTAAGTGGAGGAAGTTAAACGGGGGCAATGGGAATGTTCTAAACCTGGACTGTGGTGATGATTGCACAACTCCATAAATTTACCAAAATTATTGAATTATGCACTTATAAAAGTTTTTTTTAAGAAACAGTTTCACAGTTTTTACTTTAACAGAACTTTTATCAGGGTGGGTAAAATCTGATTAAACTCTCATATTTGAATGTAGTCACAAATCCAGTAATATATTGTTATATGTGGGAGGCAGAGACCAGATCATGCATTACTTGGGGAAAAGTTAATTTTGTTAAGCCTTGCTATTCAAAAATGCAGTATATCTTTCAAATTAAAAAAAAAAAGAATTGGAAAAAGAGGAGTATTTAAGTTTGAATGGGCACTGTATTATTTTTTTTTTCAATATATGTTTTCTTCTCTACTCAACTCAGTTTACAAAACCAACAACCTTGTCATCCAGGGAAGAATTATTACAGTATTGCTCCAAGAAAAAAAAAGTCTAGGCACAGTGCCCATCAAGTTATGTATTATCTAAGAGAATTTAAAAATACCTGTGAAACATAAAAGAGAATTCTATCCTCTGACTACTAAACACACACCATCCCAAATCAAACTCCTAAAATAAAGTAAGAGAACAAAGTAAAATAAACAACATATTTGTAAATTCTGTCATATAAATTACACAACAAAATTTCTAAGCATTCTTTTCCATTAAAGATTCAACTTCTCTTTCCGAAACTACTTTGACACTGGAATTCAGGCAAGATTTCTCTTGGTTTATTACAGTCTGCTTCCCAATTCACTAGCTTTTATTCAAATTTCTTCACTTTCTGACATGTGTTTTGCAGTAAGTTGATATTCACCTGGAAATACTTGTTTTCCTAGATTCTGACAATGTCTAGGCCAGCAGCTACAAGCTCACTGAGAATACAGCAAATGTGTGTGCACAGGACAAAATTCTTCCAATTAGGACTTCTGCTTAACTGGCAAGTTTGCTGTCAAGGGGCATGACCACTGCATTTTATTCAAATCTGAGTTCCATGGAAGTGTAGATATTTAAGAGCCTATTAGAGAATTTGCATAAGAGTTAACAGAGAAAATAGATGTGTTTGAGGGAAACAAATCTGACTTGATTTTAACATTATTCTTTTCTTAAACTACTTGAGCAGTGTAGCAAACTGGTTAAGTGTGTCAGCTCTGGAGTTAGAAATGGATAAGAATTCTAGTTATACATCTTGGCAAGTCATGGGATTGTAGATAAGATTCTGAACCCACCTGAGCCTCACTTTTTCATAAAATGGAGATAAAGTATATCCATCCTGGGCTGTTTAAAACTGAAATGAAATGATAAAAATCAATCACTCAGCATAGGGACCATCAGATAGTTAGTTCTCAGTGAATTGTGGCTACTACAATTATCCAGACAAGGACAAGAAAAATGTTCTTGATTTCTTAATTCAATGGCATACATTATAGACTCAAAAATATTATTAAATTAAATTTTTTTCTGTTTTAAATTTTACTTCAATCGATCTTAATGCCAGCTTATACTGAAATATTTATTTTTGAACTTTTATGCACGTATGTTGTACCTGGCTTCAGAATCCTTCCATTTGCTCTGCAAATATAATTCAGTTCTTTCTCTTCTTCCTTCCATACTGACTCCTCTTTGAGCCTTTGTGAATGTGATGCTGCTGATGGTGGTCAAGGTTTTTAGAAGCAGGAGCATCCACATTTCCTCATACAGTAGATTAATCATTAGGTTTTTTTTTTCATTAGTTGTGATGAAGGACCATCCGCTGCCACAGAACTGTCATGATCTGATTTTACTAGTCTAATGAAGCTCTCGGTGCCTACTACACTGACGCTCCTTTCTCCACTGGGAGTTTAGATAATTAGCTAACAATTACTCAGACTTGATGGCAATTACTAGTCATCCCCTGACACGGCTGTATCTCTCATCTAGCTGTTCAGACTTGGTGACCATCTCACCAAATGGAATTTCTAATGACTACTGTTTTGATATTCATGTGCTTAACAATCTCAGCTGTCCTTCATATCTGTCTCTGAACTCTGAGTGCAAATCCTCAACAATCACCCCACACCAGTTCACCATTGCACACACACTGTTACCAGCCTTTATATGGCAGAAGAAATACAGACATTGAAATGGCCTAAAATAAAGATCCTCATTTGCTTAACCATAAATGGAATGAAAAGCCACATTATTTGCTGATACAAAGCCCAGGTAAGCCAGACAGCAAAACCAAACCCCACAAGTTAATACAAAACTTGGCAGAATTTCCCAGAAAGGTTGCCTGCTGTGTCTTGTGAACCTAGGACCATTAGCATTATCAAAATTGCTGCGACTTCCAAAGAAATCAGGAGGACAGGAGCCATCTTCTGTGTCTACCAATGAGCATAGCCCAATTGCTGCCTCATTCTAATGTAAAGAATAGATAATCATCCAAGAATTTTTTCCATAGATGTTTACTGGTCCTGTCTCACCTAAAACTATAGAAAGATCTAAATGAGTATTAAAAACTATCTTAATAAAGAGAAAAGAGCTAACAAGTAAATCCCAAGGTAGAGGGTTGGGGGTGCTGAATAGAAGGTTTGTGTGAGGAACTATTACTATTGAGCTCCCCATTTCTGTCAACCAGAGAGTTTCTCAAGAATTTAAGAATGTTTTTCTTCTCTATAAAACTCAATGTCAGAGAAGGGTAAAGGAAAAAGATGAGTGGAAAATTCATACATTGTATTTAGATCCCCAAAGTACAGGGTATATTGGCAATGGTTACACGTTTGATATAAAACTACAATGATAGATAGAGAGTGGGTAGGTAAGTAGGTAGAGAGAGATAGATAATTATTGCTGGAAAAATTGGAATTTTTTTCTTTGTTGTGATTTTTAAGTGAATTATCTTAAAGAATTTCTAAAACAAGTTTGCATGTTGGTGCATTTTCCATTATTTTACCAAGTGATAAATGACGCTTTTCCTAAACAAGCTTGAAAACCATTTTAACTTCATCAATAGTGACTTAGAATCTTCAGACCTTCCTGCAGCATTCCTAAAACTGTCACCAGATAACATATAAATAATCTATGCAAAATTTGATCCTTTCAAATGTACCTGGAATACCATGTGATACTCTAATATTGTTCTCAATTTATTATATGTGATAATTGGTCTTTTGGGATCTGAGAGTTATTCTTAAGGAAATTGTAATCATTTATATTATTTCTCAACCTTATCATATAAAGTCCAACTATAGATTATATATAGAAGCAATAAACCTTATTTTTTGGCCCAATATTAGTTAAGACTTTTTCCCAAAGAAAATTCTTCCTTTTGAGTGATTAATATTGTAGAACTTCTAGGGTTCACCCTATTCATTATTTTCTACAATTCCATGCTTTCCTTTCTGCTTTATAAAATCACTCAGATTGTATTCAACTATCCACACTTTTATTCTACAAGAGTAAGAAAAATATATCCCATTTAAAACATCAGACAGTGGATTGTGATAAGACCAAGACAATCATGGTGATCCTACTGCCTTCTGCAGCAATTAACTGGTTTGAGTATGTGATTCTGATCAAAGAGACATAAGGACAAATCTGATGAGACTGGTTAAAAGAGGTCGTCTCTTTTAATAAGGAGCTAAAGTAAGAGACAACACTTCATTGTACTTTGGCTATTGTCCTGTTGAGATGTGATACCTACAACCGCTGGGAGTAGTTAAGGGTAAAGCCATCTAATAGAGGAGGGTAATTATCTGACATTTTGGACCCGGGGCTTATATATTTCCTTAGATGAGGTAACGAATTTCTTCATTATTCAAACCAGTTTCAGATGAGCTTTATTATAATTTAAAAATCCAAATTGTTGACCTTTATAATTCAGTAGAAAGGCTATTCAAACTGCAAACACTCAAGAGATCACATTTAGGCTAGCTGCAGCAGAAAACAAATTGGATGATGGAAGTGAACATTAGCTACAATAAGGAACTAAGAAACACACTTGGCAAATTCAGTGAAGCTACCATTTGTAAGTGTTTGTGTCACTTCTGTTTCAAGTTAAAATTTAAGAGCTACAGGAATACCTATATTGTGGTATGGTGGTGATAATTTATTTATATCCATTAATTAAGGTTGATTTTAGTTCAACTCTCATTCAATAAAATATATCAAAAATTAAATAAGATTGGATTAAACATTCAGATAGAATTTAGACTGTAAGTTCCTGAATGCTATGAACTTACAGTCTAACAAAATGCCATCAGATTAAAATTACTCAAAGATGTGCCAATAACTATAAATGCTACAGGAGTACAAGGTTGTAAATGAGAGATGCAGAAGTCTGTGAAAGTGCCATGTAAGGGGTAGATGTTAGACCCTGGAAAGTGAAATACTCACTATAATTTGTAATACATGACATGAAGGTGTAAAAAGCAGAACACTGTGAAAGAAAGTATCTCATGATACAGAAGTGCTTCTTGTCAGTTTCTACAAATAAAATCAATATTCTCCCAGTCATACAGTCTGGGAGTCACTTCTATCTTTTCTTGCTTTATTATAGAAAATTTACTGAATTATTTCAGTTCTCACTCTATGATGCCTTTCATTCTTCTTTGTTTCCACTATAGCAATTTTTCCCATTACAGAAAGCTTCCTAACTAGCTTCCTAACAAATTGATGTTTCCACTGTGTATGACTTCTTCTGAAGACTCTCAAAACAATATTTCCAAAATATTCATTTTAGCTTATTTATTTCTACTCAAAACCTCCTATGAATCCCTACTGCCTACAGGTAAGGATATAGAGACAAAATATATTGTCCTTTATATTAAATTCTTTATAGCCTGGTAGGAAATCACAGAAAAAGGAAACACAAAGGTAAGTTCAATAAATTATTAAAGAGTTTCTGATAGAAGCTTGCACCTCATAGAAAGTATCTTTGTGATTGATAAAATTAAAGTCTTTATCCAGGAGGGAGTGCCAAGATGGCAGAGTAGAAGGACACTCTTAGCTCACTGTCTCCCACAAATAAACCAAGAGAGACATCCTTGGACCCACCCATTCATTCAGAACATCTGCTGAACTTTGACAGAACACCTTCTTCAAAAGACAAAATTCCTCACAAATTCTGGTAGAAGAATGCAATTTTTTTAATTCAATTTTAAAAGGGATTGATTCTTTACTTTTTTTCTGTTATTTTATTGTTCGTGTAAAGAAATGAAACTGATTTCTATATGTTAATCTTGTATCCTGCTACCTTGCTGAAATCTTTTATCAGCTTGAGTAGTTTTTGTGTGGAGCATTTAGAGTTTTCTATATATAGTATCATGCCATCCACATATAATGACAATTTTACCTCTTTTCTTTTAATTTGAATCCCTTTTATTTCTTTTTCTTGTCTAATTGCTATGGCTAAGACTTCCAATACTATATTGAATAGAAGTAGTGAGAGTGGGCATCCTTGTCTTGTTTCAGATTTAGCAGGAAATTTTTCACAGAACTAGAACAAACAATCCTAAAATTTATATGAAATCACTAAAAAAATACCCAGAATTGCAAAAGCAATACTGAAGGAAAATAAATAAATAAATAAAGCTGGAGAAATAACCCTCCCAGACTTCAGACAGTACTACACAGCTACAGTAATCAAAACAGCATGGTATTGGCAAGAAAACAGACCATCAATGGAACAAAATAGAAAGCCCAGAAATAAACCCACAAACCTTTGGTCCATTAATCTTTGACAAAGAAGGCAAGAACATACTATGGAGTAAAGATAGTCTCTTCAGCAAATTGTGTTGGGATAACTGGACAGCTGCATGTGAATAAATAAAGTTAGAACACTCCCTCACAC
Source organism: Camelus ferus (assembly GCF_009834535.1). Lineage (NCBI taxonomy): Eukaryota > Metazoa > Chordata > Mammalia > Artiodactyla > Camelidae > Camelus > Camelus ferus. The sequence continues at coordinate 1,110,796 of NC_045705.1, forward strand.
CATACACAAAAATAAACTCAAAATGGATCAAAGGCTTAAACATAAGACAAGATAAAATAAACTTCCTAGAAGAAAACATAGGTAAAGCATTCTCTGACATAAATCTTAGCAATGTTCTCCAGTCTACCCAGGCAACAGAAATAAAAGTGAAAATTAACAAATGGGACCAAATTAAACTTATAAGCTTTTGCTCAGTAAAGGAAAGCATAGGCAAAACAAAACAACAACCTATAAAATGGGAGAAAATATTTGCAAATTATGTGACTGAGGAAAGTTTAATTTCCAGAATATATAAGCAGCTCATACAATTTAATAACAAACAAAAAAGAAAAACCCCAAAATGGACAGTGACCTAAACAAGCAATTCTTCAATGAAGACATACAAATGGCCAATAAGCACATGAAAAATTGTTCAATATTGTAATTATTAGAGAAATGCAGATCAAAACTATAATGAGGTATCATCATGAACAATAAATGCTGGAGAGGGTGTGGAGAAAAAGGAAGCCTCCTATACTGCTGGTAGGAAGTAGTTTGGTGCATCTATTATGGAAAACAGTATGACGTTTCCTCAAAAACCTAAAAATAGACTTACCATATGATCCAGAAATCCCACTCCTGGGCACATATCCAGAGGGAACCTTAATTCAAAAAGATACATGCACCCCAATGTTCATAGCAGCACTATGGACTATAGCCAAGACATGGAAACAAACTAAATGTCCATCAGCAGATGACTGGATAAATAAGCTGTGGTATACTTATACAATAGAATACTACTCAGCCATAAAAAAAAGAATAAAATAATGCCATTTGCGGCAACATGGATGGACCTAGACATCGTCATACTAAGTGAAGTAAGCCAGGAAGAGAAAGAAAAATACCATGTGATATCACTCGTATGTGGAATCTAAAGAAAAGGAGAAAAGAGGACACTAATGAACTCATCTACAAAACAGAAACAGACTCACAGACACAGTAAACAATCATGGTTACCTTGGGAAGGAGGATGGGAAGGGATACATTTGGAAGTTTGAGATTTGCAAATGTTTGCCACTATATATAAAAATAGATTAAAAAAAAAAATTTTTCCTGTATAAGACAGGGAACTATATTCAATATCTTGTAATATCCTTTGATGAAAAAAGAATATGAAAATGAATATATGTATGTATATGCATGACTGAGACATTTTGCTGTACACCAGAAATTGACACATTGTAATTGACTATACATTAATAAAAACAATTAAAAATAAAGTCTTTATGCAGACAAAACTATGCATTAACCCTCTCTCTCCAAAGCACTTTGCACTTCTTCATCACCATACCTTCCCATAAAACATTTCTCTCCTCTGGAAAATTCACTTTATCCAACTTATTAATTAATCCTTAAATATTATTCAAGGCTTATTTAAAGCTTATCTTTCTCCACATTTTATGGCCTCTTACTCTTAAAATTGATTCAACAATCCTCTTTCTAGCTGTTCCTTATGCTAGAGAGCATTGCACTTTAGAGAACAGCTTGTTGTATTTATAAACAGTTTGAATTATCATCATGAACTTGCTTAAATGGAACCAAAGTTCACTTTTCTCTGTTCATTTTAGTAGAATGTTATAATGCCGCAATAAATAAAATAAATTATCTTGTATATAGCAGTCAGACATCTGAAAATATTATGACATCCTCATATTTTCTCTTTCCTAGGCAAACTATCAATAACAGATTTTTTTCTCAAATGATGTTCTTTCTAGAATCTTCACAGTTTTATTGTTCTTACTGTAGGAATTAATTATGGAATGGTTAACATTTCTCCTAAAATAAAAACATAATGTCCAAGACATCTGTTTTTGACTTTGTTTGTTGAGCTTATCCCACTACAACTGTTTCGAACATGACAAGTAGGAAAACTCAATAAAGTAATTTATATGCCACTTACTTCAAGATTTTAGTTTCCCAAGAAAGCATTTATTAACTTTCATCACCCACTCATTATTTTTCAAAAGTCTTTGCAAAATGGAAATAAAAGAAAATTTTCTTATTCCCTTAAAAGGAACCTACAGCAAAATACCTACAGCAATTGTTATACTTTCAATGATGAAATATTGAAAGTTTTCAATCACACATCAAAAAATGGTCAAGATCCAATAACATTATTTGCACTTATTTTTGTACTGGAAATCCTAGCCAGTGAAGTAAGTGGAAAGAAATGCAAAGAGATGTAAGTATAAGAAAAAGAAGAAATAAAATCATCAATATTCACAATTTTATTATAAACACAGAAAATCCAAAATAATACAATTAAATAAGTACACTTAGAAAGTTTATTGCAAACAAGGACAATTTTAATTGTTAATTATAATTTTTCTATAGCAGCTACTTATAACATTTTTAAATATATTTTAAAATATTAACAACTATAATACTGAAGACATCAAATATCTAAGAAGTATAATAGAAGAAAACCCAACAAACAGTAAATCATAACATATTAAAAAAAATCCATGAACTGCCTCTAGTCTATCATGTTTATTGATTGGAATAAGCAAATTTATAAAAATATTCTCTTAAATGTATCTCAATTCAGTGCAGTCAAGATCAGAATCTTAAGCAACTTGTGTAAATGGTAGATGCAAAAATTGACAAGACAATTTAAAAATTTATTTGAAAGAAAGGAGTGGCCAACATGGCAGAGTAGGAAGGCCCTGAGCACCTCTGCTCCTACAGGCACATCAACATTCACAGAGCAGCTATCAAGAAGAACGTCCTGAAGCCTAGCAGAAAGATCTTCCAAACTAAAAATGTAAAGAAGGAACCACAGTGAGACAGGTAGGAGCGGTCGAGACATGATATAGCCAAGACCTATAGACCCAGGTTAGTGACTCACAAGTGGGAGGATAATTACAGTAACAGAGGTTCATCACAAGGAGCAAAGGGCTCAAGCCCCACATTGGGTTCCCGAGTCTGGGGCTCCTGCAGCAAAAGGACAAAGCCCCAGAATGTTTAGCTTTGTAGATCAATTGTGCTTATTTTCAGGAGAGTGAGAGGGCTGTAGAAAATAGAGACTTCAATCTTAAGAAGTGTATGCAGAATCTCACAGCCCAAGAACAAAGGCAGAAGCACTAATTTTAAAGGACCCTGGGTCAGACCCACTTGCTGATCTCGGAGATGCCCCTAGAGAGGCAGAAGGCCACCAGGACTCACTCTGAGGATATAGATGCTGGCAGCAGCCTTTTGGAGGAGTTTATTCTACCATGAGCACACTGATGCTAGCAAGCAGCATTTTGGAATCCTCTCTCAGCTGTTAAGCTTCAGGACCTGTTCCACCCACTAAACAGGCACCACCAGTTCTGCGACACTGTGGGCCAGGCAGCTAACTGGGCAGGGACATAGTCTGAGCTCTCAGCAGGCAGGCTGCAGTAGGACCCCCGAGGCCCCAGGCTGTCCCAGGAACATGCCCCACCCACTAAATCTGGGATTCCCAGAGCCCATAGCCAGAGACCTTAGGATCCAGCTCTACCCACCTAGGGACCAGTGCTAGCACCAGAAAACACTGGGCCCCAGATCAGCCCACCAATGTGCTGACACCAACTCCAGGGAACACCAGATCCCATAGTCACAGACCCTAGGACTCTGCTTCACTTACCAGTGAGTGGGCACAGCCCAAGGAACCCCTGGGTCCTAGCCCTCACCAACAGTGGGCCAACACCAACTCTCAAATCCCCGGGCCCTTACAAATAAAGGCCTGGTGTCTGGATCCACCCACCACACACCAGCTCTAAGGTTCCCAGGGCCCACAGATAAAGACCCCAGGACTTGTCTCTACAAGATCAGTGGTAAGGCACCAGCCCTACGATGACCTGGGCCCTGTTTCCACCTGTGATAAGGGCAATACCAGCTCTGGGACCATCGAGCCCCTCAACCAGCTGCCCCAGGAGCAGGCCTAAACCACATGTGTGCAGAAACCAGCTCTGGGAGACAGCAGACTCCACAGACAGCCCTGACAGGAACCAGCCCAGCCCACTTTCAGGCCATCACCAACCCCGCCTCAGGATGCAACGGGCCGTAGTTTTGCCCACAGTCAGGAGAACACTGACTCTGAGACCCCCAGCACCACAGCCAGCCTCCCCAGGACTCAGCTCAGCTAGCCTGCGGGCCAACATGACAGCCCCATGACACCATGGGGCTCCACAGCCAACCACCTCACGTGCCGTCCTGCCCACCAGCAGGACTGCACCACCCGGGCTGCAGCCAGCCTTGTCAGGACCTGGCCTTGCCCACCAGCCGCCAGCAAGCTCTGCACTAGAAAGGGCCTGGCAACCTGTTCTTTCTTATGAAAGAAAAAATTCTCACTTGTAAAGGTAAATACACAGTAAAGGTAGTAGATCAACTATTTATAAAGCTAGAAGGAAGGTTATAAAGGAGTAACATCATCTCTATCCACAGTCAGTAGTTCAGAGATATATAAAACAAGATGATGTAAAATATGACGTCAAAAACATTAAACATGTAGAGGGTAATATGCAAGATTGTTACAATGCATTCGAACTTAAGAGATCAGCAACTTAAAATAACCATATATGTCTACACACATAGCTATATATAAACCTCATTGTAACCACAAACCAAAAATCTATAATAGATACACACACAAAACAGAGAAAAGAATCCAAACCTAACACTAGGCATTGTCATCAAATCACAAGGGAAATGAGCAAAAGGAGAAGGAACAGAAGAGAACTACAAAAACAACCAGAAAACTGCTAACAAAATGGCAGTAAGTACATCCCTACTGATAGTTACTTCAAGTACAAATGGAAAATGTTTAAATCAGAAGACACAGATTGGCTGATTGGATGCAAAAACAAGACCAATATATATGCTGCCTACAAGAGACTCACTTCAGGTCTAAAGACACAAACATTCTGAAAGTAAAGAGATGTAAAAAGGTATTCCACTGTGAAAAATGAACAGAAAGCCAGGGTAGCAATACTTATATCAGACAAAATAGACTCTAAAACCAAGACTGTAACAAGATCAAAGAAAAACATTACATAATGAGAAAGGGATCAATCCAAAAAGAAGATGTAACAATTGTAAATATATATGCATGGAACATAGGAACACTTAGATAAAAAAAGGAAATATTAAAAGGCATAAAGGGACAAATGGACAGTAGCATAGTAATAGTAAGGGGCTTTGACACAACACTTGCATCAGTGGATGGGCCACTCAGAGGGAGAATCGATGAGAAAACACTGACCTTAAATAACTCATTAAACCAAATGGACTTACTAGATATTTACAGAACACTTTATCCAAAAGCTATGCAATACACATTTTTTCAAGTGCACATGGAACATTCTCCAGGATCGATCACAGTGCTACGGCCGAAAAAACAAGTCTTTGTAAATTTAAGAAGATTGAAATCATATATTTCCAAACACAATGCTATGAGAACAGAAATCAACAAAGAAAAATCTATACCAAAAAAAAAAATTGTGTTTTAAACAACATGCTACCAAGTAACCAATGGATCACTGAAAACATCGAAGTAGAAATCAAAAAAATCTGAAGATAATTGGAAAAAAAAAAAAAAAAACCCAAGATCCAAAATCTATAGGGTGTAGTAAAGGCAGTTCTAATTGGGAAGTTTGTAACAATAAAGGCTCATCTTAGGAAATAAAGAAACAAAAAATCTGAAATAAATAATCTAACCTTATGCCTAACTGAAGTACAAAAAGAACAGCAAAACTGAAAGTTAGCAAAAAGGAAAAAAATAAAGATCAGAACATAAATAAATAAAATATAGACTAAATAAGACAATACAACTAAGAATTGGCTCTTTGAAAAGATAAACAAAATTGATAAGCCTTTACTTGACTCACCAAGAGAAAAAAAAAATGAGAGGGCCCAAATAAAAATCAGAAATGAAAGAGGAGTCATTACAACCCACTCCACAGAAATACAGAGAATTATTATAGATTAATATGGATAATTATACACCAATAAAATAGAAAACCTAGAAGAAATGGTCAAATTCCTAGAAATGTACAATCTCCCAATACTGAACCAGGACTAAATTGAAAATATGAACAGCCAACTTGACAGTAATGAAACCGAATCAGTAATTTAAAAACCGGCAGCAAGCAAAAGTGCAAGACAAACCAGCTCCACAGGTGAGTTCCACCAATCATTTCACGAAGAGTTAAAGCCTACTATTCTCAAAATATTCCAAAAAGTTTCAGAGGAAGGAGTGCTTCCAAACTCGTTCTATAAGGCTGGCATCACCCTGACACCGAAACCAAAGGCACTCCTTCCTCTGACCCCTAACCATCAGAAAAATGCAAATCAAATCCACAAAGAGATACCACTCCACACCTGCCAAAATGACCATTACCGAAATGACATCATATAACAAATGTTAGCAATGATATGGAGAAAAGGGACAGTTGTGTACTGTTGGTAGGAATGAATACTGGTGCAACCACTATGGAAAAGAGTATTGAGATTCCTCAAAAAATGAAAAATAGAGCTACCAATGATCCAGCAATTTCACTCCTAGGTATTTATCCAAAGAAAATGAAAACACTAATTCAAAAAGATATATGTACTCTTATGTTCATAGCAGCGTTGTTTACAATAGACTAGACATGGAAACAACCTAAGTACCCATCAATAGATGAATGGCTATGGAAGATACTGTATATGTACACAATGGTCTGTATACAGTAAGTCAGAAAAAAAAGAATGATACTTGCCATATGTGACAACATGGTTGGACCTAGAGGGTATTATGCTAAGTGAAATAAGTCAGACAGAAAAAGGGAAATATTGTATGATTTCACTTACATGTGGAATATAGGAAACAAAACAAATGATCAAATATAACAAAAAAGAAACAAGAGTTGATATAGAGAACAAACAGGTGGTTGCCAGAGCAGAGGGGTTGCAAGGAGGAAAGAAATCTGTAAGGAGATGAAAAGACACAAACTTCTAGTCACAAAATACATGAGTCGCAGGTATGGAACGTACAGTGTGTGGAGTGTAATCAATCATCATGTAATGTCTTTGTATGACAACACATCATAACTAGACTTTTCACGGTGACCATTTTGAAATGTATAGAAATACCAAACCACTATGCTGTGTGCCAGGAACAAACGTAGTGTTGTAAGTCAATTCTACTTCAAAAACAAACAAACAAACTCATAGAAAAAGAGATTAGATTCTGTGGTGACCAAATGCTGAGGGTGAGGAAAGGGCAAATTGTAGAAGGTGGTCAAAATGCACAAACGTCTAGTTAGAAGATAAACAAGTACTAGGGAAGTGATACACAGCATGATAAGTGTAATTAACACTGCTTTACCTTATTTCTGCAAATTGTTAAGAGAATAAATCTTAATAGTTCTCCCACTATTTGAAAAATAGTTTTCTCTATTTTTCAAATTTTATATATGATGGATATTCACTAAACTTTATGGTGGTGATCATTTCATGATGTATTTCAGTCAAATCATTATACTACACACCTTAAACATATGCAGTGCTAGTATGTCAATTTTATCTAAGTAAAACTGAAAGAAAAAATAAAAATTTTATTTGGAAAATATAAGGTTCAAGAATAGTCAAAAATTCTTTAAGAAGAAAAAATGGAGGGTAATATTCAATAGCAACAGTCATTATAAAACCACAGTAATTAATATAGCATGGTATTACTGCAAGGCTAGACACAAAGGGTAGACTCCAGAAACTCTAATAGGGACATAAACATATAGACTCTACACATATGACAAAGGTATCACTCTTGAGCAGTGGTTAGAGGTCATTCTGTTCAATAAATTGTGCTGGGTTAATTTGCTATCCATGTTAAAAAATATTTTCCAATCTTTAACACTGCAGAGAACAGTCAATATTGTAGATCAAAATGATAATGGCAAGTCAAACTTTTAGAAGATAAAATAAAATATATAAATATTTACTTAGTTTTTCAAAGTAGGTACATATTTCTTAAGCACTAACCATAAAGAAAAAGTTTGATAAATTGGACATTAACGCTAAGAATTTGCAAGGCAAAGCAAAGGAATAATGAGAACCACAGCTTGGGAAAAGATATTTGCCATATATAATTAGGAACCCTTATCCAGGATATAAATTTTAAAACTCATCCAAGTTAATTAAAAAAACAACAACAAAAACATTTGCGGACCCAGGTTCTTCCCACCATGTTGTTTTGTCACTCCTTGGGGTCTTACTTTTGTCTGCAAGGTCAAACAAGGTCACATACATGGCCATGCTCCAGCTGACTGGAAGACAAGAGTGCATGGCGGTCGACACATTCAAAGCCCTAAGGATCATAATTTCATGTCATTCCCGTTCAAAGTCCACGGTCAAAAAATGCAGTTGTATCACCACACCCAGCTCTAAAGGAGAATGGTAAATGTAGTCCATTATTTTCTTACTCTGGAAGATGGAGAGAGTAAGTGTGGCTGGATCAAAGCTGCCTGCATTATCCTTGATACCCGCAATATGAGGTTGTTGCCCTTGAGTGGCTGCAATGGGTAGCATCAATCAATACCGTAAGAAAATGTCTCTCTAAATGAGTGTTTCCCAAATCACTAATATTAAGGAATACTTCATATAAATGAAAGGAATGCAGCAGACATGCAGCCCAAGGTCAAATGCAATCTGAATCCATCTGTACACAGTAAGATACTGAAAATCAGAAAAACTTCTGCTATACAGAAAAATCTTAGCAGGTATTAATGACAACTTAAACAGTTTCCTCAATTTTTTTAAACATGAAACATTTCTGCAAAACTTACTAATAAGCTCCAGAATTAGGACTTTATAGAATACATTTTGGGAAATATTGCTCTGGTTACTGCTTTAAGTATACTTTATTACTGCTTTTTTTTAAATACAGATTTTCCTTTATTTTTTAAAATACATTAACAATAGAATATTGTGTAAATTTAAGGTGTACAATATGATCACTTGATAAATTTTTATAATATAATATGATTGCCACTGTATACTTAAAATACAAAAATTTATGGATATTTGATGCATACATTTTGATGAGTTTGGATATATGCATACTCCCCTAATACCACCCAGGTTAATTTGGTGACTGGGGGACTGTGATGTCTGCTGGTTTCATCTGCCTGTGTCCCTTCTTCATTTTTCTCTCTTCCCTGTTCATTATGCCCCCATGAGAAAAAACCTAAACACAGACGATTATAGCAACAAAAAGCTTTACTTTCCCCTCCAGCCTATCTGCTCTGGAAAGAAAAGTTGCTTTTTAAAGGGCACAGGATCTCTACAGAAATTTAAAACTTGATATAAAACCTATTTCTAATAAGTGTTTTAATTGTAAGAATGTATCTAAAATAGAATAAAATCAAAGACATTTAAAATAATAATTATTAATTTAAAACCTTTTTGAGAATGTAAAAAATTATAAATTGGGACTTTTGGTATAATTATCTTCTTATGATAAATACTTTAATAGATAAAACAAAAAATTTGAAAGTTACTTAAGGCTTATTACTGTTATGACATTTCGTATCGAAATAAGATACAATCTAAGGCTACTGTTTTCCTCTGCCCTGAAATGACGCAGTGATCTATTTTTTTCCCCCTTAGGAAACTTCATCTTAAATCCATAGCTAAGGTAATTAATTGATGTTAAACAGTATCTAATCTAAGTTGCATCAGTGATTAAAATTAAACTTTTTTTCATTCAATATGACTAAAGAAATAGCATACATAGAAACCAGAGCAGCACTGGGAAGGGCTGCGGATTGGAACTGAGACAGAGTATTTCCCATTTCTAATTTTCTGAAGTTAAATTAGGAACTCAAATATGTACAGTAACCTCTCAAAAATCTCAATAACATTGTGCCAACTGTGTATGTGGGAGAAATTTGATGTAATGTTTCCTTGCTTGTAATGCTAAAATTAACTGAATTGTGGCACTGGAAATCATGGACTTTGTAGTAAAGAGATAAAACTGCCAAGGCAGTTCCTGTAGAAGAGATTAAAGGCAAGCCCATCTCTAAAGACACAACACAGTGGCCTGGGAATAAGCTACCAAAAGAGAACCCGCCCATGAATAGCAGTTGCTTTATTTCCAGCAGCAACTTTTTTTTTTTTTAATCAGTGACACACTTTTCTGAGCAGAACCACCTTTGAATATAAATTTATATAACTCGTGACATAACATGAAATGTTTTACCGCAAAGATGAACTTTTATGATAAGTCCCATCTGAATTCCTATTTTAAATTGTCCAGTGTGAATGTTTAAAAACATACACCTTCTCTTTCCTAAATATAAGAATTATTCATGATTTATTAAACTCCATTAAGACTGAAAAAGCTGAGCTTATGAAAACCAGACCATAAAGCTATCTTTTATCTTTTACTAAGTAAGTACTTGATCTTAAATAAACTGATGCAATGGGCAGATTTAGAACCTTCTGGGAAACAGGTTGATTTTAGTCAGCTGTGTTAGGAATCTCTGGATACCCGGGTTTGATTTTCCCAGAGAAGCGGTAGAAGAAGACCAAATCATTTCCTTTCATATTTTATAGCTTTTGGGTCCCCAAAACTTGAGGAACAACTTGGGTGATCAGCACAAATTTTTCACAAAACATTCATCTGCCATTTGATGAAACAAAATTTGTATTTTAAGGCAGGACAAGAAAAATTAAAAATATAACTATTTATTTGGGCCTCGTCCTCTCTCCCTAATGTGCGGTGTGCACTTGCATTACACATTAACCAGGGCTTCTTAAGGATGCTGGTGCCTACCTGACCCAAAAGATCATTTTTTCTTCTGATGTTAGCGATGTAACTTCCTAAAAGAACAGTGTGATTTCCCAGCTCTGCAGGGGGTGATGGTGACTTGCTCCTCGCTTTGTATGTACTTATATGGACTATGTTTCCTTGGTGAACTTCAGGCAAAGTATCAGAACATCATCTGATGTACAATCATTTGTCTCAAAATGTACATGACTGCACGTTTGGCTTCTAACAGGCAAAGCAATTCTCAGAGCTTTGTGAGAATCTGTTTCTCAGGTTAAATTCCTCAGTTTGGCTTGAATAAAATTCCTTTTTCACTTCTTAACTTGATTATTAATTGTATTTTCTTAGACATATTACAATTTAGAGAGTTGGAGAACGCAACGTGGTTGGTCAAAGGACTCAGTAGAGAAAATACATCAGGGTTCACATCTATCTCCTTTTTTTCCACACTGCCCTTTTGTGTGTAGCTTCCCTTCACTGGAACTTTAGGGAAATGCTATGAGGTGGAACTAATATGAAAAGGAAAACATATTTACTAAAATAAACTAGCTCTACTAGGGCAGAAATGTCCTAAAATTGGGTTTTAGATACATCTATGTGTGTTTTTAAATTATGTATTGATCAATTTTTTAAGTGTTATTTACTTTTTAAGTGATGTTTACAAAACTGCTAACCAAATAAATGATTTCCTATGAGGCAAATTTGCCAACAAATTAGGTAAGCTAATTATTGTGTTTAAATATTATGACTAATGCTGCACCAGAGGGTTTTTTTTTTTCTGAACCTAAAAAGATTGCTGTAAGAAAGTTTGTCGTTATTTAATAAAACTCCGAATACATTAAAAGAACAGATTTTTTACTTATTTGGCTTTTTAACAAAAAAGTTATAAAGCATTCATTTAAACAGTTAATATCTAAAATGAAATAGTGACTATTCATTTAATAATCTTATGGCACATTATTTCTGGAATGCTCAGGACACAAAATGGAACACCAAGACAGAAATTACAGATGTATAAAATATAAAAATGTGTATGCATCTATTAAAAATTCTTGACCTACAGAAAGTACATAACTCAGGAGGAAAGCTGAGTCATTGATGTCTTGCATAATCAGTCTTTGGGCTACAACACCATACATAATATTGCAGGAGCAAAGTGCATAATTTCTATATCAATCACTTACATACTGTAAAGAATATACACTTACCTTCTCTGCAGCTGTTTATTTCAAGTAATCCCTCTACTCTTTGAAGTAACACTCCCAGAGACACACATGAGAATATTTCCCACAACATGGAAGCATTATTTTTTTTAATAGACTATTCTTTTACAGCAGTTTCAGGTTCACAACAGAACTGAGCAGAAAATACAGAGTTCGCACATAGCCCTCCCCACCCACACATATATACTCCCCTACCCTCAGCATCCCTCATCAGTGTGGTGTATTTGGTACAATCAGTGAACCAACAGGGGCACATTATTATCAACCAACCAAAGTCCATAGTTTACATTAGGGCTCTCTCTTGATGTACATTCTATGGGTTTTGACAAATGCATAATGACATGTAGCCACCACTATAGTATCATGCAGAATAATTTCATTGCCCTAAAAACCCCTTGTGCTCCGTCTATTCATTCCTTCCTCCTCCTCCTCAGACCCCTGGAAACCACGATCTTTTTATTGTTTCTGTAGCTCTGCCTTTTCCAGAAGGTCATTTGGTTGGAATCATACAGTTTGTAGCCTTTTCAGACTGGCTTCTTTCATTTAGTAATACATCTTTTAAGTTTCTTCTATGTCTCTCATGGCTTAATAGATCATTTTTTTTTTACTGTGCATATATTTTTAATTTACATATGTTAATCCCAGGTGTATGTATCTTTTTGAGTTAATTCTTATTTTGTGGTTGGCTTTATTCCTTTGATAACAATGTAAGTTTAAAATCTAAAGCTCTAAACATTCTTAGAAACAAGGAACAGTACATATATGTACATATATGGAAGCATTATTTGATCCTGATCTTTAAACAAATAAGCAACTATGAAAAATGTGAGAAAGCAAAGACTTGAAACTAGAGGCTTGCCTTTGAGCTACATGATCCTGGACAAGAATATAGATCTCCTGGGCTAAAATCCCCTCACCTATAGAAATGGAATAATAATAATATTTGTGTGAAATAAGGATCCAGTCCTCTACCATTAACAATGCCCACTGGGTATGTAGTGCCCCCAGTTTTTAGTTACTCATAATATTATCAGTATTCAAACAGAATTCAGAGTGACAGAAACCTCTCCATTATTTTCTTTCATGCTTAAAGTCACACACTACTCACTCGAGTGCTTTATAAATTTTCAGTGCACTTAATGATAAATGTTTAGAAACCTCTTTTTAGGTTTATTACTTAATAGTGAAAAATCAAAAAGCCATACACCATTGGAAAAACACTCATTTTTTCTGCTACAATAAAAATGACTGAAGGAATATGCTGAGAACATAATGCCTTCTTTTCTCTGCCAAAAATGTAGGAAATTTCATCGTAAAGCATTACTAAAGGTGTGAAAAACAAGCATTAGGAGAAAACTGCAGTGTGAAGTTTTGCTATATAATTGGATTAACTTACAGGCTTTGCAACATCTCTTTGCTTATTTTATTTACTCAACTACAGCAATAAAAATGATAAATTTTATATAATATGTTGTGCAACACAATTGGAATTAAAAATTAAGTAATAATGAGATATGTAGAAAAGTTTAAAATATTTAAAAATTAAATAACACACTTCTAAATAATCCACAAGTAAAAGAAGAAATCACGAGGAAAACTGCAAATCCAATGACAATGAAAATTCATAATTTGTGAGGTGTATCTAAAACAATGCTCAGAAGAAAGTGTATGGCTTTAAATGATTACATTAGAAAACAAGGATGATTGAAAAGTTCTCAAGTTTCACCTTGAGAATTTAGAGTAAAATAGACCATCAGAAATGAAAAAGAGAGAAAAAAAAGATATGAAATTCAGGACTTTTCAAATTAACAACGAAAAAAGAGATGAACAACAAGAATTTACAGTATAACACAAGGAACAATATTTAATATCTTATAATAATCTACAATGGTAAATAATCTGAACATATATATGAAACTGAATCACTTTGCTGTACACCTGAAACAAACACAATACTGTAAATCAATTATACCTCAATAAAAATGTATTAAAATCACAAAAAAAAGAAATGGAAAAGAGCTATATACTGTAACTTCTTCAGGCATTAGTGTGATATTATAAGAACAGTATGATCACCTTGCAACAAATTCAGCCACTGAGATTATCCAGAGATATGTCTTAACAAATACAAATTACTAAAACTGATACAAGAAGAGTTAAGTTTGAATAGCCTTACTCAGAAACATACTTATTTTCAAATACCAGTTATTCAACATAAGATACATTAAATAACTATAACATTTAAAATCTTAATAGGTTATACATTAGCAAATATATATTGTTCACAGCATCTTTCATTCAAACATTATTCCCAAGCAACAGTGACTTATTTAAACATTAGCTGTCGCAGATTTTTTTTAAATAGCAATACATTAAAAAATTTGAACATGGCAGGTCAAAAACATAAGTATAAATGTTTTATATCTGAGATGCAATCAAAAGGCTAGGAGGAACTGCTTTCACCACACCTATGCTTAAACCTTCAAAGTGTTCCCAGTTTGCATTCTGTAACATTAAGATACACTCAAATATTAATTTGGCAACAGTACCTGGGATGTATTTTCATTAAGAATAGATTTGTGTAGCTTAGTATAATGTCAGTATCAACCTGCCTACCCACATTTAATTCTTTTTTCTCTAGGACCCCAGTTCATCCCCTATTTTATTTTCTTTCAGAAATTAGGGATTTGTTCTTAGCTGACATCTGGATTGAGCCGGTTACTTGCCATCACTCACTGAGAATCTAATGCTTGTGTTGTCACATTACTAATGAATATTTTTTTAATGCGTCTTGTAAAGTATGGTTTTCAATTCCTTGTATCAGTCAATATGTTTATATAGTAAAGGATTATTTGTCACATTATAATGTCACCCAGGAAAACATGCTTCATCTCTTAGATTTTTAACTAAAACTGGTTAAACTTTAGTATTTCACTGTCGGATTAAATCCCCTTGCCTGAAGAAAAAAAAGTTTTTATAGCCTGTATTTATTTAGGAAATTGATATAGTTCCTACAAAGAAAACACCTGGTCCAAATAGTTTCCTTGGTGAAGTTTGTCAAACACTAAAGGAAAAAAATAACACCAAATTTATACAGACACTTTCAGAAAATAGAGAAGGAAACATTCCTCAACTCATTTCACGAGGACAGTACAAACCTGAAAAGAAGAATCTAACATTGTTTGGAAATAAAACTGCAAATATTCTTCATAAACATATGCACAGATATTTGCAAATTGAATACTGAAACATATAAAAAGAATAATACAAACAACCAAGTGGGTTTTTGCCCAGAACGTGCCCAGACCTGAAAATTCCTACTCTTTAAGAGAAACCATTAAGAAAATGAAAAAGCAAGCGAAAGTGACAAAATATTTGCTACTATCTGAAAAAGACCTTATGTCCAGCATTTATAAAGATCTCTTACAGGTCAACCATAGAATGATAAAAAAAAAATCTAAAACAAGCAAAAACAAAATATGGACAAAAGATTTGAACAGACACACAGAAGTTTGATATCTTGATTCTCAGGAGTATCAACTTAAGTACTTGAGATCAGTGTGAAGATTTACATGTGCTTTGTCTTCTTGCTCTGCTTCATATACAGGATCTGGATGTATAAATTGTAGAATATCAGAGAATAATTTTCTCAAAAGGCTTGATCTCTGCTAATTTAAACACTATCAGATCCAAAATCTTAGTCCTAGAATTCATACAATGAATATGCTCATATACATTGTGTATGTGTAAATGTATCTGTGTATATAAAAAATTTTACCGTCTTAAACAAAAATTGTGAGTGTGTGTGTGTGTGTGTGTGTGTTGGGGTAATAGTTTCATTTTAGACAAACTCCAGTGAATGTATTAAAACATCACATTTTAAATACCACTATAAATCAAATGATGTTTGAAATATAAAATATTGTCTAATTTAAGAATGTCATAAATGATAGTTAGATCTTCAAATGAAACTAAAACAAAAATAAGGAAAAAAGTAAAGTTGTTAAAGGCAAAATACATGCCAGAGTTTTCACAAACAATATTTAATTTAGTGCATTTGCTTCCTTACATTTCTTCTTCAAAATATACCCAAGGACTAATTGGTTCACATTTTCTATGGGAAAACACGTTGTGAATATAGTCAAGATATGCTTGCTATTGGAAACAGAGGATGTGGTGGTCAAGGATTTGGGAAATTCAGTGTCCTGTGTTAACAGGACTCCACATGTGCACAAAAGAATCTGAAATGGAGAACAACATTAGTTTCTTTTCTTCAGGGTCAGTGCAATGTAGGATAGATCTCCCCTTTACATTTTCTTAGAGATGTTTTATGGAGAGAGGTTATTTACAAATCAAGTATTTGTATATCCTGAACTAAATGTAGTTGAGGTTTTTCTCAAGCCCAATCACTTGAAATTAACCATCTTCTACCACACTTGAGAAAATTTTCTTACAAATATTTGAGAGCCCTCTGTCCATTAAAAAATAAATAAATAAATTGTGAAAACCTAATTATCCTGTAGAGAACCAAAAGGAACAAGAAGGTAAGAGGGAAAAAAATGGTGTAGGCAAACTTGGAAGTAAAATTTTTGAATTTTCAGTATGTTTTAGTTGTTACTACTCTTAGAAGCTATTAGGAGTACATAGCCACAAGAATTTTCAGGAGTTTCGATGATTACTTCCTGTTATGATTTTATCCAAAGTCTGTTACAAATCACCTGAATGACTAGATGAGACACTTCAAGTGAAATTGAATAGGGTGCTGCCAAATAGGAAAATGTTTGATCTAAAGAGCCCTAAGTAGAATTAGAAAAGCATGATGCCTTCTGCCCTTTTGATCCTAGAAATGCTCTCTCTTTACAAATTGGGGGAATAGTTCCTTCTAACAGCCCAAGTATTTTTTAATCTAATTTTAAACCTTCTCATAAGACAGCATGATATTTTATTATCATGTTCTATGTATGTATATAATATGTACTGCATGTTAGCCACTCAACACTATTTTTAGTTACTATCATTTAACTAGACTTAAAGATTCCTATGAGCAAGTCTGTTATTTACCCATCATATGGGACAGTGGCTGGAACAAAATAAATGTTCGAAGATATCGGTTAATAAATGTATGAATAAAGATAGACACTGGCATCAGATTTGGAAAGGGGGGTTTCAGCAATTGGTATTATATTAAAATAACATTTTCCCATCACTCTATTTTTTCTCCTTTTTGTACTCATCTTTACCTGAAATAGTACAGTATTTAAATTTAGAACTATTTACACAGATAATTACAGATGATGATAAATAGATAATACGATAGATAAATAGATGAATACAGATGCAGATAGAAATTCCTTATTGTCTGTCTTTCTTACTAGAATGTTTTGTCTCCTGAATTAACGTTTAAATAAAGGAAAGCCAATGAGGTTTAAGTGATTTTAAATTGACTCATGAATCACAACCAGGCTTCTTTCCCCATTTAATCAAAGGACACGTGCGAAGGCAAAATCTCTATATGAATAAAAGTAAGACTACTAGTGAATAAAATATGACAGAACTTACTTCAAAAAATATAATATTCTTAAACATTGATAGAAATAGCTCTTTAATTAAGTCTGGATTATTAAAAAAAACTACTTTCAATCAATTTAAGGAATACTGTTTAATTTCCTGAATACTGCTGTTAACAATAAATGTCTAGATGAGTACATTAAATATATATGGATGTGAAATATTTTAGGATTCAAAGTTTATGCTGTCTTTAAAGTACATCATATTTATGCCAGAATGTTATTCAGAGCATGCTAATATTTCCAGTGAGGTCTCTGGAATCACTGATCAAATATTCAGCATTTGATATTAATAATTTTTTTTATAACACAAGAGTACATATTACAGAAACAGTCTTTGTATACATGTATACATGTTACACATACATTTATAAAAGATGGAAAACTATAATAAAAATCCATACATGTAACTACATCATTTTTCTGAAGAAATCTTTTCTCATTCTGCTACCACCTTTTGACTGCCAGTTATTATGTAATAACAATAATAATCATAATTAACTACCTAACATTCTTTGAGTGCTTGTTATATGCCATAAAATGTTTTATTAGCTTTAAATGTATTTCAGCTATATGTCTTTGACAGAGGTGCCGTTATTCATGTAATAAATGAGAATGAAGCCATGGTTGGTTAAGTAATCTGCCCACGATCACACAGTAAGGTGGAAAGATGTCAATCCACATAGTCTAGTTCCAGAGTTTACACTCCAGCAAATAAGCAAGCAAAGGAGAGAGATTTTAACAAAGGGCAAAAATATTTACAGATCAATAGAAAAGCTAATGATAATAATGCACCTCCAACAACTAGATTACCATTTTTTCAGATTCATCAAAACATTTATAAATTTGATCTATATGTTAAATTTGCATTAACATGGATTCTTATTTGTGAATTAATGACAGCATAAAAATAAAATCCTCACCACCTGGGGACGAGGTTAGTAAAGTGAGAGAAGTACTATATATCTAAAACAAGCTTTTTAAAGCTTTTTCTCATTTTAAAATTCATTTTCTTGGAAATATTAAGATAACTATATTTTTATTTAATTATATGTACCCTGGAGTTAATACAGTCTTTAATAGCATAATTTTATTTCTGCTTGGTCACATCACACATCACCAGACATTTTATTTTTTTGAAAAAATATGATATAGAGCAGATTGTCACTTTCTATTAAATTTAATATAGAATAATCAAAATTAGCTCAAATATTCATTTTATTATTTCTTATTTTTCTTCAGTTATCTGTGTCTTTTTTTCATTTTCATTTTTATTAAGTAGAATTATTATGGTTTGACTGCACTTATATATGATGTTGCATGTAAATACACGTATACAATATACTGCGTGTTTTTTAGTTTACATATGTGTGCTGATCGTTGTTTCTAAGAGCCAATTAGAGCTTTAGCTTTTTAAACTTACATAGTTATTAAAGGAATATAGCCAACCACAAAATAAGAATCAACAGAATGCAATAATCCAATCATAAAAGACAGTCAGATGTGCTTACACATATTCAGAAATCAATCATCTAAGTTATAAATAATAAGTAGTTCATTTGTGTCCTTATTTTTTATTATATAACTCATAATATATGGCATTTTTCTTTCTCTTTCCTACCAACTTCACTTAGAATGGTGATCTTCAGGTCCATCCATGTTGTGGCAAATAGCATTACTTTATTCTTTTTTATGACTGACTAGTGTTCCATTTTATATATGTACCACATCTTCTTTATCCAGTCATCTGGATAATGGACATTTGGGTTGTTTCCATGCCTTGGATATTGTAAATAGTGTTGCTATGAACATTGGGGTGTATGTGTCTTATATTAGTTTTATTTTTCTCCAGGTATACACCCAGGAGTGGGATTGCAGGATCACATAGTAAGTCTATTTTTAGTTTTTTAAGGAAACTCCATACTGTCCTCCATAGTGGCTGCACCAATCTATACTCCTACCAACAGTATAGGAGGGTTCCCATTTCTCCAGACACTCTCCAGCATCTATCATTTGTAGACTTTTCAATAATGGCCATTCTGTAGGTTGTCTTTTCATTTTGTTGATGGTATCCTTCTCTGTGCAAAAGCTTTTAAGTTTGATTAGACCCCATTTGTTTATTTTTGCTTTTATTTCCGTTACTCCAGGAGCTGGTTCAAAAAATATATTGCTGTGATTTATGTCTGAGAGTGTTCTGCCTATGTTTCCCTATAGGAATTTTATAGTATCTGGTCTTCTGGTCTGACATTTAGGTCTTTAACCCATTTTGAGTTTATTTTTGTATATATTATAAAATGTTCTAATTTCAGTCTTCTACAGGTAGCTGTCCAGTTTTCCCAGCACCACTTATTGAAGAGACTGTCTTTTCTTCATTGTATATTCTTGCCTCATTTGTCATAGATTAATTGACCATAAGTGCATGGGTTTATTTCTGGACTGTCTATCCTGTTCCATTGATCTATGTGTCTTATTGTGCCAGTGCCATACTGTTTTGATTACTGTAGCTTTGTATTGTAGTCTGAAGTCAGGAAGCATGATTCCTCCAGCTCCATTCTTTTGGCTATTTGGGGTCTTCTGTGTTTCCATACAAATTTTAACATATTTTGTTCCAGCTCTGTGAAGAATGTCATTGGTAATTTAATAGGGACTGCATTGAATCTGTAAATTGCCTTGGGTAGAATGGACATTTTAACAATGTTGATTCTTCCAATCCAAAAGCACAGTATATCTTTCCATTTGTTTATGTTGTCTTCAATTTCCTTCATCAGTGTCTTATAGTTTTTGGCATACAGGTCTTTTGCCTCCTTGGATAGGCTTATTTCTAATTATTTTATTCTTTTTGGTGAGATGGTAAATGCTATCATTTCCTTAATCTCCCTTTCTGCTATTTTGTTGTTAGTGTATAGAAATGCAACTGATTTCTGTATATTAATTTTGTATCCTACAACTTTACCAAATTCATTGATGTGTTCTAGTAGTTTTCTGGTCACTTCCTTAGGGTTTTCTATGTATAGTATCATGTCATCTGCAAACAGTGACAGTTTTACTTCTTCATTTCCAATTTGGGTTCCTTTTATTTCTTTTTCTTTTATTGCTCTGGCTAAGACTTCCAAAACTATGTTGAATAAAAGTGGTGGGAGTGTACATCCTTGTTTTGTTCCTGATCTTAGAGAAAATGCTTTTAGCTTTTCCCAGTTAAGTATGATGTTAACTGTGTGTTTTGTCATATATGACCTTTATCATGTTGAGGTATGTTCTGTCTATGTCCACCTTCTAGAGAATTTTCATCATAAATGAATGTTGAATTTTATCAAAAGCTTGTTCTGCATCTATTGAGATTATCATATGGTTTTTATTATTCAACTTGTTAATGTGGTCTGTCGTGTTGACTGATTTGTGTACATTGAAAAAATCCCTGCATCCCTGGGGTAAATCCCCCTTGATCATGGTGTATAGTCCTTTTAATGCATTATTGTAGATTTGCTAGTATGTTTTTGAGGATTTTTGCATCCATATTCATAATTGATATTGGCCTGTAATTTTCTTTTTGTGATATCCTTGTCTGATTTTGGTATCAGGGTGATTATGGCCTCATAGAGTGAGTTTGGAAGTGTTCCTTTCTCTGCAAATTTTTTGGAATTGTTACAGAACTCTTCTCTAAGTGTTGATAGAATTCACCTGTGAAGCTGTCTGGCCATGGACTTTTGCTTGTTGAGAGGTTTTTAATTACTGATTCAATTTCAGTACTGGTAATTGGTATATTCATATTGCCTATCTTCTTCCTGGTTTAGTCTTGGCAAGTTGTACCTTTCCAAGAAATTGCCCATTTCTTCTGCATTTTTGTTTTTGTTGGCATGTAATTGCTCATAGTATCCTCTTAGGATCCCTTTTATTTCTGTGGCATCAGTTTTAACTTCTTTTTCATTTCTGATTTTGTTAATTTGGGCCCTCTCCCTTTTTTTCTTGATAAGTCTGACTAAAGTTTTATCAATTTTGTTTAGCTTTTCAAAGAACCAGCTATTAGTTTTGTTCTTTTTTTTTTTTTTTGGTCTCTATTTCATTTATTTCTGCTCTAACCTTTATGATTTCTTTTCTTTCACTAACTTTGGGGTTTGTTTGTTCTTCTTTCTCCAGCCACATTAGGTGTAAGGTTAGGTTGTTTACTTGAGATTTTTCCTGTTTCCTGAGGTAGGCTTGTATTGCTACAAACTTCCCTCTGAGAACTGCCTTTGCTGCATCCCAGACATTTTGGATCATTCTGTTTTCATTTTCATTTGTCTCAAAGTATTTTTGATTTCCTCTTTGATTTTTTCCATGTCCACTGGTTGTGTAGTAGCATATTGTTTAGCCTCCACAAGATTGCAGTTTTTGAAGTTTTTTGGTTTTTGTTTTTTTGTTTGTTTGTTTGTTTTTGTAGTTGATTTCTAACCTTGTAGCATTGTGGTTGGAAAAGAAGCTTGGTATGATTTCAATTTTCTTAAATTTGCTGAGGCTAGCTTTGTGGGCCAACATGTGGTCGATTCCAGAGAATGTTCCATGTGCACCTGAAAAGCTGTATAGATATCATTTAGGTCCATCTGGTGTAATGTGTTATTTAGGGCCTGTATTTCCTTATTGAATTTCTGTCTGGATGATTTGCCCATTGATGTAAGTGGGGTGTTAAGGCCCCCCACTATTATTGTGTTATTGTCAATTTCTCCTTTTATGTCAATTAATAATTGCCTTATATGTTCAGGTGCTCCTATGTATATATATATACACACAACTGTTATAACCTCTTATTGGATTGATCCCTTAAGCATCATATAGTGTCCTTCTTTGTCTCTTGTAACAGTCTTTATTTTAAAATCTATTTTGTCTGATATGAGTATTGCTACTCCAGCTTTCCTTTGGTTTTTGTTTGCATGGAATATCTTTTCTACTCCCTTACTTTCAACCTGAATGTGTCTCTAGCTCTGAAGTGGGTCTCTTGTAGATAGCATATATATGAGTCTTGTTTTTTCTATCCATTCACCCAGTCTATGTCTTTTGGCTGGAGCATTTAATCCATTTACACTTAAGGTAATTATTAATAGGTGTGCTCTTACTGCCATTTTGTTAATTGTTTTGAGTTTGTTTTTGTAGGGTTTTTTTTTTCCCCCTTTCTTCTTTTTGTTCTCTTTTGTTGTGCTTTGATGACTAGATAGGTTCCTGTAACATTTGTTGTAAAGCTGGTTTGGAGGTGCTGAATTCTTTTAGCTTTTGTTTATCTGTGAAATTTTTGATTTCTCCATCAAGTTGGAATGAGAGCCTTGCTGGATAGAGTATTCTTGGCCATAAGTTTTTCCCTTTCATCACTTTAAATCTGGCCTGAAGGATTTCTGCTGAAAACTCAGCTGATAATCTTATGGGAGTTCCCTTGTATGTTATTTGTTGCTTTTGTCTTGCTGATTTTAAAATTCTCTCCTTATCCTTAATTTTTATCAGTTTGATTAGTATGTGCCTTGGTGTATTTCTCTTAGGATTGATCCTGTGTGGGACCCTCTGAGCTTCCTGAATTTGGGTGAGTGTTTCCTTTCCCAAGTTAGGGAAGTTTTTGGTTAGTATCTCTTCAAAAATTTTCTCAGGTCCTTTCTCTTTTCTTTACTTTCTGGGACCCCTATACTGCAAATATTAGTGCATTTCATGTTGTAACAGAGTTCTCCTAAACTATCCTCATTTCTTTCCATTGTTTTTTCTGTTCTGCTGTTGCAGTTTCCACTAATCTGTCTTCTAGTTCACTAATTTGGTCTTCTGACTCATTTAGTTTATTCTTTTTTCCTTCTAGTGTTACTCACTTCAGTAATTTTATTCTTCAACTCTCTTTGGGTAGTCTTTATATTTTCCAGCTCCTTGCTAAAAACTTTGCTCTGTGCATCTATACTTCTCTTGAGTTCTCTGAACATCTTCACCATCATCATTCTAAACTCTTTCTTGGATAAATTGCCTATCTTCTCATCATTTATTTCTTCTTCTGGGATTTTATCTTGTGCCTTGTTCTGGAAGATATTCCTCTACTGCCTCATCTTGTCTGTCTTTCTCTTTGTATTTTTAGGTAGGTTAATTATGCTTCTCAGCCTTGGAGAGGTGGCCCTTGTGGTAGACATCCTATGTGTCCCAGCAGTACACTCCTCTTGTCACCCAAGGGCCAGCATCAAGCTGGTCCCAGTGTAGAGTCTGGCCTGTGTTTGTGGATTCCATCCACAGCCTTTGGGACTGTTGTTTTTTAATTACTGGTATCTGCCCTCTGGTGGATGAGGCTGGACTAGAAGCTTATGCAGGGTTCCTGGCAGGAGGAGTTGGTGTCTGCCCACTGCTGGGTGAAGCTTGGCCTGGACCTCTGATGGGTAGGGTCCTGTCTAGAGGTATTTGCAGCCCTGATGGCTGGGGCTGTGTTCCCACCTAGTCTATTGTTAGGCCTGAGGCTTCCCAGCACTTAAGCCTGTTAAGGCTTTAGGTGGGGCTGGGTCTTGGTGCTAATGATTCAATCAAGATGTCTCCCTCCAGGAATGTTCATGTAGATAAACACTCCTGGAATGTCTTTCACCAGCTTTTATGTCCCCTGGGTGAGCAGCTGCAGCCCCTTATCTCCCCAGGAGAACTTCCAAAACCAGCAGGCAGGTCTAGCCCAGGTTCCTATGCAATCACTATCTCTGCCCCTGGATCCAGTGCACATGAGATCGCATGCAACTTTCCCAAAAGAATTAAGTTTCTGTCTCCCCCAGTCCTGGGGGGTTCCTGAAGTTAAGCTCCACTGGCCTTCAAAACACAGATGCCCTGGGGTCTCCTCCTCCAAATGCCGGAACCCTGGGCTGGAAAGCCTGACACGGGGCTCAGAACTCTCCTTCCTGCTGTGGTTCCCTCTCTCTGTTTCCAGTTGACACAGATATTTTTGGCTAAGATTTGTCTTTTTTCTTGATGGCTGTTTAGCATTCAATTGTCGTTTTGTTGTAGTCGTGAGGAAAGGTGAGCTTATGGTCCTACTACTCCACCATCCTGACATAAATCCAGTGTCTATCTTGACAGAAATCCACAACTCCTCTTTTAAATCTAGCATTTATTTTGATTGCAAGACTTTGATATCATTCATTTAACAGAAATTCTAGGAAGCTCAATTAAAATTGGAAAATTATTTTCTTTCCTAAACATATTTTATTTAGTATTTAACAATATTTAATATTACACTATATTTTTCTTTTTACTTTACCCAGAAAACAAAAGGAAATTCTAACAAATGCATGTATATACTTGAAATTGTACTTGACAAAAGTCATTAAAATATGTTAATTAAATATTAAAATTTTACAGCAAATATTTGAAACTGTATTATTTCAGTAGTTAAATATTTAATTAACATTATAGTTTATGTTATTTTGCGTTTAAATAATAATACACAAAGAGACAGTTTTCCTATAGCAGAAGATTTCTAAATACTTTGTGTGGATACTCTGCCCTCATAAGATGGAGTATGACTCTCCACTTCTTTAGAGTAGACTATTCACAGAGCCTGCCTTCCAAAGAATACAGAATGGAAAGGTAGGGTTGGGAGGAAGCAGCTTAACTGTGGAAAAATCTGGCCAATGCTAGCACTCCCAAGTGATCCAAGTGATCAAGGTCAATATCAAGAGCTATAAATCATGTTACTAGTATTTACTGTTGATATGATGTGATGAAATGGCACTTTATCCCTATGACATTCCTCCTATTACTCATAGCCCTCATATAATCATGAAAAAAATCAGACAAATCTCAACTGAGAGCATTCTACAAAATACCTGACCAGTAGTTCTAAAAATTTGTCAAGGTCATCAAAAACAAAGAAAGTGTGAGAAACTGTCATAGCTGAGAGGAGCCTACAGAGAAATGAATGCTAAAGGTTAATGTGGTATCCTGGAACAGAAAAGAGCACTAGGAAAAAACTAATAATATCTGAATAAACTATAGATGTAAGTTAATAATGTACCAATATCAGCTCATTGACTTGTATCAAATGTAGCATATTAATGTAAGCCACTATAATAGAGGGAACTGTACATAAGACATGTGGCAACTTTCTATACTATCTTTGTAATTTTCCTGTAAATTCAAAGCCATCTTAAAAAATAAAAGTTATAAAATATGTCCCAAAATAAACAATTAACAAATAAATAAATACCATACATTGATTTTTTGAAACTTGAAATAGGTACAAAAAGAGTAAAAAATATTAACTATAATCTCACCATCCAGGTATAACTACTGCTAATAGTCCCATGTGTTTCTTTCACAATCTTTTATTATAAATAAATAAATAAATAATAATAAATAAATAAATAAATATATTTTACCCAATTTGGATCTTGAATTCAATACATATTACTGCTTGGGCATCTTACTGTTGCACTTAACTTTAAAGTCCAAGTATTTATCACATCACTGCACAGTCTTTAAAACATAATCTTAATAACTGCGTATCACTGGATTGGGCTCATGTATTATAGTTAGTTTCTTTTTTTAAAACACCATCAGACAAGAGAAAATTTTCCAATTGTGATTAATTTTTAAGAGGATAATTATTACTCTAGTACATAAATGTTTACCTAATCTGAAACTATTTCTTTAGTACAAATTCTGGCAGTGTGTTATGATATCAAAGAATAACACTATTTAGACATTTGATAGTCACTGCCAAATTGCTTTTCAGAAGGTTTATTTCTCCATTTACTCTTGCAGTATATAAGCTTTGGGCCCTTCTTTCTGTAATTTTTTGCTAATGGCATCATTAAATATTATAGGCATCTATAGGTTGAACTTTGTTTCTTTGATTATTAGTAATGTTGATGTATTATTCACGTATTTTTTTATTTCATTTATGAAAATTAGCTGTGCAAGTTCTTTGCCTTTTGTTCTTTTTGTTTTAACTGGAGACTGGTACTTTTCTTCTTGGCTGTAATAATCTTTTATGTATTAAAGAACTTAACTCCTTGAAATTTGTTTATTTCTAACATTCTATCATATCAAAAATCTTTTTCTATTAGATTTATTTAGTATTATATTTGTATGAAGCCAGATCTAACAATGTTTTCCACTATCACTATATCCACTATTATTGTTTTAACAAAGTTGTTTTCTTATCCTAAAATGCACTGATAGTTATCTTTCATCTATTTTGTTTGTCATTCATTCTTACTTTTCTATTTGTTAATTTTGTTATTTGAAAGCTCTAAATCTCTAAATAATATATAAAATTTACTGTACATTTTGAGAGTAAGGCTTATTCTTTTTATGTAGCTTTCTTTTTTTTTTTTTTTCTCAGAAAATCCAGACCAAGCTGAGCATGTGACACTTTTTACTAACTGACTCAATTAGTGTTGATTGAAGTGACTGAAGAACATCCAGGGAGGAAATGTTAAACTTACATGAACAACGTCTTTGGGCTATCATTGCTCATGAGAACTGGCCCAGTCAATGACGCTCAAGACTCTGCAGGGAAGGGAAATAAAGGACTGATAGGATTTGAGGTGAGAGACAGAGAACACTTATTCATCTGGAAATTGTAATTCTTCAGTAATTTGCATCAAATTCTCCATTGCATCTTAGTCCTAGAGATCCGTTAGATGTAGCCATTTCATTCACTTGTTCCTTCAGGACAGAATGGGCAGAAACTGCCCTGTCCCTTGTTCTTGGATTGGAAGAATTAATATTGTGAAAATGTATAAAGAATGTATATAGAATCTAAAGTGATCTACAGATTCAATGCAATTCCTATCAAAATTCCAATGGCATTTTTCACAGAAATAGAAAAAAGCATCCTAAAATGTATATGGAACTACAAAAGCTTCGAATTAGCCAAAGCAATCTTGAGAAAGAACAAAGCTGGAGGCACCATACTTCTTGATTTTAAGCTACATTGCAAAATTACAGCAACTGAAACAGTGTGGTATTGGCATAAAAATGGAAATATAGACTAGTGGAACAGAAGAGAGCCCAGCTATACCACATATATACAATTTATTTTTGACCAGAATGCTAAGAATACACAATGGAGAAAGAATATTCTCTTCAGTAAATGATGTTGAGAAAACTGGTGATCCACATACAAAAGAATAAAATTAGACCCCTATCTTACACTACTCACAAAAATTCAACTTGAAATGAATTAAGACCTAAATGTAAGAAACTGTAAAACTCCTAGAAAAGAACTTAGGGGACATCAGTCTTGGTACTGATTTTTTGGATAACACACAAAAAGCACAGGAAACAAAAGCTAAAATAAATAAGTGGGACTACATCAAACTAAAAAGTTTCTGTACAGCAAAGAGAACAGTCAATAAATCAAAAATGCAACACACAGAATGGGAGAAAATATTTGCAAACCATATATCTGATAAAGGGTTAGTATAGTAAATATATAAGGAATTCATACAGGTCAATAGCAAAACTGCAAATAATCCAATTAAAAGATGAATAAAGGACCAGAATACACATTTTTCTCAAAAGAAGACATATGATTAGCCAATAGGAATATGAAAAGGTTCTCAACAGTATAAGGGAAATATAAGCCAAAACCACAATAAGATATCATATCTCATCTATTGGGATGGCTGTTTTTGCAAAGAGATAACTATTGTTGGCAAAGATATAAAGAAAGGGAATCCTTATACACTGCTGGTGGGAATGTAAGTTGGTACAGCCATTAGGCAAAATAGTTTGTCAGTTTCTCAGATAATTAAAAATAGAAATACCATGTGATCCAGCAATCCCAACCGTGGGTATATATCTGAAGGAAATGAAATCACTATCTCAGGATATCTGCACATCCATGTTCATTGAAGCATTATTCACAATAGCTAAGATATGAACATAATTGCCCTTCAGTGGATGAATGGATAAAGAAAAGGTGTTACACTCGGCCATAAAATACAAGAATATCCTGACACTGACAACATGGATGAATTTAAAGAGTGTTATGCTAAGTGAAATAACACAGGAAAAGAAAGAAAAATACTGTATTGGAATTATTCACACGTGGGAAAAAGCTGATTTTGTACAGATAATAGTATGCTGGTTTCCAGGGCCTGGGTGGCAGGAAAAATGGGGAGATACAGGTCAAACAGTACAAATTTTCAATTATAAGAAGAATAAGTTCAGAGGATCTGAGACACAAATTCACAGCACGGAGATCATTTTTAATAACATGGTATTGTACACTTAAAAGCTGCTGAGAATAGATATTAATGTCTCATATATACGTGGAAAGTGGATCTATATCCATATCCACATCTATCTACATAGATATAAATATAATATATAGTATACTTTATTTTCCCAACTTTGTCAAGGAGTAATTGACAGATAAAATTTTATACATTTAATTATTTGTACACATTAAATAAAAATTTATATTTGTCAAGTATTCCTCAGTAAAGTTGGGAAAATAAAAAAGTATACCATATATAATAAATGAACATTTAAATTAATTACATTAATCCCGGTTAAGTGGCTTGTATTAGTGAGGTAGTCTCTCGGGTTCATTCACTGAATCTCAAATATTAGACCTTTAGAGATGCAAACCTTTATCTTCAGCAGCTTCATTTCAGACGCCTTATTAAGCAGGGAAACATGACCTGGAGAAAATAGAAATTCCAACCATTAAACTATTTCTACATTAAATTATAAAAAATATTTATTTCATTGAATCACTGTTTCAAAATGTCTTAAAATTAAAATAATAATCAAGAAGATTGCCACTACCAATTTTCAAGTAACTAGATTGAAAGAAAGAAGTTCAAATTTCATGAAGAATCTGATCCTAATCATTCTTTAGAGAATTTTGAAGGAAATATTTTTTGAAACTGTTTAATAAACTTCATGAAGTGGCCTAAACATTAATGAAACTTTTCCAATATTCTTAGTATTTGTTTTATTTTATTTAATTTATAAATTATAATTTCAACTTGATTTAGTTACAAGTGAGTTTCTGAATAAAATATGCATATATAGATATACTTAACACTGTAGTGCACCTTGTGTAGGTATAAAATTTTAATTGTGTATGTAAATATTGTCCTCAAAAATCTTAAAATTTTAATAAGTATATAGCTCAGAGAAAATATAAAAATATTAATAAAGATAAAGCCACCAGGAAACAAACCTTCAAAATATAGGAACTTTCTTCCAATATTTAAATCCTGCTAGATAATTCTGACAAAATAATTATCCAGACCATTTTTAAATGTCTCAAATTATTGGAAGGCCAATACTTTTCAAGATAGGACCCTTTTTCTTGGTTGCTTCTACATATAGAAATGAACATTTCTGTATTCAGTGACACTGTCTTCCTGAAGCATTTGGCACACGGATCTTTTTCCTAGACATAGTGGGTGCATTCAAAAAAATTCATCTTCATCATGAAAGCCCATCCAAATAATTTGGTGCTTCTTTTCAACAGTTACCACTTTTCTGAACTAAACCACTTAATCTGCTTCTGTTCCATTTTTTGTTTTCAGTTTCTAGACCAATCACCATCTCAATTGCTCTCTTATTAACACAGCAAGTTTACCCACTTAATTCTTAAAATGTGGTGTCCAAAACTGGAAACAGTGTCTTATGTAACCCAATCACAAAAACTGTTACATCCCTCAGGCAAAATACTTGTTATGGACTAAATGTTTATATCCTCTGCCCTAATTTATATGTTGAAACCCAACCCCCAATGTGACTCTATTTAGAGATAAGGCCTTTAGGAAAGCAATTAAGGCCAAATGAGGTCATAAGGGTAAGACACTGACCCAATAGGATTAGTGACCTTTTAAGTGACCTTTCTCAACTTGAGAACACAGCAAAAATGTTGTGTCTGCTGGCCAGGAAGAGCACATACCTGGAACCAAACTGACCTTGGCCACTCCTTGATCTTGGATATCTCAGCCTTTAGAATTGTGAAAATAATAGATTTAAGCCATGCCCTCTATGATATTTTGTTATGGCAGCCTGAGCAGATTAAAACAATTCATTATCTTTTATGTCACTTAAGGTAGACAAAGACTACACTGACTTTTTGGTAATATCATATAGTTATCTCTATCAAATTAACTACCAGATAAACCTTCAAGCCTGCTCCACACACACT
Source organism: Camelus ferus (assembly GCF_009834535.1). NCBI lineage: Eukaryota > Metazoa > Chordata > Mammalia > Artiodactyla > Camelidae > Camelus > Camelus ferus. The sequence continues at coordinate 1,141,522 of NC_045705.1, forward strand.
ACTACTAAGCCGTGTATGCTCTATTCTAGGCTAATATTTGTTTATTTCCTATGGAGGGCTCTGTGAGTACTGACCCATCATCCTGCGTTTTGCTCTATATCCTAGCTTCATATGCACATTCCTTTGCTTCTTCATCCAAGGCTTTGGTAAACATACTTAATAACTTTGAGAACACAGATTTCTGGAACACCAACAAGAAGCTCCCATCATGCAGGCATCAGCTGATTAGCCAATTCTTAAATTATGAGTATCAAAGTGATTTTCCTGGTCTACAGGCCTTCAAAATTCTGCTTATTTTCTGCCAATTTTATAGCATCTTATTAGTGTAAATCATGGTAGGAAATGGCTGCGGCTGCTGCTTCTATGGTGATTATTAATCACTAATTGTAGAGTGTCTTTCAAAAATTTCCCAATGTGTGTTAAAATATCTAAAAACTAGGATTCTAACCTGTTAATTCTTTTTATTTTGTACTGAGCTATAGTTGGCTTACAATGTTAATTTCTGGTGTATGACATAGTGATTCAATTATACATGTATACATTATATATTCCTTTTCATATTCATTTTCATTATAAGCTATTACAAGGCATTGAATATAGTTCTCTGTGTATCATCTGTTAATTCTTAAATTTCCAGGGTCCAGAAAGTCCATGATACATATATGTCATATATATATATATATCGTTAACTTCTCTTAAACTAAACTGTATGTTGGAATGCTGTAATGAAATTGCAATAGCAACCAAATTAGAAGAGTGGGTATTTACTGACAATAGACAAGCAGTCGGGACAGTAGTGAGAGTGCCAATTATTTTATAAGTAATTTAAATTACCCTTTTATTTTCCAGTTTAACTAATATTCTAATAAATATTCTATTTTACCTGCTACCATTTTATTGGAAATTCAATGAATTCATTACAATTTTAAAATTTCATTTGTATCCGGTATTTATTTTTGCCACATGCTATTTCAAAAATGATTAAGACAGCTTAGAAGACTGCATAGAACTCAGGAAGACATAATGTACATTTAAAATAAATTAGAAAAATTATGCAATGAGAAAACAAAATTAGCAAAAGCAAATGCAGCCAATAATGAGGTCAGTGCACAAAATTCATGCCTTCAACTCTTATGTACTTGTTGGATCTGGGCCACTATATGCCTTTATTATTGGAGCAATCAACAGAAACAGAAAAAAACATGATTCACAAGACAGTTCATAATACTGGGACTTATATGTTTCCCATCTTAGGGTTTGACCCCAACCACCTATTCAGTTAGACAAAACTCACACAGGAAGTTCCTACGATACCTCTGGTGCTGTGTCCATATTCAGTCCATCACTCTACCAGTGATTTTTTGCCTCCTAAATATGAATTGGAGGTAGTACCCTCTCCTAAGATACAACTTTTTATATCTTGCAACTGGTGTTCCCACACCTGTGTTTACCCCCCAACTCTGTAACACATGTTTGACGTTGCAGCCACAGTGATCTTGTAAAATGCAAATAAGATTCTATTAGGTCCTTTAGTAATTCCTTTTAGAAATGTTTTATTTCCCTCAGGATAAAGGCTCAGTATGGCATACAAAGTCTTTCATGGTATGCCTCCCCAACACCCAAGCCCAAATAATTTAATTATTTTCTTTGTGGGCTTACTGAATGATCTTAGTTTAGTTCTGCAAGTACTCTGATGCCTTGCAACTCAGGCCCTTTGCACTTGCTGTTCCCTCTGCTTAACTTTTTATTTTTGCGATTTTTTTTTTAGTTGTACAAACATTGTACATTTAATGATGTCCAAAAACATTTCATGTAAGCAGATATCAGGACATTCTCTACAAATGTACATTCAACTGCATATATGCTATATAACATATATATCATAAATAAATAAATTTTAAATATATAGGATAACTTTAAATAAATCTCAAAAGGAGTATATTAACTAGATTGGTTAAATAATGCCAAATTCACAGGGATATTAGATTACCTCTACACCATCAACTCAAAAAGTTCTTTTTCCTTAGAGTGAAAAAAATGAGTAATATGTATGTAATATTTATTTGCCTAGCTCAATAAAAATGTCCTAATTATGTTTCAGATATATAAAATAACATTTAAAATAGTGTAGACTTTAAAACATTAAGGATCAAAAAGCTGATCTGGGACATGAAGAAAATAAATCTGAAAGTCTATAAAAATAAAATTCATGTAACAATCCCCTTTTCTACTGTTTATTTGCTAGAACTATAATTGAAACTTTCTATTTCACCTCTTCTCACCTTTAGGAAGTAATCATCCAAAGACACTTGCAGGGAGAGAGACTACAAATTATTTGAGCTTCCAATCAAATGATCCCATAAGGCCCAGGATAAATTAGTTTGTAGTCAGTATCTTGAAAAGATACAGAAGACACAAGGGTATTAGTGACACATTGTGTTCTGTAGATAAAATCTTTCTAAAATTATATTCCTTAAATTACTTTATAAAAGATGTCATAGGAATAAACTACAATCTTTGTTACTATTTTGGCAATTAAAGAAAATGTTATATCATGACAATATAACATTTTAAGAGCACACTAATGTAAAGGAGAAATACCATCTTTGGAAACACTTTTTTGAAAATGAAAAGGTAAGGACACTTCTTAAATAAATATCAAGTGTTAATACAGTGATTTTTCTCTGGATTTGATAGTATGTTACTATGATATTTTATTCAAGAAGAGAGTTTTCTTGAAAATTGGATCCCTGGTGGATTTATCAATTTAAGTAATGTTATATCAGGCAATATTTAGCAAGGCCAATTAAATTTAAACTAGAACATTATCTAAAGCATGAATGAGTGTTGAAACGTGAAAGGTGTGCTTGTTGTATAAAAGCAATGGAGGGAAGTAAGAAACAGAAATTAGCCGTAGCTGTTAATACTAAAGGAAACATTGCTATATGCTCTAAAGACCACATCAAAAGCAATCTCTGGTTCACGTCTGTTGTGGTTACTGATACTGATGTGTGATCAATTTTCTGTATATGATCAGAAGTCACATTTGATTAAAATAAACGTAAACATTCATCTAACAGCATAAATTGTATTTGATTTTGGAAGTAATGGGTAAACATTGCAAAAACCAAAGTCATACACACACACAAACACATGTCTTCTTCCACCACCTCTGCACCTCCTCCAAGGTTGGAGACCTCTGAAGTTATTTAAACTTTGTATTCATATGTGTTAATGAACCTTTGTTGTATTTATTCTATTGTGTTTTATTCTACTTAGTTTCACTTCCTCATCTCACTGACATCCGTTTTTTAGAATTTATTGGAAAAAAACAATGCAAAAGAAACAGACTAGGCCTTCAGGATGGATAAGTACTGATCACATATTTTGCTGCTTTGTTGGAAGGAAATGGATCCCTAAGTCATTTCATTAGCCAGAAAATGGTCCCATTCACGTAAATCACAAGTTTGAGAAGAGAACTGGTAAGAAGCCACCGTCAGGTGTGTGATGCTGCTTTCTGCTTTCATTTTCACTTTACTCCCATAAGTTCCTCTGCTTAGGATCACGTGATTTTGACCATGTTCAGTATGTGTAAGCAGTAACAACCCAAAGAAATACCCAATAGAAATTCAAAATAATGACAGCAGAATATTTAAAAGTGACTATGGGGTAAATGATTGTAGTTACACAAAGACTGAAAGAAAAATTGAGTGGCATTTCTATATCAGGACAGTAAAATACGATAGCTCTTTTCTATTTCTAGAACAAAATATCATTACATCATGGTTTCAGCATACAACAAAATAACTACTGTTTCACCATTGTTTGGACACTCATAGTCTTAGTGGTTTAGAGTATTTAGACATCTCTGACATCATGGAATCAATAAAATTACTGAACACTCAGCAGCAGTAGTTGGTGACTTCAAAGTCTGTAAATAAGAATTAGCAGATCACATATTAAAAAAGAAAAAAAAACAACAGATAGCCAAGCTGGGACACGATGGAGAGGTTTTTAGAGCTTGGCATTTACTAACTCTGCCATTTTTATCCTTGATGCCTGGTGTTCTTTATTCTAAGCTTTAAGTCTGTCTACTTTGTAATTGTTCTCTCCTCCACAGGGTCTCCAGTGAATCCCTGAATAATTGAAAACATTTATCTCCCCGGTGGTTAAGTTTTGGTCACTGTGGGAATGAAAGAGCTCAGGGAACTGGCCTTCGTGTTCACGTAAAGATAGATTTTCAGATGGAGCGACACAGCTTTGACACTGTGGCCCGTTTTCATTTAGTTAGTTACTTCATTTTTATACTACAGTGTTTTGTATTCACAGGCTAGTTATGATAGCATGGACATTAATATCTAATATGGATCTGACCTGGTGTCGTAGTTATAATTCTCCCTACCTCTCCAAATATAGAAACCATTATTTTAACTCTTTAAATACTATTATACAACTAAAAAGATGGAGTTATTTTGAAATACGCCATTGCCAATGGGATGGTAATGGAGCAAAACTTTAAAGGAAACAGATAAAAATGAAATATCACTAACCAGAATCATGAGTCTAGTGATGGCTATTATTATTATAGTCTGTATATTAGGATAAAACACTATAACAGCCAAAAGCAGAGAACTAGAGCAAGACAGAAACATAACCCTTCATATTTTCATGTGCACTTCTGTTCTCAAAGTGAGAGTCTTTGAGACACTGTAACAGAACTCTAAAATATTTGTTTATTTCCTCTATAAAGTGAAGGGTTATGAAGTTGAAATATATTGTAAAGTACAGAGTTGATTTGCTAATGGTAATGCGTTTAAGCTGGTAGACTCATTAAACCTGTTTTAAACCTAAGCCAGAAGATCTATACGAGAATGCTCCAATGTCACTGAATGAATAGAGGAATCCAAATAGAAGGCAAGTAGAAAGGTTTAATGTTTTAAAATTTTAATCATAAAACATCTGTTACTATTATTCAGTGAAGACCAACAGTAAAATATTGGCCATATAATCTAAAAGTTAAAAATATTGTCCATAATAATCAGAGAAATCAAGTTACTGTCCAAAATTTGGTGGTATTAATTACAAACGGATTATAGTTCATTATTTTTATGCTTAAAATTACATTTTAAAAATTACAAAGTAATTTTTGTGAATAATTTACATAAGATAGGAAAACACAAGAAAAGAGTTTTTAATTTAATAACATTTTGGTGAACATCCTTGTATAAATGTCTTTATGAATTATAAATGAAAACACATACTTTAAAGTAACTACATATAATATATACTATTTTTATCATAGACAATTATTTGTCTTTTTCCCTCCTCCTTCCTCTTCCCCACATCCTATATTCTTACATTTCCTACTTTCTACCCCAAGAAAACAGTGGCTAATAACTGGTGTGGACCCTTCTGTCTTCACTCTAAGTATGCATTCAGTCACACATGCATATATATGGTATATGAATACATATATGTGCATAGTATACACACAGACACAGGTAAGTGTACATGTCTGTGTGTGTGTGTGTACACACATACACATGTAGGCCTTATTCAGAGTTTGTATGACAGAAATGGGATAATTATAAATAAATGCCTCTGAATCTTGCTTTTCTCACTCTACATACCCTCCATACCTTTCTTTCTAGTGATTGCATGATATTCCATGTTAGGGATATATAACAATTTTTGCAGTCATTCATTCTTTTTTCTTCTTTCCTTCCTTGCTTCCTCCTTTCTTCCATCCTTTCTTCCTCCCTTTTGTTAACATTAAAACTGCTACAATTGATATTTTTGTATATATAATCTAATGTATTGATACACTTTTTCCTATGGGGTGTAGTCATAGAACTTGGATTGCTGCCTCAAATTATATATGAACTATTCACTGTAATAGATGTTGCCAGATTGCTGTAGAAAATGTGGTAGCAATACTTAATTTCACAGTTAATGTTTAAGACGGCCTTATCTTTGTCAGTACAGAGTGTTAGTACTCTTTAATTTTTGTAGTACAAAGTGTTAGTGTTCTTTAACTTTTATGTTGGTTTGCAAACTTAGAAGCTTCCTGGTGAAATCTGAAACTGGCCCCTGTGCACCAAGGGCAAGGAAGGAGCGAAGGAAAAAGGCCGATGGCTCCAGATTGGTAGGGGGCAGATTTAATAAGCAAGGGGGTTTACTTACAGGGCTTGTCTTGGGTGGATGCAAAACAAGCAGATCTCTGCACCTGAATCTTAAAAGATTATAAAGACGCCTTAACTGGGTTCAGTCACACATTTACTCCAAATGGTCTCTATAACACATTGCTCTCTCACGTCTGTGTCCTTAAAAATGGCTCCAGCCGTGGAAACAGTGGGCAAAACCTACATTCCAAGGAAAGGAGAGAGGGCTGAGAAGCCTCTAATTGCCTGGGTCCAGCTCGTGTGTCAACAAGCAGTCACATCCTGTCTGTGACCTCTTCTAACATTTTCAAACTACCAAATGTGGTTATTAGTAGTTATTTAATCACCATATTCATTCATTACTTTAATTTGTATTTCCTACAGAAGTGGAGCACCTCAGTATATATTTTGGGCCATTTTGTTTACTCTTCTGAATTGTCTATTTTTATCATTTTTTTATTGCTCCATTAGAATTATCAGTTTTAAGAACTTCTAATAAAGGTATCAGTCCTTTAAATGACACAAAAATTTTTGTCAACCTTATATAGTTTCACTTTGTTTATAGTATTTTGCTATCATAAGCATTTGATGTATGTATAAACAGAAATATTTTTATATATGAGCTTTAGCTCAGTTGAAAGTTTTTTCCCTAAACCTCAGCTGGTAAAATAGATTATCATATATTTTATTTTAATTTATCTAAATACACTAATTGTAGATGAAGATTATCAGAATGGATTTTTTTTAAAAGACCCAATCACATGTTTCATTTTCTATAAGAATCTGCTTTAACTATAAAGACACCGACATAGAATACAAACTTATGGTTGCCAAGGGGGTGAGGGGTGGGAAGGAACAGACTGGGATTTCAAAATGTGGAATAGATAAAAAAGATTATAATGTATAGCACAGGGAAATATATACAAGATCTTATAGTAGCTCACAGAGAAAAAAATGTGACAATGAATATATATATGTTCATGTATAACTGAAAAATTGTGCTCTACACTGGAATTTGACACAACATTGTAAAGTGATTATAACTCAATAAAAGCTGTTAAAAAAATAAAAACAAAACAAAGACACTGGTAAGTAAAAAGTAAAAGGATGGAGAGATGTACCAGGATAACACTGGTCAAAAGAAAGCAGGGTTGATATGCTAATATCAGACAAAGTTACTTCAGGACAAGGAAGGTTATGGGGATAATGAGGGGCACTGCATAATGACAAAGGAGCCAATTCTCCAGAAGACATAAAAATCCTGTATGTGTATGCACTTAACAACAAAGCATGAAAATATATGAGGCGAAAATTTATAGAACTGCAAAAAGAAATACACAAATTCACTATTATAGATCCAGTAGGAAGAAAATTAGTAAGGATAAAAATGACACGATTAGCACTATGAGTCAGTTGACCTAACTAGCGTTTATAAACTACTGTATCCAGTCACAGCAGAACGCATCTTCACTGTATCACATGGAACATAAACCAAGACAGACCACAAACGTGCCACTAGTGTAAGATGTTAACAGAAGGGAACCAGGTGTGGTGTTTCTGGGAACTGTGTATACCATGTTCGTAATTTTTCTATTAATCTAAAACTATTCTAAAATAAAAAATTATATTATAAAGAATAGATGTGAATTTTAGAAGTATATTTAGAAGTTTTAATATCATATTTAGATAAGTATGCATGGAAAAATCATAATATTGAATTTAAAATTTCTAAAAAAGTTACCAAAAAAAGTTAAAATTTTTAATTTGCTATGTACTTAGGAAGAACTGTAATTAAATTACAGGATATTAAATGTACTTTTCATATTAGCAAATATGCATATTTTAACTAGTAAAGCTGATGGTTTTGACTATATCATGTTGCTTATTTTTATGAAATATATTTCAGCATTTAACATGGTAGTTAACTGTAAGTTAAATAAATGATCTGAGAAAATATTTTGGTTACCTCTGTTATGCTTCGTAACTTTCTTTTGATGCTTTCCTTAGCAGAAGGTTTTAAAGATTGGTATCGATGTTCATTAATAGTAACAAGCAGTTTCATGAATATCAAATGCTGCTAAGAAGAATTATGAAGAATTTAATGCTATTAAAATTCATTTAACTTTTGAAAACAAATTATTGCACAAAATGTCACCTAACATTTCAAATTATTATTTGTTGAAAGCCATTATGAAGCAGTCAATAAACTGTTTCATATAATGATAGTATAAATATTTCATGACAAAAGTCAGTGGTATCCTGCTGCCAAATGATAATGTCATCGCAACAAATCCTTAGAGCTAGGTTCCAGGGAGTAAAGTTCAAAGTCCCTCATGCAAAGAGCGTAAGTTAGGATTACCCTTCTGTGAAAATAATTTAGCATTTAATAATTTGGGGCAATATTTTACCTTCAAATACATACATCTTCTTAGAATACTTTGAGTATGGGAATATTTAAGAATCTCAAGCTTTGCATATTTTTACTACCCACCACAAAAGTTAAGAATTGTTTCACATGTCAGACACATATAATTGTTACTTCCAGAGTTTTACCAAATTAGTGAATATAATCACCTTTTTTTTTCTGAATCAGAAAAACACATTATGTTTTACTTTTAGGCATTGCTTTAGTGTCATTTATCTTTCATAAACAAAATTGTTGGTTTTTTTAAAGTTGCAAATTGCTTTGATATTGCTATGTAAAAGATAACGAAACTGTCATGTTTAAAAGCCTAATTTTATAGTATGTTCTTGTAACATATTTGACATGATTTAACTACCGTGGATGTAAGATAATCACTTTTTTCCTATAGGATTTGTTCCCTTGCTCCGTTTCTGACTTTTTAAAAAGTTTATTAAAGTATAGTTGGTCTACAATGTTGTGCTAATTTCTGGTGTACAGCATAATGATTCAGTCATATATATAACATATTATATATTCCTTTTCATATTGTTTTCATTACAGGCTATTACAAGATATTGAATATAGTTCCCTACATCTTGTTGACAGAATAATGACTCTTTTTTTAATATGTTTTTATTGAAGTATGGTCAGTTTACAATGCTGTAGTCAATTTCCAGTGCACAGCACAATAACTCAGACATATAGGAACGTAAATATATTCATTCTCACATTTTCTTTAACCATAAGTTACTACAAGATATTGAATATAATTCCCCATGCTATGTAGTATAAAGTTGTTGTTAATCTATTTTATATATAATAGTTAGTATCTGCAAATTTTGAAATCCTGATTTACCCCTTCCCACTCCCTTTCCCCCCCAGTTAACCATAAGGTTTTCTATGTCTGTGAGTCTGTTTCTGTTTTGTAAATAAATTTGTCTTTTTTTTAAGATTCCACATATAAGTGATATCATATGGAACTTTTCTTTCTCTTTCTGGCTTACTTCACTTAGAATGACAATCTTCAGGTCATCCATGTTGCTGCAAATGACATTATTTTATTATTTTCATGGCTGAGTAGTATTCCATTGTATAAATATACCACAGCTTCTTTATCCACTCATCTGTTGATGGGCATTTAGGTTATTTCCTTGTTTTGGCTATTGTAAATAGTGCTGCTCTGAACATTGGGGTGCATATATCTTTTTGAATTAAGTTTCTGGATATATGCCCAGGGGTGGGATTGCTGGATCATATGGTAAGTCTATTTTTAGTCTTTTGAAGAATCTCCATACTGTTTTCCAAAACAACTGCACCAAACTACATTCCCACCAACAGTGTAGGAGCGTTCCCTTTTCTCCACAGCCTATCCAGCATTTACTGTTTGTGGACTTTTGAATGATGGCCATTCTGACTGGTGTGAGGTGATACCTCATTGTAGTTTTGATTTGCATTTCTCTGATAATTAGTGATACTGAGCATTTTTTCATGTGCCTATTGGCCACATGTATGTTCATTAGAGAATTGCTTGTTTAGGTCTTCTACCCATTTTTGGATTGGGTTGTTTGTTTTTTTCTTATTAAGTTGTATGAGCTGTTTATATATTCTGGAAATTAAGCCCTTGTCAGTCTCATCATTTGCAAATATTTTCTCCCATTCCGTAGGTTGTCTTTTTGTTTTGCTTATCATTTCCTTTGCTGTGCAAAAATTGTAAGTTTAATTAGGCTTTTATTTCTATTGCTTGGGTAGACTGCCTTAGGAGAACATTGCAGAGATTTATGTTAGATAATGTTTTGCCTGTATTTTCTTCTGAGAGATTTATTGTGTCTTGTCTTATGTTTAAGTCTTTAAGACATTTTGAGTTTAGGTTTTGTCTGTTTTTCTTTTTCTAATTTTTTTAGGTGTTACATTAGGTTGTTTATTTGAGAGTGTTCTTTTTTGAGGAAAGCCTGTATTGCTATGAACTTCCATCTTAGAGTTGCTTTTACTGCATCCCACAGATATTGTGTGGTTGTGTTTTCATTGTCATTTGTCTCAAGGTATTTTTTAATTTATTATTTCATTTTATCATTGACCCATTGGTTTTTTAGTAGCATGTTATTTAGTCTCCATGCTGTCATGTTTTTTATTTTTCTTTCCTTTTTCTGTGACTGATTTCTTGTTTCATGCCCTTGTGGTCAAAGAAGATGCCTGGAATAATTTCTATCCTCTTAAATTTGTTGAGGCTTATTTGTGCCTGAGTATGTGGTTTATCCTAGAGAATATTCCATGTGCACTTGAAAAGAATGTATATTCTACTTTTGGGTGATGTAATGTCCTAAAAATGTCAACCAAGTCCAACTGTTCTATTGCATCATTTAGTTTCTCCATTGCCTGATTAATTTTCTGCCTGAAAGATCTGTCCAATGATGTTAGTGGGGTGTTAAAGTCTCCTACCATTGTTATATTCCCATTTATTTCTCTTTTATGCCTGATAGTATTTGTTCTATATATTTAGGTGCTTCTATGTTGGGTACATCTATGTTAATGAGTGTGATACCTTCATCTTGTATTGCTCCTTTGTTCTTTATATAGTGTCCTTCTTTATCTCTCCTTATGGTCTTTGCTTTAAAGTCTGTTTTGTCTGATATGAGGATTGCTACTCCCACTGTCTTGTCAATTCCATTTGCATGAAGTATCTTTTTCTATTCTCTCACTTTCAATCTTTCTGTGTCCTTCACTCTAAAGTGGGTCTCCTGTAAGCGACATATTGTAGGCTTTTGTTTTATTATCCAAGCCACTGTACAACTTTTGATTTGAGCATTTAGTCCACTGATGTTTATATTTATTATTGATAGATGTGTGTTTATTGCCATTTTGAACTTTGTTTTCCAGTTGATTTGTTATTTCTCCTTTGCTCATTTCTTTTCCTTTTTGTTTTTTTCTTTTTGTGGTTGATAATTTTCTTTTGTATTATCTTGGTTTCTTGTGTGTGTGTGTGTGTGACTTTATTGTATGCTTTTGATTTGTGCTTACCCTATTTTTCAGGTATGTTAACCCGTTACTATATCTGTTTGCTTTAGACTAATTGTCATCTTGGCTCAAACACATCTTAAAAAGAACAAAGAAAAAAAAAAGAATCATTTATTTATCTTTAACTTTGGCCATCTTAATTATAATATATCTTGGTGTAGATCTGTTTGGCTTTTTCTTATTTGGGCCCTCTGTGCCTCCTGTACTTGGATATCTGCTTCCTTCTTTAGGTTTGGAAGTTTTCAGTCATGATTTCTTCAAATACCTTTTCAATCCCCTTTTCTCTTTCTTCTCTTCTGGGACCCCTATTATGCGTAGGTTCGCATGCTTTATATTATCCCACAGGTCCCTTATGTTGCTTTCATTGGTTTTCATTCAGTTTTCTGTCTGCTGTTCTGATTGGGTGACTTCCATTATCCAGTCTTCTAAGTCACTTATTCGTTCTTCTGCATTGTCTAGTCTGCTTTTGACTGCCTTTAACTTGGCTCTTATCTCAGCCATTGAGTTTCTGTTTTTAATTGGCTCTTCTGTATAGTTTCAATTTCCTTTTTAAAGTATTCTCTGTCTCTATTGATAGTCTCTTTTAGTTCTTTCAGGACATTGATGATTCCCTTATTGAAGTCATGATCTAGTAGACTATAGAGGGCTATTTTATTGATTGTTCTTTCAGGGGATTTCTCTTGTTCTTTGCATTGAAAGTAGTTCCTCTGCTTCTTCATTTTACATATATTTCTCTGGCTCTGTGGATTTAGGAGCATCAGTCATCTACCATGGTCTTGAAGGGCTGTTTTTTATGTAAAGTGGGAGTGTTCCTTTGTAGACTGTGTGCATCTAATAGTTTTGTTGTGAGGGCTGTTTGTAGTATGGATGGTAGCCATGTCTTCCTTCCGTATGTTTGGCTGTAATCCCTTTCATTGGAAGTGTGGTTTATATTGTGATATTCAGAGCCTCCCCTGTTTTTTGTCGTTCAGCCAGGCCTCCTTTTTTGTTCTGTATCTGTCACAGCCTTGACATAGGCCTGGTCTGCTCCCCTGTTGCTGGAATCGAGGCTTCTAGACCAATTTCTGAGCTGTGATGTGTAGTAGGGTTGGAGTGCTTCAGCTGGGAAGAAGAGTAGGCAGGAGATGTAAACTGGGCGATGCCCTCTGTGATGTTGTCTGTCACTTGTTATGTGGGCTTACAGTGCACTCTGTTGAAACTGCCTTTGTCCCCACCTTAGCTGCAGGAATGTCCACCACCTGCTCTGGTGTCCCCCAGGTTCTGAGCTCCCAGAACCATCAGTGCAGATCTGCCAATGTCAGGCACTAGGAACCATGGTAGCAAGCATGCAGTCACACAGCTGAATCTGTGGTTGCCACAGGGTCAGTGCACACCCCAGCCCCACCTCCACAAATGGTCTGGTAAGCAAGCCTGTTGTAAATACCTGTATTCACCCCTGCCATGCATCAGAATTCTGCTCACTGCCTGTTCATCCCAGAAGGTCTACAAAGGTCCAGAAAGAGCAAATCCACCTTCTCTGCCTAGGGCTGTAAACAAATCTGTCCTGCCTGTTAAGTTGTAGTCCTGCTGGGTATGGATTTAGCTTTCAGCCCCACCTCTGCACTGCAGTGATGGTTATGACTAAGCCCTACTTCTCTTCTAGCAAGAACACACCAACAGTGGAGCCAAGCAGACAAAGCAGCTCTGGCATGGCTGCATTGCATCACTCCCCTACACAGATACACCAACAGTGGTGCTTTTTTATGGTGATCTCAGGCTGTTCTGTTCTGCACACACACCCCAGCCAGAGCTCACACTGCCCTCCAGTTCCCTGAGGCTGCCTCTGTGCAGTGGGCTTGTTACAGATCTCCAGCAGCCAGGCCAGGCTTGTCCCTGCCAGCTAGCATCTAGTGTTGGGGATCTCAGAGACCCTCCATGGCAATTTCTCTTAGTTCTGTCTGCCCACTTTCTCCTTGGAGCTTCAGAAGTACCACTTCTGTCCATGCTGAGCTCCCAGCTGGAGGGGGGTGTCTCAGTGTGAGGGTCTTTTTGTTCCTATGCTGCTTCCTCTCTACAGGAATGGCCCTGCATTGATTTTTTTTTTCTTTCTTTCTTTTTTCTTACTGGATTTTGTGAGAATCCTCCTGTATTTTGAAATGGGAGACACTCTGCCAGAGTTCAGTAGGTGTTCTGTGTGATTCAGTGGGTTTGTAGAGTGATTCTTGGTGTATTTGTGGGAGAGGGTGAGCTGTGAGTCTCTCTACTCCACCATCTTGACCCAACTCCCTTGCCTAGAATAATCACTCTTAATCACTGCATTCTTACAGTGTTGTGTTCTTACCTGCATTGTGTTTATTGTACACCATTTTGTTCTACAGTTATTCAAGACACCGATGTCTACAGACAGAACATTTTCATACATTTTGGAATCCTTCAAAGTACTGCATCCTGATATTATAGGTGTTTAATGATGATATAAGTGTTTGTACCTCTCAACTGTATTTGACAATGGCTATCATTCCTTCTTTATTGGATTCTATTCTCTATAGAGAGGCTCCTGAATCCTGTAATGGACAGTGTACATTCTAGAGCTCATTGCTGAGGTAACTCCTGAATTCTTCCTTTCCTTTTCACCCCTTTTCTTTATATCCCTCTCCTTTCATTCTTCAATGGATAAAACATTTTGCTATGTACTATAGAGCAGAGCTTTCTAACAGTCCAATGGTGCAACGTAGAAGGCTTATAGATGTGTCATAAGATACTGACCCCAGCCCTTGGGATGAACAGGTGGGGCTTAGAGCTCCCAGACTCTTTTTGTTGATCACCTCCAGATTAAAGTAGACTTTCCCCTGGCTTCTCTGAGAAAGACCTGGGTGAAATGGAGTCCAACTCTTCTGTCTTGTAGGCAGTGACCATTGAAGATAATGAGCACTCACTGCTCATAATAAGGTAGAGGACAACCACAAAGGTGTTTGACCACCTGGCTGTTTATATCAGCTGCCAGCTACAGAATACACACTGTTCATTACAGAAGGGGCCTGTGGAATTTGGGGAGGAATTCTTCCCATTTTCCATGGAGCTTTTCACTCAGCCCAAAGTGCTGCCAATTGAAGCCCAGGGATCAGGAAAGTTGAGTAAGATTCCTGACAGGTGACTCTTCCAATGCCACTCCCAAATTTTGCCTTCACATAAGCTGAATACTGCTGTCCCTATGCAGTTGACATGCCTTGCATTGCCTTCATATTGGCTGCTCCAGCAATGCTTGTGAATTCTGTAAATCAAGGATAATTATTTTGAAAAGCTTATTATGAAAACTTTTATTATATCCAAAATCCATACCCATTGTTGCAAGAAAGCTCAATAAAAACTTGTCAATTAAAGAAAACCTAAACTATTTAATAGTTTCAACTCAGGGAAAGTGTTAAATTGTTATTAAATAAACAGCTAATGTTTTTAGCACCAAATTCTGAGCAAATTTTCTCATGGGTGAAAATTAACAAACACATGAAGAGATCACAACTAAAAAGTTGTGAATGCATTTAGCCATTCAAAGCATCAAATCTGATTTTAAAAGAAATTAATGTTCTTAGGAAGCTCAAATTTCTCCCTATAAAGTGGAAAACATTATTTTGAAGGATAAATTTATCATTTAATATTTTCTTTATTTCTTTGCAATTAATTACTCTTATCATAATCATTTAATATATCGAAGAGTTGGTTAGGCTTTTCACCAAACTCTTTGGAGATATCTTCAGAAGGTGGGAGGCCCTTCTCAATGACACAGGATCAGTCATAGATGCACCACTAGCTCTGAGGAGCTCCACCTCTCATAAGTTACCTGAACATGGACTGAAAGGCCTGCAGTAATGTATGAAGCTATTAGCTCCTGCTGCTGTAGAAATGCAAACAATTGAGCAATTGTGTTTAGTTGGAGAATCAGTAAAAGAATGAAGATTAGGGGAAAGAAGTTAAGGGAAAACACAGCTACAAAGGTTAAAAAAAATTTTTTTAAGCCTGCTTTGGATAGAATGAATGGTTTGCTCAGAAACAAGGGAGTGGAGTTAACTTAGTCAATTCCCACTGACGCTCTTGCCCTCAGCTTCCATTTCCCCTCAACTCACTAAGACTGGGTTCCTTCACTGACAGATAAACTGAAGCTGCTTTGGAACTTTATCAACAGCTTTTTATTTCTAATCCATTTTCAGATTACATGTTGTCTGCTTACAATAGCATTTGGCATACTTATTATTTCCTCTTTTCACTTGAAATCCATGACACCGGTTTCTCCTGGAAATGCTCTTAGGATCACTTGTCTTCATCCTTCAGAGCATCTTTTCTTCACCCACTCTGTTTCCACAAGTTTAGGTCCTCGATCCTCTTCTCTCCCCTCCATACACTGCTGTCCTTTGTTCCCTTGTCCTTCCAAGGTGTGACCTGTCACACTGAGCCTGACTTGCACATTGGACTCAGAGCTCAGCTGAGCTTTGGATCCATATATTCTATTGGAAGTGGAATTCTTCATTATGTATTCCTGGAGGTAACAAATCACAAATTCATCACATTTTTCCCCATATCTTTTCATTTTGTATTTCTGTATTTATTAACCCATGATCATCAACCCATTTGCTCAAGGTAGAAATCAGCAGCCGTCTTTCATTTTCTTGATCTCTAAACTCTGTTCCCCCAGTCCAGCCTATCTTTCAGTCTTACTAATGCTCTCTCTGACATCTGTATGTTTCTCTATGCCACTTCTCTGTCTAAAAATGAAAAAAACATGCATTCCATGAAGGTTTAATATGTAGATTTACATTAGAGGGTAAGAACCCACCAGAGGGCCCCAGACATGGTCCCACAAACCAGTGTTCAGGCACTAGTCCTGGGACCCTCAAAGTCTCATAGTCAGCCATATGGATCCAGCCCCACATACTAGCTGGCAGACACCAACTCTGGGAATCTAGGCCCTGCAGCCAGAGATCTCAGGACGCAGCTCACCGTCAACAGTTTGGCACCAGCCCCAGGACTCCCTGGGCCCTGGTCCTACCCACCCCCAGGCAAACACTAGCTCTGGGACAACTTGGAACCTTTAGCTAGCTGTCCTGGAATCCAACTCCATGACTAGCATGCTGACACCAGTTTTGGGACCCTAAGGCCCTGCAGCCAGAGAATCTAGGGTCTGGGTTTACCCAGCAGTGGAGCCAGCACTAGCCCTGAGACCTCTGCCCCAGCCACAACCACAGGAAGGCTAATACCAGCTCTGAGACACACTGGATCCCTCACCCAGCCCCCAAGAATACGGTAGGCTGAGATCAGCTTTGGGATACCCCAGAACCCACAGCAAGCCATGTCAAGAACCAGCCATGCTCACCAGCAGTCCAACTCAAGACACACAGCTCCAGCCTCTGCAACCATCCACCCCAAAGCCAAGCTCCACCCTCCAGTGGGCCAGACTAGACCTGGGAATACCTAGTGCTCTGCAGCCAGCTACCTTGTGACCCAGAACCCTCTGCATAAGGCAGGGCCTGGAAACCAACTGAGAGCCTGCCAAGCCCACCAGGCAACCCACAATAGTCAGCCCACATAGAGGCCACACCTAGAGCATGTAGCTCTGGTGACCAGATGGGTGTGTGCTGCAGTGCCCATAGGACTTCTCCTATATAAAGCCACTTCTCCAAGTTTGGGGAAAGTAACCAAACTACTATATGCATAGAAATAAAAAGAGAGTTAGGCAAAATGAGACAACAAAGGGATATGTTCCAAATGAAGAAACAAGATAAAACCCAAGAAGAATAACTAAATGAAGTACAGATAAGAAATCTACCTGATAAAGAATTCAAGGTAATAATTGTAAAAATGATCAAGAACTTGAGATAAGAGGAACAGAATTAGAAGTTAGGCATTTCTAACAAAGAGTTAGAAAATACAAATAACCATATAAAGCTGAAGAATAAAATAATGAAAAGAAAAAATACATTAGAAAGGATTAATAAAATAATGAAAAGAAAAAATACATTAGAAAGGATTAACATTAGAAAGGACTAAATCATACAGAGGAATGGATAAATGAACTGGAAGACAGAGTAGTGGATGTCACTGAAATGGAATAGAAAAAAAGATTTTAAACATGAAGACAGTTCAAGAGACCTCTGAAGCAACAGCATTATTTGCATTTTAGGGGTCATAGAAAGAGAAAAGAGAGAGAAGGGGCAGAGAACATAGTTGAAAACAAGAGCTGAAAGCTTCCCTAATCTGGGGAAAAACAGATATCCAGGTTAGGGAAGCACAGAGATATCCAAATAGGATCAACCTAAAAAGGAACATACCAAGATACATTGTAATAGAAATGGCAAAAATTAAAGATAAAGATAAAATATTAAAAGCAGCATGGAAGAGCAACAAGTTACATGCAAGGGAACTCCCATAAGGGTATCAGCTGAAATTTCAGAATCTCTGCAGGACAGTTGGGAGTGGCACAACATATTTAAAATGATGAAAGAGAAAAACCTACAACCAAGAATATTTTACCCAGCAAGACTTTCATTCAAATTTGATGGAGAGATCAAAGGTTTATAGACAAGAAAAATCTTGAATTCAGCATCACCAAACCAGATTTGCAAGAAGCGTTAAAGGAGCTTCCCTAAATAAAAAAGAAATACCACAGCTAGAAATATGATAATTACAAAAAATTTTTTTCATTGGTAAAGACAAATACACAGTAAAAGCAGTAAATTAACCATGTGCAAAGCTAGTAGGAAGGTTAAAAGACAAAAGCCGTAAATCATCTATATCCACAATGAGTAGTTAAGGGACATGCAAAACAAAAAGATATAAAACATGATGTCAAAAAGAGTAATAATCATGACAGGAGAGGAGTAAAAATTCAGGATTCTTAATATGCATTTGAAATTAAAAAATCAGAAACTTAAAGTAATTTATATATATATATACATATATATATGTATATATATATATATGTGTGTGTGTGTGTGTGTGTGTGTGTGTGTATATATATATATATATATATATATATATATATATATAGTAGTTATAGTTATAGTTAGTTATAGTTATATATAAACCAAACCAAAAATCTAAAATAAATACAGACACACAAAACGAAATTAATCTGACACACAAAGTTAATCATCAAATCGTAAGAGAAGAGAGCAAAAGAAGAACAAAGAAAAAGTGGGATTTATCCCTGGGATGCAAGGATGGCTCAATAACCCAAATAAATCAACTTGATACACTAATAAAAAACAAAGTATAAAAACCACATGATCTATGAGTCATAGACATAGAATACAAACTTGTGGTTGCCAAGGGGGCGGGAGGTGGGAAGGGACAGACTGGGATTTCAAAATGTAGAGTAGATAAACAAGATTATACTGTATAGCACAGGGAAATATATACAAGATCTTGTGGTAGCTCACAGAGAAAAAAATGTGACAATGAATATATGTATGTTAATGTATAACTGAAAAATTGTGCTCTACACAGGAATTTGACACAACATTGTAAAATGACTATTACTCAATAAAAAAAAGTTTAAAAAATACCATATGATCATCTCAACAGATGCAGAAAAAGCTTTTGACAAAATTCAGTATAACTTATGATAAAAATTCTCAACAATTGAGTATAGAGGGAACACACCTCAACTTAATAAAGACCATATATGACAAGCTCACAGCTGTCATGGTCAACAGTAAAAAGGTGAAAATATTTCCTCTAAGATCAGGAACAAGACAAGGATGCCCACTCTTGCCACATTTATTCAACATAGTATTGGAAGTCTTAGACCCAGCAATTAGACAAGAAAGATAAATAAAAAGAATCCTAATTGGAAAGGAAGAAGTAGACTGTCACTATTTGCACATGACCTGTTACCATACATAGGAAATCCCAAAGACACCACCAAAAAATTCCTAGAATTCATCAGTGAATTCAGTTAAGCTGTAGTATACAAGTTTAATATATCTGTAGCATTTCTATACACTAATAACAAACTATCAGAAATAGAAATTAAGAGAACAAAATCTCATTTGCTTTCATGTCAGAAAGAATGAAATGACTGGAAATTAGTCTCACTTGGAAGATAAAAGAACTGTACTTAGAAAAATATATGACATTGATGAAAGAAATTAAAGATGACACAAACAGTTGGAAAATACATTTTACTCTGAAATTGGAAGAATTAATATTTTTAAATGGTCATACTACTCAAGGCAATCTACAGATTTAGTGCAATCCTTATTAAAATACCAGTGGCATTTTCACAGAAATAGAACAAATAGTCATAAAATTTGTATGTAAACACAAAAGACCCTGAATAGCCAAAGCAATTGGGAAATAAACACAATGCTGGAGACGTTATCACACTTCCTGATTTCAAACTATACTACAAAGCTACAATAATAAAAACAATATGGTACTTGCACAAAAACAGATATGTAGATCAATGAAACAGATTCAGAGCCCAGAAATGATCCCACACTTACATGGACAATTAATCTTTGACAAAAGATGCAAGAATGTACAATAGGGAAAGACAGTCTCTTCAATAAATGCTGTTGGGAAAACTGAACAGCCACATGCA
Source organism: Camelus ferus (assembly GCF_009834535.1). Classification (NCBI taxonomy): domain Eukaryota; kingdom Metazoa; phylum Chordata; class Mammalia; order Artiodactyla; family Camelidae; genus Camelus; species Camelus ferus. The sequence goes on from NC_045705.1 coordinate 1,161,674, forward strand.
AAAGAATCTAACTGAACTGCTCTCTGACATCATGCACAAAAATCAATACAAAATGGGTTAAAGACTTAAATGTAAGACCTGAAGTCATGACACTTCTAGAAGAAAACATGCAATACTCTCTTTGACATTGGTTGTATTATATTTTTTGGATATGTCTCCTCAGGTAAAGGAAACAGAAACAAAAATAAACAAATGTGGCTACATCAAATTAAAAAGCTTTACACAGCAAAAGAAGCTTTTACCAAAAAGGAAAAAGTCACCTATTGAACAGTAAAAGACATTTTCAAACAATATATCCCAATGAAAGGTAAATATCCAAAGTATACAAAGAACTCACACAACCCAACATGCACAAAAACAAACAGCCCAACAAAAAAGCAGGCAGAAGACCTCAATAGACATTTTTCTAAAGAAAACATACAGATGGACAACAGGCACATGAAAAGACGGTCAACATCACTATCATAAGAGAAATGCAAATCAAAACTACAATGAGATATTACCTCACACCTAGCAGAACTGTTATTATCAAAAAGATTACAAATAACCCGTGGTGGTGAAGACGTGGAGAAAAGGGAACCCTCATGCACTATTGGTGAGGATGTAAATTGGTGCAGCCACTGTGGGAAACAGTATGGAGATTACTCAAAAAACAAAACAAAACAAAATAAAACAAAAGAAAACAACCATATTATCCAGCAATTCTACTCCTGGGTATTTAATCAAAGAAAGTAAAAACACTAAGTCAAAAAGATACATGTACTTTCATGATGTTCACTTCAACATTATTTACAATAGCCAAGATATGGAAGCAACCTAAATGCCCATTAATAGATGAATACATAAAGAGGTTAGATATATACACACATACCCACACCCACAATGGACTACTACTCAGTCACACACAAAAAATGAAATCTTGACATTTGCAATCACATGGATAGACCTAGAGGGTATTATGCTTCGTGAAATAATTCAGACAGAGAAAGACAAACACTGAATGATTTCACTTATAATGTTGAATTAAAAAATAATACAAAGGGAAAAAAACAACAATGAAACAGAGACCTTCCCATAACTACTCATAGATACATAGAACAAGCAGATGATAACCAAAGGGGAGAGGCAAGAGGGGAGGAAAGAAGTAGATGAGGAAGTTTAAGAGGTACAAATGTCCAATTGCAAGATAAATGAGTCATGGTTATGAGAATGCAGAATATAGCATGCAGAATATAGTCAATAATAATTAATATCTTTGTATGGTGATACATCATAACTAAGCTGATCATAACTAGATGATCATTTTGAAACATATAGAAATATCACATTGCTACATTGTGTACCAGGAACTGACATAGTATTTTAGGTCAATTATACTACAAAAACAAACAAACTCGTGGCATAAGATCAGATTTGTGCTTACTAGAGAAGGCATTAAGGGGAGGGAATTTGGATGAAGGCAATCAAAAGTACAGATTTCCAATTTTGAGATAAGTAAGTTCTAGGGATGTAATGTGCAACATGATAAACATAATCAACACTGCTCTATGTTATATGTGAAATTAGCTATGAGAATAAATCATGCATTCTCATAAAAAATTGAATAAAAGGTTTCAACACATAGATTTTGAAAAATTAGTTGGTTCAATCAAAAAATAAATATGGTGACTGGATAAATACCATACAGTAAGCTCATTCCACTTGGGTCTATATGTATTTATGGTGTATTTTCAACTTTGATAGGCGTTAAAACCAGTATCAAAATAAACCAAAATTATAACCAAATCTTCAAACGTCTGTATCATAAAGAACTCTAAAACTTTCAAAACTAGTGAAGAACCTTTGATCATGCTGCTCGTTCACAAACGATTAGTAAATACAAACACACTGTAATATAAAGCACAGGATGATGCCAGACTTTGTTAGCAGATTATAAAAACTCTTATGAAAATAAAATGAAATTGAAATATGCTTTATTTCCTACATTTTAATTTCCATATTCACATGGTATACCTAAGAGCAGACATAAATCTACCGTTAGAAAACACACACTCTTCAACACATTTTTATAGCCTTCAACACAATTTTATAGTTCAAATTTCTCTACCCATTTGCTGTGTTCCTTTTCTGTCTTACCAGGTAATTCACTTACTTGATATGGACTCTACTCCAGCCAAGATATTCTGTATAGCTTCTATGCTTATTCTAGAAGTATTTGGTTCATTTTATTATATGCATTTTATTTCTTCTAATTATAAAAGAAGCTCAGCCACTTTTCTCCACCAGTTGGCTTAAGGTCCTAATATATTGCTATGCTAGAGTGATAATAAATGCAGATAATTTATAAATACCACTAAATATATATTAGACTGTATGTTAGCATGCATGATCATTTTTATTTTATTAATAAAAGGATGCAGAAAAATTTGGATGATAGCACTGTCATCTCTATGCAATGTTACAAGTCTTCCATGGCATAGAGGTGTACACAGGATGCCTGCAGCTCCTGTGCCCACCATCTATCTTACCCATGGTTCTAGCTTCCTTTATGCTTACAGAATACACAAACTATGAATGGATGCAAAACTATTGCACAGAGTTATGTTTCAGTTCTATACATTAACAGCGAAGTATCAAAAATAGAAAGCAATTCCATTTATAACTGCATCAAAAAGAATAAAATACCTAGGAATTAATCTAAGGAGGTAAAAGATATTTACTCAGAAAACTATGACACTGACAATGGAAACTGAAAATGACACTAACATATGGAAAGACATAGCATGTTCATGGATTGGAAGAATTAATATTGTTAATATGACCATATTACTCCAGGCGACCTATAGATCAGTGCAATCCCTATCAAACGCCAATGGCGTTTTTCATAGAACTAGAACAAATAAATCTAAAATTTGTATGGGAACACATGACTCTGAATAACCAAAGCAATCCTGAGAAAGAAGAACAGAGCTGGGAGTTTTACACACTCTGTCTTCAGACTACAAAGCTACAGTGATCAAAACAGTATGGTGCTGGCATAAAAGCAGACATGTAGATCAACAGAGCGGAACAGAGAGCCCAGAAAGAGACCTGTGCACTTGCACTTAAAGTCAATTAATCTATGACAGAGGAGGCAAGGATGTGCAGTGGGGAAGACAGTCTCTTCAGTAAGTGCTTTTTGTTTTACCAGGGTGCTGGTAAAATTGGGCATCTACATGTAAAAAAATAAAAAAGGGAAGTAGAACATTTTCTCATATCACATACAAAACTAAACTCATAATGGATTATAAAGACCTAATTTTAAGACCAGAAACCATAAAATTCTTAGAAGTTAGGCGGAACACTCTGATAGAAATCACAGCCATTTTTTTTTAATCTGTTTCCTAAGGCAAAGGAACCAACCGCAAAGCAAAAAATGGAATCTAATTTAACTTCAAAGTTTTTGCTCAGCAAAAGAAACCAGCAACAAAACATAAAGATGGCATACTCAACGGGAAGAAATCATTGCAAATGGTATGCCTGACAAGGGGTTAATATCTAACATATATAACCAGTTCATATAATTCAATATGAAAAAAACAAACAACCCAATTGAAAAATGGGCAGAAGACCTCAACAGATATTTTCCAAAGGAGACATACAGAAGGTCAATAGGCATATGAAATTATATTCACCGTTGCTATTCATAAGGAAAATGCAAACCAAAACCACAATGAGATATCACTTCACACCTGTCACAATGGCTATCACAAAAATGACCACAAATACCAAATGTTGGCAAGGATGTGGAGAAAACAGAACCCTGTACACTGCTGGTGGGAATGCTAATTTGTGTAGCCGATGTGGAAAACACTGCAGAGGTTTCTCACAAAACTTAAAATAGAACTACCACAAAACCTAAAATTCCACTTGTGAGTATGTATCAGAAAAAAAGCAAAAACACTAATCCAAAAAGATACATGCACCTCAATGTCCATAGCAACGTTATTTACAATAGCCGAGATACAGAAGCAATTTGTATCTATCAACAAATGAATGACTAAAGAAGATGTGATGTATACACGTGTGTGTGTGTGTGTGTGTGTGTGTGTGTGTGTGTGTATGCGATAGACTATTACTCAGCTTTAAAAATAAATGGAAATTTGCCATTGCAACAACATGGATACACCTAGAAGGTATTATGCTGAGTGAAATAAATCAAAGACATCAGACTGCATGTTATGAACTTATATGTGGAGTCTAAAAATAAAACAAACAAATGAATTTAATAAAAGAGAAACAGATTTACAGATACAGAGAACAAACTAGTGGTTACCAGTGGGGAGAGGGAAGGAGGAGAGAGCAAGATAAGGGGAGGGAATTAAGGGATACAAACTACTATGTATAAAATAAACAAGAGACAAGGATACAGGATGAAAAAACTATAGCATGAGGAATATGGTCAATATTTTATAATAACTGTAAATGGAGTACAACCCAAAACTACCTTGAATCATCATGTTGTACATCTGAAACTAACATAATATTGTAAATCAAATATACATCAATAAAGAAATAAATAAATATAAAAGCAATACATTTGATTTTAGAAAATTTTGAAAGTACATAAAATATGCAAAAGAAAGTAAAAATACCTATGATTCCACATTCCCAAATAAACACTGTTTTCTTTAACACAAATCTGATTTATACGCAATGTTCTATTATGTATAATTATACACAATTTATAAGACAATATTTTTGTATTCTTCAAGAATAAAATAAGGATACTGAAATAATCAGATTTTAACAGTTTGTCAGGGATAGTAGTAATTGATCATTTTTGTAAATAGCTTATCTACAATCTCCCCATTGGACTAAGAAACGTGCCAGCCGACACACATTGCACAAGACTGCTTTTAACATTCAGGAAACCAGACAGGTCTGTGAGCAGAATCATCTTGAGAGTGAAGTCAGTATGGCTCCATGTTATTTTTGTTAAAAATGCTGTGCGAAATATATTCAGTTGCAGCCAAGGATATTTCCAAGGGAAGGCAGGTGGTTGGGGTGTGACTACATACACACAGCTCAGTCTTCTCAGCTGGTAAAAAAAATAAAGAAGGTAAAAACAGAATCAGAAAAAAGTTTGGAATTCAGATGTAATAAGCTGGGATGTGTACAGTTAATAATGAGGAAGAAGGTAACTCTTTAGGAATCAGTCACTTGAGTTGTTTCAAGTACCAGATGGTTGTACGACTGGAGTGACCGTGCTGATTTCCCTGTACTTAGATTTTTGTCCTTCCCAACCACACACGTATTTCTACTTGTTAAACTGAAAGAAACAGTCATTATTGATCTAAGTTTGCTACCATGGCACTTGCGTTAAATGACTCAGTCAGGACAAATATTTCTGCAAAAACGCAAATGTACATAATTTTTCTATCACTAATGATGCATAAGCGTCAGTTGTCAGAGCCAAGACAATGATGATAATTAGTGCAAACCAAACACTTGGCTTTTCTCATAAATATATGTGATATATATGGATTTGGGTGTTTCTTCAACTCCTGCTGCATACATTACTGGCTGTCTGACACTGGGCTGGTTACATAACCACTTATGTTTTAATTTTCTCATCTCTCAAACAGGTTAGTACAACCTAAATTGAAAGGTTGTTTTAAGAACTAAACATTACATTCTTAGATCATAGTAGCTCCTTAATGAAGAACAATTTTAGCCATCACAGTTAAATTGTCCAAAGTCAAAATAAATTTAGAACTGTTAAACGCGTATTTTGTGAATGTGTCTAATGTAGTTGTTTAAACTAGAAAACATGATAGAATATTCACTTTTTAAAATCTGAAATATCATTTTAGAAGAGTTTGATTATCCAAAGTAATTTCATAAATTCAACATCAACTGCCTGTTTATAAATCAAGTTAAGCAAAACGAACCATGAGTTCATTATTAGAAGAAATACAATACTATTTGTTAATAAACAAGGTGGGCGATAAATGTATGGCTCAACACCCCAATTTGTATCTATCCCTTGCCGATTTGTTTATAAAGTATTTATTTAATGTCTACATATGCCAGGCTCTTAGAGTCTGGCTTTAAGAGAAGCTGCAGAGGCCTACTGGCTACTGACCCCCATCATGATTCCCATCTCTGAGCAGCTCATCACTCCTGTGGGCACCCACTTCCGTCTGTCTGGAACGCTCCTCCTTTTCTTAACAAATTATGACCTTCCAGTTTTTTGTAATCATGCTCAAATACTAACTTTCTCATGATATTTTACTTGACCATCCCAACCCTTGAATAGGTATTAAGACAAGGAGCTGGCAGTAAGGTAGGGGTAGGTTCATATTTAATATGATATAATCCCTGTCCTGAAGATTTCTACCACTAATGTAACGTTGAAAACATATTTCTTTGTACTCACTTGGATATGTGTGTTTGTGCATATATGTCTGCATTTGGGATCCTTTAACTGGAAGGAACAAATGCCATAAAGGCTAAACCACTTTTTCATTCCTTCGTGACACCATAATCCATAGTAAATGTTCTATAAATAAATGGTGACTGAGTGAGTGAATTAGTCTTACTTGGTGACACCTTTCAATTACAGTGACTCCAGAGAGGAATGAAGAACATAAAATAAGGAAAGTGATCCTTTTGGTGTAATGAGGATTCTGTGGTTCTGAAACAGAGATAATTTATCAGCATTAAAATCATGCACGATGTCAATCAGCTTCATGGAGAGACCATGTTGGGTAGAAAGATGACAAAAGATTAATCAAGCAGCTGCTATAGGGCAAGATTAGTGTGTTGATTTCAAGTAAGTCTGACAGATAGATACAAAGGTACCGCAACACCCTCTGTGAGGCATAAGGGTATTGTTCCTATTGCTAGGAAGTGACTGTGTCAAGCTATATGAAAATCAAAAAGTATCAGTTCAATCAGGGAAAAACATATACATATTGAAAAAAAACAGGCAATGCCAAGAAGTGATTTAGCTAATAAATACATAAATAAGTGCATTAAATCATTGGCATTTGTCTGGATAATGCATTGGCCTCCTATAGGACAGAATGCCATAAACAAGTCATCCATTTATATTAATGCCTATGGAATTCAGTGTGTTCCAGGCTTGCAGATAATCAACAAGAGCAGACATGGGTTTTTAGTAATCACCAGTGCATGAAACAAAATATGGTATAAAAATTAAATTGTTTTGGAAAAAAATTCAGGTTTCTCACTGTTGGCGAGAAATTATGAGTTGGTTTCTTAACATTATATAAAGGAGACCTTTGAGACTCCTGTCTCTTTAAACTCATCATTATGATGTCACAAATTTAACACTGATATGTTATATTGCATGTATTATTCCTTTTGGTATCTAAACAAGATAAGAAAGAAGGGAAGCTAGAATGAACCCGGAACTGCTGGATTTGAGGTGGAGACATAAGTATGAACTCATGTTTAGCTTAATACATATATAGATGGATAGCTAGAGAGTAATTTTAGGTATATATCTAGACATAGGTTAGTATAAAATCTCTGTCATATGGGGAAACCTGGAAGCAATGGCAACCCAGTAACAATGAGCAAACCCATTGTCCAGATTTTGGTTTTTAAATATCATCCTCCAATTAAAGGAAACAGAACTCCTAGAAGAAATGTACCAAACTAAGGCTAGAACAGAAAATATACAAGATGATCCTAGATCACCCTATAATTACACTAATCATGGAAGTGTTCAAAAAACCAAAATGATGGGGCATATCAGTAGCTTCAAATGTCCAAAACTGGCTAATTTAAGCAAAAAATAATTAGTAAACAATTTAGTATTGAATTATAACTCAAAGTATAAAACAAGTATAAGCAAATGATTAAATAAAAAATAAGAGGAGAAAAGACAGATCTTCCTTACAAAATTCCAGGTAATATATGTAGTTACTCTCCCATCCTAGAGAGTGAGCCATACTTCATGACTCAGTTTTATGGAACTGGTTACGGGATACGAAAATTGTGACTTTACAGGGGGGAAACCTTGCAAACACACTTTAACCCATCGATGAAGGTTGTCACTAATGATATCAAAGGGAATAGCATAAAACCCCCAGAATGATGGGATGTGAAGGGCACATCACCCCTATGGTAGTCTTACCAAGAATCCATAACCTCAATTAACACGAGAAAAGCATCAGACAACTCCATCCTGGGGGACATTCTACAAATCTCCTGATTAGTACTCATCTAACTGTCAAGGTCATGAAAAAAACGAAGACCTGGAAACAGCTGCAGGAAAGAAGAGACAAAGGAGGTATGACTACTGAATGCAATGAGGTATTCTAAACTGGATTCTGGAAAAGAAAAATGCACTAATGGGAAAACTGGTAAAATCTGAATCAACTCTGGAATTTAGTTAATAGTAACATGCTACAGTTGGCTTCTTAATTTTGATAAGTGTGCCTGAGTGATGTGATGTAACATTTGAAAAACTGAAACTTATGTTTAAGTCTTTGATCCATTTTGAGTTTATTTTTGTGTATGGTGTAAGGGAGTGTTCTAGCTTCATTGCTTTACATGCTGCTGTCCAGTTTCCCCAGCACCATTTGCTGAAGTGACTGTCTTTATTCCATTGTATGTTCTTGCCTCTTTTGTCAAAGATTAGTTGACCAAAAGTTTGTGGGTTCATTTCTGGGCTCTCTATTCTGTTCCATTGGTCCTTATGTCTGTTTTTGTACCAATAACATGCTGTTTTGATTACTGTAGCCCTATAGTGTTGACTGAAGTCTGGGAGGGTTATTCCTTCAGCCTCTTTCTTTTTCTTCAGTAATGCTTCGGCAGTTCTAGGTCTTTTGTGATTCCGTACAACTCAATTTAAAAAAAAAAAAAAAAACCTGAAACTAGGTGAGGGGTATAGAGAAACTCTGTAGTATCTCTCCAACTCTTCTGCAAGTCAAACATTATGCCAAAATGAAAAGTTTACTTTAAAAATAAACATGAGTTGGTCTTCTAACATCTTATAAAGGAGATTTATGAAGTTTCTATGTCTTTTCAAAATTATCCCTGTGATGCCATGGATTTAACAGTGATGTGTTATGATATTTTACAAGTATTATTTCTTTTGATATTTAAATTTTCACATCTTTAGCCAATAGGAAGATCTTCCAGTGGCTGCTAAAACCTTTTGACACGAACTCAGTAATGATAATAATTTCATTTCTTTCTCATATGACACAATCTTCCAAGTGCATTTTGTATAGTTCCTTCCATAGACTTGGAATGAGTCATTAACCTAGACTTGGAGTGTCTTTTAGCAGGGAATAGCATTAGATTCTACAAACTGTGTACAGGAAGTGCTGATTTTTAATAGGTTGGTAATTATTTCTAAGCCTTTTGTGTGAAAGCTAGAAAACACATGTTTCATTGAAAGTATAAAATACATCATTAATACACACTGAAACTTCAAGTTCAGAACTACCAGGTTTTTTTACTAATCCTTTTTGATCTTAAACTTGTATCACTTTTCTCTAATGCTTTTTCCAACGTCAGCACAATAATTTATTGGCTTTATGCAAAAATACATACACAACCCTCTCAGAACAGCAATATCAATACTGGCATAAACAATACAGCTAGTAAAGGCCTTGTAAGTTGGTTTTTTGCAATTGTTTTTGCCTTTAGGAGATATCTCACTAGAGAGGATAAGTCAGATTATCTGCTTTAAAATACATTAAAATAATACAACTCTGAGTAGCTTTGTCTTGCTTCTAAGACGCCCTGATTCTCTGTCCCTAGAGAAAACACTCGTTCTTCGAGATAAATGCTAGTGTGCACATACCTGTCTCTATGTTCCTTTTTCTCACATATAATATCCTTGCAATCAATCCACATTGGTATATAGAGGCAATTTTCTTTCGTTGAATAACAATATATAGCACCCCAATGTTAAGATACACCATAACTTGCAAGATAGACTCTTCTCAAAAAACATTTGGGTTGCTTTGGATTTTGCTGTGATAATTAGTACTGTAGTACATTATGTAGCTTTGTACATGCAATTTTTATAATTTTGCTGGTGTATATTTGGGATAGAAACCTAAAAGTATGACTTCAGGTAGTTTTCACTGTTATTAGCTTTGTTCACACAATCATGTTTCACCTAGACTATTTTTTCAACTTCTAAATTTCTCTCCTTGCCTCCAGCCACACTGTATAACATTTACTACACATATCAAAACTTTGAATCTAAAATGCAGATCTGATCACTGTACCCCTTTGCTGATAACAGTTTCATGATCTCACTGTCCCTGTGAGATACAGGCAAAGCTGGCGAGTGAAACAGTTCATACCCATCCCGTGCTTTGCTTCCCAACCTCACTTCCAGCACTTTCCCAATACGACCTGAAGTCCAGTTAAACCAAACTTTCAGTGATTTACAGAAAGGCATATGTTCTCTCCTGTCTGGCACATAATTTTTTCTTTCTACCTAATTCATAAAATACATCTATAAAAATTCAATTCAAATTCTCTTTCTTTGTGAGTTCTTCCTGGATTCCCCCAAAATTAGAATTAGACTTCCTATTTTGCATACATGGCACTCTGTGCTTCCCTCTGTTGGAACCCTGATCACATTCTTTGGCAACCCTTTATTAATGAGAATTGCCTAGGATGTGCAAGAAACGTGCTGAAAGGTTACATATATTGTATCAGAGTAGAAAGGTTAAGTAATGTACCCAGGGCAATGCAGCCAAGAAACTAGGGGCCTACAGTCTGAACCCACTTATTTCACTCTAAAAGCCTGAGATCTTTGAAGCAGACCTTACTGTTTTCCTAAATACTATGGATTCTTCCAGTTGACTTTTTAGCTTCCAATCCCTCATTGCACCTTAAACTCATTAACTCAGCAGGCTTTAATGAGGACAACATGGTCTCTGAAATCAAACAGACCTGAGTTTTACCCCTAGCAATTGATAAAAAAAAATTTATTTTATTGAGTTACAGTCAGTTTACAACGTTGTGTCAATTTTAAGTGTAGAGCACAATTTTTCAGTCATACGTGAACATACACATACTCATTGTTGTATTCTTTTTCACCGTGAGCTACCCCAAGATCTTGTGTATATTTCCCTGTGCTATACAGTATAATCTTGTTTATCTATTCTATATACACCTGTCAGCATCTAAAAATTTCAGACTCCCAGTCTGTCCCTTCCCACCCCCTACCCTCTGGCAACCACAGGTTGGTATTCTATATCTATGAGTCTGTTTCTGTTTTGTATTTATGTTTGTTTGTTTGTTTTTTAGATTCCACATATGAGCGATCTCATACGGTATTTTTCTTTCTCTTTCTGGCTTACTTCACTTAGAATGACATCCTCCAGGAACATCCATGTTGCTGCAAATGGCGTTATGTTGTCATTTTTCATGGCCAAATAGTATTCCGTTGTGTAAATATATCACAACTTTGTTATTCAGTCATCTGTTGATGGACATTTAGGCTGTTTCCATGTCTTGGCTATTGTAAATAGTGCTACTGTGAACATTGGGGTGCAAGTGTCTTTCTGAAGTAGGGTTCCTTCTGGATCTATGCACAGGAGTTCTAGCAATTAGTTTTATCAATTACAAAGAATTTAAGCTTTAGATGAGTTTCCTAATCAATTTAATGATACCTAAATTCTTCTGTGGATATAAGGCCTTAGCACAATAGTGAGGGTCCATAAATACTAAGAATCTTCCAGTAATAGGCAGGATTTTGTTTTGTTCACTTTTATATCTCAAGCACTTGGACAGTAAACACACATCTTAGGTGCTCAATATGTAAGTATTCTAAGTGTGAATAATTTGATGAGAAGCCTATTTCCCAGCAAACTCACCTTTTCTCTTAAGTTCCATATCCCAGTTGAAGGTATTACCGACCTGATGATTACTGATGCTTCTTTTTTACAACATTCAGGTCTTGAACTGGAGGTTACCTTTGATCCTAACTCCTCAGTATGTGCCACACTCCCATGACCCCCTACCAGGTTATGAGTGTGCCCTGTCAGTTTTATCTCAGCAAAAACTCTCCTATCTCCCTTACCCTGTTTCTTTTCTACTGTCCTACTCCAGATCTTTGTCCCATCTTACTTGATTTTACGCAAGGGGAGTCTATAAACTAGTCTCAACTCCTGCCTTTCCTGCTCCACATCCCCAAGCCACCCCACTGTCACCAATGTTCCCTCTCTAAAAGTGGCATTCCTGATTATACTGTCTGTCTGTCTGTCTGTCTGTCTGTCTGCCTATCTATCTATCCACCCATCTATCTATCTATCTATCTATCTATCTATCTATCTATCTATCTATCTATCTACCTACCTGTCTATCTATGTCTATACACATACCAGATACCTCTTCACAGAAGAAGGTTCAGTATCCCAGCCACTTCATTTGGTATGCTCCATTAATGGTCCAACCTTTCTGTTCTTATCATTCTCTCCATCCCCAAGTTTGTAGCCCCAAACAGCTCAGCAGCATATACTTAATACCATCAGGCGCTTGGACACCACTTTTCTATTTAGAAAGCTGTATCTATTTATCTAAATCTCTCTTTTTTCATTGAAATTTCTCCACAAAGCCTTCCCTGATACATTCCATGTGCTATTTCTCCTCTGCTCCTTGACAGTGACTCACTGACTCTGTACGATCACATTCTGCCACACCATGTGAGCGTTTTGAGTATGAGGTCATAGCATGTTTATCTGTGGATTTCCCACAGCATCGGGGTCTTTCTCATAGCAAAACTGCCCAAATGCTGGCTGTACTGACTTCCTAGGATCAGAGATTTGGGTAACTCTAAGAAATTTTAGAAATCTTCTGGTCTGATAACTTCATTTAATATGTTAGTAAACTGCATTTCAGAAACCTGAAAATATTTACTTAGAATAACACAAAAACAATGAAATCAAACATATGTATCTTTGGCTTTCTCAGCCAGTAATAATCCTTTGAATTTTCTATACTGATACTGCAGGATCTTTCACCTCTGCCTTTACAAATGCTCCAAAGAGAGATTCAGGTAATTGTTTTCTATATGTAAATGCACAGTGGGGTAATAGGATATATGTCATAAGTCATATTAACTAAATGGTTTCGAGAACCGGAAACTAAGGATTAAAAGCGTAGGTGTTAGCTGTGCCATTACTAGCCCCATTTCTGTTCTTCACTGTTTTGTTTTCAGCACTGTTGATCATTATTTCTGTTATTTATGAATGCGTACCATCTGCCTCAGCCTCCGCTAGCCTTCCTTCCTAGCCAGCTCCAAAACTCTTTCCTTTTGGTGCATCTTAAAGACAAGGCATGACATGAGGATATACATCTATTTAGTATATCCATACAGATATAGATATAGAGAGAGATAGCTTACAGAGGAAGATAACTTAGATTCATAAAGTAAAATGGAGGTTTTAATCAACCGGAAAAATAGAAACGAAAAAGAAAGCAGATTACTATTTCAGAAAAAATATAATTGTGTCACCCGTGGTCATATTAGCCAAGGTGTCATTATGGTGGTTAGAAGAAAATTAAAACTTGTTTTATACCTATATTGATGGTGGCATTAAATGTAATGTGGAAGCTCGAATCTCTCAAGTTTAGAAGAATAAAGTTGATCATTGCTTCTGTGCATTAGGGAATTAGGCATTACTAGTTGCCCAACTAGGCCACTAGTTGGATTTAATCTTTTGGTGGGTTTTGAAATTTTACTTAAAGTTAAATTCAACTTAAATTTTACACAGCCTATTTTATTACCTTCCCATAAGAGACACAATATTATTACAGCCTTCATTTTTACCTTGACAGAAAAGACAAAAAGGAAAACATTCCAAATCTCACTTGACTTGCAAGACTAAAGCCTCAACTCACAATTAGGTTTTTTTTGTCATAACAGTCTGTGTTGAAATGTAGCAGAAAAGTGGGTAGGTAACAACAACAACAACAAAAAGATGTGATTTTAAAAGCAAAATTATAGAACTTCGAAAAGCACTCTGAAGTTTTAGCAGGGATTATGAAATGGCATCCTCAAAACCCAAACACAGGTAACTGGTGATATCTGAGAGAAAGAGATTTTGAAGGAGAAGAGACAGTGCATTTTTTTTTTTTTAAAGTCTTTACCAGGCGGGGCCCTTGTAAGAACTCCACATTGATCAAATCTTTCTCTTTTTCCAAATGTTACATCAGATAAACATCGGTACTTGCTATATTCTTTTGTTGAATGTAATGGAAGACAATATTTTAGGTGTAGAAAATGCTAACGTATTCAATGAAGGTATCACACCAGATTTCTACATTTTTTTTACAGTTAACCTTTAAGGAGAATCTCTCCCCCTAATGATTCATCAGAAGCTTGGCTTTAGCTGATGGGACCCAACTGTCCAGGCTTTAAAATGATTATGATTCAACCAGTGTCACCCAAAGAACTGTAAAGATTTAAAACACTTTTTCTCTCGTTGTTTAATAGAATCAGGACATTGTATCTACTGTTTAGATCAAGAGACCTCAAATCCTAAGAGGAAATCAGAAATCTGTCTTTCTTTGCTTCCGAATTCTCTCTTTCTGGCTCTATACAGACTCCATCCAATACAGTCAAGTGAAATGAAATCTTCAAGGCAGTTACAACATAGCTCTAAAACTTTCTGGGATCATTAATTTTCTTCTACCTATTCAAAAAAACTATTGACACTTTTAATGCAGTACTTGAGTATTCCTGAAGTGACATGGAGAAGAGTGAGTATTATGGAGAGCCACAAGCTAAGAAAAGATGTGCGTGAAAAATATCCCATTTTTCTGTCAGGCACAGATACGCACTTGTGTCCACTGCCCCAAGGGCTGTCCTTCCCAACCCCTGAAGCATGGTCCTCCTACTCTTGAAGTGGGCCCAGCAAAGAGGAAAAGTGTCACCTGGAAAGGCAATTGGAAAGAAAGACTTTACTTTTCCTACTTTACAGGTCAAGTGGTTGTCATTCCTGGGTCCATGCCTTTCAAAGAACAAGGTACAGACCCCATTCGGTTTTCATTTATCAGTCTCTTCCCCACCTTGTTCATTACCCTACTTTGTTATTTAAATTAATTTTTTTCTTTTTTTTTCTACTGAGTTATAGTCAGTTTACAATGTTTTTTACAATTTCTGGTGTACAGCATAATTTTTCAGTCATACTTGAATATACATATATTCATTTTCATATTCTTTTTCACCATAAACTTCTACAAGATATTGAATATATTTCCCTGTGCTATACAGTATAAACTTGTTTATCTATTCTATATATACCTGCCAGTATCTGCAAATCTGGACCTCCCAGTCTGTCCCTTCCCACCCCCTCTCCCCCTAAATTAACTTTTTTTTTCCTTTCTTTGTTTCCTAGCATGTTGGAACATCTCGGGTCTCTTCTCCAGCCTCACCTCCATCAATGCTTACCTCCTTGGTCCCAGCCTCCTAGACCTGCCTGTGGCTGCCCTTTGCGCCCTTTCCTGATTCTGTCCCTCCCCGAGCCTCTTCACCTCATCCATTGCCGTCACAGGCTCTCCAGATTCCCGGGCTGTGTGCGGGTGAGAAATCTTTGCTGCAGCGAAGACCGGAGTCCCCCGCGCGCAACCCAGTGGCAGAAGAGGGCGAGGCTGAGAGAAAAGCAGGGCTGAAGGAGAGGGAGGCAGCCGGTCCTCCCCGAGAGTCTGCAAGAATGCGGCAGGGGGCCGGGGACATGGGGAGACACTAACTCCCGAGGCCCTGCTCGGGGCTTGAGGACCCGGCCCGCGGGCGAATTTCCTGCCAAGTGCATCGCAGAAGAGGAGGCGCCTGGAAAGCAAAGAGAGGGACGCTGGGGGTGTCCATCCCCCGGAATAGGACCCCCTGCGAACGCGGGAACAGCAGAGGCGGGAGTCGGTGAGTGGTGTGAAGGGAAAACCCGTCTCCAGATTGGGCTCTGGAGCGTCGGGGAGCCTGGGGCGCTCGGGTGAGCACCCAAGGGGTGAAGCGTGCCGCGCGAGCGATGGGCGAGGGGCAGCCGGAGGGAGTGCCGCGCGCTCGGGGCGGGGACGCGAGCGGGGCGCGGGGCTCGGCGCTGGCGCAGGCTCAGGAAGGGGGGCTGCCCGCGGGTGCGAGCTGCGGAGCGCGTGCGGCGGCCGCGGCGACAGTGTTCGTGTGGCTGTGGGAAAGCTAGGGCCGAGCGCGAGTGCGAGTGAGGCACAGACAGAGCGCATGTCTCATCCGCGCGAGCAGCCACTGGCCGCTCCACCACCATCTTTTGCATGTGCAACATTTGCAGCCGGACAGAAAACCTCTCCCAGGGCTATGGAGACTGCGGGGAAAACCTGGCACCTCGAGATGGATTGCTAAAGGGACACAGTCATAGTCCCAAACTACCCAAACCTCTCCCCCCCCCTTTTCCCCCCTTTTTTTGGTTGTTTTCAATTTTAGCGCCATAGCCTTCAATGCCTCTCTGAACAGCCTTTAGGAAGAGTGCGAGAGAAAGAGAGCGCGCGCCAGGGAGAGGAGAAAAGAAGATGAGGATTATTTGCAGACAGATTGTCTTGTTATTTTCCGGATTTTGGGGACTCGCCATGGGAGCCTTTCCGAGCAGCGTGCAAATAGGTAAGCTCTGCTCCGGTGGGGTATGCATGTGGGTGGCTGTAGCAGATACCCGAAAGTGAGTTGAATGAGTTGTTCATAAGCAATTTAGGGGAACCTTTGGCGGCTCCCTTCTCCTCCGCTTCTCTCTTCCTCTCTCCCCTTTATGGAAAAAAAAAAAAGCCTCTTTGGTGCAGGTTCAGTCTGAACAGCACAGAGCTACCCACCCATCCGTCCTCAGTGCATACTCCTATTTCTACCTTTGGCTTATGTCGCTTAAGTAGGGTTGGAATAAGTTGGGAGAAAAAAAATTCACCGGGGGGTTTCGTTGCATTTTATCTGATATGTCTTTTCATTGCTTTCTCTGGAGCGTGAAGGGATGTCGAGTTTGTTTTTTAAAAAGCACCACAACAAAACAAAACAAACCACCTCCCCTCCCCGCACTTCTTCCCATACTGTACGCCGCAGCTTTCTCGCTACTACGGAAAGACACTGGGCATTTACACCTGCACCCCCTTGCTTTTGCTCGCCACTAATTAACCGATTTCAAAGTTAGATCTCTTTCCCGGAACCTTTGCTTCTTTTGTTTTCCTCTTGGGTCTTTTGCCCCAACCCTCCGTCTGGACTCTATTTCCAAGGGCCCTGTCCATCCGTGCCTCCTGTCTTTTAATGGGACGCAGCTATTGAATTTCTTCCAGCTAAGCCCAGCCTCAGACTGCATCATTTCTCGTGGACAGTGCACAAAACGGTGCTAATTAGGCTGAATCCAAGAGCTGCATAAAAACAAAGTTCAAGTCTCCTTTTTGATTTGCCTCTAACCGGCACATCACCACATCCCTTCATGTCTGTATTTTAATGCAAATTCTCTTTTCTGTTTATCTGCATGCATCTTAGAGATGCCTGAGCTAGCTGATGAAGCAGTGTGCTGGGAATCACGGGGAGGGCAAGAGAGAGAAAGGAAGACACAGCAAATGGTCTCAGAGGTCACTGTGATCATGACAGATCGGGACAGGAAAACACTGAGCTGTTCTAAAGACGAAATGCTAAGCATACACCTTAGGGACAAAGGGCAGTCTTCCAAGACGTGGCAGGGATAGCCCCCTAATCGTACGTGCTAGTGAATGGCACTGGGTCTGACAGCGCTTGGGGTGGGTATGATGACATTTACAAGAGGAAACACTGAATGTGCTTTTTCTGCTGTTTTCAATAGGTGGTCTCTTCATTCGAAACACTGATCAGGAATACACTGCTTTTCGGTTAGCAATTTTTCTTCATAACACCAGCCCCAATGCGTCAGAAGCTCCTTTTAATTTGGTACCTCATGTGGACAACATCGAGACAGCCAACAGTTTTGCTGTAACAAATGCCTGTAAGTAAAACATAAGTTGTGGCTAAATGAGAAGAGAATTCAAATGGGGCAATAGAGTCCCTTTCCTCTGTATTATTATTATTTATTGTTATATTTTTTAGAAAGATACTCATGATCTCCACAGTTGGCTGGTTACAGAGCAAATCAGAGTTAAAAACGAGATTTAATCTCAGGGATATTTAACTGGTATTTCTTTCTTTTCATTCCTTCCTCCTTCCCTCCTCCCACCCTCCCTCCTTATGTTCTTCCTTCTTCTTTTTTTCTTTATTGAAATTAATTCAAGTTACTTTCCCCTTTAGCATTTCAGTATTATGCCTACAACCTGAATGTCAAATGAGTAAAAATTGTTCAGTCTAGTTTCTGATTTCTGTTTCTTTGGTTTTTATTTGCTTTTCACTTGAGTAAGTGTCTGTCTTGCTTTTAAAGAAGACACATGCTCTCTTACACTGGTAAAGGCAATGGAAGCTTTGCTCGCGGTGAGAAAGAGAGGGGAGTGGTGGTGTAGAGGGATATATATTTGAGTCGGTTGGTTGACGCTGCAGATGATCTGGTGATGTCACTTGAGGCTGCCCTGCTCTTATATTCTGGGTTGTAAATGTCTGCTGCTATCAGGTAATGCATATATCCTGTGGATATAACTCCACAAACCCTTATGTTGGTGGCAAATCATGTGAGTCTCCAATCGACTTGAATTCACAAACCAATCCAGCTGGATCTATGTTATCCTACAGAATAAGACTGAGATTGGGTGAGCTTACCTAATGCTATAATGAAATAGTTGTACAGTGCTCCCCAGCCAAAATACAGCATAACTTAATGCAAAAATGTAATCAACTGTGTATTAATTTTAAAATCACTAAAATATATCAGTCAAAAGAGCATTTAGGTTGCATATTCACTCTTGAGGGAAACACATTTTTCAACTATCTCCTCATTTTTACATGCTAATTTATTACTGTTTAAAATGTGTTAAGATAATGGTTATAATTTATGTAAGAAATATAGGACTAGTTTCTACATAAAATTTTGCACAACAGTAGTAAAGTGTTTAATCTGCATTGTATAAATTTTTATTATCTCAAGTTGAGTATATTTTAATTTTGAAAGTCCTCTTTCTGAACAAACAAGTAAAATTGAAAATGAAGAGGTTTTATATGTCAGGAGGATATCTGTTTCATTAATTATTATAATTCATATATTTTTGCCATTAATTCATCTAACAGGTAACGTGATCACTTTTCCTTAATTTTTGGCATCTAATTACTACTTTATTTTAGAACTTGGTTTCTTAAGGAGGTTAAAGCATTTGACACTTTTTTAAACTGCCACAATTGTATTAAGTGGCAGAATGGTGTAGCTCTTCTGAGCACTAATTAATTAAAAAAATCATTTGTTGCATTTAATAACAAAATCGCTATTCATTATAATGATAATTATATCAGAATGGAGTTATTTTTAAGCAGACGTGCACATAAATTAGAGCTGGGTTTGTGGATAGTCATTTTTTAAAATTTCTTAAGTTATTAATTTTTGTTCTAAGTTTTGAAAGAGATGTCAACATTTAAAATAGTTCTAAAGATAAAATATTTTCCTTAGTATATGAATATTATCTGTTCATTTAAATAGTTCTCTCATGTCTTTCTTGAGATCCTGTCAACGAAAACATTTCTAAGTTTAAAAATAATTCATGATTCAAATATATTTTGAAGGTACTTTTTCTACAGTAAATTACTACTCAAACATTAATTTTTATTATTAAATTTTGAAAGACTTTAAAAGTGGAGGTATATTCATTTTATTTTTACAAATTAAGTTCTTAATTATTCTAAAGTTTGCCTTATGGCTTTCAGCTGTATAAACTATAAAGTGCTAATTCTTTCTTCCTCCATATCATTTGTTAATCTCATTTGGGATAATTTTAATCAGTATTATATTATTTATGTAATGAAAATATTATATAAAATAAAATCTTACTGGTAAGGAACAGTAAACATGAGGAATTGATAAGAAGCTGTACATAGAATGAGAAAGTAGAAAAAGGTATAAAATATAGATAATATGCTATTTTTTAACATGTTAGAACTGAGAAAATTGAAGCTAAGTAAACTAAGTTCGCTTATTTTGATTCCAAGTGTAACACAATGTTAGTGATACCATGTTTTTCATAATCACATAGAACTGATTTGTATACATGTTTAAAATATTTTTAAGGCATAAAGTGCAAATAAGGAAAAAACATTTTCTAGTGAAGAAAAGGAAATTTTTTTGACAAATGAGTGTGCCAAGTGTCCTTAAGGCAAATCTAAGCAGAATTTGGAAAAAATCAATGGTCAGAGAGCGTGGGTCAGGTGATTGGTGTTTGTTAAATGGACTGACCGAGAGCATGTGCTAGCATGCTTTTCCAGTCTAATTAAAGGTGAAACGTAAGCAGTAAGTATGAGGCAACCTCATATATCAAGCTCCATGCCTTTGGGTACAAAAGGATAAAAATAGTATTCTGGAGAATTAACATGGAACTTATTTCTCATAGTGGTACAGACTGGATTTTTAAATTTTTCATGTCGGATTAAATATAAACGTGTAATATGTGTCTGGCTAGGTTTATTTTTAATATGATTTTCCTGCAGTGAATCCTTGTAAAACCACAGGATCTAGTGTCTTTTTGAATAAGGGCCATTAAAACAGGGTATGTTTATTTTATGGAATGTGTGCTTAAAGACGAAAAAGGCAGATTAGGGAATAAAAGTATTATTGGTCATCTATTGGACAGATATAATTTAACGTTAGTTCTTTTACCTGGATATTAATTTCGCACTCTAAGAATACTTTGAGCAATCTAAACATTCTGTGTATAAAGTTTACACACTGCATATCTATAAATCCGTTTAACTAAAATTTATCACTTTTGGTATAAATCCCAAATTGCTGGGGTGGAGAGAGGGGTGGGGGGATAATTTTGGTTTATCATTTTTTTGGAAATAATATTTGTGTAAGATTATATTGACATATTGTTCTCTTTTTAAACTATTCACATTGTTGAAAAAATCACACTTTGCTAAATATAAAACTGAAATTACAAGAAATTCAGATTATATAAAATTATGACATATTTCAGTAACAAAGTATAGTGTAATAAGTAGTCAGATTTCAAAATGTAATTAAAGTTATACATTTCTTTGTTGTAATCTGTACAAACTATGGAGTAGAGCAAAATAGATAATTTAAAAATAAATCCAACATGGGCAGTGTTCTTTAATAAAATATTATACAATCAACCCAAAATAGCTATCCTTGCAAACAAACATGCTACTTAAATTGGATATGTTCTTTGCAAAACATTTGAGACAACCCGAAAGCAGGCTGTGTTCTTATATTTTCCCCAAAGCTTTTTTTAATAAAGATATTTTGGTTTGGAGGATGATGTGTGTTAAATTGGCCAAAAGTAATAACCAAAATACTGAAATAGACTATCAATCAAGTTTTCAAAAAGATAAAAATATAAGACATTACAATTATTTATTTAGTCCAGTTACGTTAGAAATCCCGTAAAAGCAGCAGTCCTTTAATAAGGCCTTCCCTTTATAATATAATCCACAGACGTCTCGTTTCTGAAATGATTCTTTTAAATTTCAGATGGGCCACAGGAAATACATAATGAAATAGATCAAGTGCTCATGTATGTTACTTTGGTGAAATAATAAGATAAGTTTTGTGGAATATTTCCAACTTTTTTAACTTGTATAGGAAAGACCAACTCGTTAATACTTTCGTTTTATTATTTTTTAATAATGTGTTTATCTTACTCTTCTTTTCTGTTTAAAATCTGTCTATTCAGTGGTTTAAAACATGATGGATTGGAAAGTTGTAACAATCAAAAATAGAATGGATAACATATCCTAGTAGTGATGAAAAAGCTTGTTCTTTTTTAAGTTAAATATTAGTCCTATTCGTGATGGCTTTATTTATGAACTCTCAAGTATCCAGGTTGAGTGCTACTTGTAAAACGATAAGTTTGTACGTATGTTGGTGTGTAAAATATACTTGTTTAATTAATGTGAATACATTGGAATGTGACACTCTATCCAGTAGACTCTGCAGGCATTTTAATTCAAACTTGTAGAATTTAAGGGTATTAAATAATACAATCTCTTGGCTTTAATTCAACAGTGTTTATTATTGTACATTTTCCTTTCAAGGGACGTAAAGTCCTCAAAAGACATACTAAGAGTTTATTTTGGACTGATACAATAATCTTAAAAGTGCAAAAAATGCAATTCTGATGGTTTGACCTGCAAAGTTGTTAGTAGAAATACGTTAGGATTAAATACTGTTTGACTTTTGATTATTTTTATAGAAATGAGTGACTTGACTCTATTGTGACTGTCATTAAGTTTCCTTTTAGTTTTATAATATTCTTTCTCTCATTTTTTGATTTTCCATCATAAGATTGATAACAAAGATGAGTCATATTCCTGTGGTTTGTCCCTTTCTTAAATGGTACCCAGTTTGCCTTGATATATTTCAGAACTGTGACAGGATTAAGCTTTCATAAAACCATTGAAAAACTCCGTAAACTTTTTTTTTTCCCTTGTGGATTCTTCCAAGTGTTATTTCCCAAAAAGGAAACATTTTTACTTTCTGGCATTGGGAAGTATGTATATCTTATTTACAGAATTGTATTATAGTTCAGGAATTTAAAGTGAAAAATAAATGCCATACACCTTACATTTTATGACAACACATAGTTTTTAAACTGCTTTGATATGCATGATTTTATGTGACCTCAAGCTAGTTTTAGAGTGAGACTGTCTGAGAAGATAATCATTATTTTGTAGATAAGCCAGCTCTGGCTCAAAGAAGTCACTTGACTTGTCAAAGACCATGTAGCTAATAAGCTATAGAGCCAAAGTTTGAACCCAGGTCTTCTAACTACTGTCCTGGTACTTCAGCCAGGAGACCATAGGGTGTGAAAAATACATCTATATTGAGATTATTTGAATTAAGAAAGAAAAAAGAATTATCATTTTTTTTTTTTCTGATGCAACGTTTTGAAGAAAATAGGGCAAGACGTTTCTGGGCAACTCACTCATTAATCAGATGACAGTGAGTGATGCAGCAAAGACTGAAGTCATACTGTATAATGAATTTGTTCATTCGGTCACTAGATTAGGTAATAGACATATCTCTTTATTCATTGAGCATATGTATCAAGGGCAGCTGTATTTATGACACTAGACTGGAAATGAAGATACAAAACCTTGTGAGTAGTTGCTGCCCTCAGGGAGCTAACAGTCCGGTGGGGAAGATGCACAAGCCAGTTGTCCCAGTGCAGTAAGACAGAGTATTGTGACAGAGGAACAGAGTGCTACGACAGAGATCAGCACAGGAAGGAGCATCAAACTTGGCACAGTGTCTGAGGGGAGGTATCACCTGAGCTGGGTGTTAAGGCTCTGGTTGAGTTATTTGAAGCCCAGAGGAAGGAAGTGTACCTGGCCAGGGGAGCAGTGCAAGACAAGGCACCAAGGTGTGGCAGGGCCAGGTGTGACTGAGCCACTCAATATGGTTGAGTTTGGCTGTAGCGCTGAGTGTGATGGGAAGGAGAGGTGTGCTGAGAGGCGAAGGTTTGTAGATCCACAGAGGATCTCATAGCTGTTGTAAGGAGACTTTTCTGAATAAAAACAAGGGCCCATGAATGATTCAAAAACAACAGTGACATGATCAGATTTATATTTTACAAAGAACAGGATGATTTCAAGAAGGAGAATGTATTGCAAGGTGCCAAAAATGAAAAGAAAAAGACTAGTTAGTTGGGCTTTGAAGTAATAGAGTTTAGGATGATGAATGCTTGGATAAAAGTAAGAGCATTAAAGGGGGATAAAAGTACCTAGATGCAAGCATACAGAACTGTTGACAGACTCAGTGATGGTTTGGATGTCTTTGTGGGAAGGAGGGAAGGAAGAATGGGAAGAATTAAAGATGACTTCTTCCGTTTCTGGTCTGGACAAATGATTGGATGGTGGTGCCATCAATTAGGAAGGGACACACAGAAGAAGGGGCAGATTTGAAGGGGGAAGGTGCATTTAGCGTGGAAGTACTGATTTTGAGGAGTTTAAGAGACACTCGGATGCAGCAGGAAGTTGGACGTGTGTGTCTGGAGCTGTTGGTCTCAGTCTGCACTGAAGAGAGACACTTGCTAATGGCTGAAACCATGGGCATGGGTGAAATCATCCAGAGAGAGCAAGAGCAGTGAAAAGGCTGCTGAGGACAAAATCCTAGGAGATACCAGCGCTTGAGGGACAGGGAGAGAAAAGGAAGCTGAAGGAAATGGCTCAGAGGGCTCAGAGGAAAATGAGGCAAGAGTGATTTCACAGGAGCAATTTTAAGTCAGTAATGATCAACTTTGTCAGTTGCTGCAGAATTTAAATAATGAGTTGCAACTATAATTGATCTTTAACATCAGATCAATGTTTTTTGTATTTGACCAGGAAAAAAAAAGTAGCGTTTATTAATACCACATGTATTCTATTAATACATACTCTTTTGTGTATATTGGCTTAAAATAGCCTTATCTTTTACTAAGAGATAGGAGAGTCTTTTCTGGACTTTGGAACCAGGTGGGCTTCAATTTGCAACCTGATAGTGTGTAAATTAATTAACGCTTTTGAGCATCAGTTTCTTCATCTGTTAATAGGAAAAAAACACATGAATTTTATGAATATTAGAAAAGTGTTTGGAAAGTACTCAGGAAATAATTATAACTCAATTAAATTTTGTTGTATTACATTTTCTGTGTCATATAGAACAATTTTTTCTGAACCAAAGTTACCATTTTGAGTTATTTATATTTTCTGTTTGTATTTTAAAAAAGCAATTTATGTTTTGAATAAATATATTTTCTTAATATTTTATAGGAATTTTTGACCTCTCACTGAATTGTTAATTTTAACTTATTTGCACAAATCTAAATGCATAGTTGTCAAAATTATTTCTAAGCCCTTTAAGAGGTTAACTTTGTCTGGGATCTGTGGACCATTTGGAGAGAGAATTGGTTCACAAATGGATTAAAAAGACGGATGAATTCTCCTAATTGTATGCAAAATTATGTGTTCCTGAGCACGTTTTGTGTGTGTCTGTATGAATCTGTGTGTTTCCAGAGAGGCAGTCTAAACTTTTGGACAGCTTCTCAATGAATTCTAGTCATAAAAAAAGGCCCACAGCCCTAAAGGAGCTACACGTAAATTAGATAAACAAATAGCACTTCATTCCCTACTTTCTTCATTTCAGAACCAATTGGATTTTATCCTTGAAACTAACCAGGAATTTTTCCATAAACGCATCTCCAGTAGCTTCTTCCTTGTCATAGAAAATAACCAGTGTGTCCTAGCTGGAAAAAAAATGTTTGGCTTAGTCCCCTGCCTCTTAAGCTGTCATTATATTATTTTTATTTCTTTTCTTACTATCAAAAGTTCTACTTATTTCACATCAGCTCCTTCTGTTTTTTATCATGATTTACCTTTTCCCTTAACCATCACCACTCTTGCAACAACCTTCTTGAAGGTCATCGGTGACTTACAAATTAGTAAATCCCATTGTTCCTTGGTCCTCACTGTCTCTTTGTAGTTTGCAGGATTTGATATGACTGATAATTTCCTGTTCTTTGAAGCTCATTTCTCCTCTGATAATAATAATAATAATAGCAAAATGGGGTGCTGATATGTGCCAAGGGTCTGTGTTAATTACCTCTATTCTTACACAACTCTGAGAAGCAGGAATCATTATTACTATTATTTTATATGTGGAGAAACTGAAGATTTGTAGTTAGGAAAATTTGCCTAACCATGAAGTGTGCAGGGTATCGCATCCTAAGGTCCCTTTTGCCAGCCGTTCACACTATAGTATGTTGGTGATTTCAGCAGGCACAAGGTAGCCATCACTCAGTGTGACAGTAGCTAGATAACTCTTCATTTAAACAGCAAGATGTTTCTCTCAAAGTCACTTCTTTATTTTAACGATATTCGTGGACCCCATTGAATACGTGTAGCATTTTACATTGGACACCGATTTTTCTACGTGATCTGTAATCCAACACAGAAATTTGAGAATTCTAAACGATGATGCCCTCATTACTTTACGCTGCCAAATTCATGTTGTAAACACCACCAGTGTAAAAATGACTAAGTAAACCTTTGTATGTTATACACATAGCGTTGGATACCTCATTAGGTGGCCAACCTATGTAACTTTTATAGGAATGATATCTGATTTCAGAGTAACTACAGCTATTTGAAACATATTTTCTCCAGTGTTTTATTTTAAGACTTGCTTAGCCGTCAGCATTTTCTTTCAGATTTTCCTTTACATGCTTTTGGATTCCAATAAACAGAGTGAGGACTGCCTTAAAGAGTACCGCTCTAAGTCAAAATTGCTAGTCTTTATAGCATCTTTGCTCGCCTCCAACTTAATAAAACGAATAGTGCCATAAATAAAAAGTTCAATGTTATCTTAGAAACAAAAGGTAAAAAAAAATGGGATTTAGTACTTTCTTTGAATAAGCCACTGTATTTCTCCAGCTACAGCAAAAATTACACCTTAACTTGTAATCAGTGTTTGCTTACTTTTGTTGCTTATATGCTTATTCTAAAATAAGCAGCTTTTCATCAGTGACTTTAAATGTTATGCCCTATATTCTGTTTTACCTATATTTCTTTTTAAAACTGACATATACTTATGAAAATTTCAAATAATTTAGAAATCTTAAAAAGCCAAAATATTTTGCAATTTCACCATGCAGAGATAATCACAGTAAACAAGGGTTATAGATCTTTCCAGACTTCTTTTTTTGTCTATATAGACCTAGAAAGATAGAGTATAATAAACATAATAGTAATATATATCTAAATAAAAGTTTTTATTAAAAATGATATTAGTGTATACCTCTATTTTATTAATGGTTTATTTATCATTAAAAGTTTTGTCAATGTGTAAGAGCACTCTCATTTTATTTTACTGCCACATAATGTCATTGTGCAAAGTTACTATGACAGACGTGTTTAGCACCCTCTGGACCAACATTTAGGCTGTTGTCCACATTTTTCATATTACGAGCAGATCAGCAGTAAAACTATTTGAGCACCCGTGTGAATATTCCTGTAGGATTAATTCCCGGAAATGAAATCACTATTTCAAATAACGGGGCTTTCTGCTTTTAGTGCATATTGTCAGTTTCTTCTCAAACGCAAAATATGATTTAAATTGATAACCACTAAGATGTGAGAATAGTTGTTTTTCTATGACTTGCTAACACTAGTCATTATCAGTCTCTTGAATCTTCGCTTGTCCTGATGGAGTACAACTGACATCTGATTGCTGCTTTAATTTGCATATTTTTGATTAATAGTGAGGCTGATAATATTTTCCTGTAAGACCGAGTATATCTTTCTGGGTAAACTGCTGTTCTTTTCCTTTGCCAATGTTTTCTTCTTTATTTGTGGGAATGTTTTACAGACTATAGAAATTAACCCTTTGTCATGTATGTTGCAGATTATTTTTCTACTGTGCTTTTGGCTTCCAGCTGCTTTTTTGATGCCTTTTACCATACAGACATTTTAAATTTTTATGTAGTCAAATCTGTGAGTCATTTTCCTAATGGCTCCTGGGTTTCATGCTATGCTGATAAAGGTATTTCTATCCTTAAAACTATAAAGCATTCTCTCACATTTTTCTAGTATACCTGTATGGTTTTACATTTTATATCTATAATAGTAACTCTTTGGAATGTATTTTCTTACGTGTGTTAGGAATGGACCTTTATTTTTTTCTGCACTGTTTGTTTAAATAAGTTATTCTTTTACAACCGCTTTGAATTGATACATTTGTGCAAATCTCCTGCAATCGTGACTGAATTTGAGCTTGAGCAGAAATTTTACCTGCATTTTACCTCTTGCAAGTTCTCCTGTTTACTGTTCGTCATCTACCTTTTCTGACAGTCCCTATGGTAATATTGCTAGTTTTGATAATTTTATTATCTGCTTTCTTGTTCTTTCTATTACTTCCTGGGTTTTTTTTTTTTTTTGCCCTGTTTGTCACTTACCATCTGACCACGTCTTTTTGCGTCTATATCCAGAGTACATTACAGATATTTCCACCTTTGTACATTGCTCTCCCCCTCTTCTGGGAAAAGTCAGTGGTACTTTTCTAACAATTTCTTATTTAATCTCCTGCTTCTCCTCTTTACCTCTCCTTGTCCGCTTTACATAATGGAGCCAGTGGTTCCCTTCAGAATTGAAATCAGCGACGGTTTCCTTATTACTCAAAACCCTACAATGGGTTTTCATTCTCTTAGACTAAAATTGCAGCTCGTTTTTTTTTTTTAATTGAAATATAGTCAGTTTACAATGTTGTGTCAATTTCTCATGTACAGCATGATTCTTCAGTCATACATGAATATGCATACATTCATTTTCATATTCTTTTTCACCATGAGCTACTACAAGATCTTGTATATATTTCCCTGTGCTATACAGTACAAACTTGTTTATTTTATATATACCAGTCAGTATCTGCAAATCTCAAACTCCCAGTTTATCCTTTCCCATTCCCTTACCCCCCCCCCCCCGGCAACCACAAGTATGTATTCTATGTCTGTGAGTCTGTTTCTGTTTTATATATAAGTTCATTTGCCTTTTTCTTTTTAGATTCCACATATGAACGATCTCATATGGTATTTTTCTTTCTCTTTCTCTCTTACTTCACTTAGAATGACATTCTCCAGGGCCATCCATGTTGCTGCAAATGGCATTATTTTATCATTTTTATGGCTGAATAGTATTCCATTGTGTAAATATACCACAACTTCTTAAAACTACAACTCTTTAACATGCTAATTCTAAGTATGATCTGACTTCTGCCCATCTTTTTGCCTTGTTCACCATGCTGGAGTCCACTCAGTTTTTGTTTTTTTTTTTTTTAACATGCTTTAACCCTCTCTTTTTTTTTTTCTCTCTATGCTTTTATACTTTCCACTCCCCCTGCTATTTTTTTTTTAATCCTCAAATCTAGTTATTTGCTGGACTAGCTTTTTCTGAATCTTCAGGACTCAGGTCAAAGTCATCACTTAAGAGAAACCTTCCTCACCAGCCTCTCTATAGTCAGCTCTCCCACTCCCAAACTCCAATTACTCTAGATTGTCTTACCAAACCTATGATCATCTTTACTTTGAACACATTCTGTAATTATTATTTTCATTTGTTTACTTATTTATTATCTATATTCTATAAATTCCCAGAACCAAGGATTCTACCTGTCTTGTTAAACAATAGATCCACATAGCCTCACAAAATACCAGGTACAAAGTAAGAATAAGTAAGTATCTTTGAATATGTGAGTGAATAATATGTGATGAGTTTTCTCTTCACTCATCCTTGGGTCGTCCTTAGAATAGCTGAGACTCTTCGTGTGTTATCTTAGAGAAAACTGAGCAGATGATCTAAAGACAATGAGGTAGTAAATCCAAAATAAATGTTCTGTGTTTTCCTTTTCGTAAGCTTTTTTTTCCTCACTTGTTTCCATCAGATTCAGTTTGTGGCATGGGCTAAGTAAGGAGGAAGAAAGTGGGACTGTTCGTGCAAATTGATGTCCATTGTGCTGGCCAGATAGCACTTTGATAAATTTCAATTTGGTAGAAGGGAACATCTAGGTACTTGTAACATGTGGTGTCTGCTGACAAAAGAACTAGAAAATGCTGAGACAACCTGCTTTCAAAGCAGGAGAACGCCCGTGTGGGAAGCCCACATGTAACCAGTATCTGTTCAGACATTGCTTCCTTAGCACTTCGAGTTTATGAAACTAGAAGACTTGTGGGAAAAGGAAGGTGAAGTCAAAGGTGCAGGGAAAACCTGTCAATTCTTAATTATCCACGTTGCATCTTCAATAGTAAATTTCACAACTTGCCACTTTCTCTAACCCTTTATCCCTCACTCTTTTGAAATTAGTTTATCCTTGTTTGAATTACTGAATTTTAAACTATGTATATAATCTTACCTCACAAGTTTGAGAGGCATTTCACTGCTTCTCTGCTCCAAAGATTGGGAATCAAGAGAAATAGCTTTTTTCTCTGAAAGATGTGCACGCTTGCTTTTTTCTTGATGGAAAACCCATAAGTCAAAATGTTTCCCTTTTTTGCTCTACTAACCGACGAGCTCAGTCTCACACTTACTGATCAGTAACAACTTCAATCCTCATTCAAAATATTTACTTTATTGTTATATCTCTGATTTTTTAAAAATCATATATCTAATATAAAGAATAAATGAATATTATATGTGATATAAACATTGTGTTTTATATAAATATACCTTGTAAGATTATGCACATTATTTTAGGAAAGAAGCAAACAGGTACAGTGGCTATAAATAAAAAGTCTAGGTGAGATTTCTTTCAACACAGGTGTTGGTCAGCTTTTGCTGACAGATTATCTATCTATCTATCATCTTCCCAAACATACACAAAATACAGAGAGGACCTAGTTCTGGCATTCTAAATATCCCCTGGATTTATCATAATTTTATGCCAATGTATTGACCTGAATTAACCCCATCTTGTCATGATCTGCCTAGAATTAAACCACATTTTTGACACTTGTAATCAGTGGTCTGACGTGATCTGTCCAGGTGGGAATATTAATTCTGATTTTTAGGCATCATACATGTAAAGTGTAGGCCAAGATGATTTGAGTTTTAAGTAGTGAGTTATAGCACTCTGTTCTTGTTGAATTCATGGTCAATTAAAACTTAACACTTTGCTCTTTTTTCCACATGAGTTGTTAGAAATTGACCTCTCCATAGGGATTTCTGTAAAATTCAGAAATGAAAGATTTAACGTGTACACTTGTAAATTTCAGTTTGTTTGGAACCGTCGAGACCATCTTGAGCCTTACTTTGGTTAGCTGTAAACTGCTTGAAATTCCATGTGACTTTTACTGTATGGTTATCCATATTGATGATTACAGTTAAGATCAGGCTGTGACACAGGACAGATGCAAGACAATCCCAGATCACGAACCAATATGCTCGTCAGGTGTGTGTGGTCAGGTAAAAATGAACTCTCCTAAAATAATTTATTTGATCGAGTTCTCCATCTTGTTCATAAAGATTGTCATTTCAGCGCAGCTGTCCTTTTCTTTAACATCAAAACAAAAAGACCGTCAGATTTAATTGAAAAAGAGAATTTTCAATTCTAAGACGGCTGGGGCTTTTGAAATTGGTATAATGCTTTTGAAAATCAATTTGTCACAATTTATCAAAAGCATTAAAAAATGTGAAGCATTTGAACTCATGAATACAGTCAAGTATCTATCTAGTCATGAAAGTGCTCTTTAAGCATCACTTAGCAGTGTTTAGTTGGGGAATGGTCAAATTAATCAAACTTCAGCCAGACAGTCTGAGGAAGAGTATCAATTATGACAGCCCTCTACCTGACCTGTCCCAACAGTTCTGAGTTCAAGAATCTTTTTCTATGTATGTAGAGACTCTTTATATTTTTTCTTTCTTTATGTTATCTCATTTCATTTTCTTACAGAAGAACCAGTGTCACAATAGGAAATAAAAAGTGTTCTAGTCAGATGTAAAACAGTTATTCTCAAAAGGCAATAATGATTTATGAGTCATAGAGCTATTTGAATGATTTTTTAAAAGGCGTCGCTTGTTTAGAGGACATAGATCTTCCACACCAGTCCTGGATGACAGCCGGGTAAACATACATGATTTGTTCTGGCAATAGTATATCTTACGGTTCTGTGCAGATATTTGGAAATTGTAGTCAATGAATGATGTGAAAAATCACTGTTGTTGATTTT
The DNA here is from genome assembly GCF_009834535.1 of Camelus ferus. NCBI lineage: Eukaryota > Metazoa > Chordata > Mammalia > Artiodactyla > Camelidae > Camelus > Camelus ferus. The sequence goes on from NC_045705.1 coordinate 1,193,486, forward strand.
GCCCTCCCTCTTCCGCACTCCCTCCCCCTTGCTTCTCATCCTCCCAAGCACAGAAGACATTGGAGGGGGATTCAGAAATGATGTGATAATCCACCTGGGTCTGAAAGATGGGTGAGATTTTACCATTCTGTAAAAGACAGAAAAATAGTTGAGACAGACAAAAGAGCATCATAAAAAAAAAGGTATAAAAGTGTGTGGACAGCTTTAGGGAGCAGAAATGCGGCAGGAAAATGGAGGCAGGGATGGGGGGATGGAGCGGAAGTTTGAGAGGAGGGTGCGGACAGCACTGCAGATAGAGAGAGGAGCCTTGCAAATCGCCTTCTAAGCAAAGATAAGGATTTTGTTTTCTTATTCTGGGCCAGAAGACAACACGACTCATTTTAAGCAGTTTATAACATAATTATATTTGTGTTTTAGGAAGAATTCTAGCACCACTGTTTATCATTCATGTGTACAGCTAAACGTGGCTCCTTTTCCATACCAACTACACTAGGAAATTGTTCCCTAGAGAAGAAATGCTTTCTTGCTACTTCAGTTGCTGTTTGTTGAACCCATTATTGTATGTAATTCTGCTCACTATTTTCCATCAAGAACTGTTAACTTACAGAAAGAAAAAAAAAAAAACCTTGGCTTATTATCTCAACCATGTGTCTTCAGACTACAAACCAGGTCTTCTATGATAATAGGCAGGATGGAAAAAAGTTGGTGTCTGTGGGAGGAAAAAATGAACAAACAAGCATCATTTATACTGTGTATAAAGGCAATTACGCCTCCTTACAGATTGGTTTAGATGCTGGACAGAACACTGCATATTCCATTGCAGATTTAATTTCAGACTATCCTCCTTTTTAGGTACTGCTGTTAGTAGAAGTTTATTTAATTTAGTTGGTACAGATGAGCATCTGTACTAAAGTTGGACTTGTCACTCAGTCACAGAGTATTAATAATTGTTTTAAGACAAGTGAATTGAACAATTGTAAGACTATAATAATAATTAGTACAGTTGCCACAATATATGTATGACCACCACATACAAATGAATACATGTATATGCACGCACGCGCACACACACACACACACCTTACCAAAGGGAAAAATACTGTGAAACAATAGTGCTTATAATTTGCAAGATACTGTTTTTCCTTACCTTCAGAATAATGAATTATGAACTTTCGTGTACATACTTTTGCCCAATACTACTTATAAATTTATTTTTGAAAATAAAAATACAACATATATTTAAGAATAACATTGTAAATAACTTTATACTGTTATATATAATGTATATGTGTATAATATACACTGTATTTATATATAATGTACATTATATATTATGTATAAAGTTATTTACAAAGAATCTGTTGTGTACTTATGTAATACATACATGCCTTTAGCATTTGATTCTTGTTATTTTCACAAACTTTGTTAATGATTGTATGTTATGAAAATGTAAGTGGCTGTGAAAATAAGTCTCATTTTACAGAAGTGATCAAATCACAGGTTAGAAACCAAGTATGAATATTTTATTGAGAAGGAAATCTTGCTATTTTTTTTAATTTACAAAATGGCAATGTCTCCACTTCTCTTACTCTTTGTTTTATTTCAAAGAGTAATTATCCATTTAGTGATAGTAACACTCTAGTGCTTTTAAATCATTAGACTGCAACCAATGTGCTGTCTACTTGGCAGAATAGTATATAACTTAATAATTTAGAGGCTTTTAATATGTGGGATGTATAAAAGATGTCATGGCAGTGAAAAAAAGATAGACTGACTTCTGATTCCAGTTTCATAAGAATCATAATATATAGAAGAGATTGAAAAATGCCATACCAAAATTTTGGTAATGATTATTTTTAATATTATTATGCAGAATTTTTGTTTTTAATTTACATATTTCTGAGTTTTTACATGTTTACAAAAGCATACTTTTCTGATTAACAATATTTAAAGAAGAAAAAAATATAGTGACCTTACCACTAAGTATTGTGTTTGTCTTGTTCTGTCCAAATGGAACAGATAATCTAGGGAGATCTTTAGACATTGAAGCTAGTGTCAGGGCTTGTTGTCAGACTGTCACGTTCACTTAGCAGTTGCCGTGTTTGATCTCTCTGCTTACACTCTTTTATTCTTTTAAAATGAAAATATCAGCTTGAATTAATTAAAAGTATTAAATTAAGTTGTTATGCTTACTTGCATTAAAAGAGCCAAGAGAACAGTTGGTGACTACAGGCATTTTTCACTGCCAGTTGAAATATATAACTTACCAAGCTTTTTTTTTAATAGACTTTATTTTTTTTTAAAGCAGATTCAGGTTCACAGCAGAACTGAGCAGAAAATACAGAGTTCACCCTTAGCCCTCCCCACCCACACACATATATTCCCCTACCCTCAGCATCCCTCATCAGTGGGGCGTATTTGGTACCATCGATGAACCAACATGGGCACATTATTATCAACCGAAGTCCATAGTTTACGTTAGAGTTGACTCTTGATGTTGTACATTCTATGAGCTTTGACAAATGCATAACGACCTGTAGCCACCACTGTAGTACCGTACAGAATAATTTAATTGCCCTAAACTTGCCAAGTTTAATTGCCTATATTTTTTTCAATTCTGTGGGAAGGACAGTAGCTGCACGAGTGAGTTGATGGCTCTCGGATACCTGGTCCCTTTCTCTGGGAAGTCTTTCTCACCACCCTAGGCTGGTTCAGACTCTACTGTGCTATGATCCTAATGGCATCTTGAGCATCCTTTGCTGCATTCTATTATCATTTTACATTCTCCGTCTGGAATATGAACTCCTGGCTGACTGGGATGTCATTGTATTTGTGAGTGAATCCCTAGGGCTTGGCTCATGGCACTTCGCCTGGCACATAATACTAAATTAATACCACTGAGTGTGTGGATATGAGAACGGAGGGATTTGGGAATTTATGGTTAGACATTAGTGTTCTAAGTCAATTTTTGAGCATCCAGTTAAGAATTGTGGCAGATTCCGTATTAGTGATGGTTAAGAATATAGAAACATGAAAAACAATTCTTTTGGACTTCTCCATATGAACAGGAGACTGGTGAAGGGTTGTGAAGATTATCACAGTTGTATAAACACATTGCCTTCAGGATTTAGAGGCTAAGAGTCGTATAGTTAGAGTTTCCACGTGTGAAGGGACAGTCTTACAACTTGCCCTTCGTCTGAGTTCAGATGTCTCATGGTGATTGTTTCACCTGAATTATTGGCACTGCCAGGATGCCTGCCCATGGACAGCTCTCCATTTAAAATTCTGATCCAAGCATCAATGGTTCATTCTCATTTCTACCCCCAACTTTGTTCTGAACACAGCATTTGTAAAAATTTTAGAGCCACTCAAAACCTTACCTGGTTTCCAAAACAATTTTTGTGTGTCTAGGACACCAAGCAACATTGCATTTCGGGGACACAAGCTTCTCTGCTTCTAAGTAGCACACAGTGTAGTGAAGACCATTGAAAATCTCTACACGATGTTATAAATACTATGATATCATTGGAGATGAGGCATCTAGCCCTGCCTGCATTAGTGTTTTTATAATGTACTTTAAAAGGAATTTTTCTCTTTTCTGTCCTTATGGGGAGGACAGTTTGACTGTCTCTTATAGGGCCAAGATAATAGATTAAAGAAAAGGACTCTGTATTAATCACCCTAATTTGATTCATGAAGTAAGATGGATCCATTTACTTAGATGCCAAAATTTATATGGAAAGAATAAAACCAAATTCTTTGTCAGCCCCAGGTTAGACTCAACACCTATGAATCTGAACCACCTATTTTGTCTCAGAGCTCAAATTTCTTGTCACTTCTAAATTCTATATTCTTTAAGTATCTGTATGTTTGCTACCAAGTTATTCTGCCCCTTTTAATATGCATCTTTTTAAGAGTTCAGTTGTCACTTTAGTTAATTGAATGTTCATTTGGCAACTGTCTTGCTTCCTTCATTGGGCTACACATTTTATTGAAAAGAAATATTAGATGTGATATTAGGCCATAAAAAGCTGATAATCTGCTGGAAAAGTGGAAATCACTTCAAATGAAATAAGAGAACAAGAAGGTGTTTAATTAGAATACTGTGTATCGTGTGATAATCACCAAAGAAGAAATATCAGAAGAGGCCAGGCTTTATAAACATCAACTTTAATAAAGTGTAATTTAATCTGGTCATAAAAGGAATGGGAAGGGAAGGGAGAGGCATAAAAGAGGGTTGAACGAAGTAAGCAAGCCCGCTGACCTTGGAGATGGGGTGACGCAGTGCAGGAAAGTGTCTTATTGGATCCAATAAGTAGAGTTAAAGTGAGGGGATACCGGTGAGGGAGTCCATTGTAAATTCAGGACTTGAGAAGCCCAGAAAGGAAGCTGATAACAGAGAATATGCTAAGGTTTGGGCAAGGGACTGGCATTATGAAAAGTGGAATTCAAGGACTCTTGTTCTGGCATGAGTATGCAGGATCAACTAGAGAGAAAAGAGGGCAGATACAAGAGCACAGAATGAGCCAAAGTCTCACTCGTTTCTCAGCAGCTCTCGTTGTTCTGTTTCCCTACAAGCTGTAGCTTTAACTGACTTCTCATCTTACCTCCTTGCAAGAATCTACTCCGGACACAGTCTTTTTACTTACACTTCCCACTTTCTAGCCTCTGCTCTTTCTCACTTACACCCAGTTTTAAAGACAATAAATAGCACTGCTGTAAATGTCTTTCCACTTTCTTTGCATATGTGGAAACACTTCCATCCTTCCAGTCCAGGTCCCTGTGAAGGGAGGAAGCGTAGGCAATGGAGCTAAACGTGGATTCAATTCCCATCATTGTCACTCACTCGCCATGTGAATTTTTGACAGCTTTGTCAACTTCTTTGAGTTTCAGGAGTCTAAGTTATAAATGAAGGGAAAATTACCTTGTTTTAATTGGAAACATACAGCAACGTGCGTCAAAGTACATCACAGGAAGTGTGTAGGTGTTCTCCGAGGATTACAGCGATCATTGAAATAATATTATGTATTATTCACTCAGCCTCATGGGAACAAAGGCAGACTTTCATGGCTGATGGAGGTGAAGTTGAAGGCGTCTCCAGGATTATGACTTAAAAGATGGTGGAGGGTGTTGCTGTGAAGTAGGATAAAGAATGAAGATGGAATAAAAGATCCTATAGCGATATTATTTATTCATTTTGGAGCTAATTGAATTAGAAATTTCCGTCTGCTGGAGGAGTTCGGTGGGCAGTTGAGTATTCAAGTAGCTGTAAAAAGACTGAGCTGAAGGTATGGTTTTAGAATTACCTGCATGTAGGTAGCAGTTAAAACCATGAGCAAGAAGGAGATTGCTGGAATACATCCAGTTAGCATTAAAACAGAATAAAAACAATTTTCTCTGGAAGATCAGCATCATGAGAAAGACAATAATAAACTGTCTAGTTTGGTCTACAAGACTTTGAAAAAATCAATTTGTTTCCACCCTAAAGATCAGTAGATTATACATAAAAGTTTGGATTTCTGACTTCTCTGGAAAATTACAAAATCCTTACGACAATGTATCTGAATTCCCTAATGGCAACTATTATCTGGAGGTTAACTGGAGTGGCCTCCAGTTAAATAATATCTGTTTTCTCTAGTTGGATCTTAGAAATCTTGAAGTCTACTTCCCATCTAGACCTTGTAGGCAGTTTCTCAGAAGCCACAGAGAATATATAACCCTGGCATATGCCTCAGCGAGGCGTGGAAATGGAAATTTATTATGATGGAGAGACTTCTCAGCTTTAAGATAAGTTACCAAGGCAACATCTCCAATACCTTGAAGTGTTTAGAACAAATCAGAATGTAAACGTAGAAGCTTCTTGAGGGTGGTAACTCCATGGTGTTCTATGTTGTGTTATATAGGAACTATTAGTTCCATAGGTGCTCAGTAATTATTAAATCACCTTAATAAATAAGTACACTTTAAACAGAGGAACTTTACTACCATTTATATGGATTTCTGTTGGAAAATGACAAACTCAAGATTACTTTTTTGTATGTATATGGTTTTCACAACTGACAACATTGCCATTTCTTAGAAGACTTTTATATATGTCTATCTAAAGTACTTACTTTTTCTAGTTGTCAGATTTAAAGAAACTGATTCGAAAGTATAAGCTTACAAATGATGCAGAAGTTGTAAATCTGTTCAGTAGAGTTTAAGCTTCTTGGGGAGAGAGTCTTCAGTCTCTGTATGTTATTCCCTGAACATAGAACATAGCACAGCGTGTAAATTGTCATAAACTCTCAGGAACTATTTTTGATGTAGATTTGCATTATTATTCAAGCTGTGGATCCAAAAATCAGTGTAATTGCCCTGGAGTTTTGAAGTTCAAGTTTGGAAATCTCTTGCACCCCAGAAAGCTAGATTATAAACATCAGAGAACTATATTTCCAGACCTAGTTCAATAACAAAATCAGAATCCAAGACCTGGAAGACACTTTTTGAAATCACATAAATTACAACCACTTTATCAATAACAAAACCTTTCAGATAGCCTATGTTATTTAATTCTCAATACAACTCCTAGAAATAACTAGAAATATTAGTCTGGAACTTAAGACTCCTAACACTAGCCTGGTGCTTTGTGCTCTTAAGTTGCACATGGTGTCTACCCCTTCCTGGACATCATGGCCTGAGGCAGATTGTTGAGCCTTTTCTGAGTTTCCTGATCTGCAAAACTGGTACAGTAGTAGTAACGTGCAGGGCTCCAGCGAGCTCTGATGGACATTTTGCCTGTAAAATGCCTCGCGTGGTGCCTGATGCATGGATCATCTGGCTGTGACTCTCACTACTCTGCCGCTTACCCTAGGTCTGTCAGCCAGTAATTAGACTCCAAACCCAAATCTTTTGACTCCAGATTCCAGGCTGGTTTTAATATTCCACAAAAGACTACCCAGGCTTAAAAGTTGCCACTCAGATTCTGACAGTCCCCAAATTTCCTATGTTGCCTGTATGGACTTATTATGTAATAGATGGAAAATAATCTTCTGGACTGGCTGCATGATTGTGAAAAATAAAACATTGTCAGATATTCTAGATATAGGTGAGTTTTGGAAAAGTTTTTCCAAAATCTATTGCAAAAAGTACACACACTGTAGTGCTCGCACCAATATTTTATTACGTGATTTCTGCATGTGTAATTTTGAGCTGAGACTTGCAGAATATGAATAGCTCTGTCCGATTAGCTGTGATAATAATACCTCACACATGGATGGTACTTCACAATGTTTCTAAAGTGAGACATTTGGAAATTAGTTGCTATGCAGGGTTTCTGATAAGTGTATCGCCAGTTAAAACTACAACTTATGTTTTTTTCTCAAATATCTGCAAATACAGGAGTCATATCTAACTGTTCCCTAAAATAACAGTATCAGAGACTTCAGAAATAAATAAATATCTTTCATTTTCTTTGAAACACAAAATAGAACCAGGGGAATTAACCTCTCTGTAGGAAATTAACTGCTAAAAGTAAAGTAAAATGTCCGTATTTGAATTACAACCATACTAAGAAATAGATAATTTGTGACTTGGGAGCAAAAACCAGTATTTTAAGCGGGGAGGGAGACAATATAAAGAAGATATGTCATCGTGCTGATAAATGACTGTTCCACAGTAGGTGCCAAGCATAAGAATATACGTTATAAATTTCATTGGTTTTCCTTTAGGAGAACTGGCTAAGTAAAATTGCAATCAGAATTGTGGAAATTACATTTTTGACAAAGGAAAAACTAGGAAGAACATTTTGTAATTTCTGTGGGACTCACAGAGGTGAGTCTTGTCCTGGATTCAGGCCATTTCACAGATCATTAGAGGCATGAGAAGAGACTGCTGCTCCTTGCCTGGCTGGGCTGTGGCAGCCTTCCACACGGAGCCTCCGAGCTAAATGGTCCCCTCAAGTGACCCTCACTATCCCTGCACCTGAAATTGTGTGAGTGGCTACGAGCAGACTTTGACTTTGAATATGGACCAACATGAACAACTTCTCAGATTTTTTTATTTACGATTTAAATATCACAGTAAACGCTAACCTTATTTATTTCAACTATTCTCCATAAACTCAAATCCTGAAAAGAAAAAAAAAGCACATAGACATTATTTTATATATTCAAGGTGATTTAGAAACAGGGAAGTATAAAAGACGATTTCCGGAGCCTGACATGGAATGCTACCAGAAGACCTGAGAGCTGAGTATTCCACATCAGCCCAGAGGTGTCTCTGCCTTACATCTCTGTTACCGTGCCTGTGTGCAACTCTGAACACTGGCTCTTAATTGTTGAGTACATTTGGCATCCAGTAAATGTGAAGCAGACAATTTTGGAATACAAACCAAGCAACTTCCAACACAAAAAAGAAAAAGGCAAATACCATCTTGTGTTCCATCAGTTGTTTTTATTAGACGTTTCCCCACATGGAATGTCTAGTAGTGTAACATTTTCATGTTTATTATAATTAGATAATGCTCATGAAATGTACATTTTTAATGCAGTGGAGAACAAAATTTGCAGAAGTGCAGATAGCATGATTTCCTATGTTTTTAAAATAATTTCCTGCTCTCTTCATTTTGTCCCTTAAGAATACTTTGCCATTTTTCACTTTGTTCAAAATCAGCCTTTTAAATTTCAAAGTGACTTTTTATTTAGTCTCATTTACTTTCCTCACCCCACCTGACCCACATACCAAGTCAAAACATTATATATTTTCATCCTTTTCCTTTCTTTATAGATACAATATGTAGCCTTCATTATCTGGGCTAACATGGAAAAGACTGCCCTCTTCCGTTTCCCCTGCATCCCCAGGGTTTGGAAGTCCATGGTATAAAGTCTAGCCTCATTTAGTGCACACCATATGGTGAAGCTTCCCCACTGTGGTGACAATGTCACTGTAAACATATGCTTTGGAAAAGAGGATGCTTATTTAATCCATGAACTCTTTATAAAGAGAAATCTTAAAATAATGACATGGGATGACAGGATTTCTCAACAATTCATTTCAAATAAACCACAGAGGTGGGGATGCTCAGTTCTAACTGCCCTGGCTAGAATTGATTCAGTGCATTGTCCGTCATGACCATCAGATCATCCAGTTCCCTCAGTCTGATGTGTTTGAATTTTACCAGAGGATCATTCAGGTTTCTTGACTTTTTATTTGGTATTAATAAAACAATGAATTCAGCATGTATCAATACAAAACAATGGTGGGAGGTTTTTTTGGCATCAAAAATATTAAGTATAGAGATAGAGGAGAATTTAGAACATTTATAAGATTAAAACTGTACAAAATGCTGTTTAACTTTGATATTTGTACTCCATGTTATCATTGAGAATATAGTCAATTGTTTGAAAATATTTCCTGTGATGTTAGATAATCTTAATAGTGCAAGGTATAAATAGAAGCTTTGTTGCCTTTAAAGCTAGAAATAGAAATATATAATTGACTTTAATGTATTTCATTATATTAACAATAGAATTCTATGCCTATCACCTTTAAAAAAAATCCTTTTGCCTACAACAGCATTATATAAAATCTTACTGTACTGTCATTGCTATTTTAATAGTAATACTTTTAAATTAGACTGAATTTCTCTAGGGAATAGTGTCTTTGGATTTTGTGCATATTGTGAGTCATCTCAGAAAAAAGCATTTACATTTGTTAAAACAAGTATTTATAAATGTTTACTGAGAGCTTAAGTAAGGCAAGATACCATACTAGGCACTACAGAGGATTCAAAGAAAAGCCTGCCGTCATGAAATTTAAAGTCTACGAGGAGAAATAAAACAAATAAGTGGATGACCATCATATAAACTAGATAGTGGTAAATACCACAGTGTTCTCTGCAGGTTCTAAGAACAGAAAAAATTTTATTCAGGAATATGTGGCATTGTGTCTTAAAACTAGGTAGATTATTAATAGCTCATATTTTTTAATTGAAGTATAGTCAGCTTTACAATGTGTCAATTTCTGGTGTACAGCACATTGCTTCAGTCATGCATGAATATACATATATTCATTTTCACATTCCTATTCATTGTAAGTTACTACAAGATATCAAATATAGTTCCCTGTGCTATACAGAAGAAACCTATCATTTATCTATTTTATATGTAATAGTTAATATTTGCAAATCTTGAGCTCCTGATTTATCTTCCCTACCCCCTTTCTCCCGGTAACCATAAGTTTGTTTACTATGTCTGTGAGTCTGTTTCTCTTTTGTGAATAAGTTCATTAGTGTCTTTTTTTTTTTTAGATCCCACATATGAGTGAAATAATATGGTATTTTTCTTTCTTTTTCTGCCTTACTTCACTTAGAATGAAGATCTCCAGCTCCATCCATTTTGCTGCAAATTATTTTATTCTTCTTTATGGCTGAGTAGTATTCCATTGTATAAATATACCACAGCTTCTTTATCCAATCATCTATCGATGGACATTTAGGTTGTTTCCATGTCTTGGCTGTTGTATATAGTATCAGTATGAACATTGGGGTTCATGTGTTTTTTCAAATTTGAGTTCCTTCCAGATACATGCCCAGGAGTATTTTAGAGTCATTGTCACATACTGTTATTCTACAAGGAGGTAAAATAAAGTGTGATTTGAAAATAAGGATTTTTAAAAGCTAACCCAAATGAGAATGATCATAAAGGAAGCAGATGGTTCACCAGTGGAGTTTTAGTTCCAACTAAGATGGCTATCTGAGATCCTAAATTCTTATAATGCTGTATTTTTGCTATCAATGTGTCATGTAACTTTGAACTAATTTCACTGTCACCTGATGGATGATCTAGGTTGCTTTTTCTGAAAGAACTAAAATAGCTCTTATGGTGAGTTCTTATGCAAGAGTGAAATTGTGAAGTACTTCCCCCAAAGAAATCCTCAAGTTGAAACACTAATTGAAAGACTAATGGAAATTGTGCAGTAGTGATGGTGATTGACATGAAACCAATGTAGTGGAAAGATCATGCTAATATGAACAGGGAGATATCCGGTGGAAGAGATGGTTAACTAGAGGCTACCAGGGCTGCGGCATCCACAAACACCACTCAGTAAGCAGAGTATATATTGCAACTACCCTGAATTTATTCCATAAATAATACATAAAATTATTTTTAAACAAATTGCATTAAGTACAAAGTAGTGATGTTATCAAATGGCTTTTCTCCTGAGGAATCTGTACCTTAGAGAGTACTTTATTTTTTTCTTCATATTCTATTATTGCATATTATTTGCATTTGTTTTAAAATAATTTTTTCTATTGTTCATGCTTTCTTTATGGTAAAAAAAGTATTTTTTCATTTACCCTAATATTTCAGAGTCTCTTCATTGACCTCAGGTTTTCATACATCAGCCTCCTTTAGAAAGCTTATGGTGAACTACCATTTTCACTGTATATCTATCCCTCGAGGGAAGTGCTTTCTTTATCCAGCTTTCTTTCAGTTATTTGAACTCACTTTTTTCTCTCTAACTTTCCTGTAACATTCTTTCTTCATTTTCTTCGCCATCATCTTTTACCTTTTTTTATTAGTGAAATTGTCCACATATGCTTTTCTATTACGTATTCTCAGTTTTCAAATTAGTGTTGTACACGTGGTAGATTATCAGAAAGTACTTACATAAACACTCAATATTTCACTAGCATTTTTCCTTAAAACAATAAAGTGACAAAGCCAGTAAATCATCATAAATAAAGCAGGGATACATCTTATCTCCCTCTTACTTGGAAAGGAAATACTAATTAAAACACACTAATTCCATGAAGAGGAGGGAATATTTATTCTTTGCCAGACCTAACTCCAAATTGAGCTCTTCTACGTTGCACTGATTACACGTTACACTGATTAGCTTTTTTCCTTTATTGAAGTATTATTTGCCTACAGTACTATGTTAGTTCCAGATGTACAACTTAGTGATTGGATATTTCTATACATTAAAAAATAATCCTCATAAGCCATTATCATTTATCACCATACAAAGATATTTGAATGTTATTGACTATATTCCTCATGTGGCACATTTCATCCCTGTTACCCATTTATTTTGTAACTGTAGGTTTGTATCTCTTAATATTTTTCAGCTATTTTACTCACCACCCCCACTCCCACCCCCTGCCCCTTAGGCAACCACCTATTTGTTCTTTGTATCTATGAGTCTTCTTCTGTTTTGTTACCTTTTTCCATTGTTTTATATTTTAGATTCCACATATATGTGAAATATGAGGTATTTGTCTTTCTCTGACTTATGTCACTTGGCATAATACCATCTAGGCCCATGCATGTTGTCACATGTTCTATGACTGACTAATATTACGTTGAATATATATACCTCCTTTGTCATAGATTAATTGACCATAAGGGCGTGGGTTTATTTCTGGGCTGTCTATTCTGTTCCATAGATCTGTGTGTCTGTTCTTGTGCTGGTACCATACTGTTTTGATGTCTGTAGCTTTGTAGTATGGTCTGAAGTCAGGGCGCATGATACCTCCAGCATTTTATTCTTTTTTCTCAAGATTGCTTTGGCTATTCAGGGTCTTTATGGTTCCATATAAGTTTGCAGATTATTTGTTCTGAAAAACAAATAGTTTTGTGAAAAATGTCATGGTGTTTTGAAAGGAACTGCATTAAATCTGTAGATTGCTTTGGGTAGGATGGACATTTTAGCATTATTTATTCTTCCAACCATGAACTTGGAATATTTTTTCACTTCTTTGTATCATCTTTAATTTTCTTCACCAAAGTTTTACAGATTTCAGAGTATAGGTCTTTCACCTCGTTGGTTGTGTTTATTCCTATGTATTCTATTCTTTCGAAGTAATTTTGAACAGGATTGTTTTCTTGCTTTCTCTTTCTGATTGTTCATTGTTAGTGTATAGAAAAGCAACAGATTTCTGTATATTGATCTTGTATGCATCAACTTTACCTAATTCATTTATGAGTTCTAATAGTTTTTTTGGTGGAGACTTCAGAGTTTTCTATATATAACATCATATCATCTGTGAATAGTGACAGTTTTACTTCTTCTTTTCAAATTTAAATGCTTTTATTTATTTTTCTTTTCTGAATGTTGTCACTCTGACCTCCAATACCATGTTAAATAAAAGTGGTAAGAGTGTTCACCCTTGTCTTGTTCTAGGTTTTAGAGGAAGAATTTTCCACTTTACAGCAATAAGTATTAGGGTTTGCCATATGTGTGGGTATCCCAAAAATGGCCTTTATTATGTTGAGATATGGCCCCTCTGTAACAATTTTGCTGAGAGGTTTTATAATGAATGTGTGCTGCATTTTGTCAAGGTTTTTTTTGCATCAACTGAGACAAGTTTTATTCTTTTTTTTGTTGTTGTTGTTAATGTGGTGTATCACATTGATTGATGTGCAAATAGTGAATCATCCTTGTATCCCTGGAATAAATTCCACTTGATCATGTTGCATGATCATTTTTGAATATTGTTGAATACAGTTTGCTGAGGACTTTCGCACCTGTATTCATCAAAGCTTTTTCCTGTAATTTTATTTTTTGTAGTGTCTTTGTCTGATTTTGATATCAGGGTAATGACAATCTTACAGAATAGTGATTCTTTTCATCAGATTTTTGGAGTAGTTTGAGAAGGATGGGTTTCTTTCTGATTCAGTTTTGGAAGATTTTATGTTTCTAGAAATTTCCATGTCATATCTTCTAGATTGTCGAATTTGTTGGCACATAACTGTTTGTAGTGTTGTTGTCTTGTCATTTTTTTATCTCTGTGATAATAGTTGCAATCCTTCCTCTTTCATTTTTTTGTTTGTGTCTTCTCTCTTTTTTTCTTAATGAGTCGGCCTAAAGGCTTATCAATTTTGTTTACATTTTTTAAAAGGCAGCTGTTGGTTTCACTGATCTATTTTTTTGGGCTCTCTTATTTATTTCCCCTCTGATTAATATTTCCTTTTTTCTGTTGACTTTGAGTTTTGTTCTTTTCCTAATTCCTTTAGATGATGGGTTAGGTTATTTATTTGAGATTTTTCTTACCTCTTGAAGTAGATCTATATTGCAATAAACTTTCCTCTTAGAACTATTTTTCCTGCATCCCATAGACTTTGGAAAGTTTTGTTTTTATTTTCATAGTGTTGAGATATTTTTTAATTTCCTCTTTGATTTTTTCATTGACCCATTAGTTTTGTAGTAGCATATTCTTTAGTCTCAATGTCTTTGTGTTTTTGGCATTTTTCTTTCTGTAATTGACTTCCAGTTTCATACTGTTGTGGTTGGGAAAAAACGCTTGATATAATTTCTATCCTCTTAAGTTTGTTAAGATTTATTTTGTGACCTAGTATGCCGATCTGTCTTGGAGAATGTTTCAGGTGCACTTGAAAAGAATTTGTATGTTGATGTTTTTCAGTGGAATGTCATATAGTTATCTACTAAGTCCAAGTGGTCTAATGTGTTATTTAAGGTTAATATTTCCATATTGATTTTCTGTCTGGATGATCTGTCCATTGATGTAAGTGGCACGTTTAAGTCCCCAACTGTTGTTGCATTATTGTCAATTTCTCCCTTTATGTCTGTTAATATTTGCTTTATGTATTTATGTGTCCCTATATTAGATGCATGTAAGTTGAGAAATATTGTATCCTGTTCTTGTATTGAATCTTTTATACTTTATATAATGTCCATCTTTGTCTTTTGTTATAGACTTTGTTTTCAAGTCTACTTTGTCTGATGTGAGTATTGCCACCTCAGCTTTCTTTTTATTTCTACTGATGTGGAAAATCTTTTTCCATCCCCTTATTTTTAAGCTATGTGTGTCTTTAACTCTGAGGTGAGTCTCTTGTAGGCAGCATATAGATGGCTCTTGTTTTTTTATTACCCAATCAGCCACCCTGTTTCTTCTGACTGGAGCATTTAGTCCATTGACATTTGAAGTCTTTATCGCTAGGTATATGCTTATTACTATTTTGTTATTTATATTCTGTATTTTTGTACTCTTTCTCTGTTCTTTTCTTCTCCTTTTGCTCTTTTCCACTGTAGTTTGAAGTTTTTTTCAGTTGTTATTCTTGTGTTCCTTTATCTCTAGTTTTTCTGTATCTGTAATAGGTTTTTGAGTATTGAGGGGGGTCAGATAATTAGATTGTTTTAACGGAGGTACTGGGGATTGAACCCAGGACCTTATGCAGAAGCATGCACTCTACCACTGAGCTACATACTCCCCACACCATAATAGGTTTTTGATTTGTCAGAATACCCCAGGGGAAGATGTGACCCATGCTCACTTCAGATCCAGAAGTGAATGCATAGGTTGACCTGTTAAGTATATGTAATGATCTGTATCTACTTGTTATGTTGACCTATAACTATATATTGACCTGTAACTATATCTACTTGTTTTAAATTGATAGTCATTTAAGTTCAAACACATTCTACAAGATCTACATTTTTTACTCCCCTTCCCCTCATTTTATGCTTTTGGTGTTATATTTCACATCTTCATGTCTATCTCTTAATTATTTATTGTATTTATAGGTGATTTCACATTTTTGTCTTTTAACCATCACAGTAGTTTATTTAAGTGTTTTATCCACAGCCTTTACTGTATATTTGCCTTTACTAGTGAGATTTTTCCTTTTCTGTAAATTCTTCTTTTTGTAGCTTTTTCTTTTCCATTTAAATAAGACCATTTAATACTTCTTGTAGGGTCAGTTTAGTATTGATGAACTTTTTCACTTGCTTGGTAAGTTCTTTACAGGTTTTCACTTGTTCTTTATCTCTCTTTGAACTCTAAATGATAATCTTGGTGGGTTGAGTATCCTAGGTTGAAAGTTCTTCCTTTTTAGCAATTTAAAGATATCATGCCACTCCCTTCAGGCCTGGAAAGTTTCTGTAGAGAAATCAGTTGATAGCCTTATGGGGCTTCCCCTTGTATGTGACTCTTTGTTTTTCTCTTTCTGCCTTTAAAATTCTCTATGTTTAGATTTTGCCATTTAATTGTGGTAAGTCTTGGTATAGCTCTCTGGGTTTATATTGTTTGGGATTCTTTGCTTCCAATACCTGGAAATCTCTTTCCTTTGGCAGCTTTGGGAAGTTTTCAGCCATAATTTCACCAAATACATTTTTGGCCCTTTTACCTCTCTTTCTTCTCTTTCTTAGATTCCTATAATGTGAGTATTTATATGCTTGGTGTTATCCAAGAGGTCCCTAAAATATGCTAGTTTTTAAAATTTTGTTTTTCTTTTTACTGTTTTGATTAGGTGACTTGTATTATTCTGTTTTGTAGTTCACTTATGTGTTCTGCTGTATCACTTAGTCTGCTGTTAATTCCTTGTAGTGTGTTTTTCATTTTGTTTATTGTATTCTTCAGCTCTGACTGGTTTTTTTGTATATTTTCTAGTCCTTTGTGAAAATTCTGTGTTTGTCTATTCTTTTACCACATTTAGTTAGCATTCTTATTACTAATGCTTTGAACTCTATATCTGGTAAATTATTTATCTTCTTTCATTAGGGTTTTTTTCAGAGATTTTTCATCATCTTTCATTTGAAACGTATTTCTCTGTATTCTTATTTTTTAACTTTCCCTGTCTCTATGAAATTAGATAAATCAGTTACCTATCCTGGTCTTAAAGTGGTGCCCTTTTGTATGGAGCTGCTCTGTTGTCTCCATGTGCCCAGTGGCTGTGGTGGGAGATCTGGATCTGAAATGAGCACAGGTCACATCTTCCCCCAGGTGTTCTGAAAGCTACCACTTTCTTGGGAGTTAGGGATGGAGATAGAGGGGCCAGAGCCAGAGCCAGGTTTGAGCCAGGGCTTTTCCTGTGCTCAGTAGCAATCACAGCCTCATTGCAGGAGGTGACAGGGCCCGAGATGCTAGAGTGAAAACCCTGAGGGTCGCATCCGAGCTGGTTCTGTTTCCTCTAAGTTATGGACTCTCCTTGCTGACAGCAGCCTCCTCCCTAGTTAAGAGCAGTGCCCAAGCAAGAGGGGCTGGAGTGAGTGCCCAGTGGAGGCTGGAGTACATGCTGTGATGGTTCTAGCAGGTTTTTCAGAATCCCAGACACTGTGCACTCACTGCTAATGGCTGTTTTCACCCTGTTCAGGCATGGTCAGATCTGAGCGGGGTTTGTTCTTTTTAATTCTGCACAAGCTCCTTGGCAGTGGCTCCTCTGCCCTAGTTGAGTGAAGTGCCCGAGCAAGAGGGGCTGGAGCAAGCATCAAGGGTGGGCTAAGGTTTGAACTGAAATGATCTCAGCAAACTGGTCAGAGCCCCGAGCAGTTTTCAGTCTACTTCCTCTGTGTTGTTCCCAGGAGTAAGCAAGCATGTGCAATACGCAAGAGTGGAGTCTGTTTCTCACAGCCTTCCTGCTCCCTCGGCAAGTCACACTGGTTTTCAAACCAGCTAAGGGAACTCGTCTTTCTGTGTCAAGCCCTAGGGCTGGGCAGCCCAGGATGTGGCTTGAGCTGCTCACTCCCCCGAGAGGATCCTTGAGACCATGATATCCCCCTCCTCTTCTGTGTCCTCTGCTAAGGGTGTGGGCCCACGCTGGATTGCTTCTCCTCCCTTCCAACCTGATTTCGAGTGGATCTTTCTTTACAGCTTTCATTGTAGAAGAACTTTTCTTGCAGCTCCCAGGTTGATTTCAGAGAGCTGCTCCACATGTAGATGTATTTTTGATGTGTTCTCAGGAGGAGGTGAGCTCATCTTGATCTTCCTTCCAGTTGACAAATATTTTTAATTACAAAAGTAATGTACCTGTGTTAGGCACTCTGTAAAATACCGTTACAACAAATAAAACAATTAAAATCACGTAAAAGTAATCCTACTACCTAATAATGCTATAGGTATTAATTTCAGTTTTAAAAAAACACATATTTCTAAAATATGTTGTGCTACTTTGGATGAACATTTTATTTTAGGCATTTTCCCAATAAATATTATTCAAAAATACTGTTTTAATGACCAACCAATAATTTGGTCCATGGGAGGAAGTTAATAATTTATTTAGCTGCTTTATTTTCAAGTGTTTTTTAATTTTCCAGTATTTAACAATTATGTTTAACAATTTGACCGCATTTCTACTTACTTGCATTGGCTGTGTTTCCAGAACATTACTGGCTGAAGGAGCCTTCACATCTTAAAGGCTCTTGATCCATACTGTGACATTGCTTTCCAAGTAGACATACATGGTCATCGATATGCCTTTTTCATCACACTGTATATTAATTTTTAATTAGATGGATGACTAGTCATAGCTAATTCTTTTCATTTTGTTTTGCTTTCTTTGTAATGTATTTCTTAAAATTACATTATTTTGCTTAATTTTTACTCTTTCCTTTATCTAACATGTAACAATAAATTCAACTAAATTGATGTTTTTAAAAGCCTCAAACAGAACACATTTTATAGCATTATTCTTATCCATATATTACTTTTATTGTAAATCACTGTGTTTAGAATTATGGAACGTTGCTCTATAAGCTTTTAATGAGCACTTACATGCTTATGGGAGTATTTATCCAATATCTGTCATGATAATATTGAAGAAACTAAAAGTAAAATAAAATAGAACTTTGAATTACCTTTTAAGTCTAGACTTTATTAGCATTTAATGAGAAAGTAATATAAAAATAATTATTACTTCTACATGTTTAATAAAATTCTGAAATTAGCAACTATATTAAGTTTCAATCTGAGAGTTATAGAGTTTAGATCTGATGGTCATTTAAACACTATTGTTCTATTATATTGGACATCTGCTCTCTGCTCACCCTAGCCATTACCCTCTTTTCTCATGTTGTTTCCCAGCTCATTCTGGTCACTGATGTTTATTTTAACAGTTGGATGAGCAGAAAATTGAGAAGAGTTTTTCTGCTTAATGGTTTAGTAGAGACTAAGAGCACTTAACTGGCAACAGATTTGGCAAGCAAGATATCTATGATATAGGATTATTTTTAATCTCCAAAGAATCATTGGATATGGCAAGATAGAGCATATCTTACAAACACATGTGGTATTACGTGATATCATTCTGTGTCATCCTTGATTTTGGTCATGTGGCTCCTACAGACCCTGTGAAGGTGTCATTCCCCAGTTTCAGTCTAGGCCATAGAAAGTTAGCCACCTCTCGGTCCTTCAGTATCTTGTAGTAAGGAACGTTCTCCAGTGTTGCTGTGTTACTGGTCCACAAAGCAATATTACCTGTCTTCTATTCCCTGCAAGGCACAAAACTGCCCTTACAACCCTTCTGTGCTCTCACAGGAATCCACAGCGGAGAGTGGAGGAGTGGGCAGCAGACAAGCTGAGAACACACATTTCATTAAAAAAGTCACCCGTCCATCCTGATGAAAGCCCATTATTCATGAAACAAAATTGTACAGTTTAACTCTGTTTAGTATCATGGTGACATTCCATCCGTGCAGTTGTGTCCACATCCAATAATCCTTAGAAGGTTAAACGGTGACCCTTGGTTCCTAAGTAGGGACATAAACCTTGACAGTCATATAAAAGCCTCAAAGGCATTAACTAGACTATATATACCATTAACATTCTCAATTTTTATGCAAATACGTAACTGGTACCAGAAGCCCTCCAAACCTACTCACCTGGCCACTGAAGTTCCAGAAAAAACACAAAACAAAATAAAACAAAACAAAAACAAATGTGTATAAAGTGATCTGGACCACATGTCCTAGATCCTAAATTTGGGCTTTCCATTGGACTTCTATTAATGCCAAATAAGTTTATATTACATTGTTGAATCAGACACATCTAGCTTAAAATATTGTTTATTTTTAATTCTGATGCAAAGCCATGTCCCCCACATTCAATAAACATTTGGGGAATTTGTTTAAATTAGAGTACAACATTTTATACTTCTTCCTATGATTTTTGTTTTAAATACAGATCATATTTCAGTACAATATGTTTAATATATTCACCATCTTATCTGCTTCTTGCCCTCTGAAAATATTGTGATAAACATTTAAGGGAAAGATAGTGACCAATGTAGAATAGAAACATGAAAAAGATAAGATCCTGTAGAATTTCCTTAAAACTCTTTCCTTTAGGAAAGGTTGACATCTGTCAATTGTCAACAGCTATTTAACCAGTTAAAAAGCCCCTTTCTTTTCTATTTTGACCCCATGTTTCTTTATGATTTACTTAGGGATTTTTTTAAAGAGATTCTGCCAAATGCTCTTGTGGAGTGCCAACAAACTAGGCACCCCTCATTTTCCTGCTCTCCTTCAGTGGACGTGGTGGGACTCATCCTCTTAGTTGGAGAAGCGGAAGTAATAGTACTTCTAATATTGTTTTAGACACAACTATTCCTGTTGCAATTTAACAGAGTTATTACCAATATGATTGATGTCAGGTATAAAAGTATGAGAAGAGTTCTGCCTATAAAGATTTTCAAAGGAAATTACTGCAACCCTGATTGCATGTGGCAAAGCTAAAAGATGACAAAATCCAGATATGCTCATTGGCAGGGAGTCAACTGATTTGGAAAGAAAGTGAGAAGAAATAAACCCAGAATGCAGCTATCCATTGTCTCATGCTCTACTTACACCCTTCTTCAAGCAACTGAATAACTAAGAAGAGCACTCAGTTCAAAGAATGAGGAGAAAATTCCAACAGCATCTGTTTAGACAGGGAGAGGAAACAAAAAATAATCCATCAACACTATTTCGGAGCAATTAGCAGGATGGACAGAACTTCTCAGAGTCTGAAGTACAGAGTGTGTAAAAACAACAGAAGCAACTGAGAACCCTGTGGTAACACTGTACAATTTCTATTTAACTGACAAAAGGGAATATAGCATGCAAAGGACAAATAAGTATTCATTAAAAATATATCCTAAGAAATTAGAAAAAATATAAAAAGGTGTAGAACTTCTCAGAAAATTAAAGAGACGATGAGTTCTCTGAAGTGAATTATAAGAATAAAGAAAGAAGGGACCTCAGAGATGAAAGGGATCAGGCAAAATTAAGTGAAGCATTTGATGACCAAAGTAAAATCATTTCAAAATTTAAACCTAAGGTAGCAACGTCAGTGAGTAGAATCAGCATTTTTAAAATAAGGAGAATGGAGTGGAAACAATATCCCACAATGTAGAGCTACAGACCAGAACCTAAGTAATGGCAGACTACATATTATAGCTGTGGAAGACAATGTTGATCAAATATATAATAGATTGGCATTTCTGAAGACAGGGAAAAGTTCAAAAATGAGTACAAGAAAGTTCCAGGTAATGGAACATTCATCTGAAGTTCTGTACTGAGAGTTTGTTATATTCTGTGAAATAAAATTCACATTTTAGGGCAAGACAAGAAAAATTGAAACATGAAATTTTTCTCTGCCCTTTGGCCTCCTCCCTCCTTCTCTGTTGTGTACCTGCATTATGCATCGACCAAACCTTGCACGTGGGCAGAAATATCTACTCAGCCATAACGAGCAACATTCTCCTAGCGTCAACGAGACAACTCCTTAAAAGAACTTAGCTTCTTTACCTTGTAAGGGGCCATAATGACACTTAGATCTGGATTGCGTAAACAGTCAGCAATTCATCATTCCTTTAGCCCTCTGTCTCAAAAAATTTTATGTAATTGTGTTTTGACTTCTAATGGACAGAACAGTTCTCAGAGCTCTCTGAGATGCTGTTCCCTGGTTATAATCCTCAAATTGGCTCGAATAAAAATTTCCATTTCTTTCTTAGATTGGCTGATTATTTTTTTCTTTGATAATTCTAAGGAAAATTAATAGAGATTGGCTGAGACATAGTCTGGTGCATTGTTTGAAATTAAGGTAAAGAAAGATTCCTATAATCCTTGAGAAGAAAAGAGGAAAGTCACCTACAAGGTAAAAAAAAAAAAAATCAGGCTGTTCTCAGACATCTTCTCACCAATGTTAGCAAGAGACAGCAATGTGACACTAGCTGTAATTACGAGGGGAAAAACTGCTAGTTAAGCATGTGTTACCAAGTTATATGGTTACTCAGATATAAAACAATATCAAAAATGCAATAAAGCAGGACATAAGCCACTGTTTTGCTCTTTCTAAAAATAATATTAGTGTATTTTAATAAAGTTTTTTTAATTTTAACTGTAGAACTTTTTTAAAATTTTTTTATTGAGTTATAGTCGGTTTACAGTAAACAGAAAGTTTTATGAAATACTTTAACTTAGTAGGAAATTTATGGCATTGAAGAGCTATAATGATTTAAATAATCATCATAAAGCTCTAATAATTATTGTTTTAAAATGGAAGCAAGTTTAATTCTTGAAATAAAGTATAAAAAATAATATTCAATTTAGTATAATTCACTGTTACCAAAAAACAATATGTTCAAAAATGGACACTGGAAAATAAATGACAGAGTGGAGTGAGATTTGAAAACAGACATTGTTTTTGTGTATGTGTTTTGTTTTGTTTTATTGTAGTCAAGTCACATGATAACAGACACTGTTAACAGCTAAAGTTGATACATTAAGAAGTAAGCATATTATTTAGAGTTATAAATGTAATTACCAGTTACTCTCCAAATTACCAGTGGGACAAAGGCTTAAGAATATGTAAATCATAACACATATGATCGAAATTAAAGATAATATTAAGGAAATCAAGAAAATAAAAAATATAAAATAAGATGATACAACTGGACATTTTTGTTATAATAATATAATTTGATATCTTCAATTATTAAAATATAATGTTCCTTGTATAAAAATAATACTTTATACTCTGAGGAAGGCACATTCTATTCAAATACTTTGGAGAATTTAAAAATAAAATATTTGCAAAGATCTCAGGAAATGCAAAAAGCAGCGAGGAAGGGAGAAGGATGGGGGAGAGAGAAACAGATTCTGGAGTGAAAAAGGGAGGGAGTGACAGAGAAAAACAAGAGAAAACTTTTCTAAGCTTTTAACAACCCCTTGAATAGATACTGTTATTATGGCCATTTTACAGATTGCAAAATTGAGAGCTAATAGGTTTGCCCAGAGTGTCACAGCCTAAGAGAGGCAGGGCTCAGGTTCCATGTTGGTCTGCAGACCGTGATCGTCATTGCCACGTTCATGCTATATTGCTTATCAGACAAAGTCTATGTTAATGTGAAAAACATTAAATAGGAAACGGACACTTGCTACTTACAGCAATATAAATGGTCACTATGAATTTGTCATAAATCTTCAGACAGCAAACAGTATTGACCTACAAAAAGCAAAAACTGTAAGATAGATGAGGAAAAAGTCAGTATAAATGCATTAGTAATAATAGACCATAGTAGATCAGAGTGGTTAGAACTAAAGCTATAATGTGTTTAAAAATAGAATTAATTCTTCAGTTTACTTCACCAAAATATCCTTGAGAGTGTTTTAGCATTTTTATGTATAGGGTCTCAGTATATAACTTAAATTCATCTTAAAATAATAATTATTTCATCCTATTCTTGGCCTTTAATTATGTCTTAATAATGTTTATTATTCCATTTGTCTGAAAGTTCTATTTGACAAACAGGTTTAAGATAGAAATCAAATGCTTCAGCTTTTTTTCTCTTTATGTATTAGCACTGACTTGTGAGTGTGACCTTTTTTCCATGTCACATAACTAAAAATCACCTATGCAAAAGCAGCATACCTTCATAACAAATTAGCAAAATTCAAAAAAGGCTAAAAGTTCAGCCTTATGAGAGTTCATACATGGGGTTTATCGTATACTTCTAGTGGAATTTTAAATTGGTTTAACTTTTCTGAAAAGCAACTTTATTCTTATCATACAAGAACTTTTAAATACTCATAACCTTTGACCTGTAAATTAATATTTCAGCAGCACAGAAGTGGAGTTCAGCATTATATTTCATATTGAAAATTCAAATACAAACTAAATGTACAAATATAGGGGAATGATTACTGAAATGATGACTCACCCACACAGTCAGCTCATATGAAGACTGTTAAAAGGATGATGCTAATAATTTTGAAATATCTAAGAAAATAGCTATGACAGAAGATATTAAGATAAAACTAAGAACCTTGAAAACATGGATATTACATGATTTCAATTGTCCCCACTTCCAATGGCTTGACAAGATTTTTCCACTTTTGATGGTGCCAAAGTGATACACACTCAGTAGAACTGGACTTCAAATTGTGACCTTTGCCCAGGCTAGCGAGATGCTCTGTGATGCTCCCTGGTGACGCTAGACCGTAACAGCCAGTTGCAGCTCCCAGTGAGCCATGTGATCATGAGGGTAAACGACCAATAACACAACAAACATTCTGTTTTTCACTTTCAGTACAGTATTCAATAAGTTACATGAGCTATTCTACACTTTGTTATAAAATAGGCTTTGTGTTAGATGATTTTGTTCAAGAGTAAGCTAGTGTAATTTTTCCAAGCATGTTTAAGGTAGGCTAGGCTAAGCTAAGCTGTAATGTTTGGTAGGTTAGGTGTATTAAAAGCATTTTTGACTTAACGATATTTTCAACTGACAATGGGATGGGTTTATTTAAATGTAACCCCATAGCAAATGGAAGATGATCTGGGTAAAAAAAGACATTTAGGAAAAAAAAATGCCAAAATATTTACCAAGTCTTTCTGAGTGTTGGGAGAATAAATAAATGATGTTTCATTAAACTGTTCTGCATTTACAAATGTTCCAATATATAATTTGAAAATGGTAGAAATACTTCCTTTTATTTGTTTTGGCAAGTCTCACCTATTTGGGAACTTATCTCTTCATCCTCTCCCTGAGGAAAGCCTTGGAGAGAGTACAGATCTCTCAAAGAGTATTTTCCCAGAAGAGAAGGACTATCAGATAAAATAAAATAACTCACCCTGTTTCCATGTAGTGGGAATTCCCAGCATTTACACAGCCCTTCAGGCTTCCTTATACTGAAAGCAACTTCTGAGAATGGAAAATAGGGTACCACGTTATGACAATGTACAAGATTTAAATATTTTATTATGTAACAACCAAAGAGTGTGAAAGAATCCTTCCATTATTGAAAAAGATTTGACAACAACATGAAACTCTTAAACATCCAGACCAAAAAAAAAAAAAAATATAGACTCTGACACGGAGTTTCAACTTTTAGTATACATAAGAATCTCTGGGTATAGTGGGAAGGCACATTAAAGAAATATGCTATATGAAATCTTAGATTTAGTCTTAAAAATTTTGATTCAGTTGATCTAGGGTGGGCACAGAAACTAGGTTTTTTGATGAGTGTTCTCAGGCTATTCATTCCAAAAGCCCATGAAGCACATTCATTTTAAACTTTCATATGACAAGCTGGCTTTTCCTGTAGAAATCTTAGAAAAAAAGAAGATTGTGTGTAAATATTCTCACTAAAAATAATGTGGAATAACATACAAATTATCTTCAACAAGCCCCTCTTAGAGCAAACTCCTATCAGTCAGGTAGACCCAATCTTGAAGTAGGTGGCTATTTGAGCAAACATTTTGCAGTGTAATCAACTGAAATTGGAAATTTGTAAGAAGTCCAAGTTTTATAACTTTTATATTTAAAAAATGAAATTTCAGGCAGATCAGTCTTTCATCGTGGTTATTTCTTATGAATTGTCAATTAGCTGATTAAACAAAAAAAATTTCCACTTAATTATGGTAAACATAAAAACTGAAAAAAACATACACTTTAGGCCAAATTTATAGTCAATGAAAATACTACTCTGAAATGATAATCAATATAAATACTATATTTCAAATACATTTGCGTGCACATACGTCCTAAATCTGTTGTTCCCAAACTTGCATCATATATACCGACATATTTATAAAAATGCAGGTATTTGATAGACTCAAAAACTTTCCTGAGGAAATGGAAGGCAGGAGGGAGAAGGACATAAAAATCTATTTTTTTTAAGAAAAATTTCCAGATAATTCTAATGATCAATCGTCTTTAAGGACCACTATTCTGAATGTAACTGGCTGAGATGTACTTGAACCATTAGAGTCCTTCCCTGTGAAGACCTCTACTTTGGTTTCATTAAATACTGAAGAGAGAGTCTCAAATACACCCAAATTGCTTATGACACTTTGATAACCTTTGTTTCCATGTCACTACAGTGTTTTCCCGGGCACACTTATGTTTGGGGTTGCATTGATGTGGCTCAGTAGATAGTAACAATTATAGTAGTCTGTTGTCATTTATCATTTCCACATCAGCTTCTCTGTAATGGTAATTGCTTCAGTGCCAAAAGAATGAGTAATGCTCATCCCTGAGCTAATTAATGGAACTCTGTCACTTTATGTCCAATGTGGTTTAAATATTACTGATGAAACAGGTTTAAATTTCACACACAAAGTGAGCCATTTTACAGACCTTTAGCACATTTTGGAACTTCATATAATATTGATGCTAGAGTTTCCTGTTCCACAAAGGAGGAGTTAACTTTCTTGATATTTTGCAATTAGTATTTGGCATAAAAGCTTTTTCTATAAGGACCACTAACACAGTGACCCATACCAACTAGAAGTTTCTGCCTCCTCATTTCAGAGAAGTTGTACACCCCCCCCTCAGAAAATGGGTTTCTTTTTTATGACAGTATTGAGTTATGCTTAATTCATACATGTATCCAGGTTGCTGATCAATCTAGTATAATGTTATACTGACCAACCAGTCAAGCCCTATTCAGTTGAATGTCTGTAGGTAGGGTTTTCCAGAAAAACAATCTTCTACCTGGATGAACCTCGCAGGGTCATCACTGTGATAGAAATTCACCCATAGTATGAAAATGCTTAGCTGGAGGGACAAAAGCCAGGTAGCATGGAGTCAAGAAAAGCAGCCTAGACGAAATGCATAGTTAAGTCTAGAAGAATGAGCAAAAGCAAGTGGGCTGGAAGGATAGTGAGTGAGAAGTGTGTTGAGCTGGGCTTTGGTTTTGTTCCATTTTCATTTGTTCATTTCCATTTTGTGGGAAAAAACCAGTGGCCTGACAACAAAGAGCAATAAGAACAGTAATGTGTGTTAACATCCTGTATAGTTCATAGTTAACTTACCTGTCTACTTATTTTAGCTTTTTGGTTGAGTTTAGCAGTCAGGAGGAGGGAAAACAAAGTGTAAATGGGGTAAAATTGCTAGTCACCCTCAGCACAGCCACGACACCAGGAGAATGTCCCAGTCTATGCAGAAGTGACCACCAGATACAGCAGCTAAAGTAACGTGCAAACATTTCTTACAGTGACTGAGAACTTCCTCAGGGGAAGTGACAGGTCTGAGTCCCTAGTAAGTCTAAACAACGAGGCTCAGTATACAGATACCTAAATTCAAGCTTGGGACCACTGTCCTTTGTCCCACCTTCAACCTCTTTATAAACACCTCTTCTGTCTCTCCAAAGGTAGATCTACCTAGATCGTTCGTATTTCTGTCCCGAGTTTCTATTTACTTAATTTGCCCCTTGTTCTTCTCTCTCTAAACCTTAATAAAAGGGTGAATGCTTGAGGGTGGCAACCAGCAGG
Organism: Camelus ferus; assembly: GCF_009834535.1. NCBI lineage: Eukaryota > Metazoa > Chordata > Mammalia > Artiodactyla > Camelidae > Camelus > Camelus ferus. Next base: position 1,220,958 of record NC_045705.1, read on the forward strand.
GGACTTGTGCAACTAAAACTCTGTAGAGCCCTTATCCTTAACTGCGACCAGGGTACTATTCACATCATGTAATTCTCCAGATATTCTGTCCACAATGTAGCCAACACCCTCTTTTTCTTTCTGTGTAAGTTTGTTATAACAATTATAATTTACAAGAGACTTCTCTTTTATACACAGCACTATTGGTGTTATTTTAAACAATAGTTTTCTTCTCTGGGTTCTTTGGATATTATCTCCGAAGGGAAATAACTGTGTAAAGAACATTATGACAAAGGAATATTCTCTGCATGACTAAGACTTTTGGGAGTTGCAGTTATCCTTTTTTGTACAGATAGAGACAATTTCTCCAATATTTTAGATTTTTTGTTTGAGTTATTTCCTTCAAAGTCATAGTATTTCTAAGTAATGAAAGTATTGAAATTTCTCACTGCAGTTAGGTTATCAGAAATAATTATGTATTTACTTTTTACAGTGATGTTTTCTTAAAAAATCATGTCAGTATGTGTTTTATATTAATAATCATCCTAGGAGGAAGGAACTTTGATTTACAAAGGAAAAAAAGAAATATTGGACTGAGTTGGAGAATGGAAAATAAGTACTTATTGATTCAGTAATGAACCAGAGAGAAGAATGTATGTAAAGTGTACACAGATAATTGAATGAAATGATATTTGAGTCCTCAGTATAAACTACCATTTGATCTGTACATTTAAGAAGATGGGTTTATTTCTGCAGAAAGCAAAAATAGTATAAAATAATGAACTGAAGGTTTTAAACACCAAGGACTAATAGAAGCCACAGAAAATGTATAGAGAACCAAGGAATCAGCATTGGTGGGTATAACCCTCAATTCCAGTAGTTAACTCCAGAATAAACAAATCTATGCTATGGGAAAGCTATCATTAATCAATGTAACTTGAGCTTTCCCCACCCTTTCTATGGGTAACAATCAAATTTTTCAAAATGTACTCATCCAAAAATATTTTACAAATATTGGGATACATTTTTCTTCTTCAAAGGAAACAGAGAAAATAGCATCATTCTTTGATGTGTTCTTTGTCTTGCATTGATTTTCCCTTAGTATTACTGGTTGAGAAGTACTAACCTAATGTTAGCAGTGATCCCAAAATCTGAAGGACAGATGCAAAGGCTGGTCTATATAACACTCTTGGTAAAATTCATTGCTAAGCCTCTTTAAATTACTGCTAAACCGTCTTTTCCAAATCTCCTGGAAAATCTGCTCCAATATGTCTCCGCTGTAACACCTTTTAGATTCAGAATCAGCTACCCACTAATGGAATCCAGCAACATTTCCCATTTTCATCTTCTCATGATATTATACTCAACTATCAGGCTGTCTGAGACAAACTATGTGATTATTCACTGCTCACAAATTTGTCAACCTGAAGTCAAATCAAAAGAACAGCACAAGACTTTTTTTCTTTTAATGTTGCAGGTTGAAGTTAAAAGCCACTACAGTTAAAAACAAAAACAAAAAATAGGAGAATGTTTTACAAATAAGTAGCAACAAATAGACTCTAATACTATAGGATGAAAAATTAAAAATGGATTTGATTTACATAGGAGATATCCAGTACATCTTCAGTGTGTTTCTTGATGCTGTCAATCAGTTTAACATGACATCTTTATTGTGAACTTGTAAGAGTCAACAGTCTTCATACTTTCACCTTGACAATTTGTTTGCATGGCTAAGATGATACTTCAGAGTAAGCAGAACTGTGTTTCACCATTCCCTTTCACTTTTCAAGTATTGTTCATCTTCCTAAGGATCAATTTGCCACAACGTTGATCTACTTTTGAGACTTTCCACTAAATAATAATTCAAGAAGTGGATATTACACTCATTAACATATATGCACCCAGTATAAGAGAACCTAAATATATAAAACAAATATTAATAGACATAAAGGGACAAATTGATGAAAATACAATAATAGTAGGAGACTTTAACATCATCAGATCTCATAGACAGAAAATCAAGAGGGCAATAGACATTCTAAATAACACAACAGAACAAATAGAGTTAATTGATATTTTAGGAAATTACATACCCCCTACAAAAAGAATATACATTGTTTTCAGGTGCTCATGGAACATTGTCTAGGACAGACCATGTACTCAGACATAAAACAAGCCTCAACTAATTTAAGAGTATAGAAATTATTTCAAGTATTTTTCCTGACCACAATGGCATGAAACCAGAAATCAACTACAGAAAGAGAAATGGGGGAAAAAAATTGCGTAGAGACTAAAAAACATGCTACTAAAAATCAAAAAGTCAATGATGAAATCAAAGAGGAAATTTAAAAATACCTTAAGAAAAATGACAATAAAAACACAGCCACACAAAATCTAGGGGATGCTGCAAGACCAGTGCTAAGAGGAAAGTTCATAGAGATGCAGGCCTTCCTCAAAAAATAAGAACAATCTTATAAACAACCTAACCTACCACCTAAAAGAATTAGGCAAAGAAGAACAAACAAAACCTAAAGTCAACTGAAGTGAAGAAATAATAAAGATCAAGGAGGAAAGAAATAAAATAAAGATTAAAAAAACAATAAAAAAATCAATAAAAGCAAGAGCTGGTTTTTTGAAACATTATACAAAATCGACAAACCTTTGGCCAGGCTGGAGGTAATAATTGAGTAGTGGCAGGTACACTATGTGGTGGGTGAACAATATGTACAAAAATACACAACTACATACTGGACTTTCTGATTGAAGTTTGGCATAAATTTGCATTTTATTTAGTAACTACATTAATTTAAGAATCTGAATCAAAGTCGTCTATTGGAAAGGGGTGTGTTTTGTTATATATGCAAAATTAAAGAATCTAAATACGAAAAGGAAAATAAGATTAATATATTTAAAGAAGGTGCAGATGGAAGGTGTTTTCTTTTTCATCAGAAATAATTTTTGATTTTTCATAAGTCTCTTAAGTTAATTACTTGTGTTTATAACTATTTTACCATTAAATTCCTCATGTTTAAATATTATATTTAGAAAAGATGTTAACTGGCATTTTTCATAAACATAGTAAATTTTAAAAGTTAAAGACTATTAATATGAATGTCATGTATACTCAGCTTACAAAATGTTTGAGCATCTGAGCTTTCCTAGTTTCCAAATAGTGAGCAGTATTACTTGAATATGTATAAAAATTGATGAGGTACATGTGTTTCAACATTTAAATTATGCTGTGGACATTATCACCACGTACCAGAAAAGATTAAATTTATTAAACAATTTATACACTTACATACTTACATTTTCAACTTACAATTAACAGAGAAATACTTTTAGTGGTGAAAACACCCTTTACCTGTTTTAAGAAAATCAGCAAACCTGTGTTGGTACTACTATAAAAGTACAAAGTGAGTTTTCTAATTTAAAAAATGTTTGCTGTATTATGCCTAGTGCTTACTTATGGGCATAGAAATGTTTTGAAAATTATGCTTTCTGCTGTGAATATTATCTAGAAACCTGAAGTGTTTATGCAGAGGGAGGATGCTGAGCTTGGACTAAGCTGTGCTTTGTAAAAAGCATCATGATTTTTCATAGAGGAGCACCGTTAATATAATAGATATTATAATAAATTACAAATATTTGGGCTGAATAAATATTTAAGTACATATTTTTAGATTTAATTTAAGATGTTTTTTAGATGAATTTGCTACATGCCATGAGTTTATGAGCTAAATAAGATGAAATAATTGTACTTTCCTTTTTTATCCTGAATGGGCTTTTTCCTTAAAAACCTGTAGTTTACGTTGTAAAAATGAGGTTCAGAAAAACAAGTAACTAATCTTTAAAGAGAGTGCTCTAAATGGCCTGGAATTTATAAAATAATCTACTGTATTACAGAGAAAAGTCTGAAGTTTGCCTAGAAAAAGAAGAGAGAGTTCACTATTCTGGATAAAAAGATGTGAGATTAAGAGGAGTGATTTCTGTGGGGACCATCTTGAGTTCTATGAATCCAATATGAGTAAATTCACGCAGGTCAGAAGGGGAAATTTTTCACAAATAAAACAACAGGTTGGAGAAATTATTTTGGCTGTGGTATTTGACATTGCCTGTGCAATAAGAAATTTACAGATATAGGATTCAGGTGTGAAATGAATAAAGACGTGCTCAGGTCTTTGTTGAAGTCTTGGAAGAAGGTTCTAAGAGACACTGTGGAAAAGTAGCGAAATATAATGAACTCATAATTTCCTCCTTAAATGTGACTTGAAAAGATAGATTGGTAAGTAAAACTCTCGTTGAATTTGAATTTTAAACTTCCATGTCAACATGTTAGACTGAATTTACATATTAATCTCTTCTTCTATAACCCTAAAAAAAAAATTAAGTTATAAATCCGCATTGGTGAGGGCAGTGGGGAAAGGCCATGAGTAGATTCTAAAATGTTCACAGAAACAAAGACAAAAAGGAGCCAATGAATTTGGCCACAGCCCAGGGAGATTCAAGAAGCAAAATACCTGGGAGTTCCATAATACCAGTTCGTTCCTGACCTAACCCCCATGTGGCAGGTCCTTTTCATTGTTAACCCGAATGTAGTCTACATCAACCCCCAACCCTTTCCTTACTGGAAGAGCTGGATGTCACCATCAAGGCTAAAAGTGCCAAATACTCACTTCTGAAAACTCCCTTATATCTTGGCCATGAGCATTTGACCCATCTCTGAACAGCGGGATGTAAGGAGGTCTTGAGAGACGTCTGGGGAAGGTTTTTCTCACTCAGGGAAAAAGAGTCTTAGGAGAAAACACTGTTTTTATTCATCATATTTGTCGTGTCTACCTAGGATACCTGGAATTGCCACAGTCTTCTGTGACCAAGGGACAAGCCCAAGAGCCTCTGCCCTAAATCCCATCATTGGACTTAGGCGTTAACCCTGGAATAACCTACCCCCATATCTAGAGATGCTCCATACTGTTTACGCCATTTTATTTAACTATTGAGTTACTTGAGGCCAAAACCCTTCTGACAGACAGCCTCAAATAGAGCCTCTTAATTGACAAGCTCTTACCAAGTCTGGAGTCCCAGTCAATTTTTTAAAGACTAATTCTAAAATATGAACAAATAGGCAAGGGTCCCCAGACTTTTGAGGAAAGCTTGTAACGTAGGACTGAAAGAATATTGGAAAAACAGAAGAAAAAGCAATAATTCAGTGAAAAGAATATAAATTTAAATCTAAAACCTTGTATTATTATTACCAGAAAATTTATTACGTCTAGGAACTTCTGTAAAGTAAGAAGCTGGAGTCACAAAAACCTAAATGTAATATGTAATGTGTGGATCCTGTTTAGATTCTGATTCAAATAGCCTTTTGAGGGAAAAAATCATTTTGAAACAAATAGGAAAATAAGAATATAGGCTGGATATTAGATAAAATCAAATAATTAATTGTACTAGGTAAGATAAGGGCACCATATTAGATGATGAAAATTGATGCACTTTTAAAGAAATTCGTGCTTAATTCCTTGTACAGACTAATGTATAAAAATGAAGAAATAACAAGATGTCTGGGCTTTGCTTTTATATATAATACACCTGAGATATGACAAGCAAGAGGAGGGGAATATATACGTAGTTGGGTAAATTCTTGATGATGAATAAATTTGGGTGATGGGATATGGGAATTAAATAATATTTTTAAAAGCATAGATGCTACTAGAGAAGACCTGGTTAAGGAAAGGTGAGACAAGAGGTTTTTCCTGTCATTATAGGACTTTCTTTTTGATTTTTTCTTATTTTTGGAAAATCATGCTCATATATTTCTTTGAAAAAAAAATCTTAATGAATGTATCTTTCCAGTGCAACCATTAAGGAACTGTAAATTTGAGATAATAAGACTTTAAACTATGCAAAGTGTGTTTATATGTGTGTGTGTACGCCAAATAAATATTAAAAATATGAACTCAAAGGTACTCAAGAAGGTTAAAAGAATGTGATGTGGCAAAGCAGGCAAGACAGAAAAGCTGTTAAGATTTTATTTGTCGTAAAGTAATAATGGGTCGTATACATTTTGGCTACTCTGTACATAATTTGAAATTTGGCAACCCACTTTATCATTTTATTTAACCATTATGAAAAATTCATTTTATGGGGTGGATATAATGGGAAGTGAAAATGTTAATAAACCAAAGTGGAGAGTTTAAATTAGGAAGGAAAAAAGGAATCTGTCAGATTAATAGGATGAAATCATGGTAAACACGGCCATAGTAACATGGAAGTACTGAATTTTTAGAAAGAAAAAATAGTTTTACTCTTTACTCATTCTGAAATAGAATTTTGAGAAAGATGGAAAATATTACATAGCAAAGCAAATGCTACATAACAAGAGAGAGCCATAGAAAGCTGAAAGTACATGATCTAGGAGAAAGCTAAATATTTCAAAAAAGGTAATAGCTGACAAGGAGAGAAAAGAAGTTCTGAGCTAAGGCTGAGATCTCTATCGGTGAGAAGAATGATGTCCTTTCAACTCCAAAATTGCCTTTTGCTTTACATCTATGACACAGAAAGCAAAATACTACATATTAAAATAGTATCTAAAAATTAGTGAACAAAAGCAAATTTGCCAAAAATGTTTACAGAGCAGATAATCCAAAATGTCCTTGCCCCTTTATGAAGAAACATTGTTATTAAATACCAGTAAGTATAAACTTATGCTGCTCAGAACAAAAATTTTAAAAAGAATAACTGTCTTGAAAAACCATAAACTCTTTATATCAAACATGCACCAATTGACTCAACCACATTTTAATATAGAGAAATTTATAAATCTTAAGTGCATGGGCTTTCCAATGAAAAAGTTACCCGGTTAAGAAAATCCATTATATTATAAATCTTTGTAAAATACAGCAACTCAACTAAAGTATTTCATTTGCGTTATTAGTAATAGGGATTGTTTAAATTCATCTACTTCTTTGATAAATATTTATTGCAAATCTGCTAAGTTCTAGGCACAGTCATTACTCCCAAAGGACTCATGGTCTCACGTGGAAAATCAACATGTAAATATGTTTTGAAGTGACAAATGCTGCAGGAGATATCTGTATAACATGATGTGCCGGCAGAGATGATGGCAGGACTCAAAATGCTGAAGTTTACATTTATCTTTGCTAGTAGGTAGACATCCCAGATGGTGAATGTGGACCCTCACTAGTTATAAATCATAATAAATGATTACCTTGCAAGGTTGTAAGGAAGACTGGAGGAAATGCTGTATCGCTAACAGCACACAGCCTATCATGTAGTAATTGCTTATTCCACTACTTAACAGATAATCTATTTAGTGTCCAGTGTATAAGGTGAATCAAGTTGTCGGTGATTCTATAGAGAGCAAGGCAGCCAAAGAGTTGAGTTCATGGAACCAAGATTTTAGCAGCATGTATGGTTAGGAAAGGTCTCTCGTTTGAAGTCCATTTTTAGCCCAGAAGTGAATGGGAGTCAGACAAGTGAAGATTAGGAAAAAGAAAGTCAAAACCAATGGCCCTATGATCAAAATGAGCTCGCTGATTTTGAAACAGAAAGAAAACCAATGTTTCCAGCATGAAGACAGGGTGGCAAGTGAAAGAGAAAATTGATGAGACCATGAGGGATGGGCATGGAAGGGCCTTAAAAACCAGATTAAGGAGTTTTGACCTTTATCCCAAGTTGGGACAAGGCGGGAAAGCAACATAACCTGTGGTATAAATTAAAATGCCAACTCCGGCTGCATCATATGCATTTTGTAATTTTGATGCACGTTGTCACTAATATTCTCTGGTACTTTCGCGGCAGGACCGGTAGTCTTTTCCAACTGTAAAATAACTCGCTAAAACAACCAATTAACAATCTTATTTTGTTAAACTAGTGTGATTGAATTAGTCCTCTGTAAAAGACAGCAATATTCTGGCCAGTCTTTAGAAGAGAAATCATTGCGGGACCAAGCGGTTAAATCAGATAAGATGTCAAAGGATCTTAAATATAATTATTTTCGTGGGTTGAGAAGAAGCTTCATTTTAACTTTTTTTTAATATGTATTCCACAATAGAATCAGTTGGGCGATTCTCATTTTGTTTAATGATGCCCCAAGGATCCAAACATTTGATTCCCTTTCAAATAGGATAAGCAATTATAAGAAGCACTTTCAATTAATTTATTCAAATTTAAACAGACACTATTTGTGAGATAATTTGGCAGTACTGGGGAGATGAATTCAAAAGGAATTAATTTGGGCTAATGGCAAAGTATCTGCCCATAATTTAATTTTCCAAATATTTTAAATTTTATCTAGCATCTTCTAAAAAGAAAAATATACTCTGACTTTTAGGAATAGAAATTGTGAAGTTTTCTTATCTTTTTTCATTAGTTAGAATTAAAGTAAAAAAAAATTGACTTTTTGAGAGTCATATTATAATATAGACCAGTTTTTTCACTTCTCAACATTAAAAGGTACCATCTTGATATTATTATAGAATTATGATTTGGGGGCTATTTTAATATTTTTGTCTGTTTCTTTCCATTACATCAATATTGAAAATGGATGCGGGCTGTAGTAATCTTTTGTTTTACCATTAAGTACAAGATCAAATACTAGGAGTGTGAGCTTACCAGGGGAGGGAATGGGTTTAATCTTTGCAGTGTGATCCATAGGTGCTTCAAAGGAAGGCTTCTTGGCCTCCTGTGACTCATTCACTTTTTCAGAAATGTGTTTCTCTAGTTTATGAATCATTGAATCATTGAGTATTCTCTTTTATACATTTGAATTGGTAAAATATTTTAGTTCGAATTATTTATCTGAATACTTTGGGAGTTCCTCTGTAGCACAAAAGGAATAAAAGATTTGATTATGGAATAATCAGGACTAACCATTTTATGGTCCTTACTCTGTACCAAACATCATTTTAAGTGCTTTCCACATATAAACTTATAAGCAGATAAACTACATGATGAGATAGATAATTTCTATTCCCATTTGGCCTAAAGAAATGAGCCCCTGAGAGTTTCAATAACTTGCCCTAATTACACAGACATGTTAACTGACAGAGCCATTGATTTGGACCTAGCCATGCTGACTCCCATCCCAGGTTTTTAACCACTGATGTAGCCTTGTCCATGGAGGATGGGGCTGGTGCAAGGCCAGGTGGGAGGCCACAGGGAGCCAGGGCACAATCCAGGGCACTGGAAACTGGTGGTGAAAGGAGCCCAGAAGGTGGGAAGCATAACTGTGAAGCGATTTGTCTGAGTGTAATATGTAAACAAAGCTGTTAATTAATTCTTGTTTTTACAGAGCTACAATAAAATATAGAAAGCGGTGCTAATTTCTCAATTTCTTACTTGAATTCAAAAAGTCCCCTTTGGGAAGCAACTTATATCAAAATGACTTCATATGCATTCAGACAAAGTTAGGAATATGGTAATACATCCCATTACTTGTGAGACACTTCCTCCAATGAGTTGAATGCTGATAATTTTCACAGAAAGTGCACCGAGCTTGGTCTCCATGCCTTTCATCAAGGAACACTTTATGCTTACTTGCATGCAGGTATGTGATGGATGAATGCTTTTGGCCAAGAAGGATCCTAGTCATGGTTTTTACCTGGACATGGAATAAACTGGGATCAGTCAGATGAAACTCAGTTGTTTATTAAAACCAAATGTCTTTCCACTTTATTTTGAAATTTGCTTTATTTTAATGGTTTTTGGATAGAGGCAAACTGAAGGCTATCAATAGGTGAAGCTGTATATTGCAATAACTTTGAACCAGGGCCTGGGAGCTTTTAAAATGTAGATGTTAATGACAATGTATTAATATCATTGTTTCTCTCTCTCAAAAATGCAAGAAACAATTTTCTTTGACTATAAATCTCAAAGAAAAATTTATTTTAATTTCTTTTAATTGTAGCTTAGTTTTCACTAATCCATTCAAACAGTATTTATTGAATATCTATTATGTGCCAGGTACTATGTTAGTGCTAAAATTTATTTCCATAAATTTTGATAATGTTCTTCCCAACTATCTATGGAAAACTGGAGGGAAAAGATGACAAGAAATAAAATATATTTTATCAAAGATTCAATCATGTAGCTATTCACATGAATGTATTCCTTCATGATTTCTGAATTGATTGGTTTTAAGCAGATATTCTGGAAACTTAATCTCTTTTAATATATGAGATAGTGCTTTATATCTAACTGAGGCAGTGTTTGGTGTAGATGTTTATTATTTATTGTTAGTTTTGTTGATATTATTCAAATTGTATAAATAAATCACTGAAGAGAATTCCTTAATATCTAATATGTGTTGTTTTGATCATTTTTGAATTACTTATTCATAAAAGAATAGCTAAGTAAATGTTGTGGTTATCTTACCTAAATTATACTGCCTTGCTTTCTTTTTTTTGTGTTAACTTCCTAACCTGATCATCTTTCTGCCTTATATGAAACATTATTTAATTTCCTCCTTTGTTTACATTTGCTTCTGAGCACTCCTTTTGACTTTAAAAAAAAATCATGCTTCTTTCTGATCATGTTAAACTAACTGTCAAGTTCATAAGCATCTTCCTGAATTGATTACCTACTGTCTCCACTGAGTATAAAAACACATGGTCTCAAGATCATTCAGTCTCTTCATTTGTTCAGGTGGAAGCATTAAAAAAGTGTAAGTGGTTCCTATAAAAGTCTTCTCTACCTATAGTGAAAATACTTTGAAAGCCACATAACATAACTGCACATATTCAGAGCCACTTATGCACTTACTGCAGACAAGCTAATTCAACTTTCCATTTTTTTTAAATTAAGAAAAGTCCAAGTAATTATTTACTTTGTGCTAGATTTTATTTGCTCCCAGCAAAGAAAACAAATTTGATGGCCAAGTGTCATGTATGAAAATACCATATATTTATCTTCTCTGGATTTAATGTTTATTAGTGGTTACTGTATAAACTACTATGGTGGTAAAAACAGAGAAAGTTGATAACTACAAAAGTCAATCAATGCTTAGAAATCGAAGTGGTGTTGGGTGGAGATGAAGATGAAGGCGTCAAGGACTGGCCTAACTCATATCATTTTGACTTATATTTGTGTGTTTGTTTGCTTGTTTTGTGTATATATTTTTTATTGAAGTATTCAATCACACATGAACATAGATATATTCATTTTCTTATTTTTTCCACCATAAGTTAGTACAAGATATTGAATATAGTTCATTGTGCTATGCAGTATGATCTTGTTGTTTACCTATTTTATATATATGCTAGCTAGTATCTGCAAATCTCAAACTCCCAATTTATCCCTTCCCATCCACTTACCCCCCTGGTAACCATAAGTTTGTTTTCTATGTCTATGAGTCTGTTTCTCTTTTGTAAATAAGTTCAATTGTCTGTCTTTTTTTTTTTTTAATATTTTAGATTCCACATATGAGTGATATCATATGGTATTTTTCTTTCTGTTTCTGGCTTACTCCACTTAGAATGACATTCTCCAGGTCCATCCATGTTGCTGCAAATGGCATTATTTTATCTTTTTTATGGCTGAGTAGTATTCCATTGTATAAATATACCACTTCTTCTTTATCCAGTCATCTGTCGGTGGACATTAAGAATGTTTCCATTTCTTGGCTATTGTAAATACTGCTGCTATGAACATTGGTGAGCATGTATCTTTTTAATTAAGATTCCCTATGGATATATGCCTAGGAGTGGGATTGCTGGGTCATAGGGTAAGTCTGTTTTTAGTTTTTTGGGGAATCTCTATACTGTTTTCCGTAATGGCTGCACCAAACTACATTCCCACCAACAGTGTCAGAGGGTTACTTTTTCTTCACAGCCTCTGCAGTTTGTTTGTGGACTTTTGAATGATGGCCATTCTGACTGATGTGAGGTGATACCTCATTATAGTTTTGATTTGCATTTCTCTGATAATTAGGGATATTGAGCATTTTTTCATGTGGCTATTGGCCATTTGTATGTCTTCATTGGCGAATTGCTTGTTCAGGTCTTCTGCCCGTTTTTGGGTTGTTGGTTTTTTTCTTATCAAGTTGTATGAGCTGTTTATATATTCTGGAAATTATGCCTTTGTCAGTCTCATCTTTTGCAAATACTTTCTCCTATTTTGTAAGTTGTTGTTTTGTTCTGCTTATGGTTTCCTTTGCTGGGCAAAAGCTTATCAGTTTAATTAGGTCTCATTTGTTTATTTTTGCTTTTATTTCTATTTCATATATAGACTGCCCTAGGAGAACATTGCTGAGATTCATGTCAGATAATGTTTTGCCTGTGTTTTCTTGTAAGAGATATTTTATAGTGTCTTATGTTTAACTCTTCAAGCCATTTTGAGTTTATTTTTGTGTATGGTGTGAGGGAGTGTTCTAACTTCATTGATTTACATACAGCTGTCCATTTATCTCAACATTCACTGTATTCAAAAGTCTGTAGTATTGTTGTCTAAAGTCTGGGAGGGTTATTCCTCCAGTTTCATTTTTTTTTTTTTTTTTTTTTTGTTATTCAGTATTGCTTTGGCAGTTCTGGGTCTTTTGTGATTACATATAAATTTTCGGATTATTTGTTCTAGTTCTGTGAAAAATGTCCTGGGTAATTTGATAGGGATTGCATTAAGTCTGTAGATTGCTTTGGGCAGTACGGCCATTTTAACAATATTAATTCTTCTAATTCAAGAACACGGGATATCTCTCCTTTCTTTAAGTCATGTTTAATTTCCTTAGTCAATGTTTTTCACTATTTTAATTGCACAAGAAATCTTTTTAACATATGAAGACATTAAAGGAGAATTAAAAGTCTCCTTTGAACTTGGTTTAAAAAGTGAATAAGACCTGAATTCTTACTCCCAATATCTTTCCTGAGCTGTGTTCATCTGTTTCTGACTTCCTGCTGTACTTTGCTAGCTAGATGTCCCTGGCACAGTGTCCAAAAAATGTACCTGTCCATCATTTGCTTCTTTTCTTAGTGTGTGTACATTTCAGTCACACATGCCTGAAAACTTGGAGTCATTTTTATGTCTCCCACACTTGCTACATTCATCAGTCACCAAACACTTATTCTTTGTACCATGATGCCTCCAGCATTTCTCTCTTATTTTGTGTCCTCTTTTCCACCCTTACAGCCTCTGTTCTAATTTAGAACGTTGTCTTCTTGCTGGATTATTACAATAACCTTTCCACTTGTACCAGCTTTACACTAATCTCTTTGGATTTCAATCTACTCTCTACACCACAGTTAAAACATCTAATTTTATACATATAATAATATATGTAATAAACACAGTCATATTCATATATGTTGTGTTTTTATTTAAAACAAAAACAACATCCTTGCCATATGCTAACTTTCAAAATTCTTTCCTTATCAGCTTCAAGTTCAGCCACATGGGATGTGCAGTAACTGAGCTTTTATCCATGCTGCTCTTCCTGACTGGGAATATTTTAACCAAACCTTTATACAAACAAGTAAAATCTCATAATCTCTCTGGCAAGACCAACTTCACCTTGTCACCCAGAATGTGTCATGCTATAATTTATTTTCTCACAGCTCTGTTTTGATGCTTTATCACAGGACCAAACACAATGCATTGTATGTACTTTGTGGTTTACTTGTTGGTCTCCCCAGCTCGATTCCCTTACCAAACTTGGAGATCAGACTTGTACACACACATGCGTGCACGCACACACACACACACACACACACACACACACACACACACACTTCCCTTGTATATTAGGTACCTGGCAGATTGTCTTCACATTAAGGAGGTTTGTGAGTAAGTAAATATTCTGTGTTCTGTTTACCACATGATCCTATATTCTCAGGCGTTAGTTATTCCCAAAGAACTCCCTTAAGTGGGACCAAAGATGTATATTTTGCAAAATTGTTTCTGCAGGCTGCTGATCCTGTTTGAGTACATATTTTAAATAGTTGTCTGTGTTACTAACCCAGTGGAAGAATTGTTCAGAAAATCCCTGGTGGTCTCCCAAGCCATCATCTATTCTTCCATTTGGATTAGATGGGTATAGTAAATATGAGGCATAATAAAAATATAAGATAAACTCCAAAGAATGAGTTATTAAAAGTATCACTTACTTATTAAATTTACTTCTAGATTCTAGGAGTGACCAAGAACCTGAGGATATGTTGGGCCTATGTATTCAAGTAGAGCATACACCTAAATCCTTTTACCTTGATTTATTTTGAGGTGATTTAATTCGTGTGGATGCTTTAGTATTTTAAAATATATTCTATTTTCAGGACATTTTGAAGTTGATCAGTTGCTTTTGGGTAACTGCTTCATTTTAATCAAACAAAGACCCTAGGGAGGAGGGCTATGCATTATTGTATTGATTTTCCAGATGAAGAATGATGTGCACAGAAAGGGGGACTGTTTATCTAAGACAGCCAGCGCTAAGAAGTGGTAAATGATCTAGATTAACTTTAAGATGAGTTCTACTTCTATTAAACTATTTCAGCTTCTCAGCAGTTTCAAGTATACGTAACAAACATAATTTGGGTGATAAGCTTCCGTTCTAAATACCTTTGTGTGTTATGCACAATTGTGTATTTTTTAAATCTCTTAACAACCTTCACTAAAATTTGAAGAGCCGAACTGATCATAACTAGAATATCCTTTGCTCATGACAGCTACCAGTCACATTGGTACTTGTAAAGTGAATGAAAAAACGTAAATGGGATCAAAGACAATGACCTCTGTATTTGTTTTCTATTTCTGCCATAATAAATCACCACACCTTTAGTGGCTTAAAAACGGCAATTTTTTTCTTATAATTCTGGAGATCAGAAGTCTGGTAGGGCTCTCACTTGGCTAAAGATCAGTATGTCATAGGGCCTCATCCCTTTCTGGCAGCCCACCTTTGTAGAATCAGTGTCCTTGCCTTTTCTGGCTTCTGGAATCCATTTGCATTCCTTAGCTCCTGAGCCCCTCCTTCCAACTTAAAAAACAGCAACAATACATCTCTTTACGCTCTTCTGTCATAGTCACATCTCCCTCTCTGACTGCATCTGGTGAAGGTCCTTTGCTTTTATGAAAGCTTCATGTGATTAGATGAGGCCCACCTGGATAATACAAGCTAATCTCCTCATCTTAAAGTCTTTAACCCTAATCATTTCTGTAAGGTCCCTTTTGCTCTGTTACCTGGGTTCCAGGGACGGGTTGTGGAACTGTTTTTCTACCTACCATACCTTCTTATCAAAATAGATAGAGAAGTGGCTTGAGGAAGGCTGAGAGGGGGGCTCAAAGGATCATACAGAGGAGGCAGTCAACATAGGTATCATTTATGACATTGCTAATAGATCAAAGGAGGTTCAAAGTAAGAATTTAAATAACTTTGGAATTAATGGCATGGTCAAAATCACATTAGGGGAAGAGAAGTTAGATAATTATTGTAATACCTCAAGGAAATACCAATTAACATTGGTAAAGTTATATTCCATTGCCACAGCTGATGTCTAGGGACTCTGTTAAAATTGTGCACCCCAGACTCCACCCACCACAGATGGTGACTCAGGAGGCCTTTGACGGGCTTAGCACTTTGCTTTTTAATGCGCACGTCAGGTGATTCTGATGACTGTGCCCACTTACTACCATGCTTTAAGAAATACTGCTGAGGTGTTTACTTCTTGACCACTGAGACTAGAACAGCTTAATAGCTCTAACTGGAATGTGAACCACTGACTCTGGAGAAAATATCTTATTCAAAACTGACATTTACTATGAAATAGCACAGTGTAGAATGTTAAGTTAATGTAAATGGAATAATTGGAGCTTATGAAAAATACAACTTTTAATCAGTTACTATAAAATTTTCATCATTTAAGGATTGTGTACAATTACTGGATTCAGTTTACTATAAATGTAATACAAATTGAAGGCCACTTGCTAATAACTAAAGCCCAACTATGGAGCTTTCCCAGAAAGACAGGTCCAGTGGTTCCAGCAGAAATAGACTGACTTTTAAACATAAAATTGAGAACAGCTTTCCAATGCAGAGCTTAATATTGAGCTGAGTAGGAACGATAATGGCATTTGTAGAGCCAAAAATTTGGTATAATTTTGTTTTACTGCAACATCACCTTTTATTTTAATCCAGACATTCAGTCATCCCCAAGAGTTAGTTCACTTGTAAGTACTATAAGAAATAATACATAACTTCATTAAAAGATTATTAAAAAAATAAATTACTTTTTCCAATTATCAATTCCTTTTACCAATCTAAAATTTGTGTTTTCTACTTCTGTGGTTTTCTTATCAATTTTCATATGCACCTACATGTTACAGAGGTGCTATTTATTAAATACCAGCATCATTTCATAATTTATTTTCAGAATAGGTCACATGTTTCCTTATAGCTGAATTGAACTTTCATAATTGAAAATCAAATCGGATAGTTCACTTAACTTTTGTAATTAAACTGTTCTAATCTATCCGCTTCGCTCTTAGAATAATTCTTAACTCCTGAATGGGGCTGACTCCTACTCACCTGTCCAGCCTTAACTGCACACACTCACCTCCACCCACCAGTTATAACTACTACAGTTCAGGAGCCATATTCTCTGCACCTTCTCAGGACCTACGTGCGTGCGTGCTTTTCTGTGCCAAAAGCTCTCCATTCTTTTTCCATGTCTTGCCTCATTACCAACTAATTATCTTCAGGAACCAACTTTATTTCCTTAAAGAAGCCCTCCCCCGCCACTGCATCCAGATTAGCACTCTGAACTCAAAGCAAGTTATCATCTCACCTATCTTATCATATGGTGTTTGCCTGCATTGCCCCTAAACCATAAGTTTGTTGGAGGCAGAACCCAAGAATAAACTAACTGAAAGAAGAGCCATCCCGGTGCTGAGGAGCTGATCGAGATTAGCTGCCTGACTCCAAGTAGCTCACAAAATAGTGGGGAAAAATAACCTGAAGACACAGATTACAGGGTCATATGGCAAGTGACCTTAACAGAGAACTATACATACTTATTTAGTTCCCTGACCTTTGCATTGAAGTTGGCAAAATGTACAACTAGAAGTAACCCCTTTTTAAATTGATGCAAAGCAAATAAATGTTTTCTTCTATATGAAAAAAGCAGTTCTACTCTTTACTCCACTTTTCCATAGGACTTGGGTAGAGCTTTTATCCATTTGTTATAAATTTTATGAAGCAAGACAAGATGCCAGCTCATGGTTTGCCACTCTCATTTTTTTCCACATTCATGTCTTGTGAAATAACGCTACTAAATTTATTTTAAAGCTCCCCATCTTACTGAATAATAAAGTTTGGATGCAATTAATATTTTTAAAATTAATAAATGATAAGAAAATACTCAAAATACATACATGAGTTATTTATTATTATATTAATAATTTTATTATTAATTGATTTTCTTATTTATTATTAATATTAATTAATTATTAATGAAAATGTATTTATTATTAATAAAATTTTTATTATTGATGAAAGTATTAAAGTTATCTACATCAAATTATGAGATCAATTGAATATAGTTTTAAAGGCAAAATGTTTAAATAGCAGAGTATATCTAATGTTTTTTAAATGTAAGTGGATTTTAATGTGTTCCTAGATTTTTTTAATGTAGTGAGATTCAAGGTAAGGACTACTTAACAATCACCTTCATATGCAATTTATTTTATGTTACATCTATATTTGAAGTATGACATCCTACTTACCTGAATGATGTATGAAGCATGAAGAATGTGAAAATATATGGGGAAATGGAGAAATAGCAATTTAAGTATTTATTTCTTCTATCTAATAGTGAAATATTCTACCAATTTTTTGCAATCATGTTTATGAAATCTGTATGTATTTTGATAACCTATATATACCATGGTGTATTAACATATTACCATGCAAGTAAATCAATTTTATAATTAATTTTAGCAATGTTTGATTATGACAAGTTTAGCAAAGTGGACGGTGTGTGTGTGTGTGAGTGTGTGGCTAGAGAGCTGGGTGATTTTTAAATTTATTCAAAGAAGTCAAGTCCACATGTCTATAACTTGATACTTCCTAGATGATTTAGAAACCTATCTGCCTAGGATGACTTTTGGTGAAAGAGAAAGGATGGAGCAGACAACTTCTAAAGATCATAGTAACACTGTGGCCAAACAGAGGCTATATTACAATTCAGTCATGGACAAAAATTATGAATTTCCATCTGGTGAACCATATGGTTTCCATATGTCAGCAAATTTGAAACTGTCTAAATAAACAGTGAACCCAATTCTTCTAGAATTTCCATTAAAATATGTACACTATGTAGGATGCCTATGTATGTGTGTATATATATTTATACATATATATATTTATACATATTTATATATATATATATATTTATACATATAATACGTATTATCACAGTTATTACTATTGGAAATTAAAAGTGTGCATCAAAAGGAAAGCTGAGTTTCCAAGTTTAAAAAAGGAGTATTGCCAGTAGAAAATGAAGGTCACTTTGGTATCCCTATCTGTAAATACGAAACAAATCTTTTACTCCATGAAAAATAAAACAAATGCCAATTCAGGCAAGAAGCTCAGTTGTAAAATCAAAACCTCAGAAGCACCAGGCCATCATCTTACAGATGAAAGTATTAACCTTCTCTTAATCCTCAGGGACTTGCAAAGAATTGAAGTTATAAGTGCCTATGTGAAAAAAAAAAAAAAAAAAGGAAATCTCTGCATGGAGAGCATTTTTGAAGTATGAAAAGGGCTCCTTGGGGGTTATGTTCTTACAGCAGCTGACAGGCAGAGAGTTTATGTTCTTTTCAAGATTTTTACTATAACGAAACTCAGGAAAGCTAGTCAAGTAATGGCACAGGCTTTGAGTTGATTTCTATTTACAAGTAATTAGGTATGAGTTGATGTCAGCATAGAAAAAATTCCCCCTTTGTGTCGATGCTGCCTTTGTAAAAAGCTATCTGGCACTTATCTGTATAAAAAAAAAATTTTAATGAGTGCTCTTTGTGACCCAGGTTAATTCTTATTTGAAATGTTCTGCAGATTGTGAATTCCATAAGAATATAATTGCTTGAGTCAACTGCTTATTGACATGGTCAAAGAATAATAGCTCTAATATTTGGGATTCAAAGCACAGTTTATTAATCAGTAGGTTTAATCGTTAGAGTTCTCTTGTTTAATTTTTAATTTGAGGAATTTAATAGAAAATATAACTTGATGCTTAAAAATTCTATTTCAAGTGTCATATTCTTCCCCAGCTGGAATTCAGTTTTAATTTTTGAACTGTTTTCTTATGAACAAGATCTATAAAGGTCATCTAACATTAGTGTTATTACCCAGTTAATTTCAGTGCTTTTTATAATCTTGAACTCAGAAAACCTGTTTCTCTGTGATATTTGATTACTTATAATAGTGCTATCTTTTATTATTTCAGAATACAAAAATCTTTTTTTTTAATTATGGAATCACAGTTTTTGTCAAAGATGAGTATTTCTGTGTTCTGATATTTATACTGTTTCAACTATCCAATTTAAAAAGTGAGATATGTACCTATATTCCAGATATTTTTAGTCATTTTATTTGTTCCTAGGTTAATTATACTGATTCTAAGAATATATGCAAGACATTATCAATATGTCTCTGATCCTTTCACATTAGTCTTCTCACACTTATACATCTATTAATTTATTCAACAAGTATTTAATAATCACCAAATAACCAAGTAAAATAGTTAGGCACAGTGGGTATGTTAAGAAATAAAACAGAGAATATTCTTCTTAAAATGTAGTATATAATAAATATATATTAAATATTAGAATAAAAGGAAGTAGGTGAGTACTTACACTACTGATGGATAAAAAGTAGTTATTCTATAGGAAATTTGGTGCTAAATAACATTATTAAAAATATGTGCATATTCCCTTGGAACCAGCTTTTGGTATCTGCTCTAGAAAAAAATACCTGCACAGGTATACAGAAGGAAGTTTCAGTACTTTACAGCAAAACTGTTTGCATTAGATAAAACAGAGAAACAAAGCCGAAGTCCTTCCATCCGTGATGGCTAAATAAACTCGTTGTAATACTACTCAACAATTTGAGTAAATAGGACAAAAGTTTCTTTTGGTTCGTGGAGCATATACATTTGATACATTGTATTTAATAAAATCTATAGAAACAAAGCAAGATAGTAACTGGGTGTGTGTGTGTGTGTTTGTGTGTGTGTGTAAATGCATAGAAAGAAATCAGAAAATATACACATGAACTGATCATTGTTACTTGTGGGGAAAGAACTGGGTGGTGGGTGATGCTAAAAGTGGACTTCAGCATTATTTCCTTTTTTTTTTTCAGTTTTAAAAAGTTTTTCTTTATTGTGTTAAAGCACACACAGCATAAAATTTACCATCCTAACCATCTTTAAGTGTGCCGTTCCGTTGGATGAAGTACCTTCACATCATTGTGCAATCGCCACTGTCCATCCCCATAACTCTTATAAATCTGAAACTGCTAACTGCCCCCCTCCCCTCCGCTGGCCCCTGGCAACCACCTTTCTACTTTCTGCCTATATGAATTTGATTACTCTAGGGACCTCATCTAGGTGGATTCCCACAGAATTTGTCCTTTTGTGACTGCCGTCTTTCACTCAGCATAATGTCCTCAAGGTTCATTCATGGTGTAGCAGGTGTCAGAATTTCCTATCTTTTAAAAGTGGAATCATAGTCCATTCTTTGTATGACCACGTTTTGCTTATCCATTTATCTGCTGATGGGCACTTGGGATGCTTCCATGTTTTAACTATTGTGAATAATGCTGCTATGAACATGGGTGTGAAGGACTTCAGCATTATTTCTCACATGAAAATGTAATATTCATAAAATTAAAAATAAATAGCAAAATAAAGTTGAGTGTACTGCATTATATAGGAGCCTACATGAATGAAGAACAGTAAGTGACTAATTTTAGATAGTTCTGGAGCAGAGAAATTGTTACTGAGTTTGGTAGATATTCACTAAGTCTATATGTAACCATGCATGTGTAACTTTCCAAAGGTTATTTTACCAATTTACATCTGAATTACAGTTTTCGTGGAGATATGGAGAGGGTTTATGCGGTTTTTCCCACGGCAAACTTCCTATAATGCTTTTGGATATTGTTTACCCCAAAGTGTCACACTTAGGACAGCTGCTAGAAATCTCCTCTCCCGGTCCACTGCCCAGCACTGCCCAGGCCGCTTCCTCTTTGGTGTCCTTCCTGGTCCTGCACATCTCATGTAGCCCTCTCCTACCAGAAGCTTCTGGGTGTCACACATGATCCTCCCGCCACAGCGTAACTTTGGAATTAAAGTATCCTATTTTCTGGTCTGCTGCTTTTCTCATGAGGAAAAGCTCTTCCTGGAATTCTGGGTGCTGAAATGTTTCACCTTGTTAAGCTGTTGCATCTGCGAAACATTGTACTGGGTGCTGTGGCTGCCAGAGGAGTCAGGTAAAATCCTATCTTCAAGGGTCTTCATTTCTAGGAAGGAGAGAGAAACAGGTTGACCAAGAAGTGTGCAAACACTGTAAATGTAGAGATAGAACTATGTTAAGAGGACACTGATCATAAAGGAAAACAGTTAAATTTAAATGGCAAGGATGAGAAAAGTTTCATAAAGAAGGTGAACTTTAAATGAGCATTGAAAGTACAAGTAATGTTTTTTTTTCTGAACCCCGAAGGATGAGCTTATTAATTGATTCGACTGAAGAGAATATATATCAATAACCATAAAAATATTGAAATACTTCAGCATTGCTAGAGAAAAGAAGCCATCGGGAATAAGTAAAGGGAGATGAATATTTTCCTTTGCATATCTGCTATTGAATACTTGGTAACTCTCTATGAATATAAATTGCATAGGTCATATGTCTTTAATAAGAAAAATAAATAATTTTTAAAATTCAATTATACTAAGTACAGAATTTATAAAGCACAAAAGTAGTTCTATATAATGTTATTGTCAAATAAATACATATATGTGAAAAAATAATTGACAAGACAAAATGAATATTTTTCACTGTTTCTAAATGAGTGGCAAAACTGATTCAATCTCTTTCTAATTTTTATTTATCTTTAGAATAGTCATAAAGTTCATAATTAGGCTAGTAAAACCTTAAGGATAATGTGCCTTTGAGCAATCACTGTAACCATCTAGTGTGTCCTCTGGTGAAGTAAAGAGAAGGGCAAAGTGCTAATAACCACAGTCAAGCCTGCACACTTTTTTTTTCCTTTTTCAGCTTTACTAGGTAGAATTATTGCAGTTTGCACGTATACCTTACATTGTGTGTAAATGCATATATAAAGTATACTGCACATATTTTTTAAATTTACATATATGTACTGATCATTGTTTCTAAGAACAAATTAGAGCTTTAGCTTTTTAACTTACATAGTTATCAAAGGAATAAAGCCAATCACAAAATAAGAATCAGCAGAATGTGGTGATCCAATCATAAAGACAGTCAGATGTGCTGACACATATTCAAAAGTTAATCATCTAAGTTACAAATAATACGTAGTTCATTTATGTCCTTATTTTTTAACTTTTATTTTTTTTAGATTCCCACCTATAAGTGATATCATATGGCATTTTTCTTTCTCTTTCTGGCCCACTTCACTTTCAATGACGATCTTCAGGTCCATCCATGTTGCTGCAAATAGCATTACTTTATTCTTTTTTATGGCTGAGTAGTGTTCCATTGTATATATGTACTACATCTCTGTCATCTGTTGATGGACATTTGGATTGTTTCCATGGCTTGGCTATTGTAAATAGTGCTGCTGTGAATATTGGGGTGCATGTGTCTTTTTGAGTTTTATTATTCTCTGGGCATATGCCCAGGAGTGGGATTGCTGGATCACATGGTAAGTCTATTTTTAGTTTTTTAAGGAACCTCCATACTGTCCTCCATAGTGGCCGCACCAACCTACACTCCCACCAACAGTGTAGGAGGGTTCCCTTTTCTCCACACTCTCTCCAGCATCTATCATTTGTAGTCATTCAATATAGCTATTCTAGCTGGTGTGAGGTGATATCTCATGATAGTTTTGATCTGCATTTCTCTGACAATTAGTGATATTGAGCATTTTCTCATATGCCTATTGATCATTTGTATGTCTTCATTGGAGAATTGCTTGTTTAGGTATTCTGCCCATTTTTGGATTGGGTTACTTTTTTTTTATATTAAGGTGTATGAGCTGTTTGTATATTTTGGAAATTAGTCCCTTGTCAGTCACATTTGCAAATATTTTGTCCCATTCTGTAGGTTGTCTTTCTGTTTTGTTGATAGTATTCTTAGCTGTACAAATGCTTTTGTTTAATTAGATCCCATTTATTTATTTTTGCTTTTATTTCCATTACTCCAGAAGCTGGTTCAAAAAATGCACTGCTGTGATTTATGTACATGAGTTTTCTGCCTATGTTTTCCTCTAGGAGTTTTATAATATCTGGTGTGACATTTAGGTTTTTAACCCATTTTGAGTTTATTTTGTATATGGTATTAGAGAATGTTCTAATTTCAGTCTTTTATAGGTAGCTGTCAAGTTTTCCCAGCACCACTTATTGAAGAGACTGTCTTTTCTCCATTGTATATTCTTGCCTCCTTTGTCATAGATTAATTGACTATAAGTGCGTGGGTTAATTTTTGGACTTTCTGTCCTGTTCCATTTATCTGTGTGTCTGTTTTTGTGCCAGTGCCACACTGTTTTGATTACCGTAGCTTTGTAGTATAGTCTGAAGTCAGGGAGCATGACTGCTCCAGCTCTGTTCTTCTTTTTCAAGATTGTTTTGGCTATTCGGGGTCTTCTGTGTTTCCATACAAATTTTAACATTTTTTTGTTCCAGCTCTGTGAAGAATGTCATTGGTAATTTGATAGGGACTGCATTGAATCTGTAAATTGCCTTGGGCAGTATGGACATTTTAACAATATTGCTTCTTCCAATCCAAGGACATGGTATATCTTTCTATTTGTTTATGTTATCTTCAATTTCCTTCATCAGTGTCTTAGTTTTGGCATACAGGTGTTTAAGCAATGCACTCTGGATGCTTATAATGTGAATGTAGCAAGCTGTTAACTGGGCAAAAATAAGCTGAGTTAGCATTCTCCTGTTTTCCTGCACCAGGAAACATCCCAAGTGAACTGCATGACCAGTTCACAAAGTATCAACTAAGAAAATGTCAAAAACAGGAAATAGGCCATGCAATAGAACTAGCAATTTTTTCAAAAGGATTTTATAAATTCAAATAAAGAAGAGTTTAACCAGGTATTCCCTCCATAAACAAAACAAAGCAAACTTCAATTCAAAACCTGAGAAAGTGCTGTGTATTGTAACTACCTTTTTAATGTAATTTAGGCCACCACGTCTCAGAGTCCTTCTTTTCTTTCATATTTACTGTTCTCTTTGAACTTAAAAAAATAGCATAACCATGCAGCAAATTCAGTTTAGAAAGAAGATAATATTTGAGTTGAGACCTAAATGAGGGGAAGGAACTAGCCGAGCAAAGATTTGCAGACAGAATTGTAAGTTCAGGAAACAGCCATTTCAAAGCCAATCTGGCTAGCGTGCATGAACAATGGAGGTATTCCTAAATGATCAGGTCACAGAGGCAGACAGGCTACATAAATATTTATACATCATGGTGAGGAATGTGGATCTTGCACTGTAGTCATGTATTTGTCTTTGTCTTCCATAAGCCTGTTCATCAACGAGGTTCACGCTGTGCCTGGAACTAAGTAGACACTCAATAAATATTTGTTGGATAAGATGATAGATAAACAACTTATTTTATTGGAATTTGGTACTTCTATATATAACTTCTATTCAAGTATGCACTTTTAAAATATTATGGTATATGTATTTCAAAGCCTGGGAGCAAGCTCTATTTAAGCCAGGAGTTGGGCCACTAATAATAAGAAAAAAATTCTCTGTGAGTAGCTGTAGAGGTCATGTAGGGGCCCAATTATGTAGATGCTCTAAGCTAAATCTTTTTCAGCATTGATTATGTTTCCCTTCTCACCTAGAACTTTAACGGGCTTTTTACCCGTTATCTTGATTGTTAGTGAGTAAGCATTTCAGAAGACTAAAGAGAGTGGTAAGGGTTGAAAATTGCTCTCCCTTGTCTTATTCACTCTAATTCCATATTTAATTGGGGAAGCTAATGCTTTTCTGTTTCAGTTTTCTATTCATAACTGTAGCCTCATGAATGCAATATGGTTTTTGACATTTCATGTAAGCCCACACTGAATTTGTATTCTGTTTAAGTACGACTTATAACCTGTTGCTGAACGAATAAGCTCTATGTTTAGCATCCAAAATTCACCTCTGAATTTCAGCTTTTGAAACTGATTCCTGAGTGTTTTTCCACAGAAGCTACTCATTGAAATCGCCATTCAGATCACTCTAGTGAAGCACATTTATAACAACGTGGAGGGACTTGGAGGGTATTATGCTTAGTGAAATAAATCAGAGAAAGACAAATATTGTATGATACCACTTATATGTAGACTCTAAAAAAATTTTTTTAACAATGAATAAAACAAAAAAGAAGCAGAATCACCGATATAGAGAACAAATTAGTGGTTACTAGGGTGGAGAGGGAAGGGGGAGGCACAAGACAGGGGAAAGGTATTACTAGGTATAAACTATGATGTATAACATAAATATGCTACAAGAGTATATTGTACAGCTATATTGGAATATAGCCAATATTTTGTAATAACTATAAATGGAGTATATAACCTTTAAAAATTGTGACTCACCATGTTGTACACCTGAAACTTATATAATATTGTAAATCAACTACACCTCAACAAAAAGAGAAAAAAAAGAAAGTGCTGTTTAGACTGCTGTAGTGAAGCACATGAAAAATTTGACTAGATGAGACTCTGAATAAGACATTCTAGATAATTTTTTTCAAATATGTTTAAGCTAAAATCATGTTATTTGCAGAGATAAATAAAATAAAGCTAATACTTAATCATAAAAGATAGGATGTGAGTTTTGGGGGATCGAGGAGATAAGTGAGGAAAGGATTGTAGTTAATTTTCCCACTTGAAGAGATTTCAAACCTGAATGATCAGAATGTCTTGGAAATATTTTTTAACAAAAAGAAGAAGGCAAGATTTGGAGATTCCATTAAGATACTCTGATTTACTTGATGTATTTGTCAAGGTTCTCTTGAAAAATAGAACCAATAGAATGTGTATTTATATATGTAGAAAGAGATTTATTTTAAGGAATTGGTTCACATGATTATGAAAGCTGGCAGATCCAAAATCTGCAGGGTGTGTTGGGAAGCTGGAGACCCAGGGAAGAGCAATGTTGTAGTTCAAGTTCAAAGACCATCTTCTGGTGAAATTTCTTCTTGATGGAGGAAGGTCAGTTTTTGCTCTGTTAAGGCCTCAGCTGATTGGATGAGGCCCCCTCACACACAGCAGAGGCCATCTGCTTTACTCAAAGTCCACTGATTTAAAGGTTAATCTCATTCAAAAAATACTCACAAGAACAACCAGAATAATGTGTGATCCAGTATCTGGGCACCAAGGCTCAGCCAAGTTGACATATAAAATTAATGACTATAAATCTACTCCATGTCAATTTGGCACCTATAATGCATCTCCTAAACCATACTTAATCTCTGAATAAAGACAATAACAAGCTCATAAATGTGCTTAACATGATAACTATCCTGCATGCAACTGAAAACAGCTAGCCCTTTTCCAAGAAAAGGCTGCAAAGTCCTTGAGTGATGTAACCCTTCCCCTTGCCATGCTATTACTTAAATATTATGATGTAAAGTTAGCAGTACTTGAAAACTATGATATAAAGTGAATGTGTCTTATGTTACATGAGAAGAGGATAAGAAAGGACAGAAAACAAATACACAGATATGTATGTGTTTATATATATAAACATATCCATAACACAATAAAGAAAATACTCATGACAATTACAGTTCTGGTTTCTATAACTGGTCATGTGGTCACAGCTGGGATTTTACTTCAGCAAGCACCTCAGCTGGTCATGATTCATTGCCTGGTGGGGAGACCCAAACCTTCATTCCCGAGACATTGCTATTTGGATGTTGTGTGATACACCCATTCAGGTTTTTTAGGAGCTTTTAGCTGAAGGCAAATTTCTTTTTGACTTTCTTAAGTTGTTTCCAAAATATTAAAAAAAAAAAGAAAGAAAGAAATATGATTAATGGTAAAAAAAAAAAAAAAAAAAAAAAACCTGCAAATAGACTGGACTGTTCTATCCCCCGTTTTCCCCAGGTCAGAATCCCTTAGTGGCAACAAACAAGATATTTCTTTGAAATCTACAGGTATAACAACAAAATGCATGCACAATGACTAATTAACTCCACCAAATTTTATTTGCTTTACAAAATAGTTCTTTTCAATTACGTTCTATCCAATAAACTGAGGACTTCAAGGATCACATATTGCTCTTTTCATGTCACAATTTTAATAACTCTGGTCCCACTGGAGACCAGTATAAGCAATGTGTTCAGAAGGCAGTATTTAGAGTCTGTCTACTTAGCAGTGGGATTTAAAGAGACAGCAAACAATGCACTTCTTGGATAGAGATACGGTCAACCCCACTCTTACTCACAGTTCTAGCCATGGTCATTACTTAATCCTGTGCACAGAAAGCTATCATGATCAGATTTTTGCTGTTTCAGACTCGCATTTTAACCCAGCACTATAGTTGGCTCAGATGATTAACTAAGCAACTATACAATGTAGAGAAGCGCAGAGCTTGGAACTCTGACACTAATTTCTAGGAGATTATAGTCGACTTCGTAATAATAAATGATTGGACAGTGATGGTAGTTGTCTTTAGCAAAAACCATGTGCTTGAACTGATGCCACATACTCTTGGTGTGAGGAGTGACAAAATCTTCATGTATCATATAAAAATATCCCGTAAGCTATCCGTCACTTTTGATAGGTCAAATCCTACTCAGAGGGAAAAACATTTATGATATTAATGGTATCTTTGAAAGACATAATCCATTTATAATAATGGTAGGTCTTAGTTTTTCTACTCTTACAGCTCTAAGGAAATAAATTGACCAACTAAAGCTAAAAGAGTTAAGATGGAGTGTAAGTATGAGAAATCTAAAAATCCATGTTTATTTCTCTGTGTATATTAAATATATATATATTAATTTTTCAGTCATTTCATTCAATGATACTTAATAGCAATTATATTTTAAGTTTGTATGGCACTTGATATTTTGCAAAGGAATCATTGTAAATGATGGCCCCCAAAATAATATATTAATATTAATTATTTCATTAATTATTTTTTCTTTGCTTGTACCCAGAATTAATCTGAAGCAACAGGTAACTAGTATCTTTGGCACTTTTAAAAATCTGCATTCTGATTGGAAAATGTGTGATAATAGAGAATAATTATAGGAAGATTATACTGGCTTAGAGTGACTACACTCTTAAAAGGAAACTTAGGTGATTTTCTTTTCTGAGGAAAAACAGGGTAAATAATGAAACACAGGGAAAAAGTTGGTCTTCCTTAATCTTACTTCAGCAATGAAGGAAAAGAATTTGGCTTACATAAACTCTGTCTGTTCTAATGATGGGCACTTTGGACATGGCATTAGCTTTTTTGGAATTGTTAATATTTCTTATGCATAAAAATATGCAAAAAAATTGATGCATCAGTATTTCTTACTACACTAGAAAATAGTACATTGACTGTTGTTCTCATAAGGAAAGTGTACTTTAAAAAAATCTTTTCTCTTAGTTTCATTATACAGATTACTTAGCATTTGGTGTATGGTTTGTTTCTATAAGTCATATAAAGAGTTGGAGTCTTGAACAACCATTTGCCCCAATTCATCTTTTGGATATAAATAATATGACTGATCTCCTAGCTAAGAAACAATAATATTCCTGGTATGTCTGGGTCACAGCATTCATGATTAGGTAACACATCTATTTATCGATTACCTGCCACCAAGATTCCTTTGAGTCTGTGGTTTTGTCACCATAACTGTATTTGGGAGGTAGGGAGAGAGAGAGAAAAAAAAAGAGAGAGAAGGAGAAAAGGAAAGAAAGAAAGGAGGAAAGTGGAAAGGAGGGAGACTACGAGGGAGGGAGGGAGGGAAGGAGAGAGAAAGGAAGAAAGAAAGAAAAATTAAAGAGGGGGGTTCCCCTCTTCACACATCCAGGAAGCTGAAATATGCCCACTGGCTACAGACTGTCTATCTTTAGAAACAAATGTGACTTCCTTAAAGTGAGGTTCTCAGCCAAAGCTCTAATGTTAAATAAAATATAAACTTAAAAAAATTTTGTTTTCAAATTTACCAGACTTAGCCCCTGGTTTGAAGTCACTGCAAAATTGGCTTTGTGACACCATGACATATGTACATTGAATCATATGGGCTTGCCATTTTAGAGGTCAAAACTGGCAAATATCATCACTTTGATATAATTCAACCTCACTGAAGCGTGATAGTAACTATAGGGCATAAAAAGACAATATAAGATATGTTGGTCTGTTAATAGTTCTTAATTGTATAAGAGAGAAGTCATGTATGAACAATTATGATTTATATATGATCAGAAAGGTTTTAAAGTGGATTAGATTGGATTGAGAATGGAGGTAGGATGAAAGACATTCTAAGAGAAGAGAAAGACCAACAAATATATGAAGGTGGAAAAATATAGTGTGTGCTGGGAGAGTTATAAAGGAAAAAATAGCCTTCTGTGGATTGCACATGAAAGAAGAGAGAGAGGCAAAAATCTAAAGGGGAACAGTGGCCTGATTGTGAAGATCTTTGACAGTTACATGAAGAATATTCAAATCTAGTATACAATAGAAAAATAATAAAGGCATTTCATTCAGAAAAGTCACATAAGCTGTCCTGAACTTTTTAAGGTGAATAAGGCAATGGTGTGCATGTTAAGACAAAAAGGAGCAGAAGACACTCAAAGCTGAGAAATAAAATTGCAAATATTGTAACAATAATATTCTGGCAATAAAGCTAGAAGGAAGTTGGCAGAAGAAATGGAAAAAAAAAAGAGGGATTTGAGAAGTATTGCGATGAGTCACTCTACATTTGTTACTCTCCTCTATGGACAAGGTTAAATACTGTGAAATATCTAGATTTCATCCCCAAGGATCTTAGAGTTTAGGGAAGACGGTAACAATTGTAAGTCAGTGTCTATTATTAGTGTTATTAAATGGCTTGTTCCTCCTACATGCCAGGCTACTCCAGGTGCACTGCATCTAGAAGGCAGAAAGTAATACTACTGGAGAGACATAAGTGCTAGGGGAACTCCTCCTGGGGAAAAACACAAGAAAAACATTGTGAAGAAGGGGAAATAGTACTTGCACCTTCAAATATTTGTAAACCTTGGATACATCAAGATGACTTGGCAGTTAATTCAATATGGGGGAGTTAGCAGTTAACGAAGAAGAATCGATGATAACTCGGTTTCCAAATCTGAATGGCAGTGCTTTCTAAGGAATTAAAGATTATCCTGAAGGGCGAGAAAGTTCTCAGGGGAATAATAATGATTTCTGTTATAGCTCGGCTGAAGGTGAGCGATGCCAGGGCAAGTGCAGGGTTGTGAGTGTTGAGAGGGTTCAGAGTTAGGCAGGAGACACTAGATGTGCCAAGACATTCCTAAAACCTAGATACTCAATATTGTTACTGAGTCCAAACTCGTTCTGCTCGCCACAGGACAGGCCAGTAAATTGGGGGATGAGGTGTTGGGGCAAGGAATAGTGACTTTATTCGGAAAGTCAGCAGACCGAGAGGATGGCAGGATAAGGTCTTGGAGAACAACCTTACTCAAGTCAGAATTCAGGCTACTTTTATAGTAAAAGGGGGACAGGGTGTGGTTGGTTGTTGCAAACTTCTTGGTGTAGGAATTCTTTGTTCTTGTAGCTGTCCACGTGGGTCAGGTCATGGTGCCCTTGTAAATCTCTGACAAAACAAATGTTAGTTTCTATTCTGCAACTTCTCATCTTTATATGAGTGCAAAAGTGTTAACATCCTTAAAGGTCAGAGCCTTGAGAACAGGCTCTCCTGGCTATTTCAGGCTAACGGCAACATTGTTTCACAAAAGGTGCAGAACCAGCAAGACTAAGCCTAGAAAACGGGGCACAGGGTTAGATCCAAAGAAACAGGTCTAATATGGAGTCAGAGTTGTTCCTTCCTGTTACAATATCACTGTAAGACATCATTTTCCCCTTAAAATGCAATAATGTATGGCTGATCCTTAATGTTTCTACATATGTTTATAAAATCATCTTTATCAGTTTTTTAGTTCTCTTCATTTTTCTTCATTTTCATCACTTGCACCAATAGATACATTTGTTTCTAAGGAAATGGAGTTTTTAATCACCATTAAAGAGTAGTTTCATATGCAGCACTAAGCAGAGAATAAGAAACTGTGGCCTCATGAAGAAATTAGGTAGTTCCCTTAGGTTTACTTCTACCCCAAATCAGCCTCAGTCAGTCTGTCTCTCTGTCTCTGTCTCTGTCTCTCAGATCTGGCAACTGACACAGTTCACATTTCAGGGTCTTAGAAAAGAGGAATGAGAGAAATGTGATGAAAATAAGGTGGAATATGAAACAAATCCATACTCTCAACACTATATATTAAACTACCAATATGCAACAGAGTCGTGTTAAGTGCTAGAGATACAATGGTTTATGAAATAGAGAGTCACATTCTCATGCTGCTTACAATTTATTCACCGCTTCTACAACACAGCTTCATTGCACACACCTGCTATGAGAAGGAGATTCTGTTAGCAGAGAGATGGATAGTAACATACAGCTAATACATCGTTCACGAGATGGTGGTGCTAGAAAGAATCAGGAGGGTCTGACTTAGTCGAGGTGATCAGGGAAGGCATTTCCAATGAGGGAACATATAAACTGACAATGGAAGAATGACTTGTCCAGTAGATTAATTGTGGGAAGAATATTCTAGACAGATGAACAGCATGTGTGAGAGAGAGAGTTAGGGAAGGTGACAGAAGATAAAAGCTGAGATTTTCTGTTATAAAAGGCATTGAATAAAAGACAATGTTATTTGCTTTCTAAATTAATACATGAATTTTATGATGAAGTAGTTTAATTATTCATGACCCTGTTTATTTGGAGGGGAAACAAAGGAGAGGTGGTGTTTGTTTAAATTGGAGGCATTGTAAGTGGGCAAAAAGGAATATATTAGATCAGGGGACAAAACTGCTGTCGTTTAAGAAACAAGGAAAATTGGCTCTCTCCAAACCCTTGCCTGCTCTCCAATGCCAAAATTTAAGGTGTTCTGCCCTACTGAGAAGCACACTGTGAGTTGTATACATCCTTCCTGACCCTTTTTGTGACCCACAACTTATATCTCAGTTCTATTGTAAAACCACCCAATTGTGAATTAACCAGAATTTTGATAAATTAAAGCCTGGTTGTATACTTCTGTAAACAAACCTCTAAAATTCTCAGACTCTTTAATCCATTTTGAGTTTATTTTTGTGTGTAGGGTCACAAAATGTTCTAATTTCATTTGTTTACATGTAGCTGTCCAGTACTCCCAGCACCACTTATTGAAGAGATGGTTTTCTCTCCATTGTATATACTTGCTTCCTTTGCTTTGGATTAATTGACCATAAGTGTGTGGACTTATTTCTGGGCTCTCTATCCTGTTCCAATGATTTAGTGTGTCTGTTTTTGTGCCAGTACCATACTGTTTTGATTACTGTAGCTTTGTAGTATACTTGGAAGTCAGGGAGAAAGGTTCCTTCAGCTCTGCTATCCTTTTTCAAGATTTCTTTGGCTATTTGGGGTCTTTTGTGTTTCTCTACAATTTTTAAATTATTTGTTCCAGTTCTGTGAAAAATGCCATTTATATTTTGATAGGGATTGCATTAAATCTGTACATTGCCTTGGGTAGTATGATCATCTTAGCAACATTGATTCTTCCAATCCAAGAACAAAGTGTATCTACCCATCTGTTTGTGCCATCTTCTGTTTCTTTCATCAGTGTCTTATGGTTTTTGGAGTACAGGTCTTTTGCCTTCTAGGTATTTTATTATTTTTGATGTGATGGTAACTAGAATTATTTCCTTAGTTTCCCTTTCTGGTAGTTCATTGTTACTGCATAGCAATGTAAGAGATTTCTGAATATTAATTTTCTATCCTGCAACTTTACAGAATTCATTGATGAGCTCTAGTAGTTTTCTGGTTGTATCTTTAGGATTTTCTATGTATAATATCATGTCATCTGCAAATAGTGACAGTTGTACTTCTTCCTTTCCAATTTGGATTCCTTTCATTAACCTAAATTTAAGACCAGATACTATTAAACTCCTTGAGGAAAACATAAGCAGAACACTCTTTACATAAATCATAGCACTATTTTTTTTTTTTGGATCCATCTCCTAAAGTAAAGGGAATAAAAGCAAAAGTAAACAAATGGAAACTCCTTAAACTTAAAAGCTTTACACAGCAAAAACCATCGACCTACTGAATGTGAGAAAATATTTGCAAATAGTATTACTAGTAAAGGATTCATATCCAACATATATAAATAGCTCATCCAACTCAACATCAAAAAACCAAACAACTCGATTGAAAAATGGGCAGAAGAACTGAATAGACATTTTTCCAAAGAGGAAATGCAGGTGGCCAACTGGCACATGAAAAGATGCACAACATCACTAATTATCAGGGAACTGCAAATCAACACCACAATGAGATGTCACCTCACATCTGTCAGAATGGCTACCATCAAACACAAATACCAAATGTTGGTGAGGATGTGGAGTAAAGGGAACCCTTGAACACTGGTGGTGGGAAAGTGGATTGATGAGGCCACTGTAGAAAACAGTGTGGGAAGTTTCTTAAAATTTTAAAAATAGAACTACCATATGATCCAGCAATTCCACTTGTGGGTATATATCAGGAAAAAACAAAAACACTAATTTGAAAAGATACATGCACCTCAATGTTCATAGTGGCATTATTTACAATAGCCGATAAATGGAAGCAACCTAAGTGTTCATCAACAGATGAACAGATAAAGAAGATGTGGTATGTATATATGTGTGTATGTATGTGGCTCACATACATATACACTCACACAATGAAATACGACTCAGCCATAAAAGACGATGAAATTTTGCATTTACAGCAACATGGATGGACTTGGAGGGCGTTATACTGAGAGAAATAAATTAGATGGCAAAAGACAAATACTATATGATATCACTTATATGTGGCATCTAAAAAATACAACAAACTAGTGAATATAATAAAAAAGAAGCAGACTCACAGATGTAGAGAACAACAGTGGTGGTTACCGCTGGGGGAGAGGGAAGGAGAGGCAATATAGAGGTGGAGGAATGGGAGGTACAAACTACTGGGTGTAAGACTAGGCTCAAGGATGTATTTTACAACATGAGGAATGTAGCCAATATTTTGTAATAACTGTAAATGGAAAGTAACCTTTCAAAATTGTATAAAAAATAGAAATATAAAAATATTTAAAATATTATATTCTCAGAATCATATTTATTTTTAAGCAGATTTAAAATTATATTGCCAAACTATTGCCCTAGAATTTAGAGAAGTAAAATCGATACCAAAAGATTGCCACCTTCAAGAGCAAGGTTTTTCAAGACATCAAATAGAACATTTAGTTTCTAATTAAAAGTAGTGGTCGAGTTCGGCTTCATTACAATTTTCTCTCTCTCTTCTTTACCTCAGTGTCAGCAGAGTCATGTGAAAGAATCCGTCTCATTCAGTCAACCCAGAACTTTGTGCTTCAAAGTCCAGCCTCTCGAGCATCTAGCTTTTGTAGAGCAGGACCTCAAGAGGTTGTGACCTGCAGTTACCAGGAGCACGATTATTTCTTAACTTTGAAGGTTAGTCCGTCTTTGCTGAAGAGCCATCAAGTTCCCGCCAGCAGCTACTGGGCTACAAGTTTTTAATTAGTGCTTATCGTCACACCTTAGCTAACCCCCTTATCTAGAACAGCTTTCTGCTACCCCGGCAGAAGAGTCATGTTACTTGCATTTTTCCCTGGCACCTATTTTTCTTTTTTCCTTCAGAGTCAGAAAGAGAGAGCAGAAGTATGAGAGAAAATAAATGTAATGTTTCCTTCCCTCTTGATCTCATGATTTTTCTGCCCTTTTAAAAAGGGAGTATTGAGGGGAGGGTACAGCTCAGTGGGAGAGCGCGTGCTTAGCGTGCACGAGGTCCTGGGTTCAATCCCCAGTCCCTCCATTAAAATAAATAAGTAAATAAATAAACCTAATTACCTCCCTCCAAAACAAAAACAACAAAAAATAAATTAAAAAAAAAAAAAAAAAGAAAGCAAAGGGCGTTAACTTGATTTCCATGGCGACTCCACAGCTCCTGCCTTTAGCAAGTTTACACTCAACTTTCCCTTATGGTTAATAGAATTGAGATTATTTTTCTTAACTAAGCTCATGTGCATTTGCTGACAGAAGCTGCTTTAAAAAAAAAAAAAAAAAGAAAAGGATCTTACAGTTTAGGGGGCAACTTTAACATTTGACCAGTCTGCAATACATAATATAGCTGAATTTGCTCTGTGTGGGTTAATCGGTCGCTTTTACCTTAGTGGAAATCAAAAAGTGTGTGAGGCTTACCTTTCACAGAGTTAGGGGAAAGAGGTCTGAATAGGGCTATTCACGTAGACAGGATACGCCTAAAATATGGATTCAGAATGGAAGGATTGGGGAACGAACACAAAGCTTCTTTCAGAATATTCTCACAACTTCTGTGACCAGGTTGTTTAAATAACAGAAATATGTAAGTATTTTAAATAAAAAGATGTATGCATGCTCTCCCCCGAATTTTGAGACTTTTCACCCACCCACCATGGATAGTCATTTTTCTTGCCAAGTCTGGGGATCAACCCAAGTGACCTTGTCTAGAGATTTTTTAAAAAATCACATCCCAGCTATGACTCATATTTAATAGAGGCAAGGTTACTAAAACATCACAATAACTTCAAGATTAAATATTTAAACTATGTGAGTTAATTCATTTACCCGTTCATCTTTTCTTCCTCTTTCCCTATGTGAACACGTGTGTTTTATATTCAGTCTTTATTTCTTCATCATTAAAATGAGAAGGTTGAACTTGTCATAAAAACCTGATGTTTACGAGATTAGTCAGAACTGGATTTTCATGACAGTGTGTGTGTGCGAGTGTGTGTGTTTTGTACGTGTGCATGTATGTGGGGAAGGAATCACTGTTACCATTCTTACACAAATACCTGATGGTATCACTTTTCTTTAATAATAAGAACTTTAAAATTTTTTGAAATAGAAAATCGATGGATAATTTTCCTCAGTAAAGCATGTCCTTGCTTTACATTAGTACTTCACTTGAACAGCCAAGGGCAGAGACAGGAGATCAAGAAGTGAGTGGTGGAGCCCTGAGGCGAATACGCAGATCAGGTGCTTCCCCGCATGGTTTGTACTGACGCTGAAGAAAATGTACGCACTGCACTAAGACAAAGACGAGAGGAAAATCACCTAATCCTTGTTGAGGGTTTTTATTTCTCTGTTTACTTCGTTGGTTAGTTAATTGTTTGGCTAGTTAACTAATTAGTTCTTTAGTTTAAGACAAGCATGCTGGAAAGTGCATGATTCCCTGGTATAGATTTTTATAAGTTACAACAGCCAAGTTAGACAGACTGATGTGTGCCTGCTGAAGGTGACAAGATTGAGGAAACAGAAAAAAAAAATTTAAGCTTCCAGATAGTGGTGCTTAAATATAAAAAATAAAAGTTAGGAAACAGAAACAATACAGAATAAGACATTTATTAGAAAGGAATATAATCTATTTCCTTTGTAGAATTTAGCCAGAAGGAGAAATTACATTTTCTTATGAAAATCAAACATGAACCCTATAAAAGAGTCTGAATAAGACTTTGCTAAGCTTAATTAAAAGTTAGTTTTTTAAACAACTGGGCCTATTTCCCCATCTATAAAATGAAGATGATGATAATACTTAAGCCATAGGACTATTTTGATGATTAAATAAATTATTTTATTGAAGCATATTTTAAAATGCTATCAAATAATGTTAAGTAATAGATATATGAATAAATATTGCTAGGTTATAAAACCATACACCTAACAGAATATCTAAAATCAGCAAAAACTGAGTTACAAGTTAACCCATGGTTTGTTTGAAAGATATGTTATCCCTAAGTTGTTCAGAATGCAGGGATTGTATAAATTTCATGGTGTTGTGATATTAATAATGACAAAGACAATTTTGATGTTGAGAAACAGACTAATGGTCACCATTTAAGTACCTTCCATGGGTTACATCTGTACTAGGAACATCACATATGGTTTTTTTTTTTTTAAGTTGGCATTTATTGAGTGATTTCTGGGTCTAAAACAACATAGTAAACATTATCATTGGGAACATCGAGACTCCAATGGTGCCTCCAACTTCAAAGCACCCAGTGCTATTGGAGAAATATGATATGAGCTGGGACAAATCAAATACCAACGAACTATCTGCTATTGCTCCAAAGTTCTACATAGCTTCATCTCTTTGGAGCATAATTCTGTGTTCAAATGTAAATAACTCATAAAATCAACTAGGAAGAATACCCATCTTAACATGTTCTCTTTGAAACCCAAATCAAAAGAATATCATACCCCCATTTAACTGCTAAACTCAAAATAGCTGTTTGTCTAATTATGCTTTCACATGACTTTTTGGTAACTCATTGTTTCAGCTTTAAATTTTAATCCCAAGAGATACGGAATTCTGAATTGTAATCATCTAAAGTATGATGATCTCATCTGTAACATATCAAGTGGGTAATTTTTCCTTTAGGAAGCTATGCAAGTAATGTAATATAAATTACTAAACTGATTTATAGTATTTTTTCATTTCCGCTAAATGATGTAGCTTTGAGCATTGCTAAAATACAAATGGACATGAAATATGCAAAAGAATGTTACAGCATTTTTGGTGTATATTGTGTTTCTTGGAAAAAATGAACAAACAAACAAACATATGATAATTCTAGATTCATAGTATTTTGCTATTAAGTAGCTTGGTCGTCATCTGCCAGAGATTTCACTGAGGGAACAGAGTTGAAAGCTTCAGCTATATTCATACCACTTTTATGTTATAAATATTAATAGGTTATATATTTTTGAGACTTTCAATCACCCAATGATTCAAAGTCATAACTAAATAAAATAAGGGACCAGAGTCAAATCAAATCACAGTTTGGAAAAAACGTAGTGAAAATACAGCTAATAGTGATGTCTGCTATTTTGTCTCTTGCAAACTGAACTGTCTGGGCACGTTATGAAAACAGTTCTTATCTGTGACTCCATTCCTGCCCCTGATTAATATGCAGTTTATCAGTAAACTGGCAGATGGCATCTGGACAAGGGAAAAGAAAAACGTTGTTGGGGTTTAGGATTTCTAAAATTAGTTATTAAAAAACAAAATCAATGTTTTTGAATTAAACATCTTCTATCTCCACTACTGGACTCTAACCCCAAAGACCAGGGTGTGTTTTTTTCTTACTATACCTCTAGTCTAGCATCACACAGAGACAGGACCTCAGCAAATATGTGTGGAGTCAATTAAAGTGTCTTTAATGTGCAAATAAAGTTCTGTTGTATATAGTCATATCATACTTGCATTCAGAATGCATTGAAATGAACTGTCTTTTAAAGATGTTTGAAATTTAATAATAATAATTACTTACTAGTTTGCAAGATACTACTTCTTACTGAAGTTTATTTAATTTAAGTGTTTCCACCTGATAAGGATTTTTAAAGTTTATTTTACTCTGCACAAAATGCAGTATCCAAGAAATAGAAGAATAAGCATTTTCCTGCTAATGTATTTTATATTCTAAAATAGCTATTGTTCATATTTTCTCACATACTTATTACTTTATTATTATTTTCTGGGAAAGAAAGGAACACTAGCACTTAGAACACAATGAGAGACTTTTTGGTGATGTGTAAAGGAATTTAATGGTAGTTCTTAACCTCTGTTTGAACACAGCATCCTTTTGAAAGACCGATAAAGCTCTCTTTCTCTCCAGAACAATGCCCAAATGCACATGTGCTCACCTATTTCGCCTACAATTTTAAGACTCTTCTGTTTCATTCAAGACAAATAGGTTAGGAAACCCCAGGCTAAAATCAGTCCATGAAAAGAACATGGACTCAGCCAAGAAGTAGGACAAAGGTGGGAAGATGAGAGGGTTAAAAATGGTCAAGAAGCATGTGCTTCTGAAGGGAAGAATGCAGAATCGTTTATAAATCTGTGAAAGACTCCATAACTTGAATGCTTCCTAACAAGATGATTTGAATTGTTTGGAATTAAAACACTGGGGCTTATTCATGCATCCAGCCATTTGGTTGGCCACCATGTTAGGAACCGAGGTGGTGGGGAGAAGTGAAATTGTGGGAAAAGAGTTATTATTTTAAACTAGGCAGTTCCTCTGTGTTTCTCACATAAACTAGTGTATCACGAGATAAGGGAAATTAATCCACTTATATAGAAGTTTCTGCTTACTAGGGTGCAGATTTTATACCCAGTAGCCATTTTTCATTTATAATTACTATTGACAATTATATGCAAATGAATGAACTTTTTAATGAAGTCTAGAACCACAAAATGTAATTTACTTATATTAATATTAAATGACCATAATTAAGAGTATTAATGTGATATATAATCAAAGCACCAATATTGTAAGTTTATGTGTTTAAGCATCATAGCAGTACCCAAAATAGGATGAATATTTTTCTCGAAATTGAATGAAAAACATGGCATCTTTAATTACCCTGAAATTATTTACATGCATAGGGATAGCTCAAATTAAGACAGCAGTTTTTGTGGCTTCAGTCAAGCTCAAGTGAGTTTAGAGGTAATTTCAATTCACTGTGACATTCATTGAGACTCAGGCTTGCGTCTGTTTCCCTAGTAACATGGAGCTGCTTTGCAATGAGACACCAGGGAAGACTTTGATTAAATCCACGTAGAAGTAATTGTGGCCTCAAGTAGATTGCAGTGGAGCCAAGTAAAATGTTTTGTATATAATCTATCAGAAAACCAGACAGAATGTGCATTAACAATCACTTTGCATATGAGATCGTTATTCTTCATATTTGGTGACCCTGGACACTTATTATGATCCGTGTGCAGGTGTGACTGAGAGACCTGTTTGTGAACAATGGGTCTTTTCACTCTGCACTTGCTATGATGCTTCTTTGGTTTTGCAGCTGCAACTGCTATTCGCAAAGCATGCAGCTGTTCAAAGGGAATCCATTTAAATGTGAAGCCAGTCCCAACTCTTTGCACAAAAGAGCCACCCCATTCCTGAATATGCCATGACAGTTTGATCAGTCTGCACTGAGCTACCTAACTTCCTATAGCTCCATCATACTGTTGGAGAGCCTACACAGAACATTCCCCAGGTGCTCCTGGCTGCTTCTGTGCTCTTTGCTAACGCTGAAACGGACAAGAGTTGTACTTTCATGAACATCATTTGAAACTCCAGGCATTTGTTTTCTCTTCATTCATTTATCCTTTCATTCAGAAAACATTTATTGAGGACCTATCATGTCCCCCTCTCTTTTCATGTGCTCCATGTGAAGCAGACAGGAGAGGGAAGGAAGACAAATGCTTTCCCTGGACACTGTTTTTGGCTGCTCCACACCTGCTATTTGATTACAGAGATGGCTTGTAAATAAGGTTGATCAAATTACTCGAGAAACAAGCTGTCGTCTTTGGACAAAAATCACTTCACATGACAGTTTTGAAATTTGAACGGCACCATAACTTCAGCTGTTGTCAACTTCTGTGATGTTTGGTTATGGACACAATGATACCAGTGATACAAACACATCGACGCCATGTGTCACTCCAGTCTTCAATCAGCGTTTTGTTTCCCCATCCATTCTGCCAAAAGTAACACCATAACTTTTTCTTTATAGTGACACCTTCTACTTTCTACCTTTGAATATCTTATATTAAGGTATATGTTCCTTGGGTCATCTCATGGATATCCACATGGCTCCCTCCCTCAACCCTTCACTCCCTTTGAACATCATCTCATCAGAGAGGCTCACCATAGAAACGGCACAATTCTCCCATCCCACCAATGCCCGCACTTCCTATTTCTCTTTGACCTAATTTGTTGTTTTTCATAGCATTTCTCACTATCAGGCACATTTGTTTATCATCTGTTTTCAACCACCAACAGCTCAGCTGTTCTAGTCACTGTTTAATTCCCAATGCCTGGAACACTCAATAAACACTTGTTGAATAAATGAATGAATGAATGGTATAAATCCATGCATACCATATACTGCCTAACAAGACATGGAGATGTGATGGCTTGTCACATGACGCTGGCAGCATGTGAAGAGCTCAGGGAGATGCTCCTGTAAACGTCCCTCTGGGGAAGGACACAATTCAAAGTAGCAAAAACGTTTCTGACAGTCACTGACTTGATGTGCTGCAGTAATTACATAACTGCAGGAAGAGGAGAATGAATCAGCTCATTGCTGGTCTCACACCTGAACCCTAGATAGGTGGGTACCTTTCTGGAATTCTACCGTTTTGTCTTTAATTAGTGAGACAGCTGCTTTGGCAGCTGCAATCTGATGCCAGGCACATCTTGCTAAACCAGAGCAGATCATTCCTGTTAGTGGTTTCAGTCCCATGTGGCTCCATGACTTTCCTTACTGCCAACAAAAGGGCTCAAATCCCATGTGACAGTTAGTTAAATGCTGGCAAATTTTCAATGAATCTGTTTAATCATGGAATGAATCTCTCTTTGCCTTTTCCCTTGCTGGTCAACAGACAGCTATACACTAATGGTAGCTTCCATTTACCCACATGCTCAGGCCAGAAGCTGGAGTATCGTCCTTGCCTCCTCTCTCTTCTTTACCCCCAAATCCAGCCATTACAATGATAAGTCAGCTCTCTTGAAACTGTCTTCTTCTTTTAATTCCCACTGACATTGAGTCAGTTTCAGCCACCATCGCGTCTCATGGAGACAAATGCATTCCTCCTTGCTGGTCTCCCTGCCTCTGGTCTAGCTCCTCTCCAATGTATACTCCTAACAGAATACAAGACAGCCTTTCAAAAATGCAGATCTGTACTGGCTTCTCTTAATCTTCAGAATAAATTCCTAGTCTTCAGCTTGGCATGAAGGGTCATTTATGAGTAGACACCTGCCTCATTTTCCAGCTTCCCAACTACCCAGTCCCTTCGAGCTCCAGTCATTCTGAGTTACCTGCAAAATCCCTGAAGAAAGTCTACTCTTTCTTGAGTCTGGACTTAGCACACGTTATTCCCTATACTTGATAGAAATTCTCTCCCATTTTTAGTGGGGTTTATTCCCTTTTCCTGTTTCAGTTTGAAGACTATCATATTCAGAGTTTCCTTAATCCCCTGGACTGTATTAGGTCTCTGTCATCTGCACTTATTTCTCATGCTGTGATCACTCCTATCAAGATTTAAAACACGTGGTGCTGAAATTATTTATTTACTTTCCTTTTTACCCACTAACCTACAAGTATATCTTCTGTGCTCAACACAGTGTTTGGCACACATAAAATATTCAGCATCATTTGTTGAATGAGTGAAGTTTTTTTTAACATTTTTTATTGATTTATAATCATTTTACTAATTTACAATCATTTGCAATTTACAATGATTTACAATCATTTTACAGATTCAGTGTAGAGCACAATTTGTCAGTTAAACATGAACATATATATATATATTCATTGTCACATTTTTTCCTCTGTGAGCTACCATAATATCTTGTATATATTTCTCTGTTCTATACAGTATAATCTTGTTTATCTATTCTGCATTTTAAAATCCCAGTCTGTCCCTTCCCACCCCCTGCTCCCTTGACTACCACAAGTTTGTATTCTATGTCTAAGAGTCTATTTCTGTTTTGTATTTATGCTTTGTTTGTTTTCTTTTTTTTTTTTTGTTCTAGATTCCACATATAAGTGATCTCATATGGTATTTTTCTTTCTCGTTCTGGCTTACTTCACTTAGAATGACATTCTCCAGGAGCATCCATGTTGCTGCAAGTGGCATTATATTGTCAGTTTTTATGGCTGAGTAGTATTCCATTGTATGAGTGAGTGAGTTCTTAACTGCCATGAAAGCGTGTTTATACTCGTGGGGATAGTATGTCTCCATATTACATCTACTTAGAAGTCACTTTCAGAAGTTCACAGATCCTTCAAGACAGAGTCTGTAGAATATGTACCAATGTGATTGTAAATTAAAGCTTTTCTTTATTTCAAAGCAGAATGTATCCATTCATTACAAGTTAATGAAGAATTCAGGTCTATTATTAGAGAGATTATGTGTGCATGTATGCATGTGAAGCAAGGTTTTTTTAAGGGTACTGGCTAGCACTTTTGGTAAGTGTAAAGCAAACATAATTTTTAACCTCCTTGAATGCAATTAAATAGTGTGGAGAAACCATTGATTAAGATCGCACCTGAACTTAGCCTCTTCCACCTGAAAAGTGTTAATTTTGGATTTGTGACAGCACCCGAAAATGAATGAGAATAAATTAATAAGCATAATAGGCATTCAAACTTGATACTATCAAATGACTTCCCCTAAAGTTAGGTGTATGACTTAAAACTGTCTATTTTTTTACTTTATTTTTGCTGAAGAGTGTAAATGTTTGATCATAGTGATAATATATATTAATGTTTTTCTCAAGCCACTTTTATTCTTACACAAATACTTTTTCTAGTCATGGAAGAAAAGTTAACTTAAAACTATGGCTTCAAAGACAAACCACAATAAGTTCCACTTCACTAAAAATAAAATAAGACAATTAAAATTGAATATCCAAGTCATTCAGATGATTCTGGAGTAATACAGGAAAATACAAAGGTAAATTAATACATACAGTTGTAAGATATTTTAATTACACATATATATTTAATTAGAAAACCAAATAAAATAAAAAATAATAATAATAAAGATAGTAGAAAAACCAAAGAATGGGAGACATACAACTAATGGCTGACGGTTATGGAAATGGAAAAAAATTCATATAACAAAAATATTTTTAAAATATTAACAAACCACAGTAATGACACTAAATAACACATACAGCGTTTTAAAATTTTTTTACTGAGATATAATTATCACACAATATTATATAAGTTTAAGGTGTACAACATAATTTAACATATTTGTATATTGCAATATGATCACCTCTGTAGTATTAGGTAAAACCTCTATCATGTCTCATAATTATAACTTATTTTTTGTGGTGGGAACAACTAAGATAGAGTCTCTTAGCAACTTTGAAATTTATAATAACTATTGTTGTCTATAATCACTATTCTGTACATTAGTGCTCCAGAACTTATTTATCCA
The DNA here is from genome assembly GCF_009834535.1 of Camelus ferus. Lineage (NCBI taxonomy): Eukaryota > Metazoa > Chordata > Mammalia > Artiodactyla > Camelidae > Camelus > Camelus ferus. The sequence continues at coordinate 1,265,427 of NC_045705.1, forward strand.
CTAGTTGCAAGTTTGTACTTTTAAACGTCTTTCACATCCCCCCCACCCCACCCTTGTAACCATCATTCTACTCTCTGTTTTATGAATTTGGTTTTTTAGATTCCACATGTAAGTGATGTCATACAGTATTTGTCTTTCTTTTTCTGGCTTATCTCACTTAATGTAATACCCTCAAGATCCATCCATGTTGTTGCAGGTGGCAGGAGTTCTTCCTTTTTCATGGCTGAACAATATTTCGTGTGCGTGTGTGTATTTTGTGTATGTATATGTATATGCACACACACACACAGATACGTGGATATACATCTTATTTACTCACCTATCTGTTGACAGACACTCAAGTTCTTTCCATATCTTAGCTCTTGTAAATAATGCAGCAAAAACATGGGAGTGCAGATAGCTCTCGTATGTCCTATTTTCATTTTTTTGCACGTACAAACATACCTCATTTTACTGCTCTGTATTTTATCGTGCTTCACCGATACTGCATTTTTTTACAAGCTGAAGGTTTGGGGCAACCCAGTGTAGAGCAAACCATGTTTCCAACAGTGTTTGCTCGCTTTATGTCTCTGTGTCATATTTTGGTAATTCAAGCAATATTTCAAACTTTTCATTCTTATTATATTTGTTAAGATGATCTGTGATCAGCGACCTTTGATGTTAATATTGTAATTGCTTTGGGGCACCATGAACCGTGCTCATATAATACAATGGACTTAACTGATAAATATTGTGTGTGTTCTGACTGTTCCACCAACTGGCTCTTACGCCACCTCTCTTCCTCTCCTCAGACCTCCCTTCGTCTCCTCAGACCTCCCTTCCTCTCCTCAGACCTCCCTATTCTCTGAAACACAACAATGTTGAAATAGCCCGATTAATAACCCTACATAATGGCCCCTAAGTGTTCAAGTGAAAGAAAGACTTCCATGTCTCACTTTAAATCAAGAACTGAAAATGATTAAGCTTAGGGAGGAAAGTGTGTTGAAAGCTGACATAGACAGAAAGCTAAGCCTCTTGTGTCAAACAGGTAGCCAACGTGTGAATGCAAAGGAGAGATTTTTTCTTAAGGAATTAAAAATACTGTAGTGAACACACAAATGATAAGAAAGCACAACAGCCTTATTGCTGAAATGGAGAAGGTTTTCATGGTCTGCAGAGAAGATCAAACCAGCCAGCCACATTATTCCGTTGAGCCAAAGCCTAATCCAGAGCAAATTTCTAACTCTCTTCAATTCTGTGAAGGCTGGAAGAGGTTAGGACACTGCAGAAGAAAAGTTTGAAGCTTAGCAGAGGTTGGCTCATGAGGTTTAGGGAAAAAGCCATCTCCATAACCCAAAAGTACAAGGTGAAGCACCAAGTGCTAATGTGGAAGCTGCAGCAAGTTTCCCAGAAGATCCAGTTAAAATAATTCATGAAGGTGGCTCCACTAAACAACAAATTTTCCGTGTAGATGAAAGTCTTATATTGGAAGGAGATGTCTTCTAAGACTTTCATAGCTAAAGGCTTCAAAGCTTCAAAGGACAGACTGAATCTTTTGTTAGAGGCTAATGCAGCTGGTGACTTTAAGTTGAAGCCAGTGCTCATTTACCACTCCAGAAATCCTAGATCCTTTAATAATCATGATAAATCTACTCTGCCTGTGCTCTATAAATGGAACAACAAAGCCTGAATGACAGCACATCAGTTCATAACACGGTTTACTGAATAGTTCAAGCTTGCTGTTGAGACCTACTGCTTAGGGGGAAAAAATCCTTTCAAAATATTTTTTAACATTTTTTATTGATTTATAATCATTTTACAATGTTGTGTCAAATTCCAGAGCACAATTTTTCAGTTATACATGAACATGTATATATATTCAGTGTCACATTTTTTTCTCTGTGAGCTACCATAAGATCTTGTGTATATTTCCCTGTGCTATACAGTATAATCTTGTCTATCTATTCTACAATTTTGAAATCCCAGTCCATCCCTTCACACCTCCCGCCCCTTGGCAACCACAAGTTTGTATTCTATGTCTATGAGTCTATTTCTGTTTTGTATTTATGCTTTGTTTGGGTTTTTTTTTTTTTTAGATTCCACATATGAGCGATCTCATATGGTATTTTTCTTTCTCTTTCTGACTTACTTCACTTAGAATGACATTCTCTAGGAACATCCATGTTGCTGCAAATGGCGTTATGTTGTTGGGTTTTATGGCTGAGTAGTATTCCATTGTATAAATATACCACATCTTCTTTATCCAGTCATCTCTTGATGGACATTTGGGCTGTTTCCATGTCTTGGCTATTGTAAATAGTGCTGCTATGAATGTTGGGGTGCAGGTGTCATTTTGAAGTAGGGTTCCCTCTGGATAAAAGCCCAGGAGCGGGATTCCTGGGTCATATGGTATGTTTATTCCTAGTCTTTTGAGGAATCTCCATTCTGTTTTCCACAGTGGCTGCACCAAACTGCATTCCCATCAGCAGTGGAGGAGGGTTCCCTTTTCTCCACAGCCTCTCCAGTATTTGTCATTTGTGGACTTTTGAATGATGGCCATTCTGACAATGTACCTGGTCACCCAAAAGCTCTGATGGAGAAGTATAGTGAGATTCGTACTATTTTCATGCCTTCTAACATAGCATCCATTCTGCAGCCCATAGATCAAGGAGCAATTTTGACTTTCAAGTCTTATTATTTAAGAAAGACAGTTCATAAGGCTGTAGCTATGATTGACAGTGATTCCTCTGAACGATCTGGGTAAAGTAAATTGAAACTCTTTAAGAAAGGATTCACCAGTCTAGATGCCATTAAGAACATTCATGATTCCTGAGAAGAGGTCAAAATATTACATGAACAGGAATTTGGCAGAAGTTGATTCCACCTCTCATGGATGACTTTGAGAGGTTCAAGGCTTCAGTAGAGGAAGTAACTATGTAGGTGGTGGAAACTGCAAGAGAACAAGAATTATAAGTGGAGCCTGAAGATGTGATAGAATGAATCATTGCAAGTCTCATGATAAAACTTTAAAAGATGAGGAGTTGCTTTTTATGGACGAGCAAAGAAAGCGGTCCTTGAGATGGAGTCTACTTCTGGTGAAGATGCTGTGGAGACTGTTGAAATGGCAACAAAGGCTTTAGAATATGACATAAACTTAGTGGGTGAAATAGTAAGAGGGCTTGAGAGAATTGACTCCAATTTTGAAAGAAGTTCTATTGTTGGTAAAATGCTAATAAACAGCATTGTCTTCTACAGAGAAACTGTTGGTGAAAGGAATAGTTAATTGATAAGGCAAAGTTCAGTGTTGTTTTATTTTAAGAAAGTACCACAGCCACCCCAACTTTCAGCAGCCACCACCCTGTTAGCCACCAACACCAAGGCAAGACCCTCCACCAACAAAAAGACTACGACTCACTGGAGGCTCAGATGATGGCTAGCACTTCTTAGCAATGAAGCATTTTTAATCAAGAGATGTACATTTTTCAGACATAATGCTGTTGCACACTTAATAGGCTACAGTATAGTGTAAAGGTAACTTTTATCTGCACTTGGAAACCAAAAATTTTGTGTGACTTGCTTTGTTGCGATATTTGCTTCATGGCAGGGATCTCGAATGGAATCAGTGGTATATCCAAGGTCTGCCTGTATACCCAGAAGTGGAACTGGTGGGTCACATGGTAGTTCTATTTTTAATTTCTTGAGGAACATTCCCGCTGCTTCCCATAGTGGCTGAACAAGTTACATTCCCTGTGATAGGGAACCCCTTCACATCCTTGCCAGTGCTTGTTATCACTTGTCTACCTGATGACAGCCATTTGAACAGGTGTCGCTTTAATTTGTATTTCCCTGATGATTAGTGACGTTTAACATCTTCTCATGTAACTGTTGGCTGTCGGGATGTCTCTTTTGGGGGAAAAAAGAAGTCTATTTTCTCTGCTTATTTTTTAAACGTATTTTTTGTTTTTTTAATTATTGAGTTACATGAATTCTTTGTATATTTTGGATATTAACCCCGTACCCAATATGATTTGCAAATATATTCTCCCATTCCGTAGGTTGTTTTTCATTTTGTTGATTGTTTCTTTTGCTGTGCAGAAGCTTTTTAGTTTGATGTAGTCCCACTTGTTGATTTTTATTTTTGTGTTTTCTGTGTTTTATCTAAAAAAAAAATCATTGCCAAGATTAACATCAAGGAGTTGTTTTCTTCTGGAAGTTTTACAGTATCAGCTCTTATGTTTAAGTCTTTGATCCACTTTGAGTAAACTTTTCAGAGTGGTGTGAAATAGGGGTACAATTTCATTTCTCTTCATGTGGTTATCAAGTTTTTACAGCACCGTTTGTTGGAGAGACTATTCTTTCCCCCATTGAATGTTCTTGGCTCCTTCATCAAATATTGGTTGACTATAAATGTGGGAGTTTATTTCTGCACTCTTGATTCTGTTCCATTGGTCTATGTGTCTATATTTATGGCCGTACCATTCTCTTTTAATTAATTACTATAGCTGTACAGTATTGCATGAAATCAGAAAAGGTGATGTCTTGAGCTTTGTTCTCCCTTTTCATGGTTGCTTTGGCTATTTGGAGTCTTTTATGAATACATACAAGTTTTAGGATAGTTTTTTTTCTATTTCTGTGAAAAATACCTCTGGAATTTAGATAGAGGTTGCATTGAATCTATGGATGGCTTTGGGTAGTATGGATATTTTAACAATATTAATCCTTCTGATCCATAAACACAGCCATCTTTCCATTTATTTGTGTCTTCTTCAGTTTCTTTCATCAAAGTCTTGTAGTTTTCATTCATTCACAAAGCCTTACCTTCCTTGGTTAAATTCATCCTGAAGTATTTTATTGTTTTTTTGATGCTACTATGAATGTGATAGTTCTCTTTATTTACTTTCTAGCTGTCTTATTGTATATGTATAGTTGTTAGTGTTAGTGTTTAATTGTCAGGGCAACTAATTTCTCTATGTTGATTTTATACATGATACTGATACATTTATACATTGATGCTGATAGCCTAACGGAAATTCCTTTGAAGATTACAATCTTAATCCCCGGAAGCTTTTAGAATCCTCTCTTTGTCTTTGATTTCGGACAGTTTCATTACAATGTGTCTTGGAGAAGTTCTTTTTGCATTGAGATAATAGGGTTATCTATCAGGTTCATGAACTTGGATGTCCAATTGTCTCCCAGGTTTGAAAAGTTCTCAACTATTATTTCTTTAAATAAACGTTCTCTCCCCTTTCCTGTCTTCTTCTTCTGGACCATGATTATTCTATTTGTTTTTTGTTTTTTTGTTTTTTTAATGGAATCCCATAGATCACATAGCTTTTCTTTGTTTTTTTCATTGTTTTTTTCTTTGTTCTCTGCAAAATGGGTTATTTCAAAATCTGTGTCCTCTAACTCATTTATTATGTCTTCCATTTGCTCTCCTCTAATGCAGATGCTCTCTATTGCATTTTTATTTCATTCGTTGAATTTTTTTCAGCTCCAGAATGTCTATTTAGTTCTTTTATATGACAGATATAGCTCTTATTTTGGTCATCTTTTTTTTTCATGATTTCATGTCTTTTGAGTTTTCTTGTGGCTTGTTGTGTCTTCAAAGACAGTTATTTCGAGTTCTTTATCAATTAGGTCATGAAGGACCATGACTTTGACCTCAGTTATTGGAGAAATGGTTTTGTCTTTTGATGATAGCATGTTTCCTTCATTTTACATTGCTACTTTCACATTTGATGTAGCAGATCCTTAAACCTCTGCTAGTTGCCTTAAGATGGTTTATTCTGTTCATTGGTGCTGTATCTTTTCCAATAAGACAAAAAAAAAACAAAAAACTGGGGTTTGCTCTGCCTTTGTATAGGTACATTCCACTCATCTTGCTCCCTCTTGCGGCAGAATCCTTAAGCCTTTATGCCTTCCCTGGTTCTTACAACTCACCAGGCTGCTACTGGAAACCTCTCTTGTTTTTCAGAAGGTGGCACTACAGTCCAAGTTTGTGGATTCTCCCTTGTCCACAGACCGTGGCCTGTTTTCTGAGTGTACCTCCTGTCTCCTGGAGCTCCCTCTTCCCTCTACACCTGTGAACATATACAAGGAGCTGTCTCAGTGTGGCAGGAGGTGTGTGTTTAGCACTTGGTGCATCGAGGGCGCCTGCAGAGTGATGTAGTAGGGAGATCCTCAGGTGAGTTACTCCCAGAAGCCTGCTGAAGTAACCCCTTTAATGTACTTCGATGCTGTTATCTGCCTCTTTCTTGATCTTCTTCCTCCTCCCAGTCATGGAGGTCTTGCCTCAGTACTCTAGACGCTGCTGGGCAGAAATGGGTTTCCTGCTCTCCTTTTTCCCTGCAAGAAAGGTGGCCACTGCCTGACAGTTCAGCTCCATGCAGTATTGTGTGGGATGGGGGGGGGGGTTGGGAGTGGGGACAACGCTGGTAAAGCTCTTCTTATCTCCACTGAATTCTAACTCACAGTGTTTTCCTCCAGTGGTGTCCTAGAATCTCCCCTCAAAAGGCTAGATGTCTGCAGTTTCTCTCTCACTTGCGGGCATTTTCCCAGGTCAGCACTCTGCAGATTTTCTCCTGACTCTGGCAACAGGGTTGGAGGCAGGCTTGCTGCTCTGTTAGTTCCACAGCCTGTATAGAGGTCAGTCTGCCTATTTTGGAAGCACAAGTGGGAAGACTTCTCCTAGGTCCCTTGTCATGTGATGTTGGATCCCACAACTCCCAGAAAGGTGCTTTTGTTCAGGGATGGGTGTCTAATCTTTGTTCTAAAAGGGGACAAAAAGGAGAAACGTTTTATGCCACCGTGATGTTAATGTCACTCTTACAAATAGTATTTGATGTGTGCCAGGCATTGTTCTAAGCATTTTTCACATATGAGTGCATTTAATCCTATAAAGCATGGGTAATATCCCTATTTAAAGGCAAGGGAGCTGAGGAACAATGAGGATAAATTACTTACCCAGTGTCAACTACCTAGAAAGCCACAACCAACCTAGGCAGGGATGCTTTTTCACATCTAATCATGTACTTAAAATAAAGACAATCAAACTACGAGTGTGAAGATGCAACAGAACAGGGAGACTTAAGAATAAATAACCAATTAAAGAGTGACTCCTTATTGTTCTTTTGGAGAACAGTTTCATATTAAAACAAATGGTTTTATTCTACCTTGTAATTCATAATGCAATTACGTATCATTTATTCCAAAGGAATAATTCAAAAATTAAATAATTAAAAAGTTTTATGCAAAGACATCACAACACGATTGCATGGGGAGCTAAGTATGGCAGGCCAGGGTATTTGCAGTAAATCATTTAAAAAAAAAGACATCTTAAACAATTAAACATTGAATTGTTAAATAGATTGGAGACATCATTGGAATGAAATTTATATTGCCACTAAAATGATAGATTTCAAAAATATAAAGCAATACTTAAAGTTCAGGCACATTTAGACAAATACAAATGAAAAAAAATGCTATTTCTCACCTACCAGCCAGGCAAAAATTTTAAAGTATGACAACACATCCTTATGGTGGGAAAACGGGGACTCATATATTGTCAGTGAGCATGCAAACTGGCACAACACTTCTGACGGAGAATTTAAGGATATGTAACAAAACTGTATATGTACTTATCTTTTGATCCAGCAACCCCACTTCTATGAATCTACCTTGAAGACACACCTCCAACAATACATATGCACAAGGTTCTTCACTACAGTATTGTTTGAAGTGCAAACTATTGAAAGCAACCTAGATGCCCATACACAGAAGAGTGGTTGAATAAAGTATGGTACATCCAAACACTAGAGTACTAAGAAACTGTGAAAAAGACTGAAGAAGACTGCTATGAACTAATATGGAGTAATTTCCAAACTATATTGTTAAGTTAAAAAAAACAAAAAGCATGGTGCGTGCAGATTGCCAGGCCTGGGCCAAGGGGATGGAAGCTGCTGCACAGACAGTACCAAGGTGCAGTGGGAGCAATGGAGAGAGGGGACATGGGAGCTTTGCTGTGTGTGCCATGCAGTTTGTCCCTTACTTCACCAGGTGCATGCCCCACCACCTCCTTAGGCAAATGCTTGGATAACCTGCAATCTTTCACCAGAATAAGGCCAGTGTCCAGGGCACTGGGTCCTTATCTGACTTGGGCTTGTGCCAAAGATGTAAAATTTGGTGCAGATGTCCAAGCCTTGATGCTTCAAGATGTAGTAGGTCTTTTAGTTGATGCTAGAGTCATTACTAGGGGGCTAAAGGGAAGGACAGTGATTGAAAAGTGCCAAAATAACAAAAGATGGTGTGACCATTGCAAAGTCAATTGACTTACAGGATAAATAGAAAAATATTGGAGCTATACGTGTTAAAAAATATTACCAATAACACAAATGAAAAGGCTGTAGACCTGCCACCACTGCTGCCGTCCTGGTATGCTCTATTACCAAAGATGGCTTAGAGAAGATTAGCAAAGGTGCTAATCCAGGGGAAATGGGGGTTAGGGTCATGTTAGCAGTAGATGCCATAATTGCTGAACTCAAGAAGTCACCTAAACCTGCATCAATGCCTGAAGAAATTGCTGTTTCTGCAAAGAAATTGGCAGTATCATTTCTGATGCAATGAGAAAAGATTGGAGTAAAGGGTGTAAAAATATTAAAGAATGGAAAAACACTGAATGATGAATTAGAAAGTATTCAATTATTAAGTTGAAGTGTGTTTAAGTGTATATTTCTTCATAGTTTGTATACATCGAAAGGTCAGAAATGTGAATTTCAGTATACCTGTATTCAACTGAGCGAAAGGAAAGTGTCTAGACCATTACACTTGCCCTTGAAATTGTCAGTGCTCATTGTAGCCCTTAATGATAACTGCTAAAGATGTTAATGGAGAAGCTCTAAATGCACTCTTTTTTTTTTAAGCTGCACATTTCAATGAGTTATTTTATCTTTTTTTTAAAGATAAAATAGAGCAGTTTCAGGTTTACAGCAGAATTGAGCCGAAAATAGAGTTCACACATAGCCCTCCCCACCCACAAGTATATACTTCCCCACCCACAGCATCCCTCATCTGTGTGGCATATTTGGTACAACTGATGAACCAACATGGGCACATTATTATCAACCAAAGTCCATAGTTTACATCAGGGCTCACTCTTGATGTTGTACATTCTGTGGGTTTTGACAAATGCATAATGACACATAGCCACCACTATAGTACCATACAGAATAATTTCATCGCCCTAAAAATCCCTTGTGCTCCATCTATTCATCCCTCTCTCCCTCCCTCTTCCCAAATGCCTGGAACCACAATCTTTTTATTGTTTCTATAGCTGTGCTTTTTCCAGAATGTCATTTGGTTGGAACCATACACTCCTTTTGAATAGGCTAAAAGTTGGTCTTCAGAGTGTAGCAGTCAAAGCTCTAGGTTTTGGTGACAATAGGAAAACCTGCTTAAAGACATGGCTATTGCTACTGGTGGTTCAGTGTTCAGAGAAGACAGATTGACCCTAAATCTCAATGATATGCAGCCTTATCACTTAGGAAAAGTTGGAGAGATCACTGAGACCACAGATGAAGCTCTGCTCTTAAAAGAAAAAGGTAACAGGTTCAAATTGAAAATCATGTTCAAGAAATCAATGAGCAGTTAGATAACATAATTAGAGAATGTGAAAAGGAAAAATTGGGTGGACTTCTGGCAAAACTTTCAGTAGAATAGCTGTGCTGAAGGTTGATGAGTCAAGTGATGGTGAGGTCAATAAGAAGAAGTTTACACATGCCCATTATATTCCATGAGTTGCTGTTTAAGAAAGTGTTCGCGGAGGGGGTTGTATTCTGCTTCAGGGTATTTCATGCCTTAGACTCACTAATTCCAACTAATGAAGATTTTTTTCAAAACTGATGTAGAAATTATTAAATGAACACTCAAAATTCTTGTACTGATCGTTGCTAAGAACGTAGATGTTGAAAGATTATCGATAGTTGAGAAAATTAGCTAAGTTCCTCGGAAGATGGCTATGATGCTGTGCTTGGAGATTTCGTGAATATGGTGGAGAAAGGAAGTATTCACCCAGCTCAGACTGTAAGAACTGCCTTATTGGAGGCTGAAGGAGAGAAGCATCCTGGAAATCGATGGAATGGGTAGGATAGGGGTTGGTAGGTTCTAATTCATAGGATGGTGCTTCACCATTACTAAGCTATATGACAGGCTGCTTGAGGCAACGTTTCTTACCAATAATTTCAGGGAAGTCAGCTGAAGAAAACGACCAAAGAAAAGGCCAAGTGATACTTAAGAAGTTCACTATAATCATCAATTACTAGTTTCAGTTGACAATACATAATGATTTATCCCTGTCATTGTCCATGCTTATAGGTAATTTATTTTGTATTTGTAAATAAAAAATCATTTGTACAATCATGAAAAGTACATGTGAAAGAGAATCTATAGTGTGCTATCCTTTATGTTAGAAAAAATGGAGAATGAAGAAAAGATTTATCCACTAATCTCTTCAAAAGAGAATCAGAAAGATAAGACAGAAACTGATAAGGCTGGTTACCAGTATAAGGTGGGTAGGAATGGAAATGAAAGAATGTGAAAGGAATGATACTTCTCTAAGTAATACTTTTCTATGTAGCACTGCCTTTTAAGATGTACCCCAAAACATAAACAAATAGTAACAGCCAAGATGTATGGGGAGCCCAAAATGGAAATAAAAATTAACAATAATACAAAAACACTGAAGTATGTTACAAATAAATGACATAACCATACTTGAAGAGGGATAGAGAAAAAACGAATTAGCTTTAATTTGGGGAAACAATATTTTGATTGTATACAATACACGAATATATACTACACACAAGTATTGTACTGTAGTTCATCAATTTGTTTTTTATGAATGTGTTGACTAGAAATTCTGAAATACTTTACTTGTATACTAGAATTGAGCAAATAATAAATATGTGTGAATATAAGAGCCAGCTTGCAGATAAGGAAAGGAGAAAGGCAGAATGAGCCCTCTGATGTTGAATTAAAATCAGAGGTGTGAACTCATGATTTTTAATATATACAGAGTTTTATAGAGAGAGATAAGTACAAATATATATGTGTGTATGAGTGTCTGTATACATGTGTGTCTATGCATTTCCTAGCTCTGTCCACTGAGAGGGCCTAGAAGTAAGAACCTCCCAGTAGCAATGAACACATCTGGCACCCAAATCTTAATTTCTGAATACCATTCTACAAGAAAGAAGGCAAAGCTTTACAGAAAAATGGCTTGGGGGAGGGTATAGCTCAGTGGTAGAGCACATGCTTAGCATGAACAGGGACCTGGGTTCAATCTCCAGTGCCTCCATTAAAAAACAAATAAACCTAGTTACCTCCCCCACCAAAAAAAAATTAAAAACAGAAAGATGGCTTATCGCAGGATTAAGAAATTTTTGTATGAGATAGGATCATCTTGTGGTGTCAAGAATTAAGGGAGCGTTTATAAAATGATTGGGAGAGGCATGTGGAAAGAATTCAGGAACCAACTTGAAGAAGCTACCTACCAAAGGCCAAGCCTGGGATATTGTGAGTAAAAAAATAATAACAACAATGGTCATAATGCATGGTAATCATAGGATAAAATAAATATCCAAGAATCCCGAATGATACTAAGTGAATAAATGAATAAATAGTTAAATGTGCAGGAAGAGACAGCTTTCCCTTACAGTACCATTTCAGTGAATAATGTAGAAGGAAGAACGGAAGCAAAAAATCACCATGAGGCAAACAGTACAATAACAATTATTGCAGGAAAGAATTACTGATGGAAGCTAGAATTAATGGGTGAAATTATGATGAGAAACAGGATGTTAATAGTCTCAAGGTATTTCTTCACAAAAAATACTTCTTAACTGTTAAAGAAAAGCTTGTAACTTGACAGTGGAGACACTTGGAAAACACTATCTTAACCAAGTACTTGAACGTCACTGGAGATAAGATATAGTAACATGGTGACATTCCACACTGAGAAGGGCACAGCATCACTTCTGTGGTATTTCTGCCACATGTGAAAATATCAGATTCCCAAATTAGGAACTATTCTAGAAGAGAAAGATGGATGGACGTAAGGGTAGGGAGAGGGGAGAGAAAGGGAAAGAGAGATCGGAGGAACATAGAGAAGGAGGAATGAGAGGGAGGAAAACAAGGATAACTAATGATGGTGGTTTGGGTTAAGATGTAAAGACTGGAGACAGAGAGAAGGGGATGTTGAAGACAGGATTTGAAGTAGTGTGTTATAGAGAGAGCAGAAGAAGGTTTAAAGAAGCCAGATTTATGTATGGGCTCACAATTGGTGGATAATCTTGCCATTTATTGACTAGGGTACATTGGAGAAGATGAAGTCTTAGTGGGAATTATCCACCAACTGGGAGAGACTGTCAGTTTGTTAACAGTGGTAGAAAATCCATACGGATGGTGTCTATTTCATTGTATTTATCAAACTGAATCCGTGGGGAAGCTAGTTTTTGACTGACAAGTTTCACACAGGCAGGCCGGCTTACCTTGAAACACTTGTCTTCGTAAGACCTGGGCCACTGTTCACGTGGGTTTATTCTTTGTATTAAAAAATAAGAACCTTTTTCTACTTCATTGCCTTATTCTTTTTAACTTTAATGATCTGTGAAAAGTAGTCATGGCCTCAGTTATGTCATGGAAGACCTCTAAAATGAGTTGTGGTTTCATGGTATTGTGGAAAAATCCCTGACCCCTTGTCCAGCACCTCAGAAAATTTTCTATGTGAAACATTGTAAAAGGGATGTGATACAAGGTGAAAATTCTCCAAGAGGAACATTTTGAAATTTTGAAAAAAAATTACAAATGACTAAATCACAATTAATTATAAATGATTAGATTATATGATTTAAATCAAAAAGTATTTCATTAGTTTGTGAGAAATCTTTCATAGTCACAGTTTTTACCCCTTTTTTTTATAATACAAATGGACACAGTCATGGCAAAGATACACCATTTCAAAAGATAAAACAGAAATAGAGTTTTATTACAGTTCCAATGTTTCTTGCTAAAGTCTGACTCTTGAAGGTTTTAGTCCGTGAAATAGTGAGCTAAATTATGAAGAGGTCCGTCTCCATCTTATTTAGCAAAGTTTGCATTTAATTATAATGTATGGATAATTAAAATTAAACTTACTATCTTTAATTCGATTACTTTTTATTTTAGGCACATATGAAACATTCATGGGTACTTCTGCTGTACTACACTGAATTGTTTGGCGGAAGCATCGCACTTGGGCCAGCTAGACCTGGTTACCTTGACTATGGGGACAAACGTGTCTCATTTTCTTATTGCACAGAATGGAGTAAAGGACTCACTCCACGGTATTCATGGAGAATTAATTGAAATGGTTGCAATACTGAGTACTATACCCAGTATATGTAGATTTGTTTTAAAAAGCAAATTAATTGATTAAGTTTAGCTGATAGTAAACACAAGAATGGGTTGTATGTACTTTCACTTTACTATTATTTTTAAGGAAACAAAAACTAAGTAATCAGTACTGAGATCTCAGAATTATTTGTAATACATGATTTTTCTTGGCCATGTTATTAAGCAAACACAAATTAATCTATTTATTTGAAGATTATAACTATCAATATAGTGAGTAATTGCTAAAGCAGAAAGATTATTATAAATGTATACACGATAAATCACCTGTGTAACTCAAATGTGTTTACTTAATTTGGTTCAAAGCTACATTCCAAAAACAAAATTATGAAGAGAAAGAAAAATCATTCCTTCATGTGTTACAGCATACTTGTGTTTTGGTTGTACAAACTTTTGCTCATTATATAGAACTTAATTTATATGGATTCCATCTACATCCTCCCTTTGGGGAAATAACCTGAAAATGGACAAAGTAACAGCCACTCTTTGAAAGTAAAACACTCGTCTTTAACTCGGAGCACCATTTCTATGAGAGGGTTTTTAAGAAGAAATTACAGGGATGGTGAAATAAGGAAGAGAGATTATTTCATGAAATAAATGTTGATTGTTTTCCATGTCCCAGACATTAAAGGGAATTTTGTCGCAATAACCTCTTTACGATGTGGCATCTGTCCTTAAGGGTTTGGAACCAGATAGGCGTTGAGGCTCAATTCTATTCTGGCTCAGCAATGCACCAAAGCTGTAATGTTGGATGAGTTAAAACCTCTCTAAACTGCAGTGTCACTCTCTTAAAATGGGGGTCCCACAACACTTATTTTGAAAAGTTCTGGGAATTAAATGTAAAAAGTTGTGAGAATAGTTGGCAGGAAATAAGTGTCAATGTTTCTTTCCCTTACCCTGAAGATTTAGCTTTAATATACATGTACGTTAGAGATTACATATAATTATATAGATTTAAGAATTGTTATTATAAGTAATTAGAAAAATGATTTCAATTTACTCTTACTTATCAAGAAAGCCAGTCTTACTGAATGAATACTTATTTTGGTCTATGCATCTCTGTGGCCAACGTCTTGTAATAGGACATTGAAAAATAGGGTGGATTTTTCCCTTATGGTAAAGAACTGGTGTCTCTAATTCATGTATCTAAACTGTCCAAAAGAGTTATATCTAGAATATCTAGATAGAAAAAGTAAAACCTTCAGATAATGAAGATAAACTAAAGGGAACTGAAAAGGTCTATAACCATATTCTTATTCATGCTATGTAAACCCTTTAGTTTACTAATATTTATATTATTTGGAGTGAGAAAATACCATAGAAGTGGAAAAGGCATAAATAATGCAAAAATTCTCTCCACATGCGTGAAGATTACAAAGTCAATTCATATTAGCTTCTCAAAAAAGAGCATTCCAATACTTCAGCCAATCCCTGTTTTTGTGCATAATTCAAAAATCGTATTACTTGTCCCCTTTACCATACTCAGTGAATTCTTTTCGTGTAGGTGTTTTTTTTTAACATTGAAAAAGCTTTAAGTGAATTATCTATGAATAAATCATTGCAGTCCAGATTTAAAAGTACATTTGGCCTCAGGCTATTCCTCACAACTAGTGAATGCTCCAAAAATGTGAACATAAGTGTTAAAAAAAAAGGCACTGAAGAAAAAAGGCCCTGAAAAAATGATTTTATAAACAGAAACCATATATTAAACTTAAATACCTTTTAGAAAGGTAAATATTACTCTATTTTCATGTATGATGAGATGTTTAATTTCATGGTGGAGATATAAAAATGAGTGTTTATCTTCAGAAATCTGAGCAAAACTCTTGTACTAAGTAACGAGTTGCTCCTGCAATATAGTATAGAAAAAACATTCTGAATGCCTTTAATTATGTACCTATGGACACATACTCAAAGGAACTCTAAAAAATGAAATTACTTGTTAAAATGATAGGATTATAGGATCCTTTTTTCAAATTTTTCTCTAATGCTTTAATAAATAAAATCCATACTTAATTTACAAAAACACCATCATGCATTATACATTATGATTTTAATTGCAAATGTTTGCTCTTTCCTGGATGATCTGTGTCGGGTAGAAGCTTTCAATAAATTTTCAACTACCTGTTATTCTACCTTGTACAAGGAGCTTTTTAAGTTAGGTTTGTTGTTAAATTACTCAGGGAAAATAGTTCAGGGATTATGAATTAATATATGCTAATTAAAAGCATAAATATTTTAAACATGCACAGAGAGAACTAGAATGGAAATTTAAAGTAGCTCGAGGCGATTAAAGTAACAAAAGGACAATTTAAAAGTTACTAGCAACTGACCCAGAGGACTGGTGGGTAGTAGGTACAGCTGCAGGGAATTAAACATGTGCACTGGCAGGCTTTGGAACTCGTACGGTACGCCAGTGAGCACAGCTGTACTAAGCTAATTTTGTTTGACACGATGATGCTAGAGAAATCACTAAACTTAGAAAGGCCTTGAGACAGAATCTACAAGATTTAGTCTTTACAAAATATTTGTTGAGCTTCTTACATGTGAGAGTTGTAGAAACGATGTCTTAACTTCCAAATTTAAATTTATAGAAGCATTATTTGAAGCCACATTTGATAAACTAAATTAATGATTTCTTGCTTTTTTCTTTGGATTGATAATCTCAATCTTATTTTAGTAATTTTTTAAACTAAGAATTACAAAAATTAATTGTGCAATATTTTAAATTCTGAAGGACAAATAAACATGTAATTGAGGCTCAAAGTTACTGCAATTGTCAAATAAGTGTAAGTCTAATCTTTGGATGGCAGCCAAAAAACAGCAATTACTTATTTACTACCTGTTGGCTTGGCGCCCTGCAGAGCTGCCAACCATGGCAATGGTTATAATCAAAAGATGTTGCAATTTCCCATACTGCTGCATCTATTAATTGCATTCGTTGTAGGCATCTTGTTGAGGACATTTTCTACTATATTGCCATCTTCCCTATGTGAAGTTCCATGTTTGAAACGCATTTTAGAATTTAATACTAGAAAAATTTTTTCTTTCCATCCATGAACTGGTATGTTTTGTCCCCACCGGAAGTAAGAATATGGAGCTGTCCATGTTTTCCTTTTCGTTTTGATGGCCAAGAAGCCTACAGGTAGACATTTCTCTCTCATTACTGTTCAGTTTACCAGTACACGACATCTGATCGGAAGGAGATTATTTACATCAAGATAAAAGCATCAAGGAAGGCTGTACACAAGATTCTGGTTCTGGGCCAGGTCTGAGAGTACAGAGTATATTTGGATATTAGACAGGTGTAAAGGATTCAGTATAGTTCTGTTCTGGCTAGAACAAGCTAAGCTGCAGTAGCAAAAAGACCACACATTTCAAGATCAGTAAAAGAGAAGTCGTAATTCTGTCATTTGCCTTCAAGTCAGCAGGGGAAAGGCTTTCCTCCACTTGGTCTCTGGGGACCCAGGATCCTTCGATCTTGTGGTACTGGCACCCTATAAAGTCATCCCTGTCATCTGCCTTCAGCTAGCAGGAAAAAAGAATGAAGTACACATGAGAGGTGAAATGTGTCACAGTGGCTCATGTCACTTCTACTCAGTTTTCATTACGAAAGACCTCCTCACTCAGTCACCAGGAATTGCAAGTGAGACCCAGAAATGCAGTGGAAATAAGTGCCAGGAAGAGGGGAAGGGATGCTGGTGGACTCTGCCACAAATATTAAAAACAACAAATTAATTTTAAAATAGAAATAGTCTTGGGCATAGTAAAAAGCGTAATTGTTCTCTTAGATAATGTCTGTAATTTCTCTGTAGATTTCTTATCCATTGCAACCATCTTTTTTTCCACATATGCAAAAACCTTAGCTATAAACTCAGAGGTTTCAGAATCTATTAAAAATCCTAGATTGACAGGACACACTAGGGAACATTTTTCAGCTGTGATTAAATGTAGATTTCATTGAAAGCATAGAAGAAAGACAATAAACTCCTATTTACATAAAAAAGCAAAATAACTTCCTTCTACAGTCCATTTGAGAATGTATGCATTTCAAACAACTTTCAGAGGTTTTATCACTGGAGTCTCAACTTCCTTAATTTCAATAATTTTAAATGATTATAGAGTGGGTTGAAACAGAATGGAAAACTTAGTTTCTTAAATTAAAATTTATTGCAGTCGCTGAAAACCTCAAATAGCTATGCTGTAACAGAATGTGATGTATAGTGACTCTGGTTAGAAAAGGATTGGTGGACAGTTTCCCAAAGACCACTGTACTGTACATGCTCACTGTATGGATGTACATGCTCACTGTCTGGATGTGCGTGCTGGCTGTGTGTTATTGCCAGCACATCAGTGTGCCCCAGAACAATCCCCTGGGGCACAATACTTGTGTTTAACATCAACACCACTTTCTCCAGACATGTGTTACGAGGTTTCATAGCTCAGCAGAAATCACCTGTCTATAGCGGAGGACAAAATTATGTAAAAATAGGACATTACTGAAAAAAATTCACATCCAAATGGACTGCAACTCAGTACGGAGCTAGAGAGGATGCTACATTATAATGTAAATTACCTGGCCACCCTACTTTCAGAAGAGCAAATTGTTCTCACTTTTTACCACTGGACAGGCAGCTGCTCTAATTCATAAAATAAGAAACTGAGTCTTTGCCTCTCCCTCCTCTCTGTAACCCTTACCATTCAGTTTATATAGATGTTTATTTTAACAAAATCTTCCATGATAATTTACTCATTAATCTGTGGAATATTCAAGATAAATAAATATTTTTCCTCTGACTTTGAAAATGAGGTTGACATTATCTTTAGCCCCATGGGCTGAGTCACTACCAAAGGAAGCTTGGAGCTGAGAATTCCTGAAATGCCAATCCAAATGTGCCCTGTCCTCTAAACCATCTTTTTAAAATTAATTATTCCATGCCAGATCATGACAAGTTCCATGACAGGTAACTTTTCTATGTGACTATGAAGAGAGCATATTTACTTTAAAAAAAAAAGGTAAAAAGAAAAAAATTTAAGTAGGAATTCTGCTCTTACCTGAGCTGCTGTAGCAGTTACCTTCTTACAGAACTCTTAATTTTGAACTTTTGGAGAATGTGAAATAAAGCTAAATTTCATTTTTAGCCCAAGGAAAGATTCTACCTAAGACAGTCTTTCTAATCCAATGACATGTTTCTGAGTTCCTAAAAAGACATCCTTACAAATTAGTTTCTTTCCTTGGAAAGGAGGAATTGTCATGCTGGGTGAGAGAAATTCAAATGTCAATGATAATATATTTTCCATAGTTGAAGCTATCTCCCTAAGGCCAACAGCAAAGAGGAGGTGCAAAACGGAGTCAAACTGACTAAGATACTCAAGTTCAGGCATTTTTCTCCTTAAAAAAATGGATCATTGTTTAACTGTGTACTGAAATCAAAATCAAAGTTATGTACTATGGTTCACCTCCAATATGCACCCTGTATGTAAACAAAATACATACAATCTTAAATTTTTAAGGGCCATGCTACCTGTGAAAGCAGGGTACAAAATTCATTGTTATCACACAAGTATATAGAATACACGTGAAGCACTGACTGAAAGTCAATCTTTCACTGGTGTAATTATTTAAAGTGCATGATTGGTTCTCTGGTACAATTCACAGATGACTGATACCTATGTGGGACTCCAGGCAGCAGCACCAAACATGAGCACAACCTCTCTTCCACCTCAGTTGTCGTGATGCTTTGCATAAAGCAAATGTCAACAAGTTTGGTTAGTTGACTGGATGGATGGACAGACGGATATTTGAGGCAGATGAAGATTTCAAAAATTTGGAAACCAATACTTAACAATAGAAAATTATTGCTGAACCATGATAACACACACAGAAAAGAATGAGGAAACCGTTCAGTTCACTGCAGATGGAACAATTACTTAACACAAGCAAACATGCCTTTTAAGACATAGGATGCAGTGCAAATATTAGCTGTCAGAATCATTATCCTTTTAAGGTACTCTGGAAGATGTCACAGGTTGTGATATGACAGTGCCATTATTCAAAAAGATTCATTGATAGACTCTTCAGAGATAACATATTTGTCATTTTGAGGGATTCTCAAATCTAAGATGTGTAGGCAACTTGCTTTGTAGGAAAATTTGCATCCTCTTTATTGCAATGAGAGAGCAATTTATTAAAAGAAATTTGATAGCAGAGAGTTAAAAAGACCAGACACCTAATATAGAATTATTTTCTTACCAAATGATATGTATATTCAAGGTCCTAAATGAGGTCTCTTTTTTTTGTTTTGTTTTGGGTGGTAGTGGGGGTTTTTTGTTTTGTTTTGTTCTTTGTTTTTTTTTTTTGTTTTACCTAGTTGACTGACGTCTCTTGAAAGGAACTAAAATGGAAGCCGAAGTTCACGTTAATGCGGGTGCTGATGAACTGAGAGGGGATGCCTTTCCGTTCCATTGCTCCCTGGGCAGCTTAGCCCTTTGAGCCATCAGGGTATTGAAATGGAAAAGATTTGTGCTTGCTGGAGCTCCTGGAGCAGGAGTCTTGTCAATTTCAGTCAGCGGCCTACTTAGGAGCTGGGAATCAGTAAGGGGACACAAGGTGAGGAGAGACCCGTGAACGAGCTACATCATAGGTATGTCTTTGAACTTCGTATGTGAGGTATTAACAGCGTTGCAGCCTTTATTCTTAAAAAGTTGCTCGCTCTCTTTCTCTCTTTTGATCTAAAGAATTGACTTCTTGAGTCTTTTTTTTTTTTTTAAAAGGAAGTTGACATAACATTGATTTGTAGAACAGACAAGCTGTATCTCTTCAGGCATTAGGATCTGGTCTTGCTATTTAATTTTTAAATTGTAAGTTTAGAAAGTGCTATAAATAGTTCTAATTTTGCACCCAAAGGGTAGGAATGACTAATAGATTTCTCTTTTTCCCTGTCACTAATTAAGGGACCCCTTGAGGTTCATTGCAAAAAATAACCATTGTAGGGACAGATCTGTACTAAAGTAGAATGGTTTTAAGGAGGAGGAAAATTCCAGTTCTTTTGTCAGTGGTTTCTATTTCTGAGCACCACCTAACAACCAAGAATGCTCTTCCCCCATTCCTGTTCCATTCTGTCTGAATTTGCATTTCCCTCTCACCTCTTTCCTCCATTCTCACAAACTGGGGAAATCACCAGACTGAAGCACTCTTATAGTTTAATTTCTGTTCTCAGCATAATATCCAAGAACATGTGTTTTGTTATTTACAAAAAATAATCTATGAACCTGGACTCCGACAGACACATTAAGGAGTATTCCAGTGGTTGGATATCTTTCATTGATTCTACAAATATTTATTAATGGTGCAAAGCACTGTGCAAAATGCAGCAGACTGACCCCTACAGAAGGTTCTGCCCTATTAGGGTTTACAACCAAACAGAAAAGAAAAACTTAATTAAACAAGCAACTGCACAAATTACTTGTACAGTTATTAATCCTGACCTTTATAGTTGTCTTCCTTTTGCCTGGAACATTCTGCCCTCAGCTATTTCCACAGCAGGCTAAATCTTACCCTCCCAATCATCCGTGTTGGACACAGAGAGCTTAAATGGCCCAAAAACACTGCCTCAGAGATTGGTTGGGAGAGCTTTGGTCTTGAACTCAAAGACCCTTCACTCTTGCAGAAGATCCAGTCATCATCTTCCTGCATTCACAATAAAGCTTATTTTTCCTAATTGTAAAAGTGATGAATGCCAATTATAATAAATTTGATATAAGCAGGAAATTGTAAAAGAATATTAAAAATTTCATATTCGTGTCTCTCAAAGACAACTTTTCTTGATTACTTGGCACATGTTCTTCTACTCTCCTGATATGACATCATATTGCATATTCAACTGTGAAAGTTTTCAATATTGGGAAATTGCAGTTTCCAATCTACTATGTTACTGACATTAGACATATTTGTGTATTAGTCTTTTAAGACCACTTCCCAGAAGCTACTTGATATGAAAATTTTTAAGCCTTTTCATAGGTGTTCATATACAAATGGTCTTTGACTTGAGATGGTTCAATTTTTCCACTTAACAATGGTTAAAAAAAAAAAAAAGATACACATTCAGTAGAAACCATACTTGAAATTTTGAACTTTGGTCTTTTCCCAGGTGAACAATACATGGTGTGATCCTCTCTCCTGATGCTGGGCAGTGGCAGTGGGCCCCAGCTCCCTGCTCAGCCACTCATAAAGAGAAACGATCATTGTACTGACAACTATTCTGTATCCACACAATCATTCTGCTTTTCACATTCAGTAATCAGTAAATTACATTAGATATTCAACACTTCTTTATAAAAGAGGCTTTGTGTTAGATGATTTTGCCCAACTGTGGGCAAATGTAAGTATTCTGAGCAAGTTTAAGGTCAAATAAATTCAGCTATGATATTCTTATACATTAGATGTATTAAATGTATTTTTGATTTACAGTAGTTTCAAGTTAGGGTTTATCAGGACGTAACCTCATTGTAATTCAAGGAAGATCTGTATATATTGAATTCCTTACAGGTTATGTGAATTCTTTGTGTGTGTGTGTGTGTGTGTGTGTGTGTGTGTGTGTGTGTGTGTGTGTGTGTGTGTGTGTGTGTTTATACACATACTTTTATTGAAGGACAGTCAGTTTACAATGTTGTGTCAATTTCTGGTGTACAGCATAATGCTTCAGTCATACATGAATATACATATGTTCATTTTCATAATCTGTTTCACCATAAGTTACTACAAGATATTGAATATAGTTCCCTGTGCTGTGCAGTATGAACATATTATTTATCTATTTTATGTATATTAGTTAGTACCTGCAAATCTCAAACTTTCAATTTATCCCTTCCCACCCCTTCCCCACCTGGTAACCTTAAGTTTGTTTTCTATGTCTGTGAATCTGTTTCTTTTTTTATAAATAACTTCATTTGTCTGTTTTTGTTTTTGTTTGTTTTTTAAGATTCCACATGTAAGTGATACCATATGGCATTTTTCTCTCTCTTTCTGGCTTACTACACTTAGAATGACAATCTCCAGTTCCATCTATATTGCTGCAAATGGCATTTTTAATGCCTGAGTAGTATTCCATTTTATAAATATACCTCAGCTTCCTTATCCAGTCATCTGTAGATGGACATTTAGGTTGTCTCCATGTCTTAGCTATTGTAAGTAGTGCTTCTATAAACATTGGGGTGCATGTATCTTTTTGAATTGAGGTTCCCTCTGGATATATGCCCAGGAGTGGGATTGCTGGAGCATATGGTAAGTTTATTTTCAGTCTTTTGAGAAATCTCCATACTGTTTTCCGGTGTAAAACCAAACTACATTCCCACCAACAGTGTAGGAGGGAATCCCTTTTCTCTACAGTCTCTCTAGTATTTATCACTTGTGGACTTTTGAATGATGGCCATTCTGACTGGTGTGAGGTGATAACCTCATTGTGGTTTTGATTTGCATTTCTCTGATAATTAGCAATATTGAGCATTTTTTCATGTGGCTATTGGCCATTTGTATGTCTTCATTGGAGAATTGATTTTTTTAGGTCTTCCGCCCAGTTTTAGGTTGTTTTTTTCTTTTGTTATTAAGTTGTAAGAGCTGTTTACATATTCTAGAAACTAAGCCCTTCTCAATCTCATCTTTTGCAAATATTTTTCTCCTAGTCAATAGATTTTCTTTTTGTTTTATTTGTGGTTTCCTTTGCTGGGCAAAAGATTATAAGTTTAATTAGATCCCATCTGTTTACTTTTGCTTTTATTTCTATTGCCTGTATAGAGTGCCCTAGGAGAACACTGTTGAGATTTATGTCAGAAAATGTTTCCCTTCGTTTTCTTCTTAGAGATATATAGCATCTTATGTTTAAGTCTTTAAACCATTTTGAGTTTATTGTGTATGGTGTGAGGGAGCATTCTAACTTCATTGATTTACATGCAACTGTCCAGTTTTCCCAACACCATTTGATGAAGAGACTGTCTTTACTCCATTGTATGGTCTTGCCTCCTTTGTCAAAGATTAATGGACCAAAAGTTTGTGGGTTTATTTCTTGGCTCTCTATTCTGTCCTATTGATCCATATGTCTGTTTCTGTGCCAGTACCATGCTGTTTTGTTTAGTGTAGCTCTGTAGTATTGTCTGAAGTCTGGGAGGGCTATCCTTCCAGCTTCATTCTTTTTTACTTCAGTATTGCTTTCACAATTTGGGTCTTTTGTGATTTTATATCAATTTTAGTATTATTTGTTCTAGTTCTGTGAAAAATGTCCTGGGCAATTTGAGAGGGATCACATTAAATCTGTACATTGCTTTCAGTAGTATGGCCATTATAACAATATTAATTCTTCCAATCCACTAGCATGGGATATCTTTCCTTTTCTTTGGGTCATCTTTAATTTCCTTAGTCATTGTTTTATAGTGTTCCACATATAGGTCTTTCACTTCCTTGGTCAGATTTATTCCTAAGTATTTTATTTTTTTGGATGCAATTTTAAAAGGGATTTTTTTCTGTACTTTCCTTTTCTGATATTTCACTGTTAGTGTAAAGAAATGCAACTGATTTTTGTATGTTAATCTTGTGTCCTGCTACCTTGCCAAATTCTTTTATCAGCTCTAGTTTTTGTGTGGCATGTTTAGGGTTTTCTATATACAATATCATATCATCCACATATAATGAAAATTTTACCTCTTCTCTTCCAATTTGGATCCCTTTAATTTCTTTTTCTTGTCTAATTGCTATGGCTAGGACTTCCAATACTATATTGAATATAAGTGGTGAGAGTGGGCATCCTTGTCTTGTTGCAGATTTTAGATGGCAGGCTTTCAACTTTTTAACCATTAAGTACTATTCTGTCAGTAGGCTTGTCATAAATAGCTTTTATTATGATGAGATATGTTCCCTCTATAACCACCCACTTTCGTTAGAGTTTTTTCATAAATGGGTGTTGAATTTCATCAAATGCTTTTTCTGCATCTATTGAGATGATCATGTGATTTTTGTCATGTCTTTTATTGATATGGTGTATCACATTGATTCATTTACATATGTTGAACCATCCTTGTGTCACTGAGATGCATCCAAATTGATCATGGTGTATGATCTTTTTTCAATGTGTTGTTGGATTCTGTTTGCTAATATTTTGTTGAGGATTTTTGCATCTATGTTCTTCAATGGTATTGGCCTGTAGTTTTCATTTTTGGTAGTATCTTTGTCTGGTTTTGGTACCAGGGTGGTAGTGGCTTCATAGAATTGAGTTTGGGAGTGTTCCCTCCTCTTCAATCTTTTGAAAAAGATTGGTATGAGCTCTTCTTTGTATATTTGATAGAATTCCCCAGTGAAGCCATCTGGTCCTGAACTTTTGTTTGCAAGGAGATTTTTTATTGCTGATTCTATTTCATTTCTAGTGATTGGTCTGTTCAAGTGACCTATTTCTTCTTGATTCTGTTTTGGTGGACTGTATGTTTCCAGAAACTTTTCCATACTGTCTATGGGTTTTTTTCCAGCAGAAGTCCCACTGTGATGGGATTAATTACTCAATACTCTTTGGAAAGTCAAGAGAGTGAGAGGAAGTCAAAGACCAACTCCCTGAACCTCTCAAACACTCCATATTTATTATGTACAATCAAAGAGAATATCACAAACAATTGTGTCATGGAATGTGGGAGCTTAAGGAAAAACAGGAAAGAGTGGAGAACCTAAATTCCACAATGAGTACAAAGGCTTAATTTATCTTCAAGGCAGTCATGGGGAGAGGGGAAAAAGGTACATTCTTCAGATATAAGAAGTTGATTACAAAACAGAACACCAGACTGCCAGTTTCTTGTCTTGGGGGTTATAGACTATCTAAACAGGAGAAAGTATGCCCAGAGTTTATAGCTGACGGCATAGGTTGTCGCTTTGCAACCAGCAGAGTAGACCCTGAACTATGGACCTATGCTTAAGATAAACAAGCCGTGTCCTGCATTTATAGCAAGGGACACACAATGGCTTTGCCATTGCAGAAGCAGCCCTAAGCTAAAACTTCAGCCTATGCAAGCAAGGCATTGTCTCTGCTTTTTATGGCAAGGAGACAGGAGTGCAGATGCACAGGTGCCTGCTAGCAAAGAGGTTAGGAAACTTATTAACTAAGCATGTTTGTTCTTCTTAAAGGTCACAAGCAGCTGGGGTCTGTTTCAATTTATTAACCCAATCATGGGCTCCCACATCTTCTAGGTTGTCCAGTTTACTGTCATATAGTTCATAGTATTCTCTTATGTTTTTTTGTATTTCTGTGGTGTTGGTTCTAATTTCTTCACTTTCATTTCTTATTTTGTTTGTGTCCTGTCTCTTCTCTTCTTGGTGAGCCTGGCCAGAGGTTTGTCAATTTTCTTGACTCTTTCAAAAAAAAAAAAAAAAAAAAAAAAAAAAACAGCTCTTGGTTTGATTGATTTTTTTCTATTTTTTAATCTCTATTTTATTTATTTTCTCCCTGACTTTATTATTTCTTTCCTTCCACTGACTTTTCATTTTGTTTGTTCTTCTTTTTCTAAGTCTTTTAGGTGATAGATTAGGTTGTTTATTTGAAATTTTTTGGTATGATTTCTTCCAATACTTTTTCAATCTCCTTTTCACATTCTCCTTCTGGGGCCCCTATTATGCAGTGGTTGGCATGCTATATTGTATCCTATAGGTTCCTTATATTGCTTTCATTGATTTTACTTGCTTTTCTGTCTGCTGTTCTGATTGGGTGGCTTCTGTTATCCTGCCTTCTAAGTCACTTATCTGTTCCTCTGTATTATCTGGTCTGCTTTTGACTGCCTTTAGCTCAGCTCTTATCTCAGCCATGGAATTTTCTGTTTTCATTTGGCTCTTCTTTGTAGTTTCTGTTTCCTTTTTATAGTATTGTCTCTATTCATAGTCCCTCTTATTTCCTTTAGTGCTTTTATCATCCCTTTTTTGACATCATGATCTAGTAGACTGTTGAGGTCTGTATCATTCCTCATTCCTCTCAGGGGACTTCTCTTGTTCTTTTAATTGGGAGTGATTCCTCTGCTTTTTCATTTTATTTCTATTTCTCTGGCTCTATGGATTTAGGAGTATCAGTTATCTACTGTGGTCTTGAGGGCTGTTTTTGTTTCTTTGTTTGTTTTTATTGCGGGAGCATTCTTTTGTAGACTGCGCGCATCTAATAGTTTTGTTGTGAGGGCTGTTTTTAGTATGGATAGTTGCCATGTCTTTCTTCTGTGTGTGTTGGCTGTTATCCCTTTGACTGGGGGCATGGTTGGTGTTGTGGTGATCAGAGCCTGCCCTGACTTTTGTTGTTGAGCAGAGCCTCCTTTTTTGTTCTGTGGTTGTCAGAGCCTTGTCAGAGGTTGGGTCTGCTCCCCTGTTGCTGGAATAGAGGCTTCTATACCCATTTCTGAGCTGTGGTATGTAGTAGACAGGTTTGGAGCACTGAGCTAGGAAGAAGAGTCACTGAGCATACCTCCCCAGGCGATGTCCACTGGGAAGTGCCCTCTGTGGTGTTGTCTGCGGCTTTTTATGTGAGCTTACAAAGTACTCTTTTTTGACACTGCCTTTGTCCCCATCTTAACTGGGGGAATGTCAGTCACCCACTCTGGTGTCCCCTAGGTTCTGAGCCCCAGGAACCTCCAGCAGATCTGCCAATGTCAGGTGCTAGAACCCACCTTAGCAAGCATGCAGTCACTCACCTGAATCCATGGTGCATCACAGTGTTAGCTCAGACCCCAGCCCTACTCTGCCTAAGTTATGGTACACCAGCCTATTGTAAATACCCATACTTTCCCCTGCTGTGTGCTGGAGCTCTGCTCACTGCCTGTTCATCCCAGGGGTGCAGGTTTATAAAACACCATGGGAGCAATTCCACCTTGCCTGGCTGAGACTATAAATAAATCTCAGTCTTGCCTATGAAGCTGCTGGGCCCCTCTGTATGGATTCAGCTTTTCACTGTGCCTCTGAGCAGCAGCGATGGCTATGACTAAGCCCCATCTCTCTTCTCAGGAGAACACACCAACAATGGAGCCAAGTGGAGGCAGAGGCTATGGCATGACTGCATTATTCCCCTCCCTGCCACGCACACCAGCAGTGATGCTTTTTTATGGAGGTCCCATGCTGTTCTGCACACACCCCCAGCCAGAGCTCATACTGCCCTCCAGTCTCTTGAGGCTGCCTCTGCACAGTGGGCCTGGCCCTCTCCCCGGGCTTGTCACTGATCACCAGTAGCCAGTCCCAGCTGTCTCTGCCAGCTCAGGTCTGGGGCTGGGAATCTCAGGGACCCTTTGTACCAGTTTCCCTGTGTTCTGTCTGCCAAGCGGCTGCCACTTTCTCCTCTGAGCCTCAGAAGCTCTGCTTCTGTCCCAGTTGACCTCCTGGCTGGAGAAGGGGTGTCCCAGCGTGAGGGAGCCTTTCTTCCTGTGCCCCTCCCTCCCCACACGACCAGTCTCACACTGATTTTATTTTTCTTTTTTCCATTAATAGATTTTATAAGGATCCTCCTGTATTTCAAAGCGAGAGACACTCTGCTTGAGTTCAGCAGGTGTTCTGTGTGATTCAGTGGGTCTGTAGATGTAATTCTTGGTGTATTTGTGGAAGGGGGTGAGCTGTGAGTCTCTCTACTCCATCTTGGCTCCTCTCCTGTGAATTCTTGTTTCAGTACTAAATACAAGCTACCATTTCATCATGCCTTTACCAATATTGATTTTTTTAAATCTTCTCTAATTTCAAAGGTTAGAATGGTATCACTAATTTTTATTTCCTTGCAATTATATTTCAGTTCATCTATATATGTATGCAGTGTATGTATATATTTACTAAGATAGCATAACTCTAATATATGCCCACTGAATTACACACAAATAAAGTAAAAATGTAGGTAAATTTTTAAAAATTTAAAATTTACAGCCAAATTTCCCTGCTTAAGGTATTTTTATAACGAAATCATATTACCACCAAACTAATATTATAATCGCACCCTTAGAATTTGTCAGTTCTATAAATCAACTTATTTAAATGACATTTCTTCTTTCAAGTGATTTTCACTTAATTAAATATTAAAGCTATTATATATATATGTACAAAATAGGTCAGTTTTAATGACCCCATGATTCAATTCCAGGAAGAAGACAAATGGACCCTGAAATCAGTCAATGAATAAGGTTGAAGAGATAGACTTTTTTTAAAAGAGGCGGAGAAAACCCTCTTAATTACACACAAATGTCTCAGCAGTGAGCAATCATGAGAAAGGAAACGCTGGAAAAGTGCTTGACATTTAAATGTCAATTTAATCAAATTACGCAGTTTTTAAATGTGGTTGTGTGTAATGGGCTTTTTAAATTGTTTAAACCATGCCCTTTTCTAAAATGGTCCAGGAGCCTTTAGTGACCTCAGCTACCTTTTGAACTAATAGCCTTAAAAATAGCCTTAAAAATGAGGTACACCATTACACTTTAAAAATAAAAATTTAAATTTTACATTTTTCAAGATTAAATATATTAACATATCTAATGGAAAATAATGATTGGTCAGCTTTTACTGTAAGCTAATAAGATGACTGTTCCAAAGGACAAATTACAGCATTAGGGTATGTAAATTTTAAAAAGGAAAATTGTTCACACTATGAGGAAGAAAGGATATAGGATTCTTCCTCTCTACTAATTCTATTTCCCTTGACTTTAATAGGAAGTAACCTTAACCCCAACTGCCTTCTCCTGAACCTGGACCATTCACTGGACAGAGAACTAATAAGTATCTTAGATTTCCCAAAGTAGCAGTTTTTTTGTGGAACTATGAGAAACGGACAGAAATTGATCAGAAAGTATCTCAGGGAAATGTTGGCTCAGGTTGGCCCCAAAGCACAATCAAATTTGAGCTCTGGATTGAACACTAATGACACAGAGGTAGATTTCGCTCTCTAGCTGACTATCGAATGTAATTCCTATGTTGTTGGGAAAAATAATACCCTGTGTTTGACCACATTGTTGTCACAGAAATAATACAGAGGATGTCTTGTAGGTGCAACTAAGAGGATCAAATTTAGAAGTCATTGTTAGTGTGACTACCATTTCTACTATTTAGTTCTGTGAGCTTTGGCGAATTTTTTTCTCTCTCTGAGTTTTAGTTTTCTCATTTGTAACATGTAGATAATTGATACTTTATAGGATTTGAATGAGGATTAAATATGATAATACAGATAAAGTAATTAGAACAGTATCTGAAAAATATAAGTACCCAATAAATATTAGCTATTTCTAACAGTGTTCCTTGTAGCAAGCAAGGGAAACTAATTCTGGCTCACTTAAGTCAAAAATTAATCCATTAAAAATGTACGAAGTATTTCCCAGAATTGCCTGGGAATGGACCGGATAACTAGTTCCAGGAACAAGACATGAACATTGCCCAAACTGACCAGAGAATGATCTGGTGAAGACACCCGTGTCATTGCCTGGCTTCAGCCCTGTACACAGCATGTAGCTGCTTGCACCAGGAACTCATTAGGACTAAAACCTGAATGCCACCAAGGAAGGCAATCTGTGCTTGCTACTTCGACACATCATTTACAGCTGATTGGGTCGTGAGATCATGAGCTGTGTCAGTGAGAATCTAATCTTGAGTCAAAAACCACAGAATTTATTTGTGGGCGGAGAGGGAGGAATGAATATAAAGAGTCTTTAGTAGAATGAAGTTAAGTATTAAAAGACATACAAGAGGACGCTAAAGTGTCCAGAATTAGCAAGTACAAAAGAATAGCTACAGTCTCTAGGCTGAAGAAGAGTGAACAAGAATAAAGACTAGGAGAAGGTCCCTGTCAAGGTTGAAATTCAGACTTCTAAGAAGAGAGTGTAGCCACCATAAGAAATTGCAGCCTGAAGGTGGCAAAGAAACCTGCCAGAAGTTGCAGGTCAGTTGCAAGCCATCATTTGTTCAGTGTAAGAGTGAGGACTACATGTGAATTATTTATTGGAGTGTCCCCCAGCACCTAGAATATTGCCAGACTCAAAGTAGATGCTGATTTTGTTGAATGGCTATTCCAGCCCTGATGGAACTAAATACTATCACACTAAGTTCTAATTTTGCATATTCTCAAATTTACAGAATGTATTTTACTTACTTTTATTTTCTCAGCCCCTAACAGAGTACCTGACACATAATGTGCAAATCAGTCATTATATGCTGAATTAATATACGGCTACCTCAACCACAAAATATTACTCAAAATAATTCACTTTTATATTAAATTCTTAGCAATTTTATTTCATGTCAGAAAGAAAAAAGAAAAATCAAGTTGCAAAAGCAAAAATCTGCCAAAAAAAAAAAAAAAAAAAAAAAAAACGCTGCCTAAAGATTCAATACAGTGGACCATGTTATCTGCTTGCCTGTAAGTGAGTGGAAGATATAACAACTTGTTTGTCTTAATCAGCAGAAGGAAAAGGAGAGCAGTTTATACACAATGAAGCACCAATTAAATATTTGAGTAATTAAAATGTGCTCAGACCCATAATGAAAAACTGCAGGCGTATCTGGCAGACTCTCCGAGCTCAGCAATTTCATGAAATATAGCTCAACACCATGACACAGGAGAGTGTACACCTTCCTTGCTCACAGATCTCCCTGCCCAATCAGTAATAAATAATACACTCTATAAATGTTAAGTGTCTCTTAATTTATAATTGGGATCTTGCTGATGAATTGTTTCTCTCATTTGAATGGACTTTTGACTTGTACTGCGTTGTCTAAGCTAAGGATGTCTGCTTGACTTTGTCAGTGTCCAAAGGCCATGGGAAAGTGACTTTCTATAATAAGACTTCACTTTCCTCCTGCATAAAAGGAGCTAATTTATCAGGGTAGTCGCTAAGTTTTCCTCTAGTCACAAAATTTGATAATCTAAGAGAGATCTTCTCCTTGGCCCTGGCAAAATACACACAAATACTTATACATACTTTTTTAAAACTGACAATAAGCAGCTCAAATTTAAGAGCACCAGGTTAAAAATAAATGCTGTGAAGATCATAAAATTTAGTCTGGCAATGTACTATCAAGCCATAATGAACAGAAGGCAGCAATAGTCCCAGAAAACTGTCAGTTCTAGGTAATATGCTACCCACAAGTAAAAGTTTTCCTGACCCCTTCTAAAATAAATAATGTTCCACTTGGTGGCCAACATTTAACAATGAGCAGATTACTCACAGATATTCATATGTAAATATTTTGTCAAAAAATCAGAATCCCCAGCCACATTGGGCCATTAATCCCACATTGGGAACAGTTACATGGAGATGGGAGTGGCTAGCCCCTTTCGTTGGAGCACGTTGCTGATTGCCTCAAGTTCATTACTGATGTCATCACCCTTCCCTTGGCCTGTTTTACCTATCCACATTCCCTGCCTCGCACCTGTTGAGGGTCAATTTTGCAGTCTTCCTTTAGAGGACGTTAACATTGGGTGAATAATCAGGTGGCTGTAGAATCATAATGAAAAAATATTCATTATTGTACACCTCTCTAAAAAATGGTTGGTTATATTAGAAAGCTATTATATTTGAAAAGTTTGTGATTATTCAGAAAACTGTGGATCTTAATGTTATTATATAGCTTTGAAATCTATTCTTTTCTTTCAGAGTGTGCCAAATCATCAAGTTGTTTAGAAAAAAAGTTTTAGAATGTCCCTGTGTAGTATATGGTAGAGTAGACGTGTCTGTCCATCTCTTCAACACTTGACATTTACTTTATATACGTAATGAAACCTTATATTGCATAATTTCTTTTCCTTTAGATAAAATGAATAAACTTCTCTTCCTTTTACTGGCCAGTAAATAAACATACACAAATTTCATTTTTTAAAAGTCTGTTCTTATATAATAGTTTGGTTTTTGGTTTGTTTGTTTGTTTGTTTGTTTGTTTGTTTTGTCATAAGGGATTTAACTAATCTAAGAAAAGTTATTAGAAAAAAATGTTATTTTAATAGAAAAGCAAGGAAATATATACTTCAAGTTTTAATGCTTTTAAGAGGATTATG
The DNA here is from genome assembly GCF_009834535.1 of Camelus ferus. Lineage (NCBI taxonomy): Eukaryota > Metazoa > Chordata > Mammalia > Artiodactyla > Camelidae > Camelus > Camelus ferus. The sequence goes on from NC_045705.1 coordinate 1,297,865, forward strand.
ATTATAGTGATTATTATACCAAGGCATATTCTAATTTCTCAAAACCCAAAACACACAAACACACACACTCAGACACACACACACACACAGATGTAGTCAGAGCAAATTATAAATAGTATTCTCTGAATAATAAATCATGGTTTAATATCATAGGGAAATGAAACAGCATTTTTATTATACATTATTCAGTTCTATAATATCCTAATAGCTTGGAGGGAAGCAGTAAAGGGCTTTATAATAAGAATTTATATAAGTATGAAAATTCTGAAAGTGGTTCTGAGAATTCCAAAAGCTTACAAATTCAGCTTACACTGGCAAAGTCACTGGAGAGGTTCATTATTTCACTTTTGTGTTTTCCTTCTTAGTGGACAGTGCAGATGTTTGACAGTTGTTCTTGACACTTGAATATAGACAAAATAATGCATCACAACACACAGTTAAACCAGCCATTTTGTGATCTTTACTAATGTTACAGCAAAGTATGTTACAGCTCAGTGTTATAGCAACCTGGATCCTGGTGAGAGACCAAGCAGCACTGGGAGGGCTGGAGAACTCAGGTTTATTTCGCCTGCAGGCCCAGAGGAGTTAACACTCCAAGCTCTGGACCCTGCCTGTAGGTTTACACAGACTTTTATAGGCTGCCAGTTGAGACTTTGCAACATTTTGCAACTTCATATGCAGAGTAGGTGTAACAAATGAACTAATCAGGAGTGAGCTAGATTCACACCATATGCAAATGAGGTGTTACAAATGGACCGATCAGGAGTGAGCCTTGGGAACCAATAGAATCTTAAGGGTAAGTTTCGTTTTCCTAGAAGCAAGCCCTTTTAACAGAAGCACAAAAGTGAGATAATACAGACGGACCAAGAAATCAGATGGCGCTGGCGGGAAAGCAGTAGCCCTGCCTGGGGATCCTGCTAGTCTTTTCATGGGGCTTCCCAACTCACTAACATCTGACTACTGATTCTAATATTATATTTTAGAATGGGAATGTTTTCATAGATGAGCTAACTAAACCATGCAAATGTTTAGTATATCCATCTAGTCATGGTTGCTTGTAAATTCTCTTCTAGGATTTTGGGCAATATGTTTTAGAAAGGCACAATTACAAAAATAAATAAATAAACAGTGAATAACGCAATCTTACTTGTCAGAGTTAGGTATGTGTTTGTTCTTCTTAAATTGACAGCTAAGGTTGGTTTGCTTTAAGAAGCAGCTTTTTAATAAAAAAATCGATTTTCCATAATCCCTTAAGATCTACTTCTGTTTCCATGAAGTACACTTCCTATGCCTCTGCCAGCAGTATAAAGGTATAATGGCCAAAATCCCTTCAGCAGAGCAGAATAGAAGAGGTGCTTATCCAGTGATTTACTTTTCAAGCAGCAGAGTAGAATTAGCATGAACTCTGGAATCAGACTTGGGTTAAAAATTGCTCCCCCCCCCCTTAGATGTATAAACTTATACAAGTTATCAAATTACCAAATTTAATTTTTAAAAAAAAAAGAAAAGAAAAAAATGAGAATAATGCCTATTTTGCAGAGTTGTCACAAAGTTTGAAGTGAAATAGTGACCAGAAATGACTATCACAGGGACTGCCACACAGTAGGTATTTAATCATTGTTCAGTTGTCTTCCCCTTCCCTTCCTCAGCTAGCTGTCTGGATGGCTCCCTCAAGCTTGTGGCACGGCATTAGAACATCTGTGTACGTAGCCTTAGCCTAAAGCACAGAGCAGGCAGTCCCAGTAAGGGCATGTAAGCTATGAATTCCAAACAAGCTGCATATAAATTAACTTGGGTAAAACTGTACCATCTTAAATACAATGAGGCATAATTATATTTTGTGAAAATACAATTTTACATGCTAGATTTGCTTCTGATGGCTGCTTGTTTCATTCAAAATGTTAGTTAGGCCAATAATTTAATATTGAATCTCAAATACCTTTCACACATGACCTCTTCTTTGTCTCTGTTGATTTGGTTATTCATTCAGCAAATATTTACTGACCGCCAACTATATGCCGAGCATGATGCTGGATGTTGGAGGGAAAAAAAGATAATGATGAAAGCAGCCAGAGTCCTTGCTATCACAGAGTTATGTCTAGTATTACAGAAGGACATTAAACAAATGTCACAAATTTTGCATCCAAAATAAGTGATGACACTTCAGTTATTCAGGAAACATATTCATGCGAACAGTTGTTTCTAAAACCCACTCAAATAGCTGCCAAATATTATTCCATTCCATTTTAATTGATGTTACCCACTTCCATGATGTATTTAAATGCTTTTCAGGAAGACAGCTGTGTCTCCTCTGATGAGGAAAATCTTTCAACATATCAATTAGACCCTTGAAAAAGTGCTTCTACCGCATACTGAATCCTCTGAAATTATGCAACTGTGTTATATAGAATAAAATACTGATGATAAATCAAATTTTTCCATTAAGGAGCCACTTAAAGGTAAATTATATTCCAAATCCTTGACTGCTAAACAGTAAATAACTGGTTGCCCTTCTCCCTACACTTTCTTCATGATTGGAAGTTGACAAGTCAAGAACCAAGCAAACTTGTTATGATTTAGATGCTTTTTAGAGTTGGTTTCTTCCTCCCCTTTCACCTTCCTTTCCTCTAAAGGCTCACTTGGTGGAACCTTTCAGTTACATATTAGTAGTGTAAAGAATCGTTGCAACACCCAGATTACTGTCAAGGAAGCCGTCTTGCACTGAATGGCATCTTGCTTCTCATGCTGGGTGTTGCAAACAGTCTTCTGCTTATTTCTTCGTAGGCTTTGAAAGAAAAATGAACCATACATTTCCATTATGATGGCCTGACTCTGGAAAGAAATTTGCAAACAAGCCTATATACTTTTGCTAAGCTCTCCGTTGGTTTAATTTAGAATTTGAATGTGCTTTCTAGCTGAGATTTTATCAAACTGAAGGGGAGCACATACAGGGCTGTGCGAGGGCAGCCTGTGATTCTCTCTCATTGTGCTCTCCCATGGCATTGTCCAGAGCATCTTCAGAGGAGACGTCTGAGAAAGTAGAAGGGCTTAATTGTGATGTAATTATAGTGAAATATTTTTGTGTAAGTTGCACTGCGACTTGTCATTTATGGTGACGAGCTTCAGTAACTTCATGTACTGTAGCTAACTGCAGTTTAGACATCTAAGAAAATTAGCTTTTACATATTAATAACCTATGATAATGACTTAAAGGTATAAATTAATGAATCCTGGGCCCAGCATGCTCAATCCACCATCTGATTGAAGCTTTTCAAATCTGAACATGAGGGGCTTATCATTTTACCAACAAATAATCAGAGAAAGAGGAAATGCTTAATGAACACTTTCCAATTTGTAAAGAATTCATAGAAACTGCTAGTGCTTTAAGAGAAATTATTTTAAAGATCCAGTTGGGTGATAATACTTCTTTTAGAAGAAAGATGAATGGCAAGATTCTAAAAATGAACAGTAAGAAGTTAGAGTGGGAAACAATAATCAGGAAAGTCTAGGGCCAGGAGCTGTGCAGTGGGAAGCTGGGGAGAGGCTGCAAGGCCACAAATTAGCAGAAGTTCACCTGCAGCTCCAGGCCATGTGCCGCTGGGCAAACTCATAGCCTCATCATCTTCTAGCTAGCAGAAGTTCAATGTGAAAAAATACAAGTATAATATTGCTCTGATAAAAACATAAAATATGAAAGTATATTTTTTATCCATTGTAGGGAGAAATGTAAAGTAGGACCTGAAGTTTAAAGTGTTAAAAATTAATATATAATTTTGACTCTAATTGGTTTACTTGTATAGAATCATTAAATTTCTATATCATCAGAGCCAGAAGCTTTTAGAAACTAAGCTTTAATTGCAAACCAATAGTGAGCTAACACACAGTTGAAATGGAAGGGATAACACACATAAAGACCAAAAGTACAAACTCACAGTTGAAATGAAAGCTTTTAAGTACCCAGGTCAGCTCAGCAAGCTGAAAGTCGACTTTAGCAGCTTCCAGCCAGTCATTCCATACTCTCCTAGTCTATCTTCTTTCCTCATTTCTTTTACAGGGAACCATGATTTCATTCATTCAGCAAATATTAATTGAACACTTTCCATGTGCCAGTTTAAGAACCCGAGAACACATCATTGTCAAATGATGGAGGTCAAGTTATCTCCTCTTGTAAAACTTATATTGTCCTTGAGAAAAGAGATACAGAAGCGAGCAAATAAATAAGATAATTTCATTAGAAGTTTTTCAGACCACATGAATATTACTTTAAATATGATGAAAAGCCATTGAAATTTCAAGCAGGGATAAAATGCAATCTTACCTGCATTCTCTGCTGCCTGGAGAGTAATTGGTGAGGAAGAAAACTGGAAGCAGGGAGTTAGCACCGTTACAGACTTCTGCGGTGGGCTGGGCAGGACAATGGCAGCACATGGAGGCAAAGAGGACTGAACGGATTTAGATGTATTTTAGACATTTCGGAGGTAAAAGCACCAAGATTTGCTCACAACTTCAATGTGGGAAGAAAAAGAAGATAAAAATCAAAAATATTTTGGTAAATGGTCATGCTTTTAACTAGGAGTAGGGGAAACAGATCACAGGTTCTGTGAGGGAAAACTGTTTTTCTGTTTTGGCCCAAATAGACAATCAAAGGGAGATGTCAAACATCGATCGTTGAGTCTGAAGCCCATCGGAGAGGACAAAACAGATGATACTGATCAGGGAAATACTGGCACATGAATGATATTTGAAATCGTAGAAATAGATGAGATTATTATACAAAGAATGAGCGTAGAAGAAGAGCTATGTCATTATTTGATAATAGGACATTGTGTCAATCATACCACAATGAAGCTGGAAAAGAGAGGGAGGGTGGGAAGGAAGGAAGGAAGGAAGGATGGAAGGAAGGAAGGAAAGGAAAGGAACGAAGGAAGGAAGGATGGATGGAAGGAAAGAAAGGAAGGAAGGATGGATGGAAGGAAGGAAAGGAACGAAGGAAGGAAGGAAGAAAGGAAAGGAAGGAAGGAAGGAAGGAAGAAAAGTTGGAAGGTAGGTTGGACAGGGAGATACAAGGATACAGCAAGGAAACAGAGAACAAGAGTTGAGGTAAGAGGAAACCCAGGAGAGGGTGCTGTTAGGTAAGCCGAGAGAAGACTGTGCTTCAAGAAGAAAAGCAATGAACTCCTGACCATCAACTTCTCTTTATTATTCGCTTTGGTCACTATCCTTGTGCTGTGTCTGAAGAAAATCAGAAATTTCTAAGTCACTGCCCCTTCCAACTCATATTTTTCAGATCCTGCCTTTTATCAGTATTCATTTAATCGTACATATTGTTTTGTCATTCACTCAATAAGATTTCAGAGAGCACTCACCAGTTGCCAGGCATTGTGCACAGGTGTTGGATACAGTTGTGGATGAAATAGGCATGGTTCTTCATCATCGTAGAACTTATAAGCTATTTTATGTGTTCTTGGTTAAACACTTCCTGCAACCATTTGAAATGTGTGCCATTTTCAAACACCCTTATCAAATCTCACTAATACAACCTTGCCTTTCATAGCAGTGCAACTAGGGAACTACCAGCCCACATAAATATTATCTAATCTTGTAATCTGTAAAATCTATGGACTGAGGTACCCTTCACACACCTGCACATCTCGTTCAAGGCCAACCTTACATCCATCCCTGACCCCAAACATTCTATTTTCTAGGACCTTCCTTAATTACTGCCCCCTCTATCTTCTGTAGTCTGTCTCCCTCTTCTACTGGCTCCATTTCCTTAACCTATAAATATGCTCAAATTTCTCCTATCTTCCTCCATACATACATATAATATATATATGGCATTTGATATAGAGAGAGAGAGAAAGAGAGAGAGAGCATTTGATACTCTGTAAAGTCATATTCCTTTGAAGATAAATTTAGCATTACATCATTAAAGAAGACATTTTACTGATATCTAATTCAATTGTTGCTGGAATCATGAACCTCAAAATGTATTATTGGGAACTCACTATTGCTCATATTGCTAATTATCTCCTAGAAGTGCTTCTGCACAGCAACTTCAACCAAGAGTTCCTGGATGAGAAGCCATGCCCCTCCTACAGCAACAAGAACACCTCATCGACTCCATGGACCAAACAGCATTCTCTGGCTTCTCCTTTGTGAACCCCAAATTTGAGAGTTTCCTGAAAAGTTGAGGTTCCCAGGCATGCCCCCAACCCACTCCAGCCAGTGAGCCTGGGTCAGCCAGCACGACGCATCCACTCAGCCCAGGCAGAGAAGGCTGCGCCCTCCAGCCCCCATGATCAGCAACAGTGTGATAATTGTGATTCGTTCTGTTGGCCACTCCCTAGTCCCCTAGAGGGACCTCAGCTCCTGTCTGATTGGGCTTTTATGGTACAGGATCTCTACAGTATATATTTGCAAAGTGCACAGAGTTTTGAATCTTCTGGTGGCAGTTTATTGTATTTTAAGAATATAATAACCAAGTGCCATCTTCTCACCACCATGTTTATATTCAAGCAGTCATGGATTGCCTAATATTTTTTCATTTGTCCTTGAGGTATTAAATGTGATTTTAATGAGAAATAGAAGTGCTTACTGAGATACCAGGGCTTAACTCTTTTTCAAAGAGACCATCTAGATGATTCAGCATGTGCTTACCTACTTTTGGATAACCATTAAGATGCTAACAGCAATATCACAAAGTCTCAGAAACAACTCATAGACCTCTAAAAATAAATCCTCAAATGAAAATTTACGAAGTTTTTCTCTGTAACATGTTATACTTTTCATCTTTCGTTCCTTGAAACATTCTTCTTCTTTCATCTGTCAGCTCTCCTACTATTCTGATAATGTCTGCTATAACCTTGAAATGAATTGTTTCTTATAGTTGTATCCTCAGACCAAAGTCTCATCGCACATTCTTCCTGAGGCATCTCACATTGACTTTCACACCCACCTCTTTCCACATCTATATATTTAACCCATTTCTTTTTGCTCAACTTCATATTTTTATATGCAACTACCTGCCAGGCATCTGACTTCTTAAACTCAACACATTCAAAATGGAATCTATCGTTTTTGATGTAAAACTGCTCTTCTCCCACAGTACCCAAGCAAAATCCAATCCATCATCAAATGTAACATCACCTTTGTGATAGCTATTCATTCATTCACTTAAGATAGAATCAAAAGTCACCCTTCAGTCTGTCTTCTTGCTTGTCCTCCCCCTTCCTCATCCTCTTCATCCAATGATTTATTAGATTCTGCCTAATTAACTCCTAAATGTTTCCTAAATATGACCTCTACACTTTATGCCTACAACAACTGTGCTAACATTATTCCTTTACTATATTTTTCTTGGCTTACTACAGTAACCTACTTATTGGTTTCTATGTCTTTAATCACTCTTCTTCAAACCTACCCTCCAAGATAGGTATTTCCTCCAGTCAGCCTTCCCTGTGTACTCTGGACCCTTCCTCTGTACCTCCTCATTCCCTGTACCAATTCCTTCTTGCATTCCCCATCCTGAAATACCAATTTATAACTCTGTCTTGTCCTCTGGAGTGTGAACCTCTTCTCAGTGAAAATACCCTATTAACTATACTTTATTAGAAATATTCAGCACAGTGACTAAGATGATTGTAAGCCTTTGCTGAGTAAAACAGTGGGTGATAGTGTTAAATCTATCCTTTTTGCAGTGCATTCTTTCTGCTACAAATGGAAGATACATCAATGCTTTTTACAGTACTTTATACAGTTTACCCAAACCAAGAAACAGTTATGTTTATGTTGAAACATGAATAGCTTCTCCATCCTTAGTCAAATTCAAATATCTACAAGGCTGGGCTGTTAACGTAAATACCTGAAATGTCCTAGTAGTAGTAGTAATAGGAAGGGATCTGGCTTGCTGCTTACTGAGGAGTGTATACTCCACCTATAAGGCATTCATATTCAATTGAAAAAAATGTAGGGACAAGCAAAGCTCATGTTCTCTGGACTCTGGGGGTCAAGTTGGTGATACGTGCTACAAATGTACTATAACAACTCATAACTCCTGTCATCTTAGCTCAAAAAATGGCAATTCTTAGACAAATGTAGCCTACACATTATATACAAATTGGATAATAGAAATGATAATTTTAAGAGTTTTAGTAGTTTTTTTCTTTTCTGTTTTGCTCTCTTCCCATTTCCCGGACCCACTGTGATCACATGCCATACATTACACTGTCAACTTTTTCATGTTTCTAGTTTTTTTATTGATGTCAGCCTACTGACATATTTTCCTTCTGCAGTTTCCAATCATATTTCTGTTGCCATAGATACAAGTGACTTTCAAAAAAAGTAATATGTAATTAAGATTTTTACAAGAAAAACAATTTTTGTAACTCTGGCTATAACTGGGTATATATCTGAGGGAAATGAAAACACTAATTCAAAAAGATATGTAAGCCCCAGTGTTCATGGCAGCCTTGTTTCCAGTTGCCAGGATATGGAGGCAACCCGGGTGTCTATCAATGAAAGGATGGATAGAGAGGATGTAGCATATGTGTGCAGTGGAATGTTACTTGGCCACAAAGAGAATGAAGTTTTGCCATTTGCAGAAGCATGGATGGATTTGGAGGGTATTGTGTTGGGTGGGGTGAGTTAGACAAGAAAGGACAAGTATGGTGTGCTGTCACATATGTGTGGAATCTAAAAAATAAATCAAACTAGTGAATGTAACCAAATAGAAACAGACTTACAGATATAGAGAACAGACTGGTGGTTGCCAGTGGGGAGAGTTAACGGGGAAAGGGAAGGTAAGGATGTGGGATTCAGAGGTACAAAGTACTAAGTATAAAATAAATAGACTACAAGGATATATTGTACAACACAAGGAATAAAGCCAATATTTTATAATAACTATAAATTGACTATAACATTTAAAATTGCAAATAACGTTTTACAACTGACACATATAATGTTGTATATCCACTGTACCTCAATAAAAATAAAAAATAAAATTATGTGGAGTGAAGATATGAAGAAATTAGCAGTTTCAAGGAGGATAATTTGAAACATTAGATAAATTTCTGTAACCCATATTTTCATTCACTAGGTAATAACTAATATTTTCTTTTATATAAAATGTAAATTATAATAGTAACAATAATAAAATAGCAATAATAATGAATGAGGTAATATACGTGAATATTCTTTGTAAAATGTAAGGGTCTATCTAAAGGAATAAGCTGTTGTCTTTACCTTTTCAGTCTTCTGCCAACGCACCCTAACCTTTCTTGTGGCAGAAAAAGCTAGGGAAATTATTCAATGCAATAGACTGGCACAAACGCTAACAATGTCAGCTAATTTGCCAAAACCATCATAGTGGGAGAGTATGTTTACTTTTCGGGTTTTCACCAACGTAACAATGACGAGCAGGTAGAACAAGTGAGGTAACATATGTACACTGACTAATCATGGGAAGGAGGAACAACAGGTCTGCAGTACCAAATCAATCCCTGGCATAATTTCTTTTATTTTACAATCCCCATAACTTCACCCATTTCTAGCTCACGAACTCCTCCCTAGTTCTATCTGCAAAATGTAGTTGTCAATTCACTTGTTGTTCTAATTATCATAGTTAACATTATTTGCATTGGTAAAATATCACTCATAAAAGGAGGTTGCTGATAACCATGAGAGCCAGCAATAAGGCTTGTGTAGTTCAAAATCTATATTGAGACTCTTGTCCAACATGGCCTAATTCCAACACTTTCTTAGGTTACCTCCCTGCTGTGATCACAGGAATGTAAACATCCTGTAGTTTCCTCTTTTTTTAGCTTGCTGACTTCTTCTCAATGTTGGCCTGTCCAGTCTTCTTCCCCTGAACTTACTGACTCAACACATTCTATTTCTGGTAACTAAAATTAATAATTTGCCCCCCCAATATTAACAGATGAGATTTTTTATTACTACTACCCAACAATTATTGCTGAAATGTGTTTATAAACATTTATACAATATGTCTACAACACATAATGTCTAACCTTAATTGTATATATAAACCGAGTAGCTAAAAGAGAAACAAGAAACTTTATTACAATATAATAATTAGCAACTAATCAAATTTCTGAGAAATGATAATATATCAGATTGTGTAAAATGATACTCTTCCTTAAAATATTATTGTAGCTTATTTATTCACTTGTTCAGTCAGCAAAATAGCCACTGAAAAATGTAAGATGAATAAGACTCCCAGGAATCTCAGGGCTATTGCTAAGGATGGACAATATCAAAAATAATTATAACAAATACAGCTAAGGAAGTTCAGGTTTTTAAGAAATGCCCAGAGTATGAGGGCACAAAAGAGGAGAGGCTGCTAACTCAGTCTAAGGGAATTAGGGAAAGTTTGCAGGAAAAGGACATTTTTGCATAATTAGGATTGATAATTCACTGAAAAGCCAAAATATTTTAGGGGCTATGCCAAATGTAAATTCAGATGAAATTTCTACCTGAGATCATAGCATCTTAGTAGCAGGCAGCAAAGACTTCCAGTTACAGAATTATTACTGATTCTTTAACATAAAACATACTTTTAAAAAACAATTATAAGATTTTTTAAATGCATGCTGAGTTTACAAGAAAGTAAAAAATATATATATCCAAAGGACAGAACTAGGAAACTGGAAACAATAATAATTTAAAAACAAGAGTGGACACTCTGGCTTTCCTTGGGAGATTTGAATTAAATGTCTGAATGGAAGCATGATTTTAAAGACATTGTACCAACAACTGGCAAAAAGTTGGAGTCGAGACTACCATACAAACCAGGCTATGGCTTTAGTGAGAGTATATCTTTAGTGGCTTGCCAGGAGCTCTGTACACAAAAAAATTATAATAATGATTTCCCATGAGAATTTTTATGCAATTGTCTGCTCTCGTGTGAATTTCCTGTAAAATTTATGTACTCTGCATTTTCTAAGAGCCCATAATCTGAGGAATTCACAGATATGCACACACACACACACTGCTGCTACCACCACCACACATATAAATACACTGGGATGCTTGGCAGAGTAAATGCAAAATGACTTTCAAGAAATGTTTCTCCAAAGCAGGTTTCTCTATATTTTCACAGATAGACTTTGCTAAAATGAGCTCACAATCCAAAATTATCAGACAAATACTCTGACAATCCACCTTGAACAAGAATTAGAATCAACACAAGGGAGTGTTAAATTACCAAGTGTTTCAGATAGTAGAAATATCCGATAGATGCTACGCTATGTTTAAAATGATTAAATACATGAGTAACTACAATATTTAATAATAATAACATGTATGACAGGAGAACAATGTCTAGGTAAAAACACTTAAATGTCATGGTTTTATTCAGGTGGAATGTGGAGATATTTTAGAATTTTATGACCAAGATGGCAGTGTAGGAGACCCAGACCTCTGTCCTCCTACAAAGAATAACTAGGTAGCTATCCACAAATGAAAATAGCTCTTGGAGAGCTCAAGAGTCCACTTACGAAGCTTTAGCAACACAACAGAGCAAAAATCTACACAAAAAGTGTAGGAAGAAAAGTTTCATTTTGCCTTGTTATCCCTTCCCCAAGACTGACACTGTTCAGTACCAAAAGGGAATTCCCTACCCCAAGAGAGTTCTCTTGGCCCAGAAAAGGAGAGCAGGTGAGTGACTAGCTTCCCCAGTATTTTGGGGAATTGCACAAAGAACCCACTGTGGTTTAACCCCAGCCAGAAACCATAAAGCTGAGACATCTGCAGACATCTAGGATCAAGGAAGAAGGGAAGAGCTACCAGAAACAGCCATGTGCAGGAGTGACCTTGGTTCCCAGTAGCCTGCTGGTCAGAGGACCTCAGTAGGCTTCGCTGCTAAATATCTCAACAACCCTTAAAGACACTGCAGACCATCACAGCTTTTATTTCTGGACCCAGCAGACTGCTCCACAGAGGATCCAGGCAGATTTCTCCCCTGAAGAAACCAATAATTGGGACAACCATCAAAGATTCCCTACATATTTCATGGTTGAAGTTTTTGTCCTACATTCATGACTACTAGCTGCCTAAGTCCCCTCTCTTCCCGTCAGAACCCAGGATCTGTACTGGCAGCCAGTCCCATCCTTTTCAGCTATGCACATGCAAGATGCCAGCCTAGACCCCTGCAGCCACCCTCCACTGCTGTGTGCACACCCGTTATTAGCCCCTGTAGTCACATAAGTGCCTACCAATAGCCAAGGCCCCCACACCTGCTGTGGGCATGGATCTGGTGCTGACTTTTGCTACTGATCAACACTGCAGTGGTTGCCTGAAGCTTGTCCTGAAAGCTATGTACCTTATGCCACGGCCCTATTCCCATCACTAGCCTCTAGTGCCATATGTATGCCTGAGGTCAGCCCATGCAGCTGCATGAGTGCACACTGACAGCCAAGGCTCCCCACAGCTGTTTGGCACCCAAATCTAAGCTGACTCCTGTCACTGGCCTGCACTTCCATGCATGTCCACAGCTAACCCTGGTAGCCAAGCACCTGCACAATGCCTGCCCCAATTCCCATCACCAGCCCCCACCTCCATGCATACACTTGTAGCTAGCCCATGCTGTCACACAACTATGTGCCAACAACCAGGGCTCCCACAGCTGCTGGTGCTCCTGTAGCTGGCCCTGGCTACTGCTGCTGGCCCCAGCTCTTTCCACTGTGTATGTGGATACAGCCAGCCAAGAGTGTGCACACCACTGGTTCTGGCCACCACTGCCACCTGCCACAACCCCTAGCTGCTGGACCTGGAGGTGCCACTGAGAACCCCATAAGCCTTAGCAGCCACAGCTCTTGCCAAAGACCATGCAGTCTGCAGCATCATAGACCCCAGCTGCCTGAGCTGATTAAGACCCCCAGACCTGAAGCTCCCACACACTCCTGTACTTGACACTCTGTAGTATTAGACTAGACTGGAGCCACAAAATGCTTCTGCATGCCCCAACCCACAAAAGAAGACTTTTCCATATCAAAGTCAGTCCATGAAGTCTGAAAGAGGAGATTCTACCTTAAAATGCACAGATACCTACAGAAGGTTACACGGATCACAAAGAATCAGAGAAGCATGACAGCACCAAAGGTACACAGTAAATGTCCAGTAATTGACCACAAGGAAATGAAGGTCCATGAATTGTCTGAAAAAGAATGCAAAATAATTGTCTTAAAGGTTCTCAGAGAGCCACAAGAGAACACAGATAAACAATTTAAAGAAACCAGAGAAACAGTACCCAAAAATGAGAATTTCAACAAAGTGATAGAAAATATAAAACAGGAATCTTGGAGCTCAAAAATACAATGACTGGCTGCAGGATTCAGTAGAAAATTTCAACAGCAGACTCAGCCAAACAATAGAAAGAATCAGTGAGCTTGAAGACACACCATTTGAAAATATTCAGTTAGAGGAACATTAAAACAAAAGAATGAAAAAAAATGAAAACCTATAGGATTTATAAGACACCATTAAGAAAACAATCTATGCATTATGGGAGTTACAGAAGAAGAAGAGAAAAAGATAGGGACACAAAGGCCACTTATAGAAATAATGGCTGAAAGAGTGGTTCAACATCTTCAAACTAATAAATATTATAAACCATATTAATAGAATGAAAGATAAAAGTCCTATGATCATTTCAATAGATGCAGGAGAAAAGTCTGAGGAAATTCAACATCCTTTCATGATAAAAACTCTCAATAAAGTAAGCACAGAAGGAACACCTTAACAAAAGGTGAGGCTGTGCACCTGGTTGCGTCTGGTTCTTTCACTTCAGGAAGACTTGGTTCTATCAGGGTTTGGGAATTGCTTTGCCTTAGCTTTATGGCCATCTAGAAGCTACTCAGCTGGCCACAGTTCCACTAAGCTTTTAGGATACCCCAAAAGGGACTTTCCTGATAGCATAACCTTTGTTTTACAAAGCATGAGTCAAGAGAACTCTAGGGTTGTGATAAAAACCAAAACTGCCAATGCAAAAAAAAAAAAAAAAAAAAAGTAACAATTTAGGCTGAATAACAAATGCAGAACAATTCAAAATAGCGAAGATAAATGCATATGTTATTTCATTTTAGTCAAATTTCCATTTAATTCAATTTGGCTTTTTGAGAAAACCCCTTGTTACCCCATACACTGCAGGGCTTTGAGTACAAACGCAAGAATTCACTGTTTGTATAACTAATTGCACACATCACTTTTACTCTTTCCTTTTATTATATTCCTGACATATCAATGATTCAGAGATTTTTCTGTTTCATAGGCTGCAGATGTGGAGTCAAGAGTTTCAGAGTGTGCTAAATAGTTTGTGTGTTTTTCTTTTGTTTCAGTCTGTTCCCAGTATTCTAGAGGAGTGTTTGCCATTTTTGGACTCTATGATAAGAGGTCAGTGCATACTTTGACCTCATTCTGCAGCGCCTTACACATCTCCCTCATCACACCAAGTTTCCCCACGGAGGGGGAGAGCCAGTTTGTGCTGCAGCTAAGGCCTTCCTTACGAGGAGCACTCTTGAGTTTGCTGGATCACTATGAATGGAATTGTTTTGTCTTCCTGTATGACACAGACAGAGGTAAGTCACAATTCCACATCTCTATAAGTAAAACTCTAAGTTTCAATCTGAAAAGGCTTTGTATCACTTAGGTGATTTAACAAAATATTTTGATGCCCAGTATGGCTAAAATCAGAAAATGATCGATGTATATTCTCAGTATTTTTATCTTGACCCTGGGGAAAATTTTCTAATTAAGTGAGCTTCAAATTCACAAGGTTGGTTGCTCATGAGAAAATCATGCTCTGTTACTAGTTGAAATTAAAGTATATAATTTTTTTTTACATTTCCATGATGATATTTCAGGTACAATCATAAAATAAGTTTGTCTTTTACCTCAAATAAAAATGATTTAATGTTTTGGAACATCTTAAAATAGTAGCAGGTTGAGCCATAGCATTGACTTTGAAATACAAAATGTTAAATGAGTAATTGAAGGGTCATGACAATGAAAATAAAGATTTGGTGGTAAGGCTTCTACATGCTGGCAACCTTTCACTTTATCTTTACCTATCAGTCTATAAAGGTTAATAAATGATACCATATGATCCATGTGCTGGAGAAACAAGGTGGATAACTGACATAAATTATTGGCAATCCGTATAATTTTGTACAATGTTGATATACTTTGACTTTTGGTTGGAGACATAAGTTAAGGAATTCCAATTTTTTTTCAGCTCTGTTTTTTATTTAGTGACTAGAATCATAGCAACATATTATATTTGAGAATAAATATTAGAGAATCACCTGTGAGGTTTTGTCTTCATTCTTTTTCCTTGAAGTGTAAGATTTATTAGCAGACAAGAAGTTAAAAGAAAAGTTTGAACAGGCAACATTTCAAGAACATCCTTGAATACAATTCTGTCCGTGAAATGAGTAAAACAATTAAATGTGAGAACGATAAACAAGCAAAATAAATCTTTTAAAGATATAAGTACCTTCAAAATCCAAAGCATAATTCCCTATATTCAGAGACAAAAACTTGTTAAATGAATTCACCTTTCTCATTAAAAATTCACATGTTTAATTAGATGGAAATAGGTTGTCATATAAGATGTCTCACCAGTGGTAATCCTAGTACATTCCTTATCTTGGCATTCTTCATAAGTTTACCTTTTGGAAACAAGCTCAGAAAATTTAATATTATCAGTGTATTTTATGCATGGCTGTGGCATACTCAAATTCTCATTTGGAAGTTTGAGAACCTACCCATAGGTCATGATACATTTTTCAATAGCTGACAATCCAAAGCATCCTAGAGAATGTATTACAAATTAGAGAAACTGTTACTTTGTTCATTCTAACTTTTGGAAAAATCCTTAAGCAAGAAGACACTGAAAAATGAATCATAATGCAAATTAAAACAGTAATGAGGTATCACTACATATCTATCAGAATTGCTCAAATCAAGATCATTGACAACATCAAATGATGGTTAGGATGTGGAGTAACAGGAACTCATTCATTACTGAGGGGGATGAAAAATGGTTCAGCTGCTTTGGAAGACAATCTGGCAGTTTCTTACAAAGCTAAACTTATTCTTACTATTTATCCAGCAGTCATGTTCCTTGGTATTTACCCAAACCACACAAAACCTTCACATGGATGTTTATAACAGCTTTATTCACAATAGCCAAAACTTGGAAGCAATCAAGATGTCCTTCAGGAGGTGAAAGGATGATTAACCTGTGGTATATTCAGACAATGGAATATTATTCACAGCTGAAAATAAATGAGTTGTTGAGACATGAAAAGACAAGGAAGAACTTTAAATACATATTACTAAGTGAAAGGAGTCATTCTGAAAAGGCTACATACCCTATGATTCCAACTACATGACATTCTGGAAAACACCAAACTATGGAGACAATAAAAAGATCAGTGGTTGCCAGGAGTTAAAGGAAAGGAGAGATGAACAGGTAAAGCACAGAGGGGCTTTAGGGCAGTAAAACTGCTCTGTGTGATATTATAATGGTGGATACATGTCACTATATATTCGTCCAAACCCATAGAATATACAGCACCAAGGGTGAACCCTTCTGTCAGCTAGGACTTTGCATGATAGTGATGTACAAAGGTAGGTTCATCAGTTGTAAAATATGAGTGTCAATGCAAAAAAATTTACACTTCAATAAAATTGATTTTGGTTCAAAAATTGAATCATAATGTGAAGAAATATAGACGAGATGGTTCCTCCTGTAGTGTGTTATGACACAGCTCAGTTTGCCACTTTGGGCAGAAGACTTTCATTTTACGACATCTTAGTCTCACTGAAATGCCAGTGGGACCAATGTCTTACTTTTTTCCCCTGCCCTTGTGCAAACCAGTCTCTGGCAAGGGGAGGGTTCTAGGCATTCATGCATCAGCCTCCCCACCAAACAGGGATTAAAAGCAGTGCTTTGCTTTTGCACCAGTTTATACTTTCCGGGATCCTCACTCCTGCATGACAAGTCAGATGCTCCAACCTTGAGCCACCTCCCGGTTCTTTTTACCATCAGATCTCTCTGGTATACTCAGACAATACTTGACTATGTAAAGATCCTTTCTCCTGGTTAAATTTCTGCCTTCAAAGTCTTAAACTCATCATGGTACAAGCACTATTTCTTCTAATATGTATCATGTAACCTTTAACCTACTTATTGGCTTGCTGCACAAAAAGCCTACCTTTTCCTGTCACCACACTAGAATTTAACTGGTTTGCTTCTAACCAGCTGAGGCAAGTCACTCTCTAGACACTCTCTTAGTTCTCTACAATACTTGTTTCAGGATTCAATACCTTTGAATTGTCTTCTATTATCACCTAACTCGACTTCAGAGTATACACCTTTATTCCAAGTGGTAACTGCATGAATGAGAAATACAGGAAAACGGTCATTTCATCATGCTCAGATGCCTCACTCTGCCATGATACTACCATTCTTCTCAATATTCTGGGTCTTCCTCCAGTACTTGCAAAGAGCAAGAATAACTTCTCCCATTTGAAATTTTTGTGCTCACTTTATGAGTTTAAGACCACAAGCCAAATCTATCTCCTCTTGAATTATGTATCATTATGACCAACTGAGGTATGAACTTCAGTTATGAACATATGATTAACTTCTATCATAAACATAGTTGGCTGTCATCCATATTTTCACATCACATAAAATTAAAAGAGCACAGATCAACATTAAAGATCAGAGTTTTAAAAAATAATGCACAAAGCCAAGCATAAAGAAATAAGATGGTATGGTATATTTTAGTACTTTCTCTAATCCCCTACTGCCATCGTGAACTTCTCATCTAAATATTTTTCTTATTATAAGTAACTACCTTAATATGACCCTGAATTTCTCTATAAATTGAGTAGAACATGACTTTCTGATGCCTCATAAATTCTTATTTTGGAATAAGTTATTTCAATGCCATTCAATTATTTCTAAACTTTTAACCCCTAAAGTTATCTGGGGATCTCTTAATGTACCAGAGCTTCACTCTGTCATAACTTATTGTTTTTATGTTGAATTATAATCAATAAAAGTAATGATTATTTCATCTGATATGGAACTTGTGTTCTAATCCTGGTCTGCTACTGATTAGCTGTGTGAACCTGTCTGTATTTTGTTCACACTTGAGAGAAAGAGGTAAGAAGAAGAAAGAAAATAAGAAGGAAGGAAGAGGAAGGAAGGAAGGAAGGAATGAAGGAAGGAAGGAAGGAAAGAAAGAAAGAAAGAAAGGAAAGAGAGAAGAAAGAAAGAAGAAGAAAGAAAGAAAGAAAGAAAGAAAGAAAGAAGAAAGAAAGAAAGAAAGAAAGAAAGAAAGAAAGAAAGAAAAGAAAGAAAGAAGAAAGAAAGAAAGAAAGAAAGGAAGAAAGAAAGAGGAAGGAAGAAAGAGGAAGGAAGGAAGAAAGGAAAGTTGAACTGCATTTTCTTTAAAGCTAATTGAAACTATCTTTAATGTTTTTTGATATTTTATATTCCAACTATTCTATTCCTTCCCTGGAAATGGTGGGTGGAAAGAAAAAGATAATAGGTGGAACAAGTGATCGCTACCAGCAGGTAGCTCCCTACTTCTGTTTCTTTGGCTGAATCTCAAAAAAAAAAAAAAAAAAAAAAAAAGTATTCATTTATTTATTTGTTCAATATATCCATTTAGCACTCAGTAAAACTTCATTGTTCAGCTTTCATCAAGTACTTTGATAAGCATTAATGCAGCAATGAGCAAGACACTTCTGAAAATAAATTGTCTTGCTATGACTTCATTAGGAAACAATACACAGCACTCTACTTGACAATTAGAAACTCGTCTTTGATACGTAGCTAGATGTTTTTACAATTTTAAATTGGAAGACAACTATATTTTCCAAAAAGATCATTGTCTCTTTGGGAAAAACAATTATAAAACATCATTTAAATATGAACTTTGGTAAGATTTTTGAGTTAATAAAGATGAGGCTATTGAGCACTTACAATGTGGCTCATGTACCTTCATGAGGAACTGAATTTTAAATTTTCTTTAATTTTACTTGATTAAATAATTTCATTTGACTAATAGTCATTGTATTGGGCAACACAGCATATCTAACCACTGAATTCATCTGCAATAGCATATCTCCCATTAAATGAAATTTCCAAATGTCTTCTTGATTCATATTTTACTATGTAAGGATAGAACACAGAGAACACCCTGTGTGTAATCCTTTTTATAGTAATTTTCCCATTGTGTTGTGTGTACATTTACATCTTTTCTTCACTTAGAGTGTAAGTCCTTCTGCCGTTATTATTATGTCTTTTTACATTTATCCTTCATTTTGAGCATAGTTACCCCCAATAGGCGTCCCATAAATATGAAATAAATTAACAGACAAATCAAATTAAGTCATTGACAATAGGTATCAAGTAATTTTCAAGCTCTAAAAACTAATCATGTAACTCATGTCTTATTCATTGTACCATTTTACCATTAAAATGGTTCATAGAACAGTCAAAATGAAAAAAGCATCTCCTGTACGAATAGTACTTGAATTGAATGCAGTTTTGTTGTGATGAGAATTGTGGAGCAGGCTGAAAATAAACATTCTTGACTTAGACATATTAAGTTAAATATTTAGAAAAATTTTGAATGACCTATATTTTGGTAATATGAAATCTTGACTTTTTTCAAAATCAAGTAGTACAGCATTTTCCTTGAGTGAAAAAGAGACTAATTTAAATGTTTATAATGTAAGTCATGGTTATTTTTGAAATAAATCTTTTCAGAAGAACATATTTTTACCTGTGTCTATCACCCAGAATTTTAAGAATTCATGATGTTTTAAGGCCATTTCTAACAACACTGGTAACAAGATGAATTTATGATCAAAAGACAGAGAAAGAGACAGAAACCTAACATTTTTAAAATTCTAATAATCACTGTCAGTATTTTTCAGAACTGTTATGATGGCCAGCAACTTTGATTTCATGTCTGGCATAAGCAGTGGCTGACACTGACCTTGTCTTGCTTAATTCCAGTTTTCTTTAATGCTTAATGCTCAAAGTTTTACTCACATTAGTGCTTTCCAGGCAAATGGTGTTGTTTCACAGTTTGCTAAATATCTTATATGCATTATCTTAATAAATATTATAACATTATGTAAATTGTTCCTAGGAGAGATGTATTTGGCAAAGCATAGAGGATAAAACTTAACTTTGGCTAGTTTTGGCTTGTTTCCTTTGGTCTGTTTCTCGTTGTTGTTTTTTACAAAAATACATTCTGCGATGTGCAGAAACCTAGAAACAATGTTGTAGATGGTATAGTATGCATACGTTGAAGCCAGTGGAAGAAGTGACAAGGGTATGGAAAGAGAAGTATGTTTGGGTGGAGAAGGTGGGGGATCTTGCTATTTTGTTTCTGTTTTGGGAGTTTTATTGCATACATATCTTTTATCTTTAAACTGCTTTAAATCCTTTTGCAAAAAAATAAAAAGTTGAGATCTAAGTAATAGAAAAAGCAATAAATGAAAAAGAAGAGGCATGAGACACCATTCAATGGCATCTCTTTTACTCTCCCCAAAATAAACATGCATAAATCACTCCAGAGAACTCTCCTATCTTCCTTCTGGGTTCAGCTCCAATTATCTCCTTCTCTGTTTTTTTCCCTCATATTGTTTCATTTCATTGCTCTTTTCCTCTTTCTCTGCCTCCTCTCAGAACCTAGAGTGGGTAGGCAGCATGATTTATTTCAGGAGCACTGGGAACCTTAATCTCTTTCTCATCCATCACCAGGAATGGACTCCTAGGATCCCTTTAAACTCAAATCCATAAGTAATATAGAGGGATGACAGAGTAGATAACACTAAAGAACATAGCATAATGACTTCAGTTCACACCAAAGTAAAATTACTGGCCTCTGCTCCTTCCTTGAAATCCGTTTCGGGTAGGGTGGGATCCATACAACCTATCAACTGGACTTGGAGTGCTTCGTGTCTGTCTACACTGCTGATTTCAAGCATCCTTTTTCACTCATTCTCCCCATCTCCAATTCCTGATTACCACACATACTGATACCTTGCTAGCACACATTCACCATTAATTGTGTCACTTAAAATACTTCTGGGCCATTTCTTTAATTAAAAACAAAATTAATAATAGCAAAACAGTTAATTGACATATAAATTCAGGACGTAAGAATCTTTCAGATTCCAACATGGTATTATGTAAGAATGGGTAAGTAATTTATCTTTAATTCCTGATAGCATTCAATTCCATTTTCAACTTATTTTTTAATCCTGAAAAAAGAAATATCTAAGTCTAAAACCCTCACCAGGATAAAGAGGAGTTCCCTTTGTGTAAACCTCCAATGACAACCCTCTGGCAATCATCTGTGTTTATAGTGAACTCATTAAGATTTAGACTACACTTCATAGTTCATCCAAATACACTTGCTTACTGACTTTTATTACTTTTACGGTGCAGGCTGACAATGCCAAACTTGTATTTGTTTCCAGCTGCCAAGTGTGAGGATAATGCATTCCAACAGGGGGAGAATAACATTTAACTATATCTCTCAAGCATGTATCACTGCCTTCCTGCTGGATCCAGGCCAGTGGGAGGGCAAAGGTATAGAAATAACAGTAGAGCTCCCTATGGAGATTCGAATCCATAACTGAGGGAGAAATAGAACAGTAGCCCTTTCTTCTCCATGGTAGGGGGACGCGTTTCAAGACCCGCAGTGGGTGCTTGAAACCATGTATAGTATCAAACCCTTTATATGTTATATTTTTACAGTGATAAAGTTTAATTTATAAATTAGGCACAAGAAGAGATTAACAATAATAAGTAATAATAAAATAGAAAACTATACCAATATACTATAATAAAAGTGATATGAATGTGGTCTCTCACTCTAAAAATATCTAGTGTAAAAATTTAATACTTTTTTTAATCTTAACTAAGCACTTACCACACCCAGTGCCTATAACTTTTGCAGTTTGAGGTGCCACAGCAAAACTAGCACAAATATATTTTTCCTCCTTCACAATTTCATGGATAGATTTGCTCTTACCATAGACCTTAGCAACCTCAGCATACTATTTTTTTTTTCTTAGGTAGTCAAGAACGTTCACCTTTTCACTTAAAGGAAGCCCTTTATGGCTTCTCTTGGGCATATCCAAATTGCAAGAATCACTACTTTTGTGCTTTGTGGCCAAAAGTAAAAATATGACTTGGATACTAGCACTGCAATGCCATGACAGTTGATCTGATAACCAAGCTGGCTCCTGAGTGACTAAGTTACAGGATAGCTGGACAAAAGGAGGATTTATGTCTCAGGTGGAACAGAGCAGGGACAGCAGGAGATTTCACCATGCTACTTCTAAGAGCACGCACTTTAAAACTTATGAATTGCTTATTTCTGCACTTTTCCACTTAATATTTTTGGACCACAAAGGTTCCTGAAACTGTGGAGACTGAGGTTCCTGAAGTCTCCTGAAACCGTGGAGAGTGAAGCCTCAGATAACAGGGGCTACTACAATCACAAAGAGGCAAGGCGGTTCCTGCTCCCTTCGGCGCATCTCCTTTGGTGTTACTGCAGTGTTTCTTCCCTGCCCTTATTAACCCACATTCCACAGGCCATTACCACAGTGGGTTAGGAAGGGGAGCAGTGGACTCAGTGCTGAGTGGAGGGACAAAGGAGTACTGATGGGTGTTTTTATAGAGGGGGTTATGTGTCCCATCCCTTTTCCCTGGTGACAGGAGGTAATGAGAAGCACATGCCTATCTGTCACCGCCTACTTTCCCTGGTTATAGAATGAAGGGTTTGAGGGCAGATGCTGGAAGTTATATGCTGAAAGAGTGCTGAAATCTAACAAGAAGAATGAATCAGAATAGGACTGCCAAACAGGGGGATACGCAAAGAACAATGCTATGGGCTACACAAGGGAGATCAAGGAAGGGAGCAGAGCAAGGAGCAGCAAAATCAGCAGTGGGTTGACAAGATGGAGAGATTCCGGGATGAAATACAAAACCCTACAGTTGTTTTTGTGATGCTAGCAGTCTTTCAGACATTCATCTGAAATGTTAAAGAGGCTTGAGTGGGATGGCAAAGAAAATAACTATGCACCTTCCATGAATATTTGTGGTGGGTCAGTTTACCTGTCACTCAGCAGGCACTAGACATACACTGTTGACTGACCAAGAGGTCACCTGTCTGGATGTTCTTCCTTTCTCGCTTCTTTCCCCCTGTCAGTGTTCAGTCTCTGAATAAAAGATAAGAACACACCTGCAGGGAACAGATCAAGGTGGCAGAGTAGGATATGGAACTCACCTTCTCCCAAGAACACACCAAAAATTCATTGACCACATTTAAGTGATATCACATGGCATTTTTCTTTCTCTTTCTGGCTTACTTCCCTTGGAATGATGATTTCCCGGCCCATCTATGTTGATGCAAATGTCATTATTTTATTCTTTTTTATGGCTGAGTAGTATTCCATTGTATAAATATACCACAACTTCTTTATCCAGTCATCTGTCAATGGACATTTAGGGTGTTTCCATGTCTTGGCTGAAAGACACAAATTAATTTATTTTCAAAACAGAAACAGACTCACAGACATAGAAAACAAACTTATGGTTACCAGTGGGGAAAGCGGATATAAAGGGATAAATTGGGAGTTCGAGATTTGCAGATTATCAACCACTATATATAAAATAGATGAAAGATATGTATGTATATGTATGACTGAAACATTACATTGTACACCAGAAGTTGACACAACATTGTAAACTGATTATACTTCAATTTTTTTAAAAGGAAACAAAAAAAAATAAATAAAATGAAATGAATGTCACTGATCTCACTATTCCCTATGCCTTTAAAAACTTTAAATAAAAAAAGAATGCATTTACCTATGGAACAATTCTCACCACAAAACTAACTGGAGACTGGCAGAAAGACTCCTGTACAAACAAGGCTGTAAGGAAGATCCTCACGGAATCAGACAGGAATGGAAGAGAAGTCAAGTCAGGACTTGTGCTCCCGTGGAAGGGATACAGAAGAGAAGAAATCCTCCCTAGGGAGTAAGCAGTTCAAGCCACATATTGGGTTCCTAGGCCTGTGGTCTGACACAAGGAAAACAAATCCCCTTGGCTGGTTGGAGGACCAATGGGACTGACAGGAGGGCCTGGACTGCACTTCTGAGGAGGGCACACACACTCACTTACTCCTAAAACAGGGCAGAAAGAGCAGATTGAAACTGCAGGGGTCCCTGGCCAGTCTCCCACAAACATCCTTAGCAGAGTGACTTCCCCAGCCCTAGTTGCTTCAGGACACAACTCCACAGTGGTGTGAGGGCCGCCGCAGCCAAGGGGAGAGCTCAACTGTGAGGGACTAAGGCAGCTCAGACCCCAAGCTGTGTCTGAGCAGGGTGGGGCAGCCAAGAAGGCACATACATAGGCAGGGCATCACAAGATGTCTGGGGTTCTGACTATGGCCACAGCCCAGACTCAGACCTATGCAGAGCACCCACACCAGGCCCTCTTGCCTGAGCACTGCTCTGCTCAGGGGTGAGGGTGCAGGTGCTGGGAAGGAGGAGAGAACACATGTAAAGGATATGGAGCCAGCTCAGACCCAACCCTCAGGACTGATGCTCCAGCAACTTAGGACCCACCCACACCTCTGATAGGACCATGATGGCCACTAAGCAGAGGAGAAGCTAGAGCTACAGTGGTTCTGAAATAGCCACTCCATCTTGAGCCCTACTTCCTTCCATGGTGATAGTTATCAGCCCCCTCAGGGAAAGATGTGTCTTGTGCTCACTCAGATCCAGCTCTACCAACAAAGTCACTTGGCACACACACACTATATAGAGACACTCCCACACAAAGACACCCTCCTTCAAGACTGCAACAGGCAACTGTTTCACCTAATTTCAAAGAGACAGAAACTGTTAAGCAAAATGAGAAGATGGAGGAAGTGGTCTCAAAAGAGCAAGAAAAACCTCTGGAAAAACAACTAATGAAGCAAATAAATAATTTACCAGATAAGGAGTTCAAAGCATTAGTAATAAGAATTAGGGAAAAGAATAGGTGAACGCAGTGAGAATTTTAACAAGAAACTAGAAAATATAAAAAAAGAAACAGTCAGAACTGAACAATACAGTAACTGAGATGAAAAACACTCTAGAAGGAATTGAAAGCAGACTAGACGATACAGAAAAACACATAAGGGATCTGGAAGATAGACTAATGGAAATCACCCAATCAGAATAGCAAATGAAAATTTTTAATGAGATCAATTTAGGGGACCTCTTAAACAACATGGATTGTACCAACATTCACATAATAGAAGCCCCAGAAGGATAAGACAGAGAGAAGAGGGTCAGAAATGTATTTGAGGAAATTACAGCTGAAAACTTCTAAAACCTAAAGAAAGAAACAGATAGCACAGAGGGTCCCAAACAAAGTGAATCCAAATAGACCACATCAAGACATAACATAATTAAAATGGCAAAAGTTAAAGATAAAGGGAGAATTCCAAAAGGCAGCAAGAGGAAAACAAAGAATCATACACAGAGGAACCTTCATAAGGCTATCAATTGATTTCTCTGCAGAAAGTTTTCAGGCCAGAAGGCAATGGCATTATATACTCAAAGTCCTTAGAGAGAAAAACCTGCAACCTAGGATACTCTATCCAGCAAGATTATCATTTAGAATAGAAGCTTTCCTCTAAAATCAGGAACAAGCAAGAATGCCCACCCTCACCCCCTTTTACTTAACATAGTATCAGAAGTCCCAGACACAATGCTCAAAAAAAGAAAAAAAATAAATAAAAGGCAACCAAATTGGAAAATAAGAAATAAAACCATCACTATTTGCAGATGACATGATACTTAATAGAAAAAACCTTAAAGCCTCCATCAAAAAAACTAGAACTAATAAATGAATTCAATATATTTGCAAGATACATGATTAATATACAGAAATTTTCCATACACTAATAATGAACTATCAGAAAGAGAAATTAAGGACATAATCCCATTTACAATCAAATCACAAAGCAAAAATAAATGGGACTAATTAAACTTAAAAGCTTTTTCCCAGCAGAGGAAACCATCAACAAAACAAAAAGACAACCCACAGAATGGGAGAAAATATTTGCAAATGATATAACTGATATGGGGCTAATATCCAAAATATATAAACAGCTCATACAAGTCAATATTAAAAACTCTATCTTAAAAATGGGCAGAAGACCTGAATAGACATTTTTCCAAAGAGAACAGATGGCCAATAGGTACATAAAAAATGCTCCACATTGCTAATCATCAGAGAAATGCAAATCAAAACCACAAGGAGATATCTCCTCACACCTGTCAGAATGGCTGTCATCAAAAATTGCACAAATAACAAATGTTAGTAAGGATGTAGAGAAAAGGGAATCCTAGTTCACTGTTGGTGGGAATGTAAATCAGTGCACCACTTTGGCAAACAGTATGGAGTTTCCTCAGAAAAGTAAAAACAGAACTACCACATGATCTAGCAATTCTGCTGCTGCATATATGTCTGAGGGGGAAAAAAACACTGATTCAGAAAGACACATGCACCCCAATGTTGATATCAGATTTATTTACAATAAAAATTAAGTGGCCATCAATATATATATAATAGAATATTACTCAGCCATAAAAAAGAATAACATTCTGCCATTTGCAACAACATGGATGGACCTAGAGGGTATTATGCTTAGTGAAATAAGTCAGACAATCACAAATACTATATATGATCACTCAGATGTGGAAAATAAAAAATGAAACAAGCCAATGTGTGTAACAAAACAGAAGTAAATAGAGTACAAACTAAGGGTTATTAGTAGGCAGAGAATAAAGGGTGAGGGGCAAGATAGGGGTATGGAGTTAAGAGGTACAAATTACCATGTACAAAATAAATAAGCAACAAGGATATATGTTACAGCACAGGAAAATATAGTTATTATATTGTAATAACATTAAATGGAATATAATCTATAAAAATATTGAATTACCATGTTGTACAACCTGAAACTAATATAATCTTGTAAATCGGCCATACTTCAATGAAATATATAAATAAATAAAATAAAGTATTAAAAACAGATCTGGATAAGACCTTCAGAGGCCCCACTCACTGCGCCCTGCCTCATGGAAATTCAAAATTCAAACAAACAAATTACAAAATAAGTGTGTGGGAGTCAAACAGAGTGCTTATTTTCCCCCATGGTGACTATTTTAATGCTTTTTAAAAATATATTAATTTTTATAGGCTTTGATATGAGGGGGAGCCCTGAGCATATGCTGAACCCGTCAATAGAGTTATTGAGCCACATCTGAGGACCAAGGGGACGGAACACGTTCCTTGAGAATCCTTTTAGTGATGGAATGTGGGTATAAAGTTTTAGCAATTTTCTTATCCTAAAAGGACAAACTTCATAAGCTTTCTCATGGCTCTGCCTTTTCAGTGACCCACAACTTTCTAAAGCAATAAGTTTGTGAATAACTTGCAATTTCCTGACAGCTCTTCATTAAGAAAAAAAAGTTGCTTTCTTGAAGATCTCAGGAGAAAAAAAAATCTTTCTTTTAGAGCTGTGATTGAACACAGTACCTCAAGCTAATTGATATTGTCTCAATTAATTTTCCCTTCTATTAGAAGAATGGAACAAAATGCATGTATAATGACAATGTGCAATTAAGGTTGAAATCCTTATAGTATAAAACTATGTCAGAGGTAAGGTTTACTCAACTGGTGTATCTTATCGTTCATTCACCATGTCATAAGACATCTGGTAACAGGACAATAGAAAGCAGTAACTTACTATTTGAAGCAATGGAAAAGAGTTCTTAGATATAAATAAATTCATTAGTTTAGGCTATGACAGCCTGCCAATCTTTTGCACGTTTAAATAGAAATCGTTTCTGCATTCTTTCAAGTCTATAGCCCAGATTTTGTCAGTGAAGGATAGTTAGAAGACCACAATGCTAAGTGCCTGAATTCAAATCCCAGCTGTTCCAATTATGTGTTCCTTAACATAGCTAGATCTCAGTTTTCTAGTCTGAAAATTAGTATTAATAATCAAATCTACCAGGCCACTGTGAGTTATACACGAAGTACTTACAAAGTTCCTGGCATACAGTAAACTCTGTAAGTTATGGCTATTATCCTATTGTGTCTGTTTTTACAATTTTTATTGGTACAGTGGTAGCAGTATACTGACGCCATAATAATTTACACTTAAACTCCAATAAATATTTATCATTTTAATATTATTAATCACAAATCAGAAGTGTTTTGCTAAGATTTTGTATAATATTTTATACTATGAGACAAATTTTTATTATAAGATCTTATGAGACATAAACCTGCATAATACATAAGACATCTCTGGGTATAAATGCTAAATTGATGATGAGACGGACTAAAGCATAAATTTATGATTTCTTATTTTTCACTTCCTTGGTAGACTTCCTCTAACTTCTCTTAAAATGCTGGTATTACCCCCAGGGTCTGTCCTCAGCCACTTTGCCTCTGTAAATTTCTGAAGTACAAAGCTGCATGTGTCCCTTTCCTGATTAGGATTTATTTCATGACTTTTCACCGCCCTTCAAATAAAGTCCAGATTCCTTAAATGATGCTGTACAGTCGTTTGTCTTGATTGCTCCTCCCAATTCATTATATAGCCCACTGATCTTGAAACACCAAGCCCCAGTGACAATGGCCTTCTTTAAACATTTTGAGCACTAGATTCTTTCACTTGCCTTCACAGCTCTGCAGATGCCATTTCTTCAGACTTGAACATTCTCTTTTTTTCTGTGGTATCTCTTTTTTCTGGGGTAACTCCCATTCATCCCTCAGGTCTGACCATGACTCCTTTCAAGGAATCATCTTCTACACATTTACCCTCAAGTGAGTTAACCCCTTTTCTGTATGCTCCCATGGAATTTTGTATTATCTCTATCAAGCCTGGTATTCTAACTCTTTGTTTAATTCTGTGCCTTTGTCATCAGACTCTTTTTGTTGCCGAGTCCAAACTCATTCTGCTCACCACACGACGGGCCAATAAACCGGGAGACGAGGTGTTGGGGCAAGCAATAGGGACTTTATTCGGAAAGCCAGCAGACCAAGAGGATGGCAGGCTAATGTCCTGGAGAATCATCCTGCTCTCATCAGAATACAGGCTCCTTTTATACAAAAAAACAGAGGAGGGGTTGTGGTTGGTTGCTGCAAACTTCTTGGTGTAGGAATTCTTTGTTCCTGCAGCTGTCCACGTGGGCCAACAAAACAAAGTCCACCCTCTATTCTGCAACTTGTTATCTTTATTTAAGTGCAGAAGTGTTAATATCCTTAAAGGTCAGAGCCTTGAGAAAAGGCTCTCCTGTTTACCAGACAGGCTAAAAGCAAGATTCATTTATAAAAGGTGCAGAGCTAGCAAGAACAAACCCAGAAAAAAGGGCACAGTGGTTAAAACTAAAGGAACAGATCCAATACAGGTCAGATCTGTTCTCCTCTATTACATTTTAAAGTCCATAATAGCAGGCATTCTGTCCTACTCACTGAGTTTCCCTGAACAATAGCTCTCCTGGCTATTGCAGTCGCAGTCAATAAGTATGAGTGAATGAATGTTGTGGTCTCATCCTCTCTTGTATGACAGTGACTTCAAAATTTAGAACTCAGTCCTCACTCATTCTAAGGAAAGTACCATAGAAGATTATTGCAAACTGTTTTCTATCTTGGGTAATGTATGGAATAGGAATAGTTTAGGCTGTAAATAATAACAAATGCAAAATAACAGTATATATATACATGTATACATATATATGAAGTCCATATATTACAGAGCTTTTATAGAACTGCTATGGAGGATGCGTCATCTTCTGGCAGTCAGACTTGGGTTTTGTTGCTACAGCATCTTCAACATGTGTCTTCAAGGTCCATGGTGGCTACTTAAGCTCCAATTGTATCCATATTACAGTCAACAGGAAGCAGTGGAGGGGAAATGATGCCCCACCACCCACTTTATTACACACATCATTTTACCGTGTAATCACACATGCAGTTTTGTAGCAAGGTTATCTCGGCCGTCTACAATATGAGGCAGAGTATTACATAGTTTCCTGTTTCCTAGATGAGTTTGTATAATGTTAAAATTAGCTTTTCCTCAAACGTTTGATAAAGCATACCTTAAAATATTTAGGCATGAAGTCTAAAGAACTTTTTAAAATCACGCTTCATTGTCTTTCGTGAGTCAGTAGCCTCATTCCAATTTTTCATTTCTCCTTATGCCACATTTGTTAAAATATGTATAAAATGCCTTTGTGTGAAGTACTTAATGGATTCTGGCAGAAAATGTGCTCTGTGTGATACGAATTCTCTGAAACTTTTTAGAACTTTCCTCATGTCCAATGCATGCTCAATTTTAAAAATATTTCATGTAGTCTTAAGAAGAATATTTTCTATTTTTAGCTGCAACTTTCCTTATCATCAGTATATTTTTGCTCAAATCTTCTACATCTCTATTAAATTTCTGACTGACCTAATTGAGAGATAAACATGGAAATCTCCCACATTGGTCATGGACTTATCACCTTCTTACTGTATTCCTATAGATTTTTGCTTTATATGTGATACATTTTAATACAAAATACTTTAGAATTGTTAGCACCTTCCTTGAAAAATGAATCTTTTTTTTATACTATGCAATGAACTTCTCTCTCCTTAATGATGCTTTTTGTCTTAAGATCTTTTTTCCCACTAGTAACATAGCTACTCAAGTTTTCTTTTGGCTCATATTTGCCAAGTGTATGTTTTAAAATCTATTTATTTCTTTTCTGTATCCTTACATTTTAGGCAAATCTTTTTGGCACCACAACTGTCATTATGCACTAGGTAATTTAATATGTGTGTTACATATTTAATTCTCCCCAAACCCCAAAAAATAAGTCAAATTATTATCCTGTTTTATTCCTAGGACAATTAAGACTTAGAGAGTTTAAATGATCTGCCTGAAGTCACATAGCAGTCAATGAGAAAGCATGGCTTCTCTAGTCAACAGACTCTTGCTTTAACCGCCATGTTATACTACATATAAAGAAAAGTTGACATAATGTTCATTACGCCTCCCTTAATGGTGGAGGATGATCTATGCCAGGGATCACCAAAATTTTTCCATAAAGAGCCAGATAGTAGATACTTCAGGCTTTGCAGAACATATGGTTTCTGTCACAACTACTTAACTCTGATGCTGTAGCAAAAAGCAGCCTCTGATAATGCATAAATGAACGTGCATACCTCTGTTCTAATAAAACTCTGTTTATGGACACTGAAATTTCAATTTTATGTAAGTTTCATACATCACAAAATTTTATTTTTATTTTGTTTTATTTTATCCCCTCCAAACATTAAAAATGTGAAAGCCATTCATTTCTTATAGGCCATACCAAGGCAGTTGGGGGCCTGGCCCATGGGTTAATGTTTGCAATATGCATATTGATTTCTATTTTATAAAAACTATAGCTTTTAAACACTGTGTTGTAGTTTAATAGGGTTACCCTGTAATAAATTAAAAATTCATTAATTTTAGAAATGGAAACAGTTCTTCAATTATATGGGTAAATGAAGTTGTTACTACACAAGTGTATAAGCGTGCAGGCCTTCCCAAGATATCTCTTACTCAAACTCCTTTGGGAAGTCTCAATATTTAAATTCTGTAGGACATGAATCAGGTATTCTTTGATGAATTTTTGTTTAGAGTCAAAATAATAATTTTTCTGACCATTATTTTGTTGGTGATTTTGTCTCTATTTGGTTAATGACTAGAATAAACTGATTTCCAAAATTCAAATCTGTAACCTATGTTGTATTAGTTTGTTTTAGAAATACATAGCTGCCATAAATATTTTTTTGGCTTTGAGCATTTTATATATCATAGCTCATCTGTGTGCAGCATGCCAACAGATTACAGACTAGCAAACAAAATGGCATAAATAGCTATTTGAGATTGATGTCAGGAGCAACTGTTGAATCAGATACAAGGACCATGTTTCAGTGTGTGGTATATGCACGGTGCTGTGCTAAGTTGAGCAGTGGGTAGAAAGACAAAGTGGAAAGAGGATGTGGGTAAATATCAGGTTTATAGTTATAGGAGGTTCCAAAACTCTTTGGGAGAGGACAAAAAGAGTCTGAAGAGATAGAATTTTCTAGAAGAAAAGGGAGTGAGAGCAGAGACCAGTCTAGGTAGAGCAGGCAGCAGAAACCAAAGCACGGAAGTGAAAAGGCTCATGGAGCTTTGCAGATGCTAAAGAGTCTGGTTTGGTTAAAAATCTTTGGCACGAGGGGTTTACAGGGAGGAGGAAGCTGAGGCCAGCAATGTGGTTGTGATGGCTGTGTTTCGCCAAGTGTTCACTAAGATGTGTTGGCCTTGTGCCGTCGTGTTTTTACTAAAGCTCCCTTCTGAAAGAGAATTTGGGTTGTGACTAGACTCTTCAATTCATGGCAGAATAGAAAAGACCCACTGAACAGATGAAACAGACCAGAAGATTTTGGTACCTAAACACAGTAATCATTGTCACACAAAGGATTACACTCAACCATTTTGCAGAGTTTATTTTAGGGTTTTATTCTGTGTTTATACTTGGCAGATTAAGACCAATAACAAACAAGCGGTCTTCTATGACTGGAGGAAAACAGCATAAATGCTCGCCTTTATAACACTCTGTGGCTCTAATTTGGAAAGTAGAGAAAAGAATTTTGTGAGGGATGCTGCTCTCTGGTCCTTTTGCATTGTCGCCCTCCTACATCCTGCCAAAGAGGACCCCACGTCATGGGATATGTTATGAGGGTGTGCGTGTTAGTCTGTCTCTCTCTCTTCTTTGGGAATCATTTGCCTCTTTTCATATGAATTTTAGAAAGGGATATTTAAAGGTGCATTTCTATCAGCTCTAACTTACAGAAGATTTGAACTTCAACTCACTTAAAAAAATGTGTCTACTTGTTTCTTAAAACAAATCCAGGCACAACTTTAAAAGGCTAATTCAGAGATAGACAATAAGTAAAGTATGGAATTAAAACTGATATTTTTGTCACTGATGTATCCTTAAGAGATTGTTTTTCTGTAGCTTCATATTAACCTGGATGATTTATATTAATTCCTAGGTACGTTTTACCTGAAATGGGTGTTATTTGAAGCATTTCAGTTACTTCGTTTTGTGAATTTGTATTCTCTATATTACATTATCTCAGTTTTCACTCAG
Organism: Camelus ferus; assembly: GCF_009834535.1. Taxonomy (NCBI): domain Eukaryota; kingdom Metazoa; phylum Chordata; class Mammalia; order Artiodactyla; family Camelidae; genus Camelus; species Camelus ferus. Next base: position 1,331,177 of record NC_045705.1, read on the forward strand.
TTATTTGGGAAATAAATGGTATCTAGAATCAAAGAGTCCACATGCCTAAGTCAAAAAAATACCCTTCTAAAGTTAATTTATATTAGAAAGAGTTTCTCCCTAGCCACCTCACTCCAAACCCCCTGAAAAACTGCGTTGGTTTACATAGGAACTGTAGATGGTGAATTAAGGAGTCAGCAGGTTTTAAATGACAAAAATGGCTGTTCTACTAGAATGAGAAGTTTAAGAATGAGTTTGTTCTTCAATGTTAAGCATACGTTGGCTCCATATAACTCTTGTTTTTTAAAAGAAGAATAGGGAAAAGAAGACTTTAAAAAAGGGAATTTTTACTTTCTTAACAGCCTTCTTTAGTAAGCACCTGAACTAGAAATTATTGTCTCTTGTCTAAAAACATGGAACAAGGTAGATTTATCCTTACTAGAACCAAGAGGCCTGTGAAAGCCATGCAGTTGTCAGAATAAAACCAGTAATATCCATTGTATGTCACCCAGATGTTACCATAGCCAAGAAATTCAGCCCCCGGAAGTACGTGATCAATGGTGCTTTCAGCCCTGTGGCTATAGAGAGTCTAAGAAATGCCCTAAGGGAGAGAACTATTATAGAGGTATAGCTCTGAAAACTGGATTGATTCATTTTTGTGTGTGTGCATGTGCATGTGTGTTGTTTTTTTTTTGAGGTGTAATCAGTTTACAATGTGTCAATTTCTGGTTTACAGCACAATGCTTCAGTCATACATGAATATACATATATTCATTTTCATATTCCATAAGCTTCTACAAGATATTGAATATATTTCCCTGTGCTGTACAGTATAAACTTGTTTATCTATTTTAATATAATAGTCAGTATCTGTAAATCTCGAACTCCCAGTTTATCCCTTCCCAGCTCCCTCCCGGCTGGCAACCACAAGTCTGTATTCTATGTCTGTGAGTCTCCTTCTGTTTTATATATAAGTTCGTTTGTCTTTTTTTTTTCCTAGATTCCACATATGAGTGATATCATATGGTATTTTTCTTTCTCTTTCTGGCTTACTTCACTTAGAATGACATTCTCCAGGGACATCCATGTTGCTGAAAATGGCATTACTTTATCATTTTTATGGCTGAGTAGTATTCCATTGTATAAGTATACTACAACTTCTTTATCCAGTCATCTGTTGATGGACATTTAGGTTGTTCCCACCTTAGCAAAGGCCATGATGCAGCTGAACTCAATACAGATTAACACAGGGTACAAAGTGGAACAGAGCATGAAATAGTTATGATTTTTCTGATCAAACATAGAGAAATAATCCTATTCAGCACTTGTGCCTTTGGGTATCCATAAAAACTAGAATTTACCAGTTACCACAAATCTTCATAGATTGAAGCTGGTCACTTCTGACTTCCAGAACAGAAGTCAGCAAACTGCAGCTGAAGGACCAAATCTGGCCAACAGAATTTTTTTGCAAATAAAGTTGTACTGGCGCTCAGCCATAGTCACCCATTTACACATCCTCTGTGGCTGCTTCCTGAACGGCAGAGCTGAGTAGTCACAACAGAGACAGTACGGCCAGCAAAGCCTAAAATATTTACCACCTGACACTTTATAGAAGCTTACTAACCCCTGACTTAGAACTTTCATTGCAAATTGATTATGTAAATAGCATTATTACATGAAAAAGTATGCTCTATGACAAATTACCATGTGAAAAATTCCTTAAGTTTGTATTTGTTCTGTGTGTAGTTACCTTGCTAAGCAAACCAAATTTGCATAATACAAAAATATCTTTAAAATTATTCACACAAGTAACTCACTAAATATTTATGAAGTTGATTTCAGAGTCTATGCAAGAGTATGAATATGAATATCACGGAAATAAATCTGTAATACCATGAACGTAGGAATTTACACCTGATATATTCCATTCCTGATTTACCAACATCTTAATCTTCATATTTTTCACAATAATAATGAACTATCCTCTTCAATTACTAGATAAATAGAACTCAAGCCTTTTTATTTAAAAAATATTTCCTATTCTTTAGAATACCCTATAATCATAAACTTGATCAAAGCCTCTAATGTGAAATATCAAACTGGGGATTGTTCGTTTGCCTTCATGCATGACACATGTCTATGGGGGAAAAAAACGATTTCCCAAAAGCATCCAAGCATATAGAAGGTTTTACTGTGTATTTATATATATGGTAGATGAAGAAAAACAGTATAAAATAATGTTGTACTTGTCTCAAGCCATATTTAGGGTTTTTTGGTTGTTTTATAGCTGCTTTTAGATCTTATGTTAACTAAGCAATTAATATGAACTTTGTAAATTAAACTTAGAACCGCTGTAATGTAATAACAGCATTTTTAACTTTAGAATGCATTTATATGTATTTCCAAAATCTTAAATGGGTCTTCGTATATGGCTTAGCTTTGCTTTATGACTTACATATTTACCTACTCAAATAAAAAGGAGATCAAAGGCAAAGGCACCATCATATCTAAGCTGGCTTGCTACCATCGTTTCTTAACTGATTTCTCTGCTTTGTCCTTACCGCAGTCTGTGTATTCGTAATGCAATAACCAAAGTGAATTTGCTAAGATAGTCAGATCACAACTCCCTGCCCGTACCCCCCCCAAAGCTATTCAATGGCTTTCTACTCACTCAGCATAAAATCAAAGTTCTTATGATGGCATGCCATGCACATTCTGTCCTCAGGGCCTTTGTACATGCTCTTTGCTATGCCTGGAATACACTTTTTGCAGATGTAAGAAGACGTCTCTCCCTCCCCTCTTTCAAGTCTTTGCTTAATGTTGCCTTCTCAGTGAGACCTCTTTGTCCACCTCCATTCTCCATCTGGTATTCCCCAGTCTCCTTTCCTGCTTTATTTTTCTTCTACAGCACATTTCCCCACCCTTCCTTCTATACGTTTACCTACTTAGCATAGGCTCCATCACAACAGGAAATTGTGTTTATTTACTGCTATACTCTCAGGGTCTAGAACCATATCTGGCACATAGAAGATGCACCATGTGTTATGTGTTAAATAAAATTTGATGAATGAATTTAAAAATTGGCAGGAATAATGATGGAAAAACAAAGGGCTGAAGCAACTTAATGTCCATTGACAAATGACTGGATAAAGAAGATGTGATATATATATATATGGTATATATATGGTGTTGTGTATATATAATATATGGAATATTACTCAGCCATCAAAAGAATGAAATAATGCTATTTGCAGCAATGTGAACAAACATAGACAGACCTAGAGATTAAGTAAAGTTAAGTCAAACAGAGAAGGACAAACACCATATGGTATCACTTATATGTGGAATCTAAAAAAAAAAATGATACAAATTAACTTATTTACAAACTGGAAATAGACTCACAAACATAGAAAACAAACCATGGTTACCAAAGGGGAAGGGGGAGATAAATTAGGAGTTTGGGATTAACATATACACACTACTAGATGTAAAATAAACAACAGGTTCCTACTGTACAGCATAGGGAACTATATTCAATATCTTGTAATAACCAATAATGGAAAGAATCTGAAAAAGAATATATATATATATATATATATATATACACATATATATATATATATATATATAAAACTAAATCAGTTGGCTGTCCACCTGAAACTAATGCAACATTGTAAATGAACTATACTTCAATAAAAGAAAATTTTTAAAAAGAACTGGAGCTTGCACCATCATCTAGTAGTTATCTAAACAGATGGTAGTCCGGAGTTCCCCAGGTGCAGGAATGAAGGACCAGTAGTGCTTGGCTTCTAAGACGTCTATGGGAGTCATAAAATATCTGACATCCTGTCACTTACCAAGTTATTTATACATGAACTAGGAAGATAATTTTTCTAATTTTAGCACTTAACAATTGGTGACTGTGTAAATATGAAGTGGTACTGTACATTCTTAGGATATTCTACAAGAGGGGAGAAAAATTCTAACATGTTTTGTCCTAAACTCACCAGGGTTAGGCATAAGCTCAAGTGTGGTTTTGATGACCCTTCCTCATTCTTTGGATAAACAAGAAGCATTTAGAGCATGGTTCACAGTACATAATGGTTCACATTGCATAATGAATTGCTACAAACATGCAAATGTGAAAAGGACATTGTGAACAAGGAAGAAGGCTGATCATAGATATTAGGGGAAAGTTACTTTCAAGTGGTGTCTGAGGTTCTTTAAAAATGTGTAATCTAATAATAGTAGCAAGCACTTACATAGTGCATAAAGCGTGCAGGCGTGGCTCCCAAAGCTATACATATTAGACTCATTTCATTGTCACACATTCTGAGGTAGGGGATATTACTATTTCCATTTTACAGCTGAGAAAACTGAGGGCTACAGAGCTTAAACAAATTATCCTAGATCATACAGCATAGGTGGCAGATCCAGACTTCACATCTGGGCAGTTAGACTTCAAAATTTGTGCTTTTAACCACTACATTATGCTGCCAGTGAGGACCTCCACCTTTAATTTGAATCAGAGACAGCCAAAGAAGACAGCAGAGTGAGCAGAACCTGGACACAACACAGATCACGATGCGGCACTGGGAAATCCCGACAGTTCCTGAAAGGCTCAGAAAGACAACCAGTCACAAATCCAAATATTTCTGCTTTAGAAATTGATTTCAGCATGGACACGTGAGTCCTGCAGCTGCTGGGCATGGTCTTTTGTGTGGTCCCAGGTGTCGGCTGTCCTGCTGGAGCACATGCTGGAAGATGCCAAGGCGAGCATGGTGGGCACTGCCAGCCCCAGGAGATGGTGTGCCAAGTTCAATGCTGAAAGTCAAACACACGCACGTGCCAATTTCCTTCCAAATGCATTTTTATTGAAGAAAAACAGAGTTGTCTTCTGAAAAACATCATCTGTGGATGGATAAAGAATGATATTGGCATTAAAAATAGTAGCATGAGCAGATTTTAAAATTAAAATGCTGTTTAAAAACTGAAGATGCTAGAGTAATGAAATTAGACAGTTCCATCAAGGAATGGCCACTTGAATACCAAGTGAACAACGATCAGAATCTGTATATTTCTGTTTTAGAAAGTCAAAGTGTTGATTAGGTTTTCAGGTAAAAATATTTAAAAAAAAAGAAAATGTGTACCATGCTAGACGAACATATGTACAAGCTATAGATTTTGATAGCAAAGAGGAAACAGAACACAGATCACTGTAATAGAAAGTACATTTTAGAAAAGTAACATCGGAGAGTTACAAAGAAATGTTGGGATTCAAAGGACGAAAACTCCATATCAGATTTGAGATTAAGATGGGCCCTAAGCAGGAGCCAGAGTTTGAACTGGTGCCTAGGAAGTTAATACAGGCTTTCAACTAGAGCAGCGTGAAGGCCCTGCAAGAAAAGGAAACTAAATGAAGAAGGGGAAACGATGGGAAGGCAAGTGTCAGCATGAAGGGAGAGCTGTCCACACTTTCTGGGGCACAAGCTCAGTAACCTGGAAAGGCCTAGAGTCTAGTAAGGGAACTTGACCGGGTCCAGGACAAGTGCTAGGTCTTGTTCAGACTCCCCATACCAGTGACTGATACAGAACATGCGTTTGGCATGTACGTGACATTAGATGGCATGTAGGTGAAATGTTACATGAAATAAAATGGAGAACGGTATCCAAGCAGATAACCATTATGTAATGTGAACCATGCTCTAATTGAGGCACATACCAGACTGTGCAGAGGTACCGGAGAAGGCAGGTTAATTTACATAGACAGTCAGAGGCTTCAGAAAGGATAACGTTTGAGCTAAGGAGATCATAAAGACGGATTTCCAGATAAAGTGAGGGAAGAATGGTGTTTCTTAGTGGCAACAGTGTGTCCAAGATGGTAAAATGGTAATGCAAATGATAAATAGCTCAGTATGGCTCAATAAGGAAGGGACTGGGAGATGCCTAGCAGGGAAAATGTTTGGGACAGATGAGCATATGCCCTACCTGAGAATTTGAACTCTCCGCCCTAGGTAAAGGGTGCTGATAGTTATTTTAGTGTTGATGTGTTAAAAGTTTATGCTTCAAAAATGGAACGCTAACGCCGTATGGAGAATGAACTGAACGTGGTAAGATTCTGCAGGCAAGAAAAAGCAGCCAGGAAAATTAGAACATGCCACAGAAACAAGTCAAAATGAGCACAGGAAAAACTATATACATAAATGCTAAGAAGATGGCAAGTACATGAGTCATCAGAGTAGGCTGGCTGGCTTTAGTCAAAATTTATCATTCGGGATTTGGAGCCAGATTTTTTTTTTTTAATTTCCCCATGTTAACCTTTAAGTTACTTTTAAGTAACAAAAACAAGGTATTACCTTAACTCACGGATTCCCACCTAACTTCTGTATTTCAATATGTACTGAAGATGCTAGTAACATCAATATAAAAGTTTTCCTTATGTCACAGCACATCATTTCTATTGCTAGCTGGTATATTTACATGATACATATGGAGAATATAGGTGATAAACTGCTTTAGTTTGCTGCAGCCTTGTCATGTGTATAACATCCTGATACAAAGAGAGTCTGATCTGTGATGACACCTGAACACTTAAAATATTAAGGATTTTAATACATGGCTTAACAATGTCCTCCAACTTAACACCAATTTTTTAAATAAACCCATCATTCAGTCTTTTCCTATTTCCAGGCTGAAAGACAAAATAGGATCACTTTGTTCCCTTACAAGCTGACCCAGGCCCTCACTTCTACTGAGCAATTTTTGCTCATCCCTAGTTAAAACCTTATTACTTTCCCCAAAGCTTTTATTTCAAGTGTTTTCCTAATTTTCACAAATATCTAGCTGGACTTTGTCTATTCCCTTAATTCTTTGCTGATCAGAGTACTTCTGTTGAGGCCATTTAATATGAGCTTTCTCAGTAGTCTATCAACATCAAAACAATCTGAATACTCCCTCTGTGTTCTTTCTGCCTTGTCACAGAAAACAAACTTATGCTTACCAGCGTGGGGAGTACGGAGGGAGGGATAAATTGTGAGTTTAGGATTGGCATATACAAATTACTGTGTACACAATAGATAAACAACAAGATCTTACTGTATAGCACAGGGAGCTATATGCAATGGCTTGTAGTAACTTACAACAACAACAAAATACATATATATATATATATATATATATATATATATATATATATAAATGAATCACTATGCTGTATATCAGAAAATAATACAACATTGTAAATTAACTATACTTCAATTTAAAAGGGGGAAATATTTCTTCTAGGAGAAAATTTTTGAGATGTATGTCAGATAATATTTTGCCCATATTTTCCTCTGGGAGGTTTATTGTATCTTGTCTTATGTTTAAGTCTTTGATCCATTTTGAGTTGATTTTTGTGTATGGTGTAAGGGAGTGTTCTAGCTTCACTGTTTTACATGCTGCTGTCCAGTTTTCCAAACACCATTTGCTGAAGAGACTGTCTTTATTCCATTGTATATTCTTGCCTCCTTTGTCGAAGATTAGTTGACCAAAAGTTTGTGGGTACATTTCTGGTCTCTCTATTCTGTTCCATTGGTCTATATGTCTGTTTTTGTACCAATACCATGCTGTCTTGATAACTGTAGCTCTATAGTGTTGTCTGAAGTCTGGGAGAGTTGTTCCTCCAGCCTCTTTCTTTCTCTTCAGTAATGCTTTGGCAATTCTAGGTCTTTGACGGTTCCATATAAATTTTATTATGATTTATTCTAGTTCTGTGAAATATGTGGTTGCCAGGGGGCAGAGGGTGGGAAGGGATAGGCTGGGATTTCAAAATTGTAGAATAGATAAACAAGATTATACTGTATAGCACATGGAATCACAGAGGAAAAAATGTGATAGTGAGTGTGTATATGTCCGTGTATGACTGAAAAATTGTGCTGAACACTAGAATTTGACACAACATTGTAAAATGATTATAAATCAATAAAAAATGTTTAAAAACCTAAAATAAATAAATAAATAAAAGGGGGAAATATTTAAAAATTAACACAAGCAACAATCAAAAAAAAAGAAAAAAAGAAGTAGTCTTTGCCTTCATTCAAGGCTAACCCTCCAAATATTTTATCTCATATTTCCCTTCAGTTATCTACACAGCTTCTTTGGCCTTCAGTTTCTCTGCCTCTGTCTATACACATGACCAAAATGTCCCCAAACTATAAAAACTCAACCCCCTTTACAATCTGAACTCTCCTGAGCCACTATGTCAAGTCTCTCATCATCACATTCACTGAAAACAGTCTAGAGAACTCTTCGTACATCTTCGCTATTTGCGATTTGGGCTCTACCTACCACCACTCTAAGAATTTAACCTTTTCAAAAATTAACCTTCAGCTCTCCAAATCCAAAGATGTTCCTGGTATTTTTTTTACTCTTAAATGCTTCTTCTTTATCCTTTTAAATTCCTCTTTGATAGCTGACATAATTTTGCACTATTTATTTCAACATCATGTTCCCATGATCATCTTCAATACAATCAACCAACTGAGGATCAAAAGATTCTGGAAAGTTCCAGATGTTAAGACTTGGTTTTGAATTTGCCTCAAGCCAGCAACTATTTACATGGCATTTACATAGTACTAGGTATTTTAACTAATCTAGAGACAATTCAAAGTATATGAAAGGATGTGCATAGGTTACATGCAAAGACTATAACATTTTAAATAAGGGATTTGAGCACTGTGGATTTTGGTATCTGGAGAACCCTGCTACCCTGCAGATCCTGAGGGACAACTGAGCAACCGCACTGTTTCTTCTCTGCCTTACGTTCCTGATCCTGAGCTTATGTATTCTCCACGTTCCGTCCTTACTGCTCAACTCTGCTGTCTCAACATTCTCTCTGGCGCCAATGCTGCCTTTAGCATTGCTCTAACCATAATTTTGATCAGAATGATTTCCAAGTCCCTGTCTCTATATGAGCACATGCTAAAGCTTCAGTCCCTTTGTTCAAACAAGCTTCTCTAAGAAGGTATAATTCACATTTTTTTAATAAACTAGGTGTTGATTTACACAGTTTGTGTATATCAACTAATTCTTAGGAAATAAGCACTGAAATAATTTGGAGTAAAGGGTCATGATGAATGCATTTTGTTATAGAAAAAAAGTATGTATATACCCATAAAATATGCACAAGTGTATGCACGTGTGTATGTGTGTGTAGAAATATATATTTGTATATTTGTGTGTGTAAAATGTTAACTATAGGTAAATTTGTGTAAAAGATATATGGGTCTTGAATTATTTTTATCCTTAAACTTTTCTATAAGTTAAAATTATTTCCGTAAGTCATAAAAATATGTGTGGGAATGTAACTGAAGTTATACTGAGAGGAAATTTCATAGTTTCAAAGATATTTATCATAAAACAACAAATTAGATGCAAATAAACTAAGCTTTCAACCCAAGAAGCTTAAAAAACAAAGAGACACATATTATATACCTAGATTAAACATGCAGAAAAAATTTAATGCAGTCAAGGGAAGAAATTTATATACATGATTAATAAAACTGCAGGAAAGTTTCTCCTACCCATTCATTGCTAAATAGGTCCCCATTCCCTCCCTGTGGAGATGAAACATTCTATCTAATGTTCATATATCTTGTCTTGCATCCCTCATATTTTATTTAAATAAAATCTGTATTCATCTGATTAAAATAAGTCCTCATTCATTTTAATGCATAATCTTTTAGGGAATCCTTTAAAGTTGTTTCAGTGGTGCTCAAAATAACACATTAATCAAATAATATCTTTAAAAACATTTTTTTATGATTACACATACCATCACGATGAAGCCTAAGTTCATGGAAATATGAAAGAAGGCCTGGAAAAGTTCAGCTTCTAGAGCTCTTTTTACATATTAGAGTAACAGCCATCCATCACAATAATTTTAATAGGAATAATGGAAGTATAATAACAGTCCTCAAAGTGTTACTTCTCCTAACTCGTCACTTCAAGGTGTCAGAAAGTGACACCAGTGAGCAAACAGGGGTGCTTCATGGGACCCAAGGTCAGGAAGGCAGAGAGGCCACAGTATGGAAGAGGGACCGAGAAGTGAAAACCCACCCAGCCAGGCAGGAGGATGCTCTTCAAGAGTGGGTCAGAGACAGTCACTCCACAGATACTGCTGCTCCGCAGATATTCCACGGATACGGGATCATGAGACTAAGCAAGACTGAACTAGGTTAGGTCCTCTTTGCTTTTATTCCAGATTTCTACTAAATGGAATTCTTGGCCCAGATTTGGCAAGAATTTCCATTGTCCAAATAACTAGAGACAATGGTGTCCTCGTATGTAGTTTTCACTGATGCTTTTAAAAGCCTTCTAGTTTCTATTAATTCACATTATTTCATTATAAATTCAGGGATTCCATCTTATAGACTGGATATTCAGAAAAAGGATCATTTGTGCTATGCACAAATCCCCAAATACATTTTTTGCAAAGATGCACACATCTTTTACAAATGCCTTACCAGTTTTAAATGAATATAAATAAAACCTTTAAATCACTAAGCAGAAGGGGAGATATTTAAGACACCAGTCAAGCATAGGAAAATATTATTAAAAATCCCATCAGTGTCATAGAGTATAGACCTCAGCTCATGCTCCATTTATATGATGATAGTAAGTTATCCATTGAAGAATAATATTCACATTTATATTCAGTAGCTCACATTTATAGACTTTGCATTTCAATTCAATAGCAGTTATTTGAAAGCTACGGAATGTCTGCTTTCAATGGTGCATCACCTGATTCAAAATGGTGCTTAAAAGAGTAAGAACATCAGGATGATGAAATTACAGAGCACTGGTTAGTTCTCAGAGAGATGAGTGCTGCAAGTCTACCCTGACCACCTGCTAACAGTGGTCCTCTCATGGGTCGTCTTCCCTCATGCTTTAAAAGCCTTCTAGGTTTTGTTACCTAAAATTTTATTACTGGGAATATATACTTTTCAGCTACCAAGAACAGGGGGGAAAAGTCAGGTTTGTAGAATATCTTTACAATTGATGTGTGATGGGGATTCTGTTGTTTGAAGAAGAAAGAAAAGCAGCAGACTCGAAAAACAGAAACATGAGATATTCCAGGAACCTAGATATCTATTAATCTGATAGATTACTTATAATATCTATTCTGTAGAATAAGAGTATCATTCAACACCACAAGCCATATACTGTCTTTTTCTGTCAATAAGATTTGAAGTCATGAAGACATATTCATGGGTCCACCACTCTACTGTAAAAGAAATTAGTTCACAATTCTTCTTGAAATGTGTCACAAACAGATATTCAAATCATATTTTATTTTTAGGTATTATAGCCAAAAAAGGACAAAATATAAACATTCCAAGATGAAACAAATTAATATAGATATAAACTGATGAAAAGTAATTGTTACTGTTGAAAGTTGAAAGCTCTTACAAGGAGAAATGTCTCTTACTTTCTGTTCTTATTGTTTCCAAATTGATGTGTGAATTTGTATTAAAAATTTTACAAGACAAATACTACTGATGAACATAGATGAAAAAATCCTCAACAAAACATTAGCAAACAGAATCCAACAGCACGAGCTAAAAAAGATCATACACCATGATCAAGTTGAATTCATCCCAGGAACACAAAGATGGTTCAACATTCACAAATCAATCAGTGTGATACACCACATCCGCAAAAGAAAGGGCAAAAACCACATGATCACCTCAATAGATGCAGAAAAAGAATTTGATAGAATTCAACACCCATTTATGATGAAAACCCTTACCAAAGTGGGTATGGGGGAACATATCACAACATAATAAAAGCATAATATGACAAACCTACAGACAGCATAGTACTCAACGGTGAAAAACTGAAAATCTTCCCACTAAAATTTGGGACAAGACAAGGTTGCCCACTCTCACCACTTCTATTCAACATAGACTTGGAAGTCCTAGCCACAGCAGTCAGGAAAGAAAAATAAATTAAAGAGATCCAAATAGGAAAAGAAGAGGTAAAATCATCACTACATGCAGATGACATGATACTATATATATAGAAAACCCTAAAAGCTCCACACAAAAACTACTAGAGCTAATAAAAGAATTCAGCAAGGTAGCAGGATAGAAGATTAATGTACAAAATCAGTTGCATTTCTTTACACTAAGAATAAATCAACAGAAAAAGGAAAGAAACAATCCCTTTTACAATTGCACCCAAGCCAATAAAATACTTAGGAACAAACCTGACCAAGGAGGTGAAAGACTTATACATGTAGAGCTACAAAACGTTGACTAAGGAACTTAAAGAAGACTTACAGAAATGGAAAGATACCCCCTGCTCTTGGATTGGAAGAATCAATATTGTTAAAATAGCCATACTTCCCAAGGCAATCTACAGATTTAATGTGATCCCTGTCAAATTACCCAGGACATTTTTTGCAGAACTGCAACAAACAATCCTAAGATTTATATGGAATCACAAAAGACCCAGAATGGCCAAAGCAATACTGAAGAAAAAGAACAAAGCTGGAGGAATAACCCTCCCAGACTTCAGACAATATTACAGAGCTACAGTAATCAAAACAGCATAGTATTGGTATAAAAACAGACATATGGATCAATGGAACAGAATAGAGAGCCCAGAAATGAATCTACAGACCTATGGTCAATTAATCTTTGACAAAGGAGGCAAGAATATACAATGGAGAAAAGACAGTCTCTTCAGCAATTGGTGCTGGGAAAACTGGACAGCAGCATGTAAATCAATGACATTAGAACACTCCCCTACACCATACACAAAAATAAACTCAAAATGACTTAAAGACTTAAACATAAGACAAGATGCAATAAATCTCCTAGAAGAAAATATAGACAAAACATTATTTGAAATAAATCTTAGCAATGTTCTCCTAGAGCAGTCTATCCAGGCAACAGAAATAAGAGCAAAAATAAGCAAATGGGACCTAAGTAAACTCATAAGCTTTTGCATAGCAAAGGAAACTGTAAGCAAAACAAAATGACAACCTACGGAATGGGAGAAGATATTTGCAAGTGATGAGACTGACAAAGATTTAATTTCCAGAATATATAAACAGCTCATATAACTTAATAACAAAAAAACAAGCAACCCAATCCAAAAATGGGCAGAAGACCTAAACAAGCATTTCTCCAGTGGAGACATACAAATGACCAATAGACATATGAAAAAATGCTCAATATCACTAGTTATGAGAGAAATGCAAATCAAAACTATAATGAGGTATCACCTCACATCAGTCAGAATGGCCATCATCCAAAGTCCACAAAGTCCATAAATGCTGGAGAGGGTGTGGAGAAAAGGGAACCCTCCTACACTGCTGGTGAGGATGTATGTTGTTGCAGCCACTATGGAAAACAGTATGGAGATTCCTCAAAAAACTGAAAGTAGACTTACCATGTAATCTGGTAATCCCACTTCTGGGCATATATCCAGAGGGAACTCTTTAAGTTGAAAAGATACATGCACCCCAGTGTTCATAGCAGCACTATATACAATAGCTAAGACAGGGAAGCAACCTAAATGTCCATCAACAGATGACTGGGTAAAGAAGTTGTGGTATATTTGTACAATGGAATACTACTCAGCCATAAAATAGAATAAAATAATGCCATGTGCAGCAACATGGGTGGACCTGGAGATCATTCTAAGTGAAGTAAGCAAGGAAGAGAAAAAAAAAGATACCATATGATAACACTCATATGTGGAATCCAAAAAAAAAATGGGCACTATGAACCCATCTACAAAACAGAAATAGACTCAGACTTAGTAAACAATCTTATGGTTACTGGGGAAAGAGGGTGGGAGGGGATAAATTTGGGAGTTTGAGATTTACAAATGTTAGCCACTGTATATAAAAATAGATATAAAAATTTTCTTTTGTATAGCACAAGGAACTAAGTTCAATATCTTGTAATAATCTTTAATGGAAATAAATGTGAAAATGAATATATGTATGTATATGCATGACTGGGATATTGTGCTGTACACCAGAGATAGAGACATTGTAATTTGACTGTACTTCAATAAAACTAGAATAAACATCAACAAAAAATTTTACAAGATGAAAGAAAAAATAAGTATAACCATAATTCAATAGTGAAAAATTATACACTTCAGTGTGCAGGGGCCTGATACACTCAAAACACTAGCATTCCTTGTATGCTTTCCAAAATTTAAGCATTTTATTTCTACGAATTTGAACGGTTTAAAGTGACAAAAGGAAGACAGCAAAGGGGAGGAAAGAGACGGAGGGGTGAAATAGGTGAGAGGGTTAAGGGGTACAGACTTCCAGTTATGAAGGAAATCAGTCACGGGGCTGTAATGTGTAGTATAGGAAATACCATCGATAATATTGTAATAGCTTTGTGTGGTGATCGACGATCGCCCTGCAGAGTGGTAATCGTCTCATAATGCATACAAATATTGAATCACTATCTTATACACTAAGCTAATATAATGTTGTAAGATAATTCTACCTAACTCATGTCAACATCATCTAATTCATATCATCAGTAGCCATTAAAGTTCTAGTCAAGTTGAAACAGCTAAGAGCAAAAATAATGCTTAGATTTTTAGACCAGTTTCAGAGTTGATACTATATTCAAATTGCTAATAACTGCTGATCTTGATTTGTATACTGATTTAATTATAGGAATTTTGTAATTGGCATTTGTCACTGCTAAATTTAATATGTGCCACCAAGCAATTTGGGAATGTTAACACTAGTAAGACATGATACCTCCATGATCTCCTCCATGATCCCTTTCTGTCATTGCCTTGTTTCTCTGGGGTTTCTACAGAACCCACCGCAATCTGAAATCCACCACATACTGCTCTTGTTACTGTGGTAAGGTCTCTGACAGAGACATCTGAGCTCTGGTCTCTAATTCTTCTGCTGCCTTTATGCACCATCCATACTCCTGTTCTTTTTTTTTTTCTTTCCACCATTCAGATTCTAAATTTTGAATTTATCAAAGATGAAGTTTCTAGATAAATAAGTTGCATAACTATTTTTGTTTGTTTGTTTTGCAATTTCTGGTTTACATTTCACGTGATATTGGTGATTATTTTGTTGTTCATAAAAATAAAATTTAATGCTTCTGTACAGAACTAGTTCCCGGGGGGGAGGGGGGAAGTTGGGGTTTAATTCAACTTTTTGAATTAAACAGTTCTTTTTAAAATCACTTTTAATCCCCACAAAATTCACATGGGCAATAATGCACAGTGTAACTTGTGCTTATTTTTAAAGTTCCAGTGAACCCCAGAGTAAATTTTATCCAGGTGGCCTAGAAAAAAAATGATTGGAAAAAGAATCTCTCCCCACTTCCGAAGAGAGAGGCATTTATTTCTTCACCGCAGATTTATTTTACAATTAACAAAAAGGCATTAGGCTTTTTAAGAGATTTTTGCTTAAAGAGTCAGAGGAGACAATAGATGTTTGTTAACTGTGAAATAAACAAATCTGAAGCAGCAGATGGTAACTAACAAAACTCACTGCGGTTTCTAAAGCGTAAATGTAAGCTTGGTGCCTTGCTGAACATGAGACCAGTTACGATCATCTCACACATGGTGTCTCTGGCCTGGGGCTTAGTCCTCTTATCAGATGTAGTTTCAATAACCCTTGACCTGCACAGTTCACACTTCGTTCCCACGGGGAAACTTAATCTGGTTGTGCTTCGTTCCCTTAGGATAGATCTAGATAGTTACTAATTAATCTCACAAATTCATCAGCGCTCACTTTTAATGAATGATTCTGAGTAAACATGCATCCTACCAAGATAGGTGTTTATGTTAACATCGTTTCTCAGAAACAAAATTCCATATACCGAGGTTTTCATACGAAGAAACTCTCAAGTTTTTGAGACTTTCAGAATGTATGATTTCATTTCAGTAAGAATAATAGGCAACTAGTGAAGGATTATTGAATACCTTCTTACAACCTAAGTGGTTTCAGTGTTTCTATCAACGTGTGAATTTTTATTCCCCATTACACTGGCGTCAAACCATAAAACCACGTTATATAGGGTGGGGTTCAGTTTTTAGTAAGGTGGTGTTTCTCATATTAGGATTCATGGACTCTTAGGGGTCTGAAGATGTTCTTTTGGGCTTGTGATTTCTCGAGTTTGAGAAGTGCTACCTTAACCTGAGGACTGATTCGAAGGATAAGGAGCAGGATGTGGATTAAGCACTATTGCATGTAGATCTTTGTGTCCTTCTCAGATCACACCAAGGATCTCCCTGCTCCTGCTCAACACAAGCCCAGCATGACTTCATGAACAGGAAGAGCAATGCTAGTGGGCTATGGAAAGTTCAAGGACTCTGGGTTCAAACAGACGTGGCTCAGGTTTAGATTCTGGCTTCAGGGCTTTCTGGTTGCTTATCCAACTTTCCAAACCTCAGGTAGGCCTGAGGGCTGAGTGAAGTGATAAATGTAAAGTTATATCAGTGCTCAGATCAATACCTGGCCCATAGTAGCCATTTAATAGAAGTTATGCCCTCTTAGTCAGAACTTAGCTTAAAATTGAGATTTTCTGACTCTGAATTCCATGGTTTTACTTTTATAATGCCGTGCTGCCCTTAAAAAAAAGTCAAAAGGAAAATAATTCAGGAAGAAATGTCTGTTACTGTTTCTATTTTTCCCCAAGTATTTAACTCTCCAAAAAAAAAAAAAGGAAAATATATGTATTAACTTTATCATCACAGTGGATTAAAAGGTGTTTTGAACTCATCTAATACAAGCACTTTAGCGTATGCAGCTCTCAGACACTTGGGAAAGTTTAAATCCAAAACTAGGGGAACACAAAGTCACACAATCTTCTCATTGGCAGAGGCACTTTCGGTCTTAGCCCCACACAGCTGTTACACTGGGAATCATCCGACCGCACAGAGATAGATCTCTTTCCATTCATCTGCATAATTCTGGATTCCTTTCAGAGGAAGCATAATGCCAGTGCAGAAGGATAAAGACTCAGTAACAGTCATCCTTAGGAAGGATTCAACCAACTAGGACAGCTGCTCGTCAGAAACGTTGCAAAGCTTCCTTTTTCACCCATATGTTTCTTCCTGACAGTTGAAATTTCAAAATCCTACTGGATACTTTTTATTCAGCCATAGTATTACAATATTTTCTCAATTGTGCTGTTCAAAATATGGCAGACCTTGAAATAAGAAGAGATGAAACAGCTTCTGGGTGTGTGTGTGTGTGTAAAAGAGAAAAAAAAATCTTACCAGTCTATTACATAATTGAAACAATAAGGTATAAGGTCAAGAGACAAAATTAATTTGAGAAAATTCACCAGGATTTGGCTTCACATTACTCAATTTCATGAAATTGCATTGTAATAAATTAATCACTTAAATGTTGATCTAGATGTAGCAAAATTATTAGAGCAATAATTATCTTCAATGCAATACTACCTGGATTTACATCCTGACTTTACTTCCTATATTTGTGTGACCTTGGGGTCCTTATCTCTCTGTACCTCACCTTAACATGTCAAATAAGATTAAGTCCATTTATGGAAAGTGCTTAGAACAGCACCTGAATCGTCATAAACACTGTGTAAGTTACAGTTTTCATGATTAATGTCATTTAATGTTATCCCAGAAATGTATGCCTATATTGGTTTAGCAAATTAATTGCAATACAGTTTGGTAGACTTGTAATTAGATTTTATTTGGAAAACATTTAATTTGGAAATTTAAAAAGAGCATTTTCTGTAGACATCTCAGCACTTGTATCATTTACATACAAG
The DNA here is from genome assembly GCF_009834535.1 of Camelus ferus. NCBI lineage: Eukaryota > Metazoa > Chordata > Mammalia > Artiodactyla > Camelidae > Camelus > Camelus ferus. Next base: position 1,348,957 of record NC_045705.1, read on the forward strand.
CTAGACAAATAGCTAGTAAATTTCACTTCTGTTAATAAAATATTTAATTCAATATTAATTCTTGAATATGAGCATTTCACTGTTCAAATGCCATGAGTACAGGAGTCTGGCCCATCTTAACTCATCTTTGTAACTTCAGTAATTTGCAAAGTGCTGGGCATGTGTGAGCACTCAATATGTGTTGAATGAATGAAGACTTTTTAAGGAAAGAGTGGAGACTGGCGTAGTCTTCTTGAAATTTCATATGGTTTTTTGTACAAATCATCTTTTCTACTGCACCACGATAAATTACCAATTTTCCATGGGTAGGTTATGCAAAGTTTAAATTTTACAAGTATTTCTTGCAACTGAAGATCCAAACATACTCATTTCACTGGCATAACTCAGATCTGTGTTGTTAAAAAGAAAGGACCTGTTAAAACAAAATATAGCCTCCTTTGGAAAAATAATGTTTAAAAAAACGATTAGCATCACTTAATAGGAAGTACTACAGCCGTGATTCTCGAATAGATATTTTGATTCAGTGGATATGGGGTGGGTTCCGGGAATCTGCAGAAATTCTCCAATACGTATTGAAATTGGTTTGCACAGATTTATAAAGTATGTATATATTAAGTATTACTATTATATTGATGAGTTATAACAGTCTGAAAAGCATTAAATTTTGTTTTCACTCTCAAAGGGGGAATAAGCAAGACATTACAAGGAGGATGGAGTGAAAAAACGTTAAATAAATGAAACATTAATTAAGATTGATTTAATCTATTGCTATAAGGCACCAAAGAGAAATAAATTGTTTCTTGGGATGTTTATAACTAATCATCACCTTCAGACATTTCTAAATCATGAACTAGGCATGTGTTGATTTTATTGGCATAGCTTGGATTTTTAGTGTTTTTTTTTAAATGATAGTACTTCCCACTGGAAATTTACGATATAAATTAAGTTATACTCACAGCCTTAAGGTGATACAACATCAAAAAGTTCCCTGTTTCATATTTAACATCTTACAGCTAATCTCTCTTAACTGTTGTATTCTGCTTTTTAATCTAGTCCTAAAATCAAATCACTGAAACAAAAGAAAATCGTGGAGAACTCTTGCCAGTGCTATCAACTGACTGGGATAAAAGCATTCATGCCTAGAATGAAACAGCTGCATTAATCAGCAGTTTAGACAATGTTTCGTAAAGTATGAATGCCCTCATGACGACACGTAAGATCACATCACTGAGTTGAGTCTCTTATTGCAGTGGATTATCTCAAGTCGTGAGTGCAGTGAAACAACAGGTGTTTCTTTTTAGGTTCATTCATTATAACAAATTTCAAAATTAATCCTTTAAGCAATGTAGACTTTGCTTCTCAATATATTATTGATTTTTGAAACATTTATCTTTATAATGCTTTAATTTCTCCTTATGTGAATTTTTTAGGTGAAAGATTGCATATTAAACAGAATCCAAGACTGGAGTATACTCATTCATTCACTCATTCATTCAACCAAAAATTGTCATGTGCTGATGTATCATGCAGTGTGCTAGATTCTCAGGATTAAATGATAGTAAGTTACAGTGCATACTAGTCTTTCTCTTCTAATTCAGTAGCGGGGAAAATCTTGCCCCACAGTCAAGGTCTTTTATTACGTGAGGTTATTTTGCTTTTTTTAGTAAGGGAAGCTTGAGAGTTATGTTACCATTACTCTGCAGCAGAAGCTCTGTTATAATCGTTAATCCACAAAACAGTGGTTTTAATTGAATCACGAGTAATTCCACTGCGAATTAGACTGTAAACATGCTGTTAAGGTGCATCTTGGACTTTCAGAAAAGAAAAATGGACTCCTTCATGGAAAGAGAGAAATCTCCTTCAGAGAGGAGGTCAACGGAAAGCTGTCAAGGCCAACACTCATCCGCATGCAGAGGGAGACGTGGTTCTCTGATTCTCCTAGCTTCTCCTCCGAAAACAGAGCTGACAAGCACTCTTTTCCTTAGTGCACGTTTTAAACATTAACAGCAATTCCCATTCCTGACATTCTGGTGGAAAGAACAGAGAGACTCTAACTTGGTAGCTCAGGCCAAAGACTATTGAATACCAACCTCAGTTCAGTTCCAAAACTGTTCAAAACCTGTTTTTCTGTGCATGAAGGAGTCAAAGGCATTTGACGTTATTAGCTTAGACTCCAAATAATTCATAAATGATTATATAAAGCTTTATAATGTAAATTTGGTGAGACATAGCAAGTGAGCAATAGTGATTATTTTTCCCCAATCTATTAAAAGTATGTAAAGCTCCATCTTGTTTGTGTAGAGCTGTATTAGTGTCCCTGAAGAACACAGGAAAACACAAACATTTCTCCCTGCAGGACGGAGCTGGGAGAGATCTAAGAGCAGGGAAACATTCTGCAAACCACGTAAGACAGTCTGTAAGAGGTGGAGAATTCTGTGCACTTCTAAGTTCAGAAACAGCAAAGCTGATAAAGACTGAATCATTCAAGTATTATTGATATCACACAAGTTTAATATTTTTAAATGTTGATTACGTACCATTTTTATAAAGTAAAAAGATGGATTGTGACATTGTCCCTAGTATGGGGTTTCATTTTTGTAATATTAGCATTAGCACCGAAAATGGAATGTCTTTACAATAATCTACTTCTGCTTAATGAATAGGAGTGGATCAGTTGTCTTTACAAAGACGAGCTTCTCCCCCTAAACCAAAGAAAAAAAGTCACATGGAATCAGTCCATGTTTGATTAGCAACACTAATACCAAGTACTATTGTTGATGATAAAATTATGTTCAATAAAAACTGAAATTGAATGACTATATGCCAAAATATCATTTTAGAAATTGCAATGTGCTGTTTTAAAAATGGTATTAAAATATTCTCAACAAACCCATAAAACTCTGTGTGATGGTTCTAAAATTAATAGAACTAAGAACATCACTGTTACTTTCAAAGAACAGCTGCAAATATCCATGCAAATAAATGGTAGGGGGGAAAAAAAGCCTTTCCATCACTGGTCAATGTTTCCAAGACTGGTGGGATTCAAAACTAGAAGTCGCATACTGAAATAAGGACAGTTTATTAAAGCCCTGGAAAATTCTTACAGTTCTGATAAAATATATTCATATAAAATTTAGACGGTGACGTGAAAATTATGCTAAAAATGTAGAATGATGAAATCTGGACTTCTAGAGTCAAAGGAAGTTAGTGCTCACAACTGAAGTATCTACAGTCAAATACAGGCGGTGGACATGTGTCGCCACACACAGGTGGAGGAAAGCATTTAATGGATTCTATCCTCATTCCGAAAATAAAGTCAAACCAAAAGTGGGACGGAGGTGTTGTTTCCAGGGTACAAATAAACTCATATTGCTTATTTTTTAAAAAGCATTTCTTGGAACAAAGAACAGAAACTTTGTATACTTACAAACAGAACTGATAAAAACCAGAAAGACGTAAGGTTCATGCAGTACAAATTAAGATGTTAATTCCTTGAGATGATGAAATACAGATCTATCAAAATAGCAGTAGGCTGCTAGTCTCGTGAATGGCATCCATCAGAGGCCACCCCGGGTAGCCTCTTACCAACGGTTCAAGGTTTCTATTAGATCTCAGGCTGCTGGGACTCGCCCCATGACTACTCAAGCCCCAATTAATTTCCATTGTCTCTGAACTCATCTAGAACGCAAAGAATTTAGCACTAATTGTAGCACATACGCGTACAAAGTCAAATGCATGTTTAAGCAAATTTTCCAAGTATTCAGAGAGAAGGTGTGTGTATCCTAGTGCTTCTGCTTGGTCCTTACAACACAAGCTGCCTCCGTGCTGGAGCTGTAGGGCCCGGACCTGACCTGGCACTGTGATCCTGAGCAGCTCTGTCTCTTCTGGCCTTGCCTTTTCCTACTAGAAAATAATTAGAGTCAATCGTAACCACTCGGTGATTACAGCTCAACAATTCAAATTCTGTTATCTTATTTCTGTTGACATGACTTAAAAGGAAAACACAGAAGATAATATTCTGACCTGAAGTGAAATTAAAGCTTTCAGAAGCAGATTCTCTAAATGAATATCTTTAATGTCATTGTTGCCCAGGGTGCCTTTACTGACCAAAAGAAGCAGCGCATGCACACACAAAAAAATTGCTAAGTGAAGTCATTGTGATATTCTTAACAGTCCTAAATGTCAATTTGAAGAATAGGCCGCTTCTTCTGAAGCACTCCTATTTAAAACAGAGTGGACAGCAACACTGATGGATGATCGAGTCACAGTCTGAGTCACACAAGGGGACTTTATGCTTCTGCAAGTGAGGAGAAAAAGGCAGAATTTTTTTTCCATCACACTCACACAGCTATGAAATGCTGTTAGCTATTCAGAATGCAAAACTGACTACCAAAATCTGAGAGAAGATAATCTAGTCTTTCCTTCCACCTGCATGGGGAAGAACCACAGGCTGGGTGGGAACTTCTGGAAATTTCTTTATACTGTGTCCTTTCTACATTCTTTTACCATACAAACTGTTTTCTCTTGCTAACCTGTCAAAGAGACATCTGTTACCTTTATAGAAGCCAACACACACTGGTACGTGTCATGCTTTGGTTACTCAGTGCCAACATTCTGGAGCAAATCTTCTTACTAAGTAAAGCTTCATCTGGAAACATTTTTCAGCTACATCAGTCACTAGGGGACATGCGTTTCCCGTCGTCAGCTTCAGACACCAGCAGCCAGTGATCTGTGAGCTGAGTTATGTTCTCCCATGCTGCAGAAACGACATGCTACCTCTGCAGCTCCCTTGCCAGTTTTTAAACTACGCTGTCAAGTACAGACAATGAAGAAAAAAATACAAAGCCTTCCTAATATAACTTTAATGTCCTTGTGCACCGTTCTTCCATTACTTTTCCCCTTTCTGTCTCAAGTCAGAGAACTAAAAAGATTAGATGTAATGCTATAAACTGAAAAGAGTGACAGGCCTAGAGGCCTCAGTACAGGTGTGCAAGATACAGGAGCTTATCATGTTACTACTGACATTTTAAATTTAATGCTTTGATATATTTGTTTTTTTAAAAGGGTTTTTTTTTTAAAGATCTGAAGAAAGGTTGAAAAGAGTTAAGGCCTGAAGAGGCAAGTTAAAATTATAATTGTTGCATGTAAAATAATGTATATTTCCACTTACATCTTATGTGACTTGATCATTTGCATGCTCTTCTGCCCTAAAGAATTTTGGCTGCCCATTGTGGAACCATCTTCAGATTGACAACATTCTGCCTTATTTATCACCACACAGAGTCTGTGTCAGCACATCCAGTGACTTCTGTGAGTGTTGGCCTCCCACTGGGTGGGCGATAAGCTTGAGCGTTCCATCCTTTTAAGGGCTGGGGGAACTTCCAGCCCAGATGGCCCTCTTGCTGGTTCTATCTGGGGGTTGTTTTATTTTCTTTTGTTTCCCCTCTAGGCTGGCTAATTTAATATAGGATTTATCTGAGCAAGTTTGGTCTGACCCTACAAAAGATAATAATATATTTGAACTATGAATTATAGTGCTGCCTTAAAAACCAAAGTCAGTAAAGCTATTTCCCACAGTGGCAAAGAAAAGCTGTGATATGTGGTTACGTGTGTCGATACTAACAGGACCAAGTATGCTCTATTTGGTTGCTTGGTCTCAAAAAACAATGTGCACTTCATACCCACTGTCTTTCTATAGAAGAGACTGGGATTTTTTTTTTAATTCACTTTTTAAAGCTTAAAAATATTACATAGCCAACATATCCATGAGGCTGCCATCTTCACTGTTAAGGGAGGGTGCCCCCATTTCATTCCTAAGTTCTTAGTGGTGGTTTTTCTTCAGCCAGTCACCAGATGTGCCATGGAGTGCCAAGTTCTGGCCCTGTCCAGCCTTGTTAACTACCTGACATGGTGCACATACTACATGTAGCTGCACAAAACCTTGTTCCTCGTAACATTAACCACTCAGTGTTCAAAAGGAAAGACCTGGCCCAGCTTCCAGAGATTATGTCATCACAGAGGGTCAGGGATACGGCACACCCAGAGGTCCAGAGGTGCTGAAGCAATACAAATTTTGCTATTAGTTGACTATGCATTTGAAACTAACATTAGAGGTTTAATTGCAAAGTGAATTACACTTGGGCAATGTTATCAATCCTCTAAAACATTAACGCTTAGTAAAAAGATTTATCCCCGTATGATCATTAGAGATGGAGAAGGCTAAAGAGATTCTTATGGAATGTTATATAAGAAAGTTAGTTCACATAGTACGGACCTAATTTTGGCTGAAATGAAGAGACAGAAGCAGAACCATCACTTCCCCTTGTAAGGGAAGCTGAATGTTTTAAACATATTTATTTATAAATGCCATATGTTAAAGATATTAGTAAAAATTTTCAGAATGCCAAAGAGTAAAACTATACTTGGTTCTTCTCACATGAAAAGCAGAAATAAAATAATACTAAACTTTATGTCACTATTAAGTCTATCGGATGAAAATCAATGCCAGGCTATGGAATTTGAAAAAGCAGACAGAAACTACAAGGAACAAACTAACATGAAAAGTAAGAACTTAAGTTATTTTTAATATTTTAATATATTCAGATATATAAAGTAATTTGCAAGGGGAATGTCTGAAGTTGAGTGTGCAATTTCTTTTGCCTAAGTTTAGTCAAGAGAGTTTCTGTAAGAGGAAACATTTTTGACATTAGCTCTGAAAACAAAACATTAACACCTTACAATTAAAATCTGTAGATATTTATAAGATATTTATACCATAATCCTTTGAGAGATTTCTTGTCAAGAATAAATTAGGTTCTTTTCATATAGAAAATCAACACAACTCTTAATCAAAACTTTGATTATCAAACATATTCAGTATCCCCAATACAATTTTATATTCATTATCTGTGTTATGAAGATGTAAGTTTTTTAAATTAAGGAACACATATTTTTAACATACCTGAAGATTTCCTTGGTTCTTCCAATAATTATCAGCAAGAGGGAAGGCACTTAATGGTTACACATATTTTTGGTGGTGTCTCTCAGTTTAATTTAATTTTTAGTTAAAATCCGTATCTAAACTGTTCAGTTCAACAAATATGATTTAATAGGTTAAGACATTGCCTTCAAGTGGTTTATAATCTAGAACAGGATACAGACACTAAATTCATATTTTAATGTTTTTTCCAGTTTTATTAAGATATAATTGAGGGGCAGCACTGTGTAAGTTTAAGTTGCACAACATTATCATTGGACTTACATATATCATGAAATGTTTACCACAACAAGTTTAGGGAATATCCATCACCTTATATAGATACAAAATTAAAGAAATAGAAAAAAATTTTTCTTGTAATGAGGACTCTTAAGATTGGCTCTCTTAACAACTTTCATGTATAACGTACAGCAGTGTTAATTGTTACTTATCATGTTGTACATGACATCCCTAGTACTTAATTCATCTTATAATTGGAAGCTTGTCCGTTTCATTGCCTTCATTCAGTTCCCTCTCCTCCCACCCCCTTCCTCTGGTAAACACAAGTCTAATCTCTTTTTCTGTGAGTATGTTTGTTTGTTTGCTTCTTTTTGTTTTTTGAAGCATAATTGACCTATATTATGTTAGTTCTTGGTACACATCATAGTGATTTCAATATTTCTATACATTTTGAAATGACCACCACAATAAGTCTGGTTACCATCTGTCACCATAAAAAGATATTACATAGTTATTGACTGTATTTCACAACTGAAAGTTTGTACCTCTTAATCTCCCTCATGTATTTCTATCCTTCCCTAACCCCCTCCCTCTGGCTACCACCTGTTTGTCTTTGAATCTATGACTCTGTTTTTGTTTTGTTTTGTGTACTCATTTTCTTTGCTGTGTATATTCCACATTTGTCACTTGTATACTATATATATTTCTCTGTCTTATTTCACTTAGCATAATACCCTCTAGGTCCATCCATGTTCTCACTAAGGAAAAGATTTCATTCTTTTTTATGGCTGAGTAATATTTCATTTTATACATAAACAACACCATGTTAATCGATTCATCCAATGATGGACACTTAGTTTGCTTCCTTATCTTGGATATTGTAAATAATGCTGAAATAAACATAGGGGTGCATATATCTTTTTGACTTAATGTTTTCATTTTCATCAGATAAATACCCAGGAGTGGAATTACTGAATCACATAGTCACTCAATTTTTAATTAGGGGGGAAATCTCTATAATGTTTTTCATAGTAACTACAAATTTACATTCTCATCAACAGTGTACAAAAGCTTCCTTTTCTCCACATCATTGCCAACATTTGTGATTTATTGTCTTTTTGATAATAGTCATTCTGACAGGCATAAAGTGATATCAAGGCTTTGATTTGCATTTCCCTGATTATTAGTTATGTTGAGTATCTTTTTGTGTCCCTGTTGGCCATATCTGTCTTCTTGGAAAAATGCCTATTTAGATCCTTTTCCCATTTTTTAGAAGGTTATTTGTTGTTTTTATGTTGAATGAGTTCTTTGTATATTTCGAGTATTAACCCTTATGGCATATATTGTTTGTACATATATTCTCCCATAAGTAGGCAGCCTTTGAAATTTTTTTTTGATAGTTTCCTTCACTGTGCAAAAGCTTTTCAGTTTGATGCAGTCCCATTTGTTTATTTTTGCTTTTGCCTCCCTTGCCTGAGTAGACGAATCCAAAAGAAGGCTGATGTCAGAGAACATACTGAGTATGTTTTCTTCTAGGAGTTTTATGGTTTCAGGTTTTACAATCAAGTTTTTTATTCATTTTGAATTTATTTTTGTATATGGTATGATAAAGTAGTCCAATATGATTGTTCTGCATTTAGCTGTCAAGTTTACCCAACACCATTGATTGAAGAGGCTATCTTTTTGCCATTGTATATCTTTGTCCCTTTTGTCATAGATTAATTGATCATATAACAGTGCATTCATTTCTGGGCTCTCTCTTATGTTCCGTTGATTCGTGTGTCTGTTTTTGTGCTAGTACCACACTGTTTTGATTACTGTAGCTTGGTAGTGTAGTTTCAAATCAGGTAGCATAATGTCTCCAGATTTTGTTCTTCTTTCTCCATATTGTTTTGGCTATTTGAGGCCTTTTGTGTTTTCAAAAAATTTTAGGATTTTTTGTTTTAGTTCTGTGAGAAATGCCATTGGTATTTTGGTAGGGATTGCATAAATCTGCAGATTGCCTTGGATAGTGTGATCATTTTAACAATATTAGTTCTTCCAACCATTAAGCATGGTGTATCTTGCCATCTGTTTGTGTCATCTTCAATTTCTTTTCTCTGTCTTACAGTTTTCCAAAAACAGGTGTTTTACCTTCAACTTGATTTACTGCTAGATATTTTATTCTTTTCAATGTGATTGTTAGTGGAATCATTTTCTTGATTTCTCTTTCTGATAGTTTGTTGTTAGTGTATAGAAACACAGCAGATTTCTGCATATTAATTTTGTATCCTGCAACTTTACAAATTCACTTATTACTTCTAAATTTTGGCTTCAGGATTTTCTATGTAGAGTATCATATCATTTACAAACAGTGACATTTTTATTTCTTCCTTTCCAGTTTGGGTTACTTTTGTTTGTTTTTCTTGTCTGATTGCTGTGGATAAAACATCCAATACTATACTGAATGAAACTGGTGAGCATGGGCATTCTTATCTTGTTCTGATCTTAAAGGAAAGGTTTTCAGCTTTTCACCATTGAGTATGATATTGGCTGTAGGTTTGTCACATTTGGCCTTTGTTACATTGATATGTGTTCCCTTTATACTCGTTTTGTCAAGTGTTTCTATCATAAATGGATGTTGAATTTTGTTCCAAAGCTTTTTCCACATCTATTGAGATAATTATATGATTTTTAATTCTTCAGTTTATTCATGTGTTGACTCACATTTTTGATTTGGGGATATTGAACCATCCTTGTATCACTGGGATAAATCTTACTTGATCTTCCTGTTTGATCATTTTAATGGATCATTGAATTGGGTTTGCTAGTATTTTATTGAGGATTTTTTGCATCTATGTTCATCAGTGATATTAACCTGCAATTTTCTTTTTTTGTGTGATATTTTGACTGGCTTGGCAACCGGGTGACTCTGGCCTTGTAGAATGCACTTGGAAACATTCCTTTCTTTCTCTGCAATTTTGGGGGAATAATTTAAGAATAATATTTAGAAAAATTCACCTGTGATGCTATCTGGTCCTGGACATTTTTGTTGGGAGTTTTTAAATTATTATTAATGGATTCAATTTCATTACTGGTAATTGGTCTGCTCATATTTTCTGTTTCTTTCTAATTCAATCTTGAGGAATTGTATATTTCTAGAAATTTGTTAATGTCTTCTAGGTTGTCAATTTTATTAGCATTTAATTGTTCACAGTAATCTTTCACAAGCCTTTGTATTTCTATGGTATCAGTTGTAACATCTCTTTTTCACTTCTGATTTTATTAATAGTGGCCCACTCTTTTTTTTATTGATAAGTCTGCCTAAAGGTTTATCAATTTTGTTTATTTTTTCAAAGAACAAGCTCTTGGTTTTATTGATTTTTTTCTATTGTTTTTTAACTCCCCATTTCATTTATTCCTGCTCGATATTTATGATCTCTTTCCTTCTACTAACTTTGAGTTTTGTTTGTTCTACTTTTTCTATTTTCATTAGATGTGAGGGTAGGCCCTTTATTTGACATTTTTCTTGTTTCCTGAGTAGGCTTCTATCACTCTAAACTTCTCTTTTACAACTAATATGCTGCTTCTCATAAATTTTGGATCATTGCATTTTCATATTCACTTGTCCGCAGTTTTTTTTTTTTTTTTTAATTTTCTCTTTGATTACTTCAATGACCCACTTTTAGCATATTGTTTAGCCTCAATGTTTTTGTGTTGTTTGCAAATTTTTTCTTGTAGTTGATTTCTAGTCTCATAGCATAGTGGTCAGAAAAGTTGCTTTATGTTATTTCAATCTTCTATTTACTGACACGTTTTACGGCCTAGCATGTGATCTATCCTAGGGAATGTTTCTTATGTACTGGAAAAGAATGGGTATACTGCTACTTCAGATGGAATGTTCTGTTATCATTTAAGTCCATCTGCTCTAATGTGTCAGTTAAGACCATTGTTTCCTTATGGATTTTCTGTCTGGATGATTTGTCCATTGATATAAGTGGGATGTTAAAATCCCCTACTATTGTTATATTACTGTTACTCTCTCACTTTATGTATGTTAATATTTGCTTTATGTATTTAGGTGCTCCTATGTTGGGTGCACATATATTTACTGTGTTATATCTTTGCCTTGAATTGGTCCCTTGTTCATTATGTAGTGTCCTTCTTTGTCTCTTGTTACAGTTTTTATTTTAATGTCCATAAGAATTGCCACCTCAGCTTTTCATTTCCATTTGCACAGAATACTTTTTTTAATCCCCCCCCCCCCCCCGCTTTCAGCCTGTGTGTATCTTTATTTCGTAAGTGAGTCTCTTATAGGCAGCATCTATATGGGTCTTGTTTTTGTATCCATTCAGGACTTTATGTTTTGATTGGAGCATTTAGTCCATTTACATTTAAAGTAATTATTGATATGCATGTACTTATTGCCATTTTTTGTTAATTGATGCTGGATTATTTTGTAGTTCTTTTCTGTTCCTTTCTTCTTTTGCTCTCTTCCCTTGTAGTTTGATGACTATATTTAGTGATATGTTTGGATGTTTGTCACTTTTCTGTGTGTGTTATCTATGTAGATTTTTGGTTTGCAGTTGCCATGATGTTTATAATTGGCATTTTATATATATATATATATATATATTTTCTATAGATATAAATTATTTTAAGTTGCTGATCTCCAACTTCAAATGCATTTTTAACAGCCATGCACTTTTAAATCCCTCCTGTTTACTGTTATGACATCATATTTTTTGTTTGTTTGTTTTATGTATCCCTTAGCTATTTATTGTGGATTTAAGTATTACCACTTTTGTCTTTCAACTCTCCTGCTAGCTTTATATGTGATTGATTTATTTACAGTATATTCTTTACAGTCTTTACAGTATATTTGCCTTTACCAACAATATTTTTCCTTTCATTCATTTCATATTTCTAGTTGTGGCATATTCTTTTCTGCCTAGAGAAGTCTCTAAAAATTCTTGTAAAGGTTGTTTCATGTCACTAAACTCTTTTAGCTTTTGCTTGTCTGTAAAAGTTTTGATCTTTCCTTCAAATCTGAATGAAAGCCTCAATGGGTAGACTTCTTGGAGGAAGGTCTTCTTGATTGTGTGTTTTTCCCTTTGTCATTGAAAATATATCAGGCCACTCTTATGGCCCTCAGAGTTTCTGCTGAAAAGTGTGCTAATCACTTTATGGGAATCCCTGTATGTAACTGGCTGCTTTTCCCTTGCCGCTTTTAATAATCTCTCTTAATCTTTAATTTTTGCCATTTTGATTACAATATGCCTTTGTGTGTTACTCTTTGGGTTGATCTTGTTTGGGGTTTTCTGTGATTCCTGGACCTGGATGTCTGTTTCCTTTCCTAGGTTATGGAAAGTTTTTAGCTATTTTGTCTTTAAATACCTTCTCTGCCCTTTCTCTCTCACTTCTCCTTTTGAGACCCCTGTAATGCAAATGTTAATATGCTTGATGTTGCCCTACAGGTCTTTTAAACTGTCCTCATTATTTTATTAGTTTTTTCTTTCTTCTGTTCAGCTCCAGTGATTTCTACTTTTCTTCCAGTCTACTGATTGATTTCTCTGTATCATCTAATCTGCTGTTGATTCCTTCCAGTATATTTTTATTTCAGTTATTGTAGTCTTCATCTCTGTTTGGATATTCTTTATATTTTCTAACTCTTTGTTAAAGGTCTCACTGTGTTCATCCATTCTTACACCAAGTTTTTAAAACACTTTTATGATTATTACCTTGAACTCTTTGGTGGGTAGATTGTTTATCTCCACCTCACCTAGTTCTTCTGGGATTTATCTTCTTCCCTCACTTGATACATATTCTTCTGTCTCCTCAGTTTGCCTAATTCTCCATTTTTATATTTTTGCATTTGGTATGTTGCTTATTTCCCAGCCTTATGGGTCCAGGGTGTCCCAAAGGTGGTGTTGTCCTGCTGGTGAGTGGTATCAGATCACAGGAAGGCTGGCTGAAAGGCCCAACATGTCTTGGAGCTGGTGTAGCCTGCTGATGGTGCAGGGGAAGTGGGAGTGCTAGGGCTGGTGTTGGCCTGCTGGTGAGTGGGGCCAGGCCCAGGGCATCTCAGGGCTATTACTGTCCCACTGATGAGTGAGGCCAGTTCCTGAAGCTATTGCCAGCCCACTGGTGGGTGGTTCTGGAACCTAGGGTCTGTTGCTGTAGGGCCCAGGGTTCTCAGATTTGGTCTCAGTCCACTGGTCAGTGGGGTGGGGGTCTAGGGAGTCCGGTCTAGGGCCAGCCGACATTGATGTGGAGCTGGGACCTGGGGTCTCTGACTTCAGGGCCTGGGGGTCCCTGAGCTAGTGCCAGACCACTGGTGGGAGGGTCTGGGTCCTGCCCCTCTGGCGGGCAGGGCTGGGTGCCAGAGAAGCTGAGGGCTCGTGGGTGTCATGAAGCAGCTGGCCTGCTGGTGGGTGGGGCTGTGTCCCACCCAGTTACCTGCTTGGCCTGAGGTCTCAGTACTGGTGCCAACAGGCTGGTGGGTGGGTTGGGTTTTCTGGTGCTGATAAGCTTGAGGGAGGATTCCAAAATGATGCTTCAGCACCAGTGTCCTCATGGTAGAAAGAGCTCCCCAAAATGGCTGCCACCAGTGTCTATGTCCACGCGGTGATCTCCAGTTGCCTCCTGTCTCTCTGGGAGGCTCTCCAAGATCAGCGGATAGATGTGACCCAGGCTCCTTTCAGATCACTACTTCTGCCCTGGGTCTCACAGCATGTGAGGTTTTGTGTGCTCCTTTTAAGAGTGGAATCTTTATTTCCTAGAGCCCTCTGGCTCCTCTGGTCTTCAGAGTCAAACATTCTGGGGGCTCATCTTACTGGCACAGGATTCCCAGATTGAGGACCTTGATGTGGGACTCAGACCTGTTGCTTCTTAGGGAGAATTTCGGCAATTGTGATTATTCTTCTGTTTATCCAGGGCTATGGGTCTTGGCTATACCTCCTTTCTGCCCCTCCTACCCATCTTGCTGTGGTTTCTTCTTTATCTCTATAGTTGTAGAAGATTTCTTCTGCCAGTCTTCACAACATTCTCATCAACGGTTGCTCTGTAAATAGTTGTGATTTTTGATTTGCTTATGGGAGGAGGCGAGCTCAGGGTGTTCCTACTCCACTATCTTCCTACACTGATGTTTAAAGACCTACCCAGGCATGTTTTCTGGGCTATGCCAGTTGACCAGCTGGTGGATCCAACCTGCAAGGCATGCAAGGATAGGCTGCATATCATCCCTGTTGTCTACGCAGAAATTAAATTGTTGAGATTTTCAATAATACAACCAAAATCATATCAGATTCTCAATTTTCCCATTTATTATCTTATTCAAGAAAAAGTGTGCATTTTCAACAGGAAAACAATTTACTGTGCCAGTGGGCTAGTAAATCTCATCATTTCATTAAAATCACTTTGGTTCGGTTCAAGCACCATTTATAGAGAACTTCCATATGCTGAGCCCTGTACTTACTACTAGAGATGGATAGGACTGGACTGCTAGTCCCTGGGGTCTTAGGTTAGACAAAGCTGATGTGAATGAAATCCAACATCTCTTGAATGCATACCTGAAGCTAGTGCCATTTCCCTTACTTTTAAAGATACAGACAGTAACAAGGATACTGCACAGTCTTGGTTCTGTCTCCTCCTAGTGAGTAAACAGAGGATGAAGGATAACGCAGGTCAAGTATTAGGGTCACAATATCTAGACACAGTCCTTGCTGAGTCTGTCTCCTGCAGGGAGCTGGTCCATAGAATCCAACAGGAGGGAGCTCCAAAAAGTGCATGTGATGTCATTTTTGAAGGGGTTTTGAGGGCTCCAAAGTGCAGACTGTCTGCTACCTATCTTAAAATTGACCTTTAAACATTCTCAATAAAGCAAGAATAAATGTTCTCAGATTTGAAAGGGTTTTTCTTCTCATAGGGAATTCAGAAGCAGTGCTTCAGCAGAGAGAGAAATCTGTCTGCTTTACTGAGGGCCTCGTAGTCTAGCAGAGGCCGAGGGTCACATAGTTTTGGCGACGGAAAACAAGGGTATGAATACACAAGCAGATAATTTCTCTCCTGTCTGTCAGCTGTCCAAAAATAGAGATACGCCCAAAGTGCTATTTAAACACCAGCAAAGAATTCCTAACCAGAGCAGTGAGGCTATGCGTGGAGAAATGGAGAGAAATCTTCCCAGAGTAAGTCATATCTCAGTCTTGAAAATTTAGTGATTAACTGGGAGCAGTAGGCTCTCAAGGAAGGGAGAATTGCATAAGCAAAGGCATAGAGATGTAGGGCTTATAATTCTGTATATCAAAATAAAACTAAATGAGCAGACAGTTATGAAAATGTATATTTTAAAGGGGTAACAACAATCTCTCTCCATTTTTAAAATGATCTCTTTATTATCAGCCAATTAATCAGGACTTCAAACCCATTTCTAATCATCATCCTAAGCTTCCAGTTTGGACATAGTGATTTCTTGATAAGCTGTATCATTTTAAAGGACATTTATATGAATTGCTTCCATTTTAATTTTATCTTTAGCCAAATCCTCTCTTTCCTGTACCGTTTGTTCCCCAGGATACAATTCAATATTCTCATTGATGTCATCCAATTTATCTGTTATCCTAAAATCAAATGCAGTACATTATCTGGCAAGAGTGTCCAAGTTTCACTCTCTCTAGCAGGTATGCATTTACTTGGGCATTTTCTCTTGATTACACGTTAAACCTGTTGTTTTCTTTCTAAGTCCATTGAAGCATGAATGAATGTTCTCAGATTTGAAAGGTTTTCCTTTCAACTTTGATTTTGTTTATACATGATTTTTATGCATTTTTATTAAACTCGTTGGAGACAATGCATGAGCACTGGCAACTACGTGAGCTGGCCTCTTAGAGCATTTAGTTTCCACTGTAATGAGACTAGTCTCATGAATATCAGTGCTTACTGTAGTCATACATTTCCAACATTTGATGAATATTGTGTCATTACTTCATTTAGCTTCAACCAATCTCTTTGTGTGAGCTTATTTCCATCAGTTTCCAGATACAGGAGAAGACAAATAGGTAGTAGGTAGCTATCTAGAGTGCAAACACATCAGAAACTAAGAAAATAAGGAAGAAAAAACAGGTTTCTTATAAAATTAAGTGACTCTAAGGTAATCAAATAGAACGTAATTTCTTGTAAACATTTTTTTAAATAGTTGTGCCAAACTTACACTGAGCAATAGATGAATGCTTTTATAGCTACTGATGATTTGTCTTATGAAGAGTTCATAGAAGTTTTTGTGATTTGCCTTTCTTTTCCATACAATGTAAACGTTAGTATCTTATTCTGGTAATGGGAAGAAAGAACTCCAAGATAAATCAGAGACTACACAGAAGGCAGTGCATTAGAAGCATGGACATATAAGAAATATTAAAGAATTTGTGTTTAGATGAGACACAAATGAAGCTCACTACCAACCAAGGTTACAGAATGAAGGCTTAATGGGTGGTGTGCACCTTTGAGAAGATAATTATGGTATATGTATAACTAAAAAAAAATTAAGTGTTTTGGTTCTACAAATATGAATAATCAGGAAACCTGATTATATAGTGAGATGTGGGGTCTATGATTACACTCTAACTCTCAATTAACACTGCATGGTTCTGTATTTTTCTTGGAATACCACCTCATGTCAAAATTTATTCTCCAATTTCACTCTTAATCCATTCTAATTAGCTAGGTCTCCAATACCCTTCCAGTCTAACTCATGCTATGTTCTCATAATCTGGCTAAATACCATCCATCACTTAAATCAGCTTAATTACACCACCTCTTTGAAACCATAATGGATGCCTTTACATCTTGTTCATTTCCCCTCCTTAGGAATTGAAATCAGTATCGAAACCATGGCAATTAATTATAGGTCGATTTCTACTTATTGTTGGCTTCATCTGTACTCCAGCAAGAATGTAAACTCTAAGCCAGCATGTCTCCTAATATACAGCATGGAGCTCAATGCATTTATCTATTTGTGTGATTGTTGACTACGATTTAAACAACAGAAATTACATGAATTTTTGGAACAAGATAATGCCAAGTTCCTCTATGCATTCATTTATTTAGCAAATATTTATAGAACCCTACTGTGTGTCAGGAACAATTCTAGATTTAGGAATAAAAGCAAAACAAATGAAATCACAATACACCTACACACAAAACCACACACACACAGACACACGGGACAAAACATCCTGTACCCATGGAGCTTGCATCCAAATAGAAGAGGCAGACAATTTAAAAAAGACATGTTATATGACAGGTTGACAAATTTAAAAAAAAAAATAAAGTTAGGAACAGGGATATGAAGTGTTGGCAAAAGTGGAGACGCCTGTAGAGGTAACTTTGAGAAAGATCTGAAGGAAGTAGGAAGTGAGGGGTTTGCCCTGATAATATCCATGGGAGAATTTTCAGGCATGACGAGCATCAGTTGCAAATACCTGAGTGAGGAAGTAGGCTTCCTCAGAGTGCTCAGCCAAGCAGCTGAAAAGAGAGGGCAAGGAGGAGAAGAATAAGAAATTAGTTCAGAGATGTAATGGATGTTATATTACACAGGACTTTGCAGGATCTCACTTGGAATGAAAAGAGAAATGACATAATATGACTTGCATTTTAACAGGATCTCTATGGTTACTGATTGAGCATGGGAGTGGGCAGAAACACAAGACCATTTAGGTGACTACGGCAATAATCCAGGCAAGACATGCGTGGACTGGCCCTGGGGGTGGTCACAAGTGGTTAAATTTCGGATATACTTGGAAGGTAGAGTCAATAGGACTTGCTATTGTGGAGAGTGAAGGAAATGGAGGAATCAACAATGGCATTGAGCTTTTAGGCTTTAGCAGCCAGAAGTGGAATTATCATTACTGAGATGAGGACTGGTAGAAGAACACTGGTGGAAGATGAAGGAGAACTCAAGTTTTAACATATTAATCTGGAGGTGTTTATTGTTAAATCTACAAGTGGGATTGTTAAGTAGACAGATTTGCTGGTCTAGAATTCAGAGAGGAACAGGATGAAGATATAAATTTGGAAGCTATTAGGATTAAGTTGGTATTTAAGCCCATCACCATCACTAGAGAATGTCAACACCTAGACGTTGAGGATAGAAGAATAAGAGAAATGCCAGCAATGAACTCTGCTCCGGGTCTCTGTGATCTATAGAAATGGATGAGATGGAAGGAATCAATGGAGACAGAAATAAATGGCTGGAAAGAAGGAAAATGAGGTGAGTGTGGTAGGAAAATGAAGTGAGTTCTAAATGCCAAGTATCAAATGGCTTCAAGGAAGAGCGATCAACTGGCAAAATACTGTTTATAAATCAAATGTGATTAGGTCTTAGAAATTCCCACTGGATTTAACAACATGGTGGTCATTGGAGATCTTCACAAGAGCAGTTGCAAATGGGGGTGAAAACTTAGAGTGTGTTAAGAAAGAACAGAAAGAGGAAAGTTGAAGACAGCACGAATAGATGACTCTTTCAAGGATTTTTGCTGTAAAGGGAAGGATAGAAATGAGACTGTAGCTGGAGGAATATAAGATCAAAATATAAGAGAAATAACATGTCTATGAGCTGATAAATGTTCCCTAGAGAAGAAACATGGTGATGCTGGAGAGAAAGGAGATGCCCTTGAGCAGGCAAGGACAGGTGGATTCTAAGGTACAAATAGAGGACTTGGTCTTAGTGAAGAACACAGATAATTCACTCATAGTAACGAAAGAGAAAGTAGACTATTTCACAGAGAATCAGAGGCAGGGGTAGACGTAGTGGTAGGAGCTTATGGAAGTTATTTTCTGAAAGCTTCAGCTTATTTTAGATAAAACAGGAGTTAGGATCATCTGCTGAAACTGAACATGTGAAAAAGTTATGGTACATTTGAGGAAAGAAAAGAAAAATTGAAAAACCATCTAAGATAGGAAAGAGAATGAACTAGGGAGACAGAGTATGATTTCCAGACACCACTACAGGGCCACCACGACCGTGAGTTTTTATCCAGCCACTTTCTGCTATGTGGATGTGATGAAGAATAGGAGTTAATCTAGGCTAGAATTTGGTCAAATGAGTATGATGAACTGGGGAGAGGGAAAGGAGTTGAGAGTGTATACAATGTAATTATAATTATCCATGAATTTTAAACTGGTTTAGGAGACAAGAAAACACATAAGGACAAGGAGGAATAGAGCAAAAGCAGGAAGACTAATGGATTGATGGCTCCAATGGGGTCAAAGAATTGTTGGAGTATGGCTCTAAAGGGACCTAATTGGAGGCACAGGAGATGAAGTTTAGAGGGGGACTAATTGAAATTGACATTATGTAGGGGTTGCAGTTTTTGTCAGTGTTAAGTCTATAGCCATAGGAGTGAATGACTATGGTGAAATTAGGCGAAATGAAGATCACTGGGGAAAGAATTAACAAAACAGAAATAGCCTATGTTAATCCTGGGATCACAGTCTACTAACTGTAACTTTTGGCAAGTTACTTATACCCACTGAGCCTTGGTTTTTTACTTATTTATTGATGTTCTACAACATCAAAAGCAAAGCCAGAATGACAGTGCTGGACGTAACACGGAAACAGAGCTTCTTTTACGAATTCCTATTTAAGAGCTGAGTCAGTCTCTCTTAGATTTAGAACAATCTGAGATAACCAGGTGCTTGCAGAATGAAGATGTGTAAGCATACATTAATAACAAATAAAATCTAAGGATTTGGTTAACCTCATCAGTGACTTCAACTGTCAAGATGTAGAAAGTAGAACTAATTGAACCACGGGCACAAAATAAGGAAGATGATTTGAAATACAACCAAATCTATCAGTAAATGTAATTACATTAATTTTTTTTCCTATTACAGTAGATAAGATATTCGCTCTCTTCTCAACAATTAATAAAGCTGTTAAAAGATTTTCTAGATGCTGCTTATTAAATCAGTCAGAAATTCGTACAAATAAAAACATTTGTTTTTTCTTTAATGTTTACCAAGAATTGTTTTTCCTTACAAGTGTACTGAATATAATTTTTCTCACTAAAATACATCTTATAAGTTCATTTCAAAGTTTATGTCTTAAAAAAACATTTCTTTTTACTTTTCTTCTTTCAAAATAGATTATTATTTGACAGCATTATTTTATTGATTTATGTTAGGTTATGAAACATATTAAGAATATAAATATTATACATATTACATATCTCTATAGACACACCACACATATACACATACACACACAGGCACAAACACATATTAGAACCTCAAAAGAACAATATTCACTATATAATTTTTTTTTGAGGCAGCATAACAAAAGAGCATGGGCTTTGCAGTTCTGATAGAAAACGGAGATGAATCCTGGCACTATTTACTAGCTGTACAACTTCTGAAACTTTCTCACCTTCACTAAAACTCAGTTTACTCATCTGTTGAATAGGATTAATAGCTCCTAGTTTATGGGGTTGTTGTCAGGATCAGGAGCTAATGCAGCGTGTGCAAAACACATGTCAATACATTTTAGGCTTTTTTAAAAATTATTTCCTGAGGGTTTCAGATTTAAATACATATCATCTTTCTGGTCTAGGATTCTGTCATTTTTTTCTGAATGTCTTTTTTTTATTCAAATATATGCAAATATATTCAAAACAACTATATAGATCAAATATATTTCAATCAACTACTATCTGGCTGTAGTTCTTGCTATTCCTTTTTTTTTTTAACTTTTGACCCCCGCTTAACTCATTTCTCCCACACCCTGTCTCTGGCAATTATCACCAGTCTCTTCTCTGTATCTATGAACTTTGTTCTGTTTTGTTTAGATTCCACACGTAAGAAAAATCATACATTACTTGTCTTTCTCTGTCTGACTTATTTCCCTTAGTATTATACCTTCTAAATCTACCCATGTTGTCACCAATGGCAATATTTCATTCTCTTTCATGGCTGAATAATATTCCCGTGTGTGTGTGTGTGTGTGTGTGTGTGTGTGAATAAGACAACTTTTTTCTTTCTTTATTCATCCATTGCTGGGTCCACTCACCCATTAGCTGGCTTCCATATCTTGGCTATTGTACGTAATGCTGCAGTGAACATTGGAGTGCATATATCTTTTCAAATTAGTGTTTTTGCTTCTTCAGATAAATACCCAAAAGTAAAATCACTGGATTGGTGGTAGTTTCATTTTTAATTTTTTGACAAGTGTCTATACTGTATTCCATAATGGCTGTACCAACTTACATTCTCATCAACAGTATACTAGGGTTCCCTTTTCTCCACATTCTTGCCAACATTATTATTTGTTGTCTTTCTGATAATAGACACTCTGACAGGTGTGAGGTGATATCTAATTGTGGTTTGGACTTGAATTTCCCTGATGATTAACAATGTTGAGCATCCTTTTGTGCTCCTATTGTAGTTCTTCTCTAGAAAAATGTCTGTTTACATTCTCTGCTCATTTTTTCATCACATTATTTGTTGTTTTGATGTTGAATTGTATGAGTTCCTCGTATATTTTGGATATTAATCTCTATGGCATATATCATCTGTAAATATCTTCTCCCATCAGTAGGCAGACTTTTTATTATTTTGTCGATAGTTTCCTTCACTGTGAAAAGCCATTTAGTTTGATGTAATCCCATTTGTTTACTTTTGCTTTTGTTTCCCTTGCCAGAGGAGACATGTCCAAAAGAAAAGCACTAAGACTGATGTCAGAGAGCATACTAAGTATGTTTTCTTCTAGGAGTTTTATGGTTCATGTCTTACATTTAGTCCTTAATCTACTTTGGGTTTTCTTTTATATGGTGTGAGAAAGTCGTCCGCTGTGGTTCTTCTGCATGTAGCTGTCCAGTTTTCCCAGCTCTTCTTACTGAGAGTCTGTCTTTCCCCTATTGCCTTCCTTTGTCGTAGATTGATTGATCATATAACTGTGGGTTCATTTCTGGACTCTCTGTTCTGTTCCTTTGATCTGTGTGTCTGTTTTTGTACCTGTACTACACTGCTGTAGTAACTGTAGCTTTGTACCTATAGTTTGACATCAGGGAGCATGTTACTTCCAGCTTTGTCCTATTTTATCTTTTTCAAGTTAGTGGGGTTTTTTCCCTTCAGACAAATACCCAGAAGTGGAACTATTGGATCATATGGTAGTTCTATTTTTAATTTTTTGAGGAATCCCATACCATTTTCCATAATGGCTGCCCCAATTAACTTTCTCACCAAGTGTACAATGGTTCCCTTTTCTCCACATCCTCACCGATGCTTGCTATTTCTTGTCTTTTTAATAATAGCCATTCTAACAAGTTGGTGAGGTGACATCTTAATGTGGTTTTGATTTGCATTTCCCTGGTGATTAATGATGTTGAACATATTTTCATGTACCTGTTGGCTATCTGTATGTCTTCTCTGGAAAAATATCTGTTCAGCTCTTCTACCCATCTTTTCACTGGGTTGTTTGTTTTTTTGCTATTGAGTTGTATGTGCTCTTTATATATTTTGGATATTATCGCCTTATCAGATACATGTTTTGCAAATATTTTCTCCCATTCAGTATGTTGTCTTTTAATTTTGTTGATGTAATTATATATATTTTAATTTGAATCTCTGAAATTTTAGTCAAGCTCTTTCAGCTAAATTAAAAGTCATCTACCAGGTCACAGGGAAAAAATATGCATATATATTTGTACCTTAATATGTTAATATTTGAATGCTTAAATGTAAATTTAATGTAATACATTCCTTATAAAATAATTTTTTACACTTATTTCTCATTACTTAGACTATTCTTATATGCACCATCTCTGCTGAAGATTACCAAATTTTTGCAAGAGGCAAGGAAGATATTCATTATTACTTCCATATTTTAAAGAAGACTGAGGATCTAGGCTTTTAGGTTACTGACACTATGAACTCTAGATTCTTTTAGCTAATTATACAAATTATAGCTAATAATTTATGTCCACCTGTATAAATAAATAATCTTCAATATACATATGTTAAGTATATACATACATCTATATAGATGAGTCTTATGTTGATATTATTATATTTCATAAAGCATAACAAAAATTATTTATTCACTGTTAATGTAAAAGTGAAATTACACTGAAAAGTTAATTATTTGTTTTAACTGAATTAAGGTACAATTGAGGTAATTAAATCCATAGTTTTTTTTTTTCTGAGCAATATTTTAGATCAATGTTCATGAACAGCTAAATAAACTGAAGTGCTACCTCCATTATAATTTTTAATTAGTTAAGCAACACACTTTGTAAATCTTCCAGATAAAGAACACTATGAGCTATTAATGAGCTCTGCTTTGAGCTTCAAAAATGTAGATGTGGCACTGGTCTCAAAGTGAGTTTACAATACAGTTGGTAAGTTGGCTAGATAGGTGATTCTAATTAGTGCAATACCGAAATAAATAAATAATAAATAAATAAAGAGCCATGTTTATTAATATCTTGAAGGTTACAATTGAGACTAGCTCTCTCACATGTCTGATATTTTCTAGATTTGAAAAAGCCAAAGGTAAATTTGAGAGCAGAAGAACGAGGAATTTTGGCATAGAAAATGAGCACTTGCTGTATATAATAACTTTATCATACAAGGCATCATTACCTACTTGTTTTTAATCTTACATTTATTTAAAGTATAGATTAGTAATCTAGTGAATCACTCACATTACACATATAGAAATTATTAACTGAACACCCTAATTAATAAATTCATGTGATATTTTTACCAATCCCCAACAGGTCAGTGACACCTCAGTGGGTCCTTTGCCCACTGGAGTCACAAATGCCAATCAAATGAAGTCAGGTTCAATGTAGCAGAGCAGAAACCTAATTTATTGATAAAGAAATGGAGAGGGAGAGCGCATGCTCTGAAAAATAGCCTTCTCCTTAAAGGGAGAGGAGAAAGGGAAACGTAAGGGGTAGGAGACAGGTGTCATCAGGGCTTTAGGGAAAGGACAGAGATTCCCAGGTGCAGGCGAGGGCAGCCAGGGCACACAGGCTTCCTTGTTACTTTGCACAGGGCACGAATGATGTCTAGTAGAGCACAAATCCCCACCCTGAGTGATCCTACCACGACAATGAAATGAAGGTAGCTTTAAGACATCTTCAGTTCTCATCTGCACAGGTGGTCCTTCCTGTGGTCAAGTCAGAGCCAATTTAGGGCTGCTGACCACTGCATAACTCTTAAAGCACAAGCCACAAAACGTTTCTGTCAAAAGCCAGGAGCTTTTGAAATAAACACAAAGATAAATCAAGACAAGGGTCCTTCAGCTCTCAGGAGCAGGTATGGGTGACAAAATTATCTCTTAAAATAATTTCACTTAGACTTTGAAAAATATAAACCTGGATATTAGAGTCATATTATGATTTAAAGTGATCCTTAGTCTTCCGTAATAAATAAATACAATTTTCTGAACATTAAGTGTTCTTGCTTCTATTTCATTAAAAAACACACACTCACTACACCACGTACAACATCCTCAGGAAATGATACATGTACTCAATTATAAAGGAAAATTCCATTCTAAACAGACCTTTTAAACTATGAATTGTACTGAAAAAAAGATAAAATGAATTCTGGTTGTGTATTTTTGCACAGAAAAATGACAGTAGACATGAGGAGGGCTTGATAAAGATTGCTAAAGTTGTCAAGAGGGTAGCTAAGTTATAGTTAATTGTAACTGGTTGAAATAAAGGAGAAAACTATTATAAAGATAAACTTTTCATGGAGGATTGCACAATTTAAAAATTCTAAGAGCATGGAGTAGCTAGTGTTAAGTTAATGATCTTAATTTTTTAACCATTTTCCTTCTATTTTTATGTGTGAAAAGTATGCTTTATTTGAAAAATATTCCTGCATGAAAACCACGGGGGAAATGGATTAGATATGATCATTGCAAAGGTATTTTCAATTAAACGACTAGAATACAGTTGTTTGCCTTTTCCCCAAGAGAACATTAAAATGAATCTTTTTTTTAAACTGCTTAATATGTGTGAGTACGTAATAGAAAAATACACTTTAGAGGCTTTGTTCTTATAAGCTAAATCATCTGATTTCAAGGAATTTTCCCTTTCAGATCCAGAAGTTTTAAATTTGAAACAATTTTTTACTGCATTCAGAATTTGGCTGCTAATATTTTAAATTAACATTTTGTTACACTGATTGCTTTAAGTTGGCCTTTCCTCATTTTATTTCTGTTATGCTGCTGTTGTAGCATGATGTTTATTTAGGAATGAATAAGAGTGCTAACAAGGAATCAGAGTCTTGTTTCATAAATAATCTGTATTATTTAATTAATGACTCACTGTGAGTGAGTCATCAGGGAACCTGAAATAGACAGAGTGAGGAGGGTATCCCTGATCTGGTAACACAGCCCGCTCATCGGTAACTGAGGCTGAGGGTTGAGAGGGAAACATGAACAATTCAGCCTAAAATAGCCTTCAAGTCAATTGAAATATTCAAAATGCCCCAGCAGTGTAAGGCTGAAGCTTTACAAAAGTGGATAGGAAGAAATTACAAAACCAAAGGAAAATGGCTACAGAAAGATAAACCCATAAGACAACTTTTAGAATAATGGAAGCAAAAAGTATTAGCGAAAGGCAAAGCACTGTGGTAAAACAAATGGCTCAATTAAAGCAATACAACATAAAAGCCAAAACCGAAAAATGCTATAATGTTAAAGGTCAGTATATGTGATCAGATGCACGTCCCTCTGGCTCTGGGCTTTCTTGACCACAGTAAGTGCTAATCGCGCGGGAGGTTATCCCATCTACAGACATTTGCATTTTGATAAGGAATTGTGAAATTGTAAAAGCCTCTAGACACAACGTGTGTGCTTCACTACTGAAGGACAGAATGTCAGACTCTGCTGAGGTTATTTTGTGGAAGACAGCCATCCTTAGTAACTCACAAATATGGCCTAACGGGAAGCCAGAGGCCTGACCTAAGAGTTCCATTTAATCAAGAAGTTTAGGGGGAAATTGACATTATCCAAGAAGTAAAGGTGAAAAGTGAAGGATGAGAGAGGACTTAGACCAGAAGCAAAGCGATTTGTAATTGCAAAAGACAAATCCAAACTAGCCTCATTTTTCAATGCAATAAAAGTAATCTGCCTTTCTTTTTCCTTGCCTTCCCTAGACCAGTAACTGTAGGATTTTTTTTTTTTTTAGGTTAAAACATTTAAACTTCTAGTTAAGTAAGAACTGAACTTATTTCTTTATCCATTTCACCATTTTATCCAGTACAATGGGAATGGCAAAGCAATGAAGTTAGGGGATTTTTTATGTAGAGAGATTCCAAGTGTTTGACTTCACAGAACTGAGGAAGCTGACAGACCAAAGGACAGATGATTAGAAACAGAATCCGCCAGAAAGATTCAAAATGGAGGCACCAATTTCACTGAAAAGAGAATACCTCTAGGGCTGGAAATTGATTGAAAGTCTACTTTAAAAAAATTTGAACACCCCATTCTTTCCTAAGTCAGGTAACTGACATTTGCCTATCTCCCACCTAACACAAATCTGGATGTATAATTTATCAAGAGAATAAAACAAAGATATTCCAGACTTGAGGACATGAAGTTGAGTTTAGGGAAGATGTGCCAAGATGAAAATTGGCTTTGAAATGAAAATCTGCCTATTGAATGGAAATCCACTCCCAGACAGTTTTGTTTTTTTTTTTTTTTTTTTTTTTGTGCCTTACTTATAAATATTAGCAGTCACCCCATGAGAAATTTGAGAAGTGCCCCAACTGGAAAACTACCCACCCAAAGAAAACAAAATAAAGAAAATAATTTTCAAGTGAAAAGATTTCAATGCAAGAAGCCAAAGTATATGTCAAAAGACGTTTGTTAGTAGATGAGACAATGCTATGTATGCATGAAACAAGAACAGGAGGCTGTTATAAAGAGGACTACTCAGAGAACAAGACAACACAAAGCTCTTGAAAAGTAAAACTAAGAAACTCAAAATACCAAAAGAAATATACCAAAGTATGACATTGAACTATAACATTGGCAAAATCTCTTAGAAGGTGCAGCCAAAAGACAAAGAAAGGAAAAATAGGAGTGAAAAATTTTAACGAAATGTGATAGTCAGTCCATGACACCCAATGTCCAAATAGTAGGAATTGCTAAAGGAGAAGAGAGAAAACTGAAGATTTCATAGACTCCAAGGATAAGAATTTCCAAATTGAGCAGATGGCTCAGCACAATGAATACGGGGTGGAATTACTCAGGCTTTTTCATACTATAATTTAAGAACACTGAGAATAAAGAACAGATGACAACAGCCTCCAGAATGAGTAATAAGCCAGCCTGATTCAAACAATTGGGAATAAATAACATGGTACATTTATCTTACTCCAAATTGTAAGAATTTTTTAAGAAGAGAGAGAATAGAGGGGAGTGGGTATTTGAACAGGGTGGAGGTAGCTCAGTCTTCATCTTTCAAAGCAAGAAGTCAATAGATAATATGTAACACTGAAAAACAGGCCAAGAAAATAGCAGTTTACGTATGATATTTGGAACTTACATATTTAGATATTTAAGATCTTGTCAAAAACTGTCAGGAGTTTCAAATGCTTATTACCTCTGAGGAATAAAAACTGAGGTTAAAAAGGAAACATTTTTTCCTTTCTATGCCTTCTGGAACCGGTTGTCTTATTAAACAGGTTGCGTGTATAATTTTTATTTATTTTAATTACTGGGTGTGTTTTGAGGTTAATTACTATTTATTTAGTTTTCATAGGATTCAGTGAGATCCATATTTGAATTTAAGTTTCTCTGATTCTGAAAAGCTGAAAGGGTTTTCATCCTACTCTGCATGAATGACTAGTTATTCATAAAGTAGCTCTCTATATATTCTATCCCACATTCTGATCATCTTTTTTTGTGGTGGTGTTCACATTTTTCTAGATTATTTGCTTACTTCCTTCATTTTTTGGATATGTCACAATCATCTTCTGTGTAACTTCAGATAATCTTTACTGTCTGTTCCTTTTGACTGTTATCAATATTAATTTTATTTGATCTACTTCAATTTTTATGTCATGGTCATTTCTTTTAATCCTGTCTTGTTCTGTTTAATAATAAATAGCTACTTTTATAGAATTTATTTGAAATCTTAAATCTAATTAAGGAGATATATCCTTTTCTAGAGTTTCACAGTGTTGTCCATTTTTTTGTGTGGGTGCTAAGAATGTATTTCATGGATTTAATATTACTATTTGCTATTCACTCATTCCATGAGTTCAATTTGTTGGTCTTTGTTGTGGGCTCAATCAATTTTGAAGGGCTACTTAAAAACTTACCCCCAGAGTCCTGGTTGAAATAGAAAATCCTATCCAAGACCAGAGGGGGGAAAAATCAATAAAGGAGAGGAGTAGGGTTGGGGGGAGCAAATTTAATTATTTTTCCCGGATGGCCTAGGAGCTCAGAGTTCCTTCTCTCTGGATCCAAGATTAGAAGGCAAACTGGGAAAAGATGCAAATAAAGATCCATTCCCACTGGAAAACCTTAGGATACCTACCCTCCTGGGATTTGCAATAATCCCTGTCCTTTTCCATTGTTGTTGCATGATCAAAAATATTTTAATTATGTTAAAGAAACTCAGGAAAGGCAAGGTCTTTGCTCATGCTTGTAATTCACTCCTTTCCCCAGAACTGATAAAACCCAATAGCTGGTAGATCAACAAATTTAAACTAAGCTGATTGAGATTTTGGATCAAAAATATAGTTAAGTACATCTTCTTCCTAACTAATGAATAAATGTCAGTATCTAGCCTGTCTCACAAGCAGTGAAACACAAATTTAATCTATATCCCCTGAAATTTAAAATAACAAAGTTAAAAGTCTAGTAACTAATGAAAAATAAAATATTAATAATAAATGGAGACCAAAAAATATCTGCAGCTAATTTATGATATAACAGCAAACAGAATTCCGTGAATTCCAAGGAACAGCAGATAGCTCTACAAATTTATGAAATAAATTCACCTCAGGGTTTCACCTGCCACCTGAAGACAGGAGTAAGCAGACGTTTTTGCATAAGATCCAATAAGGAAAGAAGCAACTGTTTGTTGGCTTCCTTCTTCGGAATTATTTTCGTGAGAGAGTGTAATATTTGCAATTGTGTTTAAGAATTTTAAAAATGTTTGATTACTGCTTGCTTTTTTCTAAGGCTACAATTTCTGAAGCTGTCTAGCATACGCTGCAACACTGACCACCACGCTATAACTTTTAACGAATTGTATGAAAGATGAGATCTTACAGATTTGAGAAGATGTGGGAGAGAAATGAGTTACTTCGAAGTGATGAGCTGCGTTTTTATTAGAGTGCAATCACCCCTTCTATTTGTAAGATTATCCATGCAGGGAGTCTTAAGTATTAAGAGGAGACAGGAAGCCACCAGCAGGATCAGTGGTTGAAAGAGCTGCAGGGGTTCGAGCAGCGCCACTCAGAGAGCGGATGGTGACGGAGCTGTATTAAAAACACGTTATGACTTTCAGACTTCCTCCAGGAGTCTTGGACTATAAACGAGACAGAAACGAATGTTGTTACAGCAACATATCTAGGAAGCAGCAGGGAGACCTTAATCCATCTCTTCAGTTCCTTTTTCTCTCACCTTATCTCCCACATTCTTTGGTGCGTCAAGTCCCAAATGTCACATCCCCAAAGACAGCCTCTGGTGGCGGCGACCTCTACATCCGAGCCTGACAGTGAGCAAAGGGCTGCCTGGAACTGCTCAGTCTGGGGAGGAGTTTTCGATGCCTGCTCATGAATAGGTGTGCTTTATCATTTTTAAAAAATGAAACTCAGATCCGGCTGCCTGAGAAAATACAGGAGCACCAAGTTAAATTTGAATTTCCGATAAACAATAAATATTTTTTGAAAAGGAAATTCCAAATGTTGTATGGAAAATAATAAAAAAAAAAAATACTCTGATGTTTATCTGAAATTCAAATTTAGCTGAGCATCCAGTATTTTTACCTACTGAGTCAGGCATCTTAGATCACATTGCGAAGCTCGGCCACGACAAAGCAGATAAGGACATTTAGAGTTTGTACTCAGTCTCCTCATTAAGTGCTTCTGCTGAGCGAGAATTCAAAAAGATCGGCATCCTTGGGATCCAGATTTGTTCCCTTCTGTTCCTACCACCCTTCACGTCACCTCTCCCTCCCTTCCCCTGTAAAAGAGGAACCCTTGGACTGTGATTTTAGAGTAACATGGTTCCCTTAGTACATCCAGAAGAGACCTGGACAGCTGGGAGAGCGCTGAGGAGGAGAAAGGGAAACTCTAACGTAAACCTTGGATATCCCATTATTTTGCCAAGGATTATCTGTTAGAATTTATTCATGCTTTTGAGTTTCTATTGTGAACTGGCATTCCTTTGTTCTCTCCGTATTATTGCCCATTTGCTTTCTTTCCCTTTCCCATGTTAGCATAAAGGAATTCTTTCTCTTTGGGCAGCATAACTTTATTTTCTTAACAGACGCCTTGAGATGTAGGTGCTCGGACTGGGAGGAACCACCATCTTCTGACTCTTCTGAGGCAGAGCCACTGCTCAAAGTTGTCTCTAGGTTTTCGAACTGGTGATCATCACATCTGACATCCTACACAAACCTTTCATTTTTAGTTTGTCCAAATTTAGATTTGATCCAGTTTTCTGGTCTAATAACAAGTCTGTCCCCAAGTGTCTACTTATCTATTAGTGTGTGCCACCCACTCCAGTGGTTATTTTTAAAATCCAGGATTTTTTTCCCAAATGTATCTACACAACTTAACTCAATGTTTTCTTTTTCAAACACACATAAATACCTCACTGTCATAATTAAGCATTGCCTAGTTTCCATGTTAACATAAAGGAATTCTTTCACACTTATTTGATAAGCACTTATGGATGAACCAGGCTTCACTTAAATGTTGTGAATGATTGGCCATGAAGAATTATGTCAAATGTAACTTACTGGAACATTTAGAAACTCTTCTCCAGTCGTCTCATTCTCCAGATTGGAACACTGAGACCCAGGCTGACCCTAACTTGTCCTTTCCACTGCCTGGTGCCATCTTCTAGTGTGATGTGAAGGACCATGCCGTGCCCGGACTGTGGACACATCACACCACAGTTTGAATCCCGTCTCTCTCACCTATTATCACTTTTGTCCTTTTAGGAAATTTATATAACCTTTATTAACAAACCATTATTTCCTCTTTGAAATAGTGATAATAATGGCCTAGTTGGATTTTGAAGTAAATCAAATAAGAATGTGAATATCGAGTAACTAAGACCAAGTGGGGAACTCCATGTTCCTTACTTTCCTCTCCTTCTCCCTTAGAAGAACTCATCACAGCTACAAAGGGTTATAACCCAAATCACATCTCTGGGCTTCTGATTCTTACCTTCTTTCCAAATGATTCTGCTCATACGCCAAGAAGATTAGGGAAAAGTGCTTTGGTTCTTATTTAAAAGATGATTACAAAGAAATTAAGAATAACCAACTGGTTCCTTCATCTAGCTTAGGAAATAAGGACCAAAGTGAGCCTGAAGTGTGAGACATGCCATTTTTTATAAGGGAGGAAGGAAAAAGAATCACAAAACCACAAATGATCTATTCATCATCCGATAATGGGTTAACAAGAGATCTTCAGTAAGGAGGGTTCCATCTGTCATACAGTTTGTTTCGTATACAGCTTGAAATATTTTCAGGAATTAAACGGTTGTAATAAAACTCATAGTATTGATAGTGAGTCATCAAAGTGCCAAAAACAGTTTTGTAAAATAAAGAAAAGTTCTGGAAGCAGCTGAAGTCAGAAACATTCCTGCCTTATACTGCATAAGCCACTCTAAGTAGATAAGCGATCAGTATTTCCCTGCTGGAGAAAAGTGGTGTGGAGATCTTATTACTTAGCTCTAATTCTAAATAGGATCTAGGAAAGTCCCAAACCAATAGGATGGCAGGTGTATGTGCTCTGGAGTCGGATAATAAGACTTTGAATGTGGATTCTGACACTTACTAACTATGCAACATTTGGCCACTTTACCTAAGCCCATCTACATACTCATTTCCTTATTGGTATAAACTAGGATTCTGATAGCATCCCGTTCATAGGAGGCTGGGAACAACCTTCTCTTCAGAAAGTGCTGAGTGCCTAGTATGTGCCTGGCCCTGTGCTCAAAGGGCTGAGGACACATGAACAATAAAAGATACACATTTACAGACTATATGAAGGAGACAAATAGGGGGGCACATGAGCGAGTAAGGGGCAAGGGGTTGGGGATCTGCTTTAGGTAAGTGGTCTTAGAAAACCTCTTTTTCGGATTGCATTTCAACTGAGACCTGAAGGAAAAGAGAAAACCAGCCCTGCAAAAAAAAACAACAACGGAAGAGGGCAAAACATAAAATAAGATGAAACAGCAGGTGCAAATGTGCTGACCTGAAAAAGAGCTCAGTGTGCTGCAAGTGAGCATGAGGACAAGGGGTGAGATCTGAGGTTAGAGAAGGAAAAAGCAAGTTCTTTCAACCCTTGTTAAGAAGGTCATGGTAAAAATTGTAAAACGCAAATTTTTTTAATCTTTATATTTTTTAAAAGTATATGTGACATTAATATTCCTACCGATTAAAATTATAGTGATAGAATAATTTTAAAAATTAAGTCAAATAAGGGTTACTTCCACATGAGTAGCGATGCTGGCATTTGGATTTGGCCAAAGGACCCGTAAAGTCGTTTTTTCTTAAGTGAAAAGGTGAAAGTTCTTGACTTGAGGGAAAATCCTATGCTGAGCTTGCTAAGATAGATTCGTTCTCACCGTATGTCTGTGAAAGGGTGACAGAGAGAAATTCATGCTAGACTTGGCTGTTGTACATCAAACTGCAAAAGCTGCAGCCACAGTATGTGATAAAAGCTTAAGATGGCAGAGGCATTAAATCTGTGTAATACACTTGGAGAGAGACCATACTCACAGCTTTCTTAGTCTATTAAAATTCGTCACTTACTGTGCCTAATTGACGATCTTATCGTAGGTGTGTATAAGATAACAACTCAGTAAGTATAAACAGGCTTCAGAACTATACGCTCTCTTGCATCCACTGGAGGACTTGGAAAAAAAAACGTTTTTAAAAAATGAGAGTTTCATTGTATGAGCGGAATGAGTCACTGAAGATTTTTAAATATAGGATGACTAGATCTGATTTATTCCGATTTATAGTTCAAAGAAATCATGTGGCTGCTGCACAGAAAATGAATTTTAGTGTTTGATACATATTTAGTGTCCAATAAATGTTAGTAATTAATACGTTATTATTACTTATTTAGCAACATCTCCGCCAATCATGATTGCTGATATTACTCTAGTGTACAAGCACAGTATTAGTGACCGTGTTATGTGTGTGACGACCATTTACAGAAATTAAAATGATATGATCTCTACCATTAAGTAGGATAAATTATTTTGTAGCAAATATTGCTTTCTGTGTAGCCTTGAGCAAATTAATCTCTCTGAAATTCAGTGTTTTGATTTGTAAAGTGGTACAAATGATGCAGATGTTGGGATTCAAATGAGAAAACATAAAATGTCTGGTAGAGAGGCAAAGAGTAGGCAAATAACAAATGCTACTCATTATTATCATTTTAAGTGTATACACAAAGAGGAAAACAAAATTGGATACATTTTCAGCCTTGGATCCTTAAGAACACATGCAATATATACAGAAATCAATGCATAGCAATGTGTGTGACCATCTACGGTCATATATTCCTGTCCAGCTCTTCCTCTTGTTACTCCTACTGTGGGGAATCTGCCAATTCAAGGAGAGTGTCTACCAAGGATGGGGTAGGTCTTGTTCCCCATCTACCCCAGAGGTGAGCACATGACCCAGGGCTGGCCAAACTACAGTACCCTCTCCTTAGACGTGCGATTGGTTCAGAGTTGGGCATGTGACCCCAGCTTAGCAAGTCAGGGAATTTTCTGCCACAGGAATAAGAAAAATATTTTTGAATAGTTAAATAAGTTAAGTCTGGGTCTATCATCAGTCCTTTTTGCTTACTGAGAAATAAGAGACATGATGACAGCAAACAGGCCCTAAATTTAGCAATATCTAAAGCCAGCATCTCCACTGAACCTCTCCAGTTATATGAGTCAATACATCTCTCTTTTTACCTAAATCAGTGTCATGAATCAAAGATTCCTATGTAATAGACCGAAGTAATTTAAGGTCATTTCTGGAAGTATATTCATCCATTTTGGATGCAAATTTAGCATTCTTCAAAGCAAATCCTTTACCAGTTTCAAAAGAGAGATGTAGAAACAATCAGCTAAAACAGGAAGTGTTGCTACTGAGATTTTTTCACCGCACAGAACGATACATGGGAACGTCCTTCCCCTTCCAGAGCTCTCCTGTTCCTCTCACATGACTACTGACCTCCCTCATATTCCACGTCACCTCAATTCTGAGCTCTCTCTGGGTTCTTTTTGTTGCCCAGCCCATCTGCTATCGATGCTGCTCCAGTTGCTACTGCTGAAGGCTGAATGAGAGACTTTTAGATTCACTGACAGATATATATTTAAGGGGTTCATATGCATGAAAGACCAAAAAAAAACAAACAAACAAAAAAACTTGTGTGAATGAGTCCTAAGAAGATTTCTTCTTTCTTACTTCCAAAACATCAGAAGAGTTGATAGAGTTTAGAAATCATTTCTGCTATATCTAAATTTTTAATACATATTTTAGGAAGCCAGATAGATTTAAGGAGCATATAATATTAATAGGAAAAAAGGTCATACTTCTTTATGAAATTCCTCAGTTACTCTGAGGTTGATTGAGTTCACTAATGTGCCAAGATCTCTATCCATTTTTCTACATGTTTCAAGGAGTTAATTACTTAAGATACAAATCCTTCTTATTGCCCAGTAGCCCACCTGTATGTCATACATACCACTCTGGGTGTGTGTGGGACACCATGATGTAGCATAGCGTTCCTACGCCTGGAGTCTCTGCCCACCCATCCTAGGTGTGACTCCATTTATATTAAATGTTCTGAATAAGCAAATCTATAAAGACAAAAAGTAGATTAGTGGTTGGCCAGGGGCTGTGAAGAAGAGGTAATAGTAAGCGACCACTAATGTGCACAAGGTTTCTTCACCCAGTGATGAACATGTTCTGGAATTAGACGCTAATGATAGTTGTACAGCATTCTGAAGATACCATTAAACTATGAAAACCTATTCAATTGTACACTTAAAAAGAATGAATATTATGGTATATAAATTACATTTCGATTCTTTTTTAAAAGATAGCATGTTTAAAAGGAACAACACAACTCCAGTGCTTGGTTAACCCAAATCTTGTGTGATAGCTATAGATTTTACTTTGAAAACATTTATCACATTCAAATCATGCTTAAGGATGGTGAAATAGAGTTAGCTACTACTTCTTTTGGAAATTTTTCACAATAACCAACAAGAAAATTAGAAACAACAATAAAATCCATCATTTGTGAAACTAGAAAACAACAGAAACATTAAAACAAAACAAACCAATTACTTATATATTTTAAAATTTTCCTCAAAGCAGTATCAAGCAGAGTTGTGGTTGAAGACAATATAGACATGACATCAAGGCCACAGACCTCAGAAAAACTGGGAAATTATGTGTCTTAAAGTGAGAGGCACAATCTGAGGTAGAAAACTTAAATTTCATCTCTGTGACAATGACAGGTCGTAGTGGCAGGAATTACCTGGACTCAGTTTTGTTCCGAGAAGTAGAGGAGATACTGCTAAGTAAGGGCTAACACAGATGCTCTGTATTTGCAGGGGGACAAATCTCCATAGCTGGCAGAGCTGGGGGTCTGGTAGAGAAGACAGGGTTCACACTGCCAGTAATCTAGCATCCGTCTCTCTCCACTGGATAAGGAGAAGTCAAAGTGAAACAAACCCATAGCCAAAACCCAAGCTCTTAAGGAAAATTTCTGTTTCCCTAGAAAAGAGCACCACCCATCCTCCTCCAATATATACTGTCTACAAATAGATACGTTAGGAGAAAATGACCTTCAAAAGTTAATAATTTAAAAAGGACACGGCCTGGGGGAGGTGAGAAGGATGGAAATGAATGGTAAAAATAAATGGCAACAAAAGAATGTACACCAACAAATTGAATCCAGTGAAACTTATGGTAAACATCTTTTTGGGAACATTTTAAAATTTATCTTCCTTTCTTCCAGTTTTATTGAGATATAATTAACATATAGCACTGTGTAAGTTTAAAGTATGCAACATAATAATTTTTGACTTACATACATCATGGAATGATTATCGCAGTAAGTTTAATGAATATTCACCATCTCATACAGATACAAAACGAAAGAAAAAGAAAAAAAAACTGTTTGATGAGAACCTTCAGATTTATTATCTGAACAACTTTTATATATAGCATACATCAGTGTTAGTTATATTTATCATATTGTACATTACATCTCTAGTACTTATTTATCTTATAACTGGAAATGTGTAGTATATTTTCACTGCCTTCATCCAATGCCTCCTCTCCCCATCCCCTGCCTCTGATAACCACAAACCTTAACTTTTTTTCTATTTGTTGTTTATTTGGTTGTTTGACAAACATTTTAATTTAATGATGCAAGCACTTGAATGAAGAAAGAACACAAAGCAGAGATACAGCTGCTCAAGAGGAGAGCTAAGGAAAGTAATGGAAGGGGAAAAAAAAATAAAGATGAAATTAGAAAGACAGAAGAAATAGATAAACAAGATTATACTGTATAGCACAGGGAAATATATACAAGATCTTGTGATATCTCATAAGGAAAAAAAATGTGACAATGAATATAATGTATGTTCATGTATGGCTGAAAAATTGTGCTCTACACTAGAATTTGACACAACATTGTAAAATGACTATTACTCAATAAAAAATGTAAAAAAAATAAAATAAAATAAAATAAAATAAAATAAAATAAAATCCCTCTAAGCCAAAAAAAAAAAGAAAAAACAGGAGAGAATTGGTATTGCTAAAAATATAGTATGGGTCATGAAAAGTGAGCAAGATAAAGTGGTTAGCAAAATAATTTAAAGACATTAAATAGCAACTTGAAGTTATGGAAGACAGGCTCCAGAAATCCACTGAATGCATAAAGAGCGTCCCAATAGTTGGTTAGGGAAAGATAATGTTTGGTTTGGAGCCTAATGAGTTAGAAGTGCCCGTGCCAGCCTCCTGTGGAGATGTCCCACGGGGAGCTAGAAGCACAGGTCTGTTACCCAGGAGAGAGGCGAAGAATGCAACTTCTCAGTTACTTACGTTGTTTTCACGTTCAGAGTGTCCCGGGTAACCTGCACGGCCATAACTTGTGTGTCTGGTTGATGACAGTTCCACCCATTATAACCACTGAAATTATACTATAAACAAAGAAGTAATCTCCATCTTCCTTGCTTCTTGCTATGTTATTTTTCTCCAGATATTCAGTTAATAGTTTATTACACATAATAACAGTGGCAGAGATAGTTCAGATGGATAACATCCTTAGAATGGTCACCAACTTCCTCTGAGTGAAATTTCAGTCACCTTAAGCACAAAATGCCTGCTGAGAGCAATTTTGTAACAAACGCAGCTTCCACATGCTGACCTCTTCCTTTCACGTGCACACAAGAGGGCATAATGGGAACCAAATGACCAGAGGGCAAGCAGCAGGACAGAGCATGCAGCCAAGAAGGGCTTGTGCTAATGGCCATAAATAAGTGACCTTTACTCTGTGATACTGACGTGCATTTAATACAGGTCTCTGAAAACTGCTACAAGTTTGACACGGGATTTTAGAAGTCATATGTTTCAAACCTAAACAGTTCCTCTGTTTTTAATCAAAATTTTATTATTGTATAACAAAATCAAGTTATGTGAATTGTTAGATTTCGTGACCATCCATTTTAGACAAGGAAATTGGGACAATGGAAAAAAAAAAAATTTTTCCCTTCATCTTTCTAAGGCACATGGATTAGGGACCTAAAAGCAGCAATTTGAGTTTGGACACTGACAGTTTATTTTAGTGTATAATTTTTCCCTTGAGGCATGGTAAAACATTTTATGGTTTCAGGAAGAACTAGGGCAAATAAGGGTGGAAAAGTAGAAATAAATCTTTACTTATTTATCTACAAGCTTCTGTTAAGAGACACACAGGGCAGAATTTGAGAAACTATGGTCTAAAGTCATAATATCTGGTTTGCATCCTGGCTCTCCCCCCTATTTATGTGACCTCCTGCAAGGCAGTTAACGTCTCTGTCCCTTACTCTCCCCATTTGTTAAAATCAGAATAATAATGCATCTATCTGAATGACAATTACTTCTTTTTGTTTCTTTTTTTTATTGAGCTAAAGTCATTTTACAATATGTTAATTTCTGGTGTACAGCATAGTGATTCAGTTGCATTTTATTTTCTTTTTCATATTCTTTTTCATTTTAGGCTATAACAAAGTATTGAATATATTTCCCTATGCTATACAGTTTGGGATTTGCAGGTACTAACTACTATATATAAAATAGATAAACAATAAGGTCCTACTGTATAGCACAGATAATAATTTCTAATAATTCCCTCATAGCAGTGCTCAACACAGCATGCATTCAGTTTTGTATTTTATAACATGTAAGCATCATCACACACTTTCATATGTAAACCTCTCAACAATACAATGAAATATGTAAACATTACTATGCCTCTAACTGGTCGAATTGTGTCCCCTTCAAAAAGACACATTGAAATCCCAACATCCAATACCTCAGAACCTTATTTGGATGCAGGGTTATCGCAAATGCTTTTGGTTAAGATGAGGTTATACTGGAGCAGGGTTCTCTTAGTCAAATATGACTGGAGAGAAGACACGCATGTGACAGCAACGATGTGAAGCCAGAGGCACAGAGGGAAAATCTCATGTGACAACCAGAGCAGAGACTGAAGGTAAGCAGCTCCAAGCCAAGGACAGCAAAGACTGCAAGCAAATCGTCAGAAGCTAGGAAAAGGCAAAGGAAGATTCCCCTACAGTTCTGTAGAGGCTAGTGGTTAGCTCTCTTTATCTCAAGTCTTCTCCGTATTTAGCCTACTTTATAAGGTTACAGTTCTTTGCCCTTCTCCCTGGAGATCGACTCAGAGACCAAGCTTTTGATTAAAGCAGAAGCAGTAAGATCAATAGCTTTAGTCTTAACAGCGGGCCTGGAGCTGTGAGTAGCAACTGGTCAGTCAGGCCAATTGACCGTTTTAAGGGCAAGCATAAGAATGAGCAATCTGTTAGCCTAAGTGCGGCCATTTTATTAATCCGCCTTCACTTTTTGTCTCGTTACCAATTTGAATTCTTTTCTTTTTATTTCTTTTCCAATATTTCTCCAAAAAAAATTATGTTTAAAAAAACTCTCTATACACATACGCACACAGAGACACCACGTTAGGCCAAAGGCTGGTGGAAGGCATGACTCACCGTGTTAAGCAGAGTCAGGCTGATCTCACTGTGGCTCCGAAGTATCCACATAATGCAACAGAACTATTTCATGCTGCAGATGAGCAATTCTAAGCTTTGCTAGCCATGAAGCTTCCTAGAACTGGGGACATCCCTGTGCTGGGGAACAATTTGCATTACAAAGAGGCAGTAATACCAAAAGCTTAAGTGGAACTGAAAATACTCAGCTTTAAGTGAAGCCACCCCTTTGTAGACGTAAAGTTATTTTAACTCTTGTAGCACATTTCATTCTTCATGGTAGTAGGGCCTTGACAAATGATATAAATATGGTTTCATGGCTGGTATGCAATAATAGCCATGATAAAGTTTATGTGGCAGCCAGAAAGATTTTGCTAGGAGTGCTACCTAAGCCCTGCCCCAAAGCAAAGCAGAAAGGTCTTTGAGAAAATGAATCTAAAGTTTATTGACCTTTCTGTTTTCTCTTGAGTGATTTTAGAGAACGATTTATAAATTTGGGAAAATTAGACGCTTAACTATAGTGTTTATGTAAGTTGGTGTCACCAAGGAGATTTTAAACTCGGGATAGAAACCTTTTTTAACCATTTTTGCTGATACATAACATTTAATATAATGTTGGCAAATGGTAGGGTGTTTAGGAAATGCACTGATTTTTTTTTTCTACCCTGATCTTTATTTTACCATATTTGTTCACATTTTTATTCTACGTCCTTTAAGCTTACTTAAATTTTGTTGAGTTTTGATAATCAAGTAATTAATTAAACTATGATGAACTAGAATTTAATTAAACTTGTGATATATCCTAATTAAATATTTTCTTTACCTAATAATAGTAGAATGACAGGAAAAAGGGCATAACTATCTGACAAAAGATGATTGAGTTCATATATCACAAAATTATGTAGTCAAATGGACTTTTATGGGAGCATATAATATTTGGGAATTATTTTGCAATGTCTGGATACAACATAAATGTTGACTAAATATATTTTGTTGGCCAGTCCTACTCTGCTACCTTTAATACGGTTGATGCTTCTGAACATTTCTACTTTCATAATGTTCTAAGTACGCTGTTCCTTTCAGTATATATAGGCTATTTCCCAAAGTTTTCTGTTCTTTTCAAATGACAGTGGTGCTAGGCAATATATTAACCCTCTCTCATTTTGGTCTCATTTCCAGTGCATATCTCCCCATTCATTTTGTTCAGGATTTCTCTCAGGATCTTCTCAGACGCATTGTGATGAAGCAGGGTTATCAATGCTTACCAAACTTCACTTGGCATCT
Organism: Camelus ferus; assembly: GCF_009834535.1. Lineage (NCBI taxonomy): Eukaryota > Metazoa > Chordata > Mammalia > Artiodactyla > Camelidae > Camelus > Camelus ferus. Next base: position 1,389,933 of record NC_045705.1, read on the forward strand.
CAGTGTTTGTCAGAAGAGTCATGTATGTCTCCCAAAGGATTTGCCAGAGTTGGTTTTGACCTCTTATACCACAGCTTTTGAATTACAAAAAGTCACTAATTACCAACCATAGAGGTGAATTTCTTTTTCTTCTCTTGCCATAATAATACAATTTCTTCCAAGGACAGGAAAGTTCTGTGGTTAGGTTCTGCTGGAAAAAAATTAAGGCACTAAGTCAGAAAATGAGAGGAGAGGTCAGAAAATGGAGGAGAGAGGACAAAGCAAGCAAATTTGAAAAACCAAGGGTAAGAAGCTTGAAGAGTTTGTGTGTACGTGAGAAAGCAGGTGGTAGAAAAAGTATTTTGCAAGATTGAGTGGAAACAACTGCGAAAAATAGTAGAGATGGCATCCTCCCAAAATATTGTATCTATGGTTATTTTGCTTAAAGCATAAAATGTTCTGAAATTAAATGTTACTTTTCAAGTCCTGGCATATTGTGCAAAGTATGTAATACTAATGGGTATTGCAGTTGGAGCTAACAATGAAGTTTGAAACTTCAGATAACTATTAAGCCCTGTATGGTTTAAATCTGAAGGACAGTTTTAAGATAGGAATTCTTACTATTTTAAGTAATGCATAAATTATGGGCTGAACTATATTGCCCCCAAATTCATGTGTTGAAACGCTAACGCCTAAAGCCTCAATGTAACCATATTTGTAGATAAGGCCTTGAAAGACGTGATTAAATTCAAATGATGCCACGAGAGTGGCCCTAATCTAGTCTGACTGGTGTCCTTATAAGAGGAAATTTGGACACACAGATATGCCAGGGTGCATGGGGAAAAGACCATATGAAGGCACAGAGAGAAGGCAATCATCTGCCAGCCACGGAAGGAGGCCTCAGAAGAAACCAACCCAGCAACATCTTGATCTTAGACTCGTAGCCTCCAGAAATGTGAAAAATACATTTCTGTTGTTTAAGGAACCCAGTCTGGTATTTTATTATGGCAACCAAAGCAAACTAATACAGTGTGCATATGGTTTTAAAGTCAAAAAAAATTTTTGAAGTATAGTCAGTTAAAATGTGTCAATCTCTGGTGTATATATATTGCCCCAAACATGCATATATACATACATATATTTATATTAATACACTTTTTCATTAAAAGTTATTATAAGATATTGAATATAGTTCCCTCTACTATACAAAAGAAATTTGTTTCTTTAATCTATTTTTACACATAGTGGTTATCATTTGCAAACATCAAACTCCCAAATTTTTCTCTTCCCACTCCCTTTCCCCCAGTAACCATAAGATTGTTTTTGTAGATGAGTTCATTAGTGTCTTCTTTTTGTTTGATTCCACACATATGAGTGCTACCATATGGTATTTTCCTTTCTCTTTCTGGCTTCCTTCACTGAGAATGAGGATCTCCAGGTCCATCCATGTTGCTGAAATTACATTATTTTATTCTTTTTTATGGCTGAATAGTATTCCATTGTATAAGTATACCACAACTTTGTATCCAGTGATCTGTTGATGGACATTTAGGTTGCTTCCATGTCTTGGCTATTGTAAATAGTACTGCTGTGAACATTGGGGTGCATGTATCTTTTTTAATTAGAGTTCCCTCTGGATGTATGCCCAGGAGTGGGATTGCTGGATCATGTGGTTAGTAGGAAAACTTTCTTTCCACATAGAATGAACAATAGTAATGCTTATTACAATAGGGAAGATCTGAGACTGAATACAACATTGGCAAGGAAATATCCTGCCTGGAATAAAACTAACAATAACTAGGCACTATTTGGGCAGCTGTCTCTGAATCTACTTCCTGTTACTCAGCAACCACCACCTCAATTCCTTCTCATTTATAGATAATAAAGTGGAGGATAATTTACTGCTGCTTGATGATACAATTTAGTCAACATCTTTGTTACTAATTCTTATGGATTTTCTTTGAAGCCTGTCTATCAGCCTGTGAGACACTTAGCCTTCTGCTCTCAGAAAGCTGTGTCTCTCAGCACCCATCCTCATTGCCAAAACTGTCAAGAATTGTTAAGTCTGAGATTTTACCCTATGTTTAAGCTAACTGGTTATCCTGCTACTGTTTTATGGATGCTGGAGGAAGACAAAATCCTCCTGGGTCACAGATGAAGGCCAATGTGTTACTCACAGCGATCACAGTAGCTAGAGCATCACCATTTTTTGTCCATTCCCCAATCCCCAGTTTCCAGAAGATGAAACAAAGAGGATCAGCTGACACCTGCATACACAGTGGGTTGCATCTATGGAAAGGAACCCTGAGCTGAGGGATCCTGAGCCTTCATTCATGGACAGTAAGCATGCCTAAGCCTATACTCCAGAAGGAGATGCTGTCTTTAAATCTTTTCCAAAAGCTGTAAACAAAACTACTATTTGCCCCAGAAGGAGATGCTTTTCTATTTTCCAAGACTCTTTGCTATACAAGTATCTTTGAGAAGGTAATCTGGAGCAAAGGCAGTTCTCACAGGACATGTGTAAGCGTGAGAGGCTGTCAAGAATTTCCCAACAGGTGTGAGATAAACATTTGTCCTTCAGCTGCTCTCTTGCTCTGAGTAAATTATTTCAAAATTCATGCCTTTCATTTCTGGGAAACTTATTTTTTTCTCTGGTAATTTGCTCTTCTCTGTCTTCTATGTTCTCCTTTCTAAAACTCTCAGTATCTAAGTGTACGATTTTCTGGATTTACCTTCTGACTTTATTATGTTTCCTCTCTTTTTCTCCTTTTCTTTTTGTTCTACTTTATGAGAGATTTTCTCAACTTTTTCTTCCAACCCAGTTATTAAATTTTAAATTTCTGCTGTCATTTTTTTTTTAATTTCCAAATGTCAGTGTCTTCTTTTAAGTTTTTGAATGTTTATTTTCAAAAGCTTACTCCTTTTTATTTCATGGCTAAAATATTTTCTCTTGGTTCTCTGAGAATACTAATTATAATGGCGGCTTTTTTGTTTTGTTTTCTGAGTCTTCTTCTGCTCCCTGCATTGCTATGTTCCCTTTAAGTTCTTATTTTTTTAATCTCAGAATCTTTCTTGAAATATGTGATAATCCTTGCCTGTTTAGCCTTATTTAGATTGAAATAACAACAACCAAAAAAAATTTTAAAAACCTGACTAGAAGCTGAAGCTTATCAAGTGATTGGCCTCATCACAGAATGATTGGGCAAGAACCTCCCCAGCTCTTTTTTCCTGGGCTAGTCAATATCGTCAGGAGGAATCATCAATCTCTTGCTTCTTGCAGGTAACCCTAGCTGCCAAAATTCTTGGAAATGAGCTGGAGGCAGGGACTGAGATTCTCCACCTTTTAACATATAGACCCTCACTCTATTCAGTCCAGTCCTCTTACCCTCAGCTCTGCTGGTGTCCTCGCTAGGCAGTAAACTGTCTCCTGCCAGAACTGATGAGAGAATCTGGAAGCCTAACTCATTCTGTTTCTGTTATTTAGCCCCGCCGACTGTCCAGCCTTCGGAAATGACTGGCACCTCCCAGTCTTGAGACACTGGTGTTTTGCAGCATTATTTGTCTTGATCCCTGCTTCCCCCACTGTAGACACATAGCTTTCATCTGTCTCTGCTTGTCTAAATATGTCACCACTTGTCTGCTTCTCAGCTTTCAATATTTTGTTGACATCTCTAGTGTGCTCTTTTGTATCTTCTCCGATTTTCTGTGCTTCTGTTTTTACCTTAGATTTATCCCTTTGCAATGTCATTTGAGTTGGATTTCAGAAGGAAGAAAAAAGGTACATTTGTATTCAGTCTGCCATATTTAACCAGAACAATGATAGATTTTTAACGAAGGGAAGGCCCTGGTGATACAAGGAAACAAAATAAGAAAAGACTTAATTTCAATAGATGAAATTGGGGCTTCATATGTTAATTGAGCATCATGATTTGCTAAGCTCCAAAAATGCCAAAATAGAAGTTTTTGAACTCAGCAATTGTTTTCAGATGACCTAATAGAATATCTGGACTTTCCACTTTAAAACATGAAATGAAAATGGTTTTCAAGTTTGGGTAATCCTAAAGTGTCTACTTGAAACCTGAACAGATTCCAAAAATAGACGCTTAAACCAAGAATTCATACAATATTGCCATAGCAAATTAATGATATTTTCTTATATACAAGTGTTTAAAATGATTAAAGAAGACAACTTACAAACTTTAATACTTCATGAAGCAGGCAGTCTCCATTTCCACGTGTTCAGAGAACTTCAAAATGGGGCAGAAGGCAGGAAGATTTCATAGGATAAAGAATAAGTAATAAGAAAGAGAAAAACCAAAAACGACTAAAGCACAAGGGAATAAATATAGTGCCCAGAGTTGGCTTGGTGTTTGGAGATTGGCTGACTGGATATTTTAGGTTTCTGGTTAAGTAGAGCATTTACAGGGACACAAAACTGTCAACTGAAAGAAAATGCACGACCTAAAAGCTGAGAATTTTGTTTTATTCAGCGGACTTGTTGAGAACTTAAGCGCAGGAGGCAGCCTTTCAGGTAGCTCTGAGGGACTGTTCTGAGGAAGTAAGGGAGGAGTCAGTATATATAGGAGCTTTTGCAACAAAAAAACAGGTAATCAAAAGATTGCTGTTAACTCAAGAAAACCAGACATCTCAAGTTAATGAATTTAGTGCTTTTCTATGTATGGGAAGATGCAAGAATATGGGCTCATTAAAATCGTTACTTTGAAATGCACCTTAACCATCTAGGGTCAATGTCTTGTTTTTCTCCATCCTGAATCCTCTCAGGGTGCACCGTTGGGGGTAGCTGCAGTGGTTGAGGGCTAGATGGTCCACAGCATCCTTTGTTTACCGATGAGGCAGGCAGCATGTTTTTGTCCATAAAGGTCATGTAAGTTTCAGTTTGCTGACATGCCCCCACCACCGCAGAAGTGGCTTCATCCTGAGCCTTGAAATTTAATTCAACACAAGATACCAATGCCAATGACATTGTATTTGCTAAATTACATTGCTGATTGATTACTATTAAGCAAAATATAAAACATTTAGAAGAAAAAGTAGTAAACTGGAGAAATAACCCAATGTTAAAATTTTTATTTCAGGAAAATGTCTCATGTTAAAACAACTTCTGTTCAAATCAATCATTCATGGGTTTACTAAAATATTCTATCATCTTATTTTATAGTCAAAGGATGACAGAGAAAAGAATGGCATTGCTAGCTATTGTGGGACCCCTCTCTTTCATAAATGAAAACATAATGAGAGCTAAATAAGCAAAAAGAATTGTTGAAATTCTCTTCCATTCATCAGTGTTACAGAGCTACAGAGGAGATAGAGCTATATGCTATTATTGCTGATGATTTTTTGATTTTCATAACCAAGAGAACAGAACAGAAACTAATGGGGATACCAAAAGGAAAAAATATGCATTTATTGTCTCAGATTTTATTATGCTGTGTAAATATTTTAAAATCAATCATTTCTATTTAAATCAATGAGTATTCACTAAATTTGCTTCCTTACATATACGAGGATTAAATAATGAATCACAGATTATTCCAAACAGCCTGATGTGTTTCCAGTGTAAAGAATTTAGTATACATATTAAAAGACCATGTAACAAATGTTTCTTATATGTAGTTCTTTGTTAAGATACCATTGGCGAAACAGGGCTACATTTTCAGTTAGAATTTTTATTGCAGCACTATTTTTAGTCATTAAAAATAGATCCACAAGATTTTATTTCTCCCCAACAATTGACACCACAAATGTGAATTGTTAATGAAAAATACTGGAAGCCATTTCAGTAAACAAAGAATGCTGAAGCCATCAAGTCATTTCAGCTTCTGGCCCCTAGATAGCTAGATGTTTGTCAAAGGAGTGATTTCAATAAGCCCAAACCTTTGTTCCTTCCTGTACATAGAAAAGCACTACATTCTTTAACTTGAGAATGTTTGGTTTCCTTTAACAGTAATCTTTAACGTTCTGAATACCTGGTCTTTGCTGTAAAGCTCCTGTATATCCTGGCTCCTCCCCGACCTCTTCGGGGCAGCCCCCAGAGCCATCTGGGAGGCTCTCATCCCAGCTCGAAGGGGTTTGAGTCCTCAGAAATGTCCACCAAATAAAACATAACTCTCAACTTTCAGGCTGCTCATTTATTTCAGTCGACAGAATCATATCAGATTATTTAATTTATTTCACACCCGAATGAGTGCTTCTGGGTGTTGTCAAAGGAAAATAAAATCTCCCAAGCTGTTTTGTTCTATATAAGGGGCATTGTACTCATGCTGAATCCAGAAGGATTTTTAAAAGTGGACAAATGGCCTAGCCAAGCATATATTTCTTGTGCGTGAGAAACAGTTGGCACAGCAACCACCACCCACCCTGTATGCGGTAAGTTCCCAGATGATTCCTTAAGTTGAAATGCAACTAAACACTGTTGCTAACGTAGGCAGTATAGACTGAAATAAAAGTGCAGCTTAAAAGTTGAGAGTTATGTTTTATTTGGTGGGAGGACTCCAGCCGGGATGACGGCCTCTCAGATGGCTCTCAGGGCCTGCTCCGAAGAGGCAGGGGAGGAGCTAGGATATATAGGAGCTTTACAACAGAGACCAGGTAGTTGGAACAATAAAATATTACTTGTTATCTAAAGAAAACCAGGTATCTCAAGTTAAAGAATTTAGTGTTTTTCCATGTACGGGAGGAAGCAAACGTCTGGGCTCTTTGAAATCATTCCTTTGACAAGCACCCAGCTATCAGCGCCAGTCTCCTGTCCTTTCCTATTCCGAGTCCCCTCAGGGTGGCTGCAGAGGCCGGCCTCCCTGCTCGCCTGCATCCTGAGTTGGCTGATGACTTGATAACCACGGCATTCTTTGTTTAGTGATATGCCCTGCAGGATTTTTCACTCGCACAGTCACAATTCAAGGTAAGGAGAGATATGAACATGGCATTTTGCCAGGCAGCAGACTTTTCTAGAAGATGAAAGACTGCTGAGACAAATCCCAATGTTTTCATTAAAAAGTTATAAGGCTTTCAGATTTTCAATTTTTTGAAGTCATTTTAATTTATTTTTTCCTTTCAGTTTTATTCAGATATAATTGACATACATCACTCTATGGGTCAGGGGAGGTAATAAGGTTTTATTTATTTATTTATTTTTATTACTTTTTTTTAATGGAGGTACTGGGGATTGAACCCAGGACCTTGTGCATGCTAAGCACACGCTCTACCACTGAGCTCTACCTTCCTCCCTCCTCAGATTTTCAGTATTTATGATCTGATTTTTCATACATGGTAGAACAAAATTTTCAGACGGCTGCAGCAAAATTCTTGAGAAATGGTTTATCTGAAAACACCATTGTCCCGTATCTTTGGGGATTGCCTTTTGCTCCATGCAGTGTCACAAGATGTGATTTTTTGACATGAGATTGCTTATAGGTAGCTACTTAAAGTATTCCAAATGTTTAGGGGCAATTTTTCAGATTTACCTCAGAGAGTAGGCTGCTGACATTACAAATTAGAGACTGCTCCTCAGTGGGGAGGAGAGATAGACTTCCCAGTACTTCCAGACCGTCCTGCAACAGGCAGATGAATCATAGAATCACCTAAAAACAATAGCTCTTTTTATCATGTACTAGATCAAGTCATGTACACACATAGACTAATAATCTCTAATTCTCAGTAAATACCAGTAAATAATGCTTTCACAGACTAGAATAGTGAAACACATTAAGGCTTCGTAACTCACGGAAAATGGTCCAGTTTGCAAGGTAGAGAGAGATTCAAGCTGAGGACATGTCTAAAATGAGGAATTGAAACATCAGGTTCCTTCTGAGCTGACGTCCTGATCAATGCAAGAACAACAGTGCTACGCGGAGTCAAGAACTGTCTCCTAATATTTAGCTTCTTACTCGGTGAATCTGCCACAAATTTAGAAGACTTCAGAGGATGGCTGCAGAACAATTTTAATTTACCAGCCTCATCTGCCAGTGACAAATGTAGCAATGATCGCTGGCTTCTGGGAACAGTCTTTGCAATTGTTTTTGTGGAAAGTGATGGGACTGCCTGATAGTTTAAACTGAAATGCGATCAACTAGTCACAGAGAGTCGAGTCCTCATGCCAGGGAGACCACTTACAGAGGGCCAGTTATAAGATACGTTCCCTACTTCATGTCAACATATGCTAAAGAGTGCTAATATCTGTTTGGGGGGATGTTCAAAGGAAGGGGAAATAGTTATCTGATCTGTTGGGACTGGTTCCACTTTCTTTAGATGATAAGAAAAAAAACTGAAGGAAGAGAAGCAGATAACTATTTTATCTATCTATATGTAAATACAAACCTAAAGTTGTAGACTCAAAGAGAGATGAGAATAGGAAGGGCTGAGTTAAGGAAACGTGACTATGAGTGTAAACTGAAGCATGAGACAATACGCAGAATAAAATGGAAAAAAATTAAAAAGAGACATACACAAAATATTTTAGTTGCTGTACACTAAAACTAGCAGACTTGTAGACCAGTTTAAAATCAGAAGAAATTAATGAATCTGACACTGAAAGACATTTTCAAAATACTTCTTTGATCGTTTCACTCCCTCCTCAAAAATCACTGCATAATCTCTATTCCCTGTGGAATAAAATCTAAACTCTTTACCCTGACGTCCACCCTGTTGATCTTAGCAACTACTCCATTATATGTGTTGAGAAATTCAAAGGCAGATTTTCTAACTGGGCGGTAAAGTGACAGGTTTGTGTTTTAGAAGTGTTCCTGACAGCAGAATGGAGTATTCATGGAAGTAAAGAGGAACTACAGACAGGGTAATGATTTAGGCCACGAGGGCAGTGGTTTCGTCTCAAAGATGAAGAGGATATAAGCTGAAACGGTGAAAGCGGGCGTGGCACTTTCATTGGGCTTGAATTTTAAAATCCTGAAATGTGTCTAGGTTGTCTCAAATGCAGAATATTTTGTCTCAAGTCCATTTAGACAAAATCTGGAGGATCTACGTGAGACAAGGACTGGAGGAGGGGGAGCAAACTCTCCCCTGCTGGTTCCTAGCTCCCACAGAGCTGATGATAGTTGTAGCCCCATGGATGTCAAGCTACATCTCAGCAGGTCTGCTGGTCTTACAGACGAGTGACCAGATGGTACTTCAGTCTTCACTTACTTCAGTTTTATTCATTTGCTTGAAGTTTTATCAACTCAATTGGGCATAAGTATGACATATGAAAGAATAACCAGAAGCTTAGATTATGAGACTCGTTGAACACACTCTCCACCCAGGGTTGGGCTCCGTTCTCATCTCTGGGGCATTCTCCTCTTTTCTTTATTTATCCCATGGCCTTAACAGATGGCTTTACTGACTATTGTAGAGAGCTGTTTTGGAAACTACTTGAACCAAAATTATACGTATCACTTTTAGCTAATGGTCTTTGCCTTTATCTTAGGCTCCATAAACAGATGAATTAAACACACACACACACACAATAAACCTAATAAACCACCCCAAACTTAGTGACTTAAAAGAAGCACTTACTGTTCTCAATGACACTTTGTGGGAACTTGCTCAGCTTGGCAAGCCTTCTGTCCCTGGGCAATCCTGTGACAGTGGTTGGGGCTACAGTCATCTGGGGATGTGACTGGGCTAGAATGTCCAAGTGGGTAACCGACATGACTGTTAAGTTGACACTAGCTGTCAGCTGGGATCTCAGCTGGGTCTGTTACCCAACGTGCCTCTTCGGGTATTTCTCAAACTTGACAGCTAGGTGCTAAGAAGGAGTGTTTCAGAAAGACAAGCCCCAGTGTTCAAAGCACTGCGTTCAAGACTTGGGAAGTCTTTAGTCGCATCTTTTTTGGTGTCCCATTGGTATCCCACTGGCCAGGGCTACTCACAAGATCAGCACAGAATCATGGGAAGAGGAAATAAGCTGTACCTCTTAATGTGAGGAGCAGCTTGAGCGTCTCACATCATCATCATCATTATCGTTATTACTATTATTATTATCATATAGGGAGAAGGAATTATTGAGTGTTATCTTTGGGTACTCTCTACTAAACATACACACATACACACACACACACATATCTGTATACAGTATTAAAATGTATATGTTTAAATTAATACAAAAAGCCCTCCTGCTTTATCATTTCCAAATATAACATATGTCACATATAACCATCCAGACTCAGGATATTGTCCCTAACTTATCAGCTAAAGGTAAAGCCGTGATAAAGTGTCACAATTGTTTAAGTCAGAAACTGTGATAAATTGAGAATTGTCCACAGTCTCCTCTCTACTATAGAAAATCAAGGAATTAGTGACGGCTGAGATAACAGGGCAAGTGGTAGAGGTGTTGGGAGGACTGCCACGTTCAGTTTTGCAGGTTGTACACTGCACACAGAGACTACTATATGAATGCCATGCATTAGAGTTGTGCAGAGCAAAACCAACCACCATTTCCTTGGTTCTAAAATTGAGAGACTGAATAGACAGCAATGTAACTAACTGAGACAGAAAACTCAACAGAAGATTTAAGTGTAGTTAGGAAGACAATGAATCCCACACTGATCACTCTGGGTTTGACGTGCGTATTCAACATCTGTTTCTATGTGTGTAATGGATACTAGGAAGCGTTCACTGGAGCAGAGTAAGACAGGGGAATAGATGAGATCATCAAAAAAAAAAAAAAAAAAAAAGGTGTGGCTAGGAGAGGAAGAGCCTGAAACAATAAGCCTGCAATGTACAAGACAGAATGATGGGAGCCACTGAAGCATTCAGAGAAAGAGCAGTCAGAAGCCACTCACAACATGACATGTATCTGCCAGATTGTGAGAGATCAGTAAAAGCCAGTTTCTTAAGACAAATATAAAGATCTCTGCTTAAAACAGGGGCGATTAACTTTCTATCACTGTCTTTATGCAAGCTCTCTGAGACAAGATGTTAATTCACAGTAAAGCTGCTGTTTTTTTTCTGACTTTCTTCCTGCTGCAGAGTTGCAAAGATAGCCTTAAATAGTGATCTTTGCCTCATGTAATGCCTTACAGTTAGAAAGCATGTTCACTTACTTTATCTAATTTCACCCTCGGAAGTACTCAGGGCAGATATCAGTATCTTCGTTTTACAGAGGAGCACACTGAGGCGGAGAGAAGAGATCCTTCCAAACTGGAGTTCTGTCCTCTGACTCCTAATCAGTTTGGTTTCCACTGAGTTGCTCTGTTACATTAAGTATCAAGTCCTTGCTTTTCATTATCCATGCAGATCCCTAGGTTATCCAAACTGGGGATGTCCTGCCTTAGAGCTAACAGTTCTGCTGGCGAAGATTTGGCAGCAGCTGATCCTCTATGGTGGCTGATAAATGTCCTTCTGCATTTTTGTGGCTGTGTATTTCACTCCCTCTCTGTCCGTGGCATGAATTTCAGAATATATGTTACATTTTCCACATGATGAAAAAAATTAATTAGTTATCACTGCCTCTAGGAATGCACTTGAATAAAGCTTACAACTAGAAAATTAAACATGCCTTTTTATTGACAGAAGCATCTCTCATTATCTTTTCAACCCCTAAATTTATGTATTTATAAGACATATTCCTAATAGTTTAACAGTACTGTTTCTTTCAAATTCCCACATCTTTCAACAACCCCCTTTATAGCGTAATATTTCAGAACATTATTATGAGGGTGTCCACTTCTTCACCCCCTATTTCTAAGCAAAGTTTTCCTTTCTCATCACTTGCACAACAAATATTTATTGAACTCTTGGCAGGCATTAGGCACTATATAAGATTTTTGTGTTATAACATGGTTATTACTGAAAAATTACTGGTGTCAATATTTGGTGAACATTATTTCAACTATTTCTGGATAGATAGGTAGACAGATAAATAGATAGACAGAGATAGATAGAGATACACAGATGTACCTCCCTATCTCTACTCCATATCTCAAATCTCCCATCTCCATTTAATATCTAAATTATTCAATGATTATTAACCTTGTATTTATTTTTTAATTTTTTAATTTATATATTAATTTTTTTATTGATGTATAGTCAGTTACAAAATGTCCATCTCTGGTGTACAGCATAATGTCCCAGTCACACATATACATACATAGATTTGTTTTCATGTTCTTAATTACTAACCTTATAAATTAATCTGAGATATTTATTGGAAGATACACATATATATGTAAAAGATAAAATGGAAATAATTTCACAAAGTTGACTTCAAGCAATAATGTAGTTTTATGTATATGATTAATAATTTTTCTATTTGAATTCATGAGATGAGGAAATAAGCATTGATGAACTTCAAATGAATTCCTTTATGACAAAAGACATTACTTCCCGTGAAATTATTTTAATATTAAGAAAAAGACTGTGAACAATATTAAGAGGCTGGAGACATTATAATTGATTGTGTTTTTGTCTTACAGACGTGTTTTATCTTTTTAAATTTTTTAAGTGAAGTATCATTGATTTACAATATTCTGTTCATTTCAGGTGTACAGCATGTGATTCACCTATTTTTTCTGATTATATTTCAATATAGGTTACAAGATAGTGACTGTAATTCTCTGTGCTATACAGTAAATCCTATATAGTTGCTTATCTATTTTGTGTGTAGTAGTTTATATCTTTCAATCCCATACTCCTAATTTGTCCCTTCCTTCCTCTCTCTCTTCAGTAACTGTAAGTTTCATTTCTAAGTCTGTGAGTCTGTTTTAGTTTTATATATAGATTTGTTTATATTATTTTTTAGATTCCAAATATGAGTGATATCACATGGTATTTGTCTTTCTCTGTCTGATTCACTTCACTAAGCAGAATATTCTCTAGATCCATCCATGTTGATGCAAATGGCAATAATTCATTCTTTTTTATGTCTGACTTAATAGTCCATTGTATACATGTAACACATCTTCTTAAGCTGGTCATTTGTTGATGGACATGTGGGTTGTTTCCATGTCTTGGCTATTGTAAATAATGCTGCTATAAACATTGGGGTGCATTTATCTTTTCAGGTTAGAGTTCTCATCTTTTCTGGATACATACCCATGAGTGGATTGCTGGATCGTATGTAGCTCTATTTTTAGTTTTTTGAGGAATCTTCATACTGTTTTCCATACTGGTGGCACCAATTTCCATTCCCACCAACACTGTAAGAGGGTTCTCTTTTCTCCACACCCTAACCAGCATTTATTATTTGTAGACTTTTTAATGATGGCCATTCTGACCAGTGTGAGGTGCTACCTCATTGTGGTTTTGACTTGCAAATAATTAGCAATACATGCATTTCTCTAATAATTAGCAATTATGTACATGTTTTCATCTGCCTGTTGGTCATCTGGATGTCTTCTTTGGAGAAATGTCTATTTAGGTATTCTGCCCATTTTTCAATTGAGTTGTTTGTTTTTGTGATATTGAGTTGTATGAACAGTTTGTATATTTTTTTGATATTAACCCCTCGTCAGTTGCATCATTTGCAAATATTTTCTCCTATTCCATAGGTTGTTTTATTTCATTTTGTTGATGGTTTCTTTTGCTGTGCAAAAGCTTTTAAGTTAGATTAGGTCCCATTTGTTTATTTTTGCTTTTATTTCTTTTGCTTTGAGAGACTGATTAAAAAAATATTGCTATTATTTATGTCACAGAATGTTTTGCCTATGTTCTCTTCTAGGAGTTTCATGGTTTCATGTCTTATACATAGGCGTTAAACCATTTTGAGTTTATGTTTTGTACACGGAGTGAGGTAGTGTTCTAATTTCATTGATTTCCATGTAGCTGTCCAGCCTTCCCAATATGCTTATTGAAATGACTATCTTTTCTCTATTGTATATTCTCGCCTCCTTCGTCATAGATTAATTGATCACAGGTGTGTAGGTTTATTTCTGGGCTCTCTGTTCTGTTCCATTGATCTGTATGTCGTTTTTCTGCAATATCACACAGTTTTGATTACTGTAGTACATAGCTTGAGGCCTGGAAGGGTTATACCTCCAGCTTTGTTCTTTTTCCTCTGGGTTGATTTGGCAATTCCAGGTCTTCTGTGGTTCCAAATAAAATTTAGGACAGTTTGGTCTAGTTCTGTGGAAAAGGTTATCGGTATTTGGATAGGGGTCACTTTAAATCTGTAGATTGCTTTGGTAGTGTGACCATTTTAACAGTACTAATTCTTTTCATCCACAAGCACAGGCTATCTTTCCATTTCTTTAAATAATCTTCAAATCCCTTTATCAATATTTCATAGTTTTCGGCATACAGATCTTTCACCTCCTTGGTAAAGTTTATGCTAAGTATTATGCCTCAGTATTTCCTTTCTTCTTGACTTTGATTTCTGTTTGTTCTTCTTTCTCTAATTAATTTAGGTGGTGGTTTAGGTTGTTTATTTGGGGTTTTGTTTGTTTCTTGTGGAAGGCCTGTATCACTATGAACTTCCCTCTTTGAACTACTTTTGCTGCATCCCATAGATTTCATAAAGTTGTGTTTTTATTTTCATTTTTCTAGAGGCATTTTCTGATTTCTTCTTTGATTTCACGTTTGGCGCATTTGTTTTTTAGTAGCATGTTGTTTAGTCTCCATGTGTTTCTTCTTTTCCTATCTTTCTTTCTGTGGTTGATTCTAGTTTCATGCAGCTGTGGTCAGAAAAGATACTTGAAATAACTTCTATGCTCTTAAATTTGTTGAAGCATGTTTTGCCACCTAGTATGTGGTCTATCCTAGGGAACATTCCATTTGTGCTCAAAAAGAATGTGTACTCTGGTGTCTTGTGATGTAGTGTCCTGTAGAAATCAATTGAGCTCAATTGAGCCCAATTGGCCTATTGTGTCACTTAGAACCTCTGTTGCCTTTTATTGATTTTTCTGTCTGGATCATCTGTCCAGTGATGTCAGCAGGGTGTTAAAGCCTCCTAGTATTATTGTATGATTGTCCATTACTTCCTTTATTAGTTAGTATTTGCTTTACATATTTCAGTGTACCTATATTGGGTGCATATATATTAATGACTGTAATAATCCTTTTCTTGCATTGATTGCTTTGTCATTATGTTTCATTTTGTTTTGTTTTGTTTTGTTTGTGTTTCCTTATGGCCTTTGTTTTACAGTCTCATTTGTCTGATATGAGCCAAAATCTTTGCTAACTTGTCATTTCCTTTTGTATAAAATATCGTTTTCCATTCCCTCACTTCTAGTCTGTGGGTGTCTTTTGCCTTGAAGTGAATTTCTTGTATGCAACATATTGTAGGTTCTTGTTTTTTTATCCATCTGCCACTCTATTCTCTATCTTTTTTTTTCTGTTTCATAAGGAACATTTTATTTTATTTTATTTTATTGTACTTTATTGAGCTATAATCAATGTACAATGTTGTGTTAATTTCTGGTTTATAAAATAGTGATTCATTTTTATTGATAGATATAGATATATAGATATATATTCCATTTCATATTCTTTTTCATTACAGGTTACTGCAAAATATCTAATGTAGTTTCCTGTGTTACACAGTAGGACCTTGTTGTTTATCCATTTTATGTATAGTAGGTAATGTCTGCGAAACCCAAACTCCCAGTTTATCCCGCTCAACTCCTGTCCCCCTGGTCATTATAATGTTACTTTCTATGTCTGTGAGTCTGTCTCTATTTTGTAAATAAAGTAATTTGTGTCCTTTTTGTAGGTTCCACATGTTAAGTGATATCCTATGGTATTTTTCTTTCTTTTTCTGGCTTACTTAATATAATGATTCCCAAGTTCACAAATGTTGTTGCAAATGACATTCTTTTTTAGCCTTTTTTAGCCTTTTTGTGGCTGAGTAGTATTCCTGTGCATATGTATATCACAACTTCTTTATCCAGTCATCTGTCATGGACGTTTAGATTGTTTCCATGCCTTGGGTATTGTAGGTTGTGCTGCTATGAACATTGGGTGCAGGTGTCTTTTCGAATTAAAGTTTCCTCCAGATACATGCCCAGGCATGGTGTTGCTAGATCATAGAGTAAGTCTGTTTTCCATATTTTCCACTTTTTTAGGAATCTCCATACCACCTTCTCTAATGGCTGCACCAAAATATGATCCCACTAACATTGTAGGAAGGTTCCCTTTGCTCTACAACCTCACTAGCATTTATCTTTTGTGAATTTTTTAATGATGGCTGTTCCGACTGGTGTGGAGTGATACCTCATTATAGTTTTGATTGCATTTCTCTGATAATTAATGATATTGAGCATTTTTTTCATGTGCCTATTTGGGCGTTTGTATGTCGTCAATGAAGAAATGTTTGTTTAGTTCTTCTGCCCATTTTTGGATTGGGTTGTTTGGGTTTTTTTGTTTATTGAGTTGTATGAGCTGTTTGTATATTCTAGTAATTAACCCCTTGTCGGTTGCTTTGTTTGCAAATATTTTCTCCCATTCCATAGGCTGTCTTTTCATTTTGTTTATGGTTTCCTTTGCTGTACAAAAGCTTAAAAGTTTAATTAGGTCACACTTGTTTATTTTTGCTTTTATTTCTGTTGTCTTGGTAGACTGTTCTAGGAGAACATCGCTATGATTTGTATCAGAGAATGTTTTGTCTGTGTTCCCTTCTAGGAGGTTTATGGTGTCTTCTCTTATGCTTAAGTCTTTAAGTCATTTTGAGTTTATTTTTGGGTGTGGTGTGAGGGAGTGTTCTAATTTCATTGATTTACATGCTGCTGTCCATTTTACCCAACACCATTTGCTGAAGAGAGTGTCTTTTCTCTACTGTATATTCTTGTCTTCTTTGTCAAAGGTTAATTGACCATAGGTCTGTGGATTTATTTCTGGGCTCTCTATTCTGTTCCATTGATCCGTCTGTCTATTTTTGTGCCAATATCAGGCTGTTTTTATTACTATAGCTCTGTAGTATTGTCTGAAGTCTGAGGGGTTGTTTATTTCTCCAGCTTTGTTCTTTTTCTTCAGTATTGCTTTGCCAGTTTGGGGTCTTTTGTAATTCCACATAAATTTTAAGATTAGTCTAGTTCTGTGGAAAATGTCTTGGGTAATTTGATATAAATAGCATTAAATCTGTAGATTGCTTTGGGTAGTTTAGCCATTTTAACAATATTAATTCTTCCACTCCAAAAGCATAGCATGTTGTTCCATTTCTTTAAATCATCTTTAATTTCCTTAATCAAGATTTGGTAGTTCTCCGTATTTAAGTCTTTCACATCTTTGGTCAGGTTTATTTCTAATTGTTCTATTTTTTAATGCAATTTTAAAAGGGATTGTTTCTTTACTTTCCTTTCCTGATATTTCATTACCACTGTAAATATATGCAACAAATTTCTGTATGTTAATCTTCTATCCTGCTACCTTGCTGAATTTTGTTTATCAGTTCTAGTTTTTATGTGGAATCTTTAGGGCTTCCTATATATAGTATTGTGTCATC
This sequence comes from Camelus ferus, assembly GCF_009834535.1. Classification (NCBI taxonomy): domain Eukaryota; kingdom Metazoa; phylum Chordata; class Mammalia; order Artiodactyla; family Camelidae; genus Camelus; species Camelus ferus. The sequence continues at coordinate 1,407,298 of NC_045705.1, forward strand.
TGAATACAGGGAAATTTTTACCTTTTCTCTTGCAGTTTGGATGCCATTTATTTCTTGTCTGATTGTATGGCTAAGACTTCTAATACTATGTTGAATAGAGTTGTTGAGAGTGAGCATCCTTGTCTTGTTCCAGATTTTAGTGGGAAGGCTTTCAAGCTTTCAACTTTTCACCATTGAGTATTATGTTGGCTGTGGGTTTGTCATGAATAGCTTTTATTATATTGAGATATGTTCCCTCTATAGCCACCTTGGTAAGAGTTTTATAACAAATGGATATTGAATTTTATCAAATTATTTTTCTGCATCTATTGAAGCTATCATGAGATTTTTGTCCTTTCTCTTGTTGATGTGGTGTATCACATTGATTGATTTGCATATGTTGAACCTCCTGGTGTCCTTGGGATGAATCCAACTTAATTGTAGTGTATGATCTTTTTTATTTGTTTGATTCTGTTTGCTAATGTTTTGTTGAGAATTATTGCATCTATATTATGTTATATATTATAATAGATATTATATGTTATTATATCTAATTATTGGCCTGTAATTTTCTATTTTGGTACTCTGTTTGTCTGGTTTGGGTATCAGGGTGATGATGGCCTCATAAAATGACTGTGGGAGTATTCCTTCCTCTTCAGTCTTTTGGAGGAGTTTGTAAAAGATTGGTGTAAATTCTTCTATGATTGTTTGGTAGAATTCCCCAGTGAAGTCATATGGTCCTGAACTTTTGTTTGCATGGAGTTTTATTATTATCAATTCTATTTCACTTCCAGTGATTGGTTTGTTCAAATTATCTATTTCTATTTCTCTTGACTCAGCTTTAGTGGGCTGAATATTTCTAGGCATTTCTCTATTTCTTCTAGGTTGTCCGATTTGTTGCCATATAATTATTTATAGTATTCTCTTATGTTTTGGGGTTTTTTTTTTTTTGGTAGTATTAATTGTAATTTCTCCTCTTTCATTTCTTGTTTTGCTTTTTTGAGTCGTCTCTCTTTTTCCTTGGTGAACTTGGCCAGTGGTTTCTCAATTTTGTTTATTCTTTAAAAAACCAGCTCTTGGTTTGATTGATTTTTTCTATTATTTTAATCTCCATATTATTTATTCCCCCCCCTCAATTTTTATGATTTTTTGCCTTCTACTGACTTTGGGTTTTGTTTGTTCTTCATTTTCTAACTTTTTTAGGTGGTAGGCTAGGTTGTTTACTTGAGATCTTTCTTGTCTTTTGAGGAAGGCCTGTATCACTGTATAGTTTCCTCTTAGGACTGCTTTTGCTGCGTCCCATTGATTGTATAGTTGTGTTTTCATTGTCATTTGTCTCAAAATATTTTTTAATTTCTTCTTTGATTTCATCATCGCCACTTTGGTTTTCAGTAGCATGTCATATAGTCTCCATGCAATTTTTTTCTTTTTTTATTTCTCTTTCTGTGGTTGATGTCTAGTTTCATGGCATTGTGGTCAGAAAAAAAATGCTTGAAATTATTTCTATCCTCTTAAATTTGTTGAGGCTTGTTTTCTGTCTGAGTATGTAGTATATCCTAAAGAATGTTCCATGTGCACTTGCGAAGAATGTATATTCTTGTTTTGTTTTGTTTTTACTGTAATGTTCTGAAAATATCAACCAAGTCTAACTATTGTACTGTGTCATTTAGCATTTCCATTGCCTCATTGCTTTTCTATCTGGAAGATCTCTCCTATGATGTTAGTGTAGCGTTAAAGTCTCCTACTATTATTGTTTTCCCATCAATTTCCTCCTTTCTGTCTGGTAGTAATTGTTTTACATATTTAGATATTCCTATATTGGCTGTATATATATTAACAAGTGTAAAATCTTATTGTATTGGTCTTTTGATCATTGTATATTGTCCTTTTTATCTTTCTTTATAGATATCTTCATTTTAACTCTATTTTGTATGATGTGAATATTGCTACCCTCACTTTCTTGTCATTTCCATTTACATGAAGCATCTTTTTCCATCCTCTCTCTATCAATCTATGTGTGTCCTTTACCCTAAAATGGATTTTTGCAGACAGCATATTGTAGGCGCTTGTTTTATTATCCAGTCTGCCACTCTATGTCTTTTGATTGGAGCATTTATTCCACTGACATTTACAGTAACTATTGATAGTTGTGTGTTTATTGACATTTTAAACCTTGTTTTCCAGTTGATTTTATATTTCTTCTTTGTCCCTTTTTTCTTCTTTCTGTTTTTCCTTTTGTGGTTTGATGATTTTTTTTTGTATTAGATTGATTTCTTTTCTTTTTGTTTTTTGTGTCTATTATATATTTTTGCTTACTCTGTATTTCAAGTATGTTAAGTCATTACTATATCTGTTTGCTTTAGACTTGTTAGGCAGATAGAAATGAGCACCAGGCAGGGGGAGAGAAAGGGGAAAGGAGAAACCCAGAAAGTAACAGTATGCCTGCACTCAGGATAAGGGGCTCCAAAAACTTTCTTTAAATCAGGGCCAGCAAAGAAGCCAGCTAGGATCCAATGCTGCAGCCGTGCAATAGAGAGAAGGACCTGGCTTAACGTGACCCAATGCTCATTATAATGTAATTAACAGTACAGTTTGAGCCCCCTCCCATGGGTTTCTCTGTGTGCTTCATGGGTAAGAACCTGCCCAAAAAGGGATGGGCGTGCCTGAGCACAAGGAACCTGAGCTGTCAGTCAGCCTGAGCATTCAAAGAACCTGAGCTGTGGATCAATCAATCATGAAAACGCCCCTAAGCCAGGACATAAAAATAGGAAAACCAAAGGAGCAGCGCCATGTTTCCTCTCTTGGATCGAGCTGCTCCCATTTCTTGGGAGTGTGCTATACTTTACTACCTTTTTACTTTACTAATAAAATCTTGTTTATATCACATTTTCTGTCCTTCATTACAAATTCTTTTTTTTTCAGGTGACTAAGAACCGAGGTAATTCTTACTTTCCTTTTCCTGGTAACGGACTGGTCATCAGATAGGCTCAAACACATCCTAAAAAGAATGGGGGGAAAAATCTACATTTCCTTGCTCCCCTCTTCCACATTTTATGATTTTGGTGTCCTCTATTATATGTTTATATTTATTCTTTTGCTGTTCAGTGTAGTTAGCACATTTCCAATTGTGATTTTCTCTTTTCCATAAATTCCTGCTTCTTTTATATTTAGAGAAGAACTTTCAATATTTCTTTTGGGATACGTTTAGTATTACTGTACTCTTTTAGTTTTTGCTTTTTTGAAAAAACCTTTATCTCTCCTTCTATTCTAAATGATAGTCTTGCGAGTAGAGTATACTAATTTGCAGGGTTTTTCTCTTTCTGGACTTTGAATATATCTTGCCACTCCCTTCTGGCCAGCAACACTTCTCTAGAGAAATCAGCTGAGAGGCTTATGGGGGTTCCCTCATAACCAACTCTGTTTTTCTCTTCATGTCTTTAGAATCTTCTCTTTATCTTTCACCACTTCAATTATAATATGTCTAAATGTGGTCTGTTTGGGTTCATCTTGTGCTTCCTGTACTTTGGTATCTGTTTCCTTCTTTAGGTTTGGGGAGTTTGCAGTCATAATTATTTCAGATATATTTTCCATGCCCTTTTCCCTTTCTTCTCCTTCTGGGACCCCTATTATGCATGGATTGGCACACTTTATATTGTCCCATAGTTCCCTTATATTGCTTTCATTTTTTTTAATTTGTTTTTCTGCCTTCTGTTCTGATTGAGTGGTTTACAATAGTCTCTCTTCTAAATCACTTGTTTGTTCTTCTGCATTGGTCTATTCATTGTCTTTAGCTCAGCTTTTATCTCAGAAATTGATTTTTCTGATTTTAATTGGCCCCTCTCTTTAGTTTCAAGTTCCTTTTTACGGTCATCTGCATTTCTATCCATACCTTCTCTTAATTCCTTCAGTGCTTTGACTATCTCCTTTTTGAACTCAAGTTCTGTTATACTATGAAGTCTGTATCATTATTTGCAGCAAAGGTGGTTGCTGTGATGATGTCCCTCCCTTCCCTTTGTAAGAAAGTAAGTTAGCAATGGAGACTTATGACCAAGCCACATCCTGTGGGGAGCATTGCACCCCTCCATTTGTGTGCACCAACAGCAGAGTTTCCTATGGTGGCCCCAGGCTGTTTTGCATACACTCCCAGCTTCAGCCTGTACCACACTCCATCTCCTTGAGGCCGCCTCTGTGCAGTCAACTCCAGTCCTCTCCCTGGGTCTGTCCTCTGAAGCCAGAGCTCCAGCACGCAGTCCTTGCATACACCACCCTGCTTGTCTCTCAGGCTAGGGACCACATGGATCCCCTGAGCCAGTTTCTCTCCATTCTGTCTGCCTCAAAGCAGCCCCTGTGCTCTCCTCTGGGTCTCTGAAGTACCCCTTCCGTCCCCAGCACTGATCTCTCTGCTGAAGAGGGGGCTGCCAAAGATAAAGATGCTTTTCCTCTTTTACTGCTTCCTTTCCAGCAGAGCCTGATTTCCTTTTTCTTTTCCTTTTTTTTTTTTTTTTCTCCTACTCAGATTCATGATTATTTTCCTTGTAGTTCCACTTGTACAAGATGTGCTGTAAGTATTCTGGGTGAATTGTTCCACATGCAATTTACTTTTGCTGTGTTTGTGGGAGGGCGTAAGCTGTGTCCTTTTCTTCTGCCATCTTGAAGCCCCTATGCTCTATGTCTTTTGTTCAGAGTTTTCAGTCAATTGACATTTAAAGTAATTATTGATAGGTATGTACTTAGTGCCATTTTAATCCTTGCTTTCCAGTTGTTTTGTAATTCTTTGCTCATTTTTCCTTCTTTATGTTTTTCCTTTTGTGGTTTGATAACCTTCTTTTGTAGTGTGCCTGAGTTTCTTTCCTTTTGGTTTTTGTGTATCTATTGTATGGTTTTGATTTTTGGTTACCATGGAGTTCAAGCATTTTCACCCATACTTGCTTTAAACTGATAGTCATACAAGGTCAGACATATTCTAAGAGATTTACATTTTTTACACTCCCCTCCCTCACATATTTTGATTTTGATGTTTTATTTTATATTTTCTTGCTTATGCTTTTATTGTTTATTATAGTTATAATTGCTTTTGTATATTTTTAATGGTTTTAATCTATGTACTTGCTTATTAAGTGAGCTTCAATTCTTTTATATATTTACCTTTCCCATTGTGATTTTCTCTTTCCTATAGGTTCTTGCTTATGAAAAAAGAAGACCCTTTATTTAGAGAAGACCCTTTAATACTACTTTTAGAGCAGGTGTTGTTTTCCTAAGTTCTTTTAGCGTCTGCTTGTCTAAGAACATCTTTATATTTCCTATTCTAGCTGGTAATCTTGCTTGGTAGAGTAGTCTACTTCACAGAAGTTTCTCTTTTGTAATTTTTAATATTTCATAGCACCCTTTAGCCTGCAAAGTTTCTGCAGAGAAATCAACCAATAGCTCTATGGGGGTTACCTTGTAAGTAACTCTTTGCTTTTCCCTTGCTACCATTGGAATCCTCTTTAACTTTTGCCATTTTAATTATGATATGTCTTGGTGTGGGTCTATTTGGGTTCGTTTCATTCTGGACCCTCTGGGCTTCTTGTACCAGAATATCTATTTCTTTCTTTAGGTTTCAGAAGTTTTCAGCCATCATTTTTTCAGATACTTTTTCAATCTCCTTCTCTCTCTCTCTCTTTTTCTGGAATCCCTGTTATGTTTCTTTATTAATGACGCAAGGAGGGCTGGCTACAATTCATCAGGATTACTGAACACAAAGCTGCAAAAGTTGGTACCTTTTATATTAACTGATAGATCTCATTTGTTGCTTTTATTTTCCCTCATTTCTCTTTCTATCTGTTGTTCTCATTGGATGATTTCTATTATTTCATCTTCCTAAACCTTTATTCATTCTTCTCCTTCATTTAATCACTGTCATTGCTTCTACATTGGTTTTCATTGTGGTAATTGAATTATCTACTGTTGATTGGCTTATCTTTATGGTTTCTAGTTTCTTGTTACAAGTAATCTGTGTTTCTATCAGTAATTTTCTTAATTCACTTAGGATTTTTATTACCACTTTTTTTGAACTCTGGGTCTGGTAGATTGGTGGGCTCCATTTTATTATTTATTCTTTCTGTGGATTTCTCATTATTTTAATCCTCTGCCTTTTCAATTTACTTAACTTTCTCTGGCTCTATGAATTTAGGAGAAGTCCTGAAGGGGTGCTTCTCTGTGGGAGTGCCCCTGTGTAGACTCTGTGTCCAGCATCTTTGTTAGGAGGGCTTGTTTTGACATGGAGCTTACTACATCATTTCTCAGGGTGTGCTGGCTGTTATCCCCTTAACAGGGTGTGTGGTTGGTGTTTGGGGATTTGAAGCCTGTGCAAGATGTGAGGCTGGACTTCCTCTCTGCTCCAGGGCTATCCCTGTTCCATCAGATGTGCTGTTTACTTCCTGGTGGTTGGAGTAGAACTTCTGAGGGGTGGATCTTCTCAAGTTCATTTGCCCTTGAGCTTGTGTCCTGCCCCAAAGGAGGTGATTGATGAAGCAAGTGAGGCTGTGCAGTCACAGATGACCCACATGCCATCTGTGCAGGTGCATGCAGTTCTGCTCTGGAGCACCCAAAGTCACGTCCCTTCCTGTGATGTGCTCGTCTGAGACCCAGGGCAAGGCTGGCTGTGGTATGGAGTGGGCTGGAGAAGGGTGTTGGGCTGTTGTGGCTGCAGGAATTGAGGTAGTTGCCCTGCCTGCTAAGATCTGGGCTGCCTCTGGGCCAATTTGGTCCCAGGACTTGTCTGCCCCAAATCTAGTGCTAAATGTTGGTAGGACTAGGATTAGGTGGAGCTGGGGTGCTCTTTCTGGGTGGGGAACTGCTTGTACTCCTGAGCGTCTGATAGTGACCACTGCCGTAGTCCCAGACCACGCCATAGGCCCACAGGGCTGACCTCTCCCAGGGCCTGTCTGCCCGAGATTCAGTGCTTAGCCCCATCCATGCTCTTGTGGCTCACCCCACGTGCTGACAGTGGCCACTGCAGCTCCACTCAGATCACACCCCAGGCTCCTCAGTCTGTCTCTGTGTAGCTAGACGGAGTTCTGCCCAGATCTCTCACCAGGCTGTGGTGTGGAGTGAGCAGAGCTGGGATGTTTGTCCCTTTGGACTGGGACGTGCAGGAAGGTGGTAGCTGCCAGTGCAAGGCTGTCTCTGTCTCAAGAGTAGAGTCTAGCTTCTTCAGCCCTTCTGTCTATGCCAGCAGATTTCCCAGCAGGCAAAGGGGGCTTATCTCTTCCTCGCAGGACCCTAGAACTAGGGTGCTCAGGCTGTGGCTTGGCCTGCTCCCTCCCCAGGTCCGCCTGTGCAGACCTTCTCTTCTTACAAAGCCTTCCAAGTGGCACAGGTCCAATCTGATGCCTTTTTCTTCCATCCTACTTGGTCATGTGTAGAACTCTATTGCAGGCTGGTTTTATAGGGTTTCTGCTGCCAGATTCTAGTGAGTTTCTGTGAGAATTATTGCACATCTAGATGTATTTTTAATGTGTTTGTAGGGAGAGGTGATCTCCTTCCTTGTTTTTTGGGTTTTGTTTTTTGTTTTTTTAATAAAGACACTGATACATTTTATTTAAAAGGTACTGAGTGGCTCTGTGTTACCAAAGACAGGGGACATAGTGCCCTCACATTTTCTCCTACCTAACTCCAACTATCTTCCAGTTTTGTTTCTTATGTTACTATTTTTACATGATCAACATTTATTACATTAATTTTGCTTTTCTATAGACGTAATTCCTGGCTGCTAAGTCTCAGCTGTTTATTTTAATGGAATCGGTGCTCATCAGCAATCACTTTACTGTGCCTTTCTATTCCAAAACACTTTATTTTAATTCATATGTTGATTAGTTGATTGTCAATACAGCCAACGTAAAGGATAGTTAAGATAAAGTGTGTTGATTGTCCTGGCTTTGGAAATACAGGATATTATGATATGCCAGTAGGAACAGCTAAGAGTATATCATAGTTAGGAAAAATGAAAGGAGGCACAGAAGAGCGGACACTGTTTCAGAGGTTGCTATCTTTATGCCTTATGCTTATACTACACACATACATGCTCCATTCTCCATATCTCAGTCCATCTTTTTGTAATATCTAAATTATCCAAGATAATAATTATTAATATCATAAATTAATTTGTACAAATATAATGGAAGCTCAGTGGAAAAGTATTTAAGGACAGATGAGGGTTTGGAGCCCAAATTATCCCTCACATGCTGCTTATACACATGGCCCTGTGCATTACAACGTTCTGACTATTTCATGTTAAAATCAGCACAGACATTATGTGAGCACAGCACCACAAAACAGAAAATGACAGGGTAGCAGGCCGCTGCACTGTGACCCCACTAATGAAATGTATTTGGGGAGAGCTATGCTAGTATTCTCTGTGGGAGGCCTGCTAGCATTTTTAAGGATAAGAAGACAGAAAAGGTTTTAAGGAATCAAAGACGTTATGGAAAATATGGTTTCTACCTAGAAACATGCAGTGAAATGTAGAGTTATCTGAAGAAATTTTCAAATGTAAATATTCCTATCTTGCTACATAAAGACATTTTTTAGCTACCGTGCTGTGTGGCATGAGCAGGTAAGTTTAGTTCCTTGTGGGTTCAAGCAGGCATCCAGGCCTGAGCATCCCTGCAACAAGCTGACATACTGACAAAGACAAAATCTGAGTGTTTAAATGTCAGCCTGCTGCAAACGGTCTTCAATACATTTTAACACCACCTTAGGAAATACAGTTAATTATATAGTATATTTGATTCAAGGGTTTCTGATTTATATATACATATACATATACTCAAGGGTTTCTGATTTATATGTATATATATAAATAAAATATTAGGGGATAACTAAGATATCATTACTTATCTATTGTTATAAAATGCAGAGTAATCTTTACTTCCTATTTCTAGAAATGCTAATATTAAATTGAAAATCCTGAAGAGCTGGAACCTGAAACATATTATTCTCTATTCCATGTATTTTGTAATACATTTAAGACTTTTTAAATATTTTATTTAATTTTATTATTAAACATTGTACCAATTTATTTCAAAATCTGAGCAAAACAAATCAAAAAAAGATTCATTATACTGTGAAATTTTAAGTAGAGAATTTTCTTCACCAATTAAAATATTCTATGATCAGATTATAAAATTTGATTTGGACATGAGGGATGTACCCATTGCATGTCCTGGTTTTTACTAATATGTTTTAGTAAAGTGTTAATTTGTAAATATTTATAAATTCATATATAGTACACACACAATACAAAAACTATATTATAAAGTCTACCAAGGTCCAAATCTATTAACCACAGATGTATGTGATGTGATTTTTATTTAAATCATACTGTGCTATAAGTTTGCATTCTCTTCCTCCATTTTATAAATAAGAAATAAAGCTATGAATGGTGATGAAATGTAGCCAATTACATTCAAATAAAAATCCGCAAATCCATAAGCTTTCGTTAAATATCACACTCAAACTTGTGATCAAGTAATAATGTGGCCAATGGACTCCCAGGTGATACATAATAAACTTCAAAATTGTTTTATAGCTTTTAATCAACATGAAAAAGAGTGAAAATCATTTGATTTAGAAGAGCAGAGACCACTGGTTATATCTGAGAGAAGGATGTCACTAAAGTGGGGTGCTAGAAATAAAGTGGGTTTCAAGAAAAGGAATTCAGAAGATAACCACTTAGTCATTTGAGAAATTTGGTAATGAAAGAAAGAAGAAAAATAAGACAATAATTAATTAGGGTAAGACAGGGAAAGGATAAGACAGTTTATTGGGATGGAACTCAGTATGTCTGAGAGTAGAAGAGCCAATAATAAAAGGAAATTCTGAGTAGCAGGAAGGAGAAGGGGATTAAAAGTAATTTTTAAAAAAGGAATTGTGAATTAGCATAATTCTGGCTCAATAATTGTTCCCTTAGTGTTTCTCAGTAATAAAGAATTTAAGCCTCTAGGCAGGTAGAAAGTGAAAGTAAATAGTCATAGCAACATGGGACTCTTGGAGTAGCAATTTTATTTCACACCTCTCCCCTTGCCTCTTTTTTTTTTTTTTTTTTGAGTTATAGTCAGTTAACAATGTGTCAATTTCTGGTGTACAGCACAATTTTTCAGTCATACATTAATATACATATATTCATTTTCATATTCTTTTTTAACCATGAGCTACTACAAGATCTTGACTATATTAAGTTGTGGTATATTTATACAATGGAATACGATTCAGCCCTAAAAATGACAACAACATAATGCCATTTGCAGCAACATGGATGTTCCTGGAGAACGTCATTCTAAGTGAAGGTACCCAGAAAGAGAAAGAAAAATACCATATGATATCACTCATATGTGGAATCTTAAAGAAAAAAATAAGAAGAAGACAAATGAACTTAAATATAAAACAGAACAGACTCACAGACATAGAATACAAACTCGTGGTTGCCAGGGGGGCGGGGGTGGGAAGGGACATACTGGGAGTTCGAGATTCATAGATACTGACAGGCATATATAGAATAGATAAACAAGTTTGTACTGTGTAACACAGGGAAATGCATTCCCCTTGTCTTTTTCCACCAGACCCAGAGTACGAAAGAGAGAGAGGCGAAGGAGAAAGTCCTGGATGCTGACTGGCTCTATTTGATTCCCTTAGACTGTGAGCAGTGTAGGAAGGAGATAGTATTGGCAGCACCTCGCTTACTTTCAATGAGCAGGCTGTCCAAAGAGATGGGGTGCTGACACAAAACTTTCAGCCATTGGATTGAGAATAATCATGAGGTGATCCAGGAACACGAGGAGCATAGACTAGCTGGGAGGTGGGCTTCCTATCCCCCCAGCAGGGTACTGCTCTCGGTTTCCCCTGGCTTCCTTGCCTTGGCAATCTTCCTTCATATTACGGACACTTTTCTTCACCTTAGGCTTCAACTTCAGAGCACTCATAGCTCATACTATCTTTGTCATATTAAGTCAATGATTCTCAAACTTTATTTTCCATAGTAACTCCATGGGGAGTTTATGAGTCCCACACCTAGGGGTTCTGATCCAGCCGGTCTGGTGTAGAGTCTAGGTATATTCTTTTTAACAAGAACATTAGGTGATTTTGATGTCAGTGATCTGAAAATAACATTTTGAGAAACAGGCTTAAGTGAGGTAGAAGGATGAATTTATTATGTGTGTGCATTACTTCTGATACTGATCACTTTGATTTTCTATTTTTTTATATGGTAATCCATACTTCACAAATATTTGCATAGTACTCTTGAACTGGCAGAGGGGTGATTCAGGTGACATAGTTAAACTTAGTGTTTTCCACTAGTGAGGATGTTCACAGAGACACCTCAGGACTGCGTTGGCCCTTCATGGTCCGTATCCAAGACCACAGCTGGAGTCACTGGCATTAGGGAGGAGGGAGTACCCCTAACCCCCCCATTATTGAGAAAAGGGCAAGGAGAATAGTCTAGGCTCGAGTGTTGGGGAGTGCTTACAGAGCATCCTTCCAAGTGTCCTTCATCTTCTCAGTCAGGTAGAAAAACAAGGCCAATGGCTGAAGGCGAGATTAATATGGGAAAGAGGGAGACTAAGTGAGAAAACATGACAGAGTCATTAATTCTGTTTCTATTACAATCACTTTTCTTTCTGATAAACTTTCAATGGAACTAGAGAGAGAAATCTCACTCTGTTTCTCTCATCTGAAGACACTATTTAGATTGGTTTCAAAATTACTGATCTATTTAGGCAATTTTGAAATTCACAGTAAGGTTTTTATTATTACAGTGAATTAAACTTTGATTAAAATCTTATTAAAACACTCAGAAAAAGATAAAGGTTAAGAAAAATGAGTATTTAACAGCATTATTTTCTAAGAAAGATAAAAGTCACCTGATCAAATAAGTGTGGTTCTCTTTTTGCGAGTTAGAATGCTGTAAGTTTTAAATTAAAACCTAGAGGTTCCATTTCTACAAATTGAGCAATCTGAGCTTTTTCTGCATGATGTTGTGGCATTGTGAATAGGCACAGGCCTGTTTTATTCTGTATAAGATGGTGGGGTGTCTGTCTTCTGCGGTGGGGCTCACAGACCCAGCCTGCTACCTTACAGCTGCATACATTATACTCGCCAGGATCCCAGGTTAAAGCCTGTTTATGGAGTTGTGGTTCTGGCCCTGCAGCATGATTTAAGGAGTTTTGGCTAAAAAGATGCAGAGGAGATGACCTCATCTCACCCCTGAAACAGTCTCAAATCTGCCTGAAGCTGGATCACTGCTCCCCACGTCAACTCAGAAAACTGCTATGTGGAAGACGTTGCCTCTCTCCTGGGTGACCAATGGCAGAACCCCGAGGCTTGACCACTCTGTGAAACTGGCATTCAGGCTGCTACTGGCACAGGTTTTTTCTTTGGGAATTCTGCTGGTTCTTCCTACTCAACTGCATTTCCCCTGCTTCCTCGGTGTCTCCAGCGTCCCCACACCCACTTTAACACACAGTGCCCTTGTCCTGCCTCATCCATGGGCAGGCTTCTTCCTGCCTGCCATCCACTGCTACGGCTTAGTTCCCTTCCTTTCTGATGTTCTGAAGACACACACATAGCAGACTCTACGTGCTCCAGAAAAAGAGAGAAGTTATTGTTACTGAACTTTTACAGTAGCACGTCTAGAGCTCTCCAAATATCTGCTGCTTTCAGCTTTGTAGCAAAGTTATTTACTTACGTGTCATCTTTCCCACCATACAGGACGGTTCCTCCTCTCCTGATAGGATGTGAGCTGCTCATGGGCAGGGACCAGTTTTGTTTCTCTCTGCCAGTCATAATCAGTATGTCTAAATATAGCAAGGTGTTCAATTTAACCTTTTCTTAATGTTAACCTGTATCTAATTTTACTTGGCTATAAAATGGAAAAGATGTCACTCTTCCTTGAAAATGTATCACATGTTTGTATGGGGTGCTGTATCAAAACGTTGCATCAGCAAAGTCAACAATTTCTAAGAATTAATAGACTAAAGATTGAAAATAGGATTTCAAATGACCCACTTAGTCTTATCTCTAGTTTTTCAATAATGGTTGATACTTAATTCCTATAATCAGCTTCTGTATCTGTGAAATGGGAACAATCATAAATCCTTCCATCCCCTGTATTCAAAGGTGTAAGGATAAATGGGCGGGTATGTGAGAGTATTATTAGTGTATTTTTTTAAGTTATTTGTAAAATATCAAGTATTGAAAGTCTAGTAAAAACAATGAAAGCAGACTGCTTTCTGACGCATTCAAACTTTAATTATGAAATAGGCATAAATCAGAGTTGTAGTCACAGAACATTTTAATGAAAACAGGATTTTATGTGAATCAAGCATATTCAATAGCACACTGTTGACCAATAGTTGTGAGCAAACAGAATTCCTTAGAGGTCTTCTACAATATACATAATAATTATTTATAATTACCATAGTCATTGTCTTACACAGAAATGTTTATCCAATATATTTTCAACCAGAATATTATAATTACCATAATCATCTTATTAAAAAAAGTTTCTAAAGTATATCTTAACCATAATGAACTTTATTAATATTTTATTAATATTATTTTCTCACAAAATTTTATTAGTAGCTAAGGGAAATATAAACCTGGGCCTGCCTTACCTAAACTTTTTACAAGTGCTGAATTAGTTAAGTCTATAATAAATAGGTTTTTTAGGCTGTTTATGTTATTATTGCCAAAAAAAAAAAAGTTCTATGTTTTAGATTTAACTAATACTTGACAAATTATTATAGATAGATAACATTATAAGATTTTGAATAATTCTTGTTTGAATAGTAGATTAAAATCCTTGAAAACTTTTATTCATTTTTTTCTTTTTTTTAATTGAAGTATATTTGATTTACAATACTGTGTTAGTTTCAGGTATACAGCAAAGTGATTCAGTTATATATTTTTTTCAGATTATTTTCCATTGTAGTTTATTGCAAGATATTGAATATAGCTCCCTGTGCTCTACAGTAAATCCTTGCTGCTTATCTATTTTATGCATATTAGTTTGTATCTGTTAATCTCATACTCCTAACTTATCTCCCCCTTCCCTTTCACCTTGGTTACTATAAGTTTGTTTTCTATGTCTGTGAGTCTGTTTCTATTTTATATATAGATTCATTTGTATTACTTTTTAAAACCCACATATAAGTGATATATAATATTTGTCTTTGATGTACTTCTCTTAGGATGATATTCTCTTGGTCCATCCATGTTGCTGCAAATGGCATTATTTCATTTTTTATGGCTGAGTAGTATTCCATTGTATATATACTACATCTTCTTAAACCAATCATTTGTTGATGGACACTTAGGTTGTTTCCCTGTTTCGGCTAGTGTAAATAGTGCTGCTATGAACATTGGGAAGTGTGTATCTTTTCAAATCACACTAGTCAGAATGGCCATTATCAAAAAGATCTACAAATAATAAATGCTGGAGAGGGTGTGGAGAAAAGGGAACCCCCCTGCATTGTCAGTGGGAATGTGAATTGGTGCAGACACTATGGAGAATAGTATAGAGGTTTGGTGAAAAACTAAATAGAGCGATCATGTGATCTGACAATCCCACTCCTGGGCATATATCCAGAAAAGATGAAAATTCTAATTTGTTCATTTTTAAGTCAATAAATTTTTCTTTTCATAAGTTGAACTAAAGTGTTCTGCCATTATAAACTCTTGAACACAAACTTTTCTTCATTGATGCTGTTTAAAATCTTCAATAACCATATTACTACCCACAATGAAGTGGGTCACTTTGTTATTGGCCCTGAAACATGTGTATTCTTCCACGCTGTGTAAACCACTAATAAGTGTTCCATAAGTACATTATTTCATTTCCAATTCCACTCCTGTCCTTCAAAATTGATGACATAATTCATGAAGGAACTTAATAAATATAAAATGATAGATGAGTCTTCAGTGAATTGTTTTGACAGAATTCTCCAAATATACCTGGCAGCACATATCCACAGCATTTAGAATGCCCTATTAATACAGCATAATGGATCCTGCTGTGATGTTGTGGAATGTTGGTGGTGAAGTGCCGTGTTCACATGTACCTCGAAGGTCTGAATGATGCAGCTTCTTTACAATATTATAAGATACCTCCAAAATTGCTTCAAGGATGCTCTCAATTTCAGTATATCAGCCATAAGTTTAACTTTTGATTATCAAAAAGTACAAACACCTCACAGACTCAAAATATGGTGGAAAATGTGCATTTGTTAGAAAGCCAGTCTTATAAAGAAATTGGAATCTGAGCTGTTCCTCCATTTGAGTGTGCCTGTGGTTTCACAAATTGTCCTTTTCCATCTATTATTAACCAAGGGGAGTGACCTTTTCTTACCTCTTTGACCTTTTCATAATCAACCATCCTAAATCCTCAAAAAACATTCTGTTGCCCTCCATGACTCATAGAAATCTCAGAAAGCAAGCAAAGGAGTCAGCCTGTGTAGAAATGGTTGCTTATTTATTAAAAAGCCCAGAAATCTTGACTTTCATTTTGGGCTTCTTAAGCTTCCAGTTGGCTCCACAGCAAAATTCAGATGATTAACATTCCTTGTATATGTTTTAATGGTTTCTCTTTAACCCTCACTTTTTTCTTTTTGATAATATGATTTCTCTTTAGTAAAGTCAAATAAAACAGCATTCAGATATTTGAACTGAAGACGGAATGCAGAATGGGTAATCCCAAGAAAAGTCTTTAAGTCTTTTAAAATTTTCACTCTTTTCTCTACATGCAACATCTTCACCCTAAAGCCTTTTCTTAAACCCTTAGTTTTGTCTTTCGACAACAAAATGAAGACATAAGCACTGTTCTGTTTGCACCCTGTGGGCAGAGGGAGCTTGCTTTCCCTTTGGATGGTTGAGGCTCGTTCACAGCAGGACCGCAAGTCTGGAGTCCAAAGCTCAGGCTTCTTACGACCCCATTTTCCACAGTTGGTACAGGAAGGAAAATCAAGACAACGTAGAGGGTTTCTGTGAAGCTAACTTTTTAAATTTGGAAAAATATTCCTTATTCTAAAACTATATCTTTCCTACTATGTATACCTGCATAATTTTACAGAAGAAAACATTTTAATTCTAAAATAGTAGGAAAGAAATGTTAGAGCAGGCAGATAGCTAGATATGAGCAGAGAAAGGGGGACACAGACCAAATGGCAGGAATTCAGCAGAAAGGCAGGGCACAGGCCAAATGCTGGAAAACATATATCATGTAAGCACCAGGGGTCCCTGGGCAGAGAAAGAAAAGCAGGAACCTTTGGGCTGATATGTGGCCACACCTTTTGGCTTGGAGGCCAACAACAAAAAGTGAGAAAAGGCAGGAATCTCCAGTGTCTGAATGTAATTTCTTGCTCATTATGCCCTCTTTTCAACAAAATGAGCCTTGCAGATCAGAAGTCCCCATCATGCACCGACGCCATGACTTCAGATCCAGACTAAATAAGGACAAAAATCCCTCCTCCCTTTGGGAAGGTGGAGTTGGGATGATAATCAGGGAATATGACTCCAAGCCCTTTCCTCCCCAGTGAATATTCCGCCCATTCATTTCTACACTCTTTGTAACTAACTTGCCAAAGAAACTGCCGCTCCCCTGAGCTGCCTGCTCTCCCCCTGAGTGTACTACCCATCCTTTAATAAATCCTCACTTTTTTTTTTAACCAAAAAAAAAAATTATGCAGGTATAGATGGTAGTTATAAGGTTTTTGTGCATTTTTCATTATCCTGACTTGTTAAAATAAATCTTGGCAAATCCAAGTGAATATCACCATTTTTATTGTTGCTGTTGTTCCAAAGATTGTAGAGTCTCGAGTCCAAAGCCACATGGAGATCTCAGTCCAATTCTGGATTTGCAGCCCTCTAATCTACACGTTATTTTATTCTTCCCCAAGTGAAGCTAGAAACAAAAAGAGATGCCTAGTGCTGATAGCTGTGAATGTCACAGATAAGGGGGGGGGCACACATCATTGCTTTTCATTCACTGAATTAATGTTTGTTGAGTGCCTACTACATGCTAAGCACTCAGGGATATAGGTTTTACTTTTTACATTTTTTTCATTTATGTTTTAAATGGAGTTCTCAGGGCAAGTCTCACTGAGAAGGTACCGTTTGAGTGACACTTAAAAGATATGAGGAAGCTGTGTGGCTTTCTGAGGGAAAAGCATGGGTGGTAGAGGGAACAGCACGTGCAAAGTCTTGAAGGGAGAGTGTGCCTTGTATAACTAAGGAATAGCAATGAAGCCTGTTTACTTGAACAACTTGAGCAAATTGCTGAGGAAAGGAGATGAGGTCCAAGAAGTATGATCGTGGGAGGAAAGTGCCATTGTGAAAACTTTATCATTTTTTTTAATGTCGTACTTATTTTATGTATGTATTAATGTTTGTATGTATATAAGTAGGTATTTCCCTGAGTGATGTGGAAAGTTATCAGAGGATCTTGAGCAGAGAGATGGCATCAGGACAGGATCAATCTGACCACTTTGATGAGAACAGACTGAGAGGAGACCAGGGCCAAAACAGGAAAACCTACTGAGAGACTATTGCAGTAACTGAAGTGAGAAATGACAGTGATTTGGATCAGCACAATGGCAGTGAAGATGTTGAGAAATGTTCACATTTATTTTGAGGCAGAACCAAGAGGATTTAGAGAGTATAATATCTAACAGTATTAGATCATACTTTCCTGTTAGTATGGATAAATGATTTCCTATAGCATTCTGTGAACAAATACTTTAATTGTAAGTTTGCTTAAGTGGTCATGCGACAATCACAGATAATTTGCAACCCATATTCTGTTGATCTCTTCCAAAGATGTGGCAGTCACTCATTGTAAAGGAGAAATGAAAGAGTGAAAGCAATGAGATACAGTGAGAAGTGAAGTTTCAGGTCCTCAGAGTCTGGAACCAACCAGTCATTGAATGATTTAAGAATTCTTGATGCAGATCTGTTCCTAGAATAATATGATACTGAGGAGAAAGAGAACCATACCATTGATAATCCTTCAAAAGCCTTCTTAAAATATTTATTTTAATGGAAACTCAACAAGAAGAATCTTATTTTGCTCTTTTTCCTCTTTTGATTTATTCTGCTCAAAGCTAATAGGAGTTCCAGTCCTTTTGAAGACTATTAACTTCTTCTTAGCTTTGCCCTGTCCAGATTCCCCAAGGACAAGGACAATGTTCTCAGAAACATGAGAAGTTTTTTTGTTGTTTTTTTTTTTTTTTAGATCCTTCTCTGCAGTAACCAGCTTCCCACAACTCAGCCTTTGTGTTAACATCAGAAGTTTATTTAAATTGCACTGTGATTCCTCCCAGCTGCAAAATGCTTTGACTCGACATGGATTAGAATTGCAAGTGAAATTTGTTTGCCTAATAAGGTCACTTGATCCTCAAATCTACTAGTTTATGTTGTTTTGTAAAAAAAAAAAAAAAAAAAAAGTTTATTTGTTAACACTTTTAAATTGGTTTGGAAAGTGTAAAATATAATATGCCATAGACAAAAAAGTCAGTAAGTAATGTGTTAGGCCTATGTTTGAATTCTCTCATCTGTCTACAATTTAATTTGGCTTTTCAGGAATAGTATCCACTGAACCCATCCTGTTAACCCAAATGCATCACCCTTTTAATATCTTTCCAAACCAAGAAAGCTCGAATTGCTTTGCATTGGAATTCCAATGCAATTTTCCTGGTCTCAACATCTTGCAAACACTGGGTCCAGAATTCTTTGATCTCACACCCTGGATCCTGGTTCCTGATTCCCAGCTCTAGACACGTCACAGAATTTCTATTATCCTAAGTTTCTGAGTTTAAAAAAAAAAAAAAAAAAAAAGTAGTGTTGGTAGGTTCACATGTAAGTCCTCAGAAACATGGATTAATTAAACTTTGGCCAAATAAGAATAAGAAAAACAAGAAAGGAGACTCAGAGACAACCTGAACAGCCAAGACCTCTTCACAGATAATTCCTCTGGACTTTCACATGATCTCTCCCATTGGTCATTTTCTCCTGTCATTGCTTTTTGTCAGTTCTCAGTTATAACATAGGAGGAATTTAAAATTATGAGCTGCTTGTGGGCAATGCCTTATTTACCTCTGTTCTCTCCAGGACATAGCCTGGTAGCTGACCCCCTACATCTTGATTTGACTGCATGGTTCTGGTTAACACCTGATACTCTAGTGTAATATTAACAGTGCCCCTACTTTTTACTCTTGAAAATATCTCAATTTGTATGATAAATTGAAGTCACCCTACTGATAACAAGCAAAGTTAAATATCACTGAGCTAAGAAGTGACCAATCCAGTCCAAGTGAGTTTGAGATGCAGGGCACCTTCAGCCATGCTTGAAACGATTTCAGATTATTCTGTGGATGAATAGACTCTTACTGGCAATCAAGATGGCAGAGGAGGAAAATCCTGAGCTCAATCTTTTCCTGGACACCAAAACTATAACTACATGTAAAGCAATTCTCTCTGAAAACAACCTAGCAGACTAGCAGAACAGCTCTTCTACAATTAAGGATATTAAAACAAAAACAAAAACAAAAATGCTCCAGGACGGGTAGGAGAGGGAGAGAAGTGATCCAGTCAGGACCCACCCACTCCCAGGGCAGGCAGCCCCAAAGAAAAAAGGTAGAGGAAGGGTCTGTCATAAACTCTAGGTCCTCCCTAAAGAGCAAGGGGTTCCAGCCCCACACTGGGCACCCAGCACTGGCGACCAGCACCGGAAGGATGACCCCCCTTAAATGATTTTGAAAACCAGTTTATGACAGGGAGAGCCGGAGGGCTGTGGGAAATCAGACTCTGTTCTTGAAGGAACATACACACAAATTTACTCTCTCCAAGTCCCAATGCAGAGGCAGCAGAGGGAAATGCTTTCATTTGTCGAAGCAAAGAAGAAAAGTAATTGATCATTAACTAGTCATGGTGTGTTTATCTGTAAAATGCATGGTAAGAACCAGTTCCTGGTTATTTAAATACTTTGGAAATCTACATATACAGACTTCTTTTTATACATAATACTTCTTTGTTAGTAATTCTAAAAATTAAGAAACTTATATTCGGAATTTGGAAAACAGAGCCCATTTTAAAATTACTGATTTTTCTAATGTCCATTGCATGTAAATAGTTTTGACAATATCTGTAGTTAGTTTTGAAGAGGAAAGGAAGAAATTGTTTTCATATGTATTCATGTGAAATTTCAGAAATTATTTTCATATATATTCATAACTTGACTCTTAACAAAATGGAGCTGAGGTGGTTTTACAATAGAATGACAACATAAATACATAATATACATAATATACTAAGGAATGTTCATATATGGAATTATACATGTATGTAGTTACACATGTATATTTGCATTGTACATATAAATGAATATTAGACAATACACACTATATATGTATGTTATCTTAAAAGAAATAGAGAACAAAGGCAAGAAAAAGAAGGAAAAATCAACTATGCAAACACAAGAGCTAATAAAGTTGTAACAATTAAGCATAACATTTATCCTGTACTGCTTAGTAATTAGTGGGGGAAAAAGGGAAATTACTAACTGCGTAATTCCTGTTACTATAAAATATTGAGTTTACAAGGTCCCTAAGAAGGATCACCCTGATGATGCAGTCATAAAGATAGGTTAAATGTGAGAGCTTATTTAGAGGATACTGGATAAAAACACTTCTTTACAGAGGTTTACAGCACATGCAGAAACTGACTAGAGTGTTACTCAGCAAAGTCAATACACAACATTAAGCGTACTTTGTGAACCCAGTGCTGCAGGCGGAACTAAGCTGGTGCCGTCCGGTGACCCACTCTGACACAGTCCAGAGTGTGAAATGTCTAAGTGACTAAAGGGGCAGAGTAACCAATCTCCTTTTCTCTCCCAGCCCTCGACGAAAGGACAGCACATTATTCAAGAGTGTATTTAATGAGGTCGTAGAACACTGGTTTTCTTATCATTGATTGAGTCAGCATCCATACGTTTTGAGAACCAAATGATCAAGTGTCAGGAGAAGACGTTTTATTCTGATTGCCGAAAAACATACAGAAAAGGTATCCTTGCCTCCCTGCAGAAAATTATTTGTGGACAAAGTTAGAATGTTTCCCACAAAGCATCTTTGTATCTGTCAAGCCAACCGTGTTTGTACTTGCTTGATTGTGACCCCAAAGTTCCAAATCATAAGGGAGAAATGTTTAGATTTGGAAATAACAAGTATTAAAACTGACCCACTGGAGCCACTGACTATCCCCTAGAAAGGCCCCTATAGAATATCTGGTTATGGACCCCTTAACCGTCTGGTGGACCTGCCAGCTTGGGTGAACTGGAAAACGTACCCCGTGAAATATAATGAGTAGCCTTATTGGATGAAGCTTTGTAGAATTAACCAATTTGATTTTGGATAATGTCTACCAAAAATAATAATTTTAATTTTGACAGTTTTTTTGTCAAGTAAGCCAATCTTTGTGGCAGCAGTTGGATGACAAAAGCTTTTGTCTTTTCGAATCATATCTTGTTCATAAAAATGATATTCACTACCATAATGGAGGATATTTTCCATTATTTATTATAAAACAGCCTTTGTCTAAAATGTAAAAGTAATACAAGATTATTAAGGTACAACCCCAAAATAAGGAGGGCTAGAATACAGCTCTTTTTTGTACTTTTTAAAATTATAGATTATTGTGTTATATCGTCTTAATTTTTGAAGCAATATTAAAATGTAGCATATTTGGAAGTAGTGATGTCTGGGGACATAGAGTTAGCTCATAGGCTTTTTGACTTTTTGACAGAAAGAAATAACAGCACAGTGAAAGTTACAAACTCTCTCATGCAGTTTTTGGAATTTGTATTAAAGTGAGAGACTGTAACAGGATACATAGAATAATTATACCTATAAATTCCTTCTACCAAACATGTATTTCTTTGGATTCAAAGCTACTTGAGTTAGTTCCTATCCTGGGGGAAAACAAAGAGCTCACTCTGACCGGGTAATTGTTATGGTCTGAATATTTGTGTCCTCCGCTCCAAGAATTCATATGTTGAAATCCTAACTCCCAGTGTGAGGGCATTAAAAGGTGGAGACTTCGGGGACTGACTAGGTCATGATCATGAAGCCCTCATGATTGTGATTAGTGTCCTTAACAAAAGAGATCCCAGAGAGCTAGCTCACTCCTTCTGCCTTCTGCCATGTGAAGTTACAGAGCTCCCATTGGATAAGCTGGCCCACACCATGGGCCATGACCGAATCTGCCCAGTGCCATGATCCTGAACTTCGCAGACCCCACAACTGTGAGAAATAAGTGTTTGTTGTTTATAAACCTCTCAGTTTGTGTTATTTTTGTTAAAGCAGCCGAAACAGATTAAGACAGTAATCAAGAACTGTTTAATAACAGTACTGCATAAAATAGTGTTGGCGGGGTTTAAGGACACCAGCAAGGAAAGGGATGGTGCGATATCCAAGAGCTAACACAGGGAGCCTTTACCTCCACAGATGTGAACGCACAAGAAAGTGGAGAATGTGTCTGCGTGGGGAGTGTAGCTGTGTGGAGAATGCTGAACGGCAGGGACTATGGCCCATTATTTAAGGGATGCAGTGGTCCCAGATTGACCTGGCAGGAAAGGAATCATGGGAAAAATACCCTGACATCACCCTTTTCCAGCCCTTTGGTATGTTGCAACTGACTTCCTTTAATCAACTCAGTTGGAAGCCAAAGATGATAAATTCAGATCCCATTGGTCAGCCGTCTCTATCATGACCACAAGATAAGATGGGGAAAAATGAAAGATGTATCTGGATGGACAATCCAGCACAGTTCCCAAGAAAGACACAGCATAAATCTGAGTAGAGATAACTAGCAAAATAATAAATCTATAGTTTTGAATATATGCAAGTTTGCCTTTTGTAAAATGAATGGCTAATTGAGAATATGAGTGGTTAATTTGACAAGGATGCTGAACTACCTGTTTAAACAAAGCAGCAGCTGCAGTGCAGCCAGAGGAATTTTTGGTGTGAAGTGATGGAACAAATGATGCAGGACCAGTGCACAAGCCCCAGATAAGGAGGGGGCTGAGCTACATGCACTGGGAAGCAACTGTCCTAGGTCTAGTAAACTAGAATAAATAGAATTTCATGCAATAGTGATGCTCCCTCCCCTTCTGCATGCTTAACTACCAAAGAAAGCATAAATACCTCAAATTTTACATTCATACTTAGCCCTAATAACCAACCCTGGATTTTCTTACTGGAATTTATCATTCTGAAAAAAAAAAAATTAACAAGGTTTCTAAAAGGATTTGAACCTAATAAATTACTCAGTATTTTTTCTGTATTTTATATGTCTTACTGCCTTACTAAACTTTTCAATTTTAGAGAGATAATAACCAGTGTTTTCCCAAATATAAAGCAAACAGAATCGGTTTAACATGACAAATATCTTTTGAGATTTAATCTAGAGCTCCTTCCACGTTCCCCTTTTTCAAAGAACAACTGAAATGGAGTATTAGAAGGCAAATATTCATTATAATATTTTTCACAAGAGCAAAAACATGGAACAATCTTAATAGGGATACCAGTAAACTTTAGAAAAGCCTCATGACATAATATTAAGCAATCCTTAAAATAGTGCTTGTTAAGTTTTTAACAGCATAGATAAATAATTATTTAATGGAAGAAAAGCATGCGTACAATATCGGCATTCATATCGGTGAGACCATAAATAAGAGAAACTGGAGGAAATTCAACAAATATTAACAGATAGCTTTGGACTGTAGGTTTATGGTTGATTTTTTAAATCTTTTTTTACTTTATGCACACCTCTTACTATCTCTCTGTCTCTCTATAAATATCTCTCTATATATGCATATAGATATATACGTAGAGAAATGGATGAATGACTTTTAAAAATAGGAAAGTGTTAAATAGCTATACTTGTTAAAAACCCATGGGAACCTTTAACAATTTCTTCAAGTATCAGAAAGTTGCAAAGGTGTACTGATTTGAGCCTAGTCTTTTAGTAAATTTTGTGCTGATTTGCCGTCTGAGACATTGTTAAGTTATACGAGAAATGTTTTGATCACCTGATCTTTCTCTAATACGCGAGAAAGATCCAAGACAGTTCCTACTGTGGAAGAGAAGTTATCTTAGCTCACGCCTGCTCTCAGATCTGTGTATTAAAACTCAGATGAGAGCCTTTTCAGCATGTGAGTCAAATAGGCAATATCACATTTATCTTATATGGTCACATATCTCAAATGGCATGTTTAATTTATCTTTAAAATATTCTTTCTTCATTTCGGTGCAGCTCAATTTAATTACAGTAAATTAGGAGCCTTTAAAATGTTTAGACTGATGCTTGAATTGAAAGACCTAAGTAAAGGCAAAAAAAAAGTAAAGAAAAGAGAAATGAGTTTCATTTTATGCACAATTTTAAATGTCTGTGGAAAGAATTTTGCTAGAAAGAGAGCACTCCAGTACTACTTGGTTTCTGTTTATAAAGGTCATAAAGGTATGTTTCAATTTAGTACTGATGTTATTTATCAAAAACAAAAATGATTTGTAACATGTTAGCCTGTTCTTATTCCTTATCAAGTTATCTATAAACAGGGATTTGATCTGAATTACATTTTAAAAAAGGAAAATTATGGTGTTGTTTATAATAAGAAACAATTGAAATAACCTAAATGTTAAATACAATATGATACACCAGCCTGTGGCATACTATGTTACCCTTAATATTCATGATGTACGGCTGTGTTTTTTGACCTGAAAAGATATACCTGAATCTATTATTAAAGAAAAGTGAGGTTACAAAAAAGCGCATATAGAGAATTGATGTCTTCCCTCCAGGACCGTGCTGCACCAGTGGTCCTTTTGAATGACTAATATCACATGACTGGTTAAATATTTTGGATATCAGCTCTATACGTATAGTAAATCATTTTTGTAAGCTATAATAACTGAAAATAATCTAAGTGTATCAAGAAGAGATGACAGAGAAATGAAGGAGGGGTAGATGGAGGGGGAAAGGCAGAACGGGAGGAGAGGGAGACAGAATGAACAAGAAGGGGAGAAAGAAAGAAAGGAAAAGAGACTTCTGGAGCCTCGTTTTATGTTCAGCTTTTTAGAGAATCTATTCTTCAGGTACTGATTTTGCCACTGACTTCTTAAGAGGTGTCTATCATTTCCTCTACCTCAAACTCAGTTCCCTTATCTATAAAATGAGAGTTGCTTTCTTTCATCTTTAAAGTTTTATGGCTGCTAAATATGAAAATAGTGCTCAGTAACTGCTCAGCCTAAATTCAGTCATTTTAAATTATTGCATAGTAATAGTTGCTTTGCATTTAGTGCAAAAGTTATATGGAAAATGGTATCATTATACAATAGGACAATACTCACTGGGGAAAGGTATGCCATGATTTTAGTCTTCACTCTTGTCTTTCTTGGATCCGAAGCAAAACAGGAGACATGATTGGCTCGGTTTGTATTCATACTGTTTTACAAAGGGCCTAGATTACAAGGATCTAGATTAGGATCTTGATTTGGAAAGGCAAACTCTTTCCTCATTTGCATTGTAAAAGGAATTTATCAGGGTTCTTTCTGATACAAGGGACATGAAGAATACTTTATTGTCTTGCAAAATATCTGATGCTGAGGTTCAAATAAATAAATACACTATAAAGACTCATGTTTGATAATTAGGTCCTCGGTGAATAGCTTATTCTTCAGATCACTTTCTTCAAATAGTAATTGCTAAACTGGAATTTTAAAAGGAAACTGGGACAGTGATATGCAAGAAAGTATACTAGTTTGGAAGTCAGGAGAATCCTGTCTTAGTCTCTACCATCCCCAGCACTGACATCTTGGTAAGTCATTGTTTAGGGACTTTGGACTACATCATCCTTAAAGTCTCTTCTGGCTGCAAATAATCAATGAGATCTTAGATTTGCTAGGAGAGCAGGAATGCATTCCCAGTTGCAAAGAGAGTCTATATACTCCCCATAAAATATACGCAGATGGCAGAGCTGACATTCTGTTACAAAATTCAGAAATTTAACTTATACTCTCTTGTAGCTATAAGACCACCCCACATCTACAAAGAGGTGAGTCCCAGGGAAAAATAAAAAGCTTTTTTGAACTCTAGAGTTTTCCAATTTGATTTTTTTTTAAGGAAAACACTTTTTTCCCCATATTGCACTGAAATAGTGCTTAAGGAAGTCAGCCTACAAAACTTGCTAGAATTATCAAACATGGAAAGGAGTATGATAAAAAGCAACCCATGCTTAATGAAGTCAGCATTATTGGGGGAAACATTCAATACAGATTCTCATTTAACTCTAAGCATCCATCTGCAAATGGGCACAGTCTTAGAAATGGACTATGATATATTTTTCACAAATACCAAGCACTAAAAGCTTCTTAGAACAAAGACAATAGTTGAGTTCAAGTATTATAATTACATTAATAACATTATGAGCCTTGAAGGAACATCTGGAGTTTAAAATAGAGAATATAATTCAAATTTTACATGTTAAAAAGCACATAATGAAGATATTTGTATTAACTTTATTAATTAATGCGTGGGATGCTTTATGATAACTAAACAAATAAAAATCAAATTCACTGGCACAATTAATTTGATAGTGACTTAGTGGTTTCATTAAAATGAACCTTGAAAATCTTGAGTTTCAATGAAGACATCAGTGGTAACTACACAGACACTCTATAGGGTTTTTTCGTATCTATATATTTTTGAAGTATAGTCAATTTATAATGTTGTATAAATTTCTGGTGTACAGGATAATGCTTCAGTCATACATGAATGTACATATATTTGTTTTCATATTCTTTTTCACCAGTAAGTTAAACTGGTAGCCATGTAATCGCTCAAACACTTACTAAAAAGAATGAATAAACAAAAAAAGAATAAAAAGAGATAGAAAAAAAATCTGTATTTTCTTGCTCCCCTCTCCCACCTTTTATGATTTTGATGTCCTTTTTTTTTATCATCTTACTGTTTATTCTCTTGCAACTCACCGTGGTTATTGCATTTCCAATTATGTTTTCTTGTTTCTATGGTTTCCTGCTCTTCTCTTTAGAGTAGAACTTTCAATATTTCTTTTAGCATAGGTTTAGTGTTGCTGAATTCTTTCAGTTTTTGCTTGTCTGTGAAATTCTTTATTTCTCTTTCTGTTCTAAAGGATAGCCTTGCCAAACAACAGATCCTGGATTGCAGATATTTCTCATTCAGAACTTTGAATATATCTTGCCTGCTCCCTTCTGTCCTGCAGTGTTTGTGTAGAGAAGCCAACTGAAAGCCTTATGGGGTTCCCCTGTAACTAACTCTTTGTTTTTCTCTTGCTGCCTTTAGAATTGTTTCTTCATCTTTAACTTTAGCCGTCTTAATTATAATATGTCTTGTTGTAGGTCTATTTAGGTTCTTCCTTTTTTGGGACTCTTTGTGCCTCCTGTACTTGGATATCTGTTTCCTTCTTTAGGTTTGGGAAATAATCAGTCATGATTTCTTCAAATACCTTTTCAATCCCCGTTTCTCTTTCTTCTCCTTTTAGGACCCCAATTACGTGCAGGTTGGCATGCTTTATATTATCCCATAGGCCCCTTATATTGTTTTCTGTGGTTTTTCCTTGCTTTTCTGTCTGCTGTTCTGATGGGGTGACTTCTGTTCTCCTGTCTTCTAAGTCACTTATTTGTTTCTCTGCATTATCTAGTCTGCTTTTGACTTCCTTTATCTCAATTCTTATCTCAGCCATTGAGTTTTCTGTTTTTAATTGGCTCTTTTTTAGAGTTTCTGTTTCCTTTTTATGGTATTCTCTGTCTCTATTCATAGTCTCTCTTGTTTCCTTCAGTGCTTTTATCACCCCTTTTTGAAGCTATGTTCTAGTAGACTGCTGAGGTCTATATCATTGTTCGTTCTTTCAGGGGACTTCTCTTGTTCTTTTAGTTGGGAGATGGTTCCTCTGCTTCTTTTTGCTTGTATCTCTCTGGCTGTGTGGATTTAGGAGTATCAGTTATCTACTGTGGTCTTGAAGGGCTGTTTTTATTTGTTTGTTTGTTTTTATTTAAAGTGGGGGCATTCCTGCGTAGACGGTTTTCCTGTGTGGATGGTTTTGTCGTGAGGGCTGTTCTTAGTACGGCATGGATATGAAGTCTTTCTTCTGTGTGTGTTGGCTGTTATCTCTTTGATTATGAGTGCAGTTGGTGTCATGGTGATCAGAGCCTGCCCTGATTGTTGCTGTTGAGGTGGGGCCTCCTTATCTGTTCTGTGGTTGTCACGGCTGGGAAGAAGAGTTGGCAGGAGATGTCCACTAGGAAGTGCCCTTTGTGGTGTTGTCTGTCATTTGTTATGCAGGCCTACGAAGTAGTCTTTGTTTCTGCCACCTTTGTCCTGGCCTTAGTTGCAGAAATGTCAGCCACCTGCTCTGGTGTCCCCCAGGTTCTGGGCCCCTGGAACCACCAGAATGGATCTGCTGATGTCAGGCACTAGGATTCATCGGAGCAAGTGTGTAGTCACCCACCTGAATGTGTGGTGCACCACAGGGTCAGTGCAGACTCCAGCCCCACCTCCATGTAAGGTACCATGGAGTATGCCAGCCTGTTGTAAACACCCATACTCACCCGCCATGTGCCAGAACTCTGCGCACTGCCTGTTCATCCCAGAAGCACAGGTTCACAAAAATATCAGTGGAGCAAATCCACCTTCTCCGCCTGGGGCTATAAACAAATCTCAGTCCCACCTGAGAAGCTGCTGGGCCACTGGGTATGGATTCAGCTTTCAGCCCTGCCTCCGTGCAGCAGCAATGGCTATGACCAAGCCCCAGTTCTCTTCTCATGAGAACACACCAACAGTAGAGCCAAACGGAGGCACTAGTTATGGGGTGACTGTGTTGTGCCCTTCCCCCCTTGCACACCAGCAGTGGTGCTTTTTCACAAGGTCCCAGGCTTTTCTGTTCTGCACACACACCCCCAGCCAGATCTCACAACACCTTCCAGTCCCCTGAGGCTGCCTCTGCTCCGTGGGCCCAGCCCGCTCCCCGGGCTCCTCACTGATCTCCAGCAGCAAGTCCTGGCTTGTGTCTGCTGGCTGGCATCTAGGGCTGGGGATCACAGGGACCCTCCATGCCAGTTTCTCTTAATTCTGCCTCCCAACAGCGGCCACTTCCTCCCTTGAGCCTCAGAAGCTCCACTTCTGTCCCTGCTGATCTCCTGGCTGGAAGGGGGTCCCAGCAGGAGGGTGCATTTCTTCCTTTGCTGCTCTCCCCTGCAGGACCATCATACACTGATTTTCTTTTTCTTTTTTCTTTTTTTTTTTTTCCTCTTACCGGATTTTGTGAGAATCCTCCTGTATTTCAAAGTGAGAGACATTTCTGCCAGAGTTTGGTAGGTGTTCTGTGTGATTCAGTGGGTCTTTAGATATAATTCTTGGTGTATTTGTGGGAGAGAGCGAGCCATGAATCTCTCTACTCCATTATCTTGGCCCCTTCCCCAATTGTATATAGCATGTTGATTCAGAAATCAAAGCAGGTGCTGACTTATAGCCATATTATAGTTGATGAAAAAACGAATAACTTGATCTGACTTTTCATCCTTTTTATACAAAACTTGGCTCAAATTTGTTACAATTATAAAATTGTATACAGTTATTTCTATATCCATTACAAGTCTCAGGCAAGCACATTCTAATTAAAAATACAAGTACTTATTGGTTTTACTATCTTAACACTTACTCAGAAATCACCTACATTAACCCCTGCATCAGCAAAATCCATCCCATACTGTGATTCAAATATAACTTATGAAATAATTCTATAGGTTTTTGTGACTCTTTATAGAAGGGAAGAATTTGGGTAAACATATAGGTAAATCTAAACAGTAATTCAAAATCTTGTTCACCAGATTTGACCTAATTCTACTATTTAATGTTTGATATCCTAACCGAGAGAAAGCAAGCAGTTTATGGCATGTCCTGAGCAGTGCCAAGGATGACACCATTAACCAAACTTGAGCTCAGGGCAGCATTCACAGAGGACTATCAAAGACGAAACTTTCTTCATTATTGTAATCTTTTCAATGGATGTAACATTTGGGCCAGATCTCCGGAAACTGTTAGGGAGAAAGTGCTGAAAGGAAGGTGCTCTATTTCTCTGTGAACCTGGTGTTAAAGCATCAAGCATATCCCAAACGTGAATGCAGAAGATACAGCACTCCTTGGAAATACCCATGGTGCCTAGGAGTGCTTCATAGTCAGGGATATCTCTGTGTCAAAATT
This sequence comes from Camelus ferus, assembly GCF_009834535.1. NCBI lineage: Eukaryota > Metazoa > Chordata > Mammalia > Artiodactyla > Camelidae > Camelus > Camelus ferus. The sequence goes on from NC_045705.1 coordinate 1,437,598, forward strand.
AAATTCTTAAGAGTGAAATAAAATTAATCCAACAGGAATAAAAATGTTCATTGTATTATAGACCATATCATAGAGGAGAATAGAGGGCAGACTTTGATGTCAGACAGAATGAAGCTCTACCAATAAACAGCGAAGTGATCTTAGCCAAGAACTTAACTTTTCTATCATCAGTTTCCTTTATAGAAGATGAAGCTAATAAAACTAACACCATGCCCAGAAAGCACCAAGTGCAGGCTGCTGTGGATTAGGTGGACCTTCAGTAATTGTTTGCTAGTTTTATTATTACCTTTATTACTATTATGCTTGATCAGATGGGGGAAGGAATATATAAAAAGGCAGTTTTTACACTTTGCCATTCAATTCAATTTAACTCATATTGACATTATTCTTTCCTTTGTGTGGAAAAAAAAAACTAGAGAAACAGAAATGAATAAGAGATCATCTCATATTTAAAGAGAGCTAGATAGGCAAACTAGAAACTGAAATTATTCTAAGTCAACATCCTTGAGATCAATAACTGTGACATACTGTATACTCAGTACTTTGAAAAGTAGCAAATAGTGCTTACTTGATTAAAAAATTCAGTGAGACATGAATTATAATTGCTGTAGAGGTAGCTAGGGGAATATAAATTAAAAAGACAGCAACTCAATATAAGAAGGTCAGAGAAGTCTTCAAAGTTGGTAGGGTTGGAATTTGCAAGCGAGGATAAAGAATACAGACCTTCTTAGCTCAAAGAACTACCATTACACTGCATTAAGACACGAGAGAAGCAGTTTATTCAGTAAACTAGCCATCCCTAGTATTACTTGAGTGATACATGTGTAAGAAAAACAGTGAATGATTGGTTCAGAAAGGTAAGCACCCCTCGCGCCATCACCTCCAGTCATTTCTGTCCCATTCTTCCTTCTTTTTCTTTCACAGCACTTACCACCTTTTGTCATTATATTTTATGTACTTTATATTTGTTTATTGTCTGCCTCAGCCACTGGAGTGTAAGCTTCATGAAGGTAGGCACATTTGACTGTTTTTATTATTTCTATGTCTTCAGCCCCTAGAACAATAACGGGACAGATAGCAGACACTCAATAACCATTCACTGAATGAAAAATAAAAGAATATGTAGGGACTTGCTTATGAAAAAGCTTAAATATAATATTTAAGAAGGAATATCAGCAGTGAATATATGTATGTTCACGTATAACTGAAAAATTGTGCTCCACACTGGAAATTGGCACAACATTGTAAGCTGACTATAACTCAATAAAATTATTTTAAAAGAAAAAAAAAAGAAGAAATATCAGGATTGAGTTGGTTTGAAGGTGGAGACAAGTGACAAGTTGGAGAGTATCCCTGGGCTTCTGATTAAAGTGACTGAGTAAATAAGTAATAAGAGTTAAATTTTTGCTTTCATTTTTGAGACGGTGTGGGATGTTGAGTTACACACTGTGATTCTTCCAGGGTTGCCGGAGGAAGTCTCTCACCTGTCAAGAATTCACAAAGCACTCCCTTCAAAGGCACAACGGCATTCTACATTTGCCCTACCATAAGGAATAAAGCTGACTTTTTTTTTTAACATTTTTTATTGATTTATAATCATTTTACAATGTTCTGTCAAATTCCAGTGTAGAGCACAATTTTTCAGTTGTACATGAACATATATATATTCATTGTCACATTTTTTTCTCTGTGAGCTACCATGAGATCTTGTGTTTACTTCCCTGTGCTATACAGTATAATCTTGTTTATTTATTCTACAATTTTGAAATCCCGTCTGTCCCTTCCCACCCTCTGCCCCCTTGGCAACAACAAGTTTGTATTCTAAAAGCTGACTTTTATTAACAGCAAACTACTAGAACTAATCAAATCCTACATTAATCATCTTCTTTGCATACAAGTCAAAAGTCGACAATTAAGGAATTCAAATAACTTGCCTCAGAACCGTACAGTTGAAATGAGAAACACAATTTTTGCAGTGGAAAGTGAACTGAGTCTACCACTGGAACCATCACTTGTGACCTGGCATGCTGTTCAAAACATCAGTCTTTATTTAGATGATTAACTCTGTGTCTTTTCTCCACTAAAGAAATTTAATAATGAGTAATCAAATATATTCGTTCTCACAGTCAGTGACACGAGTTTACAATTACTTGTTGGAATTGAGCTAGCCCCAGTGGGATGTAAAAATAGGCTAATCGCATGGTGACTGCTTACTTCATCCTGTGATTCTCCCTGCTAAAAGCAAACCTTGTCTCACTAATTGTGTGCAAATCCTTCCACCAGAGCCATCACAAGAGAATTCTCTTCTGCTACTCCTTTTCTAAAGAAAAGACAAAAGTAACATTTTAAAATATCACATTCAAATCAACCCAAATGAATTGTTTTGGCTTTGTGTATAAAAGCCAGATCCAAACTAGTATTATTCACAGTACACAGTTTGGAATTTTAATATAATAAACTGATGTTTAATACGCTGTGTGATATTTCTGTGTGTTTTGTTTCTAGTGATTGATTTCATAATTAATTAATGAGACATATTGGCCTCAAACTTCAACATAGGATACAATAAATTAATGAGTCTTTTAAGAACCAAAATACTACATAGACTGTTGGTTATCTTGGATTTTCAACCAAGGAACAAACTCTTTAGGGTTAGCTGGGGATTTGTATTCATGAACCAAAAGTACGTCTGTTTTTATCACTTAGAATAGAGTCCTTTCTAAGATAGATTTCACACTTTCTTTAATTCTAAGTTTTTTGAGGCTTGTTTTAGGCTTAATAATGAATCAAGATGGTTGCTATGAAGACCGATCACAAAAACTTAAGAAAAATTTCCAGGCACAACCTAGGGACTTTCACATTATTTATGCATTCAAACAACTCTTTGCTGAGGTGGGCAGGGCTCTAGGCTCCTACAATCTGTGAACTCCCTCTGCCCCAGTTTGGGAGTTTTTGTATTCACCTGTCACATTCTCTTAGGGTCTAGCTATGTAGATTAAGTCATTTTCATATTGCTCTAATTCCATTGAATATTATAGATTATAGATTCAGAAGTTATCTCTAGATTGAAATATAAGACATTTGTCAAAATGTGAATATTTCTGACTAATAGAAATGGCAATTTCATATGGCTCCACCTGATACAATGGAAAATCTCCTGGCTTTTATATAGACAAGTACAGAATGAGGGGGAAAATATAGAATTTGGAGAAAAACAAGCACCTGGAATTCTCCTTTCTCTTATTTTTTTTTAGAACGAAGCTACACTAGAGGAGTTATTGCATTACAGCTGTATTAACTTAGTAGCCTTCTATTTGGATTATATTTTCTTCTTCTTCTACTTGAATCATTAATTTTGACTAATATTATGAATGTTAATATTAAGAAAGGAATTTTATAAATCTGTCTCTTCTCTGCTCCCAAGTCTCCAGTGTCTTCCAGTTGCCGATGAAGTAAAATTTAACTTCCAGCATTTTATAGCAAAAGTTTCACTGAGCGTCTTTCAGTTGCCAGGCACTCTTCTATCACTGTAAACAAAACAAAATCTGCCTTCATGAGTTATATTCTAGTGGGAGAAATAGACAACAAACATGGGTAACTGAATAAAACATTTATTATATATTGGATGGTGGTGTTAGGGGGGAAAAATAAACAAAGAAGGGAAATAAGAAATGTTAGGACAAGGGACTGGAAATTTTAGAGAATGTAGCCTACCTTTGGCCCAATGAAAGAGGGCGTTTGGGTAAAGATCTACAGGAAGTGAGAGGGTGATCCTTGCAGACGCATCTTAGAAAGAGCACACCAGGACAGAAAGAGGTGGAGCGTCACCTGGCAGGTAATTGCAACTGCAAAGAGGCAAGTTTGCAAGTGATACTTGACAGTGAGAATAGATGAGGTCAGAGATGTGGGGCCATGAGGCTACTGTGAAGAAAGAATAAGAGGGTTTAGGACCATGAGAGATATGATCTGGGCTTGCTTGCAACTATGCTATGAACAGTCTGAAGGAGGTAAAGGTGGAGCAAGGAAACTTGTAATGACATCATTGTCCTAATCCAGACAGGCGGCAGTGTGGTCTGGACACGGATGTTGCCGGAAGAGATAGGGAGAAATGGTCAGATTCCTGATGTATTTTGATGATAGCACTGATGGAACACGCTGAAATAGGAGATGTGTTCATGTGAGAGAGGGAAGTGTTGATGGCGACTTATTTAAAGGCTTTCACAACACAGCCTTCACCTGCCTTTCCTTTCTAATTTCAACCCCAGTTCCCTCTGTTCACTGAAGTGTGGTAGAAAAGTCCCTGGACTTGAAAACAAATGGCTTGAGTACAAATCACAGCTCCGCCACTTGCTAGGATAGTGATTTGATATAAATCACATTACCTAACTTTCTCTCTGCTTCTCCATCTGTAAGGTGGGGAAAATGATACCTACTTCACAGGGCTCTTGTGAAATCCAGTTGTTCTGTACAATGATGCTTAGCTTCCTGCCTCTCTCTCTTTGCTTCATGCTACAGTAGCTCCTTCTTCCTCACCATCTTTATCCATCCAACATCCCCACCCTCTAAGGACCAAGTCATGGTAAGGCCATTCTCTCCGCAGTGAAGTCCTCTCTGAGCGCCAGTCCCTCCTCTCAACTCAACATTTTGCTGGCATATAAATTTAATGTGTAAAATTAGGTCTTAAGTACTTTCAATGCTTAATATGGTATTGAGGTGACTATTAATTCATAAATCTATATTTTGAGGTGACTATTAATTCATAAATCTATATTTTAATCTCCTTATGAAGATACAATGGTTGCATTTTATACAAGTTTGAATTGCGAACTTTATACATTGTGATATTAAAAAAAGATAAAATCAGAATTGTGAATTTTATGTACTGTGATATAAAGAGTAGATAAAAATCTCAATTTATGAGCAAAATAATTACTATAGAAAGTATGCTGGACATTTATTCTTATTAGGAAATTAGTCTTTAGTTACTTGAGCTTAAAATTATGCACAATTTTCAAGAATGCCTCCCTTGCATGAAAGACACAGCCTTATATTATAAAAAGATATTGATAAATAGCCATAATGCTGAGGAGATAAAAATCGCTAGAGACAAACTTGAAAAGGTATCTAGTTATTCTTAGGGAATATTCAAAATGTAGAGATGACCTCTAGAAAAATTGATCTCTATAGCAAGAGAGAAAAGAGGGTTTCTCAAACCTGTGCCAGAATTCAGCATACTGCTTTGGGTGGTGAGGGAGGTGACTGCAATGACTGTATCATTAGAAGTTAATTGACATCTGAAATCCAAGTAGAAAAATATTCACTTCTCAGAGGATCAAAAAGACCTAAGAGTTTCTTCTGAAAACGAGTAAAACAGCCATCAATGAAATAAATTGTCATTATGCTCAAATCTTCCTTCTCCTTGTTACTTATGTCCCATCCGTCACCAAGTTGATCTATTCTGCTCCTTAATCTAGATTCTACTCTCCTTCCCTTATTAGCTGTCACCAGGATTACTTCAGTACAGCCTCCTAACTGGTTTTCTCATTTTTTTGTGTTACCTTCATCCACTGTATTGATCACACCTCAGGTGAATTATCCCTCCAAAACATACTCAGTTTGGTCAGTCTCTTCAAGTCTCTGAGGAGTAAAGATCAAATTTTATAATATAATAGAGAAAGTCTTTGTGATATGTCCCTTGCCTGCTCATCTCTCCTGCCTTTGGAGCACTTCCCACAGTCCACACCCATTCTCCACACATCCTCCTTTTTCTTCCAAATATACAAGATAGGCTGAAGTATTTGAAGTTTGGGGATGTGACCTGTCACAGTTTTTTCTGAGCCTTTTGATATCCTGATTTCTCTCTATGAATTTCACATTATTTATGCATTCAAACAACTCTTTGCTGAGCATCTACTGAGCACCACTAGACTAGGTACTGAGCACAGAAATACTCACTACTTTTATGGAGCCCACAGTATAGTGGGGGGAGCAAAGACAATACTCAGATCATCATTCAAATACATAGTTAGAAACTGGTAAAAATTACTGAAAGAAATGTACAGAAAACTGTAAGAGATTATATGAAAGGGAAATGATCTAGTTAAGAGGTAAGGGATGTCTGAGATGACATCTGAAAGATAAATGGAAGGCAGAAGTGGAAGGAAACAGTCTTTTAAAAGGAGCAGTAGCGTGTGCAAAGGCACTGAGGTGGAGCTGCATGATACCTTCTAGACTATCTGAGAAGGGCAGTGTTCCTACCAGGTAGAAAGCAAGAAGGGTAGTGGTACAAAATGAGACGGAAAGAGAGGGAGGAGACAAGCATGACCAAATTTTGGTATGTATCAGAAAAGAATAGGAAAACATTGAAGGCTTCATTCAAGGAAGTGCCGTGGACACTTTCTAGACAGAAACTAGAGCAAGATCAGTATAGCTGCCATATAAATGAGTGAATCTATTTTATATGGAAATTTTATACTGGAAATAAACTTCTCCAGTGGTCTAGCTCTAGAAAAGCCCAAGAGAAATAAGAGAAAACAACAGTGTTAGATCATGCCTCGGAGGAGGTTTTTAGTGCCTTGAACCTGTGGCAAATAGCTGACTACTTGCTATGTGTTTATATAAATAAGGGTTAGTTTCAGTTGCAACTGACAGAAAACTTTAAAGACTTAAAGTATCAAATTCCCCTATAAGATGTCTTGGAATTAAATATGAACACTGCAATGTAAGGGTCAAGGGCCAATAAATGTTATTGTCAGAAAATACGAGAGGACTTAGGAAAAATCTAGGACCCCAGTCTTTGAAGGGGGATTTTTCTATTTTAACTCTCAGTTGTTTACAGAAAAAGGAAAACTCAAAATATTCCAACTTATCTCAGGTTTTCATGTCTGGCTTCAAACCATGTAAGCGGGAAGATCTTTACTTATCTTCACTATGCCCTTCTTGAATTATGACAAATAAATGTTATAGTCACAGCTGCGGATAATTTTAACCAAGGTACAATGTTGCTCACTCCTTCTGTGTGCTGAGAGTTTAGAGTCTCGGCTGAAGCATTTGAACGTGTTACTTCAGTACCTAAGCTGCTTTGGAAAGAGTACAAACTAAATGGTTACTAAATCTGTTCTATGGCTCCGGCATGGTGGCATTAAATGCAGTGAGGATTACAGAATCTTATTTCTTTCTGTGACTGAGGTTAATATACACCCTAACGTAGACTTCCAGGCACACACACCTTTCTCTTCAAATATACTAGCTTTGAATGCAGGTAATTGTGCCAGATCAGAGAAACTGGGTGGTACTGATACCCGCATAGCAATTATAAGATTAATGAAAGAGGCTTTAATTTGAGGAAGTACAAACTGCTGCCTCCCTTTGGCACTTCTTTTTAACCTCAACATCTCCTCGTGGGACAGCCCCAGTCCTCTCCTTCCCAAACCAATTCGCATGACCTCAGTGTTTCTCTATCTCATATTTATCATAATGGTATATCCTTCGTCTCATTACGTCATTATTCTGATGATATTCCTTCCTAATTTCTACATTCTCCCTTTCCATTTCTCCTCAATTTCTTACTTCTCTAAAATATGTTTTTTTCTTTTTTTAAATTAAAGTACAGTCAGTTACACTGTGTCAATTTCTGATGTACAGCATAACGTCCCAGTCATACATACACGTACATATATTCATTTTCATATACTTTTTCATTAAAGGTTGTTATGATATTGAATATAGTTCCCTGTATTATACAGAAGAAATTTGGGGGTTTTGGTCTCTTTATTTACAAATCTCAAACTCCTAAATTTTTCCCTTCCCATCCCTTTTCCACCAGTAACTGCAAGAATGTTTACTATGTCTGTGATCCTGTTTCTATTTTGTAGAGGGGTTCACTAGTGTACTCTTTTTTCTTTTAGATTCCACATATGAGTGATATTATATGGCATTTTTCTTTCTCTTTCTGGCTTACTTCACTTAGAATGACAATCTTTAGGTCCATCCATTTTGCTGCAAATGGCATTATTTTATTCTTTTTTGTGGCTGAGTAGTATTCCATTGTATAAATACACCACACTTCTTTACCCAGTCATCTTTCCATGGATATTTAGGTTGGTTCCAAGTCTTGGCTATTGTAAATAGTGCTGCTATGAACATTGGGATGAATGTACCTTTTTGAATTAGGGTTACCTCTGGATATACACCCAGGAGTGGGATTGCTAAATCATATAAGTCTATTTTTCAGCCTTTTGAAGAATCGCCATACTGTTTTCTATAATGGTTGCACCAAACTACATTCCCACCAACAGTGTAGGAGGGTTCCCTTTTCTCCACAGCCTCTTCAGCACTTATTGTTTGTGGACTTTTGAATGATGGGCATTCTGTCCGGTGTGAGGTGATACCTCATTGTAGTTTTGATTTGCATTTCTCTGATAATTAGTGATACTGAGCATTTTTTCATGTACCTGTTGGCTATTTGTATGTCTTCACTGGAGAATTGCTTGTTTAGGTCTTCTGCCCATTTTTGGATTGGGTTGCTTGTTTTTTCTTATTAAGTTGTATGCACTATTTATATACTCTGGAAATTAAACCTTTGTCAATCACATCATATGCAAATATTTTCTTCCATTGTATATTCTTGAATCAGTTGCATTCCTTTACACTAACAATGAAATAGCAGGAAAAGAAAGTAAAGAAACAATCTCTTTTAAAATTGGATCCAAAACAATAAAATACTTAGAAATAAATCTGACCAAGGAGGTGAAAGACTTACACATGGGGAACTACAAAACATTGATTAACGAAGTTAAAGATGACTTAAAGAAATATAAAGATATCCTGTGCTCTTAGACTTGAAGAATTAATATTGTTAAAATGTCCATACTGCCTAAGGGAACTACAGATTTAATGCACTCCCTGTCAAATTATCCATGACATTTTTCACAGAACTAGAGAAAAATAATCCTAAAATTTATATGGAATCACAGAAGACTCAGAATTGCCAAAGCAATACTGAAAACCAAAGAATGAAACTGGAGGAATAACCCTTCCCAACTTCAGACAATACTACAGAGCTACAGTAATCAAAATGGTATGGTAATGGCATAAAAACAAACATATGGATCAATGGAACAGAATAGAGAGCCCAGAAATAAACCCACAGACCTACAGTCAAGTAATCTTCAACAAAGGAGGCAAGAATACAAAATACAGTGTCTTCAGCCAGTGGTGTTGGGAAAATTGGATAGCAGCATTTAATCAATGAACACTCCTTCATACCATTCACAAAAATAAACTCAAAATGACTGAAATACGACTTCTGTGTTCAGCCTTCTTTTGCTGCTGCTCCTGTTGAGTGCACCAGTGATCGTCTAATTAAAATCACCACGGGCACTTTTCTGTCCTTATCTAAGTGAATGGTTTTTTATATATATAGCATATGGATAACTCGCTCCTTTTGAAATTATATCCACCTTGACATAAATTTCTCCTGATTCTCCTCTGTGTGCATGTAACTGAATCAAGTAACTCTTGTAGAATATAATATCAGATAAATACGCCCAGCTTGTGTTGCTAGCAATTTCTCTCGATGTTACTACTCATCCAAAATAGGTCATTATCCATGAATGATATGAAAAGAGTTGATGTGAAATGAAACAGTAGCTCAAGGCTGCTTACATCACTGTGATTCTGCTTAGCATAATTGATAACATCATTACATAACATAGCATTTTTAAAAAATATCTGTATGTAATTGACAGTGTTCATTCATGACCTTGAAAAAGCTTTTAATTATAACAATGTGATCTTGTCCATGGTACATTTTCACTACGACTTTTTTAAGTTATTTTGGTCTTTTGAAGTTACTTATACAACACTGTATGATTTCCATAATGGTTAGTTACTTACGTATCAACTTTGCTAGATAGTTAATTCCTTGTAGAGACAAGAATCATAACTCTGTTTATCCTGGCATACTTCAGAGAATCTGGAGTGTTAAAAAATTAAATTAAATTAAAATGCTAGTTTTTTTTTTTAATAGAAGCAAGACTTTAAAATTTCCTTACAGTAGTGAACTCCACATTAGTCTTATGATATTCACCTAAAACCGTAGTATTCATTTTCTGACTGGCAAGATTATATTACAGATTTTCAAATAACTAGGAGATACATGTCATAGCCAGATGTAGATTTAGTATGATTTGATTTGTGATTTTCTAATTTATAGAACAGCTAAGCTACACAATCATAGATTCAACAGCAGTATTTTCTCTGAGTTCCAATATATTCCCAGCTATTTTGGCAAATAAATGTAAGACACACACACCTGATTATCAATAAATAAGAGATGACATTTCAATCAAACAAACTTATAAAAGAATTCAAATTTTCAGTCAGACTCTTAAACTTGAACTGTGTGTCCTTTGCACTGACTGCATTTAAAAGATGCCACTTATTTCTGATTATGACTAATGGTTCTTTTTAGGCAACCAATGTTCTTTACCATTTAACAAAGATTGTGTCCTAGGGTTTTGTTTTATTTCAATTCTAGTGTCATTTCTAAATCTGAAAAATTAGATTTAGAAATGTTGAATTTGAATTATAATTGTGTTTTATTAGTGTGTCTTTCAACATCAGTTATGTAACTAGAAACATATATAAATTTTAACAGAAGGTGTACGGCTCTAGATTTTGTAAAATTCCTGTAGGCAGGAAAATAACAACCCAGCACTAACATGAAGCATGTTATCAACGTGATGGGATAAAACAAAAAGGCAATAGCTAAAGAACTGTGCCAAGCCGGGAATTGGTCCTAGGGAGCAAGAGACTACTTCCATGCGTATAAACAATAGTTGGTATTTTTACAACATGCAAGAAAAATCAAACAAAAAGTTTTAGAATTATTTTGGTATGACAATAAATAAAAGGAGAACAGGGAAAAGTAACAGGTCAAGATGTCAATTAGTGTTTTTAAAAGGAACATGTTTATAGATGTCCAAAATGAATAAAAGAACATTGATTCACTATCAGAGAGTAAGTCCCAGTGACAGAATAAATGAGTCATGAATATGTACATTAAGGTTGTGGAATTTACGTTTGTGTGTTTGATGCATAGTGAGGAAAAATAAACTGAAATGCCGGAGTCTACAGCTGAGAAAGGTTTATTGATCAACAGAGCACTGTCCTTTGGAGCAGATGAGAGACAGAGGTTTGTCTCAGATCCATTTTGCTGGCTGGCCCATGCCAGAGGGTTTTAAAAGCAAAAAGAGTACAGGGGAGGTGGCTTTGTGATTTCAGCTTCCCAGTAAGATTTCAGCTGTAGCATCCTGGCACCATCTTGTGACTCAATGTGTCATTGATGATTTTTGACTGATCTATGTGTTCCTGCAAAGCAAATTTGTAAATCATGGTTTGTGGCCTTTTAACTTCTTTCTAGGAGAGAGTAAAAACCATGGTTGAAGCATTTTATTATTTACTTAGAGCCTATATGATGGTCAAGAATCTCAATTTCAAAAAAATTTTTTAAAAAAAGAATGCAAGATACTGAGAGATTTAAGATTGTAGTCAGTGAAAGATTTTATTCTATGTGGCTTTAGGGCTACCATTTTGAAATGAAGCATTTTCTTAATAAAATACACTGTCTTTGATAAAGAAAAAAAAATGATTGCAAAGAAAAAAAATAGAATCCCAATTTTCAGCTGGCCGCTGCTGTTTTTTCTTTTAGGACCTTTTGGACCTTGTGTTTTTTCTAAGACCATTTGGGCCTTCTGTTTTCTTCAAGACCATATGGGTCCACTTTTCTTTTGTTTCTGCATTCCCTCACTTCCCTAATTAGTAACTGCTTAAGTCTGCTCTTTGGAACTCAGGGAAGGTATAGGAGATCAAAGCCTTTATTTAAAAATAAGAAATAGGGGACACAGAAGGGCTTTTGTACCCTGGAGGGCCCCACAGTATCCTGCTCAGTTTCATTAAGACGGGACTCAGACCATCGTGTTACATATGCATAAAACAGGAATTAAGGGAAAGAAGGGTACTGGATTTGAGATGGGGGTGGGGGGGGTCTAGGTAAGATCTGAATAGATAATTAAAGGCGTACGTTACAAAAGGAAAGACTAAACGGAGCAACAGACAGACTAGAGTAATTGTACAGTGATTAACATGCCTCTTTCTCCCTCTTCGGGGAATTATTTTCCATTTAGATAAAAATGAATCCTGATGCCACAGTATTTCATTTGGCAGGATATCAGGCAATTTATATTTCAAATATGATCTCATCATCAGTTCCGTCTGCTATTAACTGAGCATCCATAATGTTTGAAACTCTGACTTGTAGAAAACATACCTAAATATCAAAATCCTTGAATCTCAGAGACTCACATACCAATCAGAAAACTGAGTACATGTGCTCTTATCTAGGAAACGCTTTGTATACATTTTAAGCCTTCACTTTTAATCTACCCAGCTCTCCACTCCAGGGGCCAAGACAGGGAGAAACTATAGGCACCTGCCGTAGAAGGAGCTCAAATAAGTGTTAGGCCTTCTTAAAGAGAACTAGCATCTTTTTCTTATGCTACACTACAAGGGGTAAAATATTAACAGTCTCTGATCCTAAACAATTCTTGTTTAAAGGCTGCTATTCATAGATTCAAATAATCTTTTCCCTTTTTTCACATTCCAACTCAAAATTGAGAGCTGGAAAAAAGCAAGAGTTCGAGACAATGTGGGTGTGAAGAAATTCTCTAAGCGCTAGGTTCATGAGTTTGCAGATACTAAGACCCATGACTTCCCTTCCACACGCAGAGATCTGGACGAAGAACAGGCTAAAGGCCATTTCTCCCCCTCTGTAAGGTTGTCTCCAGGTGAGAAACACTCCTTCTTCAGCAATCGTAGAAGCACCTTCTCAACCTTCAAGACCTAGTTCAAGTTATTTCTCCTCATGATATTTTCCCTTGTCCCATCAAGGCAGACGTAACCAAACTTCCCCGTGGGTCAACACTTTACCTCAAGCTCTCATTACACAGTTGTAAACTAAGTTGCATTTATTTCTATATGGGTTTCCTCTACTAGATTATGAGTTTAAGTGCCCATAGCCTCACCTAGTTTTCATTCAATTCACTGCCAATCCACATTATTCCCCTGGCGAGACAGGAAGATTAAACAGTGCCTTCTCCATTTACAATAACAGGTCCTCAATAAATACTATTGAATGCTTATTTTTTCTTATTCTCTTCCATAGTTGAACCCAAAAATATTGTTATTTACATGCTCAAGGGGAGAGTCAAAACAGTTGTTCAAAATTAATTATGTCTAGTGGGTAAAATTACCGAAGGTTTAGGAAATTGTTCTCAACTACAGGTAGAGCTGGATTCTGTTTTTGGTTTAGCTCATCAAAAGTGTCTAAAGCAATGTTTATATTCTCCAGTAGAGGGATTTTGAGAGCTTACTCAAGGTATGGTGTTGCTACTTCATTCAACCAGTATTTTTTAAGGGATGTTTTTGCCCTGACTAAAGAAAGCAAAATCAAATGATTTAGAAACAACCACTCAGATTTTTTAATTTCTAAGAATTCACTGTATATATTGGAATGTAAAAATGTTGATGTAGACTCAGTGGTGTCTGCATAAGTTATTTAAAGGGAGTAAAAGTGTGTTTTTAGTAACCCCCTTTGTATTTTTTTTTTTTCTCTACTAGGATACTCAATACTTCAAGCTATTATGGAAAAAGCAGGACAAAATGGTTGGCATGTCAGCGCTATATGTGTGGAAAATTTTAATGACGTCAGCTATAGGCAACTTCTAGAAGAACTTGATAGACGACAAGAGAAGAAATTTGTCATAGACTGTGAGATAGAGAGGCTTCAAAACATATTAGAACAGGTAAGTTCTGGATTTTCTGTTATTATTAACTTAGACCTTCTACAAAAATGTTGACCTTTGTTGATTTATCAGTATCTTCTCCCAACCACTTACCCTGAAGTGAGGAGTTCGGGCATTTTCATTCATGATTTATCTCCAAGACTAAATCGTAATCCTTTATCACCAAAGGCCATCTCAGTTCTCAAAGCAGTTAGGAGCACTATTTCTCACAAGTTTTTAAGATGTACAGTAGAAAGGACCTTTTCTGAAGCATCGAGATATCTTGATCGCTTATTTTCATGAACATCAATTTTGAAAACTAATTCCATCTAAAAGATTAGAAAATGTTAGTATTTGTGACTCTGTGCTTTTTCTAATCTTCAGAGAAACAGCTACATGAAAAATAGTAAAATGTGTTGGTAAAGCAATGAAATAAAATTAAGTAGCATACTGCGCCTAACATTGTTTCCTCTAGATGTTGTGAGCAAATACATTACCACCACAGTGAAGACGGTTTCCAACTCTTCTCACAAGGAATAATCTTTAATAAAGCTTTCAGTAAGTGTTTGTTGATTCGGTTTGAACCATACAGGGAAAGAAAAAAAACTGAGCTTTGTCACCGTTAAATCATGGAAAAATGTCATCAAATAATGGATAACCTTTGCCTTCCCTCTAATCCTGCATATCGTGATAAAGTTTTAAAGGCTGTATTTGGCCCAAACTGCAGTGAATGAATGCCATCTAGTGGTTTTATAAATGCTTGCTCATATTTATCTACAATATGTTAGTTTAGCTAGACAATATTGTTGCATGTTTTGTTGGTTACCTTGCTACATAGAGTTTATTTACATACCACTATGATTTGATTTGTGGTCATAACTTACCAATTTGAAGGTTTATTTATAAGAGCAACTTAAGTACTCAACTATACAAATCAAAACCAAAATATGTCTTAGAGATTCCTCCTTAATATCCAAGGACGCTAAACAAGACGCCTAAGGTTTCCTTCTTCAGCTATATTGCTATTTGTAAAAGGTGAAAGTCAAAAAGCATGTGGTGTTTCCTTTAAAGGTCTAGTGGAGCCAGACTATGCTGTAAGAGGAAATTACAGAGTATTCTGTTCTGTTATCTTTTTATAGAAGGAAAAAAAAAGTTGATGGATGAAATATGTTGATATTATATTAGAAAATATTCATTCCTTACATCACTCAGGTTTATTCCCCAGGGAGTCCAGAAAATCATTCAGGTTGTAATTGTACAAGTTATATGGAGTTTTTGGTATGCATTTATGGAATCCAAGAAAAAACTCTCTCTTTCTTTCTTAAGCAAGACCTAATCACTTCAATTCAAGCTCCCATTCTCCCGCCCTCCGACCCCAGCTCCTATGTTGAGGGTTGAGTTATTAGACACGAACCACTGAAGCATTAAAAATAACTCCTCATGAATCCCACTGTGAAGTCAGTTCTAAGACATTCCTGACCCATTTCAGACGATGAGCAGGTTTCTAAGAAGAACGTCAGGACACCCAGGCACTGTAGATAAAGTCAGAGAACAAGTAAACCTTGAATAAGCTCTTGTTAAGGGAACTGGACCTCTTGTGTTTGTTATCATTTCAAATAAATAATTATTTTTATTTTTTCTAACTTTATTGAAATATGATTAACATACAACAGTGTGTAAGTTTAAGGACTACAACATGATAATTTGATACACAAATATATTGTGAAATGACTACCATAGTAGGGTTACCTAACACCTCCATCACTTCACAGAATTACCATTTCTTTTTAGGGGTGGGAACATTTAAGAGCTCTCTCTTAGCGACATTCAAGTATATAATACAGTATTGTTAACTACAGTCACTATGCCATACAGTAGATCCCCAGAACTTAGGAAACTCGAGTGTTTACCGACTATTTCTATTTCGATTCTTGCAGAATTCTAAAAGTTTTCTATCATTATTGCATAGCAATAATGAGACTATTAGTAGACTTTTGTTCTTTTAAAATGCCGCTCAAATATAAATCTCATAAATTATAACAAAGTCTACTCTACAGTGAAAATATATTGTGTTCTTAATTGTCCTATAAAATTTCTCCCCAAGAAAAGTTGTTTTTCATTCTGAACTTTTTTTTTTTACTATCTATATTTTAATTCCTGTAGCCCTAAGCAAAATCACTTTTAATGTTTCTTGGTTTCACTCAACTCATCTAAAAACAAGATCTAATCCAAACTTTGTCAGAAATTTGTATATACACTTCAATAACTCTGTGCTTCAACATCCTTTTTAATAAAATGAAATAACAATAGAAAATAATTTCAGAGAATAAAACAAAACATTTTTTAAAAAATAAAATGCTAAGTAATATTGATCAGAAAAACATCTCTGATTTTTCCTATTAAAGTACAGATGATTAACAATATTACATTAGTTTCAGGTATACAACATAGTGAATCAATATTTTTACAGATTATACTTCATTTAGAAACATTATGAAATATTGACTATATTCCCTGTGCTGTACAGCATATCCTTGTGTTTTATTTATTTTGTACATAATAGTTTGTCCTTCTTAATTCCCTAACCTATTTTGTCCCTCCCACCTTCCCTCTTCATGCTAGTAACCACCACTCCGTTCTCCATATCTAGGAGTCTGTTTCTGTTTTGTTACATTTATTACTTTGCTTTTTTTTTTAGATTCCACATGTAAGTGGTAAGACACAGTATGTGTCTTTGTTTAATTTACTTCACTAAGCATAATACCCTCCAAGTCCATCCATGTGGTTGCAAATGGCAAAAGTTCATTCTTTTTTATGGCTGAACAGTATTATTTATATGTTTTATACACACACACACACACACACACACATATATATATATCACATCTTCTTTATCTGTTCATCTGTCGTTGGACACTTCTGTTACTTCCGTATCTTGTAAATAATGTGTGCTTGTAATACACAGCAGAGTATTGTAAATAACTCTGCTGTGAACACTGGAATACATTTATCTTTTTGCATTAGTGTTTTCATTTTCTTTGGAGATACATCCAGGAGAGTCAAATTCCTAAATCACGTGGTAGTTCTATTTTTAAGTTTTTTGGAAAGCTTCATACTGTTTTCCATAATGGCTCCACCAGTTTTTACATTCCCACCAAGAGTGTACAGTACCATTTTCTCCATATCTTTGTCAGCATTTGTTATTTGTGGTCTTTTTGACAATAATAGCCATTCTGACAGGTGTGTGGTGCCAACTCATTGTGGTTTTGATTCGTGTTTCTCTAGTAATTAGTGATGTCAAGCATCTTTTCAAATGCCTGTTAGCTATCTCTGTCTTTTTTGGGAAAATACCTATTCAGATCTTCTGCCTGTTTTTTAATCAGGTTTGTCTGTTTATTTGTTATTGAATTGTGTGGGCTATTTATATATTTTGGATATTAGCCCCTTAATGGTTATATTGTTTGTAAGTAATTTCTCTCATTAATTAGGTTGTCTTCTGTTCCGTCAATGGTTTCCTTTACCATGCAAATGCTTTTAAGTTTCATTAGGCCCCATTTGTATATCTTTGCTTTTGTTTCCTTTGCCTGAGGAGAATAGGAGCAGATGATAATTGCTATAACTTATGCCATTTCTGCATATGTTTTCTTCTGGGACATCTATGGTTTCCAGTCTTATATTTAGATCTTTAATCCATTTTGATTTTATTTTTGTATATAACAAAATGTTCTAATTTCATTCTTTTACATGTAGCTGCCCAGTTTTCCCAGCACCACTTATTGGAGAGACCGTTCTTTCTCCATTGTATATTCTTGCCTCTTAATTGTAGATTAATTGACAATAGGTGCATGGGTTTATTTCTGGGCTCTGTATTCTGTTCTGTTGATTTATGTATCTGTTTTTTGTGCCAGTACCATACTATTTTGATTAATTTGTAGCTTTGTAGTGTAGTCTTAAGTCAGGAAGCCTGATACCTACAGCTCTGCTCTTTTTTCTCAATATTGCTTTAACAATTCAGGATCTATTCTTATTCCATATAAAATTTTGGATTACTTGTTCTAGTTCTGTGAAAAATGTCATTGTATTTTTATAGGGATTGCATTAAATCTGTACATTGTTTGGGTAGTATTAAAATATTAATCTTAAAATATTAATTAAAATCTTAAAATATTAATTCTGAAAATATTAATTCTTAAAAATATTAATTCTTCCAATCCATGAACACAGGATGTCTTTCAAGTCTTTGTATCAGCTTCAAATTCCCTTCATCAATGTCTTATTGTTTTCAGCATATAGGTCTTTGACCTCCCTGATGCAATTTTAAAAGGGAGTGTTTTCTTGCTTTTTCTTTCTGATAGTTAATTTTTTGTGTCTAGAATAGCAACAGATTTCTGCACACAAAGCTTGTATCCTGCAACTTTATTAACTTTACTAATTCTAATAGTTTTTGGTGGAAACTTTAGGGTTTTCAATATATAATAACATCTCACCTGCAGACAGTGACAATTTAACTTTTTCTCCTCCAACATAGATGCCTTTTATTTCTTTTTCTTGTCTGATTTCTGTGGATAAGACTCCCAGTACTACGTTAAATAGAAGTAGCAAGAGGGCATCCTGGTCCTATTCCTGATTTTAGAGGTAAAGATTTCAGCCTTTTACCACTGAATATGATGTGACCTGTGGGTTTGTTATAACAGTAAACCAACTCTACAAGAAGTGTTAGAATGGAAAAGAAAAGGCTATAACAAGAATTAAAAATTTATTTAAAAAAAAAGGACAAATCTCAGTAGAAAAGGTACTGCTGTATCAAGAAGGGTCAAAGCAGGCACTGGGTACCGGCCAGTGTGCACACTGTGACAGCCCTGGTCCACCAGCGGAGTCCCAGGCCATTCCCAAGCTGCCTCCTCCACTCACACCAGTGATGGCCATCCTTGCCCTGTTCAGGTGCAGGGCTGGGTCACAGCTTGCTACATCCCCACTCCAACTGCACTCTCTCCTCAGCAACCTGTCTTCATCCTACTGAGAGCTGCACCAGAGCAAGGGGATCCGGAGCAGGCTATGGGCACAGCCTGGGCTGTGTGCTGGGGTGGTTGCAGGAAACTGTCCAGAGCCCCAGGAGGTTTTCCATCTGCTTCCTTCAGGAGTAAGCAAGCATGTGTTCACCTTCAAAAGTGGAGTCTCAGTTTCTTACAGCCTCCTGTTAAGTCCCACTGGTTTTCAACCCAGCTAAGAGGATTCATCTTCCCAGTGTTGGACCCCAGGGCTGGGTCCACAAAATGTGGTCACACCCCTTCAGTCTCCAGGGAGGACATCCAGCCCCACATTGTCCCCCTCCTCTTCTGTGTCTCCTGCTAGGGATGCAGTCCAGACTGATTGCTTGTCCTCCCTTCCCACCCATCCCTGTGTGGATCTTCCTTAAAGTCTTGGTTGTGGAAGAGCCTCACTACCAGTCTCCAGTTTGCTCACAGCCTGAGTTGCTCCACATGGAGATGTATTTTTGATGTGTTATGGAGGAAGTGAACTCAGTATCTTCCTTCTCTGCAATCTTTATCTCCCTTTAGAAAAATGTTTTTGAAAAAAAAGTAATCCTTTCTCAGAGGATGGTGAAATTAACACAATGAAGATAAAGGATGTGTTAGTAAGTTTCTAGAAGGATGGGCACGCTTTATGTTGTGGTGACATGCTATCAATAATTACTTTATTTACATTTTAATTTGTATCAATTTTCAAAAGCATTATGGAAATAGCTCACCCAATTATCTCTCAAAATATGTTAATGGACAACTGTGGTTAGAAAAGCACTTTATCTTCTGTGCATGTTTTCTTAGTTATTTTTAGGCCACGAACTATTTAGTTCTCATAAATGTATTGCTGGTTAAAATAGCAGTTAGCCATATATTCATGCAAACATCTCAATATATGTGTTTCACGACAAGTATGTGAAAATATGGTTTAAAGTATAATGACTTTTCTACCCTTAATTATACCATAGGAAAAAAATGGAAGAATTTATGTAAATACCACCTACTTAGCTATTTAAGGCAACAGAAATATAATGAAACTACAAAGTTAGATTTACTATATTGTTTATATCATGCTCCAATAAAACAAATTACATTTCGGCTCTCTAAATCCAACGGGCAATTTGGTTCACTCATCTGCAGGAAAAAAAAAAAAAAAAAAACTCCAAAAAGAAACTTAAAACTGAAAGTATTTTTTGAGTATTTTTTTGAATTTGTGATCAATTATTGATAGAAAGAGTTTCAATTTTTACTGAAAATAATATACCATTTTGGACACTAGCATTATTCTTCTCACAATACATTAATTGTTTTATGGGATAAATCAAAATAGCTTAATATAGCTGGGAACAAATGAATTGTTTTATATCAAAATAAGTGCTTAATAGTGGGAACACTTTCATATATTATTTTATTTTCACATATATCCGTTGATTTTAAATTCTAAACTTGATTGCTTGCAAAAAGTCCCCAATGATTTTATCTAAAGCCTTATCAATTGAACATTTAAGTGCCAGACTTTGATAATATATGTTTAACCCAGTAGCAAAAAAAGTAACAAATAAACTTGATTTTAACTGTCTTTCTGGCATCAAAGTTTATTCGAACAAAATATCACTTAAGGCTACTAGTTGCTCACATATTTTTACTCCACCATGGAAGACTCAAGTGGCATGCAGCTGGATTTCCATGTTACTATAGTGTGAAACCCTCCTTTTATCAACACCCAACTTACCCCCTGGAACGCTGTCATTACACTGCACAGTGGGATGGCATGTATTTCTTCTGCCTCTTCCTTCGATCAATTGACTTACATCCTCAAAATTATTTCCAAAAAAAGATGAATGTTTTCACTTTTTGAGAGATGGGTAAGAAATCTTCAATTGTTTATTTTTTTAAAAGTAAGTGGAGGAACTTAATGCCTGTGACTCTTCTTCTGTTTATTTTAAATAAAAAGCACTGGACTGAGATGGTCTTGAAAAGCCCTGCTCCTTGTAAAAGTCAGTAGTGCTATTTTCCACTGAAGATTTCCTGATAATTGCATGTGATCTTGAAGCGATGTATAATTTTATGTGTAGGATATACCTTGAAAAGAAGCATAAAGCCTCAGGCAAGTTCCTTTCTCTATATTCATTCATTCTACAAATACTTGCTGTGTCCACTTTATTTAGGTCAGGCACTATGTTCTACTGAAGATAAAGTGATGAGTAAAGCAGATGTATTTTCTGTCCTAGTTAGTAACTCCTACCTGGTTAACGAGGGCTTAAGTCAAAAGCATTTGCTAAAATCCTACTAAAATATATTCTTTCTATTTGAAATATAGTGCATAGAAAATGATCAAGCATCTCAGGCCTTTTGCTAGGAGTGCCAGTTCTTATTCAATAGATGATGATATAAAAGGCATTAGAAAGAGAACTGGGGCTATGCTGACCCTGGGACAGTTTATTTGGCCCTAGAATGTGTTTAAAGAGTCTTAACCAAGTATTCATCAGGAGAAGATGACAAGGACTGCCCTTACAGTATGAACTAGATGTTTAACAAAAGAATGGCTCTACAGTTGGCTCACAGATATCTCACACTACCTCTTTGTTGCATCCTTCAAATTAGCTGATGCCCTTTTCAACAGTGTTCTCACTTTCACTGTATAAAAGGGAAATTCAATCTCCCATTAGACACAGTGTGAATCCCAAATAACTGGCAAGCCCAGCGACCTTGTTACACTGTTTGCAAATTAATCAAAAATGCCTAAAAGCCATGATTGACCTCTCAGAGGTTGATTACATCACCCGAAGAAGCCAATAACACTATTTCAAAGCGTGATCACTTAGAAAAAAGGAAAACTCCTCACAGATAGAAATATGGCTATTTGCACGGAGGTGGTGAAACGTGGACATGGCCCCCAGTTAACTTACTCTAAATCCAAGGTTGCCTCCTTATCTAGCACCACCTGAGTGAGACGTCAGAACCCCAGCAGGATTTTTGGCAAATGATCAAATACGTGGCAACAGATAAAACCTGCTTATTAGGAATCTGCATTTACAAATTTTCAGAATTCTCTAACGTAAAGGAACTCTACCCAGTTCACTTCACTTCCAGAAACATCTCTGATGGCGAATAAAGCATCAAAAAGAGCCCAAGTCTTAAATGGCCTGCTTCCTTATGCTACAACTGATTACATCATTATTTAGATGGAAATGAGCATTTTAGTTACTGGCTAATGGCCATAAGGTCATTTTTTCACACTAAAACAAAACAAAAACCCCCACAAAAACAAAAGAGTAAGGGACAAAAGAGACAAAACAAAGAACAAAGAGAAGAGGAAAGCTGGCTTCAGTTACAGGGAGTAGCCACTGAAGAAGAGAGCTGATAAGCAGAGATAACAGCTGCGATGATTTGAATCATCTATAGGAATTAAGCAGCATACATTCTGATAGTAAGAGTGAGTCAACAGCCGTAGACTGGACAATCCCGCACTTAATTATAATAATATATAATATATTAATTCAACAGCTATGTGCCAGACAGCATTCCAGGCACTGCAGGGCTGGACGAAGATGAGCAAAACATGGTCCCTACACTGAGAATGCTTTCACTCAAGCTGGGAACTCAGAAACATGAATAAACAATTACAGGGCAACTTGATGGGCTCAGAAACAGAGCTATTAAGAAGCATATCAGGAACCTAAAAGATGCGGTGACTGAATATAACCAAGACAGTCAGAAATGCTTTGCAGAGAAATAGACATTTAAATTGATACTGCCTCGTATTTTCCAGACAGAAACAATTGCAAAGACAAAGAGGTCTGAAAAAGTTCGGAAGGTGGATACTAGTTCCATGGGATAAAAATTGAGTAGGGGGCAAAGGTAGGAATTAGAGGAGCATGGTAATTCAAGATGAAGCTGTAAAGATTGGAAGTAGCAAGAAAATTGATTCCTAGTACTGCGTTATTTTAGCTGTCTTTGCTGTTGAAATATTATCTCCATCAGAGCAGGGTCTGTGTTTTGATTTACCAATATGTTTCAGTCATATGAACAGAGATCAAAAAAAAAATCATTGTTAGATAAATGAAAATCTGAATGAGCTTCACTTGAAGACAGAGGCAAGACATATCTCTTTCTTTGTGTTTAACGGAAGAGCACTCAGTAACATCTGAAGTTTCCAAAGGTACGCTCTCAATTACCTGAGAAGCTTTCTCGTCCAGAGTATCTCACCCACCAAAGGTGATGGGAAATCTGGGTTTTCCAGAGTTTGTTGCATAAGCTGAAATAAAGCACAGGAGTTTCATTTCTACATATTAAAGTAACAATGAGTAAGATGCAATGGAAGAAATCAGGCACTCAAAGAAATCATATTAGCAATTTCCCACCCTGCGGGACCCGCCAGAGCTTGCTGCCTTT
This sequence comes from Camelus ferus, assembly GCF_009834535.1. Lineage (NCBI taxonomy): Eukaryota > Metazoa > Chordata > Mammalia > Artiodactyla > Camelidae > Camelus > Camelus ferus. Next base: position 1,460,858 of record NC_045705.1, read on the forward strand.
GCTTCGTTATAAAGCTGCTTTGCACATCGAGATTAACTTAGTCGGGAGCTGCAACAAAGTAAGAAAAAACTTAAAAGACATAAGGTTATATCAATAAATAAAAAGGTGACTTTTACTCCTTTAGTCTTTTTTTTTTTTTTTTTTTTAGCCAATTGACTCGAATGTGCAAGTCTCATTATGATGCATTGGGTCTGTTGTTTTCGTAGAAAAGGGAAACACTTTTACAGATCTTGGTCAGATTCGTACACACGGAATGGATGGGAGTTAGAAAGGGATCTCTAGTTGTTTCTTAGCCACTGTTGCCATGGTTGTAGCTATTCTTCATTTTCTTCTGAAGTTAAAAAATAAATGAATTGAAAAGTAAAGAAAGCAAAGAATACGTCTTTTTGATAAAGAAAAATATAGTTGTCTTTGTCTTGAAAGAGTTGCGAGTTGTAGGATTAAACTGTATTCGACTGAACTTGTTTTAGTTGATGCTGCAAGAACACTTATTAGAAGAGTTTGCATTATTGCTGTGCTCACAAACATTCAAAAGCTCAGCTTCTCTAAAAAAGATAAAGGAAAATCTACTTGATAATTTTAGACATAAAATAAAGTCGTTTTACCAGCCTTAAATAGAAAGCAATGGTTATAGAAGTATCTGCTATGGTTTAGGGAAAGGCACATGATACTTCTTTTTAAATAGAAAAGAGAAGATAACTCCATAATTTATTTCAGTAGAATTTTTGCATCTACTCTTCAGATGTACAAAAGGCAGTGAGATTAACGAAAAATAAGCAAAGCATTCAACAATACCTTTGAGGACACTTTTCTGAATTTGTAAATATGACAAAATTCACTACTCTTTATAAATTCTAGAGCATATTAAATAGCTCAGTAATAATGTTTACTACCTGCCAGCCAGAAAAGTGATGAATCTTTTTGATCACTTTGATTCAGTCAGAAAAGTAAAGAACAAATCCACTCCTAATCCTTCCCCTAAGATTAACCACATAATCAGTCAATATTTCCTTACTCTTTTTCTGGGTTTTCTCCGAGCTCATATACAGCCAATGCTAAGCTTAAGATCAGATCGTGGCAAGAAATTAAAATGGTCTTGTTTTTACACACACACAAAAAGAAAGAAATTTCACATAATCACTGACAAATAGAAGAAAGATCAAGATTGGACATAGGTAATTTATTTCCTATTTTATAAGGTTTTTTTTCAACATCACATACTAAATGATTGTTGCATTATTCCAAAGTCTAGGCTTAAATAGTCTCTATTCTTACCTTATGTCTTTCCCTTTAAAACCACAGAATGTATACTAGAAATATACGTATATTTGAATTCTATTTTTATAATTAATTTGTGTTTGTTTTTGCTGATTGTTATAACAATGTAAACTTAAAAGTCAAATATTCTTTGTATTATAATAATATATTAATGCAAATATCTTGCAGCTAACAGAAGAGAAAAACATTTTTTCTTATCTCTGCCCAGCCCACCCTATCATTTTGCTTTCTTATACATGTAAACAACACTCATCCGTTTTACCAAACATGGGATATTCAACAAACATTTATCTAATTCCTACTAATTTCCAAGCACTGTATATAAAGTTAAATCAATTTCAGTCCTGGGGCCAGGCCAAGATGGCAGAGTCGGAAGACCCTCAGCTCACCTCCTCCCGTGAACACACCAAAATTACAACTATGTATAGAGAAACTCTCTCTGAGCCCAACCTGAAGACTAACAGAAAGATGTGAAAGATTTCCACAACTAAAGATAAAAAGAAAAAGCCACACTGAGATGGATAGAAAGGGCAGAGATGTGCTCTGGCCAGAACCCACACTCCAGCACTGCGACTCATTGATGGGAGGGAAATTACAGCCCTGGAGGTCAGCCCTGGGGAGTGAGGGCTCCAAATGCCACATGGGGCTCCCTAATCTGGAAACCCTGCCTTGGGAGCATAAGCCCCCGTGGTGTCTGACTCTGAAACCCAGCAGGGCTTGTGTCCAGGAAAGCCAGAGGACTGTAGGAAGATGAGACTCCACTCTCACAGGGGGCACATGCAAAAACTTACTCTCTCCACATCCCAGCACAGAGGCAGTAGTTTGAAAAACGCCTGGGTCATACATGAAGGACATTCATTGACTATTTTTAGGGCATATACCTGAGAAGCAGGGACCTGTTGGAACTTTCTCTGGGTACAGAAGAACTGATGGGTACCAGTTTTGGATGGGAGTAGGAGGTTGGGTTTTTTTGTGGCTCACCCTCTGCCTTGCTAACCCAGAACTGTAAGGTGCCATTTCTGACTCCCCATCTAGGGAGTACCACTTGCCTCACCTTGGGTTCACCTACAGACCAGATTCAGCCAGCAATCTTCCAAAGTATACTTGCTGGGGTCCTTCAGAAGGCACCAGAGCCCCTCTAAAGTGGCCTGCCACCCCACTAGTTCCATCAGGCACCCATGGATGGCACTGCTGTCCCCCTAAAGTGGCTCCACATGAGGGGCCAGACCTGCACACAAAAGCTTTTGTAAAAGTTGCAACTGGGCCTTAGAGCCAGAACCACCAAAGACCAGCCCCACACATTAGCTCTCCCACAGTAAATACAGCCCAGCCACAAAAGAAGGGCTCACACAGCCAACCCCGAGGACACTCCTGGAAGATCTGTCTTTAGTAACCAAGGAGACCAGGGCAGCCATGCCACTGGGCCCAAAAGGTATCTTCTACACAAGGCCACTCTTTCAAGACAGGGAGATGTAGCTGATCTACCTAAATACGTAGCAACAAACAGAGAGTCAGGCAAAATGAAGAGACAGAGGAATGTGTCCCAAATGAAAGCACAAGATAAAACCTCCAAAAAAAAAAAAAAAACCTGAACAAAATGAAGACAAGCAATCTTTCAGGTAAGAATTCAAAATTCAAACTACTAATCATAAAGATGCTCACTGAACTTAGGAGAATAATGAAGGAACACAGTGAGAACTCTTTTTTTACAAAACGAACTATTTACAAAGCAATTATTGATGAGAAGACTAGCAGAAAAGATCTTCTACAACTAAAGATATAAGGAAGGAACCACATGGGACAGATAGGAGTGGTGGAGGCACAATATAGGCAAGACCCACAACAGGAGGGTAATTATAGTTGCAGAGTTCTCTCCACGGAGTGAGAGGTCTGAGCCCCACATCAGGGTCTTCAGCCTGTGGGTCCTGCACCAGGAAAATGAACCCCCAGAATGTTTGGCCTTAAAGCTGGGCTTACTTTCAGGAGACCCAGAGAGCTGTAGGAAATTGGCTCCGCTCTTAAAGGGTACACCCAAAACCTACATTCCGCAGGACCCAGGGCAGAAGCAGTGATTTGAAAGGAGCCTGAGTTAGATTCACTTGCTGAACTTGGAGAGTCCCCTGGAGAGGCAGGAGGGAACTGGAGCTCACCCTGGGGACATAGACCTTGGTGGCAGCAATTTGGGGGAGCTCCTTCTACCCCATGGACACTGGTGCTGGCAGATGCCATTCTGGAATCTTCCTTTAGCTTATTAGTGCTGGGACCTGGCTCTGCCCACCAGCCTGTTGGCCCCAGTACTGGGATGCTTCAGTCAAAGCAGCTGGTAAAGCAAGGACACAGCCCAACACATCAGCATGCAGGCTGCCATAGGCTCCCCTGAACTCCCAGCCACCTTGAGACCTGGCCTCACTCACCAGAGAGCCCAGGACCCAGCCCCACCAACCAGTGTGCTGGCACTAACCCCAGGATCCCCAGAGCCCTGAAGCCTAGGACTTAACTCCACCCACTGGTGGGCTGACACTAGCCCTGGGACCAGCCTAACCCACCAGCTGGCAGGCACCAGCCCCAAGATCCCCTGGGGCCTGACTCTGACCACCAGCAGGCTGAAACCAACTCCAGGACACCCAGGGCCCTGCAGCCAGAGACTCCAGGACTCCACAGGACTCTGCTCTGCCTATCAGCAGTCTGCTATAGCCCCAGGACAATCTGGGCCCAGGCACCACCCTTCAAGGAACAAACACCAGCTCTGGGACCCCTGGATCCCTAAGCCAGAGACCCTGGGACACAATCACAAGCAGGTCAACACCAGCTTTGGGACACCATGCATGCCACAGTGAGTTGTGTCAGAAAATGGTGCTGTCCACCAGTGAGTGGACACCAGCTCTGGGATCCCAAGGGGCCTACAGCTAGACACCCCAGACACAGGCTCCATTAATGAGCATGCCTGCACTGCCCCTGGGAGTCTCTGGGCCCCAGTTCTGCCAAGCATCAGGCCAGCACCAGCTTTGAGGTACCTTGGGCTCCTCAACCACCCACTAGGGGATCCAGCTCCACTCACCCATGCGCCAACACCAGCTTTGGGAAATCCCAGGTCCCGCAGCCTTCTGTTTCAGGAACTGGCCCTTCCCACCAATAGGCCAAAACTAGATCCAGGACACTCAGCCCCACAACCACCCACCCTAAGACCTGAATCCACCCACCAGTGGGCCAGTACTAGTCCTGAGACAGCCCCCACCCTGGTCTCTGAAGCCAGCCACCTCATGATCAGGCCCCAACCACCAGCAATTGGCAGCCTCTGAATAAGGCCAGGGCCTGACAACCAGCTGAAATGAGTGCCAGCCATGCCTACCAAACCACCCACAGAACTTAAGACTACCACAACAGAAGGAGAAGCCGCTAGACATAAAGCTCTGGTTGCCAGAGGGAAGTGCACTGCTGGGACACATAAGATGTGTCCTACAGAAGGCCACTTCTCCAAGACAGGGAAACATAATCAGCCAACCAAATACAAAGATATAAAATAGGATAATTATGCAAAATGAGGTAACAAAGGAATGTGTTCCTAATAAAGGAAAAACACAAAAACCAGAGAAGAAGAACCTAGTGAAGAGGAGATAAGCAATCTAGTCAATAAAGAGTTTTAGGCAAAAATCATAAAAATGCCCAAAGAACTAGGGATGACAATGGATGAACACAGTAAGAGTTTTAACAAAGAGTTAGAAAATATAAAAACGAACTAACCTGAGTGAAGGATACAATAACTGAAATAAAAAATACACTAAAATGAATCAAAATTTAATTATATAATACAGAAGAATGGATCAGGAAGACAGAGCAGTGGCCATTAATGAAACTGAACAGAAAAAATAATTTTAACAAATAAACAGTTTAAGAGACCTTTGGAATAGGATGGAAAAGCATATTGCATGCAAATGGAAACCAAATTTGGAGTAGCAATACTTATATCAGACAAAATAGATCTTAAAAGTTACAAGAGGTAAAGAAGGACACTACACAATTCTCAAGGGATCAATCCAAGAAGATGTAACAATTGTAAATATATATGTACCCAACATAGGAGCACCTCAATATATAAGGCATAAAAGGAGAAATCAACAATAACACAATAATAGTGGGGGACTTTAACACCCCACTTACATCAATGGACAGATCATCTAAACAGAAAATCGATAAGGAAATACAGGCCTTAAATGACACATTAGACCACTTGAACTTAATTAACATCTATAGAGTGTTCCATTCGAAAACAATAGAATACACATTCTTCTCAAGTGCCCTCAAAACATTCTCCAGAATTGATCACATGTAGGCCTACAAAGCAAGTCTCAATAAATTTAATAAAATTGAAATCATACCAAACATCTTTTGTGTCCACAATGCTATGAGGTTAGAAATCAACTACACAGGAAAAACTGAAAAAATTGCAAGCTCGTAGAGGAGAAACAATATCCTGCTAAACAACCAATAGATCACTGAAGAAATCAAAAAATATTTGAGACAAATGAAAATGAAAATACAATGATCTGACACCTCTGGGATGCAGCAAAAGCAATTCTAAGAGGGAAGTTTATAGTAATACAAGCCTACCTCAGGGAACAAGAAAAATCTCAAATAAACAACCTAACCCTATACCTAAAGCAGATGGCGAAAGAACAAACAAAACCCCAAGTTAGTAGTAGAAAAGAAATCATAAAGATCAGAGCAGAAATAGATAATTTAAAAAATAGAAAATATCATGAAACTGAAAGCTAGTTCTTTGAAATGAAATAAACAAAATTGATAAACCTTTAATCAGACTCATAAAGAAAAGAAAGGAAGAGGGCACAAATTAATAAAAATAAGAAATGAAAAAGGAGAAGTTACAGTCGACACCACAGAAATACAATGGATCATAAGAGACTACTATAAGCAAGTATACACCAACAAAAATGAAAACCTAGAGAAATGGGAAATTTCTTAGAAAGGTACAATTTGCCAAGATTGAATCAGGAAGAAATAGAATACATGAATAGTCTGATTACCAGTACTGAAACTGAATCAGTAATTTTAAAACTTCCAGCAAACAAAAGTCCAGGACCAGGAGGCTTCACAGGTGAATTCTACCAAACATTTAGAGAAGAGTTAACGCCTATCCTTCTGAAACTATTCCCAAAAATTGTGGAGAAAGGAACATTTCTGAACCCATTCTATGAGGCCAACATCACCCTGATACCAAAACCAGACTAAGATATCACAGAAAAAAAAAAAAAGAAAATTACAGTCTATTATCATTTATGAATATAGATGCAAAATTTTTCAATAAAATACTAGCAAATTGACTACAACAATGCATTAAAAGGATCATACACCATGATGAAGTGAGATTTACCCCAGGGATGCAAGGATTTTTCAATATCCACAAATCAATCAATTTGATACATCACATTAACAAATAGAAGAATAAAAACCATATGATTACCTAAATAGATGCAGAAAAAATATTTTAATAAAATACAACTGAATTTATGATTTAAAAAATTCCCCAGAAAGTAGGCATAGAGGGAACATAACTCAACATAACAAAAGCCCTATGTGACAAACCCATGGCTAACATCATATTTAATGGTGAAAAGCTGAAAGCATATCCTGTAAGATCAGGAACACGACAAGGATGCCCACTCTCACCATTTATTCAACATAGTTTTGGAAGTCCTAGCCATAGCAATCAGAGAAGAAAAATAAATAAAGGGAATCCAAATCATAAAAGAAGTAAATCTGTCACTGTTCATGAATGGCATATTATACATAGAAAACCCTAAAGAAGCAACCATAAAACTACTAGAGTTAAAATTTGTATAGAAACACAGAAGACCCCAAATAGCCAAAACAATCTTGAAGAAGGAGAACAGAGCTTGGGAAATCTTGCTTCCTGGCTTCAGACTGTACTATAAAGCTACAATAATCAAAACTGTGTGGTACTGGCACAAAAACAGATACATAGATCAGTGGAACATGATAGAAAGTCCAGAAAAAAAACCCATGCACTTATGGTCAATTAATCTACAACAAAGAAGGCAAGAATATACAATGGAGAAAAGAGTCTTTTCAACATATGGTGCTGGGAAAAAGGGACAGCTACCTGTAAAAGGCTGAAATTAGAACATTCTTTAACACCATATACAAAAATAAACTCAAAATGGATTAAAGACTTAAATGTAAGACAAGATACTATAAAACTCCAAGGAAAACTTTGGCAGAACACTCTGACATAAATCACAGAAATATTTCTTTTGAACCAGCTCTTAGAGTAATAGAAATAAAAACAAAAATAAACAAATGGGACCTAACTAAACTTAAAAGCTTTTGCACAGCTAAGGATACCATCAACAAAGTGAAAAAACAATCTTCAGAATGGGAGAAAATATTTATGAATGATGCAACTGGTAGGGACTAATTTCCAAAATAAACAAACAGCTTTTACAGCTTAATATTAAAAAATAAGCAATCCAGTTTAAAAAATGGGCAGAAGAGTTAGGTAGACATCTCTCCAAAGAAGACATTTAGATGGTCAACAAGCACATGAAAAGATGCTCAACATCACTAATTGCTAGAGAAATGCAAATCAAAACTTTAAAAAAAAATGAGATATCCCCTCACACCAGTCTGAATGGCCATATTAAAAAATCCACAAATGCTCCTGGGCATATATCCAGAAGGAACCCTACTTCAAAATGACACCTGCACCAAAATGTTCATAGCAGCACTGCTTACAACAGCCAAGACATGGGAACAGCCTAAATGTCCATCAACAGATGACTGAATAAAGAAGATGTGGTATATTTATACGCTGGAGTACTATTCAGCCACAAAAGCTGACAACATAGCACCATTTGCAGTAACATAGATGTTCCTGGAAAATGTGATTCTAAGTGAAGTAAGCCAGAAAGAGAAAGAAAAATACCATATGAGATCACTTATATGAGGAATCTAAAAAAAAAAAGCAAAACATAAATACAAAACAGAAACAGACTCATAGACATAGAATGCAAACTTGTGGTTGCCAAGGGGGTGGGGGGTGGGAAGGGACAGACTGAGATTTTAAAATGCAGAATAGATGAACAAGATTATACTGTATAGCACAGGGAAATGTATACAAGATCTTGTGGTAGCTCATAGTGAAAAAAAAAGTGGCAATGAATATATATATGTTCATGTATAACTGAAAAATTGTGCTCTACACTAGAATTTGACACAACATTGTAAAATGACTATTACTCAATTAAAAAATGTAAAAAAAAAAAAAAAAGGCCACAAATGATAAATGCTGGAAAGGGTGTTGATAAAAAGGAACCCTCCTACTCTGTCAGTGGGAATATAAATTGGTGCAGCCACTATGGAGGACAGTATGGAGGTTCCTTAAAAAAATGAAAAATAAACTTACCATATGATCCAGCAATCTCCCTTCTGGGCATATATCCAGAGAAAAATATAATTCAAAAATATACATGCACCCCAACATTCACAGCAGCACGATTTACATTAGCCAAAACATGGAATCAACCCAAATGTTCATCAATAGATGACTGAATAAAGAAGATAAACATACATGTGCACACACACACACACACACACACATACACACACATAATAGAATACTACTTTACCATAAAAAAAGAATAAAATAATGCCATTTGCAGCAAAATGACCTGGAGATTGTCATTCTAAGTGAAGTAAGCCAGAAAGAGGAAGAAAAATACCATATGATATTGCTCATATGTGGAACTTTAAAAAAAAAAGAAAGGCAAGGGGCAGGGGACACAAATGAACTTATCTACCAAACAGAAAAAGATTCATAGACACAGAGAACAAACTTATGGTTACCAAGGTGTAAACAGGATAGGAAGGGATAAATTGGGGATTCAAAATTTGCACCTCTTGGGGAGTGATAGAAATGTTAACTATCTTGATTGTGGTGGTGGTTACATTTAGTGTATACATCTATAAAAATTCATCAGATTGTTCATCTGCAATATGAATCATACCACAGTAAAGGTGTTTTAAAAAAGAGAGAGAGAGAGAGAGACCTCTAGGACAACATCAGGTATACTAACATTCACATTATAGAATTCCCAGAATAGAGAAAGGGACAGGGAACATATTTGAAGACATAATAGCTGGAAACTTCCCTAGCATGGGAAAGGAAACAGACATTCAGATCCAGGAAGCACATAGGGGCCCAAATATGATCAACACAAAGAGGACCACACTGAGACACATTGTAATTAAAATGGGAAAAAAGATAGAGAATACTAAAACCAGCAAGGGAAAAGTAGCAATTTAAAAACCAGAGACTTCCCATAAGGCTATCAGCTGACTTTTCAGCAGAAACTCAGCAGGCCCGAACAGAGTGGCATAATACATTTAAAGTGATGAAAGAGAAAAATCTAGAACCAAGAATATTCAGTAGAGCTTTCATTCAGATTTGATGGACATATCAACAGTTTTACAGACAAGCAAAAGCTAAAAGAGTTCAGCACTGCAAAACCAGCTTTACATACATGTTAGAGACTTCTCTAAGCTGAAAGTAAAAAGCTGCAACTAGAAATATGAAAATTATGAAAGGAAAATATCATTAGTAAAGGCAAATACACAATAAAGATAGTAAACCAATCATCTACAAAGGAAGGTTAAAAGGCAAAATAGTAATATTATCTATATTCACAATAAATAAAGAATACACCAAAAAAAGATGAAAAATATGATGTCAAATGCATTAAACCTGGATAGAAAAGTAAAATGCAGGATTACTAAAGTGAATTTGAACTTAAAAGATCAGCAGCTTAAAATCATCACATATATTTATATGAATCGCTATACACAAACCTCATGGTAACAAAACAAAAATCTACAATGCATCTACATGTAAAAAACAGAAAAGAATCCAAGCATAACACTAAAGATAGTCATTGATCACAGGAATGAGAGCACAAGAAGAAGACAGGGACAAAAATGAACTACAAAACAATGCAAAATCAATGGCAATAAGCACATACTTATCAATGATTACTTTAAATGTGAGTGGACTAAATGCCCTAATCAAAAGACAGTGGCTGAATGGATACCAAAAAAAAAGTCCCATATATATGATGCCTACAAGATACTCACTTCAGATCTAAAGGCACACACAGACAGGAAGTGAGGAGATGGAAAAAGGTATTCCAGGCAAATGGAAATGAAAAGAAAGCTGGGGTAGCAATATGTACACTGGATGAAATAGTCATTAAAACAAAAATTGTGACAAGAGACAAAGAAGGACATTACATAATGATCAAGGAATCAATCCAAGAAGAAGGTATAACAGTTGTGAACACATAAGCACCTAACATAGGAACAACTAAATACATAAAGAAAATATTAACAAACCTAAAGAGAGAAATTGACAGTAATTACAATAATGGTAAGGGACTTTACCTCCTCAATGACATCAATGGACAGATCATCCAGACAGAAAGTTAATGAGAAAACACTGACTTTAAATGACACATTAAACCTGATGGACTCAATAGATGTGCATAGAACATTCCATCCAAAAGCAGTATTCTACATATTTTTTCAAGTGCACATGGAACATCCTCCAAGATAGATCACATGCTAGGCCGCAAAATAAGTCTCAGTATATTTAGGAAGGTTGAAATCATATCAAGCATATTTTCCAAATATAATGATATGAGATTAGAAATCAATTACAAGGGAACAAACTGCAAAAAACATAAACAGGTGGAGACTAAACAATATGCTACTAACCAACAAATGTATTACTGAATCAATCAAAGAAGAAATCAAAAATATCTGGAGACAAAGAAAAATGAAAACACAATGATCCAAAATCTATGGGACACAGCAAAAGCAGTGGGAAGTTTCTTCTAAGAGGGAAGTTTATAGCATTACAAGCCTACCTCAGGAAAGAAGAAAAATCTCAAATAAATTACCTAACCTTACATCGAATGTAACTAGAAAAAGAAGAATAACAAAACCCAAAGTTATAGAAGGAAAGAAATCACAAAGATGGAGTAGAAATAAATGAAATAGAGACTTTAAAAAAATGAAAAATCAATGAAATTAGAAGCTGGCTCTTTAAAAAAATAAACAAAATTGATAAAACTTTAGTTTCATCAAGAAAAAAGAGAGTGGGTCAAAATCAATAAAATCAGAAAGAAAAAAAAAAGAAGTTACATTCATCATCATAGAAATATAAAGGATTGTAAAAGATTACTACCAACAATTATACACCAATAAAAGAGACAACCTAAAAGAAATGCACAAATTCCTAGAAATGTACAGTCTCCCAAGACTGAACCAGGAAGAGATAGAACATATGAACTGACCAATTACAAGTAATGAAATTGAATCAGTAATTTAAAAAAATTTCCCAACAACCAAAAGTACCAATTACAAGTAATGAAATTGAATCAGTAATTTTAAAAAATTTCCCAACAACCAAATGTACCAGACACTTAGAGAAAAGTTAATACCTCTATTTCTCAAACTTTTCCAAAAAAAAAAAAAAAATTGCAGAGGAAGGAATGCTCCTGAACTCATTCTATGATGCAAGCATCACCCTGATACCAACCATACAAATATATCACAAAAAAAGAAAATTACAGGCCAATATTCTTGATGAATACAGATGCAAAAATCCTCAATGACAAAATATTATCAACTCAGATTCAATGATACATTAAAAATATTATGCACCATGATGAGGTAGGAATTATCCCAGGAATTCAAAGATGGTTTGATATCCAAAAACCAATCAATTTAATACACCACATTAACAAAACAAAGCATAAAAATCATTTGATTAGCTAAATAAATGAGGGGAAAGCTTTTGACAAAGTTCAACATTTATTTATGATAAAAACTCTCAGTAAAGTTGGTATAGAGGAAACATATCTCAGTTTAATAAGGCCTATATCTGTCTTATCAGCTAACATCATACTCAAGGGTGAAAGCTGAAAGCTTTTCCTCTAAGATTAGGAACAAGTCAAGGATGCCCATTCTTTCCATTTCTATTTAACAAAGTATAAGAAGTCCTAGCTACAACACTCAGACAAGGAAATTAAGTAAAAGGAATTCAAATTGGAAAGGAAGATGTAAAGCTGTCACTGTTTGCAGTGACATAACTATGCATAGAAAAATCTGAGAGACATGACCAAACTCTAGGAGTTTTACTATAGCTCATCAATGAAGTCAGTAAAGTTTCAGGATACAAAATTATTCTTCAGAAATCTGTTGCATTTTAATACAATATCATTATGAACTATCAGCAAGAGAAATTAAGAAAGCAATCCAATTTACAATCACATCAGAAAGAATAAAATACCTCAGAATAAACATAATAAGGAGATAAAAGACCCCTTGCTCTGACAACTTTAAAACATTGATGAAAGAACTTGAAGACAGCACAAGTAAATGGAAAGATATATGATGCTCATGTTTTGGAAGAATTAATATTGTTAAAATATCCATATTATCCAAAGCAATCTACAGATTCAAAACACTTATGGCATTTGTTCATTAGAACAAATTCTAAAATTTGCATGGAACCACAAAAGACCCTCAATAGCCAAAGCAATCTTTAGAAAGAAAGAACAAAGCTGGAGGTATTATGTGCCCATACTTCAAACTATACTACAAAGCTATAGTTATTAAAACAGTAAAGTACTGGCACAAACCCTCAGAGAGCTCAGTGGAACAGAATAGAGAGTCTAGGCATAAACACACACTATATGGTCAGTTATTCCATGTCAAAGGAGGCAAGAATAGACAACGGGACAAAGACAGTTGCTTCATTAAGTTGTGTTGGAAAAATTGGAGAGCTACCTGCAAAAGAATGAAACCAGACCACGTTCTCACACCATATACAAAAGTAAACTCAAAATGGATTAAAAACTTACAGGTAACACCCACAACCATAAAACTTCCAGAAGGAAACATAGGCAGTATGGTCTTTGAAATAGCAACATTTTTTGGATCTGTCTCCTCAGGTAAGGGCAACAAAAGCAAAAATAAACAAATGGGACCACACCAAACTAAACAGCTTTTGCACAGTGAAGGAAACCATCAAAGAGAGAAAGAAAGAAAAGGCAGCCTACTGAGTAGGAGAAAACATTTGCAAACCACATATCTAATAAAGGGTTAATATCCAAATTATACAAAAAAATACAATGCAATATCAAAAAAGCAAACAATCTGATTTTAAAAATGGACAGAGGACTTGAATAGACATTCTTCTAAAGAAGACATACAAAAGGTCAACACACATATGAAAAAATGCTTAACATCGCTAATCATCAGAGAAATGCAGAGCAATACCACAATAAGATATCATCTCATACCTGTCAGAATGTCTAATATCAGAGGTGTTGATGAGGATATGGAGAGAGGGAACCCTTGTGCACTGCTGGTGAGGATGTAAATTGGTGCAGCCACTGTGGAAAAGCATATGGAGTTTCCTCCAAAAAAAATGTAAAGTCATCATACCATAGGATCCAGTAATTCTATTTCTGGATATTTTTCCATAGAAAACAAAAATACAAATTCAAAAAGATATATCCACTCTTATGTCCATTTTAGCCTTGTTTACAATAGCCAAGATACGGAAGAAATCTAAATGTCCACCAACAGATGAATGGATAAAGAACACGTGATATGTATATGTACTGGAGTGTTAGCCCAAAAAATGATGAAGTCTTGCCATTTGTGATGATATGGATCGACCTGGAGGTATTACACTAAGTGAAATAAGTTAGCATAGAAAGATAAAGGCCGTATGGTCTCATTGACATGTTGAAACAAATAAACAAAACAGGCAGGCTATAGTTACGAAGAATGAATTGGTAATTGCTTGAGGATGGGTGAGGAATGAGAAAAATAGGTGAAGGGGACTAAGAGGTAATCCAGGCAAACTTCCCGTTATAAGTGAAATAAATCACAAGGATGTAATGTACAGCATAAGCAACGTAATCAATAAATCTGTAATAAAGTTTGTATCAGGATAGATGATCACTAGACTCACCATGATCATTTTGTAATGTCTTTTACTGTCAACTCACTATGTTGTACACCTGAAACTATTGCAATGCTGTACATAAACTATACTACAATTTAAAAGAAAAAAATTCAATCCATCCTTTGATGGAATTTGAACGTAAAGAAAAAAAAAGGAACACAAGCAAATAACACAGCACAATGTAGAAAGATGTTGTAAAGATGAAAGCAAACTGCTGAAAAACAAATCATAATTCCCCAGGAAGAAAAACCGAGAAAGAACACTCAAGGCACACAGCATATGCCAGAGCAGAGCACTGGGAAGGAGTTGCATATGTAGGGAAGCAAGTGAGTATGGCTGGAATATCAAGTGTAGGGGAAATGAGAATATGGTCAAGGCAAATTGAAGACAGATTACAAAGAGTCTCGTAGTGTTCATTAAGTGGTTTGAAATTCATCATGGCATTTACATGTCTTTGGATGCTTTTAAACTGATCAACTTTGTGTTTTATGGTGATAATTCTTATGACAGAGAATGGACTGGACAGTAACTGGGTACCAGATGAGTAATGGTTCTCAATCTTTGTATTTTACTTTTTATGTTTCATATATACCAGCATATAATTTTATTTATTTGACATCGACATAAAAAATATTTATTGAGTGCTTTTTATAAGCCAAGCAGTGCCCTAGGCTCAGTAAAATCCCAGCCCCATGGAGCTTAGTGGGGAAGCCACACAATAAACAACAAATAAATGTGTAATTCCAAGTAGTGATAATGAGGAGTTGTTTATCAATTGTATTTATACTTTGCCAAGCACGATGCTATGAACTTAATTTAGGAATTCATGGTCTTTATTATTTTTGTTAAGATTTTAAGAAGTTTAAATTATCTGACTGGAGTTAATTTTTTTTCTTTTAGCAATTTTAAAGTACTGTCAGTTATAAATAATAATCTTTAAATTTCAACCGTCCTATGTAAAATATGGACAAAATATCTACCCAGTGATCTTGCTATACAAACATTGTTTGTCAACACCAAATACGAGACTCTCAATGAATAGGCAGAGGTCTATTTTTCCTGCCTTTTGTCTTAGTTTTGATGTTTGTTTGTTTTTTAAAATAATTGTAGAGTTAATCATTTGAACAAATGGAAAGTGTTCACACAGAAAAGTTCTTCCTCATTCATGAAGATAAGGTACCAGCTTACCTCTGGGTTCTCTTTCTGAATCCACTTCATAGGAACCTGGTAGTCTAGTGGCAAACTATTTGAAGCATGACATAACAAATAAGGTCAAATTCAAAGAAAATATTTTACTGAAATAAAAATACAGAAAACAATTCTTTATGTAAAAAAAATACATACTTAGTTAATCACAATTTCATTTGTAGAATATAATGACAAACAGGCAAATTTTAAAACTCATGACCAAAAACGTTACTGGCTGAAGTTAATTAAACAGTGAGCTGCTATCACAAAAGTTATGGACATAATTTCTCTTAAACATGCCTCAAATGGTTTAGTTGAGTTATTGTTGTGGGTAAAGATGATCAACACTGAAGAGAAATAAGAAGCTGCTAAAACAACTGAAGTCTGAAATGTTCATGGCAGTTGACGAAAAAGATGAGTGAAAAGTAATGTTATAGGGTAGATGTCTTTTTTTTTTTTTTTTTCCTTTGATCAGGGGCGGGCAAGGAATAGCGACTTTATTTGGCAAGTAGGCAGACCAAGATGGCAGACTAATGTCCTGGAGAACCATCTTCCCCAAGCCAGAATTCAGGCTCCTTTTATACTAAAAAGGGGAAAGGGTGGTTGGTTGTTGCAAACTTCTTGGTGTAGGAATTCTTTGCTCTTGGAATCCTTTGTTCTTACAGCTGTCCACCTGGGTCAGGTCATAGTGTCCCTGTAAAACCTCCACAAAACAAATGTGATTTTCTATTCTGCAACTTGCTGTCTTTATATGAGTGCAAAAGTTAATATCCTTAAAGGTCAGAGCCTTGAGAATAGGCTCTCCTGAATATTTCAGGCTATTGGCAACATTCTTTTACAAAAGGTACCTAGACTAAGCCTAGGAAACAGGGCACAGGGTTAAAGCAAAAGGAACTGATCTAATATGGAGTCAGATTTGTTCTTTTCTATTACGGTTCCCCGCTGTCAATGTTCATTCCACAATCTTGTGGGAAAGGGGGCGACGACCATTCTGGCTACTTCCTGCTGAAAGGGCCGCTGAGGGTTATGGAATGGAATTGATCAGCCAGGGAACATTCCGGGCATCTTTAGGCAGCAATATAATCTCTCTCTTCTTTTTGTCTCTTTAGGATGGATGTCTTTAAACAACCTTTTAAAACATTCTACAGGCTTCATACTCTATGTGGGTCTCGGGATTTCAGTGTACATGATTAGCATGTTAAAATCTCTAAAAATTCCTACAGCAAAGAAGCCCCTTAAATCTTATTTAACTTAGAGTTTCCAGCAAAAGTAGCCATAGAGCTCTTTTTTTCCCAATCACCTCTATGCATTCTATTTGCTTGGAAAATAAAATAACATATTTCCAAGAAAATAAGGGAAGTTTTGAATTAAAACTAAGAGAGAAAAGAATGTTCAGATGATAATATTTCAAATAAATATGATAAAGAAGAGAAATACAAAAGTAAAGAGATAGTGGTGGGAACATGATAAATTAACAGAAGTCTCCCATAATGAGAGGTTCTCGCAATTCTCAAAGCTGGAGATTCACAGAATTATAGACCTTCAGGTTGACTGGATTTTAGAGGTCCTCCATCCCATGAACAACATGTTCCCATGTGCTTATGCAGGCCACGTTTGAACAATTTGATCTTGAACATCTTTGATATATAATTCAGCAGATAATTTCTCATACATCCTTTTACAACATATGTGATCATATGTGACATTTAAGTATAATCTTTATTCCCATCATCACTGCCCCCTCAAGTTTTCTTTATAAACCAAAATAGATATTTATTCATTGATGATATATTTAGTTAGGGACATCTCAAGAAATGAGATATTTTGATTAGTAGAAAGTTATCTCTACATACTACCATTTATGAAGTTCCCATTTTCAAAGAAAACACCATAAAATGTATTTAACACTGAACTGTACTCTATGTAGTTTGACCTTTAAATGAGCATTTAGAGCTTGTCACATAAATAGATTATATACTGGATTGAGTTGGATTTGCATTAAGTTTAGCATATACACTTGAACTATCATTTTAAATTTACTGAATCCAAGTTATTTGAGCTTTGCTGGTAATTAGCTTTATTACAGATAGATGAAGATTTTTGCAAAACTAGATTTGGGCTGTGTTAAATTTTACCTGATAATTTTCCATCTGTGTGTCCCTACCTCAATCTGGTGTAAGATGGAATTAGAAACATCTCGCATGTGTGCTGTTATTCAAATAACAATATGTTCAGAGAGATTATTTGAAGAAAAGGAACTGTGTCTTTCGTTTCATCGTGCAAAAGCTGTTTTTTCTCATAAACAAATTTGGCATTCATCAAATATGTAATGATAAAGAATGTCACTCACAAGTATCTATTTTTTTCATTTTCCTCTTATGAAAGATATATTCATATTGGCCTAAAATATGTCATTTTTCTGAATCGCTATGGCCTAAAGAAGGCAACAGGATGTAGTGGAAAAAAGAATGAAAATTATAGTCAAAAGTCCCTGGCTTTATCACTTAATGACTGTATTTATTCTACATGTTTGTTTATGAATGCAAAGGATTACCCCCTCTACCTACATCTCATTAAAATTATTTTTAAATTGTTTCTTATAAAATGTCTCTTTAATTAAAGAAAAGCATGCTGTTCAGTGATTCTTTCAAGCAGTTATGTACATTTCAAATTCATAATCACAAACTCCACAGAATCTTTCGTGCCCCTTTGCAAATATTTTAAATCACTAAACTGAAATGCTGTTAAATCAAAATGGATCTCTGCTAAGATATACTCATAGTTAACATGATTAGAAACATTTTAGTAAAGTTTTGTGGGTGTAGAATTTTAGAACCACTACAATAGGCAGAGAAAAGAGTATACCCTTCAATGTGCTTTCCTGGAGCTGTTGGCAGTTACCATGAAGATATGGAGTCAGAGAGTGGGAATTAAACACCCAAATTTCAGCATTTGCTTTTCACTCATATGCTATGACCTTATTCAAATTATATTGCTTACAAGGCCCTGAATGAGGGAGAGGTATATATCAAGTGATCTGTGATCTGAAAGGATGAAACTGAAGGATTTTTTTTAAGATTTGCAATAAAGTCAAAGAAAGAAACCAAAGCAAACCAGTACTAAGAATGGGTGTCCTTAAGGTATATAGGACAGTATGAAGGGGGAAATCGTGTGTCATGAATATAAAGAATTTATTTAATGAGGGTACTAATTCATTCTTATTTCCCTATGTAAGAGAATAAAGCTTTTCCACAAAATTTAGATATCTAAATAAAAATATTTTATGAAATTTGGGTCCTTGATTAGACATAGAGATTAGAGACTTAGAATATAACATAGATGTGTTACACTACAGAGATGGAAGCTTGGGACAATTAGCCAACAAAAGTAACCGTTTTTAACATTACCAATTTCACTACCCCAATGGTAATATTTTTTTAATTTGGAGGTTGTCTTAGTTCGGTTTCCCTCAGAAACAGATCCTAAGACAAGGATTTACATGTAATTAGTTGGTTTAAGAAGTGAAGAACACACTGGAAAGTGAATAGAGGAAAGCAGTCAATAAAAGATGCGTTTATCTAGGAAATTACCATGTGGATGGCAGGGGCTTAATCTCATTTGAAATCGGTGTAAACTGATTATTGTAAATGACTGTAGAACATACATGTCAGAATCATCTCACTTGAGGGGCAAGTGGACTGGAAGGAGGATTCATGTGCCCGCTCCTGTCAGTCATTGTATTGAGAAGGGCATTCATTCCCTGGCATTTCTGACCTGATCTCCTCACCACCGAGGGCAAAGTGGGTTCTAGAGACCAGAAAAGACCCTGAGCCAAGGAAATTCAAGGGCTGGCAGTTAGAAGGTGAGTGAGTATGCACTGAAATAGTCAAAGGGAAAGCATGGTTGGAGCGTCAAATAGTGTCTGTTGCATTGACTAACAATACAGACGTAGGAATTTAAGTCTGCACAAGCGTCTAGAGCCCAAAGAATACCTCAAAATCTTTTACTGGTAATCAGCCTCTGCTAAGAGCTTCCAGTGAAAGAAAGAGAGATCAGTGATTTGAGAGGCAGCCATCCCTTCATGGACAACTCTCCCCGCCTCCCTTTTCTCTAAAAAGAGTCTGCCCTAATTAGAAACTTTTATAAATTCTAACATTTCCAAGTATAGAAAAAAAATGCACGTGTGTACCTATTTATCTTAAAATATATGAAGAGCGTTCTCATTCCTTCACTTCTCCTGGATCTCTTCTCTCACTAAACAGACTTCGTCCTTTTGGTCAGAGAGTCTTTATTTTCCTCTTGCCATCTGTGCCTCATCCTGAAGACCTGCTGTTACCTTACAAAGTTGTAGTTTAAGGAAGTCTACAGCTTGTTCGCAAAAGTTTACTTTTGATGGAACTGAAGTAAACTTTAAAAACTAACTAGACAAACTAAAGCTTTTATTTTTACTTATAATAAAATATTTTGAAACATCTTAAAAATCAACATTCAGAGGAAATTTGGGAGTTTGGAATGTCTATAGAACAAAAAAAAAAGGTTTAGTGATAGTGACTGCTCACTATAATAAGTTCCCCGCATTTACCAGGCATCATTGTCCCTAACACCACCAAATATATTGTGCTGTTTCTCCCAGGTCACTGAATTCTCTGGACCATAATAACAGCTAATAATTCCTGGGAGAGGAATTTCCAACTGACTTATAAAGCTAAATTAAAAGGAAACTAAAATCATTCATATTGGAATGTGCATTGCAAGTCTTTAGCTTGAAGACAGTGCTCAGTATAATGACTGCAGCTCTGTAATAATAGTTTGAGGTAGTATACATCAGCCCTTACCTAGAAAGCCATCTGAGTCCCTTATAGGTCATTGATATATAAAGGATTAGTGTAAAATTAGTTTATGGATTGAAGGCCGAACTATTATTCATTCAATGTTTGTGATATTTATATGCTTATTAACCTCATTATTCATCCATTCATTCAGCATTGGTTTAGTATCTGTTCTCTTTAAAACTACCTTGTTGTCCTAACCAAATGATATCACTTCCTAAAATCATGCCACTCCCTTTCCTCTGCTCTGCATTTCAGTCATTTCTGTTTAAGTCTTACCCCCTTATGAGATAATAAACACTCTTGTAACAGCAGCACTGACTTACTTTATAGTCCTTGAATCTCCTTACCCTAGACTTGTACATTTATTGAGTTAAATTTATTTAAAGGTGGAGTCAAGGTGGAAAAGTGTCCTGGATCCATTTTTTTCTTAATTTTACTAAACAAATAAAGATTTAGAAGTCATATTCATGAAGACTGATTATGTCGTAATTTGTTAAGAAAACAATTGTGATCACATCTGTAGTTTACCATATTAATATACATAAGCCTGATTTTAGAACTGATTCATTTGACCAGCGCAATAGATACTTCTAAACAACTGTTTATTTCCTAAAGAACAGGAAAATGTTAACTAAAGGAGTCAATTAGTCACTTTTTGTAGGCATTTTATTCTTGGAAAGATGGGCTGCTTTGAAAGTGTATGATCAATACAACTTGTTTCTTCCTAACACATTCTTTGGAACTCTAAACAGACACGTGATCAACATTCTTTGTCTAGCTGCTTCCTCTGTGTCTTTTAAGAAGATAAAAAGAATGGAGATGCAGATCCTCTACTCCTGTATTTTTCTGTCTCTATGAAAGGCCATAATTAATGACTGCAACCAAGCCCTCACCCTAGGGCGTTGTTTTCTCTTAACAATTTGGCCAAACATACTTGTATGAAGGTAGTGCTATGTTACAGTCATATCTTTCACCTCAAGCTGTTTATTTTCCCTTTGTAGAAGAATAATTTCAGAAATACAGAGACATGAGGTTTGGTCTACATCCAAAATCAAATCACTTGGATTTGGGTTTTTTATGAGATAGTCTTCATTTTGGTTGTGATGAAAAACCACACCCATGACATTGTCAGTTTTACACAATCATAAAAAAAAAAAAAAAAAAAAAACCCAACTTAGACAAATGACCCTGTAGGTATAGGACACTTCACAATGGAGTATAAATTAGATTTTTTCACAAAGAAGTTCCCATTTAGTGGTGGATGCTTGGCAGAGGGACCGAGATCTGGCCTTACACCAGGCCACACTAGGTCAGGGTGGTGAGTGTTCAAAGGCAATGAGGCCTTGGCATTAGTTTGTCTGGCACATTTGTTTTTTCCCAGCCAGGATCTGGCTCAGCAAAAATGGTATGGTATTCCCTAGCCAGGCAATAAATCTTCAGAGCATTTTCCCTTGAGACCTCCAGTTTCCAGAATGTTGATGTATCTTAAGGTCTGCAGAGCGTTTTCTGCCAGAATTAATGACACTTCCAGTTCTTTGTGGTTGTGATAAGTCCTCACCTCTTGAAAATGTATTTCATCAGCTTTAGTTTATTATAGCTCTTTGCTAGGAAATCTAGAACTAAGAGTGATTTCTTCATGGAGATGCCTAGTGCAGAATTTCCACTGGTTGCACATTTTTTTTTAACATTTACAAGTGTTTACACTTTAAAATTAATTTAAAAGAAATCAGAGGTTATTGAGGACTGCCACATAGAAATTAGAAGCTGAGAGTGACAAGAAGAGGCAGGATGTGTATGGGGGCTTAAGGAGTATGTATAAAAGGCTAAAATAGCCACACCAGAGAAACGTTATAGTGAATCAGCAAGAAATAAATAATGGATTGCCAAGTGACAACAATCCCTGCTGAGGTCAAATATCACGAATCTTTAGTAAGACTCAGTAATATAATAGAGTATGAAGTTTTCCAAATGAGTACCACCCATCCTTGATAACTGTCTGTGACAAGCTTTACCTGAGATTCCCAGAGAATAAGAGGGCTACAGCCCGATCAGCTCATGCTAATCCACTCAGGCTTGCATTACCCAATAACATAATTAATTAAGCGGTTTATTTACCAAACTTTCTTTATACTCCTATCTATTCATTGTTTTGTTCTCATCTTTATGGTGAGACTGTAAAGGGAGGTTTTGTTTAAGGTAAATTATGTACTGCATAAATCTGGCAATATAAGATATGTAGAAATGCTATGAAAAACGTTACAAATGCATTGCTTACCTTCCAAGAAAGTAAAAGCTCTTCAGGGGCCAAGAAGGAAAGCAGACTGTGCTGAAAGAAGTTGTCAGATTGGGTAGCCTGACTGGGGATTTAATGCTCACCCAAGAATGGGAACTTTGGGCTCAGTCAAGGCAATCAGTTAGACCTTAGATCCCATTTGAAGGGCAACACCTCAATAAAACAGAAGAGTAGGGGGAAAATCTACCATTTATACACAGAGTCAACAAAATGTCTTCTGTCTTGGCCTGAGGTTAGTGTAGGGAGGGAGGTATCTTCTGTGAGAATTTGTCATCACAGCCTTCTTCAGGCAGATTGTAGTTCGAATTTATGCCACACACAGTCATCTGGGAATCTGGAAACTGAAAAAGTATCTAAAAGTGACCCTGAGGGTAGTGATACCAAGTTGTGGTTATCTGTTAGAAACAAACACGAAATATATTTGAAGGGATATTTATGGGATATTGGCTGAGGATTTCCCAGAATTGTTGACGTGCAATCCTCAGAGTCAAGAAGCACAACAAATCCTGAACAAAATAAACAAAAAGTGAAAATCCAAATTCATTGTAATGAAACTGCAGAACGTTTAATACAAAGAGAAGATCTTAGATGTAATCAAAAAGAAGAGATGAGCAGAGATTCCATTCTACAAATAGCCATGTATGAAAAACTCTTCTTTCCAGCACAATTCATTTATTCTAGGTTTAAAATAAAAGAGTCTTCCTGTGTTTCATACACAAGTCACTAATTTACAAATAATTATTTTTAGAAGACATTAAAATACTAAAAATAATTCAATCTTTCTTTAATGATGAAAGTACATGAAAATTTTATGTTATCTTTAAGGACACAGATGAGGCTGCAAAGCTGTTCATTAGTAACTGTCATTAGATTTTTCTCTTCTTAAAGGAATTTTCATTTTTATGAAATAAGATTTTTGATTTCTAATATAGAAATAAAGTTATTTTTTAAATCCCCTTTTTCTTAAAATTTGTTTCTAATTTCCTAAACACTCCTAAAAACATTCATAGAAAAAAAATGAATCTAGCAGAAAGAAAAGTCTCTTGATGTTGTTTTGTCCTTATTCTTTTTATTTAATAAAATATTTCTATACCCATCTGCAGTTGAGAATTAACTAAGTATTTTGTGGCCTCAGAGGTATCTAAAAGCAGAAATTAGGCCTTAAAAAATCTTAACTTGGTTTTCAGGACAACAATCCAATCGACTCACAGAAGATCATTCTCACCAGTTGGGTACACCCAGCAGTCTACCATGAATTTCTATAAATTACCAATAAATTTAAGTACATCTAAATTCTTTGAGCCAAAATAACTTCATTTCTTATGTTAAAGTATTCTTTTTTAGAAATATATATAAGCTATTGTTCATAGCACTGTCATTCTCTTTGAGGGGATTATAGCATAGTAGTTTTCTGAACAAAGTATTGTGAAATGATTGGTCATTTACACAATGTGACTGAAATTAGAGGGTTTTTTAAACTTCAACTATTTAATTTCTAATGTGGCTTATGAATTTGTTTTAATTAGGATAGATCGCTTTTATAAGAAAAACTTATCATTTTTTCATCATGTTTCTGCATGGAATTATGCTAGAATAGTTAAAATTGTTTCTGTTAATATAATCATTCAGTAAAGTTAAATTGGTTTTCTCATATTTCCTTATCTCTTTACAGATTGTGAGTGTTGGAAAGCATGTTAAAGGCTACCATTATATCATTGCAAACTTGGTAAGAACTCTTTATTTTCTATCTTTAATAAGAATTGCTCAGACAGTCAAGATTATTTTAACTGAGCCTTAAAATAAAGCTCTAATAAATTGTTACACTATATTAATTACTTACTGAGATTTTTATAACACATAGGATAATATTTTTATGTGGTGACAAAAAAAATAATCGATGATCAATCCAAGAAAGAAATGGAAAATTTTATTCAAGCCTTTAAGCCTATCTGAGGGTTATTACCCAGGAGACACTCTTTCAGAAAACTCTGAAGACTGTTCTGCCCATTAGAGGTCAAAGCACAAGTTTTTCTGCACAAGTTAGGGGTCAAAGCATAAGTTCTTGAGATAAAGGGTTTTGCATCAAAGTAACATACTGACAGTTTACACATTCCAACAAGGCCAGCAGTGGATCATTGTGACTTCTTACAGGACTGAGAAAGGAATGTCATCTCCCAACGCGTTATCTTGTTGGTAGAGGAGGAAACTGCTTTGTGTGGGGTGTGTGTGTGAGTAGGCATTCTTGTATCTTTTAAGGGGTTCTAATTAATCTGTTAATATACAATGTAGATGCACAATGCACACTGAAGGGGAGGAGGTAGTGGCTCAAGTAGTACAGAAAGTGTTATGTTATATTTCTCTTGTCTTGACTTAGAAACAATTTTATTCCATTAATTGCAATAATCATTATATTTTTAATTCAGTATATTTTGATGTAGATTAGCTAGCTTGATATCTATCAAAGTGACCTTTAAAGCTAATTATAATGTTTGTTTTACTATGATATTATTTGGCAAATTAAATAATGGCCTTTTCTCTGTGTATGGATAAAGACGGTCAATACTTAGGAGTATTAGAAGAATGACTGAAACTAGGGACTCATTATTTCTTAATTTTATGAAAACCAAGATTGAAGTGGCTATTTAAGGAAGCTTTTTTGACTGAGAGTAATCCAAATTTTTAATATCATGTCAATTTTTCACACATATAAATGGCTATTGAACAAGATACAGGCATTAGCATAAAATTCTTAAAGGTGTAAAGCAAGTCCTTTTACATTTCTTGGCAAGACTCAAGTATTTCTTGTTAACTTTGCAAGTATGGGCAAAAACTAACTATGCAGGGGGCCATACTTGTTTTTTTAGAGTACCATCTGCCCTAAGGGCTTGATCTCCATAGTTGTTTATCCTAAAGAAATCAGGAATGTGTTCTCCTTTTTCTTTCTTCCCCACCACGTATATCTTTGGTGAGGATCTTGTGCTCAAAGCAGGGAAAGAACCAAAGGCTGCATAAAAGATTCAAATTCATCCGGTCTTTTCATGTGGCAAGTGAGCCATCACACTTTGAGACAGGAATTTTTAGACTTTGGTGAACTACGTTTCACTATGGAGTTGAGATAATAAACTGTAAAGTCTTATTATATTGTGTTTCTTAAATAAAGTATAATTCTGTTAGTTAATATTATCATGAAAATACTGAGAAATTTTGACTTGTTTTTTCCATTGCTTTTAGCAGACCTATAGTATAGATATTTAATATTTAATATATTAAATATAAAAATATTAAATATATTAAATATAAAATAGTATATATTTAATATTAAATATATAAAAATATAAACCTGAAAGCAAATATATTCTGATATGAATCACTATAAGAGAAAAACAGAGATTTATTTATGTGACGTATAATGTCAATGACACGATATAAGGAGACTCTAGAAAATAGCGGGTTTTACTAACATCTATTCTTTCCAAACAATAGGTTTCAGAAGGAAAGAAAGACAATATGTTACAGACTATGATGCCAGAAAGGAATTGCTGACATTGACAAGCCAATACAAAATGAAAAAAATTAATAGTTGTAACACCCTAAAGGGTATAACAGCTAATATTAAACAGCTAGTAGATGGCAACATATTCCAGTTATCTATATAATGACTAAGTAACAATATATGAAGTAGAAAAGATTAGTTTAGTTGGAGGGATTAAAATGGAGACATAGGAAGCTTCTTAACTTCCTTCCTCCCACAAACACACATACAGAGCAATTCCCCAAAGAGAACTTGAGAAACTAGCTGAATGACTCCCACACATCAAGCAACCAAGAAAATACCCGCATAAAAATGGGTAGGAAAGACTGAGACACATTCTTTCCATAAACACTACTGCCTGGCACAGTGCCATACAATCAGGAGGGACCCCTCTAAGCCCAGTTTCTCCGTGAAAAGCAAAGGATTTGGAGCACACAATTAGCACCTGTTTTTAAGGCTGCCACTCAAGAGACATCCAGCCCCCTAAAAACAACTAGCTCTGAAAGCCAGTGGAGCATGCATCCACAAGACTCACATGCCTGTAGAAAACAAAGAAGCCATTCTTAACAGGCACATGAGCATCCACTGCACCTCTCCCCACAGGCCTATGCTCAAAGGGAGCAGACAAAAACACTCATCTGCCAGTCTTTCCCTGGGAAGGGACTGACTGTATACTTTACAGC
Source organism: Camelus ferus (assembly GCF_009834535.1). Taxonomy (NCBI): domain Eukaryota; kingdom Metazoa; phylum Chordata; class Mammalia; order Artiodactyla; family Camelidae; genus Camelus; species Camelus ferus. Next base: position 1,487,736 of record NC_045705.1, read on the forward strand.
CCACTATCTGAGAGTTCATCTTCAAAGGGTCTGACTGCACGCATCTAGGACTGGGCTTTGACCCTCCGTGGAGCACAAGGGAGACAATGGGCATTTCTGCCACCTTATCCCTCCAACCTGTAATAACTGTAAAACCAAGTTGCCAGCAGCATGTCTCTAGAAGAAGGTTGTACACATGCTTGGCACCTTCCTTTTGCTGCTGCTACCAACAGGCCAAGTGGATCTGATAGCCAACAGAACTTGCATTCGCAGTTCCACAGAACTGCAGCAAACAATAAAGCAGTTCTTAACAGGTGTGCATGAGAATACTCACCAAGGCTATCCCTTCAGGACTCATATAGAGGGAATAGGCAAAATGTCCACATTTCAGTCTTTCCCCAAAATGGGTTTGACTGCATACTTTACAAGCTGCTGCCTGAAGGTTAGGCTTATAATCAGTATGCCCATAGATGCTAACTGTGGTCCTCTCGTTTAGGACACTGACAGGTCTTGGCACACCTTCAACTACTGGGAAACACTAAGAACAAAGAAGGTGGCTTGGCCAATTACATAGGTCTGAGAGACAATAAGGAATTAAGTCCAGGCTGATTAACTATGTTTATCTCCTATACAAGACCAATCTATTTGGACTAGAAGAGGTGGCTATTTTATCTAATGTACAGAAACCAATCCAGAGAATCATGAAAATATGAAGAAACAGGGGAATATTTTCCAAACAAAAGGACAAGATAAATCTTCAGAAAAAAATTCTTAATGAAGTGGAGATAGTGATTTAGCCAATAGAGAGTTCAAAATAGCAATCATAAAAACGCTTACCAAGTTCTGGGGAATAATTCATGAACAAAATGAGAATTTCAACAAAAACACAGAAAATAGTAAAAAGTTCCAAACAGAAGTCACAGAGCTGAGGAATATAATAACTTAACTGAAATATTCAATAGAGGTGTTCAACAAAAGATTTGATTAAGTAGAAGAAAAGATCAGCTAACTTGAAAACATGGCAATGGAATTCATTCAATCAGAGAAAGTAAAAAGAATGAGAAAAAATGAAGATAGCTTAAGGGACTTATGATACACCATCAAATGGATCAATATATGCATCATAGAGGTCCCAGAAGGAGAAGAGAGAGAGAAAAGGTCAGAAAACAAGTACAAAGAAACAATGGTGGAAAATATTTCTACTCTGAAGAAATCCATATCCAATAAGACCAAAAAAATACCAAATAAGCTGAATGATACAATTAAAATTGCAAAAAATTAAAGACAAAGACATAGTTTTAAAAGCATCAAGGAAAAAAACAACTTGTTATGTGCAAGGGAACCACCACAAGACTATCAGTGTGTTTTTCAGCAGAAACTTTACAGGAAAAAAAGGAGTGGAACAATATGTTCAAAGAGCTGATAGGAAAAAATTGCCAACCAAGAATAATCTACTTGACAAAGTTGTCCCTCAGAATTGAAGGAGAGTGAAAGAGTTTTCTAACAAACAAAAGCTAAAAAAGTTGACCACCATAAGTGACTTTACAAGATATTTTAACATTTCAAGCTGAAATAAAAGGACGCAAATTAGTAACATGAAAACATAGGAAAGTATAAAACCCACTGGTAAAGGTAAATATACAGATAAATTCAGACTACTCCAACATTGTAATCATTTCTAAGTATGTGAGTAAATGTGGGTAAATCATTTCTAAGGTTAAAAGACAAAAGTATTGAAAATAATTATAACTACAGTAATTTCCTAATGGACACAGAATATAAAAAGATGTAAATTGTGACATCAAAAACATAAAAAGTGGGAAAGAATGTGTAAAACTGTAGAGTTATTGTATGTATTCAAAGTTTACTTGTTATCAGTTTAAAGTGGACCGTGACAATATGTAAGCCTCATGGAAATCACAAGGCAAAAACCTATAGTAGAAACATAAAAGAGGAAGAAAAAGGAACTAAAGCGTATCACTACAGAAAATCATCAAATCATAAAAGCCAAAAGCAAGAGTGGAAGAAAGGAATAATAGAACTACAAATCGTCTAGAGAACAATTAACAAAATGTCGATATTTATTATCAGTTTATACTGATAACTATTGAAATGTAAATGGGCTAAATCCTCCAATCAAAATGCATACAGTGGCTGAATGGATAAAGAAAGAAGACCCAATTATATGATGCCTACAAAAGAATCATTCCAGCTTTAAGGACATACACAGATGAAAGTAAAGGAATTGAAAAAAATAGCCCGTGCAAATGGAAACCAAGGAAAGAAGAAGAAGATAGACTTATGCCAGACCATATCAACTTTAAGCCAAAACTATTACCAGAGATGAAGATCATTGTATAATGATAAAGGGCCAATTCATCAATAGAATATAACATTTATGCACCCAACATGAGAGTACCTAAACATATAAAGCAAATATTAACAGTTTTGAAAAGGGAAATAGACAGCAATACTGTAACAGCATCATTACCACATTTTCAACAATGGATAAATCCTTGAACAGATTATCAGTAAGGAAGCATTGGACTTAAACTACCCATTAGACTACTTGGACCTAACAGACAAATACAGAATATTCCATCAAACTTCAGAGTATACATTCTTCTCAAGGGTATATGGAACATTCTTCAGAAGAGATCATATTATATAGGCCATAAAACCAGTCTTAAGCAATTTAAGAATATCAAAATTACATCAAGCATCTTTTCTGACCACAATGGTATGAAACTAAAATTCAGTTACAATAAAAAAAAACTAAAAACTCTACAAATATATGGAGATTAGCCAAATGCTCCTGACAACCAATGGGTCAAAGAAGAAATCGAGAGAAATCAAAAATTACCTTGAGACAAATGAAAATGGAGATGGAAACACCATACCAGAACATATGGAATATACCTAAAGCAATTCTAAAATAAAAGTTCATAGCAATGCCCACATTAGTATAAGATGTTCACATTAAATAAAAAGAGAGAACTAAAATAAACACCTCAGAGAAGTGAAAATATAAGAACAAACTAAGCTCAAAGTTAGGTGAAAGAAGGAAATAACAGAGTGGAGATAAATGAAATAGAGACTAAAAAGACAATAGAAAAGATCACTGAAGCTAATTCTTGGGAAAAATAAACAAAACTGATAAATCTTTGACTAGCCAAAACAAAAGATGGAAGATTTTAAATAATCAGAAAGGTAAGCAGATCCATTACAACTAACACCACACAAATACTAAAGATCATAAGAAACTTCTATGAACAATTATAGCAACAAATTAGATAACCAAGAAGAAATGGACAAATTCCTAGAAACATATGACCTACCAAGCATGAATTATAATTAAAAGGAAAATCTGAACTAACCAATAACTAGTAAGGAGTTTAAATCACTAGCCAAAACATTCCCCCACAGAAAAATGTCGGGACCATATGACTTCCTGGATAAATTCTACTAAACATTTAAAAGAAGAATAAATATCAAAACTTTTAAAATTATTCCAATAAATAGAAGCAGAGAGAACACTTCCAAACATATTTTACAAGGCCCACATTACACTGATACCAAAGCCAGACAAGGACACTATAAAAAAAACAAATTTCAGACTGATATCACTGTTGAATATTGATGCAAAAATCCTCCACAAAATACTAACAAAAAGAGTGAAAAATACATTAAAAGGACTATACTAAGGTTATACCAAGATCAAGAGGGATTTGCCCAGATATGCAGAGATGGTTCAGCATTGGCAAATCAATCAATGTGATGCCCCACATTAACAAAAGAATAAAAATCGTATGATCATCTCAATAAATGCAGGAAAAGCTTTTGATAAAATTTATGTCCTTTTATTGTAAAAACTCTCAAGAAATTGAGTATAGAAGAAACATATCTCATATAACAAACTCCATGTGTGACAAGCCTGCATCTAACATCATACCCAATGTTGAAAAGCTAAAAACTGTTCATTTGTTTTTAATTATTTTATTTTGTACCATTATTATTTTATTGTGGGGGGTTTACTAGGTTTGTTTGTTTGTTTATTTATGTATTTATTTATTTATTTATTTTTGGAGGAGGTACTGGGGATTGAACCCAAGGGCCTTGCATATGCTAAGCATGCACTCTACCACTTGAGCTATACCCTTCTCCATCAAAGCTGTTCATTTTTAAGATTAGGTACAAGACAAGGAAGTTCACTCTATCCACTATTTTTCAATATAGTACTGGAAGTCCTAGATGGAGCAATGGGACAATAAACAAACAAACAAACAAATAAATAAATAAATAAATAAATAAATAAATAAATAGCATTTCACTTGGAAAGGAAGAAGGAAAACTGTGTGTAGATGACATGATTGTATCTACAGAAAAATTCCACAAAAAAGGATTCCACCAAAAACTTATCAGAACTAATAAATGGCTTTATTAAATTTTCAGGATACAAAATTTGTATGCAAAACTTAGTTGTGTTTCTATACAATGACGACAAACTAGATAAATTCTGAATAGCTGGAGGCACTACATTTCCTAATTTCAAACTCTATCACAAAGCTATAATAATCAAAACACTATGGCACTGAAATAAAAACAGACTTATACCTAAATGGAACAGAAGTATAGAGCCCAGGAATAAACCCAAGCATACGTGGTCAGTTAACTTTCAACAAAGGAGCCAAGAATATACAATGGGGAAAGAATAATCTCTTCAATAAATGGTGTTGTACTAACTGAATATTCACATGCAAAAGAATAAAAATGGATTCATACTATACACAAAATGTTAACTCAAAAATGGATTACTGAAAATAAGATTTGAAACTATAAAACTCCTAGAAGAACAACTACGGGGTAATCCCCTTGACATTGGTCCTGGCAATGAGTTTTTGGACTTGATGCCAAAAACACAACAGACAAAAAGAACACTAAATAAGTGGGACTGCATCAAATGAAAAAGCTTATTCACAGCAAAAGAAATCATCAACAAGACAAAATGAAGATCTACTAAGTGTGAAAAAATATTGGCAAACCACATATCTAACAATGGGTTAATATCCAACAAATACTAGGAATTCCTACAACTCAATAACAAAAAACAAATAACTCAATTTTAAAATGGGCAAAGAGTCTGAGGAGACATTTTTGCAAAGAAGACAACCAAATGGCCAACAGTGATGATGCAATGCTCAGCATAAATAATTATCAGAGAAATGTAAATCAAAACCACAGAGAGATAGCACCTCACACTTGTTAGGGTGGCTATTATCTAAATTACAAAAGATAACAGATACTGGTGAGAAAGTAAAGAAATAGAAATACCTGCACACTGTTGGTGGGAATGTAAGTTGGTACAGCCACTATAGAGAACAGTATGAAAGTTCTTCTATAAATTTAAAATGGAACTACCATATGATCTAGCAATCCCAACTTCTGGGTATATGTCCAAAGGAAAAGAGATTATCTCAAAAAGATATCTGTACTCCCACGGTTATTGCAGCATTATTCACAATAGCTGAAGTATAAAAACAACCCATGTCCATCAATGGATAAATGGAAAAAAATATAATACACACACAGGAATATTATGCAGTCTTAACAAAAGAAAGAAATCCTGCCCTTTGTGACAACATGATTGAAACTAGAGGGTATTATGCTAAGTGAAATAAGATAGACAGTGTAAAACAAATACTGCATAGTATCACTTATATCAGGAATTTTAAATTGAAGTATAATTGATTTATAATGTTGTGTTAATTACAGGTGTACAGCACAGTGATTCAAGGATTTTTGCAGATTGTATTCCATTATAGGTTACTAAAACTTATTGAATATAATTCCGTATGCTATACAGTAAATCCTTGTTGCTTATCCATTTTATGTATAGTAGTTTATGCCTATTAATCCCATACTCCTAATTTGTTCCTTCTGCTTCCTTTTCCCCTTTGGTAACCATAAGATTATTTTCTATGTTTGTGAGTTCTTTTCTCTTTTGTATATAGTTTCATTTATTTTATTTTTAAGGTCATTAATATAAGTAATATCATATAGTACTTGTCTTTCTCTGATCTATTTCACTAACCATAATATTCTTTAACTCCATCCATGTTGCTGCTAATGGCAGTAATTCATTCTTTCTTATGGCTGAGTAATATTCCATTGTATATACATATGTGTCTATATATACACCACATCTTCTTAAACTAGTTGCCTGTTGATGGACATGTGGGTTGTTTCCATGTCTTGGTTATTGTAAATAATGATGTATGAACACTGGGGTGTGTGTATCTTTTCAGATTAGAGTTTTCATCTTTTCTGGGTATATGCCCAGGAGAAGAAATGCTGGATCATATGGTAGCTCTATTTTTAGTTTTTAAAAAACTCTTCATACTGTTTTCCATAGTGGCTGCAGCAGTTTGCATTCCTGCACTCTTTCCTCTACACCTTCTCCAGCATTTGTTATTTGTAGACATTTTGCTGATAGCCATTCTGATTGGTGTAAGGTAGTACCTCATTGTGATTTTGATGTGCATTTCTCTAATAATTAGCATATTGAGAATCTTTTCATGTATCTGTTGGCTATCTTTACATTTTCTTTGGAGAAATGTCTATTTAGGTCTTCTGCCCATTTTTTGATTGGGTTGTCTGGTTATTTTTAGATATTGAGTGATAAGAACTGTTTATATTTTGAATATTAACCCTTTCTGTCAGTTATATCATTTGCAAATATTTTCTCCCAGTCTATAGATGGTCTTTTCATTTTGTCAATGGTTTCTTTTGCTGTACAAAAGTTTTTAAGTTCAGCTGGGTCCCAAATGTTTATTTTTGCTTTTATTAATTTCCCTTTGGGAGACTGATCAAAGAAAAATTTTGCTATGATTTATGTCAAAGAATGTTTTGCCTGTGTTCTCTTCTAGGAGTTTGTGGTGGCATGTCCTACATGTAGGTCTCTACACCATTTGGAGTTTATTTTTGTCTATGGTGGGAGGGAGTGTTCTGATTTCATTCTTTCATATGGGGCTGTCCAGTTTTCCCAGCACCACTTGTTAAAGAGACTGTTCTCTATTGTATACTATTACTTTCTTTGTCATAGGTTAATCTGCTGTAGGTGTGTAAGTTTATTTTGGGGTTCTCTATTCTGTCCCATTGCTCTGTGTCTGTTTTTGTGCTAATACCACATTATTTAGATTACTGTAGCTTTGTAGTATAGTCTGAAGTCTGGAAGGATTGTACCTCCAGCATAGATCTTTTTCCTCAGGGTTGCTCTGGCAATTATGGGTATTTTATGTTTCCATATAAATTTTAGGATTATTTGTCCTAGTTCTGTGGAAAATGTCAGAGATATTTTGATAGTAATTGCATTAAATCTGTAGATTGCTTTGGGTAGTATGACCATTTTAACAATACTGATTCTGTTGATCCAAGAGCATTGGATATTATTCTATTCAATTTCAGGAAATGTTCAATTTCCTGTACCAATGTTTTATAGTTTTCATCATATGGATCTTTTATCTTCTTAGTGAAATTTATTCCTAGGTATTTTTGACATTGTTTTATATGAGATAGTCATTGTTAATGTAAAAAAAAGGCAATAAATTTCTGTAGATTCACCTTGTATCTTGTTACTTTTTTACTGAATTCATTTATTATGATATTTTTGTTTGGAGACTTTACAATTTTCTAAATAGTCTGTAAATAGTGACAGTTTTACCTCTTCCCTTCCAGTTTGGATACTTTTAATTTCTTTTTCTGGTCTGATTTCTGTAGCTATGATTACCAATACTGTGTTGAATAGAAGTGGTGACAGTGGGCATCCTCTCTTGATCCTAAATTTAGTGGGAAGGCTTTCAGCATTTCACCATTCAGTATTACGTTGGCTGTGGGTTTATTGTAAATGGCATTTATTGTGTTGAGATATGCTCCCTCTGTATCCACTTTAGTGAGAATTTTTATCATGAATAGGTGTTGAATTTTATCAAATGTTTTTTCTGCATCTATTGAGATGATCATGTGTTTTTTGTCTATTAATTGTGGTGTATCACACTGATTCATTTGCTTCTGTTGAACCATCCTTTCAACCCTGGAATGAATCCAAGTTGATTATGGTGTATGATCCTTTTTATGCATTGCTTGATTCAGTTTGCTAATATTTTGAGGATATTTGCATCTATATTCATCAAAGATATTGGCCAGTAATTTTCTTTTTTTGTAGTGACTTTGTCTGTTTGTTATCAGGGTGATGATGGCTTCATAGAATGACTTTAGGAGTGTTCCGTCTTCTTCAATTATTACTACATCCTTCTGCTGACTTTGGGTTTTGCTTATTCTTTTTCCAGTTCTCTTAAGTGATATGTTAGGTTGGTTGAGATTTTTCATGTTTACTGAAGAATGCCTGTATCATTATGAACTTCCCTCTTAGCACTGTTTTTGCTTGATCCCATAGATTTTGTAAAGTTGTGTTTTCATTTTCATTTTTCTAGAGGCATTCTCTGATTTCTTCTTTGATTTCATCATTGACCCATTGGTTTTTTTAGTAGCATTTTGCTTAGTCACCACTTCATTATTTTCCTGTTCTTTCTGTAGATGATTTCTAGTTTCATACAATTGTGGTCAGAAAAGAAGCTTGATATAATTTCTATCCTCTTAAATTTGTTGAGGCTTGTTTTGTGACCTAGCATTTTGTCTATCCTAGAGAAGGTTCCATGCACACTTGAAAAGAATATGCATTCTGGTTTCTTGGATGTAATGTCCTATAGATATCAATTAAGTCCAACTGGTTTATTGCATAATTTATTATCTCTATTGCATTATTGATTTTCAGTCTTGGTGACCTATCCACTGATGTCACTAGGGTGTTAAAATCTCCTACTAATATTGTACTATTGTCAATTTCTTCCTTTATGTCTGTTAGTATTTGCTTTATATATTTAGGTGCTCCTATTATGGGTGTGTATATGTTAACAATTGTAATATCCTCTTCTTGTATTGATCACTTTGTCATTATATAATGCCTTTTTGGCTTTCTTTATAGCCTTGTTTTAAGGCCTGTTTTGTCTGATATGAGTAATTCTACCCCCATTTTTATCATGTCCATTTATATGAAATATTTTTTCCATCTTTCACTTTCAGTCTGTGAGTGTCTTTTGCCCTGAAGTGAGTCTCTTAAAGGCTTGCTTGGTTCTTGTTTTTTTCTTTTTAACCAATCTGCCACTCTATGTGTTTTGATCAGAGTATTTTGTTTATTAAAATTTAAAGCAATTCTTGGCTGCCATTTTAATTCTTGTTTTACAGGGGTTTTTTGTAATTCTTCTTTGTTTATTTTTCCTTTTTGTTTTTCCTTTTGCCATTTGATGATTTTCTTTTGTAGTATGTTTAAGTTCCTTTTATTTTTTTATTTTTTGGTTTTTGCGGATCTATGGTACGTTTTTTATTTTTGTTTACCGTGGAGTTCAAATATGTTGACCCATACTATATCTATTTTTTTTCAAGCTGATAGCCATTTTGTTCATATATATTCTATAATATCTACATCTTTATACTCCTCTCTCCCAGGTTTTGAATTTTGATGTCATATTTTACACCTTTATGTTTATTCTCTTCTCCATGGCTGTAGCCACATTGTCAGGGGAGGGGGTTGCTGAAAGAAATAAGGCTTGTGCAATCACAGAGAACCTATGCACTGCCTATGTAGGCATCTGTGGTTCTACTCAGAATCAGCTCAAAGTCTCATCTCTTTCTGTGTTGTGTTTGTCCCCAATGTAGCACAAGTCTGTGGTGTGGATTGAGTGGGGCCAGTGGGTTCGCCCTGTTCAGATTGGAGATTGTGGTGAGGTGGCAGGCACCAATGCAAGACTCTCTCTGCTCTGACTGTTGGCAAGCCAGCTTGCATGCACTCCTCACAAGTACAGTTTAGTCTTCTCTAGCCCTTCTGTCTGTCCCAGCAATTCTTCCTGCAAGCAAAGTTCTTGTTTCCTCCTTGCAGGACTCTAGGACCAGAATGCCCATATTGTGGCTTGATCTACTTTCTCCCCAGGGTGAAGGTCTGCCCATGCAGAGCTTCTCTTCCATACAGATCCCTCCCAGGGGTGCAGGTCCTAATCTGATGCTCTTTTTTCCCTTCCTTCCAGTTATATGGAGATATTGCTTGCAACTTTAGTTTCCAGTTAGTTTTCAGGGAGAAATGTTCCACAGGTAATGTATTTTTGATGTGTTTGTAAAGTGGGAGGTGAGTTCCATGTCCTACTTCATCATCTTGATCCCAGTCTCTTACAAGCATGCTTTTTTATATAATTCAGGGACCTCCCTTATATAAACAAGGTTAATTCGCTGAAGAAGCTGACATTTTAAATTTGGTTAAGGAATGACACAGAAATATTGGCTTAATGGCTATTAAATTATTTTGCTGAAATACAGAAGGCAGATTCCATGTATTTAAATAAAGTAATATTCAACTTCATTATGATTAAGAGGATTCAAATAGTTTATAAATGCTCTTCAGTGTTATTCAAAATTGTTTTTTCATTATCTATAGGTTAAATTTATCTTCTTCGTTTAACTACAATTCAATCTCATGCATCCTTTTATCCTGATGAAATAGGAATAAACTGATGTTTTCTATGTTCCACTGAATCTCTTAGCCTTTACAATTATTGTAGTGCACTGAGATCTCTCCTCAGCCAGGCCAAAAGAAATGAGGATCCCTTCCCTTTTATTATTCAAACCTTTTGTTGCTGAGGATCCAAACAGACCCACTGTGACTTGATACCAAGTAAATAACATGAGCTGTGCCTGGTATCTAACTGGATGGATACCTCCTTTTTAAAAATTGAAGTATACTTTATTTACAATATTATAGGGTTTCAGCTATACAATATTCTCTTTCAATATTTTTACAGATTATACAACACTTAGGGTTATTATAAAGTACTGGCTATATTTCCTGTGCTGTACCATATGTTCTTATAGCTTATTTATTTCACACATAGTAGTTGGTACATTTTAAATCCCTACTCCTCTCTTGCCCCTCCCCACTTTCCTCACCCCACTGGTTTGTCTCCATATCTGAGTCTGCTTCTGTTTTGTTATACTCGTTCATTTATTCTTTTAGATTCCACAGAAAAGTGATAACCTACAGTATTTGTCTTTCTCTGTCTGACTTATTTCACTAAGCGTGTTCCCTTCATGTCCATCCATGTTGTTACAAATGGCAAGATTTAATTCTTTTTTGTGGATGAGTAACATTTCATATATATACACACCATATCTCCTTTATCCACATATGCTTATGGACACTTAGGTTGCTTCCGTATCACGGCTACTGCTGCTATGAACATTGGGGTTCATGTATGTTTTGAATTAGTGTTTCTATTTTCTTTGATATATAGCCAGGTGTCGAATTGCTGGATAATACTGTTGTTGTATTTTATATTTTTGAGCAATTTCCATACTGTTTTCCATAGTGGACACATTAATTTACATTCCCACCAGCAGTGAGGCACTGTTGCCTTTTATAAACATCCTTGCCAACATATGTCATTTGTGATCTTTTTTACAATAGCCATTCTGAGAGGTATGAGATGATATTTCCTTGTGATTTTGATTTGCATTTCTCTGATAATTAGTGATGTTGAAAATGTTTTCATGTACCTGTTGACCATACCTATGTCTTCTTTGGAAATATGTCTATTCAGGTCTTCTACCCATTTTTTAATTGAATTGTTTGGTTTTTTAGTATTGAGTTGTATGAGCTATCTATATACTTTGCATATTAATCTTTACTAGTCTTATCCTTCGCAATTATTTTCTTTCATTCTGTAGGTTGTTTTTGTTTTGTTGATGGTTTCCTTTTCTATGCAAAAGCTTTTAAGTTTCACTAGGTCTCATTTGTTTCTTTTTGCTTTTGTGTACTTTGCATTAGGAGACAGACCCAAACAAATATTGCTGTGATTTATGTCCATGAGTGTTCTACTTATGTTTTCTTTCAGTGGTTTTATGGCTTCTGGTCTTACCTTTAGGTCTTTCAATCAGTTTTGAGTTTGTTTTTGTATACAGCGTGAGAAAATATTCTATTATTTTGTACATGTAACTGTGCAGTTTTCCCAAGCACCATTGTTGAAGAGAGTATCTTTTTCCCATTTTATATGCTTGCCTCTTTTGTCAAAGATTAATTGACCATAAGTTTATGGATTTATTTCTGGGCTCTCTACTCTTCCATTGATCTATGTGTCTGTTTCTGTGCCAGTTCCATATTCTTTTGATTACTGTAGCTTTGTAGTCTAGTCTGAAATCAGGAAGCATGATACTTTCAGCTTTATTCTTTTATTTCATAGCTTTGGTTATTCAGTCTTTTGTGGTTCCATTAAATTTAAGGATTTTTTTTTTACTTCTGTAAATAATATTGTTGTATTTTGATATGGATTGTATTAAATTTGCTGATTGCACTGCCTAGTATGGTTATTTTAACAATATTAATTTTTCCAGTTCATGAATTTGGAATATCTTTTCATTGCCCTGTATCATCTTCCACTTCCTTCATCAGTATCTTATAGTTTTCTGAGTATAGGTGTTTCATGTCCTGGGTTAAGTTTATTCCTCAGTATTCTTTTCTTTTTATGTGTGTGATTTTAAACAGGATTGCTTGCTTGCTTTCTCCTTCTAAAAGCTCATTATTAGCATAAAGAAAAGCAACAGATTTATGTATATTAATCTTGCATTCTACAACTTTACTGAATCAGTTAATTACTTATAATATTGTTTATGATGTAGACTTTAGTGTTTTGTATATATGGTTTCATATCTACATGCAATGATGGGGTTTTTTTTTCCCTTCCAGTCTGGGTGCCTTTTGTTTCCTTTTTTGTCTGATTGCTCTGGTAGAGACCTCCAATATGTTAAATAGAAGTTGAGAATAGGCATCCTCGTTCAGTTCCTGATTTTAGAGGAAAAGCGTTCACCTTTTCACCACTGAGTATGTTATTTGTTCTTGTTTTGTCATATATGGCCTTTATTATTTTTAGATAAGTTATCTCTATGCCAACTTTATAAGAATGTTTATCACAAATGGATGCTGAAGTTTTCAAATTTTTTTTCTGGGCCTGTTGAGATGATCATGTGATTTTTATCCTTCCTTTTGTTAATGTGGTGTACCATATTGATTTATTAGTAAATATTAAATCATCTTTGCATCCCTGAAATAAATCTCACTTAATCATGGTGTATGACCCATGGTATATGATTTTATATAGCATTGAATTTACTTTACTAATATTTGTTGAGGATTTTTGCCTTTATATTCACCAAAGATACTGGTCTGTAACATTTTTTTTTTTTTTTTTTTTTTTTTTTTTTTTTTTTTGGTAATGCTACTGTCTGGCTTTGGTATCAGCATAATTGTGGTCTTGTAAAGTAAATTTCGATGTGTTCCCTACTCTTCAATTTTTTGGAATAGTTTGAGGAGGATAAGTATTAGCTCTTCTTTTTATGTTTGGTAAAATTCTCCTGTGACACCGTGTTTGTCCTGGACTTTTGTTTGCTGGGATTTTTTTTTTTTTTTTTTTTTGATTACTAATTCAACTTCACCACTAGTGATTGGTCTATTTATATTGTCTATTTCTTTCTGTGTCACTCTAGGAGGACTATATGTTTCTAGAAATTTATCCATATCTTCTAGGTTGTCCAATTTATTGATATATAACTGTTCATAGTATTCTCTCATGATTCTTTTGTCTCTTTGATATTAATTGTAAATTCTCCTCTTTCATTTCTTGTTTATTTGGGTCCTCTCTCTTTTTTTTTCTTGATAAAACTGTCTAAAGGCTTATCAGTTTTGTTTATCTTTTCAAAAATATCTCTTTGTTTTTTTAATATTTTCAATTATTTCTTGGGTCTCTATTTTATTTTTCTAACATTTTTTATTGATTTATAATCATTTTACAATGTTGTATCAAATTCCAGTGTTCAGCACAATTTTTCAGTCATACATGGACATATACATACTCATTGTCACATTTTTTTCTCTGTGAGCTACCATAACATTTTGTGTATATTTCCCTGTGCTATACAGTACAATCTTGTTTACCTATTCTACAATTTTGAAATTTCAGTCTATCCCTTCCCACCCTCCACCCCTCTGGCAATCATAAGTCTGTATTCTCTATCTATGAGTCTATTTCCATCCTGTATGCTTTGTTTTTGTTTGTTTGTTTGTTTGTTTGTTTGTTTTTGCTTTCATTTGTTTAGATTCCACATATGAGCGATCTCATATGATATTTTTCTTTCTCTTTCTGGCTTACTTCACTTAGAATGACATTCTCCAGGAGCATCCATGTCGCTGCAAATGGCATCTATTTTATTTATTACTCTCTATTCTTAGTTATTTCCTTCCTCTGTTAACTTTTGGCTCTATTTATTCTTTTTCTAATTCCTTAAGATGATAAGTTAGGTTGTTTATTTGAGATTTTTTCTTGTTTCTTGAGATAATCCTGTATAACTATAAACTTCCCTCTTATAGCTGCATTTGCTGTGTCCCATTTTGAAAATGTGTATTTTTATTTTCACTTGCCTTGAGGTTTTTTCTGATTTCCCCTTTGACTTCTTCATTTACTCATTGGTTTTTAGTAGCATATTATTTAGTCAACACATGTTTGTGGGTTTTTTGTCCTTTTTTTTTTTTTTTCCTGTAATTGATTTCAGGTTTCATACTGTTGTGGCCAGAAAAAATGCTTGATGTAACTTCTATACTCTTAAATTTGTTGAGGTTTGTTTTGTGGCCTAACTTGTGATCTGTTCTGGAGAAAGTCCCATGTGCACTTGAGAAGAATGTGCATTCTTCTGTTTAGAAATGAAATGTCCTGTAGAAAGCAATTAAGCCCAACTGGTCTACTGTGTAACATTCAGCCTCTGTTGCATTATTGATTTTCTGTCTGGTTGACCTGTCCATTGATGTAAGTGAGATGTTAAAGTCCCCTACTATTGTTGTGTTATTTTCAGTTTCTTCCTTTATGTCTATTAGTATTTTTTAATATAATTAGGTACTCCTATTTTAGTATATACACATATACATATATATGTTAACATGTTATATCCTCTTCTTGTATTAATTTCTTTATCATTACATAATGCTTATTTTTGTCTTTTCATATGGATTTTGTTGTAAACTCTACTTTGTCTGATATGAGTATTGATTATTATCCCAACTGTCTTGTCATTTCCTTTTGTCATGAAATATCTTTTCATCCCCTCACTTTCAGTCCATGTATGTCTTTAGAGCTGAAGAGAGTCTCTTATAAACAGCAAATATATGGGTCTTTTTTTTAATCAGCCATCCTTTTTCTTTTGATTGTAGCATTTAGTCCACTGACACTTAAAGTGAGTACTGATAGGTATGTACTTATTGCCATTTTGTCACTTGCATTTTGTATTTTGGGGTTTTTTTGGGTTTTTTTGGTGTGGGTTTTTTTTTTTTTTTTTTGCCTTGTCTGAGGTATTTTATATATATTTTTTATTGAAGTACAGTCAGTTTACAATGTTGTGTCAATTTCTGGTATACAGCACAATGCTTCAGTCATATAAGAACACACATATAAGATACTGACAGGCATATGTAGAATAGATAAACAAGATTATACTGTATAGCACAGGGAAATATATACAAGATCTTGTGGTAGCTCTTAGCAAAAAAAAATGTGACAATGAATATATGTATGTTCAAGTATAACTGAAAAATTGTGCTCTGCACTGGAATTTAACATAACATTGTAAAATGACTATAACTCAATTAAAAAATGTTAAAAAAAAAATAACACACATATACTCATTTTCATGTTCTTTTTCACCATAAGTTACTACTAAAAGATGTTGAATATAGTTCCCTGTGCTATACAGTATGAAATTGTTTTATATATATATATATATATAACAGTTAGTATCTGCAAATCTTGAACACCCAGTTTATCCCTTCCCACTCCCTTCCACACTGGTAACCATAAGTTTGTTTTCTATGTCCATGAATCTGTTTCTGTTTTGTAAACAAGCTCATTTGTCTTTTTTTTCACCCAATTCCACATATAAGTGATATCATGTGGTATTTTTCTTTCGTTTTCTGGTTTACTTCACTTAGAATGACAATCTCCAGGTCCATTCATGTTGCTGCAAATGGCATTATTTTTTATGGCTGAGTAGTATTCCACTATAAAAATGTACCATAGCTTCTTTATCCAGTCATCTGTCAAAACATATTTAGGTTGTTTACATGTCTTCACTATTGTATATAGTGCTGCTATGAACATTGGGGTACATGTAACTTTTTGAATTAAAGTTTCTCTGGATATATGCCCAGGAGTGGGATTGCTGGATCATATGGTTAGTCTGTTTTTAGTCTTTTGAGAAATCTCCATTCTGTTTTCCATAATTGTTGCACCAAACTACATTCCCACCAACAGTGTAGGAGGGTTCCCTTTTCTCCACACCCTCTCCAGCATTTATTGTTGGTGAACTTTTGAAGGATGGCCATTCTGACATGTGAGGTGATACCTCATTGTAGTTTTGATTTGCATTTCTCTGATAATTAGCAATATTGAGTATTTATATGTTTATATATTATGGAGTTTAAGCTCTTGTCAGTCTCATCTTTTGCAAATATTTTCTCCAATTCCATAGGTTGTCTTTTTGTTTTGCTTATGGTATCCTTTGCTGTGCAAAAGCAAGTAACTTTAATTAGATTCCATTTGTTTATTTTTGCTTTTATTTCTATTGCTTGAGTAGACTGCTCTAGGAGAACATTGCTGAGATTTATGTCAGATAATATTTTGCCTATGTTTTCTTCGAAGAGGTTTATAGTGTCTTGTCTTATGTTTAAGTCTTCAAGCCATTTTGAGTTTATTTTTGTGTATGGTGTAAGGGAGTATTCTAACTTCACTGACTGACATGCTGCTGTCCAGTTTTCCCAACACCATTTGCTGAAGAGACTGTCTTTATTCCATTGTATGTTCTTGCCACCTTGGTCAAAGATTAATTGACCAAAAGTTTGTGGGTTTATTTCTGTGCTCTCTATTCTGTTCCATTGAGCCATATGTCTGTTTTTGTACCAGTATCATGCTGTTTAGATTGTGGTAGCTCTGTAGTATTGTCTGAAGTCAGGGAGAGTTATTCATCTAGCTTCACTCTTTGTCTTCATTCTGGGTCTTTTGTGATTCCATGAAAATTTTAAGATTATTTGTTCTAGTTCTGTGAAAAATGTCCTGGGTAATTTGATAGGGATTGCATTAAATCTGTAGATTGCTCTGGGTAATATGACCAATTTAACAATATTAAGTCTTCCAATCTAAGAGCATGGGATATCTTCCATTTCTTTAAATCATCTTTAATTTCCTTATTCAATGTTTTGTAGTTCCCCATGTATTTCTTTGATTTCCTTGGTCAGATTTATTCCTAAGTATTTTATTTTTTGATGCAGTTTTAAAGGGGATTGTTTCTTTATTTGCCTTTTCTGGTATTTCATTGTTAGTGTAAAGAAATGCCACTGATTTCTCCATGTTAATCTTGTATCCTGCTACCTTGCCAATTTCCTTTATCACCTCTGATAGTCTTTGTGTGTAATCTTTAGGGTTTTCTATATATACTATGTCATCTGCATATAATTAAAAATTTACCTGTTCTATTTCAATTTGGATACCTTTAATTTCTTTTTCTTGTCTAATTGCTGTGGCTAGGACTTCCAAGACTATATTGAATAGACGCGGAGAGTGGGCATCCTTGTCTTATTCTAGATTTTAGCAGGAAGGCTTTCAGCTTTTCACCACTGAGTATTATGCTGGCTGTAGGTTTGTCATACATATTTTATTATGTTGAGATATGTTCCCTCTATACTCATTTTGGTTAGAGTTTTTATCCTAAATGGGTGTTGAATTTCATCAAATGCTTTTTCTCCGTCTACTGAGACAATCATGTGATTTTTGTCCTTTCTCTTGATGTGGTGTATCACGTTGATTGATCTGTGTATGTTGAACCATCCTTGTGTCCCTGGGATAAACCCAACTTGGTTGTGCTGTATAATCTTTTTTATGTGTTGTTGAATTCTGTTTGCTAATGTTTTGTTGAGGATTTTTGCATTTATGTTCATCAACAGTATTGGCTTGTAGTTTTCTTTTTTGGTGGTGTCTTTGTCTGGCTTTGATATCAGGGTGATGGTGGCTTCATAGAATGAGTTTGGGAATATTCCCTCCTATTCAGTCTTTTGGAAGAGATTGAGAAGGATTGGTATGAGTTCTTTTTATGTTTGATAGAATTCCCCAGTGAAACATCTGGTCCTGGACTTTTGTTTGCAGTGAAGTGTTTTATTGCTAATTCTATTTTACTTCCAGTCATTGGTCTGTTCAAATTATGTATTTCTTCTTGATTCAGTTTTGGCAGACTGTATGTTTCTGCTTGTTTTTATAGTTCTTCTCTGTTCTCTTCTTCTTCTTTTAGTTTTTTCCCTTGTGGTTTGATGATTTTCTTTTGTGTTTGCTGGTGTTCTGTTCTCTCTAGCTTCTATGTATCTACTGCAGATTTTGATTTGTGGTTACCATTGGGTACATACACATTGACCTATAAATATATCTACTTGTTTGAAACTGATAGTCATTTATGTTCAACACATTCTAAATGATCTGTTTTTTACTCCCCTCCCCCACATTTTGGAGTTCATATTTTACATCTTTATGTTTATTTGTTTACTGTTCATTGTAGTTATAGTTGATTTTCCAATTTTTCTCTTTTAACCACTATCCTAGCTTATTTGATCCACAGCTTTTACAGATTTACTGTATACTTTTCTTGACTAGTGAAATTTTTTCCCCTATAGGTCTTACTTCTTTCTGTAGCCTTTTTTTTCCCCCCACTTAGAAATGCCCCTTTAACATTTCCTGAAGAGTTGTTTTAGTACTGATAAACTTTCAGTTCTTGCTTGCCTGGTAAGTTCTTTATCTCTCCTTTAATTCTGAGTGATAATCTTGCTGATTATTGTATCCTAGACTATACAGAGTTTTCTCTGTTCAACATTTTAAAACTATCATCACACTGCTTTCTGAACTGCAAAGTTTCTGCAGAAAAATCAGCTGATAGCCTTTTTGGGGTTCCATTGTATGTGACTATTCGTTTTTCTCTTGCTGCTTTTAAATTTTTCTCTTTATCTTTAGATTTTGTCATTCATTTATGATATGCCCTCATGTGGATCTCTTTGGATTCATCTTATTTAGGTCTCTCTGTGTTTCCTCTACCTGGGTATCTATTTACTTCTTCAGATTCAGGAAGTTTTCAGACATAATATCATAAAATACATTTTCAACTCCTTTCTCTCTCTCTTCTCCTTCTGACATCCCTATAATGCCAATGTTAGTACATTTCATATTGTCCAAGAGGACCCTAAAATTTCCTCATTTTAAAAAATCTATTTAGTGTCTGATTGGGCGATTTCCATTTTTCTGTCTTTCAGATCACTTATGTGTCCTTCTATACCGGCTAGTCTCCTGCTAATTCCTTCTAGTGTATTTTTCATTTCAGTTATTGTATTCTTCAGCTCTGACTAGTTTTTTTTTTTTTTTGTAGTTCTTTGTTAAAATTTTTCAGTGTGTTCATCTATTCTTTTCCCATATTCAGTTAGCATTCTTATTACTAATGCTTTGAACTCTTTATCTGGTAAATTATTTATCTCTATTCCATTCGTTGTTCTTTCAGGGTTTTTTCTTGTTCTTTCTGTTGAAACAAATTCCTCTGTCTTCCCAATTTGCTTAATTTTCTCTTTCTTTGTGAAATTTCATACCACAGTTACCCATCCTGGCCTTCAGGGGATGTCCTTGTGAGGGAGCATTTCAGTGCAGCCTATGTGTGCTCAGTGGCTTTGTGGGGAGAACTGGATCTGAAGTTATCATGTGTCATGTTCTTCCTATGCCAGGGTGTACTAGCAGCTATCATGTGAATGGGAAGTGGGGCTGGTGATGGAGACTTGAGCTTGAGCCAGGTGAGCAGGGCTTCTCATATGCTTAGTGGCTGATATTGCCTTATCGTGGGTAGGATTGGGTACCAAGCTGCTAGAGCAGATGCCCCAAGGTTTGAATCAGAGCTGGTTCTATTCCCTCTTAGTGTGTGCTCTCCCCTTCCCCCAAACCATGGCTTCTTCACCCCCCAAGAAGGAAGTGCTGGAGAAGAGGGACATTATGGGTGCCTGGTGCATGTTGGTATGTGCCCTGGGATGATCTCAGCACACCAATAAGAGTTCCATATTTCTCCTGATATGCCACCTCCATGAACACCAGCAATGGCCACCCTTGCCTCTTTCAGATACCATGCTGGCTCTGTCCCCACCAATTGTGCACCCTCCTGGCTGTGGCAGGCTTTTCCCTAGTTGGGAGTTGCCCAGGGCAAGAGGGGCTGGAGCAGGTGCTAGTTGTGGGCCAGGGCATATACTAGGGTTGTCATGGGTAACCAGCCAGAGTCCCAGGTAGTTTCAATTTGGTTTCCTCTGTCTTGTTCCCACTAGTAAGCAAGTGTGTATGTGATGTTCATGAGCAGAATCTTGGTTTCTTACAGCTCTCCTGTTAATCCCACTGCTCCTCACATTAGCTAAGGGGACTCATCTTCCCAGTGCCATTCCCCAGGGCTGGGGTACGCAAAATGTGCTTCAAACCCCTCAATTCCCCAGGGAAGTATGTGAGGCTGTGGAATCTCCCCCTCTTATGTATCCGCTCCTAGGGACACAGGTCCTGACCTGATCACTTGTCTTCCCTTCCTACCCAACTCCATGTGGATCTTTCTTTACAGCCTTGGTTGTAGAAGAGTCTTTCTGTCAGTCTGTAGTTTGTTTTCAGTGAGAATTACTCCAGTATATTTTTAATGTGTTTATGGGAGGAAGTGAGTTCCACATATTCCTACTCTGCCATCTTGATCTCTTTATGCCCTTCCTTGATTCTTGAAAATTTTCTGTGATTATCATTGCCACTGTCATTAACAACTGCATATTAAAGATGAGCAAAATTTAGAAGTAATGGAAGAGTGATGAAATCTTTCTTTTTTATGTCCCATTTGTGGTTTGTATGTGAGTACATGTATGTTTTATTTACACACCTAGAAGTACTAGTGAAAGAACATGGTCTCTCAATAGATTGAGTTTTGTTCTAGAAACTTCCAAGAAGCTTAGAGGCATGAAAACTTTGCCTATTTGTTGGTTCACTGTAGTCTGTTTTTCAGATATTTAAATAAGAAAATTACTTTCCTACTTCGCCCCAGGACTTTCTTTTCCAGTTATTGGTTCACTTTGCTCCCGATTATTTTTTAAAGGCGGGTATGATTTTATCATTTCCTTATTTAAATTATTTTTTATTGGCTCCAGGCTGCAAATACAGTAAAAGAACTCATGTCCTTCGTGAAAGGAAAAGACCTTGTGATCTTTCCAACCCTACCTGCATGTCATTTCATCCTACCACTGAATTTCTTACATTTCTCTCAAAATGACATACTGCAATTACATCAGTTGTTACCATCTTGTATCACAGTAAGCATTCTAAATCCACACTCCTAAAGTCCTTTAGGATAGAGTATTACACTATTAACCTTCATGCACAAAGTTCTTGAAGATTTACCCCTGCTTAACCTTTGGAGCGGGAACCTCTCTCCTACTCCACCCAACATGTGCCAAACTGAAATCAAACTAATCCCCAGACTCCTAATGCTGCTTTTATGTTTGCAGCTTTCTCTTATGCTGTTTTCTCTACCAGGACACACTTACCCCACCCAATCTTAATTAACAATTAATTCTTCTAGAAGGCTGTCCTTATGCACTAGGTCTGATAGCCACTTTTCTGGGTTTACAAGTCCCCCTGTACACCAATAGTGTAGAATGCATTCATTGTTTTCATTTATGAAATTATTTTATGCTTTCTGTGTATCAGGTATTGTCCAACTTCCTGTACCACAGTTGCTAATGAGACATTAGCAATTGCAAGCTCATTAAGGCAGGAACAATGTATTTTTTGACCTTATAAAAAGGGCCCTTATTCTTACTTTTCATCTGTTGAATGGCTTCATATCCTCCAGCACCCAGCTTATGTCACTGTATTTATTTTGTTTCTATAATTGTTCTAATTAATCCTGAAAATGTATGTTTATTCTATAGATCAGAAAATGAGGTTCATTGTAATTTTCCCAAGATCACAGACCTCCCGAACCTAAAAAACAAGACTGAAGCTCTGTCCCATCTGGTTGCAAAGAATAAATAAGTTCAAGTAAATAGACTCAAAATTAGTAAATAGCTTATATAGCCACAAAGTGACCATTCATTTAAGCACCTCTCAATCCACCCTTAAAGGGGAATTTGGGCTTACAAACGTTCTTTGTGTTTATATTCAGATCTTTCTTCATCTCTCCTCCAGCAGTCAGATGATTTAAATATGGCCGCCAAAAGCAACTAGTAATTGTTGATATTTGTTCCAAGGTAATTTTCTTCAGGGCAAGTTCTTAAAATCTTACTATCATTTAGATTTAAATTTTTAAAATATATTCAGTTCACATCTAGGAAAACACCTGGCTCTCTCACAAAGTAGTATAAAGCTGTAGAATGTTCAAGTTATATCATTAGAAGTTAACTGAACCTATTCATTACCTACCTTGCACCACACTGCACACAGAGACATACATGCACACATCATTTATGCCTCGTTTAGAAAGTATGGAAATTAAGACACAGAAAGTGACTTGTCCACATTTAGTTGTCTGGTTAGTGTAAGAATGGGGACTAAAACTCAATTCTCAAAATTTGCACATATTTTTACTCAAGTGCAATGACCCCAGCTAAAGATTCCATGAACTTGGAGATATTGTTTTACTTTTTTCTTTTTCATTCTTATATTTTTCAAGTTTTCTGCATTGAGCATGTCCACCATCTATCTACTTGACTATCAAAAATGCATACTTTATGACTGGGACGTTGTGCTGTACACCAGAAATTGGCACATTGTAACTGACTCTATTTCAATTTAAAAAAAGACTAAAAAAATGCATACTTTAAGTCAATTTTAAAAGGAGTTAACAGGGAGTCTCTCCCATTCTGTTTCATATTCCTTCTGTTAACCGCACTAGAGCTGTCTCAGTGTGATTTAGTCGACCTATGAACCTGCAATACAAAGTGGCAAAAACGTTATCTGAATTAGGTAAACCTTAAAGATACGCATTTATTAAGCACCCAAGATGGGATGGATCTATAGATTTACATCAGTAACCATTAGGATATCTGAAGTTTCATAATTTATTCATTTTACTTTCCCTCTTATTCCCAGAGGATTATGAATTCTAAATGAAAATTAAAAAGGAAACCAAGTTAGAAATTAATCTTTCCTTAGACGATCACTAACCATTGTGAAATGCAAGCATTATTGAATAGCCTATTTCAACAAGCAGAAAGCCTTTCCCTTGGTCTCCCCTCATGGTTTACTCAGTTACTTAACCATGGTCCACCTCCCCCTACTGTCCCAGGACTGTAGAGTTACAATTTTATTAAAACCTCTCCCAGAACTTTCAGTTCCACAATATTCTCTGGGTTACACTGCCTCACAGTCTAGACCTTATCAATGTTCTGTGTAATAATTATTTTTAAATATATGAAAGAAAAAATATTGCCTATACTCCTACAGACATAGCTAAAATTAACTGAGCCACCCACCATTCTTTCAGATCATAACTAAAAGGGGTTTATAATCAGATGTGGCAATATTTTTTCCTTTACCATCAGCATAGCAACAGAATGGAGTCAGAGAAACGTGAGCCATTATTTATCCGTTAGACTTTACATCAGATGGGTTTTTTTTTGTATATATCTTTTTATTAAAGTGATTTTTATGAAAGCTGCAGCTTTGCCTGTATGTCGTGCAGCTATGGGATAATGCTACCAGAGAAAACTTGGCAGGACTTCTATCTCAGCCACTGTTAAAATAAAATAATAATGTCATTGATTAGTAACTAATGCAATAGTTGAATCTCTGTGGCTTTTAGAAAGTTGAAATTATTTGCCTGTCTGTAGGTCTGCCCTGTCTTCTCATAGAAGCAATCAAATGTTCCACTGACATTTTACTAGCTAGAGACTGATAGACAGTGTTTTTCCCATTTCAGAAACATAAATTTGATTTCTGGTGCCTAGTTTCTTTCCAAGTGAAATGAGAATATTACTGATGAGCTGTCAAATTAGCTAGTGTGAAATAAACATTTGCTGATTAAATGGATTAATCATAGCTGCTATTTACTGAATTCAAACCAGATGTGCTAGCTGTTTTGGCATTCATTCTTATTTTGCATGGAGGAAACCTAAGGCTAGAAATTTACAGAGGTGGGATTGAGAGCCTGGGCTGTTTTCTACAGTATCTCCCTGCCTCTCCTAGGGGCATTATAATAAATACCAAAACTGAAAGGACACATATTTGTGTAAGAATACACAAGAGTATGGTGTTAACAAAGCAAACTTGATACCGATGATCCCCCAATCCCACTCCTGGGCATATATCCGGAGAAAACTCCAATTTGGAAAGATACATGCACCCCAATGCTCATAGCAGCACGTTTTACAATAGCCAAGACATGGACACAACCTAAATGTCCATCCATAGATGACTGGATAAAGAAAATGTGGTATACTTAAACAACGGAATATTACTCAGCCATAAAATGGAATAAAATAATGCCATTCATTGGCAGCAACACGGATGGACCTAGAGATTATCATACTGAGTGAAGTAAGTCAGTCAGAGAAAGACAAATATCATATGATATCACTTATATGTGGAATCTTAAAAAAAGACACAATGAACTTATTTGCAAAACAGAAAAAGACTCACAGACAGAGAAAACAAACTGATGGTTACTGGCAGGGGGAGGAGGGAGGAATAAATTGGGAGTTTGGGGTTGGCAGATAGAAACTGCTATGTACAGAATAGATAAACAACAAGGTCCTACTTATAGCACAGGGTATTATATTCAATGGCTTGTAGTAACTTGTAATGAAAAAGAATATGTATATTTAAATGTATATCTATACATGTGTATAACTGAATTATCATGCTGTGCACCAGAAACTAATACAATATTGTAAATTAACTGTACTTCAATAAAAAAGGAAGAACAAAATAAAGACAAATTAAAAATAAAGCTGCCCTCTGAGTGTAAAAAAAAAAAAAAATTACCAAGGAATCTTTAAGGCTGCTTAGCAAAAATGTTCTATACAAATGTGTTGTAGGCAAGAGGAAATGATGGATATATATAGAACAAGAAGTTTTTTAAAAGTCTGATTTTGGAAGAAGAGGATACTTTTTATCAGATTAATTGTCATGAGAATGTATAAAATAAAAATGAAGAATGTTTATTCTCCAAAAAAAAAAAAGGGCAAACTCAAGAATCTCTTGGTTCTAATATGTATTTGCTGGGAAATTTTGTGTAGTTTTGCTTTGGCCCATTGATCTTTGGTTTCATTTGTAAGATAAGGCAAATAATAAGACCTATCTCGTAAGTTTGTTATGGGAACTAAACTAGGTTGGTCATGTATGTAGTGTGCCTAGCACAGCGCCTGGTACATAATAAGCCCACCATTAATTAACTATGAATACACACGCCCAGGGCTCTCTACAGCAACTTTGTTTCGTTGCCAATAGACTGGTCTGTTTTTTCTTAAGTAGCTAGACAGTAACGTGCATAAGTTGGCCAGTAAGACAGTCTCCTTTGTTATTTAAAGGAAAATACAGAGAAGTTTCCAAAATAATGGCAAAGACACCCTCAGGAGGCTAGGGACCACTACGTCTTCCTTTTCCCCCTGGTTCCCACAATTCGTGCAGGTCATTGCTGCACATTTGACTTTTACCAAAAACAAAATAAAATAAACAAAACACTTTCCCTTAGTTCCCTTGGCACGATTGAATCAAATTCACATTTTCAAAAGAAATTTTACTAAATACTAAGAGGGAACATAAAAGAAAGCAAGTACAGATGCTACAAACTAGCATGCCCGTGTCTGTGTGTGTGTGTCTCTGTGTGTCTATGTGTGTGTGTCTGTGTGTGTCTATGTGTGTGTGTCTGTGTGTGTATCTATGTGTGTGTGTCTGTGTGTATATGTCTGTATGTGTGTGTGTCTCTGTGTGTTTGTGTGTGTGTGTATGTGGTTGACTTTGCTCTGAGCTATTATCTTTGGTTTTATTAATTCAGTTCCATAATATGTTTTTTGCCCTCTTTCTATAATTGTATTTGTTTCCAAAATTGAGTATGTATTTTTGTAAAGCATCTTAAATACTTAATGGAAAAAAGACGGTGGAGGCATAAAATAAACTGAATAGAAGATAGCTAGATAGATGACAGATAAATATAGATAGAAAATAAATAACTTTCCAGAATTTTTTAAACTCAGATAATACCTCTGGACCAAATCAGGTGACACCCTTTCCTCCCAGATTCTTCACCCCACCTGGTGGGCACGATCTTTTTCCCCACCACGCGGGAGTCCATCTCTCTTTCTTCTCATCCACTGCCATTTCCCAGGACTGTGAGTGCTGTAGTGACAGATACAGTTTTCACCCTTTCTGGCTTGAATGTCCCGCTCTGTCTGCTTTTAAACCACTTCATAATTACAATGAACCTCCCCAAAAAAGTGTTACCCATCACAGACTCAAATACCTCAGACAATAATACCTTGATATTACCTTCACATAACACACATTTCTGCTTTTATTTCTTATATCAGAGGGCAATTATGCCCTCAACAGAAGACATTTTGATGCTATCATGTGAATCTCCTATATCTTCCTCCATGCTTCATAAAATGCATTCAGAGGCATTTAAGAACTAGTTTTTAAATTGACTTGAACTGAACTGGAAATATTTATATCCTTTTCTCATATATTAGACTTTTTATAGAAGTATAGTTGATTCACGATGTTAGTTTCAAGTGTACAGCGAAGTGTTTCAGTTATACATACATATATATATACACACACCCATATATATATGTATTCTTTTCATATTCTTTTGCATTATAAGTTATTTAAAAATATTGAACACAGTTTCTTGAGCTATATAGTAGGCCCTTGATTTTTATCTATTTTATGTATAGTAGTGTGTATTTATTCATCCCAAACTCTTAATTTATCCCTTTGGTAACCATCAGTTTGTTTTCTATGTCTGAGTCTATTTCTGGTCTGTAAATAAGTTCATTTGTATCATTTTAGGTTCTATATATAAGTGATATTATGTGATATTTGTCTCTGTCTGCCTGACTTATTTCACTTAGCATAATGCCCTCCAGGTCTATCCATGTTGCTGCAAATGGCAACATTTCATTTTTTAGGCTGAATAGCACTCCATTGTGTGTGTGTGTGTGTGTGTGTGTGTGTGTGTGTGTGTGTGTGTTTGTACACACCACATCTTCTTTATCCATTGATCTGTTGAAGGACACTTAGGTTGCTTCCATATCTCAGCAATTGTAAAAAGCACTGCTGTGAATATTGGAGGGTATGTATCTTTCTGAATTAGGGTTTTCTCCAGATAGATGTCCAGGAGTGGGCTTGCAGGATCATATGGTAACTACATTTTTGGTTTTTTTCAGGAACTTCAGTACTGATTTCCATAGTAGCTGCACCAGTTTACATTCCCATCAACAGTGTAGAAGGGTCCTCTTTTTTCTATACCTTCTCCATCATTTGTTATTTGTAGACTTTTTGATGATGGACAGTCTGACTAGTGTGAGGTGATACCTCATTGTAATTTTGATTTGCCTTTCTCTAGTAATTAGCAATGTTAAGCACCTTTCCGTGTGCCTGTTGGGCATCTGTATGTCCACTTTGGAGAAATGTCTATTTAGGTCTTCTGCCCATTTTTGGATTGGGTTGTTTGGTTTTTTCTTACTAAGCTGTATGAGCTGTTTATATATTCTGGAGATTAAGCCCTCATCAGTCTCATCTTTTGCAAATATTTTCTCCCATTCCATAGGTTGTCTTTTTGTTTCGCTTATTGTTTCCTTTGCTGTGAAAAAGCTTATAAGTGTGATTAGGTCCCATTTGTTTGTTTTTGCTTTTATTTCTATTACCTTGTGAGACTGACCTAAGAACACATTGCTACAATTTATGTCAGATTGTTTTGCCTATGTTCTCTTCTGGGAGTTTTATGGGGTCATATCTTATATTTAAGTCTTTGCCATTTTGAGTTTATTTTTGTGTATGGAGTGAGGGAGTGTTCTAACTTCATTGATTTACATGCTGCTGTCCAGATTGTTCAACACCACTTGCTAAAGAGACTGTCTTTTCTCCACTGTATATTCTTGTCTCCTTAATTGAAGATTAATTGATTATAGGTGTGTGGGTTTATTTCTGGGCTTTCTATTCTGTTCCATTGATCCATAGGTCTGTTCCTGTGCCAATGCCACACTGTTTTGATTTCTGTAGCTCTGTAGTATTACCTGAAGTCTGGGAGGGTTTTGCCTCCAGATTTGTTCTCTTTCCTCAGGATTGATTTGGCAGTTCAGGGTCTTTTAAGTTTCCATATAAATTTTAGGATTATTTGTTCTAGTTCTGTGAAAAATGTCTTGGGTAATTTGATAAGGAATACGTTAAATCTGTAGATTGCCTTAGGTAGTATGGCCATTTTAAAAATATTGATTCTTCCAATCCAAGAGCAGGGGGTATCTTTCCATTTCTTTGAGTCATATTCAATTTCCTTTATCAATGTTTTATAATTCTTAGTGTATAAGTCTTTCACCTCCTTGGTCAGGTTTATTCATAAGTATTTTACTTTTTTAATGTCATTTTAAAAGGGATTTTTTTTTTTTTACTTTCTCTTTCTGATATTTATTGTTATTGGGGAAAATGCACCAATTTTCTATATGTTAATCTTGTATCCTGCTACCTTTATCAGTTCTAATAGCTTTTGCATGGAGTCTTTAGAGTTTTCCACACAGAATATTATGTCATCTACATATAATAACAATTTTACCTCTTCCCCTCCAATTTGGATCCCTTTTATTTCCTTTTCTTGCCTGATTGCTGTGGCTGGGACTTCCAAATCCATGCTGAATAGCCGTGGTAAGAGTGGGCATCCTTGTCTTGTTGAAATTCTAGTGGAAAGTCTTTCAGCTTTTCACCATTGAGCATTATGTTGGCTGTGGGTTTGTCATAAACAGTTTTTATGATGTTGAGATATGTTCCCTCTGTACCCACTTGGTGAGAGTTTTTAACCATGAATGGATGTTGAATTTTATCAAATCCTTTTTCTGCAACTACTGAGATGAGCATATGGTTTTTATCTTTTCTTTTGTTGACGTGGTATCACGTGTTAGATATGGAATGACGGAATTGAACAGCTAAATTGATGCAATTGGATCTTTTACCTTTTTCTAGCCATCACTTAATTAGAAATTATATTGGTTATTAATTTATGTTATTGAACAGCTGAAATGTGTAATAATGACCTAAACTTTAAAAACTCTCGATTTTTATAGGGATTCAAGGATATTTCCCTTGAGAGGTTTATACATGGTGGAGCCAATGTGACAGGATTCCAGCTGGTAGATTTTAATACACCTATGGTAACCAAACTCATGGATCGCTGGAAGAAACTAGATCAGAGAGAATATCCAGGATCTGAGACACCTCCCAAGGTATTTGTTTGTTTTTATCTTCTGTATTTTTAGAATTTTTTAAAATCCTTAAGGTAGAAATTTAATTATGCAATTCTTCTAGTAATATTTTGTCAGACACGTGACATAGGGAAGAAATATTTTGTCACTGTCTCTGCATTATACATGCCCTTAATAATTTCTAAATTTCTATGTTATAGAGTTGTTAGACGTTAGCTCAAGTAGTTTATTATTATTATTATATTATTATTACTTTGTATGTGAATTTTCATGAAGAAATTGTATGCTTTTTAAAAAATTTTTGATAACTAGACATTTCAAATGTGAACAATCACTGGTAACTATTCCACTCAGATAAAAACTATGTTTGCAAAGTGATTTACAGTGAGTAGGGAAATTGGGAAATTAGCAGAAATGTAAAAATGTACAAGATTCTCAAAATTTCTCTTTCAAATTAACAGTAAAAGGTCAATTTTTTTCTGGCAGACATTGCAGAAGTATGTTATCAGTATCTGCAAAGGAAGCTGTTAAATTTCTGATCATAAGGACATTTTCTTCTCACCTGAAAAGATAGATTACTTCCTTAGATGTCATGTAAATAATGGCATAATGTTTCTTAAACTCCAGCTTAGTGGTTCTGAGCTCCTACATAATAAGGCATAATCATTTTTAATAATTTTTACTAATAGCTAACTGACAGTGTATTCTAGTGAAAAGTTTTCAACTATAATTTGGAAACTCAAGCCTAGAAAACTGTGATCTATGGGAAGAGAATCTTTGTTCTTCCATTTTCTAATTATAAAATTTTCCTTACTAGCTATGTCAATTTCCTCTCTGTAATATAGTAATTTGGATAATCATACCATTTTCACTATACTATAGAATCATGAGATTTCAAAACAAAGTATTTATTTGAGTATCCATTGTGTAAATTACTGTAATCCAACCCTCTGATTTAAAGATTAATAAGAGCAAGATATTAAATGGTATGTTAATTGGCTATCTCTGACTCAAGGTCCAGGTTTGTGGAATGCTCAGGACCAAGTCATGGGCTCCCTGAGTCTTGGACAAGTGCTTTGTTCACTATATTACACCATTTTACACCATTTCTCATGCTTAGATAATACATATGAAAGCATATTAAAAAGAGAACACATTTTCAAGATGCAAACCACCTTCAGGATTAAAAGGACCTTGAGAAATCTTTTAGTCCTCTTTTTGCCTTCAAGCTGGTTCAGAGAAAAATCATCTCCAAAGCTCAATTATATCAAGTATTAATACACAAAGATAAAAACATAAAGCTTTCTTCTGAACTCATTTCTAATCTGGACAGTTTGCTCTACAGCATGTTCCCCTCATTCTGTCATCAGTGTATACAGAGACTCCCTTGTCCTTCTCTTCCTCATGATAAACTGTCATATGTCTTCCTTCCTGACATTTTATTTTATCAGCCATTACTTATCTCAACACTTTTGTAAATCACCTCTTGAAGTTCCTTTTCCCCTTAGAGTTTTAGTATCCAGAACGGGCTTCAAACTTCTTGGCAGTGTTTTGTAGCTCCTTGCAACTATTTTTCATCTCAGTGATAATATATAATAGCATGTGTCCATTGTGGTCCTCCTGTCTGACACTTGGGTGTAGTTAGTTCTTCCCTATCTTGCCTTTAGCCTGTCACAATGTTTGCTATTCGGTAATCTCCAACCAGACTTATCTATGTCATGGCTTTGGGCACTTTGTTTTATATATAAATACATATAATTTTCTCATCCTTTACAGAGCTCTTAGCATGATACTAGGCATTCAGTGGTCATTTGATAAATGCATACAGTCAATTCTCATTATTCATGGTAGTTCTATTCTATAAAATTGCCATGAACACTGAATGAGTGAATACTGAATCCTTACTTCTATGGGAAATTACAGGGTTAGGTCACAACATTTTTGTCAACCAATCTGTTGCCGATGGATGCAACCGGTGTTCCAGGTTCTTTTCCTGTCCCAGAAAGAATTCAGAGACAAGATGTAGTGGTTAAAAAAAGTGAAGTGAGGATTTATTAAAGGATGGGTAGTGCACTCTCAAGGGGAGAGCGGGCAGGCTCAGGTGAGCGGCTGCCCTGAGTTTCTTTGGCAAGTTAGTTACATAGAGTGTAAAAATGAATAGGCGGAATATTTATTGGGGAGGGAAGGGCTTGGGGTCGTATTCCCTGATTTTCATCCCAACTCCACCTTCCCAAAGGGAGGAGGGAGTTTCGTCCTTATTTAGACTGGATCAGAAGTGTCATGGCATTGGTGCATGAATGGTACTTCTGATCTGTAAGGCTAATCTTATTGAAATGAGGGCATAATGAGCAAAGGGTTACATTCGGACACTGGGAATTCCTGCCTTTTTTTCACCTTTCTTTGTTGGTCTCCAGGCCAAAAGGTGTGGCCCTTTATCAGCCCCAAGTCTCCTGCTTTTCTTTCTCTGCCCAGGGACCCCTGGTGCTTACATGATGTGTGGTTTCCTGCATTTGGCCTGTGTCCCGCCTTTCTGCCCAATTCCTGCCATTTGGTCTGTGTCCCCCTTTCTCTGTTCATATCTAGCTATCTGCCTGCTCTCACAAATCAACACATAACACATTGTTATTTATGTGTTTCTGTTTAAAGACATCTTATTTAAGACACTGTTGACTCATTAACATTGAATTCATGACCAACAACACGATAACTCATGCCTGAACAAAGTCCATCTTACACATACTTTCTCCATGAGCCACATCACAGCCTTCCTGCACTGAGGAACACTAGACAGTGCTTCAGGCACTACACCTTGGGGCCATTTTAAGCAGTGAAATCATCAGCAAAAAACACAAAACTGTGAAAAACCCTGCACTAACTACATCACAAAATGACACTTGTTTACAGTATGAGAGCTGAAACAAAAAAGAAGAGCACTGCCTTGCTTGACTGCAGCTGGGAATGTACTTGTGGGGCAATGACTTGGGGGTCACAAATAAATTTTACCAAGTAGGCAAATTTGCAAACAGGGAAACCACGAATAATTAGGATTAAATGTACCTAATAAACGTGTGCTTCTATTTTGTGTGTGTGTGTGTGTGTGTTTCAACCAAGATTTAAAGCATGATTTCTGATCATTGTCAGTTCTTGCTTTAAAAAAAAAAAACTTTCAGAATAAAGATCTTCCACAATATAAACCTAATAAGTCTTTCCATTTGTGTGTCCCTCTGCTACCTTTGGGGCCAGCCAAATTGAACTGCCCTAAAATTTTCCACTCCTTTTAAGTTCCTGGGCCCTTACCTCCCCCACCTCATCTGTCCTCTACTTTAATTTCCACCTGCCCAAATCCAACCATCTTCCAAATCATTATCTTGAATTTTACTCTGTCTGTGGAGGCTTTTCTTAGTCCTCCAGTAGGTAGTCATATGATCTGTTTCTCCTCTGTAATCTCCGTAATATTTCATTGTATAACTCCCATCAAGGACTTAACATAATTATTTCTGTACTTACAGTTTCACTGTTATAAACTCCTTTGGAGCAGTTAACCATCTATTATGCATCTTTAGTCTTCACTATTCCTAGCCAGCCAGTGTCTAGCACATTTTTTCAAAAAGCTCTCAGAGAGGATATGAAATTTTATCCTCACAATGACCACTATTTTGTTATTTGATTTTGTTCTGTTTTGTGTGGCATAGCTGAAAAAATGGACCACATATTCCCTTCGAACTATTAGTAGCAGAATTAGAATTCATCTTGTTCTTTCTTCTCAAAACCTAGACTCTTACCACTGCACCATAATTCTGCCAAACTCTGCCTTTTTATTTACAAACGTTGACAAACAGAATTCATCCCACCATTCTAATCACTGGTTAAAGTAGTAAATAGCTCTAGGTCAAGACTTAGTTTTACTCTGCCCCTAAAACAAAGCATGTATTTAATAAGTATTTTTAAATGCCATCTATAGAAAAGTGTGCCATAAATATAATTTATTAGACTGTAGCACAATAAGACACATGGGAAAGAATGAAATCCTTTAAAAAAAAAAAAGTAAAAATGATTTAAACTACTGCTTCTTTCCATCCATCAGTCCTATGACCTGTCAAAGGCCTCTAATGCTCTGGGTGAATGTCTGCTTTGCTCTGCTCCACTCTGTATGATTTCTGGTCTTTTTTCTAGTTCACTTGTTTCATAAAAATGAATGGACTTTTTCAAACGCAGGAAGTGCTTTTACTTTTCTGGTGTCATCTCTTCTCAGCTTTTTCTACCTATTAAAAAAGCATCAATATTTTTCTTTTCTTCTCTCTTGATCCTAAAATACAAGCATTGCATTTTTTTCCTCTTTTCCTTTATGTCTTTGATTAATTCTACTTTTTTCTTATTTTTATTTTCTTGCCATCTATAAAGATGATGAAATGGCTTTCTCTACTCAGATGTGTGTTGGTCTAGGCAGGGAAGGATGCATATCCATGTTTGGCTTGGTACCTTGCTTAAGTACCTCAGTTTCCTTTGGTCATCCCCTTCCAATTATGAGGGTGCTTACTTAACCTTAAGCCTATCTTGTCATGTACTTGAACAATATATAGTAATGCTTTTAATATGGTAATGCTTTTCTTTATTTCCCAATGATTTTATTCAAGAGAAAACACATATTTTTAATCATATAATTCTTTTTGCTTCAAACTAAAAACCCCACAAAACTAATTGTCAAGATTTCCAACCAAAAACATTAGTTGTAAAATGAATTTATATTGCTTTGTTCTTGTTGTAGGAAAAGTGAAGAATTTTTTTGTTACTAATAACTAAATATATATTTCATGAATCAATACACTAGGAGTGTCCCTAATGAATCCTCATTTTAATCTTTTTTTTTTTAGATTTTTTTTTAATTGAGGTATAGTCAGTTTACAATGTTGTGTCAATTTCTGGTGTACAGCACAAGTCTTCAGTCATACATTAATATACATACATTCGCTTCATATTCTTTTTCACCATAAGCTACTACAAGATATTGAATATATTTCCCAGTGCTATACAGTATAAACTTGCTTATCTATTTTATATATATAATGCTTTTAATTTATATGTCACACATAAATCTTTCTGATGAAACTTTAATTAGATTCTCTACCATTGAAATGTTCTCTGTTGGAGTTTATATTCTTTATCTTACCCATGTTTTAGTCCTTCTCTTCCCGGGAATGCTGACAGCTATGCTTAATAATCATATTGCTTGAGTTTACTTTCTACAATTCAAATTTCAAAAGATTTTTCTTAATTTATGAGCAACAAGTCAAGGAGATCATTTTCCATGTTCCATAGCACAAAAGTGCTCCTAGTACAGGCTTAGCATGTGTTCATCATATAGAATTGTCCATATAGAATCCCTGAAGGAGATAATGTAGTTTTTTGTCATGATTAGCAGTTGATGCTCTGCCATGCCTCACGAAAATTGTGCCATGCTTTTCATGTGTTTAGGAATTTTCCAATCAAACTCTACAAGCATTCCGTGTCCTTTTTATTTTCAGCTTAAACAAATCGCATTTTCTTCTCAGCTTTTCCTCATTTCCTCTCCTAATCTTAATAACCTTTTCCTGAAGGCTTTGTGTTTTCTCAAAGAGAAGCATAGGACAACCATCAGAAAGCCAGTGGTCTAGACTGCACTTCTCCACTTTGATCCTAGGTTACAGGGGAAACAGAGAAATGACTTAACCTTCCTGAGCACTCTCAGCAGGCATGGGCATCTCGGGCATGCTTATTTAGCACAGAGACTGATGCGTACACATTTGTTAAGTAAGTAGATGTTATTTCTGGCATCCTATATCTGAGCAACAATAAACATTCCCAGTCATTCTTCTAAGGAACTGGACAGTGATTACATTTCAAAGTCAATAAGCATATATTAAATCTAAAGGAGCCCTGATGGGCATTTGGAGGAGGAACGAGTGGGACATCCCAGCCCTCCTGGGGCTCAGCCACAGCAAGAGACCACAAGGCAGCTTGTGGCAATACTGCACTTAGCCTTTTTTTATACTTTAGTTGTTTCTACTTGGACACAACAAAAAGACTTCATCTAGAGGTCTTACCTCTCCCAACTATCGGAAAACTGTGCATTAGAATTTCTACTTTTCAGAGTGTGTTTTCTCCTTTTAAAATCATAGTGGTAAGAATTGATATACAGTCTTCATAATAAAGCAATAACAGACATTTCTGAAGCTAGAGGCAATAAACTATCAATCATTTAACTGTCCTTCAGACAGGATGGTACTTTATGTCACAGAATACACAAATCCACAGAGCTCACAGACTATTCCTGGTGATTTATAGGAATTTCACATTTACCATTATAATTATTTTTATTTTGTTAGTACACATCTGCTCTGACTTACGATGGCGTCCTTGTGATGGCTGAAACATTCCGAAATCTTAGAAGACAAAAAATTGACATTTCTAGGAGGGGAAATGCTGGGGATTGTCTAGCAAATCCTGCTGCTCCATGGGGCCAGGGGATTGACATGGAGAGGACGCTCAAACAGGTAACTCCCAATGTCTTGTAAGTTCAATTTATTTCATAGTCCTTTTTAAATGGAGTAGTCAAGGAAACAGAATAATCTATCTGAGAATAAACATATACTACAATTATCATTTTAATATGTTGAACCATTATTATTTCTGAAACATTTCTAACTAGAGTACTGGATGGGATACTGTTCATATTTTATGTGGTGGCTTAGCCAGTATAAGCTAGGTTATGACACAGTAATAAAGAGCCCCAAGTCTCAGTGGCTTAAAACACTCACACAGACACCAGATTAGTAGGGGCATTCTGCTTGTTGTAATCACTCACGGATCCAAGCTGACAGAGCAGCTACCATCTTGAAGGCTACAAAGGGAAATAGAATTGTGGGGACGTTTCTAACTGGCCATTAAATCACTCTGGCCCAGTAGTAATACACATCACATCTGTTTACAACTTATTTGTCAAAAAGAGTTCACATAGACCTAGCTAACCAAAAAGAGTCCAAGAAGTACAAGCTTAGCTTGGGTCCACAATGAGGAAGAACCAGAAATACTTGATAAATGCTACCAATCTACTAATCTAATGGCTACCTCAGTAGACCTTTAAATTGCCTTGTAACCTTGAATTGAGTATGTGTTTATTTTAGTCTTTTATAGTTATACTAACACTGATTTCAAATGATTAATGTAATGTGTGTATATTTTTCATATTACATTTTAAATTGTTCTGAAATGCCGTGGGTTCAGAACGTAAGTTAAGTAAATGAATTAAAAGGGAATTTGGAATAAAGTACACTTGAATATTTTCAAAAATACATTTATTTTTCTGAATCCCTTATATAATATTTGCAAAGAGAAATATGATCTGGTGTGGTTATCAGGGTTATTTAATCTATTATGTAGATATGTAGACAAAATGGAAAAGTAACTATAAAACAAACCATATTTCCATTCCTATAAATAATATTTCAGCATTGAGGAAGTATTCTGTTAGTTACAATGGAAACATCATAATAAAAAACAAATAAAACTTGTATACCTTTCAAGTATACAGCAGAATTGCTTGTATATTACTTTGATATTCCTCTTTCAGATTCTAGTCCAATAACTCAATTACTCCTCTTTTTTTTTGCAAATTGTTTATAGATTATAGTTCCACATCCATGTATAGTCATAAGCCTAGCAGATGAAGTCACTTTCTGCAAGTAAAAAGGCAAAAGATAACATGTGTGGATTTTGTTTTTCATTCATAGGTTCAAATTCAAGGACTGACAGGGAATGTTCAGTTTGACCACTATGGACGTAGGGTCAATTACACAATGGATGTGTTTGAGCTAAAGAGCACAGGACCTAGAAAGGTGAGCCACACTTGCTGTCTTCTTAGTTTGCATTTGACAGTTTTAAAGGCTTGTAGGTGAAAGGTTTCTGGATAGTCTATATTTTTTTCTAAATGTGAGTACAGATGACCCTTGAAAAGGGGGAATTAGGGGCTCTGATCCTCCATGCAGTAAAAAAATCCAGGTATAAATTATAGTGGGCCCTCCACGTATGTGGTTCCATCAGTTCTACATCTGAGGATTCAACCAACCACAGACGGTATAGCACTGTAGTTTTTAATATTAAAAGGAATCTGACAGAATCACACAAAATCTATGGGATGCAGCAAAAGCAGTCCTAAGAGGGAAGTTCATAGTGACATAGGTCTTCCTCAGAAAAGAAGAACAATCTCAAATAAACAACCTAACCTACCACCTAAAAGAATTAGAAAAAGAAGAATGAGCAAAACCTAAAGCCAGGAGAAGGAAAGAAGTAATAAAGATCAAGGAGGAAATAAAGAAAATAAAGATTAAAATAATGGGAAAAAATCAATCAAACCAAGAGATGGCTTTTTGGAAGAATAAACAAAATTGACAAACCTTTAGCCAGGCTCACCAAGAAGAGAAGAGAGACCACACAAATAAACAAAATGAGAAATGAAAATGGAGAGATTACAACCAACACCACAGAAACAAAACAAAACAAAACAAAAACCATAAGAGAACACTATGAACAACTATATGGCAATAAATTGGACAACTTAAAAGAAATGGACAAGTTCTAGAAACATAGTCCACCAAAACTGAATCAAGAAGAAATAGATCAATCACTAGAAATAAAATAGAATCAGCAATAAAAAAAAAAACCTCCTTGTAAACAAAAGTCCAGGACCAGATGGCTTCACTGGGGAATTCTATCAAACATAAAAAGAACTCATACCAATCCTTCTCAGTCTCTTCCAAAAGAATGAAGAGGAGGGAATACTCACAAACTCATTCTATGAAGCCACCATCACCCTGACACCAAAGCCAAAGACACCACCAAAAAAGAAAACTACAGGCCAATAATGCTGATGAACTTAGATGCAAAAATCCTAAACAAAATATTAGCAAACAGAATCCAACAACACACAGGAAAGATTATACAGCATGACCAAGTTGGGTTCGTCCCAGGGACACAAGGATGGTTCAACGTACACAAATCAATCAGTATGATACACAACATCAAGAGAAAGGACAAAAATCACATGATCATCTCAATAGATGGCGAAAAAGCATTTGATGAAATTCAACACCCATTTAGGACAAAAACTCTAACCAAAATGGGTACAGAGGGAACATATCTCAACATAATAAAAGTTGTGTATGACAAACCTACAGCCAGCATAACACTCAGTGGTGAAAAGCTGAAAGCCTTCCTGCTAAAATCTGGAACAAGACAAGGATGCCCGCTCTTACCACTTCTACTCAGTATAGTATTGGAAGTCCTCGACATAGCAATTAGACAAGAAAAAGACAAAGAAAAGGGATCCAAATTGGAAGAGAAGAGGTAAAATTGTCATTATACACAGATGACATGATGCTATATATAGAAAATCCTAATAGCGCTACACAAAAACTTTTAGAGCTGATAAAAGAATTCAGCAAGGTAGCAGGATACAAGATTAACATGGAGAAATCAGTGACATTTCTTTACACTAACAATAAAATATCAGAAAAGGAAAGTAAAGAAACAATCATTTTTAAAATTGCATCCAAAACAATTAAATACTTAGGAATAAGTCTAACCAAAGAAGTGAAAGGCATATGTGGAGAACTACAAAACATTGAATAAGGAAATCAAAGATGACTTAAAGAAATGTAAAGATATCCCATGCTCTTGGATTGGAAGAATTAATATTGTTAAATTGGTCGTATTACCCAGAGCAATCTACAGGCTTAATGTGATCCCTATCAAATTACCCAGGACATTTTGCACAGAACTTGAACAAATAATCCTGAAATTTATGTGAAATCACAAAAGACTCAGAATTCCCAAAGCAATACTGAAGAAGAAGCAGCAAGCTGGAGGAATAGCCCTCCCCAACTTCAGACAGTACTACAGAGCTGCAGTAATGAAAACAGCATGGTACTGATACAAAAACAGACATATGGATCAGTGGAACAGAATAGAGAGCACAGAAATAAACCAGCAAAGTTTTGATCAGTTAATCTTTGACCAAGGTGGCAAGAACAGAGTAAAGACAGTCTCTTCAGTACATGGTGTTGGGAAAAGTGGACAACCACATGTAAATCAATGAAGTTAGAATATTCCCTCACACCATACACAAAAATAAACTCAAAATGGCTTAAAGACTTAAACATAAGACAAGACACTATAAACCTCTTGGAAGAAAACACAGGCAAAATAGTCTCTGACATAAATCTCAGCAATATTCTCCTAGGGCAGTCTACCCAGGCAATAGAGATAAAAGCAAAAAAATTAACAAATGGGACCTAATTAAACATATAAGCTTTTGCATAGCAAAGGAAACCATTAGCAAAACAAAATGACAACCTACAGAATGGGAGAAAATATTTGCAAATGATGAGACTGACAAAGGCTTAATTTCCAGATTATATAAAACAGCTCATGCAACTTAACAACAAAAAATCAAACAACCCAATCCAAAAATGGGCAGAAGACCTAAACAAGCATTTCTCCAAAAGATATACAAATGGCCAATCGGCACATGAAAAAAATGCTCAATATCTCTAATTATGAGAGAAATGTAAATCAAAACTACAATGAGGTATCACCTCACATTAGTAAGCATGGCCATCATTCAAAAGTCCAAAAATGATAAATGCTGGAGAAGGTGTGGAGAAAAGGG
This sequence comes from Camelus ferus, assembly GCF_009834535.1. Taxonomy (NCBI): domain Eukaryota; kingdom Metazoa; phylum Chordata; class Mammalia; order Artiodactyla; family Camelidae; genus Camelus; species Camelus ferus. Next base: position 1,528,055 of record NC_045705.1, read on the forward strand.
AACCCTACTACACTGCTGGTGGGAATGTAGTTTGTTGCAGCCATTATGGAAAATAGTAAGGAGATTTCTCAAAAGACTAAAAATAGACTTACTATATGATCCAGCAATCCCACTCCTGGGTATATATCTGGAAGGAACTCTAATTCGAAAAGATACATGCACCCCAATGTTCACAGTAGCACTATATACAATAGCCAAGATATGGAAGCAACCTAAATGTCCATCAACAGATGACTAGATAAAGAAGCTGTGGTATATATTTATACAATGGAATAGTAAAAGAAAATAATGCAATTTGCAGCAATATGGTTGGGCCTAGAGATCATCATTCTAAGTGAAGAAAGCCAAGAAGAGACAGAAAAACGCCATACGATATCACTCATATGTGGAATCTTAAAAAAAAAGGGTACACAATCTTAAAAAAAAGATGTAATGAATTCATCTACAAAACAGAAACAGACTCGCAGGCATAGTAAACAATCATATGGTTACCGGGAGAAAGGAGGTGGGAAAGAATAAATTTGGGAGTTTGAGATTTGCAAATATATAAAAATAGATTAAAAAACAAATTTCCTCTGCATAGCACAGGGAACTATATTCAATATCTTGTAATAACCTTTAATGAAAAAGAATATGAAAATGAATATATGCATGACTGGGACATTGTGCTGTACACTAGAAATTGACACATTGTAACTGACTGTACTTCAATAAAAAATTTTAAATAAATAAATATATATATCAAAAAACAAAAACAAAACAAACAAAAACATTAAAAAAAAAAAAAAAAGAATCCATGTGCAATTGGACCCAAGCAGTTCAAACTGGAGTTGTTTAAGGGTCAACTGCACTTACAAATTTTTCTCTGTAATTTGTGCTGAAAGAAATTCTTGTGTCATATGATTTATATTTAATGGTGTACCAGAGCTGAAATGAACTAATTTATATGCTGCTCAGATCCTTTATCCAAATAGAAGCAATTTTTTTTTAAGGCTTAGCAAAAAGAATCCTGCAAAACAAAATGCACTCTTCAGGAAAGCACACAATGTAGGTAAGAGACATACTCCCTTCCATGTAGTCATTTAAGAAACCATTAGAGGGAGAACAAATAAAGCTACTTCTAACGGGTGGGCATATTTAGAACAGGCTGAATGTTCCTGAAATAAACAAGTAAACACATTCAAATGAGCAATGGAAACAGCAGACAGAAGATGATACTATTAAGATTATTGTTAGGTTGCAGAGGGAGAGAAATACCTAAGAAACTTCAACTGAGGTGGCAGGGAGGTTGTTCAGAGAGCTGCTGGTGCCAGATTTTTGGATTTTGGAGGGTAACTCTGTTACTTTTATGATGTAACTAGGCATATTAGCAGTCATAGTGAAATTATACAATCTCACCACACCAATTGGCTGTAAACATTTTATACCTAACACATTATAACTTTCAACATTCTTCTTCTCTTGCATTAGCTAGGATGCTCAAGGAAAGACATGACTTACCTTAACCTAAAAATTCTATTTATTTCAAAGCTTGGCTGTTTTAAAATGTTCCTAAATACACTTTCTTGTTTTAATATGATAATGATAGCTACAATTTATGAAATGCCTGTTGTGTTCCAAGCTTTGGACTTGGTGTAATTTGATCCTCACAATAAACCTATAACAGAGCACTATTATTTCCCTTTTTCTAGTGAGAAAAGGATGGTGCAGTGGGTTATGGTTACTTGTCTAAGCCATAAAGTGAGAAAACAAAGTTTTTTTAACTCAGATATGTCTGACTCCAGAACCTTCCTACATCATTACCCGGCCTGAGTAGATCCTGCTCTAAAGGAGTTTATTTCCTTGTAGAATATAATATAGTAAGTTCCAGACAGCAGTTAAAGAAAAAACATGTGAAAATTCTAAAGACGAAGAGATCATTTCCAGCTGGCAGAAAGCAAATCAAAGAAAGCTGCATGGAGGATGTGAGATTTAAAGTTAGCCATGAACTTAAGAGTTTAGATAGGTAGAAATGGTAGAGGCAAAAAGACAAGGGCTTTTCCAAGTTGTGCTTTGCTCCAGTCTGTCATAGCTTGTGCTTCTGTATATGAGTGAGCAGGAGAGATTTAGAGCTGCCATGAAAACGGTCTCTTGCTTTTCAGCCTCTTGTGGCATCCCCCTTGAGGGCAGGCTGCCAGCTAATACAGGGTGGGTGGGAGCCTACCTGATCCAAATCAGGTGGGGCGGGAGATGGATGGCAGCTTGGAAGCCAAACTGGATGATGGATCCTTCTAAGAGGGACTGAGACATGCTTCCAAGGTGAAATTTAAGAGGTCCTATGGAAACACTAATTTTACTCAATCTGTCAGCACACAGCCAGCAACAAGAAAAGAATGAGGCCCATTTTTAAGCAAAGTACATCTGCTAGCCATGGCATAGACAGCATAGTCATAGGCCCCTGAAAATATTGGCTAACTGGTGACCAGCCTGCCACAAGCAGACCCTGCAAAATTAGCCATTTAAGCAGAACCTTTCTGAAGCACAAAAGACAATTCCGTATTTCACAAAACAGTAAGTACAAAAAGTAAAATGATCTTTATACAAAAGAAAGAATAATGGGAAAAGGAAGCCGGTAGTAAATTAGTGCTAATAGTAAGTGGGCTGTTTACAGCGCTGAATCTTTTCCTGGCTTATTGAACCACAATGGTAACAAAAATTAAGGTTTTTAGAGGAGAAAGTTAAAGAGTAACTTAAGAAAGCACTTCACGCTCAATTGACATTTGTCTACGATTCTTAATAGAAATATGAAATGTGAAACGGTGAAGATTCATGTCTCTTTGTTTTTCTGGGTCAATGAACAACTCGGGCATTCTATCAGGAATGTTAAACTTAGAACTGAGCTACCATGAGAAAAAAATGTGCTGGTGAGACTCAGTAATGTATCTGAAAAGCGAGCAATTGTTCTTATAAATTGCACATTTGCCAGTAAGGGAGCTATTTTTTGAAAATAGAGAGTTAACTCATCAGTTTGTCTGACTTGTGTAACAGAAAAACTGAGTGAGAATCTCCTTAAGCAGAAGCCACAAAGCTCCTTCTGAAGCCTCAGCTCCTAAGGACGGTGGAATCTTCTTACCATTCCAGGGGTCTTAGACAGGGACGTTCTAAAACCAGACTTGTATGGTTTCTCGAATTCTTAATTGTAAAAATTATATTTATTGAGAGCAGGTTATATGCCAGACATGTAAAGGGAAAGTGATGTGCATTTTAATATTTAATGCTTACAACAACCTGAAAGTAAGATCTATTTTTCTCATATGATAGAAAAGTAAGGCTCAGAGAAACTAAGTAACGTGCCAAGGGATGTTCAAGCAGAAGGAGACGGAGATGGGGTGGATACCAAAACTCATCTAGCTTCAGAGCTACTCTTAACTGCTACGCATTACTGTCAGTCCCAGGGCAGGCCCAGAGATGCTATCTTCAGAGCTGGTGTGAGAAGTAAGCCATATTTTTTAGGACAGGTCTGGCAAAATCAGCTCTCCCAGGAACCAACTTTGAGCAGAACAGGGGCTTCTCACAGCCCCTCAGTCTCTATCCAATCCCTGCATTACAGGCAAAGGGCACCATAAATAGAGATGTTTACTCATACATTGTCTTATGCTCGTATTTGTGTACAGTTCACCTGTAGGAATCCAAAGAAGACAAATGTTTTTTCTCATTTCCTGCAAGTTTACTGATTTAAATGCTTGCATATTTTTAGCCTACCATTACAGAACTATTTTTCACCCAATTTTTGTCTCTAGGAAAAAAAAAATGCCTAAGTTCCCTGTCTGTTTAAATGAGATCAGTTGTGGGAAGAATTTTTAATAAATTGTAAAATGTTGTGAAAAATTAGAGGAAAAACTCTATCTCATGTGAAGTTCTAGATACAAACGTCAATATTCTTTTCTTTAGGAAATGACCTTTATTTTAGTGTTCACCCCATACAGCCTTACTTCCCAGTAAGTCCACGACCCACATGAGATTTATTAATTAGCTATGTATCACGAATCATTGCTTTCTTTGTCACCAGAGTTGCAAGTAGATATAAGGCAAATATAGATAGAGCTGGGTAAAACTTTGCTTATTATTTTAATTTGCCAGCACTTCTAAATCATTTATCTTTGAGGGGTAGATAGTCATGAACCCACAGGCTGCTCTTAAATGCAAAACATGCAACTGAAGCCTCTCCAGAATGTGTCCTAGATCTGGGGTTTTTCTGTTGTGGGAACTCATTAATAAAGAAAAATTGCCTTTCCCAGAGAATGGGCCGCTGAGATCTGGAAAGGGGCTGCATCTTAACGGAGTACTGAACTGTGAAAACGATTTCCATGTTGTATAGCTGTCATATGGAAAGAGTTAACAGCAGCTGACATGGTTTTTACTTACTTTTTAAGTATATGTAGTTACTGAGGAGAGGGTAGGTCTCAAACATTGTTTGTTTTTCAAGGGGGCATATCTGAGTTTTTTAAATTAAATTTTTCACTGCATTATTAAATAAGTGTTAGCTATAAATAAATTCATATGAACAATTGAAAATAATTGCTGAATTAATTTATACTCATAATTTTGGATCAAACTAAGCAGTATTGCAAGCCATATTAATATTATTTTTCTCTATCAATTTTGTGATTGAATTATACAGGTAGTATTTGTGAATATTTGTGAATAATATAGTGTTTCCTTCTGACATGTTAATGCTCATTGAATTTTAGTATGTTCACAGATAGTTACATGATAGTCAAGAACTTGGAGGAAGCAAGAGAGACCTTCAAGATGTTAGAATAAGTAAATCAGCTATACTTCGATAAAAAATAAAAATTTTAAAATAGTTATGTAGATTTCAGAGGCAATCAAATTTTGGAAATTCAGATAGCTTATAAATAAATAATTATAGGATAGTCATTCAATAACAAGCAAGCTGTGTAGATACTGCTTATTTTGAGGCATCAAAAGTAAGAAGTATGTTTTCATTTATATTAATAAAAAGCAATGGTGATTTACCAGTGTGGCATAAATGCAACATGTACTTTTCTGTAATATAAAGCTCTGCCATAGAAATTCCAGTTGCTAATCACTCCAATAAATATGTTATGAGATTCTAGAGGTCAAGATAATCTTGTATCATTGTTACCGAGTCCAAACTCATTCTTCGCCCCACGAAAGGCTAATAAATCAGGAGATGAGGTGTTGGGGCAAGGAATAGAGACTATTCCAAAAGCCAGCAGACCGAGAGGATGGCAGACTAATGTCTTGGAGAACTATCCTGCTCCAGTCAGAATACAGGCTCCTTTTTTACAAAAAAATGGTGGGTGGGCAGGGGTTCGTTGTTGCAAACTTCTTGCTGCAGGAATTCTTTGTTCTTGCAGCCATCCACCGGGGTCAGGTCATGGTGTCCCTGTAAACCTCTAACAAAACAAAGGTTATTCTCTATTTTGCAACTTTCCATCCCTACTAAATGCAGAAGTGCTAACATCATTAAAGGTCAGAGCCCCCAGAAGAGGCTCTCTCCTGTCTATTTCAGGCTAAAGGCAACATTGTTTCACAAAAGGTGCAGAGCTGGCAAGACTGAGCCTAGAAAGAGGGGCACAGTGGCTAAAACTAAAGGAACAGATCAAGTATAGAATCAGGTTTGTTCTCCTCTATTCCATTATTGATTGCCTTTTACAGCAATAGATGAATTGCTCTGAGTACACTGTAATAGTGAGTCAGTGACTTTCTGTACAAACAAGCTGGGACATTTTTAATCACTTTCAGCCTTTGACACTTGAAAACATGATAACCAATACTTGTATTACTCATCAAAATATTACTATCGGGGATACAACCGTCTTTTCGCTGAAGGAGATTCAATGTGTATATATTGATCTTTATATTAATGAGAATGTCCAGATAGTTCTTTTTGAGGAAACAAAATTTAAATCTTTGTTAGATTCAGTTTAGTATATTTGCCTGAAGAAATATTTCTTTATTTAAAAAAACAAAAAAGAATTAGAACAAATAGTGAATACTGACCAGTGAGCAATTACATACATTTTTACTGGAGAGATGAGTTTTATCAACTGCATCCAGAAATTAAAGAAAGTTTGGCAAGCATTTAATGAGCATCCATCTGGGGCGGTTATGTAGCGTAATAGCATAGTACATGGAATTGTAGTTGCACCTACCTTTACATTTGCTGTGTGTATAAACTTTAAGATGCATATATGTTTTTAAAGCACTAAGTTAGTGTCTGAGGAAGAGCAAGCAGTCAAGAAGTGGTGGCCATTACTATTACTTAATGGTCTGTATGGCAAAAAGAACCCTACATTTCCTTTAGGACCCCTGTAATAGTTGTGCTTAACTAATTATTTAATATATTTTATGGAAAGGAGTTTATTCCATGTCTAAATAGGAAGTAACATAAGGATTTAAAAATGAAAATAATACAAATTTAAAATGTTCAAAAGTGAAAATGTTAAGTAATCATTCATATGAACATCTGATTTATTTAGCATTTTCAGAATGGTAAGATTGGTACCTGGTGGCTAGGTACACCAAGAACTATTTCTATATTGCTTTTAAAATGCACAGTCTTTTTTGCTTGAAAACATCCTGTACCTGTGCTCTTTGTAAATCTGGTTAGTCCCTTCACCATAAAACCTGTAACATTATCAATAAAATTATGTAAATTAATTACAGAGGGTGCCAATCAATCTCGTTACAAGAGGATCAGCACAAAATGGTATTCCATCTGTGTCCATATTCTTTTTTGAACCTACTCATTTTCAATGTCTTGGCTACCCCGTGATTGTAAACTGTAAAGTTGCCAACTGTGTACCCAGGCAGCATCACTAACACCAGGAAAACTGGCTTAATATCAGTTAAGAAAACTCCCAAACACATTTTTGTGTGCTTTATAAATTTGTATGCTTACTTATTAATACCTCATTGTTCCAATAAGAGCTAGAGAAAACTCTTCTAAAATAAGTTTTCAAGAATTTTCTCTGTTTGGCAGGTTGGTTACTGGAATGATATGGATAAATTAGTGTTGATTCAAGACGTACCCACTCTTGGCAATGACACCGCAGCCATTGAGAACAGAACAGTTGTTGTAACTACTATTATGGTAAGTTTCAGTCTGTGCCTTATGATGTTCCGTTTTGTCCACAGGCAGTTTTAATCCCCCGGCTACAGTGCACAGGCAAGATGAACAGGGCATCTTAGTGGCGGTGGCATGGTTGTTCTATGCACAAAAGTCTGCTGAGGCTTTGAATAAGTTTGTCCTGAACTTTGAGTGCATTCGGTATTATTTATTTGTATTATCTTTTGTTACATTGCTGTTCTTGGAAAAATGATTGGATGTTAAACGTTGAAACTGTCTGGTTGGAAATGGATGAAATGCTAAAATTCCGAAGGACAAAAGAATGAACATGAAAAAAAAATCAACAATGAATCCCACAAAAATATCCAGTAATAAACACCGTATCACTGTTGTTATGTTTTTACAACATCAATGTAAATAGTAGTTAATAGTGTCTAAAATTATAATTTCAGGTAGTTTAATTATTTGCATTGTCTGTTTATAATAGTGGGTAAAGCACTGTTTTAATGAGCATGTTTCATACAACTGAATGCTTTAGAAATAAATTTTGTTTTATATTTATTTTTAATGCAAAAAGAGGTTTTTGTACCGATTCTTTTTCTCATTGACCTGTGACAGATACACAGTACAATTTATTGAAATTCTCCTAAGACTTAAGAAAAATGTGATCTTCATTTGGTCACATCCTAAGATGGAAAATACTGTAAATTTTAAGGCTCTTTTTCAAAGAGATTCTCAGAAAATTGGCTTTTAAATAATATACTATCTTGTATGTTTTGTCTTCTAAATGCAAACATGCTTTAAGCGTAAACGCTAGTCAAAGGAGATCAACAATCGGTGACCTTTTCTATCTAATTTAAAGTCATATGCCCTCAGCTCAGTGTCTCATTAGGCAGAATCTTTCTTAAACTAATTATGAAGCCCTTACTCTAAATAAAGTGGAAGTATTTTATGTAATGTAGTTTTTAGCTTATGTGATTTTAATTTTCGGTTTTTATCAATGTCGAGTTATTTCCAAAATTCTGACATGGACGTCCAAGTGTGAAAATACCAGAGAGAAGCTTTTACGTGCTGTCATTAGTTCTGTCTGCGTGCATCGCCACCTAGCACTTTAATGTAAATCTGCCTGCCCTTAATTGGAAGTTTATGATTTTAGAACGCGAACCAACTAACAGCAGTTTTGGTGTGAGAATGCAAAATATCTATCTTCTAACTTAATTATGTAATATTTGCATGGGACTTAAATATATATGTGTATAAATACACACATATATATATATTTTCCTTAAAAAGACACAGTAATGGAAAGTCATACTTCAGTACAGTCCTCCTCTTTTCAGCCTCTGATGAAGAATCCTATTTTAAGGAATTGATCAAGAAAGAAATGAGCTCCGCGCTGTTCGGCATTCCTAACTAAGGCTCAAGTCTTGTTCTTCCATGTAGTAAATTTAAGCTAATTTTTCATGTGGGATTCTTCTTGGATGATCAACTCTGGACTACCAGAAAAAAATAAAATAAATAAGTTCTGTGACTTTCCTGAGATACTAGAACAAAAGAAGAATTAATGCTCATCTTTTTTCAAGAACATAGATGTTGAAACAGAATCACTTAACAATTCTGACATATCAACTCCCGTATCTTGAAATGAGGTCATTGTACATAAAAAATGGAATTATAACTCTTCTAATACTTAGCGTAGATTTTCTAAAAGTAAATATCTATGAATTTGTGTGCTTGTTTTCTGAATACACACAGTTGTTTTCCTTAAAGGTTTTTTTTTTTTTTGAAATTTTGCTTGTTCTGTGTGAAATAAAGGTTTTTCAATGTGCATTATAAATAGAATGTAGAAAATCACCTTTCCATTCCTGTTATTAAAGGGGCTGAAGATACAATTCTTAAAACCAAAATACTGAATTAATTTTGCAAGCATGGCTAGTTTGCAGGAAGCATGCTGTCAAAAAAATCAGTAAAAATGATTGAAAAATCCAATTGTTTCCTATATACATAAAGAATATTTTGTAAAGTTATCTGTTGCTTGACAGTGATATCACCAATATTTTTGCTATCAAAATAGTGCAATATTAGTATCTGTCCTTTGTATAAAAATGTAATCTCCATATAAATAATACCTCTGATCTTAGCAGCTTAAATACTTTTTTTTTTAATGCTACAAATCCCTTCGCTGGAAGTGTTCCTTGTATCTGCTTTTGTTGAAAATGGTATCCCAGGACTTATGACATCTCCATCATCTCATTCATTTTGAAAGAAAAATGACTCTTTGTAGATGAATGAGATATTGGTACCAGTGTATAATGATTCCTCAAATTCAAGTGAAATTGGTTAGACATTAAATTATGTGCAAGACAGATATCTAGACACAGAAGGCTGAGAGGGTCGTGGCCCTGGAAATCATACATTTTGATCGAAATTGATATGGCATTGCTGTTCTCCCGTTTGTCTTTTCTGTGTATGTTGTTATTTATATGTTGATACACTGTAATGATATATGGTGTCATTAAATAAAGTTGATTGAGAAATTCATTTATTATTCATAAATATTTATTAAGCGTCTGCTATGTGCTAGGCACAGTTATAAGCCCAGGGATACGTGAGTGAAGAAAACAGACAAAAATCCTGCACTCGACTGAACTTTCATTCTAGTGAGAGAAAGCAGACAAGTAACATAATATGTATAGTAAACATCATTCTTAAAATGTGGCTTTAGATTTTTGTATTGCTGACATCTGTTTGTTCTCATAACAGTGTTTTACATCTACATGTGATCTTCATTTTAATGACTAATTTATTCTTCCTGAATATAGACATACTGAATATAACTTAGCCAAATCTAAATAAAAGTAAACTTGACAATAGAATCCTATGAGCCTCGTGACTACAAAGTTGAAAGTTCAAACGTTTAGGATTCAGTTGCTCATCATTTTTTATCTTTAGGTCTTAGTAACCAAAAATTTTTTAAAATGTGTAAAATTTACAAGACTGTGACTGCACGGGGTTAATTTCTTGCATTCAATAAACAACGTGAGGAAGCTAAACCTGTGCCATGAGGCTTGGACAAGTGCAGCAACTGAGGAAAAAAGTGGTTTACAATAGACATTGGGGGAAGAGAGGGCGGTGTTTTCGTTTGTAATATCAATACTTTCTTTGGCTGAACTCTCTGGAAAAGGAGAGGTGATCCATTTCTATTTCAGTCAAGTCCATTTTCCCCAAATCTTTACTCCTGAAGGTAAACGATGCTTATGACGCATTACCAAACCAAGAAGATATTTCTTACCAGCCTATGAACGTAACAATCCTTTTGGAAATGTTTCCATAAAATCCAAATTTATTCACTGTGGCATCTGACTTACTTATAAACCTTAAAGCAGCTTGACTTACAATGCTTAATCTTTCTAGGAATAACATGTATCAATCATTCAATGTTTTACCTTCTCTGTGTAGAATTTTGTAAATGTTACTATACATATACACATGCGTGTCTGTGTATGTATATGTACATCCATATACAGAAAATACAGATATTTTTATTTTCTTCCTTCTACCAAGTATTAATTTCCCCCATAAATACATCTGCCTCCAAAGAGCTTATAACCCAATACGTTTTTAAATAAGTTGCTTTTAATAAACTTTAAACTGTGTAGCCATTAAATTTACTCATTTCTTTCTGAATTTAATCATAACATTTTAATGTCCAATTTTAAGAATTTTACCAATGGGATAAATTATCTACATTAAGATTCCTTGGAAACAACCAGATATCCACATAGCAAATAACTGTTGTCGATACTACTGATTTTTATTGTTTTAACTGTTTTCCAAGAGTAACTTTAATGATTATATTTGTGACGTGTAGAAAATCTTAAATCCTCTCTAATAAATAGCTTGTTCAACAGTTTCACTTTTGCTAAATACAAAGAATCCAAACCAAATTTCCTCAGTAGGAAAATGATACTTTACTAATTATAAAAAAATCATCTTAATTCATTTACACAAACATTTTCATAAGCAAGCTCTAACGTAGGAGCTTTAGACAGAGATCGATTTCTCTCCTGAAATAGCAGAGCAGATGTAGAACACTGCCCATTATGGAAATTGTAGTAATAAAACTCATAATCACTAAGAAGTAATTCATTTCAAATAACTTCTAAGAAATTACTGGCCCACCAAGCACAGTAGTTGACAACATGGATGGTACCCAGTCTTCCCTTCCTATTCACAATTGGCCACCTGGGGCTCCATAAGGCTGCTTACCAAAGATGGCCCACAAATATCCCTTAGTGATTAGTTAGAATTCATTTTTCACTAGATTCAAAAGATTTGGTACTTTCTTTACGTAGTCCCAAAATTTTGTATTAAATCTCCTCAAGTATGCAGTGTTTGAAGGGCTACTTTTGGACAAACTGTCAGATCAAGGATGGGGCAAAGGAAGAGGCTGGGAGAGTGCTGAGAATTTGCTGGTAATTTGGATTTAATGTGAAAGAAAAGGAAAATGAGACACACTCAAAGGTATTGGGAAGAGCTGAGCAAGTCTGAGAGCTTTTAGGAAAAAGTCCAACTTTTCTCTCCCTTTGTTCTTCAGTCTTCCTGAGTGTGGTCATCTTATTTCTCTTAATCTTGCATACACCGCTCATCTGAATCTCAATAATTATGTGTGCCCTTGGTTGTGCCGAAAGCCTAGCTAAATTTCTAGTCAGCATCTTTGGTAAGCTGAAGTTTTCTCTAGCCTTTGTTGGTTGGTTTGTCAGGAAAACAAAGACTTGATGGATCCCTGCTGCCCAAAAAAGAAATTGAAAAAAAAAATCAAGGAAGATGCTAAATAAATTTATACTTATATATACATATACTTGTTTCAGAAGAGATGACCTGGCATGTGTTAATATTTACTTTCCTTTTGAAGACCTGAATCAAAAGTTCTAACATAATTACTTTGCTATCATACTACTATTTAGGAAGTACTGATAGACCAGGAAATCTTTATATTTACTGAGTGCCTTATATTTATTGAGTCCCAGACACTATGAAGAAATATGAGAAGGTTTTATCTACATTGCTACTCAAGATTTCATATAGAGAATTTCATTCACTAAAAATACAGAAATTCATTTCATTAATCATATCTCCTCTCTTGTTAAATCATATGACCTCTCAATTAGTTGCCCACATTTTGAAAGATGTAACCATAGCTTCAAAACTGTCCAGGTATTTCAAAATATGGGTTCATTTCCCGCTGCTGCTAGTTCTGTGAAATTGAACAATTTGCGGAACATTTCTAAGCTTAAGTTTTCCGTCTGTACAGTGGGAAATGCCTACCTTAGAATGGCAGTGTGAGAAGTATATAAAAGGGCACAATTAAAGAACTTAGCATTGTACCTGACACAGAGGAAGCACTAAATAAGAGAACTAGCATTATTTTTCACTACAACATTTTACTGCCCCCACTCTCAGTCCTTTACTCTTATTACAAAGAATTTAATCTTAATAACAAGAGGCCAAGGGGCATATTTTATTTATTTTTGTACCGTTAGTTCCTGGCAAGCTGTCTGGCACACAGTGGGTGTTTAAGAAATGTTTGAGTAAATAATAAAAATGCAGCTCTTAATGAAGCAAATTGTTTATTATATAATGTAGATGGGATTTTGCAAATTGGATGATAATCCTATCTAGGGAAACTTCCGTACACAAGCTAATATGGTAATATATATATATTTGAGGGCTAAAATTCATGTGTTCAAATAGTTCAGACCCTTTAGAATGTATCAGCCTTAGTACCAAATGTGAGCCTTAGCGATGCTCCTTCTGAAAACCTCTCAACTTTGTTAACTAACAGCCGTTTCATTTAGAATGTTACGCATTACCCAAATGTCATTCTTGCTTTTTTATACATGCTTCCATATTTTAATTAGCTATTGCCAGAAGAAACTAGAGGAAATGAATGGATTGGTTCTTTTTAACTACTGGCATTCCATGCTATATCTTAGAAATTAACAATGTTTTGCAACAACTCACCAAGTTTCAAAATCACTTTTATAATTTGCAAAACACATTATGCTTGGAGAATGTATTCTATAAGCTAACAAATCATTTTTATCCACCTAAGGTGACAATTAGCTGCCTTTATATTGTAGGTGGAGAATCTTTCTTTACTCAGGTCCAGTGTTAGAATACTCATCAAGTTCAATACACTGAGAGACTTCTGGGTCACTTGGCCATGTCTCCCTAAGGCAGGATTTAAGGAAATAATACAAGGACCACTTCTGCACAATTGCCCACAATGGAGTTATTTAGGGCATTTCTATGAGAAAATCATGTATCATGTAATTTACAGTTTTATGAAGTTTTTAGAAGTAGTTTTTACGTTTACAAAATACTCAAAAGCAAAATCAAAGTTAGCATAGAAACTGCCATGTTATGCAAAGTAAATGACCTTCTAATCAAGAGTTTTAAGAGCAATTTCAACTTTCCCAATTACACTTTTGCTGGGAGAAAAGAGAAGATTCATTTCAAAATTACTAAATGAATGTCACAGTAAATTTTATAAAATATAAACATGACTTCAGTGGGGTTGTGGTCAAAAGTGGTCACTCCTTGTCTGCCAACGAATAAAAAATCTGAAGTGTGACCAGGAGTTCTGTATGTATTGCCTGTTCCCAGGGCTTTTAGTTGGTGGCTTTAGGTTTTATTTATAAAATCAAGTGTTTTTTTGCTAACATGTCTCTTCAGTTTCATGGACTTTAAATGTTTTGAATTAGGAGTGTGCATGCGTGTGTGCGTGCGTGCGTGTGTGTGTGTGAACCGAAAACCATTTAGTTACTATTAGCCGCCAATATTCGTTTTCATTTTATAAGGATTTTCACAATAATTCTTCATCATATTTTGTCTAACTTGCTTCCGAAACTAAATGGGACTATCATTTGAAGTGTGTGATTGTCACAATTAGCTTTCATTCGGGATGTATTTTATAATAGAATAAAAACTCATGGGACATAACTTCATTAAAGCCAAAATATGGACAATTTTAGGAAAGCCAATTTAATGCATATTAGTATATAAAATTTTTTAAACAACTAATTCATTTCTTCTTTGAACATGTTAACGCCTGCTCTGAAAAAGGCATCTTGCTAAATGCTAGAGAGCCAAGAAAAATTATCTAGTTCTTTTCCTAAAGGAAGTCTCAGTTGAGTGTGGCGAAACAAGATGCAGACTATGGAGACCTGTAACCTTGAATGAGTCTTTTATTACATTAAGCAGACTTCTAAATGGTCTTCAGCTTCATAAGATATTTTGGAAATAGTCATTTCATTGCTAAAGGTGATAATTTATGATTCTCTAGCCAATTATTAAGGTATATTTTTCTTATTACAGTCACAATGGTAGGTATATCATAATCACTCAATAGAAAAGTATTTTAAAGATTTCACTTTTAGTATCCACTGTAAGGCAAATTAATATACTTCTAAGCATATTTATATATTCATCTGTTTTATTCTTGATTTCTTGGCACACAAAATCAGTGCGTATGCTACTACTAGACATATGTTTTGTTAAATTCTGAAACTGATGGTTGCATAAAGATTTTTGAATGTTTTATCATTTCTCCTTTACAGTTCTACTTCTCTCATTATAGGAATCCCCATATGTTATGTACAAGAAAAATCACGAAATGTTTGAAGGAAATGACAAGTATGAAGGATACTGTGTAGATTTGGCATCTGAAATTGCAAAACATATTGGTATCAAGTATAAAATTGCCATTGTCCCTGATGGAAAATATGGAGCAAGGGATGCAGACACAAAAATCTGGAATGGGATGGTAGGAGAACTTGTTTATGGGGTAAGCAAATCAATCTATTGAAGAATTTACTTACATAAACTGGAAATGTTTTTTTTTTTTCACTTGGGCACATATCAGTTTTTAACTGTCTATTGCTATTTTGCAAATTTGCAGTTATATTTAAAGAAGTATATGCGACGTTCAAATGTCTCTCTATTTCATTAATAAGGCGATTCCCAAACAATGAGAGAAACTAACACTTGATAACTACCAGAAGATAAACATTCAGAATATGATGTTCTATTTAAAAAAAAAAACACTAACTTCTGTATCTGTAATGATTATTCCCTTAAGCCTTATTCTGTCTGCTATGCCATAGACATGCTGTTTTGAAAACTACAAAACAACTCCACTAGTAATCTGTTACTTGATAATTATAAGGAGCAAATTTCCTTCAGCAGCACAAAGTTGGACCTGTTTTAGCTAGTTATTTATATCCCTGTTGATTGTATTTACAGCTAAATATCTTGTAAGTAATTGGCGAAGTGATCACTAAACTACTTCAGCATCTGTTATAGTATTCACATGGGGGATTCTTATAACTCTGCTGAATACAGTAAATTTAAATTGTATACAATGTCATCCTTTTTTTCCTACATAGCAAAACACAAAAGCTAGAATTTACTCCATAGGGGGCCTCACATGAAATCACGTCATGCCCTTCGCTTTGAGTTCACCAGATACTGAGTGTACATATTCATAGCCAAGGGCAAATTCAATGTAGGCATTCCTGCCTGATTCAGAGCAAGACGGGTCTCTTCAGCCACAACTGCAAAGTGTCAAAGTCAAGCCAGCAGTTAATCAAATGCTAGCGAAGGTATGATATTTCCAAAGTCTAGAAACTAAACCTAGAGCTCACAGTAAGCTCCATTCATCAAGTAACCAACAAAAGTCACATCACTTGAAATGTATTCCTAGATGAAAATTTCCTATTTCACAAATTTCACCTTCAAAGCACACTCTTGATTAATTCTCACAAGATCCCTTTGAAATAAAGGATTACACAAAAGTCATCCATCCCCGGAAAAGAATAAAGGTAGAATGATTTAGAACGTAACTAAAAGTCTTGACAGGGCTCACTTCCCGAGCCGGAACTGTAACTCCGTAGTTCCATGATTCCGCGTCCTGCTTTTCAGACCGCGAAGCAGTGAACGTTCACCGCACTATTCAGTACAGTAGCTCGAACGTCAGCCACGAGGGGAACCTGTTTGGCATTAAAGAGCGATCAGTTTTATATTCATTTGCAAGAACTACTGACTAGTTAGTCGCCCTAAATAAGAACAACAAACTTTGCAGTTTTAAAAAATCATAAATTATTTTACTGCAAGGCTCATCAACTGATATTGAGAAAAAGGGTCCCTAAAGCTTGTGTTCCTTGGTACCATGTTAAACTTTTGATACAATAAGCAGGATCTTAAATGTGAACATTAACTTAGTTGTTAGAACTACAGTAATTCATTTTCTTCAGAAAGTACATTGAGTATTTCGTCCTGAAAACTCATACTTGGCTTAACCAATGAATTATGGACAAGTTACCTTCTAGGTTAACTAACTAACTAACTAACTAACCCGAGTTACCTTCTAGGTTCTCTGGAGTCCTTACCCATTTGGCAGCCCAGGCTCAGCCGTTTGCAAGGGCTCTGACCAAACTTTACTGGGATAATAATTGTTTAAGCAATCAAAACAAATGATATGAAGAGAGTTGCATAATTAAACAACAAAAAAGTTGTATCAGTGGTCCACACGTCACAGGCACAGAAAGTCTCAAAGTCAGGCAGTGCTCAGAGAGACACGAGAAAACACATAATCTGCAAGGATTTAAATACCCTGATCTCTGCCACTTGAGTTGTCCACTTTTTTCCCCGAAAGGAATTGTTCCCCTGCTCATGCACTTTCTGCAGAAATTTGGTACTTTCTGTTCTGGTGTCTGTAAAGTCTTTACTTGCTTCTCAACTATTTTCCTTTCTCACTGCTAACACACACACAAATCCCCAGCTTGCAGGGCCCTAATTAAAACTCCATCTATTTTTCTTCTACCCAACAAAGCCAACAAAATGATTAACTTTGAATCCATTTATTTTTTTTTAACTTAATTCTTTGCTAACTTTGTCACTGTCATTGTTAGGAATAGATTATCTGTGAAACACTCACATACGATCTGAGCATACCAACAGGTGGTGACCCTGAAGCCCAAAACCTCCTTTACACTCCCGGGTCCTATCTTCTTGTCACAGCCACACACTGTGGCAAGTTTAATATGTGATCTTCCGTGGCACACTGCTCCAGGGTCTTCTCCTCGGCCCTGCTGTGCATATGTGTATGTATTTTAATCCAAGCAAGGTCATTCAAGGTCACAGGTCTCAAAGCAAGTTCCATGGCCTACCAACACCAGAATTACTTGTGGTCTGTGTTAAAATGCTGGTTCATGAGACGCGCTCCAGAGGTCCTCAAGAATCCAAATATTATCAAGCTCTTCTAGGAGATATTTCACACAATTTGGGGAATCACTGAGAGATAATGGAACAAGGCATACGCAACATCTTTGATGTTAGCCGAGAAAACTCAGATGTAATCTTCTGTTCACTGATCTCTTTCAAATCACAAATTTCAGAACTTCAAACGTGCCCTCACTGAACATTGCTGTCACCACCATCACCTAATGTTGGCTTCTGTTGCATCTAGTTTTACTGGGCACCCCTTTACTTCTCTTCATGTTTCTCTATTTTTAAGGCTTTTACTCTATTTAGTGGTAATTTGTAGTATTAAAAAATTTCAGAAGATACCACACAGAACAATGTAGGATGTGAAAGGTGGTATTTCAAATCAGTGAAAGAACACATTATTCATTTATTCCTATTGGGAAAGCAGGACAACTGCTTGGAAAATTAACAATTGTGTAACATATTATCATGTGATATGCTAGATAAATTATTGAGAGGTTATAGGTACTAGGATAAAAATATATGACTGAGATTGATTACATGATATGAAAAGGAATTTTCTAAGCATGAAACTAAAGGTTGAAAACACAAAAAGATAATTTTATATGACTATGGCAAAATGTTAAAGCATGTATATTGCAGTAAAGTACCATGAACTAAGTTTTGTAAACAAAATGATGACTAGGGAGAATATTTAAAATATATATGGAAAATAATGTTTTTAATATATTCAAAAACACTTACAAATTAGCAAGTAAAAAGTGAATACCCATATGGAAAATAGGGGCAGATCATGACATATGATACATAAAAGGAGGAAATTTCAGTGGTTATTTGTTTTACAAAAAAAAAAAATCAAATTAATACAGTGAGATTTAATTTGCCATATGGCGAATTGGTGAAGAGAAATGAGAATAAAGGTACATACAGGATATCCAAGGTTCCAAGCTGAAGGTGCTGTCACACCGTGCTGGTAGCAATAGAAATTTGCATGACCTTTCTGGAGAAAAGTTGGACAAAACGTGTAATGAGCATGAAAAAGATTGTTACTATTTAGACCAGCAATCCCCTTCTAGAAATTTATTTTAAATAATAGAGATATATGTCTTCAAAGATGTTCCTATCATCCATGTTATAAATTGTGTAAAACTGGAAACAATACAAATCTCCCCCAAAATAATAAATTGAGTAAATTTTGACCCTTAACATGATAAAATATTTGCAGTCATTAACACTTATTTTTAATACATGGAAATAAAATTAACTCATCATATTTTCTTAAGAAAAGGAATTATAAAATACAGTGCTCTGTAGTATCCCGTTTTAAAATAAGTAAAATAATATTTGTAAAACAATGTCTAGGAGGGCATATGTAAAGAAAAGTAAGAGTAGGTGAAGGAAATGGAGATAACTTTTCCTAATTTTCTGGTTCTGTTTTTATATACTAATTTTTCTATAGCTACTTCATATATCACCGTATAATAAAAATCATGCAGTTAATAATAACAATGAAGGAAACAGTAGCCTCTCAGCAATAATTCTGGCTTTTATATATGTGGGTGTTTATGAAGTGAACTAAGTTTATTCCCACTTGAAGGCACATGCAGTTAATTCTCAGTGGGTAACTTGCCGGCCAGAGTACATTGCCCATGCTAACCCTCTAGATGCCTTTGTATCAAGCTGGTGGCCATCATCTCAAATTAGGGACCTGAGGACACACAGAGGGAATGTAAGAATGGCAGCCACTCTGTAAGAACATATGTCTGTGTTTCCGATTCCATTCTAATGCCAAATATTTTCCTTTCAAAATAATCAGAAAACCTTTTTTTCATTTGTAGATTATGTAACCGTTTACAGTTTTTTCACCATATTTCATTTCATTTGATTTTAGAGGTGGCATGATTTAATGGAAGAAGCACGAGCTCAAATCACAGAGCTGCCATGATGTGTAAAACTCATTTGAGTCTCAATTTTGTCATCTATAAAACAATGATAAACATAAGATTGTTTATCTGTTTATAAGAATTAAGTGAGCCACCATTTAAAATATTTTAATCAGACACGTAATTCCTCAGGAAATGCTCACAGTATTTTATTAAGATTGGTTTATGAGATAATCAAAATAGTGCAATGAGGTAAACAAGAAAGAAGATAATTCATTTTAGAGATTTTGGAAATGGGCTCAGAAAAGTTGCTCAAAATCACAGAATGAAAATGGAAGCTGGTGTCTTATTAATAATAATACATGAGAAATGAATTTACTGTTTTCCAAAACCATTTTTAGAAACTGAAAGT
This sequence comes from Camelus ferus, assembly GCF_009834535.1. Taxonomy (NCBI): domain Eukaryota; kingdom Metazoa; phylum Chordata; class Mammalia; order Artiodactyla; family Camelidae; genus Camelus; species Camelus ferus. The sequence goes on from NC_045705.1 coordinate 1,547,739, forward strand.
AGAAAATCAAAGTATGTGAATAGGTGCCAATTTCCAGATTTTTGTGTGTGCGCTGAGTTGAAAAATGTTGTCAAACAGTGGGGTTTCTTCTATCTCACAAATATAAACTTTATGATAGGTTTTCTCATCACTGGAAAGGAGTGAAAAAGAAGAATGTTTGAAATTTTCAATTCATAATATCAAGGAATGAATAACAAATCAGTGGCAACATTCTAAATGAAACAGAAAAGACTGCAACATAGCAGCAATTCTGGCCAAGAAATTTACAAATTCAGCCACATGGAAAACCTATCAAATATCCGCCTTTGCACCATCCCAGACCCTTAAAGACTAATGTCGTTATTTAAGCTCAAGTTATTTTGGCTTGTGTCTACTCTTTCTCTTCTTTTTTTCTAATTTCTAGCACCAATAAAAATATTTTGTGCAAAGTGATATATAGTATCTTATGAAAACAAATCCACTGTTCATCTTTGTATTTGTCACTGGCGTTATTAATTGTTGGCATTCCAAAAAAATAAATGTAGAATACGTAACTACTTAGCTTTGAGTGGATCAGTCCAGTACTAATTGCTTCATAAAATCTATTAACCTATGTGTTTTCACGTGTCTTTTCTCTTATAGAAAGCAGAGATTGCTATTGCCCCTCTGACAATCACTTTGGTCCGAGAAGAGGTCATTGACTTCTCCAAGCCCTTCATGAGTTTGGGCATATCTATTATGATCAAAAAGCCTCAGAAATCTAAACCAGGAGTGTTTTCCTTCTTGGATCCTCTGGCCTATGAGATTTGGATGTGCATAGTCTTTGCCTACATTGGTGTCAGCGTGGTCTTGTTTCTAGTTAGTAGGTTTAGTCCATATGAGTGGCACACGGAAGAGCCAGAAGATGGAAAGGAAGGACCCAGTGACCAGCCTCCCAATGAGTTTGGCATCTTCAACAGCCTCTGGTTTTCCCTGGGTGCTTTTATGCAACAAGGATGTGACATTTCACCCAGGTTAGTTTCAAATCTCTTAAGTTCTTTGCCAATTCCCCAGTAAATTTAAACATTGTGCAGAAAGTCTCTCTCTATGTTTTTTTCCTGGAGGCAGAGCATTGCTTGAAGCACAGAAAAACCTTGCAATCTCCAAATTAATCAAAAATATATTCATAGCCAATTTTTCCAAATTAGCACAAAGTGAGGCTACATCATAAAAACGAATTTCCCAATGGAAAAGTAACATATGGAACCCATCAAAAATCTCAAAAAACACTTTTTATTAATATTCTCTTCAGTGATTTGATGGACAGAAGCTAAATCCAAATCGTTAAGAGTAGGAATTTATTTTCATGTCTCCTTTTCAAAATCAAATGTTGTTCATTTTTGAAAATTAATTTTGAACTTGATTTACATCCCATGTAGCTTAAGAGAGAGATTTCTGCGATGGAGTTAACTAAAACCAATGAGTCAATATAGTGGGTACCAGGTACACATTGTTCTATCCAGCAATGCATAAACAGCTAAGCATTAACCAAGAAGTCAGCAATATAAATACGATACTGGTTTTCATTATCCTTGGAGTCACGGCTCACTTCTGATGCCATCAAGACACGTTTCAGTTATGTTTGCCAGAAATGCAGCCAATCTCGGGCTGCATGAAAAATACCAAATTTCTCTCAGAAAAGGTAGCTGAAGGCAGGAGAAGCTAAGAATTGAATTTAAATAGTGATTTATATTAGTATTGCAAATAAATGTATTTTATAAAGAAACATAACTTTTTCTCAAAAAGAGTCATTTTAGCTACAATGCGGTTTGCCTTCCTTAAGACCCAAGAATACTATCAGTGTGTTTAAATCCCAGTAACACAGGAATTTGAATCAATAACTCTCAATTAATGAAATGAAAAGAAATCAAAGCAAATCAAGCAGTGGTTTTATGGCTTTTAAAACCAGGATTAAGCAAATGCTAAGTTAAAAACAACAGATGCCACTTATAATGGTTAAGAAGGGAGCATTTTAAGCCTAGAAAGGCTGTGGAATATAGGAAAATTTTCCTCACTTAAGAAACAAGGTTTCTTACGGGAAATTTAAATAGTTTGTCTTATCAATTGAGATCAATTATGAATATGCTATGAATTTTGTATTCATTCCATTCTCACTTTTCCTCTCCTCACCCACATATCCTTAGTAGCCAGAGAAAGGGTGAAGAGAGAACATTTTTTTGAACTCTAGCATCAATTTTTAGTGTTCTCACACTGCCCATTGACAAGTCACATGCTTTGGTCTTACATGGGCAATAGCAGAGAGAATATTTTCATACCAGTATCTAAAGATGCTTAAGACATAGCTCATCTTCCACTCAGATAAGAAATAAAATATCAAACAAACAAAAATGTTCAACTATAGTTACTTTGAGACCAATCCTGAATCATCGTCTGTGCCAGCCCCACTTGGGCATATGTCCCAACCATCCTGGCGTGGCTCTGATTGAAGGTAAAAAGAAGTTTTCTCAGAAAAGCATCTACCAGCTTGTAGCCAATTTGAGAGCTCACCCATTGTTAAGATGTATTGCGATTTTATACACCATCAAGAGAGAAACAGTGCTGCCAATTAAACTATGGTACTGTGTTTTATCTCATCAAACATGAGCTGCATCTTAATTTCAGAGGTGCAAAATGTAAGAGGGGACTCAATGAATTTAAGTAAGTATTCCTTTTCTGGACCTGAAGGAAAGGCTTTAAGTTCCACGTTTCTGCCAATTAAACAATGAAAAGGAAAACGTTTCTTTATTTCCAGCGGCATTTGTACATTCCATATAGCATGAAAGTTATCAAGTGTTACAGAAATATTAGAATAATTCTTGAGTAGACTGTCAGAAAATAAAAATGATATTTGCAATTATTTTTGAACATACATGGTGAATTGATGTTTTTTCTTTCCTTTCTCTATGCCGATTATAGAAAGGAAAATGTGCATTATCTTATCCGTGTTTAGATCCCTTTCAGGTCGAATTGTTGGAGGTGTTTGGTGGTTCTTTACGCTCATCATTATATCATCTTATACTGCTAACCTCGCTGCTTTCCTGACGGTTGAGAGAATGGTCTCGCCCATAGAAAGTGCGGAAGACCTGGCCAAACAAACAGAAATTGCCTATGGAACATTGGATTCAGGGTCAACAAAAGAATTCTTCAGAGTAAGTTGAGGGGAAACTAACAATGAAATAGTCATAACTTTGAAATTCAGGCAATTTACAATTTACCAATAAGAGTATGATGGGCTCTGGCTGTAGCAGGTTTTGCAAACACAATGGTAACTGCTATGTTTAATGCTTAATGTTTATGTTTAATGTATAATTAAATCCAAGTAGGATTTAATTATAATCCTACTTGGATTTTATAATCACTTTAATTTGCAAAAGCTAATTGATTTATTCACGTTGCAAGAGGAGCCCTCCCTAAGGAAAAGTAACAACAAAAAGGTAAATACAGCAACTTTATAACATAATTATCCCAAAGAGCCCATTGTTGAGAATGCTGTGAAGATACATCATCTTGCAAGATTGGATTTATTTTATACTTTGGGACTTAGAGCATAAAAATGAAAGCAAAGCTTTTTTTTTTTTCCTTTTTTTAAAGAATACATTTAACTTGCGGCATTTGAATCCCCAAAAACTTAAGGTTTATTATTCTATAATCTATTCTGTAACAATAGATTTCAAGGCAATATGTTCGCTTTCTCACAAGATAATGGGAGCAAAAAGTATTAAGTTCTAGCACCTTTGTAAGACTTTATATTTCATCTGTGCTGATTTCTCTGCTTTTGCAGATAAAATTGTTCAAACTGATATAATTGAGTTTCACATATGGGTATGATTCCTTTGACTTGCCAGGTATTTGGGGGGTTTTGGACCAATGTAAGGATGGAGTTTTGATCAGTGAATCTCTTTTACTTTGGTTTTACTGAAGTCCAAAGATACACACTTTGTAAAACTCACTCAGCTTGGAAATTAAAAACAACAAAATGTGCTACTCCATAAACCAGCCTTAACTTTCATGCAACTGAGTTTCAGTAAGATATTTCTCTTTTTTAAAAAAGATTCAATTATGGTATTCTTATATACTGCAGATGTTTATGTAACACTAAATCTGGAACAGATAACTCAAAAATTCTGTCAAATCCATCACTGGGCATTGTCTAAAAACACACAAAAAAAAAACAAAAAACAACAATAAAAAAACAGGACAGAAAGCGCAAGTAGAAGGTGATTCTCTCCTGTTGTGGGGAGTACATGTGGCAGGCAGAGCTGTCAGCCCTTGAGAACTGGCACCTCACGTGTCCCTTTTGCAGCAAGCAGGGCTTTGTGTCTGGCCTTTCCTTGGGGTCAGCATGGGGCACCCTTTGCAGGCATGGCCCAGGCCTCCTCTGGCTCTTCCCCAAGTGTGGCGGTGGGCCCGGGTGCCTCCCTCCCCACCATGGACAGCTATGCATCGCCTTTCCAGGCTTTCCTTGCCAGAGGCTCTCCTGCACCCACAAATGTGACTCGTAGACATTTTCTTTAAATAAAATCGTCTTTATCAACAATTGGGAGAATTGCTAATAGATATAAAATTTGTAAATTAATTATAAAGTATTTGTAGATTTTTCTAAAACAAAATAATACTCATGACACCAGATTTTATTAACAGTATTCAATGGAGAAACTTATTTAGGCAATTTTTTTAACTTACTGCATACATTCCAGTCTCTAAAGCTTAATAATAGCAGTGTACTGCTTTAATACATTTTAGCATAATTTCAGTACCTTGCTGGACATCTGTAAGTTTCCATCCAAAGGACAGCTGGTAAAATGTAGTGATTTTTGCCTAAAAACAGTTATGTATATGCATCCAAATAGAATACAAATTTGTGCTCTCACTTCCATTTTACTGAAAAATGATGACTGATCTTCATGGAAGTAAAACAAATATTTGCAGGTTCATCGCTCTGCCTTGAGTGAAAAAGGGAGAAAGTAATGTCATATTGATTCCTTGAAAACGTTTCAAAAATAGCTCACTGTAAAGTTCGGTGGCATCAAGTACATTGAACATGTTATTTCTAATCTTTATAGAGTTTTTAAAAATTGCTCAAGCTCTAAAAACTAGTAGATAAGAGAATATATTGATAAGAAATACAGAAATTTCCCTCACATTAAGGGAAGCTGCTTCTTCAATTTAGAGAGCTTTCCACATGAGCTGTGCCATCACCATGCCGTTTCCTTTCTCTCCCACTCAATTTGTTTTAAAATTGAAAGGTTTTTGTAAGTACAGGTATTTATTGTTACGGAATAATTTGAACCCTAATAGGACAAGAAAAACATTTTCCCCAGAAACACACTTCCAAGAATGCATACATTCAGGATCTCTGATAAAAATCTCATTCATTTCCTACCCTGTGTTCTCCCTTCCCTCCCATACGTGATGACCTGGTTTAAATAAACCATTTGTCTCATGGGTTGAGGAAACAGAATGTGAAGGGTATTTTTGCCCTTGCCAGAAATGTTTTCTCATCAGAACCCAATAATGGCACATCTGCCAACTTCCCTAAACTGCTTCAGGCGGTTACCTATACTCAGCACTTCAAAAAATGCTGCAATTCTTCTGCAAAAAGAATTAGGCCATGGAGGGAAATTACATCTAAATTCAACTGTTGTCCATTATAGAACTTGAAATGTTTCATGTTCTATGCACCTTGTTAAGCATAAACACAGAGGTATTTAAAGGAAGGGTATAGCTCAGTGGTAGAGCTGCATCCTTAGCATGCATGACGTCCTGGGCTCAATCCCCATTACATCTGTTACAAAATAAATAAATAAAAATATTAAACCTAATTTCTTCCTCCCCCCAAAAAAGGAAGTTTGTACTTGTCACTTAAAGACAGGCCTTTGTATTGATAGTTTTACATTATTACACACGTGATTTGAACACACTGATTTTCATTTCAGTGCGGATTTTAGCCCGTGCCTGTTTCGGTCATCAGTGAAATCATGAAGGCATGAGTGAGGTGGATTACTATCTCAGGACTTGCACTGTTATCAAATAGTGCATTGATGAGCTCTTACTGCATCAGTCTTGCTGCGTAAGCTACTGAAAGCAGGAAGTAATTCACTTCATAACGATGTAAATATCAACTAGAAGGCATGACATTTTTACATATTTTCTACTCAAAGCAGAAATGGCAGAGTACTTAATTTTGAGAAATTAAAAGGACAGCATATTTTTAAAACTCCAAGATTTATTTTCAGTCATAAAACCGTGCTTTAAACAAGATAGTTCCCCATGCATTGAGTTTCACAGTGAAGATGAAACAAGTAAATCTGAAATTAATTTTATAATTTTAAAAAATAATGACGTATTATCTTTGCTTATTACCTTGAGCTTGTGCACTCCTCAAACCTGATCTTTAAGCACATGTCACAGTTGAGGGTGTTAAAAGTCCCGTTGTCACTGTGTTTATGGGCTTGCTGGGCCTGCAGAAATGTCCTCATGTTACCCTGACTTCACCAAACTTATGAAGATTATCTTGCCCTCATTGCTTAGCAAGCATCCTCTTACAGTCAGAGATAAGGCACTGGGACATTATTTCCAGTCCTTTACCTTTTGAATTTCCCCCACCCTACCCCCTTCGCCATATGGGTGTGACTTTATGTAAGCCATACCCCTTTAAATCAGAATCAGAATCTCTAAACATTAACGAAGTGACACATCGTGTAAATGTTTTTTTCCAGAGTTGCTTTCACCATTCCTCAATTTTCCACTGGGAGTCTGTATTCTATAATTTCTATTATATTTACGACCTGCTAAGTTAAGCATAACAACACTATGGATTTCTCTTTCTTCTGGATTTTAAAGGAATTCATTTAACTTCTTTTGCACTTAAAGAATATGTAATTCAATATATTTAAACAAATGCAGTAGTAATTTCCCTCACATTAATATTATGCAAATAGACTTCTATAAAAATGTCAGTGGCTTAAGGATATTTTATTCCTTTAAAAAGGAATCATTTGTCTTAATATTATGTTGTATTCTATATAGTTAAATTAGCTTCATAATTACTAGGCCCTAAAAATACTCTTTTTCCATTTTGTTGTGTTAGTTTTCTTTAGCTGTTTCCTGTTCCTTTAATAAGATACAGAATAGTAACTGGAAAATTGCCAAATAACTAGCATGATTCTCATATTCTTTGAATTTTTCAAAAATACTTCAATCAAAATGCACTCAGATTTTATTTCTTCTGTTTGGAGTGTAGTCTACATAGTGAAGCAAATAATACATATAGGACTCTGTACCTTTTTGCGTGAAACTCTCAAGTCATCGATATATTTTAAAAAGTGATTCTATACCTAAAAGATGGTGTTTACCAACACTTCTCTAAATTGAAATCATCAGAATAAATGTTTAAGGACAGTTAGTATCGAGTGATCCAGAGAGTTTATAATTTTCAGAGATTGAAACTCATGGTAAAGTGGAAGCATTCATTCTCTGGAGGAGAACTTCATTATTAGAGATGGAATGACTGAGGCTGGGCGATATGGTGCCCCGAGGGGATGTCACGGTTTCAGGTTCTGAATCTAGCTACTCTTCTGTCCTGGAACCACATGGAATCTCTGCAATTGAATTAGAGTTGGCATACAATTTCCTAACATGGGGACTTGTATAGCCAGAAGTAAACTGTCATTACTTGAACACACATACACAGACATATCAGAATCTCTATTTCATGAGATATTTTTAAGTGTTAATAACGTAAAAACAATTCATATGACATTACCGGGTGTCTATTTCCCTTCTGATATTTATCACCATTTGAATATACATAACATAAAATATCTGGGCCTTTTTTTTTTTTGATGTTCAAGTATGCAATCATACTAAATTTCCATCTTACAAAGCCAAAATTTTGAAGACCACTTTTATCAGCTTCTTTGTCCACCTGAGTACTTTGCTTTTGCCCAAAGACACATATTCTTAAGTTTGCTATTCAGATACTTTGTTGATCATTGAAGATCGGCTTCTTGTTGGAGTCTGTCTTCTGGTCAGTAAAGCAAGGGCAGCATAAATAGATACACGTGCTACGCAGGATCTGGCCTCATGTATGGATTAAAGTTTGAGTGAAGTCTCCATCACTTTTTATTTGGATTCTGATGCAAAATTGCCACACCACGCTATTGAACAAAAGCAGTTGCACCAGATAAAAGCCTACATGCATGACTGTATTACCAAACACCAAACAGGATTCAGGCTTTTCTATTTTATTAAATATATCCTTTGGGGCATTTGAGTTCATTTGGATATATTTTCATGTGAAAAACATGTGGATGAAAAAAATCTAATATGACTACAGATACCTGCAAAAGGAATCAGCTAAATTAAGCAGGGGAAGTAATACAGATAGAGCCCAGATAGACAAAAAGTGAATTTCTTGGCTGAAGTCAGGAGATTAGAAAAACGAACTGTCCAAAATATAAATTAGGAAAACCGGAATCAATTGTCTTTAAAGTTTAATATATGTTATATATATATATATATATATGTATATGGAGATTTTGTTAGAAAAATTCTAAAAGTGTTTTGGTGGACCTAGAGTTTGATTCTTGCTTAATGGATACTTGGTTTGTAAACCACGACAGATTTCTCCTTCCCCTTTGGTGACCAACTACCAACTTGGTAGGGACTGCAAGTTTTCTGCATATCTTTTTTAGAATGGTTTTTGTTAAAACTTTGAGGCGTGAAAAAATATGAAAATAAAACAATATAACAGGTCTCCTTATTTGCTATAATTCAATACCACTCTCTTTATGGCAGTTCACATTTTATAATAATAATATATTCTTCTTTAAGCAGTAGAGCAGGGAAGTTAGTATGACAAAAGGTACCAGCTTTTTCACGTTCCACTTTTAAATGTCTTTGATTTCAGGGATTTTCTTAAACAGTTGTAAGAGGCAGCTTTCTCATTGAAAAAGAAGAATGTTTCTATGTGAGACTGGAATTAGAGGGTAATGTAAAAAGGTTCTTGAGCCTTCTCAGTTCAGCCAATATTAACATCTTGTTCCCTTCTTTCCTGTATTTAATTTTGTTTTAATTTCCTGCAGAGATCAAAAATAGCAGTGTACGAAAAGATGTGGACCTACATGCGATCAGCAGAACCGTCAGTGTTCACTAGGACTACGGCTGAGGGAGTGGCCCGCGTCCGGAAGTCCAAGGGCAAGTTCGCCTTCCTGCTGGAGTCCACCATGAACGAGTACATTGAGCAGCGGAAGCCCTGCGACACCATGAAAGTGGGAGGAAACCTGGATTCCAAGGGCTACGGAGTAGCCACCCCCAAGGGCTCCTCATTAAGGTGGGTGGAATAATATAACAATAGAGCGCGTGTTGTTATAGTATTCCACCCTCCCTGATGTCCCCGAGAGAACTGTTTTGTTTTGTGTGTGAACATGGTATGTTTGTTTGTTTTTCTTTTTCTCCATTTCATAGTTTTTTTTGTTTGTTTTTTTTGTGGTTTTTTTTTTTTTTTGGTCAACAATCAGGTAATTTTTTTTTTAATTTTTAGGATACTTAATTATAATTGACCTATATCTTTTAAGGCCATATAAAAACCAAACTGGTTGAACACTAGCTGCTTCCGGTAGGCCTAAAACATGGGTAGCATACGCTTCTATATCTCATCAACTTTTTTTGGCCACTAAAATGCACACTCTCATTTTGTCAGTAATAAGTCTACATTTTATCTTTTTTTTTTTTTTTTTCAGAAAATTATGCCTACCTGCTAGTTTCTGAGTAAGAAAAATGATCAATTTCTTCCAAACGCTTTTTTTTTCCATTTCAATGTTTCATTTATTACGGAATCATTAACTTTTAGATAATCCTGATGTATTGATGCTAACTTTGTAAATCACATCTATTTATAAACGCAATCCTGATCAGAGGGGACACTGGGCTCTGATTTTATGGGGCTTACTCAAGTCACACTCTCACTGGTTGCAAAGGGAGTGTGGTGTAAGTAAGATCTGTAAAACCAGACCCAGTAAGAAAAGAATCCAAAATCGTTCACACGTAGGCTCCTAAAAATGTGACGCATGAGCAAACCATCACCCATGTGGTTAACAGTCCACATGTGTTCAAAGTGAGACTTTAATTCTCAAGGAAATGTTGGTAAAATCTGCCCTTTGCACAAACTTGTTCCTGGACATAGAGAATTCACATATTTATGTCCAGGAGGCAGAGTTTCCTATTTTCCTTAAGTAATAAAGACTACTGTTGAAAAGCTGGGGTCCAAAGCGACAACTGACAAATTACTCTGGTCTCAGTGCTGCTTAGGAGAGATTCACACAAAACGCAGATTCAAGAAGAAATCAGCATCTTTGCTAAAGGACTTAACCAAGAACCTGGTCTTGGAAAAATGATGTTTCTGGTAAGCCTCTGACAAAACGAAGGTAATGAGAACTGTCCTATTGCCTAATAAGAGTGAAGACAATATAAAAAGTGTATGATTGTTTTCAGAAAGGGAAGTGCAGTGTCCTTGGAGTGTGCGTGTCGGGTCGGGGAAGAGCTGAGGCAGTTGTAAGGAGCAAATCCAGCGCTGAACAGGTTGCGTTAAACCGGTGTTTTGTGTTTGCAGACAACACTCTAATACTTAGAGAGGGGTTCATGGTTCAAAGGGGACAGTTTTTAAAGAAGACAGAAAATTAGCCAGTAAGGACAAAAATTGGGGTATGGATGTTGGCAATTCTGATGTCAGGTTTATCTGAACACACTTCCCATATGAGACTGCAGAAATGTGCACGGAGAAAGCCAAACAGATAAATTATCCAGGATAAAATTCTGCCCGAAAAGATTTCAGCCATTCGGAAACTTAAAGTGGCATCAGGGTATTTGGTCTTTAAAGGTCTTTATATTTTATAATGATGCAATATGAGAAATATGTGATTTCAATGAGGCCATGTGGCAAAGAAATAGTAGCTGTAAGAAATGATAGTTATAAGAGCACCTTAGTGTAAATAATTTAAAAGAAATAGGAGGGGAGAAAGCAATGGTTGATTTGTAGATCAGTGTTCAGACCATTGATTACATTCACAGGATGCAGCATTTGCTCTTAATTAATTCTCTGTGGAGGTAGCTTGCCTTGTCCTCTGTCTTGTGTCTACTGATAAAGTCAAGTTCCAGGGACTGAATTTGGCCCTCAGATACGGGCGCGCCTGGCTGCCATTGATGGCAAGAATGTTCCCTCTTAAATGTGCCACTTTGTCAAATCCACACTACAGGGATTGTTTAGGGGGACGCTGAAGGGCTTCATCTGTCCAGAACTGTATAATTATCAGCTATTGGCTTCCCCCTCTTTTCCTGTCCTTTCCTGGATCTTGTTAATGAGGCAATTGTTAAACCCAGCTTCCTGGGTGAAGAGTTTGTTTATGCGCTTTGTTTTATGCAAGCCACAATTTCCTGAGCAAGCTGGCCCCTGCATGCCAAAACCACAGTCACTTTGTCCAGTCTCGGAGACACTGAAGGCTAACCAGCATTCACCTTACCCCCATCTCCTCACTCCCCCACCCCCAGCCCAACTAAGCAGGAGGCTCTTAAGCTCAAATTCTAATTCTTATTCAACTAGCAACCTTCTGTTTCAAAAGAGGCAAACTAATACAGAGATGGGCAAACAGGCACCTTCTGTACAAATGATGAAATTCAAAATAATTGCAGTCATCAGAGCAAGATCCAGAGGGCATACCTCTATCAAAAGTATCTTTGAAATCTTCTTGCTTTATTTGTTCTGTGGTGATTGTCTGTTTTCCTGTAAGATCTATCTTTTTGAACCAGGGTTTGAGGTTCACAGTTCTGCATACAGTGAGACTGCTCTTTTTCATTGTCTTTATTTATGGCTTTCTTACAAACTGCTGCCATTTTGATTCATTGGGCAACATGAGACTTTAAGGAAAGGAAAACAATCTTCCTTCTAGATAAGCATAAACAGGAATGCAAATAACTAGCAATCTTTTGTTGATCTAGGGAGTTTTAAATTTCCAGATCTTGCTGTTTGGTCAAAATGCTCCAGAATGAACTGTCACAGAAAAGAGGAAGTGTATGTTCTATAATCAAGATGGAAAGTTAGGGCTTGGGTCTTTAATGGAGACTAAAATGCACGCAGTCAGGTCAGCACAGGGAAAGCGTACCTGTGACTGATGTAAGACATATGACAGCAGTGATGACTGGTACCCGTCTTTATGGTAAATGCAGGACTCTGTTGTTCAAAGAGACTTTATTTCAAACTAGAGTTTGCTAGGCACACAGTGAGATGTTAAAAACCATCTGGCTAGCACTAACAGTTACAGAGGCCAATAAGCATGCTCAGAAATCATTGGTTTACTGTCATTTGACATATATCCTCCAGTTTGTAAGTGATAGAATGATGCCAGGTACGTTGAGGTTGTTAAACTTAGAATCTGTTAGTTCTAACATTAAACAGGAAGGCAATTATAGCTAAATGTACTTACAAACTGTAAATATCAGTGAGTGAAAGAACTTAAATCTTACTGGCATGGTTATTCATTTTTCTAAGTTACCTTCTAAAGAAAACTTCCAGGTATTCCTGTGAGATAAAAAGGTAACATCTTTTATATTATCTCTGAACCATCTCCCTACTTTGATACTGCTCCTGAATCCCCTTTCCACCTGTACAGTGCCGTTTATACCGTTATCAGGGTCATGAACCTCCTGCTCATGCCTTCTCCTGGACCCTTGGCAATCCAAAGCGCTTGTAAAAGCCTGCACTGGCTGAGAAACTTTTTAAGGTGGTTTAAAATAGACACTTTAGATAGGACAGCAATGGAATGCAAAGTTTAGATGAGAGGAGAAATGTGTTTATTTTGACTATACCAGCAACGATACCAACTGTACTAAAGAATTTGACTACAATGGTACAGTTACAGAGTTGCATATTTATAGAATAGTACATGTCCTTACACTATAGTATTTATTATATAGTAATTATTATATATTACTATAGTCATACTATAGTATTATATAGTATTTTGTATAGTATTATATAGTATTTATTATATAGTAATTATTATATATTACTACAGTCATACTATAGTATTATATAGTATTATATATAGTATTATATAGTATTTATTATATAGTAATTATTATATATTACTATAGTCATACTATAGTATTATATCATATTTATTATATAGTAATTATTATATATTACCATAGTCATACTGTAGTATTATATAGTATTACACAGGAATTATTATATAGTATTCATTATATAGTATAGTATTTATATTATAACGTATACTTTACTATCAAAATAATGCTTTCTTTACTGCCTTATCTATATTACACTAGTTACTATAGTCTCAGCTTTACCATGCAATAAATAAAACTGATAAATATCATTCAGAGCACATCATAATTTAGGTAATACAGATTTACTGACTATTAAATTGTTGTTAGATGAGAAATACCCCTTTTAAAGATATTCGTGATGGCTAGTATCTGTAAGTACCTCCAGGGAACAAAGCAGAGGCTCATACCTTCAGAATTCGCCTGGCCTGTGTAAGGATTTGTATACTTGGCCCTAATGTTTGAAGCCAAGTTCAAAAATCCATCTCCTCTACTCTTATTATTCAATAATGATAATCACCGTTCAAATTTTGCCTTCTCTAAAAATGTTTGTGGAACTATGCCTAAAGCAAGACAAATGCTCAGTTGCAGGGAAAATTTAGAAAACAAACTTTCAAGGGAAAGCAATTCCAAAAGAATTTGATCAGTGGTTGAAATCTGGAACAAACAGTGAGGCCCAGTTGGACATGCTGATGCCCAGTAACAGGACCCCGTGGCAGCAGGAGCTGATGCTCTGAAACGAGACACATCATGCTCGACTTACAGCAGGCAACTCAGAGCCCCACAGCAACACGTGGCAGGGGGAGGAAGCACTAGGGATGGGGATTCAGGTAGCACAACCTCATTGGACTTTTCTTTCAGTGTTTAAACACAATCACTGCCTCAGAGGACACTTGGCTCAAGTCTAAATCTGTATCAGGGGAGGTGTTCTCTGTAGGCCAAATTATGTTTCTTCCACTTTGGTGAATTAGTTAGGGCAGGTGTATTAAATTTAAATTCATGTGGGATTATATATTATCGCTAAGGGATCACTTTGTATGTAGAATTTGTGAGATATATTTAGTCATCCGCTCAGGAATACTCGGAAGGTTTAGAAAGAAGGAGTTTGCTGGATGCTGTGTGTGAGAATAAAGTTGTAGACTATTTTTGGTGTTAGTGACAAGTCAAAGGTTAGTACTTAATATAGACACTGGTAAAACTTAAATGGACAGAAGTTTAAAGCTCAGCACTTATATTAACAGGACTTGGCCTCAAGTAAATATACTTTTAACTTGTTTTCTGGAAATGAGTTTTAGTAGATTAGTACACAAATATTTTTTTTAACTATTATGGAAAGAGATTTGTTTTCATTTATGGGTATCCTTCATTTTTCTTGGTGCCATATTAAAAGATGCTACAGATAAGCTTTTTTTAAATTTTTCATTTAGCTCTTACTTATGATTAAAAGATGATTAAAATTATACCTCCCCATGAAGAAGAAAAAAAATGCCTATTTTTCCGCATTTTTTTAAGATTCATCAGGCATTATACATTGTCCATTCTCCCCTACTTAAAAAAAAAATCTGATATGACTTGCCTTTATTCATTTGCTAGTTTATTGAACAGATGGTTGCTGGGTTCCAACTGACAACTTACTGGATACTTTCCGAGTTGTTCACTCTCAGGATGGTTTGTGGCTGCCCTAGGTAGCACCACTGGAAAGTTTCTAAATTCAGTGTTTAGCTGTGTACTCCTTCTCAATAACTTGCTTGAGAAAAATGGGTAATTTTTAGCCATTTTAGTTTATACCAGTTCAAAGAGAATTAAATTCAACAAGATAAAACAGCTACTAAAGAAGTTTAACAGTTGAAGCTTTGCGACCTGATTTAACAAGAGATCTAAGACCAGATCTCAATTTTGACAAGTTATACAAAAAGCCAGAATTCCAAACTGCTGTTCTTTAGTCCTGACACAGTTGTCTCATAAACGAATTCTATAAGGATGAAAAATCCCCAGAAAGAATATTTATATCTTATAAAATTTCAGTTAATTAAGTTGCAACACACAGCTAATGTGAGTGTAGAAGCTATAGCTAACCAAGTCAAGAAGCCTTGACCTACACATGCGAAGTGTGTTTAAGAAATATAAAGTTGTCTCTAAGGCCCGAGTTCATAATCTGATACGTAGTAAATGTGCTGTGGGTGAACTTACCCCTACATCAGCAGTGTATTTCAGTGTGTTGCCTCTGGGTATACGTTCAGTAGCTGGACGGGTCCCGTACTGTGTCACTCATCTTCACAGACCCCGTCACTGTAAGGGTTCGTTTCCAGAAACGATTGCAGGGCTAGGGCTCAGATTAAAAATGGAACGTGAGGGAACAGCAAAGCAAGTGAACAGGTGCGCTGTGTTTGGGGCCCCCCTTTCGCTGGTGCTAGGTCGAAGCCCAGGTGTGAGTTCTCCAGAACTACAGCTAAAAGCCAGGGCTGCAGGGAAGACATGCCGCCTGAGGACGCTGGCAGTGCTGAAACCTAGAAAGAGGCACGACTGAGGTACCTTAGTAAGAAGATGAAAGTCCAGGTAGTCAAAGCAAAGCGTCTGAAAGACTCTCCAAAACAAAATGATTGGAGTCAAGAGGGAAGAGACGGAAAGGGAACGTCAAGAACCAGGAGCCCTAGAGCTGGGAAATACCAAGATGAGCAGACGGCAGGGCATCCAGGGCTGCTGCTTCCGCCTTTGTGTTGAGCCAGACATGTTGGTGCGGCACAGGGGATGGGTGTGCTCATCACATTTAAAGACGCTGCAGTAGGACAAACCAGAGAAATTATTCATGTGAGAGCCTTTCAACCTCCCCCAGCCCTGCCCGCAGGCGCGAGTTGAGAAGGTGTGCAGCCATAAGAAGACTTTAGAAGATTTACTCCCCTGACAGGAAAGGACACTAAAAAATCTCCAGGCTGTCACCATGATGTTGTACTCCGATCAAAGATAAAGACATAGTGCGTGCATGGAGTTCATGTGCAGAGGACAGAGCTTGCCCGCCCTCAGAAGTAGCCAAAGTAGATATGAGTGTATCAAACATCCGCGCTATTCCTTTTCCTTTATTTTTAGGGTTTTGCTTTGTTTTGTTTGCTTTATTGAGGTACCGTCAGTTTACAATGTTGTGTCAATTTCTGGTGTACAGCACAATGCTTCAGTCATACATGAACATACATATATTCCTTTTCCTATTCTTTTTCATTATAGGTTCCTATAAGGTATCAAATGTAGTTCCCTGTGCTATACAGTAGAAACTTATCTATTTTATATATACGACTTAGTATCTGCAAATCTCAGATTTCCTAATTTATCCCTTCCCACCCCCTCCCTCTTGGTAACCATAAGTTTGTTTTCTATGTCTGTGAGTCTTTTTCTCTTTTATATGTAAGTTCATTTGTCTATTTTTTTTAGATTCCACATATGAGTGATCTCATATTGTATTTTTCTTTCTAGTTTACTTCACTTAGAATGACATTCTCCAGAGCCATCTATTTTGCTGCATTATTTTATTATTTTTATTATTTTTTAGGCTGAGAGATATTCCATTGTATACATACACCACAACTTCTTTATCCAGTCATCTATCAATGGACATTTAGGTTGCTTCCATATCTTGGCTATTATAAATAGTGCTGCTATGAACATTGGGGTGCAGGTGTCTTTTTGAATTAAGGATCCCTCTGGATATATGCCCAGGAGTGGGATTGCTGGATCATATGGTAAATCTATTTTCACTTTTTTGATGAATCTCCATACTGTTTTCCACAGCGGCTACACGAAACTGTGCAGGAGGGTGCTCTTTTCTCCACACCCTCTCCAGCATTTATCATTTGTGGAATTTTGAATGATGACCATTCTGACTGGTGTGAGGTGATACCTCATTGTAGTTTTGATTTGCATTTCTCTGATAGTTAGTGATATTGAACATTTTTTCATGTGCCTATTGATCATTTGTATGTCTTCCTTGGAGAATTGCTTGTTTAGGTCTTCTGCCCATTTTTGGATTGGGTTGTTTGTTTTTCTCTTATGAAGTCATATGAGCTGTTTTTATGTTCTGGAAATCAAACCCTTGTCAGTCTCATCTTTTGCAAATATTTTCTCCCATTCCGTATGTTGTCATTTTGTTTTGCATATGGTTTCCTTTGGCATATGGTTTCCCTTGCTGTGCAAAACCTTGTAAATTTAATTAGGTCCCATTTGTTTATTCTTGATTTTATTTCTGTTGCTTGGGTACAGTACCCTAGGAGAACATTTTTGAGATGTATGTGAGATCATGTTTTGCCTGTTTCCTTCTAGGAGGTTTACTGTATCTTGTCTTATGTTTTAAGTCTTTAAGCCATTTTGAGTTTATTTTTGTGCATGCTGTGAGGGAGTACTCTAACTTCATTGATTTACATGCAGCTGTCCATTTCTTCCAACATAGTTTGCTGAAGAGACTGTCTTTACTCCATTGTATGTTCTTGCCTCCTTTGTCAAAGATTAATTGACCAGAAGTTTGTGGGTTCATTTCTTTGCTCTCTAATCTGTTCCATTGATCCATATGTCTGTTTTTGTACCAATACCATGCTGTTTTGATTACTGTAGTTCTATAGTATTGTCTGAAGTCCAGAAAAGTTATTACTACAGCTTCTTTTTTTCCTTCAGTAATGCTTTGGCAATTCTAGGTCTTTTGTGATTCTGTATAAATTTTATTATGCTTTGTTCTAATTCTCTGCAGAATGTCGTGGGTAATTTGATAGGGATCGCATTAAATCTGTAGATTGACTTGGGCAGTATGCCCATTTTAAAAATATTGATTTTTCCAATCCAGGAGCATGGGATATCTTTCCATTTTTGTAAGTCTTCTTTAATTTCCTTAATCAATGTTTTATAGTTCTCCATATATAAGTCTTTCACCTCCTTGGTCAGATTTATTTCTAGGTATTTTATTGCTTTGGATGCTATTTTAAAAAGGATTGTTTCTTTACTTTCTTTTACTGTTGATTCATCATTAGAGTAAAGAAATGCAACTGATTTTTGTACGTTAATCTTCTATCCTGCTACCTTGCCAAATTCTTCTATTAGCTCTAGTACTTTTTGTGTGGATCTTTTAGGGTTTTCTATATAAAGTATCATGTGGTCTGCTTATAGTGACAATTTTACCTCTTCTTTTCCAGCTTGGATCCATTTTATTTCTTTTTCTTACCTGATTACTGTGGCTAGGACTTCCAAGACTATGTTGAATAGAAGAGGTGAGAGTGGACAACTTTGTCTTGTCCCAGATTTTAGTGGGAAGGTTTTCAATTTTTCAACATTGAGTACTATGCTGGCTATAGGTTTGTCATAAATAGCTTTTATTATGTTGAGATATGTTCCCTCTATCCCCACTTTGGTAAGGGTTTTTATCCTAAACGGGTATTGGATTTTATCAAATGCTTTTTCTGCATTTATTGAGATGATCATGTGGTTTTCGCCTTTCTTTTGTGGTTGTGGTGTCTCATGTTGATTGATTTGTGTATGTTGAACTGTCCTTGTGTTCCTGGGATGAACTCAATTTGATCATGGTGTATGATTTTTTTATGTGCTGCTGGATTCTGTTTGCTAATATTTTGTGAGCATTTTTGCATCTATGTTCATCAGTGATATTGGTCTATAATTTTCTTTTTTGGTAGTGTCTTTGTCTGGTTATGGTATCAGGGTGATTGTGGCTTCATAGAAAGAGTTTGGGAGTATTCCCTCCTTTTCAATCTTTTGGATGAGTTTGAGAATGATTGGTATGAGTTCTTTGTATGTTTGATAGAATTTCCCAGTGAAGCCATCCAGTTCTGGACGTTTGTTTGCAGGGAGGTTTTTTAATTGCTAATTCTATTTCATTTCTAGTGATCGGTTTGTTCAATTGGTCAATTTCTTGTTGATTCAGTCTTAGTGAACTGTATGTTTCCAGAAATTTGTCCATTTCTTTTAGGTTCACTGATTTGCTTCCAAATAGTTGTTCATAGTATTCTTGTATGGTATTTTGTATTTGTGTAGTATTGGTTATAATTTTTCCATTTTCCTTTTTTAATTTGTTTATTTGTGCTGTCTCTTCTCTTCTTGGTGAGCCTGGCCAGAGGTTTGTCAATTTTGTTTACTCTTTCAAAAAAAACAGCTCTTGATTTGATTTATTTTTTCTGGTTTTTTTTTTTTAATCTCTATTTATTTCCTCCCTGATCTTTATTATTCCCTTCCTTCTGCTGACTTTTGGTTTTGTTTGCTCTTCTTTTTCTAATTCTTTTAGCTCGTAGGTTAGATTGTTTATTTGTGATTTTTCTTCTTATTTGAGGAAGGCCTGTATTGCTAAGAAATTCCCTCTTAGGACTGCTTTTGCTGCATCCCATAGATTTTGTGTGGTTGTGTTTTCATTGTCATTTGTCTCAAAGTATTTTTTAATTTCTTCTTTGATTTCATTGCTGACCCATTGATTTTTTTAGTAGAATGTTGTTTTATCTCCATGCTTTCCTTTTTTTCTCCTTTGTTTTTCTTTAGCTGATTTCTATTTTTATAACATCGTGGTCTGAAAAGATGCTTGAAATAATTTCTACCTTCTTAAATTTGTTGAGGCTTCTTTTGTGCCCAAGTACACAATCTATCCTAGAAAATGTTCTATGTAGTGCTATTCTCTTTCTATTGAATTTGCCTCCATTTCCTCATGGTCAGCATTCTGTGGACCAATATTCAAAATTCTCCAAAAAATAAGTTGTCCTGTTCTTGCTATGCATAATGTAGCTTCTGACCATAGCTACAGAGCTGCTCTTTGGTCTTGCCTATACTCAGTTTTTAAAGAAAATGTGTCAGATTAATTGTCTTCCCTTTAGGACCCCAAGCTATAAGGACCATACTTCTATTGATAGTAAATGCCCTTGAAGTTTACAACTGTAAAGTTGCCTGTATTTGGTTTAGAAGCAGCTGTTAATTTATTCTCAGAACATTAGCAAGGTGAAGTGATAGGCATATTTTTGTTGCTGTTTTGGCTTTTTGTGCATCATTAATGTAGGATCCTATTCCCCAAACTTACCTTCCTAAAGGAAAGGACAGCAGGAAAATTACAGTCTGGGAGGCTTCGGCATGGGCTACTGCAGAGGAAGGGACCATCACTACCAGAGAGATCATGACTCTTATACCACTCTGAACAGTTCACTGGAAGCAAGAGGAGAAGAGTTATAATCATGCTGTGGTAGATTCCTACCCCTTAGTGTCCCAGGGCCCTCTTTGCAAAGAGCATGGAGGTAGGGTGGGAAAAGACTGCCAAGGAGAGGGAAGCGGGGCTATTTACACTTGGAATAATTAAACATGTAAAGAATATTTTAGACACACACACAGAGGACTTTGGAGGGATTATGGTAATCAGATGCACCATAAAACTCAAAAATACCTGTAATAAAATACCATAAAATTCACCTTATTGTGGAGATGTAATATACAAAATATAGAATTCTATACAGTGGTGACTTAATGCAGTTTTATACTAATTATAGACATCTACTTAGTACTTCACAAGTAAATAATGGCTTTGCATAAAAAGGAAAATATACCCATTTGTTTCATAATAGCACGTGGGAAGCCACTCACACAACTTTAGATGTTAACTTCCTTTTGTCTCTAAAGATAATGTCAGCCAAGATGAGGCTGATTTATTATTCATATTTAAGAAAAAGAAGATAAAATAGTTTGGCAGTCATTTGGAATGAACTGGAACATAATAAAAAACCTGGTTTAAAATTATATTCTGTTTTAATTTAACTAGGAATATGAAACTGTAGCTCATTTGTTTTAATGTTTGTTATTTTAATGTTTGTTTCTCCCCAAGAATCAGTCCTATAACTATTGTTTTCAGAATTAAATAGCATACATTTGAGATATTTTTGCCACAAACATAGTATCATAAGCACCTGGCAATACCTGAATAGAAAGTCACTGTTAGATTCTGTGAAATCCCTAGCCTGGCCTCAAGCCTTCTCAGAAATAGGCATTATATTGATTATGAGAACATTTCATAAATGACAATCATACTACGAGAAGTTAGAAATACTATGAATACATTGTTTATCCTCCTTAATACCAGAAATATATTTTTCATGATTAAAAGTAGTTTATTTTAAATGGACAGATTCCCAATTTTTTGAAAACCTAAAAATCATTGTTAGGACTCACCCACTCTTTCAAAAACTTTGTAAAGCCCTTTCAATATGCTTCCTTACTATCCTACAACTCAACAATGAAAAAAATTAAATGCAGAAAAATATTCTTAGCATTAATTCTGCATTTCAAAGTATACAATATCAAAATGTAGAATAAATCTATCACTTTAAATACCACTGACCACACACCCTCATCATAGCATATTGAAATAACCTATATTTTATGTTTTTAACTTTTTTCCTAGGATACTCAATGAAGAAATTGATGAACAACTAATTTTTTGCAGAAATGTTCAAATTCAGTCTGTTTCTCTAATTTTTAGCTATTTGAGAGTTAGCCAAAAATAAAAATTCAATTGGAGTCAATCAAACGAATGTGACACAAACAACTAACTTCCAAAGAAAATTTAAGAGTATATGAACCCCCTCCATTATTGCTTTACTACACAGAAGATTGTATAAAAACTGTCAAGAACTACCCGTAAAGTCCCTACTATTATAGAAGCCTAGTTGTTTCGTATTTGGAGCTGACAGATATGCAGCTTCTGAGCATCCTTTCTGATACGGTAACAGGGCAGAATCCTATTAATAACTGGCAGGCGACACCTTCAGATCCCCAGGCCCTAGCCTCCTGTCTTTTCAGGCATTTGCAACTAGAACCACAAAAAAAGTATTATCTGCAAACACGGCTGCTCTACGTTGCTAATGCCTTTAGCTGACAAAATAAATTTTTTTTAAGCATCAGAAATAGAACATTTCAAGTGAAACCAAGTATCCAGAGCCCTAAATCAAGACCCTAACCTTTGGCTTATATGTGAGGCTACATAGAGGTAAATAGAAGTAAATTGGACCCAAGAGAAACGAACCCCAGATAGTCTCCCAGAGTGAAAATGAAGGACATAGACAAAAAAAGAAAGAGAATTACTTTCTACGAAATGATACAGTAATGATAATATCATATAAGGCAAAGAATTGGCTAATCTATTATTAATGTTCTTTTTAATTTGTTTACTTTTAAGGCATAATTTTTAATTTGGCTCAGTATATATTGAGCTCTAAAAATTACTGAGCAATGTATTTCTTAAGTGAAACAGTGCTAGTAACAGTAGAGCATGATAGCTCTCAAATCGCTTCCACATATGTACATTTTTTTTACTTGCTCCTTTTAACGCTCTTATGATGTCATTTTGTTATAGGGGAAGACACTATAAGTTAGAGATGTTAAGTGACTTGCCCACGGTCCCACACCATTGAGATTGGAACTGGGATCTTCTGACTCTCTCCAGTGCTCTTATGGGAAAAGAATTTTTTTTTAAATTTTTTAATATAAATACAGTTTACTTTGAAAACTTACTGAACAGGTTCTGTGATTCTTCCACGCTGCACTTGCAGCAACATTGATCATTTCAAGGCATATTGAAAATACCCATATAGAGCTCAAGAAAAGAAGATGTTTAATTCATATTAAAAATTAAATAAATCTTGCTAAATTGAATAAGTTACACAGAAGTAGGTCTCAGATAAGCACAAAGGCTTTTACAACAATTAAAACTGATCCAAAAATGGAGAGGGGGAATGGCTATGATTCCCAACATCAGAGTGGTTCAAATAGAAGTACTGTCGCATCTCTTAGGAGAGTGCACTGTGACAGCGACAACTAGATTCCCTTCTCACCCTGAGACTCTGAGCCATGTCCTGGGCTGTCTCAGCAAAATAACCAAAGAATTCTCTTACACCTCTCTGAACTTGCAGACACTTAATAAGACTAGGGGAAATTTCATTCCCAGAACCTCAACAGAAGCTCGTCCAGTTTCGAAATTAAATAAGTCACTAGTTCAGTAAATAGCTGCTCTTCCCACCGTCTGTCTACATTGAGAAGTGGAAAGCTATTGAAGGAAAGCACTTCTCTGAAAGAACCACAGAGCTAGAGGTAGACACTGTTCTTGTGTGCTAATATACACAGACATTTAAAATTATATACTGACATCCAATTTTCAGCAAGTACAAATCTGGCAAAATTCGCTGGATTATATGAATAAAATGGCAAAAGCAAAGCACATGCATGTAGAAGAACTTCCTTTTTTTTAGAATAGAAGATGTATTTCCATATCTAGATACAGTTAAAAATTTGATCCATGTAATATGGTATCCCATGGTGTTTCAATATGTTAATATTTGGGAGGGTTGATTTTTAAGGATGCTATGATAATGCCAACAACTTTAGTACCACTTAATTTCTTTTTCATTTTTCCCTTCATCACAAATAGCAATCAGTTTATGCCCTGAAGCATGAAGACTGCCCAGCCACTGTAGTTGTAACCAATCCAAGCGGTATACCTACAGTTATTTTTATACATAGATTCTCAGATCATTTCAGAATATAAAGATATTTAAGTCAAACCTCTGTCATATAAGTGAGTTCCATGGATGAAGGAGGCATTTCATAACATATAGTTTACCCTATTTTTCTCTTTATAGCACAGCTTTACAATTTCTGAATGTATCTGTTTCAGAAAAAATAAGGTCACTATTTCTGCATACATCCCTTAGAATTTATAGTGTAGTGGATAGAAATCTAGTTTGTCAAAATAGCCATTCTTCAAATATTCATTAAAGAAATGAAGTTAAAGTTTCCAAGGAAGAACATGAGAAAAAAAAAAAATATATATATATATATATATATATATTTGTAGTAGGAGTTTTATTGTGCCATATTTATATCATGTAACTTCAAGGTGGTTAAAGTTCGTAGGGTGACTCTAATGCTAAATACATGGTAATAGCAATGGATATATAATACAGAATCTGCCATACAGTGTTTTTTCCCTGCACATTTTCATAATAGCCATCTGAGTGATGACCACAACATCCTTCATTCTGACATCACTCTGGAATATACTGTAATAACCTGAGGTTCCAAAGTTCATCCATTTTCTCACTTGATGTCATTTTACTTGATTAAGAATTTTAATAAGTTACCCAAAGTTAAATAACAATAGCACATGATCTTGTATGGGTTCAGGCTCATTCTTGGTCTCCACTTTCCTCCACGTCTCACAGAATTCAATCAGTTGTCTGGTATTTGACCTTTTTTTGTGGGAGCCAGTCATGATCTTTGAAATTATGCCAAAGGGTGTCTAGGAATTGACCCTAAGCTCAGTGAATTAGACAGTGGTCTCAAAAAGAAACAAAGGAATTCAAGTAAGAAAAGATCAAATCAGAGACCATACAAGTGAAAAGGAAATAAAATATAATAACTACTACATAGCAAGCACGTGTATACAAATATGTTTTCCCCTACGACCCCTTGACTTTGGCTCTGGTGTCTTCATCTGGGCAGATGACGCTGCTGGAATTCAAGGCAAAGAGCTGAGACATGACAGAACTGGAATAGAAACCCATTATTGCCTAATTCCAAATCCATGCTCTTTTCATCGTGCTGCCTTGTTTCTCTCCAAAGACACCAAAAATCCTACTTAGACAGAGGAACATTAAAGGGGAGGAAAAAAATCCCATCTTTATCCTACCTGTGATTTCCTGTTTTGAAAAATTAAGCACATAGTTTCTGATAATACTCATCTCCCAGACTTTTTCCTAACGCTCCCATCTAATGACCTCTTAGATTTTCTTTCATTTTTATAGTAATTCTTGTTCATATCAGATTTAGTACTGCCCTAAACATGATGTTGCTTGTAGCACTATGATTTTACCCTCAAAAGATATGAAGACCATGAGGGGAATGGGTTGAGCACATCACAGCATGCCTCTTTCCATCTAGGGAACGCTAGGTGCCCCCATGGTACAACCTTCATGATTCACTCCAGCTGAGCAACGCCCTTCCATAAGTTACTCTGCTCTAAGTCAGCCTTCAGTTTATGGGAGTGCTAATAAAACGGACTGACTCAGGACTGCTAATAAGATACACTGACTGAAGAGCAGATAATTCTGTCTCCCTTACACAGCTGTTGTTCTTTCCCCTTTGGCTTAATCCTTCAGTGGATTTTAAATTCAATTCAATGATCGCCCCAGTATATCAGACAGTTGGTAGTGTCTTGTGAGACCTGAGGAAGGGATCAGCCAGAACTGAACTTGACTTTAATACAAGACCATGTTCTATTATTGTTTAACTTTGGGTATTTCTCCCCTAGGAGGAGGACAGAGGAGAACTAACCAGCTCCAGGACCAAGGTAAGAGGGGAGTTTTCTTTCAAAAGAATGGGTTCCATTTATTTGAAGGAAACCCCTCCCCCACCTATTTTTAATTCCCTTTTCTTTATACATTTATATTTTTAACCCAACAGTATTAGGAACCAGCTTGCCACCCATGCATAATAGTTTTTTTTTGAACATCCACTTACAAATATAGGAGGAAAAAATAAAAACCTTCACATAAGTCATATCAGTTAAACACTAACGTTTTTATGTTTTCTGTCATTATTAATATCAGTGCCAGTTTTCTATTAAGGATTAGATTCTCACATAGGCCTTAGGAAACCATTATCAGCTGTTAATTTCACTCTACGTAAAATACGGATAGTAACTGACAAACCACAATGGATAATGGGGTTACAAAAATATTAAAACTAAAATCCAAAGTGTTTCTATTAGAAAATATATCATTATTAAGAAATTTTTGATTAAAAGAAGCAGCTGATATAATTTAAATGATACATAATTTGATGTATAGTCAAGTTAGACTTCTGGTGTGAAGTAATGTATTTAACGCGATATTTAAGGTACCGTATGAAAACTGTGGTTCGAAAAATAAGAGGAGAAGGAGGTAATATTGTTTTGAGCAGTATTTATCCATCCTTATAGAACCTCTTCCCAGGCCTTTTATGTTGCTTTTAATGGCTTTCAGTGATACCTCTCACATTTTACTTTGCTGTCCATGAAAATCATCAGTATTCCCTGCCTTTGGTACTCAATTTCAGACTGGTCCCTGCATAGGGAAGGAATACAAGGTGAGAAACAGGTGAGAGAATTTATAAAACATCCAAAATTTGAGACATGAGAAGAAATCACATGGATGATGGAGGCACCAGCTTCCAGATTCTATCCAGAAGTAGTCTTTGTTATTGTTGCTCTCCAAGGAGGCTAGATTTTATGTGACTCAGGTGGGTTTTAGGAAAGCTTTAGGATCAGATAACTGAGACACGTGGGGATCAAGATGAAGGAAATTTCTGGAAAGAGAAGAAATGTGCAGAAAGAATGAGAATTCAGATCATGAGTTACCAGAAAATAGTTAGCATCTTTCAGAAACACAGTTTTTGCTTTGTCACAAATATGTTCAAAATCTTGGCATCTTAAAATCGGATTGTTGGGGTTTTTAATGAAAGGAAGTCATTTCAGAAGGATATATTTTTGTGAGACACTTGTCTTCTGAGCAGTGAACCATCGTAGTCACTGGATTAGGAATATACATAAGAGGAACATACAACATAGAAATTTAATTTTAACACCAACATACTCTATTTATGTAGATCATGATATTGCAGTGGTCACCGAATCCAGAAACCTAATCACTGAACTTTCAGCAGATAATGCATTTTGTCAGAGTCAAATAGAACCTAACTTTGACTTTCTCACTCACTGACTCTTTTAGTGAAAAGTACTGGACATATTTGAGACACATTATTTATTTCTGATTAATTTATTCCTGAGTTTTAGGATGCCAGCTGTATGGATTGCATAAGCAAAAAAGAAAAAAGTCACGATATATTTAGTGGGCTGTATGTGTTAGAATTGGACACCCTTAGTTATGTCAGGCAGATCTGCTGTGTACTTTGAATTCCTATGAAACATGTCACCCTAATCTCATTCAAGGAAAGAATTATTGGTGGTTCTGCAGTGACTTCTTGTTCTTCTGCATAACCTGAAATTGAGACGAAATACCATTTTTTTGCTTGTTTTGTTGCTCAAAACCGTAAAAGTATTGCTCTCATATTAACTGCATTCAATATATTAGGCATATCTTAAATAGTTAATGCCAGTGCTCAAGCCAGTAGTTTAAAAAGTACCCAAGCCCTGTTGAGGAGCAAATAGCTGAAAGACTTTGTGATATATTCTAGTATTAACACCAGTAGGAGCAACTTGGGTAAGACTGTTAGCCAATAGGGAGGCCCTCTAAATTAAGAGGCCCACCAAAGTGTGGGTCCTTGCCTGCGGGCTGGAAAGGATTCACAGCTGAGGCAGAGGGACAGAGTGAAACTGCTTTTATTTCTTAAAAGAGGAAAAAGAAGGAAAGTGCTTGAGCGGGAAGAAGGAAAGACAAGCGCTCAAGCCAGGAAAAGGCACTGGAGTGGAGCCATCAGCCACGGCGGCTGGTAGAGAAGGCTCTGGCCCGGGTCAGGCCACTTTTTATGGGAGGCTTCTGCCCTCATGTTCTCCTTCTGGGTGTGATGGTGCTAGTCAATCGTTGTTCAAGTTTTTTGGTCCTTATATGGGCTTTTCTGGTGGTGGTTGTGATGTGGTGCTAGTGGGGGTGTCATTTAGCATGCTAATATATTACCATGAGTACATAATGAGGCTCAGGGTCCATTGGTAGTCAAGTCGGCCACCATCTTGGACTCTGTTGCTTCTAGCCAGTTCTTACTTCTTCTCTGCAGCTGCTTCCTGAGACCTAGATAAAAGTAATCAGTTTCTAGTCGAGGGAGGGGCAGGGGTATGGTCCAGGAGGGCAACAGCCTTGATGACCAAAAGGAAAGTTGCTTTTAACCAAAATGCCGCAATTTGGTGGACCCAGTATCTCCCTTCCAGAAACAAAAAAAAAAAAAAAAAAAAAAAAACTCCAAAGATTCTGTTCAGCCATGAAACTTTGAAAGGGAAATGAAGAAATAATCTCAGTTAATCCTTGAGATAGGTGGTTAGAGTAGTTGCCAGCCCCCCTGCAGGCTTGTCCTCTTTGAGCTTGCACTTCTAAGGGTGAGGGAGGCCTGGGAGACAATAAATGAGAGGCATGGATTGGTGGAGGGGCCACAAGGTCCTGCTTCCTTTCAAGACAATTTTAATAATTTAAACTTTTTGTCATTTCTTCTTCTTTAAATTTTTAATAAAGACAAATGAGAGTCGGAATATATTTTTGTTTTGAAATATGATTATGAGCCTTGTTGCTCTCAAAGAGTTGCTTCGTGTTTCAGTTAGGATAGTGTAAATGTTAAATCTTTACCGACACATGTACTCAGAATTCTTAGCCTTCAGGTATTTTCAGAGAATAACAGAAAAGCCACATGCTCTCCTAGTTATGAGCCCCCTTTGAATGGCAAATTCAGACAGCTTCCTTTCAACATCCTATTAGCTTATAATCTCTGTTTCTCTAAGACCTATTTTTATCACTCAATTTCCTTTTCCTGTTTGTACCATTATCCCACCTAACCAAAATCCAAGCCAAAACTTAAGGTAGATGAAACAAGATTAATTAAGACATTTTAAGTTAAATTCAAATATAGTGTACTGCTAATGAAACTGAAGCTTTAAATAAAAGAGAAAAATTAAAACTTTTTTCTCTCAAGAACGAGATAAGAAATTTAAAGTATTTGTATATAAAGGTTAAGTAGATGTATTTAGTGAATTAAATACATATTTATATATATATATAATAAACTTAATTGAGTTAAACCAAATACAGTTAGCTTTAAAATCTGTTTACGATAAATGCAATTTTTATTTCTAAAATGTGATAAATTGTATTTGTTAACTAAAAAATACACAACCTAAAAGTTGAGAGTTCTGTTTCGTTTGGTGGACTTTCTGAGGACTCCAGCCTGGGAGGCAGCCTCTCAGATCGCTCTAAGAAACTGCTTCGAAGAGGCAAGGGAGGAGCCAGGATATATGTGAGTTTTTGCAACAAAGACCAGGTAGTCGGAACATCAAAAGATTACTGTAGATAATGAATTTAACACTTTTCTATGTTTGGGCTTATTGAAATGACTCCTTTGATACGCACCTTAGCTGTCTAGGGCCAGTGTCCTGTTCTTTCACATCCTGAGTTCCCTGAAGGTAACCCCTGGGGAGTGGCCACAGAGACCAGGCTGCCTACTTGTCTCCATCCTGAGTTCCCTCTGCTCACTGTTGGAGGCGGCAGCAGTGGCTGATGACTTGATGGCTACAGCATCCTCTGTTTACTGATATGGCAAGTACTATATTTCATTCACATATTGTTCTAAGTAGGAAAAATTTTTTCTAAAGGTGTTATGTTTTATTTGCAAAATAGATTAGAACTGAATTATAAAAATATGAGTATCTGGGGCTTTTATCTTAGAGTTTAGTTGGAAGTGTCAGATTTCCCTGGATATTTACAACAAACTTGTCTTTGATTTTATCTTTTAGAATTCTTTGGCTACACATACTTTACTGGTGACCCCTTTATTTTAACTCTCTATAATCCTCTGAGATGCTTTCTTAGGTTATTTTTTTATACAATGGACAAAATTGCTTGTCAACATTCATCATGATAGCTAGTCTCAGTAATTTTTATGTCCCTTTTGCCAGTATTTGATGATAGGCAGCTTTTGAAGCCTTTTGCTTTGTTTTGTTTTGCTTCAAAATACTCTTCATACCAGATCTTCCCAAAATTCATTAGATTCCAAGGTTGAAGAATTTTCTTTTATCATCTGACACACTATACTTTTATTTTAATGAGATTTTTGAAAAGTAGCACCTTACGTTAACTCACTGACATTTCTATTCTTCACTTAGTTATCACACGCCCACCGCATTCCTTGCCCTACATTAGGACTGAGGAAGGTATAAAGTACCATAAAACAAAGCTGTTGTCCCCCAAGAAGGAGAAAAATGTACTGGTAAAATTGCAAAGTAATGTATGACTTAGAGCAACAGTGAGCGCTCCAGAAAATAAATAGATGATTTGAAGAAGCCGTAGATAAACAGCATCTAGAATATTTGGGAAAGACCTGATAAAACAAGTTTAGATGTACTGATTGGTAAATATCAATTGAATGAATAAGTCAATGAGTGATTACTGGAAAATGGTAGGAACTTTAGAAAAGTTTTTTTAAAAAGGAATTCTTGGTGAAGTTTCTATAATGAGACTGGAATTGATTCTGAATAAAACATGTCTGGGACTTTTAGGAAACTAGGCTGGCTGGAGGCAGAGAAAAGCTGTTTGGGGAACTAGAGTGGTTAAGAGACTGGGTTTCTCTGTTAGGCAGACCCAGATCCTATTCCCATACTTGCCATTTACTAGCCATGTGGATACAATGAGGATTCGGTGAGAATGCAAACAACACACAGAGTCTGGCTCAACACAATAGAATGAAATTATACTTTAAAGGCATCTGTAAACTGAATTTGGGGGAAGCCTTGAATGCCAGAAAAATTAGAATAGATTAGTATCTTGGAGGCAATCAGGAGCCACTGCAGATTTTGGACAAAGCACTAAAACAAGCAAAGAGGCAAGGTTGTTCTGACTTTGAGGATCTGAGATTGGATTGAGAGAGTCAATGGCTCTTGTCTCAGGTGATAAAGCCTTTGACTGAGGGGATGCCAGTGTAATAGAAATAAAAATATGAATTTAGGAGACACTTCAGAAAAACAGTTCTTAAAGGATAATTGGCTATAGGAAAGGTAGGAAATGAGAATTCAAAGATGAGATTGAGTTTTTATGATCGCGCTTTTTTCTGTTAATTGTTTTTACATTTCTATTCCTTCTGTGAAAAATTCAGTCTGTTATACCGAAGCTTCCTTATGATGCTGGTCTTAGGAATCCCAGATTACATATCCTAAAAGATTAAAACAAATAATTAAGAACCTTGAATTATCAAAACAAACCTATCTAATATTAACGTGGTGAGAAAATAAATGCTACCATCTAATCAAATCAAGTCATCATTTAGATGATGTATTGCTTTTTAGAGAAAGTCAGTATTGCTTTTTAAAGAAAGTCATCTACTGACTGTACTTCTTTCTGGAATATATAGGAAGAATCAGTTCAGTTGACGAGATCACCTGCCTTTGAAGACTTAAGGAGTATTTAGCCAGACAGCACAGAAGTTGCCAACTTACTAGTGTAGAAAATACAAGTCAAAGTTTAATCAAGGAGCAACCACTACCAAGTGTGAAAAACTTCTCAGGAAACAGAAAATTTCCTTCAAGACCCATAGGAGGGATTGGTAAATAGTTTAACTCCCCAGGAAAGGGTGATAGGAGGCAAAGATATCATAGTAACTTTGGGAAAGAGCACTGGACCAGAAGGCAGAAGACCTGCGTCCCAGCTGGGCTTTGGTGAGCAAGCCACCTAACTTTCATTAGACCCCAGTGACCACACTTGTAAAATGAGAAGGTTGGAGCCAACCTCTAAACCATATTTTGACTCAACTATTGTATGATTCTTGTTCTTTAAAGCAATTGTTGGACGTTTTTAAGAATAAGCAAAGGATGCAAAAAGGAAGCATGGTCGTAGTTCATGGAATGGCTTAGAATTCTGGAAATTATATAAAGAGAATAAAAGGAATGTTCTAGGAGATGAAAGAATCTAAAGTCAGGGGTGGGACAGAGTCCACACAGCTAATGACGGTCCAAGCAGAGCACCTTTGCTTAGCACCGCAAAACAACCACCAGGTCTTGTATTTTTGAAATTTTACTTTAGAATGATAATAATCACAACTTAAAAAGTTACTGATATCCAGAGATAACTTGAGGTACTTCATAAGCTAGGAAGTTGTGGTCATACCTTGAATTAAAGTCCTTTATTGTATGATTTGATCACAGATAATGGTAATAATGGGGTGGCTTGGGGCAGGGACTTAATCCCATATCATCTCAAACAGCACACTCAAAAGGCCACCACAAGTCAAATGAAATGTACATTATTTACTATGATTAATCTATATTGTCTCAATATTATACAAGGGTAAATAAAAGTATGTTTTGACAGTTTTTATTTTTAACGTTTATTGATTTAACAGACAGTCCTTTAAAAAAAAAAAAAAAAAAACCCATGTATGATGTGCTTGCAGAATGATCACAAGTTGAGGTTAATATCTTGGAAAGTCCTTCCTGCCAAATCACAGTCTTAAAACCTCTTCTCTATTAAAATTCTGGAGCCACCATGGGTTACAGAAATATTTTTATTTCTCTTACCTTTAACAGACATATTTGAAAATAGTCATTCATTAATTTCAAAGCAGGTGTTATCAAGATTGTCAGGGCAGGGAAGGTATAGCTCAGGTGGTAGAGCATGTGCTTTAGCATTCACAAGGTCCTGGGTTCAATCCCCAGTATTCCCTCCAAAAAAAAAATAAATAAGTAAACCTAATTACCTACCCCTTCAAAATAAATAAAAAAATTTTTTAAAGAGGAAGAAATTTTCCTCTGCCCTTCAAGGTTCTTCTGGCTGGTCTAAGTGTTGCTGCAAAACTGGCCTCTGGACCCTGAAAGACAGATTGAGACTTAGAGGCAGAGTTTTGGGAGAATCAGAAAATAACAGCTTTATTGCTTTGCCAGGCAAAGGAGAGTCACAGCAGGCAGTGCCTTAGAGGCTGTGAATCCCTCTTGGGGTTGGGGTCTTGAGGTTTTATAGAAAAACCGGATGGAACAGAAGAGGTGATAACATTCAGGGCATTTTACAGGATGCTACATTCCTCTTAACCTCAGTGAACCTTCCTAGCATCGTGTCGTGGAGGAACTCTGGAGGGTCTGTCCATTCTTCTGAGATTTCCGCCTGTTAGCTCCTTCCTGGAGCATAGCCTCCAGGTTAAAGCTATTCTTCGTAAGGAATATATAGAAAGGAGAAAGCCTAATGGAAAATTGGGGAGGTTGTTTAGCAAAAAAGCAACAAGGGAGAAGGAGCAAGCTGCAGGACATCTCATTCCAAATGAGTCAGCAAACAGTTTTAGCATCAGGGAAGTCAGTCTGTAAGTTTACTTTCTACTCCTTCATGAGAATTAAATTGATGTGAGATAGATTAACAAGAGAAAATCAAACAAAAGTTTAATAACATGTATACATGGAGAGACACAGGAAAACTGAGTAACTTGTCAAATGGCCAAAACCCTCACCTTAAACTATCTTCAGCTAAAGGCAAAAGAAGATGTTGGGACTTCAAAGAGGGAGGAAGGCAATTCACACAGAGAGAGAAAAGCAAAATTCTGGGAAACAAATGTTTGCTGGGCCATGCAGAGACCGTGGGACACAGAGTGGACTCTGATCTCTAAGAGTCTCCCCCATTATACCCAGCCCATATTCTTCACAGACATCTCTGGTGATAGCTTTATTCCGGTAAAAGACCAACTTTCTAAATTCTTATGGCAGTTAGCTGGAAGGTCAAGGTTTCTTCGTGAGTTTTTTGGGCCTTGATTGTTTTCAGTTTGAAATAATTCGCATGCCAGAGCTATTTGGGGTTTGCAGATTTTGTTCTCCTTCTTTTAGAAGTTTCACAGTCCAGAAGTTGAATTGATAGATTGCTTTACATCTTACTGAATCCGTCTCATGGTCCTGACAATAGGTCAGTTCATTCTAGGATGTGATAATGCAGGCAGGCTCTCAAAGACCTGTAGGGTGCAAGCAATCAGGTACTTAATGAGAGGCATTTCTGTGGAGAAAAATGAAAAATAAATGTTAATGATTGGAGCAAATTATAAACCTGATGTCTGAGTCCTGAGAGCTGCCAGTCAAGAAGTTTTCTAGACATTAGGGGCAAAGCAGCAAGCACTGCAGTTTGAAATGTTTCTGATGGTGCTGTTGCAGGAGGAGGGGTGTTGCGAGAATGGTCATATGCTGGGTCAGGCTGAGTTCTTGGGACAGGCTGCCAAGCGAGGGCAGGGAAAAGTGAGTGAGTCAAGAGTGAGTCCAAGTAGAGAGAAAGCAGGTTCATTCAGGGAGATACACAATCCAGAAACAGAGTGTAGGCCATCTCAGAAAGTGAGAGCAGGCCCTGGGATGTGGGGTGGTTAGTTTTTCTCAACCGGGTAATTTTGTAAGCTAGCAAGTGGAAGAATTATTCCAACTATTTTGGGGAAGAGACAAGGATTTCCAGGAAGTGGGCCACTCCCCAGTTCTTGGCCTCTTATGGTCAGCCTCTATACTGTCATAGGCCCTGTGAATATTTCACTTAGCATGCTAATTTATTACAATGAGCATATACCGTGGGTTAAAGTCTACCGGAAGTCAAATCCTCTGCCATTTTGGGCCTAGAAGGTTCCATCTAGTTTTTGTCATATCCTTTTTTTTTTTTTTTCAAGGAATGTGTTATTATTTTAATGGTCATGCCCTGCCCCCTTCTCTCCTGTCTAAATGTAATCGGGTGTTCAGGTAAACTTTTTGAGACAGTCATGAGATTTGTCTAAATATAGATAATTATGGTGCTCTCTCTTAAAATTATATCAATTGTTCAGCTTCAATTTTCAGGGTTTCAGGAAAAGGGCAGCTTTAGTTCCTAATGATTTCAAATGAAAAGGAGAAGCAGGAGAAAAATTGGAAACATTAGTTTGAACCATTGTAGCCACATATTTGAGGAAACTAGAAGAATTCAGGATTCTGTCCACTGACAGTGGAAAAACAAACCTTGAAGATAATTAATACAACTACAACCTAGTAGCCACAACTACATTTTAGTTTCTGCTGGAACACATTTTTCTTCTCTAAAAATCACCTCACTTTTATCAAAGAAAATCAAATTAAGACTAATTTGTTTGCAAAGTAAGTTCAGTGTCATTAAACTTGGCCTGCAAGGCCAGCAAGAGTAGCAATTGACCATATAGGCACTTTTAAATCTATTTTGCTGGAACTTTTCAAGGGAACCCTTAGATCTGAACTTTCAAAGGCCTCTCAAGGCCAAGGACTTGCCATCAGATTTGTCTGTAGTATCTATACATTTGGGTCAGTTCCTCTCTTCTTGAGGTCCCCAAGATATTCTGAGGTTCTTGGGCCTGCCAGGAAGTAACCTTCCTTACTCTCCTGGTAAGGCTGCTGGGAACCCAGTAATCAAGATGCCAGGCTGTTTTTCAAGGAGCTTTATGGGTCTATAAAGTCAATCTTAGTTCCTTAAAGTTGTCTGGTCATATCTGATTCTATGCACATTCACAAATATGACATTCCAGTCAAAGACTTGGTAATATAACCAATGTTTCCAATGATCTCCTGTTACAAGGGGAACAGATTCTTAGCGAACTTTTGTAAATAACTATACTGCCATGAAAATAGGAATACTCATTTTGAGTTTCCAAAGTCTGAAGGAATCAGGTAGGGAGAAAAAGATCTTTCAAATCTATTTACAAAGGTATAATTTACCAAATTGCTGTAAGTCATAGGGGAAATGTTCCCTTATATCTAGAATGCAAAGATTAAAAAGCCAGTAATATTTCAGACAAAAAGTCATAAAGATTATAAACCATACTCATCAGTTCATTCTTGTTGAACTTGATCTTCTGTTAGAAGTTTTATGCAGCCATTAGGTTTTTCATTAGAGTTCTATAACTTCTTACCATTTTAGTTGTATGACCTGAAAGTTATCAGAAACTTACATTTGCCCAAAAGTCCTTTCTATGAATCTTCTTGAAGATCTTCATTTTTTGTAAAAGCATCTTAGTAAAACAATAACTGTCCATAAATGACAAAAGGCTTAAAATTGCATTGTTAAAGATCTGATTGCAATGCAATTGACAAGAAAATTTGGCAATTTCTGTGACATACAACATTTTAAGATAATAAATAGAACTAAGTCTGATAGCATGCCAGGATCCAAATTTTAGGAATTTCGTATAACTTCTAGAATATCTATATGAATAACATTTACCCATACAGTATAACTTAAGGAAGCTTATCATCACTCATTTGACAATGCTTCCCATGTAATTTAACACATCACTAAGCCTAATTAGGTTAATATCTCTCTTTGAGATGTTTCAGGGACCCTCTAAAACATACCAAAGTTAACTAGAGGTCAAAAGGACTTTATTAAGAATTTGATTTGGGGAAGTTTGTCAAAGGTACCAAAAGGTTTTAAAACACTTGGTCAAATAGGAATATAGGTCACTGTGAGACAATAGTTATTCACTTAATCAAAGTGATGATAAAAGATTTGAAAGGTAAATACAAAAAGTTATAACACATTCCTTAAATGATAAGAAACTTTACAATCTGTTATCAAAGTAGAACAATATTCCAAGAAAATTTTGTCCTCTTAGCAGAAAAAAAAAATCTAATTTTGTACCAGCTTACTTTAAATATTAGATAATTCTAATGTTCACTCAATTAAATTCATTTTAAGCTTAGCCAGTCCTGACAATGCACAAAACTATTTTTTGTAGGATTCCTTTTCCACAAACCTTCTATAAGTTTGTTTCTCACCTTCAGATTTTGACCTATGACTTCTCTTTTACTCTCTCCCTATTTTTTAACCTCTTTCTAGTGCAGAATTACTTTCTTTTCTCTTAACAGAATGTATTTCCACTCCTTATATCTTTTTTTCTTGCATATGAAGATGTTTTCCTTGTTAATTTTACTAGTTTTAATTATATGGATTAATTAGGGTTCTTAATCATTCGAAACCTTAATTTCTAATGAAATTAAGAAGTGAGCAATTGTAAACTGTTATATCAGTATTTTTTTAATTGTCAAACTTATGAATATATTTTATAATTTCTGAAAACTTACATTTCCTCATAGCATATTTTTTTCCAGTGTGGTATATCACATATTTCCAACAAACACAAACATTTTTACTTTTTCTGTAATAAGAAGACAAAAGAAGGCTTAGATTTGTTTAGTAATTAATGTTCAATATTTTAGCATCTCTGGAAATGATCTAGATGTTCAATGAATTCCCATCATTTGACTTAACTTAGCAAAACCCTAAAGCTTCAAGTCACCAAAAAAAAAAAATTAGGGAAAAATATTTTTAAGTATACATGCCTTAAAAACATAATTATTCTTGAAAAGTTTACCTAAAAACTTGTGTTTTATTTAAATTTATTTAATTATAAAAATTTTATCATACAAGTTATCTTTTTTGTTTTTGCTGACAAATTTTGTAACAGAGATAACTGAGTTGATTTGACTTGTGGTAAAGCTAGTAAAATATATCTTACGTTTAATGCTGATAACTCTCAAGATAAGCCTATTTGATTAAACCAACAAACTTAAACTTTCTTTTATTTATTAAAGATTAATCCAAGATTACATAAACTTGAAAACATTTGAGTTTGTTTCTACTACATTTAGAAATATTTAACAAATAAGTGCTTACTTTTAAGTCAATTAAAAAGAGCTCTTTTACAAATTAATTTTGGTAATACCACTTGAAGATAGAAAAATACCATATCTATATTGTACACACATAGACACCACTAGAGATCTCATAACTTTCATTTTAAAACTTATTTTTTTAACATTTTTTATTGAGTTATAGTCATTTTACAATGTTGTGTCAAATTCCAATGTAGAGCACAATTTTTCAGTTATACGTGAACATTCATTGTCACATTTTTAAAACTTTAGTAATGAATCAAGTACAACACAAAACACTAGTTTCTAAATAATAGTTGGAATAAGTTAAGTTGATCTGCTCAGAAGCTTCTTTACCATTTTTGGAAAAGATTTTTAAGATTTGTATTTGCTCTCAATAAATCCTCAAGGAGGCTGTGAATTCGATTTAGGGTAAGGGAGCATTTCCAGCAGATTGTACTTTTTAAAAGGCCTCTTTTTTCCCCACTTTGGTTTTTCAGATTCTACCTGAATGAGTCAACCAGGCTGTCTCAGGCCACTGTGCACTGTATTTACATTTCTGATTGTGTAGAGATTTTTAAGACAAAGACGATTGCTTTCAGTTTCCCCAGAGCACTGGACTGCTGCCTAAATGATATTGAAAGGCTGATCTACTCATCCAACTAGGGTTTCTTTAATTTTCTTCTTTACATCACAGAGAGGATGTCTAGCTAACATGGAAACCAAGAGATTTCTATGTTCTAGAACTTTAGGATTCAAGCCATCATGCCTTCAAAAACTCTGCACAAGGCACTCAATAAAGGCCCTCTTTCTGGGCACACAAGTCAACCCCATACAATTCACTCTAGGGGCAAAATCTTCCACTATTGCTTCTTTTGCACCCTGAATATCGGCCCCCAGTTTCCATCTCATATTATGTGAGCTCAGGCAACCCTATTCACGTCTTTTAGCATGTTGAGTTAACACTTCCTAAAGGGTGGATTTACTTGCCCTGTCTTACAACCCCTGACAAGGGAAACATTTCCCAGTGAGACACAATGCCCATCCCCACAATACAATCAGGCAAAAGAGATGCAACCATCTTACATAAAGTCCATCCAAATACACCAATTTTCCTATAAACTTTCATCTCAGTTCCATCAATTCTTATACCTTTAATCTTCATTTCCATTAGAACCTCGTCAACAAGTCTCAGTCTTACAAAGAGTCCCAGAAACTTTTCCTTTTTGGCCCCCAGTCACTTTATTCCTGTATAAAAGGCTTTGGAGACCCCAGGAAGGGGTTAAACCAAGGGACCCAAGCCCTTTTGTCAATCTTTAACTTGATTAATCAGCTTAACTGTTGCCCCAAGAAACTACTGGTCAGGTTTCTCAGTGTAATTTTTTTTTTCTTTCTAGTCTTTTAAATTTAACTAAATTGGGGTAATTACAGCAGATTTGTTTGGAGTCCTTTAACACTAGGGGCCACCAAAAGGGGACCCTTTTGGCTCACACAATCTTAGGTAGTGCTGTATTAAAAAACCTTTGTTTTGATCCCATCAATGCTCATTTTATTTATCTCAATTCTTAATAATCATCTAAAGAGTTCCATCTTGCTGTGATGAGTTCCATGACTCTTCCCATTCTGATTTCTCTTTATTCCATCACTTTCAATATTTGCTTTATTTACTTTATGTTTTAACAACCCTTTAAAAATTTCCACCTTGTTGGGAAGAGTCTCTTTCCCTTGAATTTTCTTACTAAATAATCTAATGTTTTTATTAGCATCTGTAAGAATCATTGAGGGGAAGCTGAGACTACAAATTCAATAAGGCTTTCTGGACAGGTTTTTTTATTTGTTTGTTTTTATTTTTAAAACTAAGGGAGTTCTTAGCATTAGCTGGTATATTTCCTTGTATCCACTTTTTTATTTGGTCTCTCCATAGGTACCAGTAAAACAGCTATTTAAGGATGAGAGCTTTCTAAAAATTGACCAATTTAGAAGTTTCCTCCAATTCAGAGGATTCATCGTCTGGTCATTGATGAGTAGGATCTTAATAGTGACTCAAACCAATAAGCCTATTTATGGAAAGATCCTGAGATAACTTTCCAAACATAGTACCATGAACACAAGAGGTGTCCCCAGTTAGGGCAGAGATGATGTAGTCCCTATGTTCCAAAAATAGTCTAAGAATATTTGAGAAGATAAAAGCCGCTGATCGACTGAGCCCCTTATGACAAAACTCTCCTGAGAGCTGGCACAGCTGTGCAAAGAGACTGCTCAGAATCCCAGTCTACTTAACTGGCTACCAAATGCATATTGGTATGTGTGCCTGTGGATGGCAGAGACCAATGAGATTTTTCTCACTGGTATATAAATCAAGCTCTCAAGACATAGACCAAGGCAAAAGGAAAATCTAATCAGACCAATGATTTTCCTCCTTATAACAAATGAACTAAAAGACAAAGAAAAAAAAGTGACCATATCTGGGAGGAAAAGGAACAACAAAACAAGAGTACTCTACCAAATTTTAAACCAAAAGTCACCAAGTCCAAGGAGTTGGCCTCACAAGAATTTTTTCCTGCTAATCTAATCTGAGAAAAGAGGAAAACTCTTACCACTCTCTTCTCCAACAGAGCCTGCAGAAAGAGATCTAGAAGACTGACATGGTAAGAAATATAACTTTCTACTGGCTTTTGCCAGGTGCCCCAGGGTCTCTTAACTGCAACAACTTTGGGAGAAGTAGTGTTCAGTAGTGTTCAGTGAAGTTGAATCTCATTTGTCAGAGAAGAAGGAATTTTCCTTTACCCTTCTGGGTTCTTCTGGCTGGTCTAAGAATTAAATTGCTACGAGACAGATTCATAGGAGAAAATCAAACAAAAGTTTAACAATATGTGTATATAGAGAGACACAGGAAAATTTAGTAATTCACAAAAATGCCTCAAACCCTCACCTTGAATACTATTTTTAGCTAAAGACAAAAGAGGACATTGTGGGTAGTGGTTGGAACATCAAAGAAGGAGGAAAACATTTCACATGAAGACAGAAAAGCAAAAGTTGGGGAAATAAATAGTTGCTGGACCACGCAGAGACAATGGGACACAGAGTGGACTCCAATCTCTAACAGTTTCTCCCATTATACCTAGCCCATATTCTTTGTAGATGTCTAGTGATAGAGCTATCTATCCTATAACTATTCCTATAACAGGTACCTTGTCTAAATTCTTAGGGCAGTTAGTAGGAAGATCAAAGTTTCTTTCTGAGTCTTTTGGGTCTTGGTTGTTTTCAGTTTGAAATAATTCACACACCAGACATACGCTGGGCTGGCAAATTTCGTTCCCCTGTGATTCACTGAAATTGTATATCAATCTGGATTTTGCATGTTTGTGCATTGTTCCTGAGAAAGTATCCATGCTTTCATTGACTTCTAAAAGAGGTCCATGACCCAAAGGAGGATAGAAAAGTCTACTCTGTGACCTAAAATTGACAAAATCATGAAACTACCCTGAGTGAAATATTTGTAATTAAATGTTTTATTTTTCATAATCTCTAGCTAGCATGCTGACTAAATTACTGGCAGACACTCTCACAAAAATCAGTGTTCCTTCTAAGAATCACATTCTTCAGATAGAGTTCTCAAATAGGAATTAGTCATGCAAATTCCAAAGAACACAACTTAGAGACAATTCCTGGAATTTAGCCCAGTATCAATTCAATTTGTTCAGTTCTTTTTGACTCAATTGGAGTGTGAAGTACAAACCATTTCTATACACTAATTTGATAGCACATATGTCATCCAAAATCCAAAATAAAGACAATAAATCCCTCATTATCAAAGTGGTTTCAAATACTTCTTGTAAATCATGCTGGGTCTGAATTGTCTTTCACACAGGAAAATTTTCCTTCAGATTTTTGATATTAAATTATTGATCAATATTGACATTTTATGTAGACCTTACTTGCCATCACATAAGCAAACCGGAGTGAAAATTTAATTATCTTTTCTAAAAATGATTGCATATATATGTAGAGCAACTTAGCTCAAATTCCGCCTTTGGAAATGAGCACACAAATCCAATGAAGCAAAAGGAGTTTTGTGCTTATTTACTGGAAGGAAAAATTTGGGAAGAAAAATAATAGTACAGCTAGAAGTTAAATTGAAAACTTAGTGGAACATTGAGAAATATTGAGAATTTGTTAGTCTTCCAAGCCTAAATATCTATAAAGTGTAGAATTGTGAATGCAAATACTTTCCCTTAAGATCAGACATATTTAGTTCTTAACTTATTATTTGACAGCCTGTTGATTTTTATTTACTTTAAATATTTTCTTCAGTGATAAAATAGTTCTTTTTCTTAGCTAGTTATTGACTAACTGCATACAAAATTCTATGGTTTGTTGTAAATTCTCTGTTTTTCTGCCAATTTCCTCTACCTTTATATGGTGGGGGTAGGGGTGTGGAGGGGACAGAAGGACATCATTAAATTACAAAAGTAAAATCCCATGTGATATTTCCTCCTCCCTACCTATCTCATCTTGTTACATGGGATGGACTTTCCTTTAGGCAACACTTGTTACAGTCCTGACAATGCGGCCACCTAAATAACAGAATGAATAGTCTATACAGAGTTGACTATTAATTTTTTGAAAAATTATTATTTTCTTATTAGAGTGGTCCTGGAAAATCTTCTGCATATATTTACCTGCTGCATAACAAAATTTAAATCAAATGAGTTTTCCAACCTGGAATTTTAGTTCAATTTCAAAAAAAAAAAAAGGGGATAGAGTAAACATGTCATATGATGGAAGATTTTTTTAATTGCCTTTTTAAAAAATCCTGCAAAAAATCAAAACGGACTTTTCCCTTAGAGTCCCTAATGCTTGTTTGGGGAAGAACATAGTTGCCAGACATGGAATCCCTTTTTCTAAAAATAGAGGTATATACTTTTTTTTTAAATGGCCCACTTAGTAGGACTCAAGTTTGTTCACAATTACATTTATTTAATCTGGCATAAAGGAAAAAACTCACCATCTATGTAAGTTAATGTGAAACAGAAAGGCTTGTCTCTAGGCCACTGAGAGTT
Source organism: Camelus ferus (assembly GCF_009834535.1). Classification (NCBI taxonomy): domain Eukaryota; kingdom Metazoa; phylum Chordata; class Mammalia; order Artiodactyla; family Camelidae; genus Camelus; species Camelus ferus. The sequence continues at coordinate 1,590,288 of NC_045705.1, forward strand.
CCATTAACTCCCACCTCTCTGCCTGACCTGTTTCCCTCAAATAACGTAGAACCTTTGTAGAAGCCAAGTGCATCATCACGTGTTCTCCCTCCAGCCTGTGACTAGAGACACAAAACCAAGTGACCAAAGCAAACCACATTATCAAAGCAATAAAAGGTTTCCTGAGGTCCTTAAGAACGACTCCTAAATTCTACCTTTCTCAATTTTTCTTGATCCAAAATAGAATATGTATTTTGATTTGCATGAAATAATTATATTAGTCATTGTACTATAAAATAATTGTGAGGCTTTTCATTTGTTCTTTACTGATTATCAAAGTGTCAGCTTTTCATTGCAGAAAATTTTGGGTGAGTGGGGAAGCATAAAGAACAATGTGCAATCCAAATTAATCATAAATCCCACTACCTGCAGACAGCTATTTGTTTATTTCTTTCCAGTATTTTTCCATCAACATTTATATATATATATATATATATATATATATATATATATATATATATATATATATATATATATATAAACATTATATATTTTTCTCAAATTAAGATCACAATGAATATACAAATTTGGTTCTTTCTTTCACTTAACATTAAGGATTTCTTTTTTCATTAAATCATTTAATGATTGCTAAACAGTCAGCCATATGGATTATTGGTGCTTATCAATATTATCACCTCAAGAGCTTCATAAAAATGTAGATACACTGCCCCCAATTCACAGTATTCTGATACAGCAAGTTTAGCCCTGAGCATCTGTATTTGTAATAAGTGGTTCTGACACTTACATCAAGCTTGAAAATGGCTGTTGTGCACTAAAATCTACTGAATTCTCTCTTTCTGTTGGGCGTGTAAATTGCTTTCAGTGTTTTGCTATGTAAATATATTACAATATTTATTATGTTACTTTGTCAACGTCATTGATTAATTTCCCATCATTGATTCCTCAAAGGGAAATTATTATTAATAATTATCAACATTATCAATAATTATCAAGCATAAGAATTACTTTCAAGTTTTTGCTGTATAAAGCCGTATTATTTTATTGCCAAATTTTAATTCTACTTTCAGTGTATAAGGACACCTATTAAACCCCTGACTATACTGAACATTATCTTTATTTTTATCTTTCCCAATGTGAATAGTGAAAAGTTAGTTTGCATTTCTTTAATTCACATTAGTTTAATTCCAAATAAGGTTAAATTATTTTTAAATGATTTGTCTTTCTTCCTGCATAAATTATCTATCAATATCCTTTACAGATTTTAAAAGGGATTTTCTAATATGTTTACACAATTTCTTACTGATTCACATAATTTTTAAGTTTTTAAAAAAATATAATTAAGATTAATTAGAACTATGCAAAAATTTTTTAGCATCACTCAAGTAAACATTCTGAACATTTTAACACCTAGTATTTAAATTTTACAGAAAGTTTAGGATGAAGAGACTGCTCAAATTAAAAGAGCACGGGCTTAAAACTAGGGAGACTTTCTCCTGTGTATGTAATTAATGGATCCTTTTTTATAAAGACAGTAAATCACTAGCAAAATCACACAGCAGTTTAGACAAATAAAATCCATTAGGTCCATGTATTACTGATATCAAAACCAAAAATGAAGTGTTCATCCTACTAAGTAAAAGGTAATTGAATTTGTTTTAACCAGACTAAATACAATATTGCAAGCTATTTACAAATTATAGATACCCTAAATAGCTTGTGTGCAAACAATGACTAAATTTAAGGTTTGTATATCATTCTTTTATAATAATATTCTCAAATCCAGGAAATCATAAAAATACTTTACATTTTAAACAAACTTTTTAAAATTTCTGTATTTATGTAGATATATATTTGATCAGATATAAACTTTAATATTGTACCAACAGAAAAATTATACTACAAGAAATATGGTCTAGAAGTTAGTATAATGAATAAGGCATAAAGTAAGCAAAAAAGCATATCCAGATCTATAGAATTTAAAGATAAATTATTTATGGAAGAATAGAGAGTAAGCAATAACTATCTTAGCCTGAATTAAGCATACTTTCAACAAGAAAATCTTATTTTGCACTAGCCTAACTTACCCAAAATTAATAAATGGAAGATGTTTAAGTCTGTTAGCTCCCATTCTAAAGCTTTTGTTTAGTTAACAAAAATGGGCCCCAGATGCTAGTGCAATACAGGATAGATTTTCATGCTCTCAATCTCAATTGAATGAAATTTCAGGAGTAAAAACCCTCGGAAGTTTTCCAGAGGTCCTGGAATTTGTCCAGGTGAGCATTTTTGTTTGAGATGATACAGGAAAAATGAATGTGGGGCATGAGGAGGGCAGTGTCTCAGGTCTTGGCTGAGCCCCTGGGATGTGCCCTACCAGGTGTGGGTCCTTGGCTTCATGCAGGAAAGAATTCAAGAGCGAGCCACTGTTGAGTAAAGGTAGATTTATTTAGAGAGATACATACTACATAGAGGGCAGGCTGTTTCAGAAGGCAAGAGAAAGGCCACGAGGTATGGGGATTGGGTGCTCAGGTTAAAGTAAAAGTCAATACAAACTCCATCCACAGAATGCAGGCCATCTCCGAAGACAGGAGAGCAGCCATGAGGAGTGGTGTTGCCAGTTTTTATGGGCTTGGTAGCTTCATATGCTAACAAGTAGGAGGACCATTCCAACCACCATGGGGAAGGGGCTGGGATTCCCAGGAATTGGGCCACTGCCTACTCTTTGACCTTTTATGATCAGCCTTGGGACTGTCATGGTACCTGTGGACATGTTACCATGCTAATATATTACAATGAGTGCATAATGAAGCTCAAGGTCTACTAAGAGTCAAATCTCCCCACCATTTTGATCTTCAAGTCCTACTGGGAGTTGAATCTTCCACCATTTTGGTGAGAATTGCTGTGTCATTCTTTGAATGGCTGTGCCCTGCCCGCTTCCCTCCTGGCTTACAACCCTGAATTAAGTTCCCCATCATCTCACCACTATGAAAAAAGCTATTTGGAGAGTGGGTTTTCTTACCTAGGATTCCCCTAAACCATAAAAGGCAAAGGCAAGTAAGCACAATGCCTGGGCCCTCGTGCATTCTGTGAAAGGTCGTGGTCAACACGCCTGGGCTCTCAGATGTGGTTACACATTCAGCTCAAATGCAGTCACTTCTTCTTGTTGCTCCTTCTCCTTCCATTTTTAAGTGAAAGCGATCCATTTCAATTGAGTTTATTTGAATTTACAGAATTTAAATAGAATGTAAGAGAATAAAAGGAATAATTAATGTAAAAAATAGCTCACAATAGTTTTCTTCTTTCTCTGACCTGCTTGGCAGATCCCTATTACAGCTTCTCTGATGCTTAATCAGGACAAGAATATCCCTTGTCATCCATATGGGCCTCTACCATCGATTTTGAAATCTTTGTCTGACATGTATGAAGGGGATTCCAAAGCAATAGAAAAATTTGCGGCAGCAAAGATCTGCTGGCTCTGTCCCTTTTTCACCTGACTCTTTATGACTTCCTTAGGCTTGCTTGTAATTATTTTTTCAGGGCTCCTTTTTCTTTTTTTGTCTGGATAACAAAGACTTCTTAACCTAGTCTCGAAAAACGAGTAAAGTAACTTTATGTACATTTTTAAAGTCATTTGATGATTCTTATTAATAACATGTAAATGTGACACATTCCATAAAATAGAACAGATGTTCAAATGGCCCTTGCTGACGTGGCTTATGCTGCATTTTAAGTGGCAATCTAAGGAGGCCTTTAGACCTAAACCGCGTACATAAAGAAATTAAGTCTTTAGTCAGACAGTTGTGGAAATAGCAGGCACGTTTAACAGGCAAGGAACTCTCGAAATCCTGAAAAGTGTTTCTAAATATTAATTATCAAGTGCCTTCATTTAAGAAAAGTAAATTTTACATGTGATAGTATTAAGTGAGTTTTATTGAGGGACCACAAGAAAATGGGGATTAATTATGAACTGGGCAGTGACTTACTTACTGGTCAATTATATTATACTAACCAAATATAGATACATACACACACAAGTATGGATAGCAGTGTGAAACTAAACTGTTTTTACATGGCCTGTTAGATGTTATTAGAAAGACAATGTCTTAGAATAACTTTGTAGAAAGCTTTATTCCAAACAATTTTCTCAACATGAAGCTTTTGTTTCCTTATCCATTTTTTATTTTGCTTTTTTGTTATCTATTGTGCTGGGAAACTGTCGTTGGATATGGCTAATAACCCTGTTAAATAACCCTCTCATGAAATGGTTTTAGTTTTCTCAAAAGAATGGTCTAAACCAACATATAAAATAATTGGGATACCACTTCATTAAAAAAATCTAATAGAAATGTTTAAGGCTAAAACAAAGTGGATTATAAAAATAATTTCCTCTGAAATAGAATATTTTAGTTTCAATTCATTGAAAGACAAATTTATTTAGCTTCCTATGGACAAAAAATAAATTAGAACAATTATTTTCTTCCAACAGCATTTTTTTAAATAAGATGTTTCTAGCTTCACTGAATATTCATTCATTCCTACATTTCAGTCTGGTCCTTTTGGAGATTAAACTGATAACTTGATATTGCTCATTTTAGGATGTACATTAATTATTTTACACCATTAATGTGGGACTAACTGAGGAATGTGGGAACAGCTAATTATTTATTTAGCATTTAGTAAATGGCAGTCTAACTCTTAGAAAGAGTTAATACTCTCAAAGTGTGTGATTTACTCATGGGAAATGTTTATTCTGCAATGGATCAGACCATTACAACACTAGAAAATGCACATCACTTACCTGAAATATTACACATTTTAAGAGAATAAATACTTTAATAGGCTGATTAGTGGTGAAATACACGATGCTTTTTATTAGTCAACTAAATGATATTTCACTTGCAAATCAATGTTCAAGTGCTGCTCATTAACATGAGGTTGCTTTGTTGTATCTATAATTCATTTGGCATTAAGTAATCATCAGACTCAATCATTATCAAATAGAATATCACAAACTGTATCCAAATTCTCTCAGTATAGAAGCCACTCCGTAGATTTAATACACATTTCTTGAACGCAGGGAAAACCTCTTAAAAGAGTTAAATGGATCATTTAAAAACTGTAACTTGAAAGCAAGAAGGAAACCAAGTACATGGGAAGCAAGAACCCATGACACATTTTTTTAATCCTCTTAGGGAATAATTAGAATGCGTGATCCTTACTCCCCTATAGAGGTAAACATGGAAGAAATCTAATCCAGTGTTTGTTGGCAAAGTCCGTATCACATGCAGCATGACTTCCTGGGGGTTAATTACATAATTTAAACAGTCAAATTGGACATGTGATCCTGGCTTCTAAATAGCATAGAGTGACTTTAAGAATCAATACAAAATTCAAATTGAAGCTCCCTGGGGGCTGCTACTACCTTTCTCTTGACTACCCTATGATTTCCAGTCCAAGAAACTGACCCAACTTAAATAAGAAAAGAAATAAGAATTAAGCTACACTCCATTGTCAGGAAATCAGTACACAAAAATTAGTGGCTGGTTTGTTGATTTGTTTATGCCATTATGTTTTTCCTTCTGGGACTGAATTTACATTCATCTCTTATGGGTCGTTGACATTCTTAAAGAAAAAGGAATTCAAGACACAACTCTTTCTTGATGACTAGTAAATTCTAGTTTATTACTGTTTTGCAAAAAAAAAAAAAATCCGTGTAATTGGTTGATGTTGGTTATTTGACAATAAATGAACTGTGAAAGTGAACAGCACCAAATGCTGCAGATTTAATACATTCTGAAGGTAGTTGCAGTTGCATTTGGTTTGGACTCTGATGGAAGGGCCTGCAGGATGACAAAATGAGAGGTTTATTTAGCGTCTGGGAGCAGCTTATAAAAGAGCTTAAATCCTCATTCCTTCTAACATCTTAACAGCTGTGCAGTTTCTTACAAAATATGTTTTATCGTTTCAAGAAATGCTGTTAACCTCGCAGTTTTAAAACTGAATGAACAAGGCCTCTTGGACAAATTGAAAAACAAATGGTGGTACGACAAAGGAGAATGTGGCAGCGGGGGAGGTGACTCCAAGGTCAGCCTCAATGTCACCAAAAGCGGGTAAACAGTATGTCAAGTAATAGGTCCATCTGCTGGGAGACTTGTACTTTAGACTTACTAATATCCCCCGGATTGCGAGTGCAGTCCCGTCACAGACTTAAGTGTGCAATTACTGTCAAAGCAAAAATATTCGCAAACAGTCTCAGTGTGGGGGTCACACTAACAAAACTAATTAAAATAGTCACTGAAAATCTCTGGCTTTGAACAAGTTGTGAAGAGTCCTAAGAACCTCAGTTCTGGAAAGCAGCAAGCTTTTGAAAGAGCAGTTTTGTGAAGAGGAGAGAGGACAGAGAGGGGCGATTTGTCTTGTTTCCGTCACAAGGACTGCCATGAAATTATTTTTAAGTAGCAGCAATAATCTGACTCCACCTAGACCAGGTACCTACCAGAAAGTCATTTCTCCACCTAAAACTCTCGGGCTTCCATTAAATAGCAAGTTCAATAACAAATCAAAGATAATCATGTGAACGAGGCCTTTCCTTTTGCCTTCCAGAACTGGATCAAACTACAAAAAGATCAGGCTACAAAAACAAGACCAACTCAGCTTTATCTTCACTGCATCCATGTCATATTTCCAGCTTCATAAAATGATCTTTTTTTTAATTTCTAAGTAGTGTCTAAAGAAAAAAAATGTATACAATTAACAAAAAATTACTAGCTAGTGTTCCAGAACTCTTCTTCACTGTAGATAATTTAAAGAAAACACTTCAGAGATGGGCATCTTCTGACTGAATTTTCTTTCCTTATATATCTTCAATTGGTTTGTAAGACCATTGGAAAATGTGAAGTATGCCCTCTTGCCCTTTCTTTTAAATTCTAGAGCAATGCCCAGAACAGGAAGTCCTGCTCATCTGCAGGCTCCTGGTCGGGCTACACATTTCTCACTTGCCTGGCTACCGAACCAGGAGGAGGAGGCTGTTTACAGGGAGGATCTGTCAGGGAGGCTGCTAATCTCACCCTCTTCCAGAGCTGATAACTTCCCCTTTACTCCTAATCGGACAAGCCTTCCAAATTCAGCTCACCTGCATATGTCCATCTAATAACCATCCCTGTTACAGGAGGAGAAAGGATCAGCTTTGTCAGATGAATATTCTGGCCACAGAGGAAGGCGGGAAAGAGGAGGAGACAACAGAATTGTGTGGACCCAATTCTGATCATCTTCAGAATCATCCATCTTCTATCCCCAGAGAGAATCTGAGTCCCTGGAAGGAAAAAAGCAGAGAGAGGCTAGAAGAGAGTCCTCGGTGATTCTCCTGAGATGGTTCCTCTTTAAGACACTTCGTTCGAGATACCAACCATATGTTTTCTTAAGAAATATTAACTCTTTTATATTTTGGAGCCCCAGACTGCCTAGAATGTCCTGATCATTTCCATAAAAATATAAACACATACATATGCAATACATAATTAGAAAATTACTCATTTATACTAATAATCTCTTCCTCTATGCAAATTAGAAATATAAGAAAATGTACTCTAATAGCACCAGAAAAAGCAAAAATGAAGATATTCTATTCAATTAGAAAAAAATTATTTTTATCACAGATCTGAACAAAGTATAACATTGCTTAACAGACAAAATTTTCCACAAAAAATGAATAATGGATTCCTGTTTTAGTGTACACTGAAGACTCTTTCCAGAGAAAAATAAGCAAGCAGAAACAGAAATGTACACATCCTGGAAAAAACCTATGAACAAAAGTCATTTTAATTTATTTAAATAAGGGATCGGACAACTCAGTTGAATTTTAATCTGTTTGCATCCAACACACTGGTACGTAATGGACACCAAGTAAAATATTTGGTGTTCAGAAAAATAAATATGAGTCTAACCTTGCAGTTTTCAGAAATCAAACTGCTTGTTCCTGTAGGTATATGACACGTCACTTTCACCAAAGCTGATATTCTAAAATGTTATTTCACATCTTGATGTCATTTTCTAAAATGTTATAAAATTTAACATAAATGTATGTTAATTACATACATAATTACAGTATGTTCTATTTTCCTCTCAAGAATTTTGTTTTCACATTAGAAAAAAAATTCTCATAGGTTGTATATTGATATAATATTTATCACCAATAGAATAGTAATAGTAATACTCTACTGTGAATTTATTTTAAAAGATGATATTTTAAATGGTCTGACTTAACTTAGACCAAAGTAAATTACCAGGAGACAGTTGCTGCTTTTTTATTTTTGTTATGTGCCTTCTTCAGGTGACTGATTTTCTTGTTAAACTTCTCTCTCCCCTTCCATTTGGCCTGATCTTTATCCAAAGAGATGGAAGGAGGAAAGGTGCTGAATTGGAGGATGAGGCTGGTTCTTAAGCCTTTGCTAAGCGTAAAGCCAAAGCAGAAGAAAGAATTAAATGCTGTCAATTTATCTACAAAGCACGTTGTGTAAAATGCATATTAGAGATCTCAGCACAGCTATGCTGTAATCTGGCGTGACCTACTTTTGAAATACAGAATCTTAGTAGGAAAAAACTAACTTTCCTAACAGCGATTCATCTAGCGAAGGGGGAAAAACATGGAAAGCTGTACCACACATGAATGGGTTCCTATGAGAGGCCAACTGACCCAACCTGTCATTTACAAGGGATTGGAACAAGGGAAGACATCTCCAGCCTCCCATTCAGCAGCACGTTATTAAATGTCTGCTTTAACTGGGCTGTCTACCAGTATCTATGGGTAAAAAAAGACTTACTCACTGTCCTTTCCCCCAAAGAGCTTATGATTTAATACAATCATTAACTGAATTATTTACAGGCACAATGACAATTTCCAGTCATACCGATGACTCAAAATAATTAGCAACCCCACTCAAGTGATAGCCATTCCCAGAGCATGACCAAGCAGCCCTCAGCCAGAGACACCACAAAAGAAATAAAGAAAGAGGTCTGGTATTTTACATGAAATAATGTGGAAAGGCATCAGTTGAGGGGTATGAATTTATTTGTTTGAAAATTTACTCCTTTGAATGTTAATATTATTGGGCTGTGGCCTTTTTTATGGTCATAAGAGATTCATACTCATTCTTGTCAATAAGATAAAAATTTACTAATTGACCATGAACCAATTTAAAAATATCATTGCAATGTCTAAAACTCATAATCCCCTTTGATTAATCTGATATGATTTAGTCTGAGCCCCAACCCTACACAGAATTTTATGCCAATTTTTTACATGTGTTGTTTAATCCTGGTTCTAGTTGGAAATTTTGACAATGCCTATAATCATCAATGACCCATAGTGCTAATAATAGCCACAGAATTATTGATTTTTTTGTTTGTTTTATACTTTATTCTCCTCCTATGTGTCTAAAAATAGGCATACCCATGGATGTGGATATTCATATTAAAATCATTTTGTAAATGTGATTACTAACTAATGTCCTCTTTAGGAATTATAGTAGATCACACAATACCCAGCTTTTAATTCGGCACTCTGAAGGATCAGCCCGTTCTTGACTTTAAAATATGTTATACTTGCAAATGGCCTTCTCTACAGCCATGGAAACCAAGGCAATAATAAAGGGATTATTACAGAAAATTATGCGTGCATAAGCAGAAAATAATGGAAAGGAAAAAATGTTGTAAACAAAAATGAATAAGGGAACGTAATCCTTGGAGAAAGAATCTCCTAGTAATGAATTCCCTGCTCAGTGCCTGACATTCCTCCAGTTGACAGTAAGTTTGGTATTAACAAATATCTTATATTCAAAATTCCAATCTAATCTTAGCCTCTAAAACCAGGCTACTGGAATGAGTAGTGGAAAGAACAAAGAGGCAAGGGGAAAATGAAGCAAGTAGAGGAAATAGTATCTTAAGAGATAAATCAAAGTCAGTCTTGGATTTAATCTATAAATTATGCCTTCTATAAGAAACTTGAAGGAAACTGCTTTCTTTTCGTTCTCTTCTCAGCATTAAGTCCACCTCCTCTGAGCACACCCCATTCAACAAGTGTGACATAGGCTAATATAATGTACCTTACATGTGTGTTAAAAAAGCTTTGGTGAGCTAGCCTGAGGATAAAAACCCTTAGTATAGATTAAACAAAAACACTTGGTCTGGATTTAAAATAATTTAAATGTAATAATTTTACAGAGCACCTACCCTGAGTCAGATACACTGGCAAATATTTTACAAAGATGAATGAGGTGTGGCTTCTGTTCTCAGCTAGTTCACATTTCACCAACCAACCTGCAGCTGTGGTTTTGTGACAATTACTTTATATATGGAGGTGGGGGATGTATTAAGGGGGTGGAGAGGTTATAGACAGTAAAAGCTAGATTAACTGGAGCTAACCAAGCACCCCAATTAACCATAATCCTCACTCCACCCCAACCCCAAACTTAGTTTTTAGTACAAAGTGTTAAATCATGCTGATGCTAATTTTTAATCCAAAAAACAATATAATATTCTAGGAGTGTGGCAAATGCATATTCTTAAATAAACTTTGTAAGACCTTATAACACGGACACAAAAATTAAATTGAATTCAGAAAGCAGATAAACCAAAACTTATATTTTGAAAACTTTTTTCAGAACCAATAGTACCAAAAAAAATGGATTTTAGTTTAACTATTAACTAGAAAGTTCAGTTAGCCAGAACCCTTATTTCCTGAGTCTTCTGTTGTTAATATTGTTAACTGTACAGGCTATGAAGGCAAACCATTATAAACCCTGATTAAGCTAATTTCTAGCTATTTGGCTAGATGAGTTAACCTCTCTGTGCTTTGGTTTCCTCATTTGTAAAATATAGGTAATAATAGTAACTAAACATGTAAAATGCTTTTAATAGTCCCTGGTACACAGAAAGCGCTCACGAAGTGCTAGGAACCATCCTCACAATCATTATTAACACATTACCTAGTTGTGAGGATAGGTTTCTGGAATTAACCCGCTGGTACCCAGATAAATGCATGCTATATTTCTCCAAACACACTCAACATTTCCTAGAAAAAGTGAGGCATTAGGAGATATAACCAGACAACATGTCAAGAGGAATGTAAGGAGTCTCTCTCTGAACATTTGTAAAAGCATAAAGAAACAAAAACCAACCAACCACAAAAATAAAAACAATAAAAGACCTTAAGAGTTAACAGCTCCCATCCATCTTAGTAGCCTTTATGCTACACACAGAGGTTAACATGGGACTGAAAACTAGAAGAATTCTTAGATTCTCAGAACACTGATGCTGACTGACAAGTGACCCTGGCCTCTCTGACACCCCTTGTATAATATTTAGTATTGAAGGACTCAAAGGTGGTAGGAAAGAAAAGTGGGATTTTAGAGTACGGGGAGTTTGTCTATTTATAAAAATGTTGGTTACCCCTAACCAATCATGTATTTGTCAGTAAGAATTTATAAAGTAAATTATAGTCACTACAATTTATGCTTAGAGTGTATTCATATGGTAGACTCAAGATAGATGAAAATTACTTCTGGTGACATTATTTAGGTTAAATTTAAATATTGCAATTCAGAAGGAAAATACCAGCATGGAATTATACTTTTAAAGAATGATTTACATGTTTGTCGCACATGGACTTCTGCATGAGGTGGTCCTTTGTCAGTAACATCCTCCTCTTTCAATTAGGTCTTGGATGAGGGTGGTGAAGGAGTCAATTTAACGATGGATACTGCAGATACACTTTTAAAGCATAAAGTAAAACGCTACTAGCTGAATCATGATGTCTGCAAGAAATGAAAGCAGTCCTATTTAGCTTCTGTGTAAGCCTGTCAACCTGTAGCCACTTGCATTAATTTTGAAAGAGACAAAAAGGAGCTTCTGGATTTTGAAAGCTTCTGGATTTTGAGAGTCTATAATTATGTTAGGAAAATTGAAACTGCTGAAAAAGCCCAATCCAGGCTAATAGTTTTGGATTCACAGTAATTGCATACATTTTATTTAAAACTCCTCCCTAGCAGTATGTGCCTGTTACCCAAAGCGATGGAGCAGGCCCCAGTTTTATGTCTGATTCTAAACCTGGGCCTACGGTACAAGACATAACAACCTACTGTGGCTTCTGCTCTGTCACTTTGCCATGCGATTCTAATGTAGTTTTCCTTGAATAACATAAAATAACATATATAATGTTATTTATGTTATTTTCCACGTGAAGAACTCCTGTAAACCTTGCCGTTTTGAAACTCAGTGAGGCAGGCGTCTTAGACAAGCTGAAAAACAAATGGTGGTACGATAAAGGTGAATGTGGACCCAAGGACTCTGGAAGCAAGGTCAGTCACTGCAGTTCGGGGCCTCTTGTGTTCACAAAGCAGTAAACGGGAGCAATTGTCAAGAGTATATGGAGACACTGAAAGCTAAATGTTTCTCTATACACCGCCTAAACTAAATGTTAATGTCATAGATTTCAGCAACAAGGGAGTGAGTGTCTTTTCAGAAAATTGCAAACTGCTCCCCCAATATTTTTAGGCTCTTATATAAATTTATATTAATTGCAAAAAATATATAAAAATAATAAAATCCCCGTATTATTCTCAAATATACGTACCACTAATCAAAGTAGTGCTTTGGGGGTTCGGTTTTTCTTTGTTTTGGAGGCAAAGGCCATGAGCTCTGTGATTTTAAGAACTGATGCACTTTCAAAACAGGAAATGGGAAATTCGTCAATAGTCACTTACAAAAAGATGATTTTAAATATTAAATATACATTATTCAGAAGTTCAGTCTTTTGTCACTATATTGCCAAGCATTCCACTTTTGTTCGAAGAGGACCTGTTATATTTTTGTTCTGACAGATAAAGGGTAAATCTTCCAATTCCATGCTATCAAAATTGTTTTAATGAATCAATATTTATGAATAATATTCCCAACTTCTAAGGTGTCTTATTCATGAATTATTTTAGGACAATGCAGGAAACTGTAGGCCTGATTCTGTTGAGTACAAAAAAAAAAAAAATAGTGTTCCAAACAGTTATATTTTCATTATAAAGGAAAAGATGTAACAGTTTGTCAGTAGAATTTAAATATCTGCACAAATCAATAGAGCATAATGCCTGAAAGCCATTGTTGAAGATTCTTGAAATCTTCATTTATTTTTTTCTGTACCTTCTTTTATAAAGAAAAAAAAAAACCACTGGTCATCTTAAGACATTAAATAAGTGACTTACATATATAGGATAACTTCAATTAATTTCAGGAAGAATGAAAGTAATACTAATTGATCTCTTCTCAGGCTTATCCCTATATTTTAAGCACTTTTGTCCACCTTTGAACCAGAGTGGAATGAGACAAGCTTGGCCAAATAATGAAATAATTGTCTCAAATCCTTATTTAAAGTCAGAGGAGCACAAATACTTAATGAGTGATTATTTTTAAAATGAAAATTACCCTAAATTTTTGGCCCAACCAGTTGATGTCATAGCTCAGTGGATGGTATACATAGTACATTCTTTAAATTAAACCCTCTCCTAATAAAACTATGTAAGTTTGCAAAAAACTCCCTGCTGAGAAGATAATGGCCACAGAGCACCCTTCAGGTAGTCTACCCAAAATACTTTTTCAAATAATGCTATATAATAAGTATAATATTTATGCTTTATGAAAAAATTATATATTATTTTATAATTTTAATATCTTCCTATCATATGCTTGACTATTTCTGAATTTATTATGAAGTAATATGTATACTAAAGCTCTGAAGAATAATGTCTAAAATGTTAGCTGATTAAGCATTTTAAGTGGAGACAGAATCATATTTTAAATTAATAAAAATAGTTATATATTTGTCCATTAATAATTTATTTCTCAACTGACCATGGAAAAATTATATGTTTTTAAAGTATCTTTTTAAAAAGTTACCAATGTGTTGCTATATAATTATTCCTAAATAATATGTTAAATATTATTAATATGTTAAAGTAACACTTTCCAGATTTCCCAAACGGATGTGACTAGAAGAACAAATATGTGTACCCTAGCACACTATTTGCATATATTGGTAAAGTCATGATGAACAAAATGTGAAAATTGCTAACTTAAAGTCCCTTAGTTTGCTAAGTAGGAAATATAAAGTTAAATTTATCCAAGAGAAATCTCAAACATTAAAAATTTTTAATGGAAAGAAAGCCAAAAGAGGTTCTCTTCTCACGTAACTGGGTTTTAAACATGTCATTTTTCAAACCTAACAATTATAATCCCACTTCTGCCACCCCATGCTTACATGTGGCAAAGTGTAGCACTTTTCATTGTATATTTAATAATGATAAAATGTTATAGATTTTACTGAATGAAATTCACACAATTTATTGGTAATCATCATAACTTCACTTCTCCCAAGAGCTATAAGCTTTATATTTAAACCCATAAACCTACACCAGTGACTTATACATGTAAATATTTTCAGATTAAATTAAGTATTTACTTTAATTAGCTGTTTGGATTTCATGTGTTCTTTACCCTCTGCATGTGACCTTCCACCGCTAACCACAGTGTTTTTATCTCCCCCAGGACAAGACGAGTGCCTTGAGCCTGAGCAACGTAGCAGGCGTCTTCTACATTCTGGTTGGCGGCTTGGGCTTGGCCATGCTGGTGGCTTTGATAGAGTTCTGTTACAAGTCCAGGGCAGAAGCAAAGAGAATGAAGGTGGCAAAGAGTGCACAGACTTTTAACCCAACTTCCTCGCAGAATACCCAGAATTTAGCAACCTATAGAGAAGGTTACAACGTTTATGGAACCGAAAGTATTAAGATTTAGGGGTAGGACTTAGGGCCTACTACAGCGAGTGGGTGATGCATTCTGTGAATGCGGTGTTGTGACCTGTCTGTCCAGTGGTGGTATCGCTTGCTTCTAATTTAGAGCTTTGTATTTTTTAAACCTTCAGTGCAAAGTGGTTCAGTTTTCTTTGGCTGCAGACGTACTGTTCGAAACTTTATGTTGCCAATAGATATCTGCATTGAAAGGGTCAGAAAGCCAAAAACAAACCTCCTGAATTGCTCTGGAAAACGATTTAAATAGTATATTCTACCTGAAAATTGGGAGAAATTTGAAATTAGATCTGTGTTTCCTTGTACACAGACCAGGCTGATCTTCTCTGGAACAATCTGATTCTAAGATAAATGCTAACAAAATTTGCGTAAAATGCTGTATCAATGATGAAAGCCTAAACAGTTGCCTATTTTTGATAAGCTTGTGTTATTTTCTGAGAAAATGTATGTAAAATCTCCAACGCACACAGTAAGCACTCAATGAATTTTAGTTCCGAGTCTAATTTGTTTTACATTAGCCATCTTTCTATATTTTTAAAGAGTGAAACCCTGCTGTTTGTTCAACTAGCAGTAGTCCTTGAGCCAGACCTTCAGGCAGAAGTGATCATCAGAATACTGACTACAATTCACATTTAATAGATGAAATTCAACTTTTATTTTCACAGTATCACTAAGGTGAATAGGCATTTTAGGCAGTTTCTCCATCAAAGATGTCAGCGATATATGTTGTTTAGGAAAGACACAGTAAAAATAAAAATTGCAGTGAGTTTTCATGCATTTTTGTTTTCATTTCAATTGCTTTTAAGGAAGCCAGATCAGACCCACATAACATCCTCTCATCATGTCACAATAAAAAAGTTGTAAGTATTCAGTGAAATACAGGATGGAGATCATTTTATTTTTTTAAGACTCTAAATGTCCGGTACTTTTTCCCTCTAATGATAGAAAGTGGTTTTAAAATAAGATCTCGAAGCATTTGTTGTTGTCCTCCTTAAAATCAGGTTTCTAAAATCCATTTCTAAAATTATATATAATAGCCATTCTGATTGCAATGATAAAAGAGGCCTTTGAACCTCAAAGGGACAGTCAGTACTTGATGTACCCTAGAGTCAAACCCAACGTAATTTTTATGAGAATAAGTTGTACACCTGAGGTTATGCCAGGTGAACATGCTTGGTTTTGAGATTGATTGATTGATTGATTGATTGATTGATTTTATTTTATTTTAAGCTATTGAAATGTGTGTTACTATCTTAAAACAAAGAACAAAAGCCATTCCTTTTTAACCAAGATCTAATTGCTTTTATCTGTAAACCAGAAATCAATGACTGGGTAGAGATGCACATGAGATAAGCCCAAAGTGGTTCTTTCCAAATTCTGTGGAAGAGAATTGAGAACAAAACCCTCCATTTACTCAGATCAGACTGTTTTGAGCATGTCTTCTAATAGCAGAACAGCAAACTATGATGGCGTCAAAGGTTCTTGGCCATTATAAGAATGCTTTCATTTTAATATTTACAGAACTGAGAAGACATGCTCCCAAACTGAGGAAAACAATATCTGACAAGTTTTCAGAGACAATTATTCAGAGAAATTCACTCTGAGATGAATTTCATAAGATAGTTTTTAAAAGTTTTCCTCAGCATAGCAAATGCATTCTAGACAGTTCTGGAAATACTCGTGGATGCCTGTTCAATACAAAGTTCTGGGAAGTTGCTAGAAAGAGCTATAAATCCCCAGGTTATGTAGACACAATTCACAGGTAATAAATGTTTTTGGAGTCAGAACCTAACAGTCTGATAAAACTTACAGTTTGTCACATGAATTGTCTATAGAGCTGGGGTTGAACTTTTAAGACAACAAATTTCAAATAAAAATAAAGCATTCATATCCATATGACTTCTTAAAAGACTTAATGGCATTCAGGGCAAATGGAATGATCTGCACCTGGAGGGAAGACTTGACAGTAAGCATTTTTTATTGTACGTCCATATTAAACAGATTTTTCCTTTCAAAAATTCTCTTGGCCATAATTATGAAAGGGATTGATAACTTAGATAATATTGTCTCAGAATTTCTAAAAGAAAACCTGAAACCTTAAATATAAGGTAGAATTTCTACTTTAAAAGTGATCATCCCTCAAGGGAACACATGAAAATAAGGTCATAGCCACTGACCGCAACAGTCCGACCAGATGAGCACCATATGGTAAATGTCTAAGAACGTTTCCCAGTTTGAGGCGTCTTAATAGGGCCACATAAAGATGAATAGAAATGACATTTTATGGAAGAAGCAGGAGATATAAGTATAGGAAATAAGAATTCTGAGAATTAAGAATACTAAGATTTAAAGAGAGAATAAGCAGTTGTCAAGGACTTATTAATACTCAGTTGCATTAATCTAGAGAGAGAGATCACTTGAGAGTGTGTGGAATCCTTCGTGTTTTGATATTTCCCTTTTCTCATAAAGGCAATCAAGAAAAGAAAGGAAACAAAAACAGATTTTATGGCAAAAGCTTCCCGAAAAAAAAAATCCTTTCAAAAAAATCACAAGGCTTTTATTAATTATATTTTAGTATTTCCTCTTCAAAAAACTTTAATAGATTTGTTTTAAATAATTATTTTACTTAATATTAAAAGTTGAAAAGGAATATGAAGAAACAAATTCAGACTTTAGTCTTGGTTTGTTTTAATTTAGTGACAAGTAGTTTCTATAGAGATTGTCTCCTGACTTCTGATTATAAAGAAACGTAAAATTTAATTTTTGAGACTGTTCACTATAATAATGACATTGGTTTCTTTCTATCATAGATATGTAAGTAGTAATTTGACTTTAACTTTCTGAAGTCATCAGGGCAACTGGTCTCTAAATCTTTTCATTATAACATTTTCTACTCCAAGTTTTAGTTTCATATTTAATACCTCATTATTCTAAATTAAAATTAAGTAAACTTAAATTCACAACAGAGAACTAAGATATAATATGAGTTATGAGAAAGTTACGATCTAAGCCGTAAGAAACTTAGGGAATATCTCCTTTACCTTATTTCCTCTTGAGTTAACATTAATATTCAGCTACTAGAAAGAATTTAAAAGCAATGAATGAACAGTCATTAGATTTCCACAGTGACACTGCCTGTTTCTCTTCTGTGTAGTGTTATTACCTGGTACTTAATACGACAGAACAAGAATATAATGAGGATTTCGGAGACTTGACCCCATAACCTGTCCACCTGTCCCTCAATCTGGGACACCCCCGGTGATGGCTATCCGTGAGGCACTGAAACATGCCCCCTTTCAGTGCACTCCCTGTAAGCACTTACAGGCTTCTTAATATATGAGCCTTGGCGTCCACAGTAGGCGTAGAGTGAACTTTACATCACTAATTGTGCTGTTCTGGGTCATGTCTATAGCTACTGTGAATGAATGCAAGCGTCTGTGAATGGATCTATGTTCTGAAAGCAGGAAGATGTGGCATGAATAGTCTATATATACACTTTGGTTAGACAATTCATCATGATTTTAAGACTATAATCATTTAATTGTTAAGACATTTTCTAACAAGAAAAAAAAAGATCTAAATAAAGAATGCTGTCAAACATAAAGCTGGACTAGAAACACTAAGTTGTAGAGTGCAGCAAATTAAAAGATGTGCCCTGCCCAGATGGGCCAAACAAAATCTAATTTTATAATTTTTAGAATTAGTTCCTAAACAGGTAGGGCCACAAACTCTAGAGCGATTCATTCTTCCGTGCAGATGAGCTTCCATTTTCCGTGATAATCCGTTCTCATATGACCGAAAGAATATGGGAAAAATGCAGATGTCTAATTATTGATATTTCGGTGTTTGTTGTGTCTTATTTGGCTGGAGAGAGCGAACTATTGTAACACTCCACATTCTTTCTGTTTCCTTTTCCATGCAACCCAGCTGACCTTTTCTGAAGCCATAAGAAACAAAGCCAGATTGTCCATCACTGGGAGTGTGGGTGAAAACGGCCGCGTCTTGACCCCCGACTGCCCAAAGGCTGTCCACACCGGAACTGCAATTAGACAAAGTTCAGGATTGGCTGTCATTGCATCGGACCTACCATAAAAACCAAAAAAATATTTGAGTGCCTTAATTAAACTGTGTTGGTGACTGATGGAAACGCAGCCCAGAGAGACACGCCAAGCGCAGGTCTTTGCGAAACCGGTCCACCGGCTGAGAGCGGGAAGCCACGGCCCCAGGCGCCAGACATCAGCCCCAGCGAAGTGTGCATGAGCTCAGCTCGGAAACCCAAACTCAGATTTTCTATCAGGAAAACTCACAATTTAGTTCTTTTGTTTGGTTTGGTTTGGTTTTTCGGGGAATGGATGGGGGAGGGTGGGGGGGAGCTGGGATGGGTGTATTAACAGCAACAAATTTCACTTGAGTGGACTTAAAAACTAATCAGACATGCGCGTTAGCACATTAAACCATGACGTTCTTGCTCAGAAAGGCCTCGGTCTTCACGCCAAGGGATTAAATAGTTGTAGAAGTCGATGAATCTGCTAACCTGTCTCCAGAACACCCATATATTCAATGGAAGACTGTCCAGCCGAGAAAACAAATAACTAAGCTGTGATAAGAAAACAAGAAACAAACATGTAAATCCTGTGAAAAAAAAATTTAAAGGAAGCATTTACACTTACTTTGGAGAAAAATACTGAAACATGCTTGCTTTTTAACTGACGTAAATTCAGTAGAGGACAACACAATTCTTTTTTCTAACCATCTTAGGGAGAAATACATTGCAATAATTGATATAAATGCCATCACTGTAATAAACTTTAGAGACTTTTTTTTTATAAAAGTCGTTGGTCATCTTCTTGTTTGCTGTAACCTTCACTCTGGCACATGAGTCAGTGTCCACAGATTGTGTTTGTCTCACTACCAGAAATAAAAAGAAAAACGAAGACAACATTCATGTCAAATCATCGGTCTACAATGTAGAATCAGAAAAGACTACGGGTCACTCGGTATCAAGATTATTTATAACCTTGCTCTGTGTACAAAATTGTGGTTTTTTTGTACCCACCAAAAAGAATTAAAAAAAAAAAAGACATTCCTACAATATTTACAGAGCTTAAAGTTTTTTTTTTCTTATCGTTATAAAAGTTATTTGAGAAATTATAAGACTTTGTTGGTGGGACTCTAGAAGTAGAGTGTGGGCCATATTGGAAAATGTAGCTAGCCCTTATTATTTTTGCGTAGTAAGCTACTCTTTTTTAGATCTTTGCCTCATTAGCAGGTTAAATTGTCAAAGATGAAGTGTTTGAATTGGGGAATGAATCACTGTCATAACAGCAACATACCCTGTAATTAATTATGTATTGAAATTTTACTTGGCTGTATTTTGCTGCAAATAATGTGTCTCCTGGGCTTCTTTCCCCGCTCCCACTGTTCCATTCAAATCATTTGAACGCACTAATAATAGTTTGTGGTAGACAACAAGTGAAGGGTTAGTCTTTGTTTTCAACTGGAAATTGTGAAGAAAATTATACATGTTTATTTGCAAAAATCACCTTATGTATGGATTAAATTAACATGATTCAAAAAAAGGTTTGGATCATTTGAAATAACAACTACCATCATATAGATAAACATCACAATCCTTAGAGATCTTGGCAGAAAGCACAAGATAGGATGCTGCTGGAAGTCTGGCTTGAAGGACGAGTTGAGTTTTCATAGGTGGAGAAGGCGTTAAGAGCCTTGCGGGTAAAGTGACCCAAAACTTGGCTTGTCAATGGCTTGTTTAAAGGAGTGCGCGCAACTGGATGGACTGGGGAGAAATGGGTGTGATATCATGGACGGTTCAAGACTGATCACCTTGCTTCAACTCTCAAGATTCTCATGCCCCATTCAACCTCTGTGCTGCCGTAAGAGCAACTTAAAAAGTGCAAATCTGATAGCACGCACACACACATGCTCACACACACACACACACACACACACACACACACACACACACACAGAGTTCCTACAGGAAAAATTGTAAGTTCTTGAGCAGAGCAAATGAGTCCCTTTATAACCTGGTCCTTACTTATATCTCTTCCATGAATTCTCTCACTCCCTACCCAACCTCTCCAGCCCACAAATGAAGCTCAGAAGCAGGGCCACTGCATTTACTATTTCCTCAATCTACAGGTCTTCCCTATCTCCTCTTCACCTAACTAACTGGTACTCATCCTCCGGTATTCAGATCATATTTTCCCTGCCTTGGGAAGATTTCCACGACTATCCACCAGCCCCTGCCTATGAGACTGAGTTAGGTGCCCTTTTAATGTTCTGTGCCCATCACAGCACTTACCATACCGCATTGTAATTGCTTGTGTACTTGTCTGTCTAACTACTAGACTGTAAGCTCCTTGAGGGCAGGGACTGTGTCTATCTTGTTCACAGTTGTATCCCCAGCACCCAGCACAGTGCCTGGCATATTGTAGGTGCTTAATAAATATTTGTTGAATGAATTGAATTGAACTGAATTGAATTGAACTGAACTGAATTGAACTGAACTGAATAGAAGTGGAAGCAGAAAAAACATCTTTCCTCATTAACAGTCCCTAGAATATGTGTGAAGTACATAGTGAGTCAAAATATAGGCTGAATTTTGGCTGATTTCATGAAGATGTCTATCTCATTAGTAGGACTGACTAAAAAAAAGACGATCTGATGAATTTTTCTGATCAGATGAGAAGGTATTCCACATAATTGTACCTAGCTGTGGAATAATTGCCTGGAGAAATTATCAAAAGATAATTAAGGTTTTTTGCCATACTTTTGAAAATAGCTTTCATTTAAATCTGAGTAGATTAGTGACATAAAGATAAGAAGTTACATTTCTTATAATTTTGTCTCTATGTTAGTAATACTACTGTATGGTAAAATTTCTATATTTCTTATAGAATAGTTTTGCCAAAAACAAAATTTTAAATTTGACATCGGTAAAAAGGGATAGCTATTTGGACTCTAATCTGAGGAAATGCTATAAAGCTAGGAAAAAGTGATTTTTAAATATTTATGTTTAAGTTATAAACATTTCAGTTAAAACATTTAGTTTCATAGAGTAAACTCAAATTACCAAGAAAGCAAGATCAATCCCCAGTGCAGAATTCACTGAACATGTCAGGCAAAGCCAGTTTTGAAACTACATCAGCTGGTAGTTTCTAATGACCACATTTGAAAGATATAAAGAGCTCTCAAGAGACCTACTTTGCTACACTTAATTCAGTAGCTATTAACTGAAAATGCCACACTTACTACACTTGCTTTAGACTGCTCCCTGGTCTCCCCACTGTCAGCTCGTTCCATTTCCCTAAGGCATAGCACATAGCAGGTGCTCAGAATATATTTGTCAATGCATAAACACAACTTATATAGTATCAGTGGAAAAAAAAGGTCCAGGAATTTCCCAGAAAATGGAATATTCCAATTTGCTAATTTGCTATTATTATCCCACTGATATGCTCATAGAAATAAGAACTAAATGAAAAGTGACATCAAGGAGAGTTTCGGAAAAGACAAATTGGAATTGTCCAGAATCATCTGCCTTATAGTTATTAGTATGATGCTACATGGAAAGTGTGCGTTCTCTCGCACATTCAGAAATAGGTTTTAATCTCAGAAAGTCCAGCAGGATAGAGTACTTAGCATTTGTAAAACCAAATGCAAATGTACTCGGTAGTATGTTTATATATTTTCTAAACAGTATCAGTAGTCTTTTCAAAAGAGAACTGTTCTTTAAGAAAATATTTTGATAAATTATGAAGAGCAAGAGATGAGGTTTGGAAATAGTATCTCAAAAACCAGCAGAGAACTAAATTACTGTCCACGAAATAAGAATAACCTGTGTATTTATCTAGCTTTGAGTTTACTTTCTTTGGATGAAAAAGTGGACTGAAGAATGAGGGAAACTACAAGATAAGAGAAAAAAAAAAGACATTAAGAAAGCAGAAAGTTGGGTAAAAAACCAATAGGATTCTCCAGAACAACTAATGGGAACAGGAAAGTTTGACTTACGATTCGTCCATTGTAGGTATGTGATGCTTGATGTAATTCTCTTCCCATGACCTACAGATTAAATTTTCCTACATGCCACAGACACGTGCTGTTGGATTAAAGGAAGGAGTCAAGGAGAAAATCCTAAATCCCATGTTTGGGTTGGTGCTAGGCCAGAAATAATTCTAATAATATGTCTCCTTCCAACCAAAATGTACAGAAATCCAGACTGGAACTTGTCCTTCCACGTGGCAAAGAATGAGAATGAAGATTCTTTTTTTTTTTTTTTTTTGGATCTGAAGAGAATGGGAGGCTAAGGAGTCCTCCAGAATACACAGAATTCTCAGCCACCTGCACAGACTGTGACGTGTCACAAACTACAAAGTAAGTGCAAAGCGTAGATCATTATTTAATTATATGTGAGCATTAAGTAAATAATCTGTTAAAGTGCCATGTAAAATTCAGGGCTTGAGTGAAGGAATTATTTAGGAGATTTGTAATCCTGTAATCCCAAACACAAAAAGAGTTTGCTTAAGTAGAGATTATTATAACTCCCCCCTCAGAGTTCGTACGTGACCAACACTTATAAACTTCCTAAACACTTAGCGATGGCTGAAAACCGTTCTTCCTAGTGCTCTCAGAATAAGGTTAGGAAACTCCTGACATTCTCAATCTCTTCTCAGAGCAGTGTCCAGTCTCATAATAATATCACTCCACGTACTGTAGTGGGACTTAGAAGGAAAAGCAATGGTAGTTCGTACATTTTCTTGTACATCTTCTCCCATGCATAAAAATCCCCCCTCTTTGAAGTGTGTGTCATGTAAACACGCTGTCAAAACAGACTGCCTGCCGGTCCGTTTTGTCTGCTGACTTCTCTGTCACGGCCTCACATTCATCAAGGACTATGGCCTTTGGCTTATTCTTCCTTCGCACCCCAACTTCTATTATCATCTTGAATGACTTCAAGGTCAGTGTAAATGCCTCATGGAAGCCCTGGCCCTGCGGTTCTTTGACTCCATGGCATGTGAGTCACCCATACAATAGACATGTGGCAGACCTGATCATTTGCTTTCTCATCCTCCTCCACATGATGACCCAGTTCTCTCCTTTCTCTCATACCCTAGTCACTGAAAAGAGCGGCCTTTTATCCCTTATTCAGTCTCTCTGTCTGGCTCTATCACTCAACCAAAATGTCCATCGCGGTATCACGAGTAAACATCCTGCAGCTGTATTACCCAAAAAATTTTCATATGGAAGTAAACCAATCGATCTCTTCATTTTTTTCAGTCTTCCCCCAAAACCCATGTTTCTTTTTTCTTCTCAGTCTGTTTCACATTTCTCATTCCCTCCAACCAAACCTAACATGCTGATATTCCCCAGGGTTTGCCCTCTTCCCCTTTCTCTTTTCACAGGAAAAGGTAAACTACCTGGTTATCTCACCATCATTCAGATGTCTACAATCATCTATACTTTATTAGCTCAGAAATCTCTATTTTCCAGTCTAGTCTCACATAGACAACTTTCTAGTGGTTATCTCTTTGTGACTTTTAGTCGCAACATGTCAAACTTTTACTCTGTATTTCTACCTCCTTTGGTATTTCCTGTCTCGGTGAGTGGCTCTAACATTTATCTAATCTCCCAAATTAGAAACCTAAGAATCATTCCAGAACCACTTTTCCTCATCATTCTTCCATGTAATGAATCAACATCTTAAATTTCTTGTATGTCCTAAATATCTCCTTACTCTGTCCCATGCTTTTCATCTCTACTATGTCTGACTTAATCAAGGGCTCATAATTTCTCACTGTTGCTACTACAGTTGTCTCCTGCTGAGTCTGTTTGCTTCTTTTCTCCATTATAGCCTCCTCTAGTCCATTTTCTACATAGCTGCCAGAGAAATTTTCCTAAAACACAAATATGATCCTGTCACCTTCCTCATTAAAATAACCCACTGTCCATTATATCAGCGTCTCCTATCAACATCTCCAGTGCACACAGAGACAAGTGTTAAGGTGAAGCAGCCAAGAACAGTACTTAAATTACATCCCTGATCTACCTCCATTCACCAGGGCACACACAGAGCAAGGACACTGAACAAGGGACACTGCCGTCAGGACTTCTGTTTCTCCTGTCTCTGAAGGTGGAGTGCCTACCAGCATGCTCTGCTACCTTCTCAGGAAATGGGCTCCATGCATGGCCTCTTTCCAATTGAAATGTCAGGCATGAATATCTTAACTCGTGGGTTTAGATGATAACTCAGTTCTCTCCCTCCTTTTGTACCCTACGGAGAGAGGGAAACTGAATACTGGCCTCTACTTTTTTCATAGGCTCATGAAAAAATGCTCATTACCACTAATTATCAGAGAAATGCAAATCCAAACTACAATGAGGCATCACCTCACACCAGTCAGAATGGCCATCATTCAAAAGTCCACAAATGACAAATGCTGGAGAGGCTGTGGAGAAAAGGGAACCCTTCTACGCTGCTGGTGGAATGTAGTTTTGTGCAGCCATTATGGAAAACAGTACGGAGATTCCTTAAAAAACTAACAATAGACTTACCATATGATCCAGCAATCCCACTCCTGGGCATCTATTGGGAGGGAAACTTAATTCAAAAGGACATCTGCACCCCAGTGTTCACAGCAGCACTATGTACAATAGCCAAGACATGGAAACAACCTAAATGTCCATCAACAGATGACTGGATAAAGAAGTTGTGGTATATTTATATATACAATTGAATACTACTTAGCAATAAAAAATAATAATAAAATAATGCCACTTACAGCAACATGGATGGAACTGGAGATTGTCATACTAAGTGAAGTAAGTAAGGAAAAGAAAGAAAAATACCATATGGTATAACATTTATGGAATCTAAAAAAATAACACAAATGAACTTCTTTACAAAACAGAAACAGTCTCACAGACATAGAAAACAAACTTATGGTTACCAGGGGGAAAAGGGGTAGGGGGGGAAGGATAAACTGGGAGTTTGGAATTTATAGATACTATTATATATAAAATAGATAAACAACAAGATCCTACTGCATAGCACAGGGTACTATAATCAATATCTTATAGTAGCCTACAAATATAAAAGAACATGAAAAGGAATATATATATATATATGAATCACTATGCTGTACACGAGAAATTAACACAGCATTGTAAGCATCAATTTAAAAAAAAAAGGAAAGTTTCTTTAACATCTCATATTAAAGCTTATTTGGTGTCACTGAACTCTTTTGCTTTTGCTTGTTTGTGAAGTTTTTGATTTCTCCGTTAAATTTGAACACGGCTTGCTGGGTAAAGTATTCTTGTTGTTAAGTTTTTCTTTTCATCTATTTAAATATATTAAGCCGCTCTCTTCTAGCCGCCTGACTTTCTGCGGTGAAGTCAGGGGATGGCATAATGGGAGCTCCCTTGTATGTTACGTGTTGCTTTTCCCTTGTTCTTAATATTCTCTGTTTATCTTAAATTTTTGTCATTTTAATTACAGTGTGTCTTAGTGTATTTCTCTTTGTGTTAATCCTGTCTGCAACTCTCTGTGCTCCTGTACTTGGATAACTGTTTCCTCTCCCAAGTTAGGGAAGTTCTCAGATATTATTGTCTTCAAATACATTTCAACCCCTTTCTCTCACTCTTCTCTTTCTGGGGTCCCTATAATTGGAATATTAATGTGCTTAATGTTGTCCTGTCTTAAACTGTCTTCACTTCTTTTCATTCATTTTTCTTCTGTCTGTTCAGCATCAGTGGTTTCCACCAGTCTGTCTTCCAGCTGTCTGCTCTGTTCCTTTGGATCATTCAGTCTGCTGTTGATTCCTTTCAGCGCATTTTCCACTTCAGTTCTTGCATTCATCTCTGTTTTGTTGTTCTTTTCTAACTCTTTGTTAAAAACTTCTAACTCCTCACTCTGTGCATCCATTCTTCTCCTGAGTTATTTGATCATCTTTATGATGATTACTTTGAACTCTTTCTTGGTTAGATTGCCTATATCCACTTCACTTAGTACTTCTGGGGTTTTATCTTGTTCCTTCATTTGGAACATGTTCCTCTGTGGTCTCATTGCCTGTTTTTATGTATCTGGTACATAGTTTGTGTTTCCCAGCCTTGGAGAAGTGGCCTTTTGCAGGAGATGTCCTGGGCATCCCAGCAGCACATTCCCCTCTCGCTACCTGAGCTATACGCTCTAGGGATCCCCCTGTGAGGGCCGCCTGGGTCCTTCTGCTGTGGCAGGCTATGTGGGTATTCTCGGAGGCTTGGCTCTCCCCTGGTCCAGTTGGCTGCCAGGCTGCTGGCTGCTCACTGGTGGGACCAGGTCATGAGGTGGCTGACTGCAGGTCTCTGAGGGTCTCTGGGATGCGTGTTTGCTCACTCATGGGCAGACTCAGGATCCAGGAGACTCCAGGGCTGTTGCCCACTCACTGATGGGGGAAGCCAGGTCCTGGGGCTAGGGCTGGCCTACTGGCAGGCAGAGTTGGGTTATGGGTTCTGATTGCAGAGCCCAGTGATCCCTGAGCTAGTGTTGGATTGCTGTTGGGTGGGGCTGGCTCCTGATACAGTTGGGGGCAGAGTCTAGAGTGTCCTGAAGCTTGTGGTGGCCTGCTAGTGGGTGGGGCTAGAGCCTAGCTGGTCCCAGTACAGAATCTGGCCTGCTGGTGGGGGAAGCCAGGTCCACAGGCTGCGGAGCTGTGCTTTTTTCACAATTGGCATCTGCTCCCTAGTAAGTGAGGCTCACCTCGAAGCTACAGCAGGCTCTCTGGAGGGTGGTGCTATGTATTTAAGTCTGATTTTTACATAATGATGTGATATTGTGATTTATAATAAATAAATATATATATATTTCATCTTCATCCCCATTTCTGGCACAGGGCTTCTGAAGCACTTATGATTTTCTGGGTGATATGAATGTCTTTTGTTCTAATGAGGCAACTCTGTGTGGGCTTCTGGATGACTCCTGGATGAATGACCATTCACCAGAAAGACCAAATCATTATTAAAAGCTTGGAATTTTCAGCCCCACCCTCCATTCTCTTGAGAAGGGAGAAGGGCTGAAAATGGAGTGAATAATCCATTATGCCTGTGTGGTAAAAACCTCCATAAAAATCCCAAAGTTCTAGGATTCAGAGAGCTTCCAAGGTCAGTGAACATCCACATACTGAGAAGGTGATGCACCTTCCATGGGGACAGAAATTCCTGTGCGCAGGACCTTCCTATACCTTATCCTTTGTATTTCTTTATCTGGCTTTTCATCTGTAGTCTTTAATTATAAGACACCAGTTGGTTTTGTGCAGAATTACTTGGTGTGGGGGGAAAAAAACCCATGCATTTGGTGACCAGAAGTGTCAGAAATGAAGTTTTCAGCACGAGGAGTAAAAGGGACACATAGCAGGAAGAATATTGAGTTTTTCAAACACAATTTTTATATTCCTAGTATCAGAGTTGGGGCAGTTTCAGTTAACTATTACCATTTCAAATTCACTCATCAAAAGGCAATTTTTAGTGGTTATTAACTTTAAAAACTAAATTATTTCTTTGAATGAATCTAGCTCCTTTTCCAAGGTCAGTATTAGAATGAGACCAGTGAAGCATTTGCTTTAAGAGTAAAATTTAAGTGGGCACTAAATAACTCAGTAATAAAGTTAAATAATATTTTAGTGCAATTTTTTAAACCAAAATTATTACAAAACACTTTGGTAAAATATCAAAAATTTAAATGAATACAAGATTCAGAGTTCCATGCCAAACCATATGAAACTGAGATAAAAGAAAAAATTTCCCTCTGTACTTGTGTTTTATTTGCAATAAATAGCTTTATTGTAGAATATTAAAGTAGTTGAAAAAGTACTGAAAATTTGAAAAATACATGTATTAACTGACAATATTGTTTTAGGTTTAAATATTTATATCAAAAATGCATTTTTTTTCTTGGCTTAAATAAAGCAAACATCAATAATACTTTCAAAATCTTTTTTATCGTCTTTTCAATTGAGAGAATTGACATTTTTGACACATTCTTTTAACTTGGAATGACATTCTCCAGTTCTACCCATGTTGATGCAAATGGCATTATGTTATCATTTTTATGGCTGAGTAGTATTCCATTGTATAAACATACCACAGCTTCTTTATCCAGTCATCTGTCGATGGACATTTAGGTTGTTTCCATGGATAGATCATGTATTCGGGCACAAAGGAAGCCTCAGCAAATTTAAAAAGATAGAAATTATTTCAAGCATCTTTTCTAACCACAGAAAAACAAAGGAGAAAAAAATGACAGTATGGAGATTAAGATACATTTATTTTAATATGTCAGTTTTTCAGTTTTCAAATTTTCCTATTTTGTCAAGAGTTTTGCTTTCATTTATATATTTTAAAATACTGCATTAAAATATACTTATCAATTACTGAGTTTTCTGGTGCCCATTAAATTTCACACCAGGCCAAGTGCCACATCTTGTGCTCCAGCCACTGAAAATTATTTGTCCACACTCAAGCAGGATGAGTCAAACTTCTGAGTTTTTGTCCATGCAGTACCATCTGACTGAAAGCTCTGCTCTGTTGGTAACAAATTCTGTCTAGGACCCAGTCTTTCTAGGAAATTTTCCTGAACACGACTCTTAAGAAAAACCAGTGAGTCTCTTCCTCAGGCCCCTAATGCTTCTATCAGATTATTTACCATCTATCTACTCGAAATGTATTCATTGCAAGCCATTCAAGGGCAGGGACTGTCTCATGCAACTCTGTGACATTTGTGCCATCATAGGCACTCAGGAACACTTCATAAATACTGAAGGAAGGAAGGACGTGAAAGAAAGAGGGGGAGGAAATGAGAGAGAGAACAGTAGATGATAAACAGTTGTCTAATTTAAAAAAGGGGGGGGAGTAGACAGTTATCTGATGAGTCACACCCTAGTATGACTTACTTTTTTTTTTGTTATCTGACTACATAAGTTTTAAAACATAAGCCTTAAGTAACAGAAACTCTAAATCAAACAACCAAAACCCAAAAAAGGAAGTGAAGTAAGTGTTCTAAAACTGTATCTGGGATTTAATTTATAGAGGCTGTGACTGACTGACCACATCAAGAGGCCAATTACATTGAAAGAAGATTTTTATTACTTACATTTCCTAAAAGAAGAGGTCACACCACACCCTGCAGGCTCACAGTGGGATTATTAGGTTTTAGGCTGGAAGCAGGTAATGGAAATCCCCTATTTGCAGTCAAGTTCCTCAGACATTGTGAGTAACTTGGGAACCTATTACTTGCTATTGGCTTCTGAAGTGGGGCGGAAACAGTCTTAAGGTACTGAGCCCTTAAACCGTGGGATCTGACACTATCTGTCAGAGTAAATGAAATGCCTACCCAAAGCCTTTATTGGAATTTCCATGGGGAAAGGCATGGCAGGGCAGAGGAAACAGCTTAGGATAGGTCTGTTTTAATACTGTTGCATACCTGGTCCTGGGTTGATTTAGGGCAGGGAAATACTGGTTTGTTATATAATAGTTTGATAAAGGGGGTGGCCGGGGCATATAGACTCAAGATTGGTTGACTTGCGTATGAAATGCATGCTCCAAGACATCTCTAAGAATTGGTAGTCCTGAGAGGAGCAGTCAGAGAGGCGCAAAATCGACCCTGTGATGAATGCTTGCCAAATAGACAAATGCAGAACCTAAGAAAGCTCAGAGCGGGGAGAAATTCACTGATTCACAGAACTGAAAATTCAGAATTAGGCTCAGTATCAGGTGAGGTTTGATCCAGCTGTTCAAATGATGTCATCAAGGGATCACCTTTATTCTCTCCATTCTGTCTCCCCGATAGGCTCTATACAGAGACTTCCCAACTGCACCACCCAATGTGGCAGAACGGCTTTATACCTCTCCGGGCCTCTCATCTCCATGGGAAGCTAAGATATCAAGGGAAAGAGTGAAAGTTTCTTTTTCTTAAAAGTTTCAACCAATGCCTTCTTATGTTTCACTGGCTCTGAATGGGTTGTGTGCCTACCTCTGAACCAACCACTGCAGCAGAGAATGGAATATATGGATAGGCTTGACCCATCCTTCCCCATTCCTGGAGCTGGGAGTCAGGTCGACCCTACTTGGACCGTGAAGATGAGAAATGCAGTGATTTCTAGAAGAAAATCAATAAACCCAGGAAGAGGGCATGGATTCTGGGTATACAACCTGTTAACCAGAATTTTTCTATTTCTGGTACCAGAAGCTATATCACAGTAGTAAAAGATGCCAGATTCCTTCCTTTCAGGACAGAAGACCATGGCTTTACCAGGCAGTAGCCCAAACAACTGGGGTATGTTTAGAAACACACACACTATTTATTAATGTGTATTTTAATAAGCAGAGAGAACATATATTACCAATACCATTTTGGTTAAACAGAAGCAGTACTTTTGCTAAAGAATCTTTTACATCTTGGCCCACATCACAGTGTTACTATTGTAGCCACAC
The DNA here is from genome assembly GCF_009834535.1 of Camelus ferus. NCBI lineage: Eukaryota > Metazoa > Chordata > Mammalia > Artiodactyla > Camelidae > Camelus > Camelus ferus. Next base: position 1,621,616 of record NC_045705.1, read on the forward strand.
ACTTGGAGTAAACAGGAGGATATTTAGAGGCATCTGTATGGGACTTGGTGAAAAAACTGAACTCTATTTTTTCTGTATTACTAATTGTGATAAGAAATAAAAATACAAAGTATTAGTGAATAAATCTGTTCATGCTTCCAAATCAAGTATTTTCCAAACAACTTTATTATGAAGCTTGAGGTTAGTTCTGCAGCCATAAATTTTTAAAATCAGATTGTATACTTAAACGCCTACCCAAAATTCTCAACAAAGGAAAGACAACCTCTTCAAATTCTTGATAGCTGACATCAACCAGAAATGCTGTCTGTGCTAGTGACTTAAAAAAAAAATTAAACCATTTTTTATAACCATTTAAAATTTTACAACAAATAAAATTATATTTAAAGGATAAAACAAATATTTCCCTTCCTTTTTCAACAAATGTAATGTTGAAAATTCTTGCTAAAATGTGAATGGATTTGAATCCAATCCAACTTTTTTATACCAAGTATTTTAAGATAATGATGCACCATTTTGAAGGATGCACATGCTTTATTGGAGCAGCCACCCTGAAGCTGGCTTGGATGCCATTAAAAAGCACATGTGCCTCAAAAGGATAGAAGAATCTGATACATATGTATAAGGACAGTTTCTTTGCTGCTACAGTGAATGTTCTGCTTTGTAGAGTCTCTCTCCGTTTTCCACTTCCCACCCATAGACACCATGGCAAGACCTTTGGCAAGGTATAGTAACCTTTGAGCATGTCTCCGGCAGCTTTGGGTGCCTCTTGTCCATCATGTGCAGTGGGACATGCTGCACCTGGCTACTAAAATAGACATCCAGAGGGCCAGCCTCCTTGGCCTTGCACTAGGAGCTGAGCAACAGGTGCCAGGTGCATCAGAGGAAACCATGGGACCTGCCCTGATGAGGCAACTCCTATTTTGAGGCCTTTCATCACCATCCCTAGGGCTGAGGTACACCTGGAATCCATTCCTGAACACCCATCAGAAACCTCTGCCCTAAAAGTACAATTACAATGCCAGATGCTAAGAGCAACCCACATTGTACCTTCCTAAATCCTGCTAATAAAATAGTAACACTGGGGGAGGTGGTGCTTATGGCAAAGACTGCTCTTGTCCCAAGTCATCTATTTTCTCCTTTAAGAGTAACTGAACCTGAACCCTTGATTTTCATCTGGGTGCATAGCCCATTTTCCAACTTCCCTCTGTGGCTGTGACTCTGTCACTTAATTTCATTTAAAAGACTGGATGCTTCCTAAGGACATAGCTTCCCCTGAAGTCCTCTCAAAAGATGTCTCCTCTGGATAAAGAATTTGTGGCATATGTATACAATGGAATACTACTCAGCCATAAAAAATGACAACATAATGCCATTTGCAGCAACATGGATGGTCCTGGAAAATGTCATTCTAAGTGAAGTAAGCCAGAAAGAGAAAGAAAAATACCATATGATATCACTCATATGCGCAATCTTTTAAAAAGGACAAACGAACTTACATATAAAACAGAAACAGACTCACAGACATAGAATACAGACCTGTGGTTGCTAGGGGGGAGGGGGGTGGGAAGGGATAAACTAAGAGTTTGAGATTTGCAGATACTGACTGGTATATATAAAATAGATAAACAAGTTTATACTGTATAGGACTGGGAAATATATTCAATAGCTTATGGTGAAAAAGAATATGAAAATGAATACATGTATATTCATATATGACTGAAGAATTGTGCTGTACACCAGAAATTGACACATTGTAAACTGACTATACCCCAATTAAAAAAAGAAAAAAAAGATATCACTTTCTTTTTTCCTGCTGGCTCTGAAGGTGATCCACGCCCTCCTTGCTCATTATTGCTGCTGCCAGATCATTATTTCTTTCCTCCTAAAAATCCAGCTCCATTAAAGCACTTGTCTTACATCTGTTACTTCCATTTATTGCGGTCATCTTCCTGGTCATTTCTTATTCACTGGAGATTTTAGCCCCTGAGTTTCTGCCCTTCACTTCACCTACATTTTTGTTGGCATTTTTTGGTGATTTCAGTACACACGTAGAGAATTCACCTAAACCTTAGCCTCACTGGCCCTTGCACACATTGTCTCCATCGTCCTGTTTCCACTACATGAGGCTGCCACTCTAACAGTCATGCAGTCTGTGGAATACACATTAAAGAGGCTTCCATAAACACTACATCCTACAGTAAGACTACAGTGCTTCTCTGGGAAACAGACAGAAGCCGGTCCTTCATCATGCTGATGGACTATCCAAATTAAACAGTTCTAGACTCAACCAAACTTGGACTTTGTTTTGTAAAAATCTGAAATTTCCTTATGTTTGAGCCATTTAAAGTTGGGGTTTTTTTTCCTTAATTGTACCCAAAAGCATCTTAAATAGTACAAACATAGATGTAACAAATGCATCACCCATTATTAAGTAATGTCCAGATTTGCATTAGAACAAATTGAAACTCCTACATGGAGAATGAAAGGCTGGAAGAAGTAGTACACTAATCCAAGTGAAACAGTGATGGGTTTGGGACAGTGTGGTGACAGCAAAAATGGAAAGAAGTGCAGAGAACGAAAAATTATTTAGAGGTAAAATCTATAGAACAGCTGTGACTAATAGATTTCTATATGAAAAACACGACTGACTCAAAGATGAATGCCAGATTTCTAGTTTGAACACCTACAGGAATGTGTTATTATTTGTTGAGATCTTGAACAGCCGAGGAGGACCAGGTTTGCAGCAGATCAAGAGTTCAATTTTATAGGCACTAAATCTGAAGTGTCTGTGAAACACTTGAACAGAATAAAGGAGAAATCTGGGCTAGAGATGTAATTTTGAGAGTGAGCATAGAATAGTAATTGAAGCCAGTGAAATGTCTGAGCATTTAGGTAGAGAGTATAGACCTGTAGCTCCCAAACTTATTAGAACTAACAAATGAAATCAGTAAAGTTTCAAGACAGAACATTAATAATCAGAAATCTGTTGCTTTACTATACACTAATAATGACTATCAGAAAGAGAAATCAAGAAAAAAAATGCCATGTATAATTAAATCAGAGAGAATGAAACACCTAGGAATAAGTTTAACTAAGGAGGTGAAAGACATATATTCTGAAATCTGGAAGTCACTGATAAAGGAAATTGAAGACAATATAATCAAATGGAAAAATATCCTGCGGTCATAGATTGGAAGAATTATTATTGTTAAAATGACCACACTTACTACCCAAGGCAATTTGAAGATTCAAAGCAATCCCTATCAAAATGCCCATGAGATTTTTCACAGAACTAGAACAAATTGTTCTAAAATTATATGGCATGACAGAAGACCACAAATAGCTAAAGTAATCTTGAGAAAAAGAACAAAGCTGGAGGTAGGCTCCCTGACTTCAGACTATAGTACAAAGCTACAGTAATCAGAACAGTGTAGTACTGGCACAAAACAGACACAAAGATCATGGAGTTAGGGAGCCCAGAAATAAACCCATTCACATATGGTCAGTTAACCTACAACAAAGGAGGCAAGAACATACAATGGAGAAAAGACAGTCTCTTCAGTAAATTGTGCTGGGAAAACTGTACAGCTACATGTAAAAGAATGAAACTAGACCATTTTCTCCCACCATATATTAAATAAACATTAAATAAATAAACATTAAATGGATTAAACACCTAAATGTAAGACCTATAATCATAAATCTCCTAGAAGAAAACGTAGGCAGTGTACACTTCGATATTAGTCTTAGTAATATTTTTTGGATCTGTCTCTTCAGGCAAGAGAACAAAAGCAAAAATAAGCAAATGGGATCTAATCAAATGTAAAAGCTTTTGCATAGCAAAGGAAATCAACAAATTAAAAAACAACCTATTGAATGGGGGAAGATATTTGCAAATGGTATGTTCAATAAGGGGTTAATATTCAAAATATATTAAAAAAAAAAAATCATACAATTCAGCATCAAAAAACAACAACAACAATTTGATTTAAAAAATGGTTGGAGGGCCTGAATAGGCAATTTTCCAAAGAAGACATACAGGTGGCCAATATGTCAATGCTCAACATAAATGGAAATTAAAACTACAATGAAATATCACCTCACATATGTCAGAATGGCTATTGTCAAAAAGACAAGAAATAACGTGTTGAAAAGGATATGGAGAAAAGGGAATCCTTATGCACTTTTGACAGGAATGTAAGTTGATACAGCCACATTTGAAAACAGTAGAGAGTTTCCTCAAAAAAAATGAAGAATAGAATTATTCTATGATCCAGCAATTCCACTTCTGGGTATTTATTCAAAAGGAACAGGGTGTGGAGAAAAGGGAGCCCTCCTACAAGGCTGGTAGGAATGTAGTTTGGTGCAGCCATTATGGAAAACAGTATGGAGATTCCTCAAAACACTCAAAATGGACTTAGCATATGCTCCAGCAATCCTACTTCTGGGTATATATTTGGAGGGAACTCTAATGAGAAAAGATACATACACCCCAATATTCATAGCAGCACTATTTATAGCCAAGATGTGGAAGCAACCCAAATGTCCATCAACAGATGACTGGATAAAGAAGTCGTGGTATATTTATACAATGGAATACTACGCAGCCATAAAAAAGAATAACATGGATGGACCTAGAGACCATCACTTTAAGTGAAGCCAGAAAGAGAAAAAAAAATACCGTATTATATCACTCATATGTGGAATCCAAAAAAAAAAAAAATACACTATGAACTCATCTACAAAACAGAAACAGACTTGCAGACTTAGTAAACAATCTTATGGTTACCAGGGAAAGGAGGTGGGAGGGGATAAATCTGGGAGTTACAGATTTACAAATGTTAGCCACTATATATTCTATATATAAAAATAAAGTTTTTTAAAAAGTTTCTTTTGTATGTCACAGGGAACTATGTTCAATATCTTATAATAACATTTAATGGAAAAAAATATGAAAATGAATATTTGTATGTATATGCATGACTGGGACATTGTGCTGTACATCAGAAATTGACACATTGTATCTGACTGTATTTCAATTAAAAAATTTTTAAATTTAAAAAATAATAAAAACATTAACTCAAAAAGATATATGCACCCCAATGTTCATAGCAGGGTTATTTACAATAACCAAGATATGGAAGCAATCTCAGTGCCCATCAACAGATGAACTGATAAAGAAGATGTAGTATATATAAACATTTGAATATTAGCCATTAAAAAAATGAAATTTTGCCACTTGTGACAACATGGATGAACCTGGAGGGTAAGTAAGTCGGGCAGAGAAAGATAAATATTGTATATTTTCACTTATGGCTGGAATCCAAAAAATAAAACAAATAAAAACAATAAGACAGAAACAGACCCACAGACACAGATAACAAACTACTGGTTATCAGAGGGGAGAGTGATGAGTGGAAGGGCAAAGTTGATGAAGGGCATTAAGAGGTACAAACTACTAGGTACAAAATAAATGCTGCAAGGTTGTAATATGCAGCACATGGAATATAGTTAATATTTTATAACAACTTTGTATGGAGTATAATCTATAAAAACACCAAATTACCATGTTGTACACCTCAAACTAATATAATATTATAAGTCAACTATACATCAATTTCTAAAGTGATTCCAATTTTATCTGATAAAATACACCAATTTTATTTAGTGAAGTTTATTTTTACATTTGTTTAATTATGGCAGAGAATGGTAGAAATAAAAACGTCCCCAGATTGGAAAAAGCTTTTCTCTGCTGATTGTCACTCTAGGAGAGAAATTAAAAATTTTCAAGGGTAAAAGTACCATGATCAAAGGCAAAGGGAAGAAAACTACATAGAATTATTTGGAAAGTAGCTTGACAAACATATTTAGTTATGTTGGCATGAGACAATCTTAAACAGGGTGGGCAAAGAACACTGGAGAACATTACACTGGGTTCAGAAGGCAAAGAGAGACTTGTTACAGGGAAGACAAAATTGTAATACCTTTAACCCAACTTCCAAATCCATTCTAACTGGTTTCTCACATATTTTTTATTATTCTAAACACAGTGAGAGTTAGCCAGGGCCTAATATTCAATGTAATAGAGACAAGAACCATGAAGCTAAGAGACATGAACTGCCCCACATCACCCAGCTGATGGCTGGACCTATGGTTTTTCCAGAGCTCTGCTCCTCTTCTTGTCAGTTCATGTCCTGTTAATTTGTAGGACATAATGAATGCAGTACTTTGTGAAATCTGTTCTGGAAATGCCATAGAGGAAGGGTTTAAAAGAAAGGAACTAAGAATCAGGAAGCTGCTGGAGCACACACAGCAGATGCCTCCTTGCTAAGGACTGTATGTGAGATTGGAGGAGGCTGACATGAGGAATCAAAAGAAGAAAATACAAGACTTGATCAACAACTTGAGCAGATTGAAGAAGGCAAAGGATTGAAAGACAGCGCTAGAATTTCCACCCAAACAACCTGGTAAAAATGGTGCCACTGCAGAAGAAAGACAATTTACAGACACGAGAGAAGAGGGTTAATGAATCTGATTCTGGCATGTAGTATGTATTCGAAAAAACAGCAAAATATTCAGGGTGAAATTCCTTAAAACAAAAATACAGGTTTATAGTTCAGTTCAAATGTTGGAACTGGAAATTTAGATTTGAAAGGAATTGACACCAGAGAGAATGGATTTTTATATTTCAACTTATTGAGTTATTTAAAGACAAATGGGTCACATCAGAAAAATAAATGGTAAATAATGAAGGGTATTCCCTAGTGAAATTCATCAAGAAAATTCTCCTCAGAATATATTTGTCAATATTCAAATTTTATAATCATTGTCATTTCTCATTCCTTCTGGTCTCAATTCAGTTCAGCAGTCTCAATGCCTTTATCTACAGTGGTAAAGTAATCTCCTGAGAGTAAATCAATCAATTTATCTTTGTTTTTTTTTCCAAGAAGATATGTTCTTTGGTTGTCTTCCCACTATACATAAGATAAATCTTTTTTTGATATGCATTAGGGAAAATTTCAAAGTGATTCTTTTGACAATTCTCATCTGGGTTTTAATTAAGGCACTGCACAAAATGTCACCTGGTATGCATACATGTAAAGGATCAAAACACATGACAAAAAGAAGTTAAGAGTTTGGAAAATGAAACAGGTGGTTTATATTTTGGAAGTTTTAGAAGTTATAACTTCAAGGTAGCTACTAGAAAGCCGTGACAAATTAAAAATTACATACAGTTGAAAAGAAAATATGGTAGTCAGTATCTGCAAATCATAAACTCCCAATTTATCCCTCTACACTCCCCCCTTTCCCCACTGTAACCATAAGTTTATTTTCTATGTCTGTTAGTCTGTTTCTGTTTTGTAAATAAGTTCATTTGTGTCTTTTTTTTTAGATTCCATGTATATGTGACATCATATGATATTTTTCTTTCTCTTTCTGGCTTACTTCATTTAGTATGACATTCTCCAGGTCCATCCATGTTGCTGTAAATGGCATTATTTTGTTCTTTTTCATGGCTGAGTAGTATTCCATCAACAGCTGACTGGACAAAGAAGTGTTGTGTATATATAATGGAATACTACTCAGCCATAAAAAATAATAAAATAATGCCATTTGCAGCAACATGGATGGCCCTGGAGAATGTCATTCTAAGTGAAGCAAGCCAGAAATAGAAAGAAAAATACCATATGATATTACTTATATGTAGAATCAAAAAACAAGGAAAAGAAAAAGACAAATGAACTTATACATAAAACAGACTCACAGACACAGAAAACAGACTTATGGTTACCAAGGAGATAGGGGTGGGAAGGACTAAACTGGGAGTTCGAGATTTGCAGATACTGACTGGTATGTATAAAACAGATAAACAAGTTTGCACTGTATCGCACAAGGAGCTATATTCGATATCTTGTAGTCACTTATGATGAAAAAGAATATGAAAATGAATATATGTATATTCATGAGTGACTGAAGCAATGTGCTGTACACCAGAAATTGACACAGCATTGTAAACTGACTGTACTTCAATTAAAAAAGAGGAAGGAAGGAAGGAAAGAAGGAAGGAAGGAAGGGAGGAAGGGAGGAAGAAAGAGAGAAAGAGAGGAAGAAAGGAAGAAAGGAAGGAAGGAAGGAAGGAAGAAAGGAAGGAAGGAAGGAAGAAAGAGAGAAAGAAAGAAAGATGTAGAGCAACCCAGTGAAAATAATTTTGAATTCAAAATAAAAATTTACAGAGAGGTAGCTACCAATTTAAAATAAACTATTCTGGAAGCACTATGATCTGTTTTTATTTTCAGGATAGAAGTGACAAAGCATGAAGAAGTAGAAAATGAAAAGAGAGAAGCAAAGTTATAAAATAGACAAATCAGGTAGAAATGAAGTGAAGCAAGAATTCTCTTCTGTTACAAAGACTAAAGTGTTTAATTTATAAGAAAAAGCCTACAAGTACACTTCTTTCTTTCCCTGAAAATTTACGGCCCCTTTCTTCTTCTAAATCAGTATTCTTACAAAAGGGATGGGGAAGTGTTCCTTATGATCAGGATGACAATATAATTTAATGCCTGTATTAGGGTATTTCTCTCTAGGATAAAGGCTAAACCAGATAATCTCCCAATTCCATTGTGTTACCAGGAGTATCCGAGGCTAACCAGAATGGCAGTGCAGAAGATTATGAGAATGGACAGAATCCGTCACCCCTCCCTCTATCCCCATCTTTTGCAGAATGACTTTACAGCTCCTTATATCCAGAGGTAGACTTTATTTTCCATCTCTTAACTCTAGTCTGACCCTATGATTTGTTTTGGCCAATGTCATGCAGCAGAAGTGATGTGCCAGTCCTGAGCCTTGATCTCAAGATACTTTGAGTATCACTTCTTTAGCTATTGAACTCCTGTCATTCCCATTAAAAGAAGTCCTGTTAAAAGATTAGACACCATCAGAAGAGCTGAGACCCCCCACCCCCCAACCAATATCCAGTTAGCAACCCCAGAAGTTGAACAGCCTAGTCAACCTACAGTTGACCACGAGAAGCCAGCCTAGACCAGAACCACCCACCTGAGCTCAGCCTAATTGCCTCTAAAATCATAAGCAACATGAGCCACTAGGTTTCAGAGTGGTTTGTTACACAGCAATAGCTAACCAATATGACTCACTCCAAGTGTGCCTACCACTTCAGAAATGCAACAATGAAGTTTTCCACTGTAGCGAACCAACGCAATCCATCTACACCCAGGGCAGGCTTAAGAAACCCAAGGCTCCTCGACCAAAGCCCAGGAAATACTAAACTGCTGCTGCTTTTCATTTTTTAAGTCTCTTACTTCTGGGAACATAAGAATGCTCCATCCATAAATAATATTGGCTATCTTCATGTTTACTTCTAGGAAATTAAAATCTATTGATCTTACATGTAACACTAATAATCAATTTGCTTTTAAAGTTGCATCTTATAGTTTACATACCATTTTAAAAACAAAAAACCTATGAAGCATAGGCAGAGGAGAAATCATCATGCTCATTTTACAATGAGGAAACCAGAGCACAGGTAAGCTAAATGACTTTTACAAGCAGCAAGTAACAAAGCCACCGTACTTCTAACTTCACCTTCATACTTTCAAGACTCCTTCTCTTTATACCTCTTATGCTAAAAGCTTGGGTCAGCATTGGAGTATCATCTTTCAGGTATTTAATTAAATTGGCGAGGTTGTCGTTTCCTTTCTTATAAAGGCAGAGCTAAAATGACTTAACTCAAGGGTTGTTTTGAGGAACAAATAAAATAATGTATGAAAAACACATAGCACAATGCTTAACACAAATGTTAGGCCCCTTCTTCTGACTCACCATGATAAACCTCTCTTCCAGGCTTGATAAACCCCAACCATCAGAGCACTGAGCATCACCTACAATGATAAATGGTGAGATAGTACAGGCAAATTTTATTTCTATAGTAGAAGTATTTATTTCAGGTATAGAAAAATAACACTATTTCAAAGTCAAGGTAACTAAACAGAAGTATATTTTGCCCTTATATACCCAGACTCAAATATCACATATGGTTTCAAGACATTCTTAAATTAACAAGGAACATTTGCAGAATCAAGGTAGTATCTGTCAAGAGAAGAGCTGTATGAAGTCTACGTATCAGCCCTGGAAATGCGAAAATACAAAGTGATCTCGTGCCATGGTTCTCAACTTCAGTGTGTATTAGAATCACCTGGATTATGGGAAAAGCACCTTCAGGGGACTGAAGGCAAATCACCAGATAAAGCAAGCCCCTGGTCTCAGAATAAACACCGAAGGGACTGAAGATACAAATTCTGTTGCTCAGGGAGGGGCAAAGACAAAATACACCATGATATATGAAATCAGCCTTTTACTCACTGTGTGACTTCCCTAAGTTTCAGATTCAGGAATAATAATAGATACTGCTCTCCATTTGCTCTGCAGATTAGATCAGATGGTGTGCAGTAAATGCCTCCCTAATTCATAACACACAGCTAATATTATTATTTCATCATGATCATTACTATCAGATACAAAGGATTCTCCCCCCCACCCCCACTCCCACTTCCAAGTAGCTATTACCTATTTTAAAAATCAAATAACCACACATGGAGTTCAAGCTCATCGACTACTGGTACCATTTTTTAATTAGTACCATTTGTACTAGCTTCAGCCAGTCACTTACATTAAGATTTCAGCACATGGTTGCAATGACAATTTTTGTATCTCAGCTAAGACAATGGATTCAAAGGAAGGGAAACAAAAGCTTAAAAACTGTGTTGCTTCTAAAGCTAGGCAAGTGAACTGCTTTTCAAAGTGACCCGCTTTAGCCAAATCTCTGATGTTCCCTGTATTGTTTTCTGAGTCCCAGGTTATTTATAGATGGAAACACAGGAATAAAATACCTATAATCTTCATCACTTCCTATATTCAATATACTACACAGTAATGTTTCATAGTTAATTTGGGGAGCCATTTAAGTAACTCCCACATAAATATCTAAGATTTTAATAAACTGTGAAACAAAGCTAGAGGTGCTCAGTCAGGCTAGGACAGGGTTTAACAACCTCAGTAATATTGACATTGGGGTTGGATCACTCTTTCGTGTGGGAGGCTGCCCCACGCATTGCAGGATGTAGGCGTCCCTGGCCTCCATCCACTACATGCCAGTAGCAACGTACCCCACTGCCCAGTTTTGACAAACAAAAATGTCTCCAGGCATTGCCAAATGTCTTTTGGGGGGGGCAAAATCACCCCCAGTTGAGAACTACAGAGCTAGAATTTTATATAGACATAATCGTAAACTCTGAGTACACAGATTATACAAGACTTTATGCAATTTTACTAATTTAGAGTAGAGCTCAATAGTTGTTGCTATACTATGTATGCTAGGGCACATAGATTTTATGCAATATACTACTTAAGCATACAGTTACCCACAGATAACTATCTTCTTCCTACTGGAAACACTGAGATTAAACAGGAGAAAAAAAAAAAAAACCAACAACACAGCTAATCCTGCAACCATTTTTGTATTACCTAAACCTAGGGTTTCCAAACATTTGATAAACGGAGACCTCGATAAATTACTGCAAATGGCCTTCCTTCTGAATTCGTAGTCTCTCTTTCTCTACTTGCAAGCGTTCCTTTTCAATCTGCAGCTTCTCCGATTCAAATTTCAAAAACTGCAGCCGATCTTTCTCCAGCTGCAAGCGTTCCCTCTCAAGTTTTAACTTCTCTGTTTCTATATCCTGTGGCTGGAGGATGGACTTTTCCCCTTGACCCAGTTCGTTCTCCGGAGCCGGCTTCTCCGAGCTCACTATCTGTAGGCGCAGCTTCTCCCTTTCGATCTGCAGCCGCTCCTTCTCCAGCTGGAGCCGCTCGTGCTCCATGTCCAAATGCCGCAGCCGCTCTTTCTCAATCTGAAGGCGCTCCTTCTCCACCTGCAGTCTTTCGGCCTCAATATCCAGCCGTCGTTTCTCTAACTCTAGTTTCTGTTTCTCTATGTTTACGAGCAGGTGGGGCTCATCGTACGCAGACCGAGATGGTGTTGAGTTCAGGGTGAAAAACTCATCGATGTGGGGGAAATCGGGAAGTTCGTTTTCCCTCCTGGAATCTGGTATAACTGATGACAACATTTCTTCCTCCTCCTCAATCTCAAACTAAAAGAAAAGAGAAAAGTCATTTTTAGTTTTCAGCATTTATTTCTACTTCACAGCTGTTAATTTGTCTGAACATTTCTTAAAAGTTTTCTGTATTGTTTTGAGTACACAAAAACCATTTACTTTGAATTCTGAAAAGGATTTCCTATGAATTACTTGATATCATTAATATATAATTAAGAGAAGTATACTTAGGTGAGAAGAGATTACTGATATTAAGATGGAAAAAACCAGAATGATTTTGTTATGTACTATTTTTAAGTTAGCTTGAAAATCTTGGAATTTAACTATTCTTGGTCTATAATAAACTGTGACATCAGAAATGAAGAAATAAAGATGTGGTATATTTATACAATGGAATACTATTCAGCCATAAAAAATGACAACATAACATAAGCCAGAAAGAGAAAGAAAAATACCATATGAGATCGCTCATATGTGGAATCTAAAAAAAAAAGAAAAAAAAGAAAAAAGAAAAAGAATATAAATACAAAACAGAAGCAGACTCATAGACATAGAATACAAACTTGTGGTTGCCAAGGGGGAAGGGACGGACTGGGAGTTCAAAATTTGCAGATACTGACAGGCATATGTAGAAGAGATAAACAAGATTATACTGTATGGCACAGGGAAATATATACAAGATCTTGTGGTAGCTCACAGCAAAAAAGAATGTGGCAATGAAGATATGTATGCTCATATATAATTGAAAAATTGTGCTCTCTACACTGGAAATTGGCACAACATGTTAAACTGACTATAACTCAGTAAAATAAAATTAAAAATAAAGAAATGAAGAAATACAAAGATGGTTCATGGGATAATACTTACTTCAGGACTCTGGGGATCTCTTTCCTCCTCTTCCACTTTGACCTCAGTTAAGGATCCACCTGCATCCCGGAAATCTGCCATGTTTTGCCAATCAAAATTTGGATCATTTCGGAATCCAATCTTTTCATCTATCTCTTCAGTGAGGGAGTCATCTAAATCGGATGTGGGAAGGGGAAACCCCGAACCAACCAACTTAATGTTCGCCTTCATCCTCTTTCTCTTCATCAGTGCTCGCCAGTCAAGGTACCTTCTCTTCACCTCCGTTCCTGTCCTCTGTTCTCCTTCCCCTACAGCGTTCACACACTGTGCAATCTCCTCCCAAGCCATTCGCTTCATCACGTTAATTGTTGTATTGAGCTGCTTGGAAAAAATGACTTCTTTTCTTTTTGTAATTTCCTTCAGGAGAGTCTGAGTTTCTTGTACACTAAAATTACTTTTCCTTTTCCTTTTCAACTGCTTCATTTTTCTAACTTAAATGCAGTAAAAGAAGATGAGAAGAGAGTTTGGGGAAGGCTACAAAGGACAAAAATTAAGGCCAATCACTTGTTAGCACTTTATTCAAATCAGAGTCTTCTGTCCATCTGCTGGCACAGGCAGGCTGGATGACTCCTAAAGAGAAAGAAGTAAAAATCAATCAACCTGTGACTTCTGCAATGTACTTCAACTCAATAAGCTATATTAATTAATTTTTTTTAAAACTTTACACATGGCTCAAAACTGACCACATGTCTGTCCGCCAGCACTACCGCAGTGCAGGTTACCACATTCTCTCTCACCCGGGCTGCTGTAAAGTTTCCTGACTAATTGTCAGTATTTCCTCTCGGCCCACTTCCTACTTCTACTCTGCTCTCCCCAGTGCATCCTCTCCAACCACAGAGGCCTTCTTTCAGTCACCCATTCTTGTCAATCTCTCTCCCTGCTCAGGGCCTTTGCACACACTGTTCCTTCCACCCAGGAAAATAAGACAGCTCCCTGCCTGGCCTACTTAATTCCTCCCAGCTTTCAGTTTGCAGATTAGCAATCTGTTTCTTGGTGATACATTTCCTGATGAGTCAAGTTACTTCTTTTCCTCATCCAAATGTTACACTTGTGCTAACATACAACTAAGAGTGTCTTTTTCCCACTTCACTAGAAGTTTCATGAGGACAGCAACAGTTCTGCTCACCATCATTCCCCAGGCCCTAGCAGGGATTCTGGCACATGGCAGGCATGCCATAAACACTTTCTGAATGAATAAACGAGTCAACCTGCCAAAGTGACTGCTAGTTTGGCATGTTAAAAAGCAAACGAAAAAAAAATTTAGACTCTGTGGAATAATTTTAGAGGAACACTGAAAGGCTGAGCTACAAAATCAGTAAAATTCAGAAACAAATTTGAGGCAATATAATCTGACCAGAGAAATGGCAACTACTTATTTTTTACTACTTCTTAAATTAAAACCCATATTTACCCACTCCTGGGCATACATCCAGAAGGATACCCTAATTCAAAAAGACACCTGCACCCCAATATTCATAGCAGCACTATTTACAATAGCCAAGACATGGAAACAGCCTAAATGTCCTTTGACAGATGACTGGATAAAGAAGTTGTGGTATATTTATACAATGGAATACTATTCAGCCATAAAAATGACAACATAATGCCATTTGCAGCAACATGGATGTCCCTGGAAAATGTGATTCTAACTGAAGTAAGCCAGAAAGAGAAAGAAAAATACCATATGATAAAACTCATATATGGAATTAAAAAAAAAAAAAAAGACAAATGAACTTAAATATAAAACAGTAACAGACTCACAGACAGAATACAAACTTGTGGTTGCCTGGAAGGAGGAGGGTGGGAAGGGATAGACTGGGAGTTTGAGATTTGTAGATACTGACAGGTATATATAGAATAGATAAACAAGATTATACTGTATAGCACAGGGAAATATATACAAGATCTTGTAGTAGCTCATGGTGAAAAACCATATGAAAATGAACATATGTATATTCATATAAGACTGAAGCATTGTGCTGTACACCAGAAACTGACACAAACAACATTGTAAACTGACTATAACTCAATTTAAAAAATGAAATAAAATAAATTTCAAAAACCCATATTTAGTTTAAACCTACACAGAAATCCTAAGCTTGGAATAAAAGTTCCTGAAACAATGAAAATATCGTAAGGATATGACAGAATGAAAGGGATAACATAAAAGTGGCAAGGATTTTTCCCAAACTAATTAATTAGTTACAGAAAAAGATTACTAATTAAAATAAGAACAGTATTTTTCCGAATTCCTAAACGTCTTGGAGACTAATAAACGTTTCGTGGTTTACCACTGTTAATACGGTCTCTCAGTGCTCACCATAGCCTCCCTGACCTCAAACGAAACCCATCTGGACAAAAGCTTCTAACACCAAACGAAACAAGGTTGGATGGTGTATTGTTTCTAATGTTTCAAGGAACTACTGAAATCAAAACCTGGCTTTCTCCCTCCTCTGCCATTTACTCCTCTCCTGTGAGGACCTAGAAGGTGGAAGCCCACTTGCTTCAAAGGCAGTATCTTCAACGCGTAACATAAATACTGTTATATTTAAAAGGTAGAAGCATGGTAAAAATACAAATAGTCATCAATAGGAGATTGGATGAATAAACTATACTACAGCAGCGGAACGGAATACAGTGCCTCATTACAGTATATGAACGTGGCTTAGCACAACATTATCACTGTGTAAATGCTAGAGTTAATGCAAGCCAACAAAATCAGAAAAGGAATGTGTGCATGTGTCTACGTGTGTGTGCACACTCACAGAAGCTCAGATTTCAACTTAGGAGTATCTATACACAGAATATGCTTCGCTTTACAACAGGTTTACTCTGTGTCTACCACCACTCTCCAGCTCCAGGGACCACATGTGGAGTCATTTGTCTCAGTCTTATAGCTGTTTGTTAGCTCCTTTATTTTATTTTACTTTGAAATGATTAACATTATGTTAGAAATATATTTATGAGAAATTTTTATTACAGAAAAGTACATTTTTAAAGCCCCATAAACCCAACACCCACAAATCTCTGTTGACTTAAAAAAAAAAAAAAAAAGCAAAGTATACACATATGGTTAGAAAACCTAAATAAAGGAATAAAATGAAATGAAAATCTCTCTCCACCATCACTGTAACTAATCTTAGTAATTTCTGGAGATGCTTTCCAGAAAATAATATATGTTTATAATAGCTTATATGTATTTATGAACTTATATGTATTTATGAACACATAGTCTGTATCACATATATAACATGAATACATATGAATTCCATTCCCATACATTAATTTTAAAAGATGTGACTGTTGAAATTATTAAGATGTAAAATTATAAAAAAAAAAAAGTGAAAGGAGAGTTGAAAGCAGAAAAATTAGATAACCATAAAGGCAACATATTATCATTCCAATAAATGGTCAATATAAAAATGATTTATGAGGGAGTTTCCATTCTTGTTTTTCTACTAAGTCTTAGAGTCCAATATGTATTTTACAGTTAGAGCACATCTCATTTTGTACTAAAGACATTTCAAGAACTCAATAGCATATATCAGTGCAACTCTACAGCACATAAAAATCACCAAGAGAGCTTTTAAGAAATACTTACAATCAGTCCCCATCTCTGACCAATTAAAATAATCTTTGGAATTCAGCCAGGCACTGGAAGTTCAAAAAGCTCTCCAGCAAATCTTCAGCATTTTCAACACACCACACACACACACACACACACACACAGTTAACTATGTGAGGTGACAGACGTGTTAATTATCTTGATCTCAGTCATCATTCAACAATGTATTATATGTATCAAGCCATCATATTGTACACTTTAAATATATACAATTATATTTGTCAACAAAGTTTTAAAAATCCTTTCCAGGTGATTCTCATTTGCAGCCAGGATTGAAGACAAGGAATCAGTGTGAAAAGTTTACTTGCTGAAATGTGCACAGAGGCCAAGATGGGGAGCAAATGCTGTAGCTGCTAAGAAATTTCCCTTCAGAGATCATTAAGACCTTATCTGCCGCAAGACTTACAACATAGACAAAGCTGGTCTCTTTTTGGGAAATCTGCCCAGTAGAACGTTAGGTCAGATGGAACAAGAATATGGCTAATTGTAAGGACCAATTCACACTCCTGTTTGTTGGAAACGTATCAAAGGAATGCAAGCGAAATCAACTCAGGCTTCAGTAGAAATGGACTTCTCTCTTTAGAGAACCAAACATTCTTATAAATAGCATATCTTGAGACATCTACCCATATCTCTGTTAGAAAGAATTAGGATTGAACTAGGAGTATATATTGGAAATATCCATTAAGGTTAATGAACTAAGACACAATGCTTCATTGAACAGATACATAGAGTGCTTAAAACCTTTCAAAGGCTTTGCATATACTTAGGAGGTAAACTCACTCTCCCTATACCTCCTCTCTCTCTTACAAAACCTGAGTCCTTCCTATATATCTTTAAATCTGCCTTTGACAGTTTTATCTGTCGCCTCCAATACCAGCCCCAATCATACTTACCCATCCCACCCTCTCCAATCCATGTGTACTCATGGGCACACACAGCACCAACCATTCTGAAATTCCTCTAAATTCTAGATCAGTCCTATCCAACACAAATTTAATGAGAGTCACATACATAATTTTAAATCCTCTAGTAGCCACATTAAAAAAGTAAGAGAAACAGGCAAAAATTAATTATTAATTTTATTTAACCTCATATACCAAAATATTATTATTTCAATATGTAATCAATATAAAAAGTAATTAAGACATTTTATACTTTTTTTTCTACTAAGACTTCAAAATCCAGTGGGTGGTCTGGACTAGCCACACCTCAAGTGCTCAATAGCAATGTATGGCTATTGGCTACTTTATTGGACAGCCCAGTTCGAGCTTTCATAACCCCTGCCCTTAGGACTACCATACCTGTATTCCTTTGGCCCATCCTCCCAACTCCCATGGTCTATGCTCTTATGTCTAGCCAGTGACTTCTCATCCTCAGCACCTTCACTGTCCCCATTAATCTAAAGCTAATGTCCTTGCTACAAGCTCCCATTATCAGGCTACATTATAATCACTTACATTACACTAGGAGTAATAAGGGATCAAAGATGCATGTATTTCTCCTATCAAGTAATTCATAATCTAGTAAAACTTATAAAACACATATACATTAAAAGCTTACATGAAAACTTGTAACAGAGACTGTAAACTGAAAGTTTTGAATACAGACTACCTAGACTTGTATGTTAATTCCACCACTTAGAAGCTCTGTGATCTTAAACAAATTACTTAACCTTCTAAATTTATTTCTTCATCTACAGATGGGAAAAATAATAGAGAAATACTCATGATGTTTTGAGGATTAAATGAGAATATGTGTAAGCACATGTGACTGTCCTTCATGATTGGATTACCGCATTCTGTTGATTCTTCTTTGTAGCTGACTTCATTCCTTTGATAACTATGTAAGTTTACAAAGCTAAAGCTCTAATCTGTTCTTAGAAACAATGATCAGTACATATATGTGAACTAAAAAATGTGCAGTACATGGTACATATGTATTTACATACAATATAATGTGTACGTGCAAACTATAATTCTACCTAATAAAACTGAAAAAGGGAAAAAAACAAAAAACATAGAATACAAAAGATAAAGTAAAAAAAAAAAAAAGAAATAGGAAAAAAAAGATAATCCAATCAAGAAGTTTACAATACCTAATACATAGTAATCCCTCAAAAAATATCAGCTATTATCCATTTCCTGGTATAGTCTGAACACAGCACATGAATATATCTTTACTGGATGAACAATTCAAATGTAGGAAAAATGCGAAACAGAAGTACTAACAAAATACCCTGGGTGTTCAGGAGAAATCTTTGGTGGGATCAAGGAAGGTTGTGAGAAGGAATTAGCATTTGATTTGAGTCTTTAAAAAAAAAAAAACTTATTAGGGACTGTGATAAAGGGCAGAAAAACCAGGAATCAAAGTTGGAAAACTAGGTAGGGATCAAATACCAGCAAATCTTTAATGTTGGCTTGTAAGACCCTACTCTTTGCTAAAAAACTTCCTGCAAGAAGCAAATATATCTGTAACAATTCACATATTTTTGAAATTCAAGCAGTGTATCTTTTATATGGAGGCAATATTATAATATACAAACATACAAAATATATACATAATAAAATAATAAACATTGTACTTGTCAAGAGAATCCTAATTTAAACAGAAATCCATCCTCAGACTTGACTCCCAGTCAGTCATGGCTTAATTGTGTCAAAATCTTTCAATCTGATTAATTTAAGACAGTACCCAAATCAAAGCAACCTTGAGTTGAAATTTGTAACTATGCTTGCATGAACAGAAGCTAAGCTATGTTTCCAGGAACTGCTTTTTTCTGCTTCTCCTTTATATTTTGGTATTTATATAAGAGCTTGGGTTTTCATCATCCACTACCCAATAATTTACTAAAGTATTTATTGAGCTCTTACTATATGCAAAGCACATATTTTTGGTGCTGGAGATAAAGTATGAAAAATGCCATTTTAGATGGCAAACACGATCCCTTTTATATTCACTATCTTCTCTATCTTTACAGAAGGGAATTCAGTATTTGCAACCTCTAAAAATTCATAGTTCTTCCATGCCCAATCACAGAGGACAGCCATTTTTCAGAAATCTCATCTCACAATCATTCTTTACTGGCTGGAAATAGGTATGGTAAGTGGTTCACTTACGTAATCCTTGTCAAGATGACGTACCACCAATAGCGTTTTATACCTGAGACTGAAGTTCCTAAATACTGCATAATACAGAATTACGAAGTCTGAGGAAAATCAAACAGTAAATTCTGGGTCCAAAAAAAAAAATTTTTTTTAGGTAAACTTATTATAGGCTGCTCAAGAAGAAAAACATCACAAAATCTACAGACTTCCCCGAACCCAATCCCCTTTGAAGTGTGCTCCCCACCTCCCACCAACCCCGCAGCCTACCCTCCACACCATGTTCTTAGAGGAAAGAGAGTACTTCTCTGCCGAATGGGGTGCTCTACTCTATAACGTGTGCCAGATAAATGGCTAAAGTTTACTTAAGAGTGGCCTGTTATCACAATAAAGCACCTCTCACTCCCCACCTTCTCCTCTGGGGCCGCCCTGTAACAGCCCCTAGGGAGAATCCCGGCAGGGAGTAAAGGGCGCGCACCTGCCTCGGCCACAGCGCAATGGCTGCACTTGGTGGGACGTGGGGCATGCTGGAAGAGAGTCTCCTCCCCGCAAATGAGAGTCCCAGCTGGGCGCCCAGACACTTCTGCAGCGTTGTTTCGGAGGCTTGGGCCCTCCCTACCCTCCCGGGTCAGGCGGCAGCTGCGACTGGTATTTCTCCTGGGCGTCGCAGTCCGCTGCGCTGCAGAGCCGGGTCCAAAGCCGGCATCGGGGCGACAGCGACCTGACGCTGCCCCCGCTGGTACCCACCGTCCGCGGAGCCGCCGCTCCCCTGGGAGCCTCCTCCGGGACGCTACCCGCTCACCTGCGACCCTGGCGGCACCTCCCCACTGTCGGGGCGGGGGTGGGGTGGCAAAAAAAGATGCTTCATTAATTCCCCGCCCACTAACTTCGCCCGCCCCCCTGCCGCTAAGCCATTGGCTGGCATAGCTGCCGCTCGTTTAATGAGGCTCGTCCATTGGTCCGGAGAGTACTGCCATTCTGGCTGAGGGCCGCCCTAGGTCTGGCCTCACAATGGAAATCGAGTCCCAAACCGTTCCGGGTTAGTGCCCTGGATGCCGCCCCCTCGTGATTCGTGGCCTCCCACTCTACGCTCAGTCTTTGGCGCGCGGCTCTGTCAATCAGAAAAGCTCTAGGAAAGGATTGGCCCCCGGCGATCAGCGTGCTGACTGTTCTGCCTGATTGGGACATAGGCTCCCCCCACCTCCAAACTCTACTCCTGTCCTGTAAAGGTCGGACTTACCTGTGAAAAAGGCAAAGAGGAAGTGGGACCCTTGCGTTGTTCCAGCTGCTTCCTAGCCAAGCCCAGCATCACCCTCTGTTCGGCCAACTGACCTAGATTGGCCTCAGCCATTCCTCTGAGCCTGCCCCTGCCAAAGATCACTGGTGATTTCCTCATGGCTAACTCTAGGCGTCACGTCTCAGCCCTTATCTTACTTGCCTCTTCAAAAAAATATTTGACATGTTGACCTTTCTTCGTTGTTTTCCGTAATTCGTGTTTCTCCTGGCTTTCCTCCCTCTGAGTCCTCTTCTCTATCCCCTTTGCACTTGCCCCTTTCGCTGCCATCTCAAGTTCTGGTGTTACTGATGGATCTGTCTTCCTATTGCCTTTGTCCAGGCCTCTGCTGAGATCCTGAATTACATCAGTAGCACCCTTACTAGCATGTCAGTTATCCTGCCTGTTTGACTGCCCTCCATTCTTCATACTGTAGCCAGTCAGGCTGCTGACATTTCTTTAGTGGAACCACACTCATCTTAAGATAAAGTAGAAACTCTTGTAAAGAGTTTTTTTTCCCTCAGGCTCCATCTTTCATCAACATTCCTCCTCCTCCCTTTACCTTCTGCCTTACCCCGATTCCTTGGCTTCTTTCAGATCCTAGACTTGACCGTGACCTTGGGATTTAGTTTGCATCGCATTGTTTCCACCTGGAATGATTTCTCCCTACCTCTTCCCTGCTATGCCCAGGACTCACTTTAGAAGTTACTTTCTGAAGAAAGGCTTCCTTCCTCTCCTTTCAAGTTGCCTCTCTAATGTAGGTTTGCAAGGTAAAAGACAGGATACTCAACTAAATTTGAGGTTCAGATGAATAACAAATAATTTGTAGTATAACCATGTCCTATGCAGTATTTGGCATCCTGTATTTTTATTTGCTAAGTCTGGCAACACTGCTCCAGCATGCTCCCTTCGTAGTCAGTACCTTTCCTCTGACAGCTCTTATCACATATTCCATGTGGGCTGGTCTTTCTTGTTCACTGTTTAAATTTCTTTGCCTAGCACAGTGCCTAAAATATAATAGAGATTTGGTAAATAAATAATGGAATATTCTAGGGGAATCGTGAATAGCTGCTTGATATTCCTGGAGGAACTTTCTTCCATAAAACAGAAGTACTGATGAAATATGCTCTTTGAAATGTTAGTTTAATCTTTCGTATTTTTACTTGTGACTTTGTGAAAGAAGCATGTCTATAACTTTGTCTAGGTAGAACAATAAAAATTGTTTTTGGAAAAATATGAGAACCTGTATTTTATATTTTGGAGCTTTGTTTGTATTGGAGGTTTTTGGGGTGAGTGCAGTGAGAAGTTAAGAGAACTCTCCATCCTTATTATGACCAGACTCTTCCTCTCTGATCCCTTTCAGAATCTTTCTACTACTTGACTTTATTTATTTACTTCAGTGGCAGAGTTAAGGGCTAATAAGTCAGTAAGTATTAAGAACCTTCTGCTTTCATATAATAAACTCTTTAAGCTTCCTCCAGTTAACCTCAGTCTCCTGGCTGCTTGCAAGATCTTTTCCAGATACCCTCACTATTTTTTCTCATCTTGTCGGAGTAGATATGGACCAACAAGGAAGAAATTAAAGGTAATCCAAAACGCCTAGTATTAGTACCCTATTACCAATTTGGTTGTCTGCTTGCTGATTTGTTTTTTGTTAATAGTAATTTTCAGGCTGGAAATTTGACCTAATATTTATTCTAAAACTGAGTTGTTCAATTGCGGTAGTCACTAGCCAGATGAGCCCTTGAAATGTAGCTACTATTATAACTGAATAACTGAATTTTAAATTATAAAATTATATTATATTTAATTGTAATTAATTTTAACTTAAAACCTGATACTCAAATCAGTTACTGCATAATATCTAAGTATGTTTGGAAAACTTGAGTTATCTGAATCTACTTTTTCAACTGTAAATTTTATGAAATCTAAATACAAATTGAATATTTCTGATAAAAATTAGCATCTGAATTGAGATGTGCTATAACTGTAAAATATTTACAGGATTTCAAAGATTTAGTATAGAAATGTAAAATGTCTCATTGATAATTTTTATATTGATTATTAGTTGAAAGTACAATCTTTTACATAATTGGGTCAAGGAAAATATATTATTAAAATCAATTTTACCTGTGATTTTTTTTTTCACTTTTTAAAAATGAGGCTAATCGGAAATTTAAACTTATACATGTGGTATGCATTCTCTTCTTTTAGACAATGCCGTCCTGAACTGTGCCTGGCCACAGCTTATTAAAGTTCTCAGAGTGAGAATATAATAGTTAACTAAAATCTTTCTATTTCATTGCTTATTATTTAACCAAAGGGAAAGAAATAAAATCACTTTTCCTGTCCTTCCTTTAAACACAGTTTAGTTAAGAAAAAAATAACCCAATGAACATGTTACACCCTATATCACATACCAGCATTTGCACTTAACTGTATCACGTTGTCTTCAGTCTCCATTTTTGCCTGTGCACGTGGTATTTCTTCTTGTGCACATGCCTTGCTTCCTCCTTGTCTCGTCCTTATGACGCACTCTTACTCTCCTTCAAAACCAATACTTCCCTGGCAGTGCTACATCAGCTTTTCCTTTTTTGTGAGTTTTACACTTATGCATATTCTAGGTTATCATTCAGTATTGCTGTTAACTTTTACCTTTTATCTTAAGCACCCAGAGCATTACCTGGCACTTAGTCTGGCAAAAAATAAATTTGGTGAGTTGATCTCAACAATGACAAAAGAAAACTCACTCTGCTTTGTTTTCTGGGATAAAATTGCTTGCAGTTTTCATCCTCCGTCAGATAAATTATGATGGTTTGTAAAATAGCATCGAAAGCTTTTCACCAGCAAATTTCATGTTTCTAAAAAATTTACACAGACTGGGAAGCTAGTATGGTTCCTGTAGGAATTGTGGCAATCAGTTTCCTTTAGATTTTGTTTCCCTTGTAACTGGGAAAAACAGGACGTGTTAGAACACGAGCTATTTTGAAATAGTGATCATTATAGTACAAGGTAGGAATGGCAGATTTTAGTTTCAGAGATCAGTCTGCTATCAAATCCTGAGAAGTCAAATGGGTTCTGACATTCCAACCAGCATCAACTGTGGGTAGGTTGCCATTTTTGTTTATAGTAGGAGTTTAGTTTCTACTAGAATAGCCCGTGAAATAGAACGGGCCAATGGTTATTAGGAGAATCATTAAAAATATTTTTTTAATATTATTATGTTTTTCATTCCAGTACACCTACGCATGGAGTTGCACATGAAAGAAACAGATCAATTGCAAATCTTGTAATTTGGAATGTGTGCCCCGGGTCACTTTCTATTTGGAGCTCATTTTTAAAAATCACTTTTGGTATGTATATTCATGGTTTATCTCTCCTGTTTGACAGTCAGAGAGGCCCCTTGTTGAATAACAATTTTATTGGTTTTGTAGGATGACCCCCTGTTTCTTTGAGTCCCCTGCATAATGAGTTTTACGTTTGCAGAATAGCCTATATTTTAAATCACCCCATGCCAAATACATGTAAAAATTGGTCTACCCTTTTTTTTTTTACATGATGTGTCAACAGAAAAACATATGCATAAATTTCATTTGGTAGTAAAGATTGATCACACTGTTTTCTGTTTGAGAAATTACTGTGGCTTTTTGTAACCTCTTGGTTGTGGTTATGCATGTGCGCTCTTGAGTTCCTTTTGTAAGAATTGCACAGATTTCTGAAGCTGGGACTATTTCATTCACTGGCGAGTTCCCTTCCCTTAACTCATTTAAAAAATAAGTTTTGAATACTGTTCGGTGCCAAGCACTGATCTAAGGACTTCGTATATGTTAATCTATTGGACTTTTATCATCACGCTATATGGGAAGACTACTAGTATCCTTCAGATTTTTTAAATGAGGAAACTGAGGCAAAACGACGTTAAGTATCTTTCCAAGGCTGCACAGTTAGTAAGTGGCAGAGTTGGAATTTAAACCCAGTTAGTCTGTACATGTAAACCCCATGTTGTACCATCACTCAAAATGGATATGATCACTACCTTCAGGGAGATTGCTTTAAAGATGCTAAAATGTTTGAAAAGGTTTTAATAACAAACTGTGCCCACAAAACACTGTGTTTTTACTAGTATTTACTGAGCTATGTTGTAAGCTCCTCAAAGCCAGGAATTAGTATATCACTCATCTTTCTTTTACCCCAGCATGAAACACAGACCTTACATTTACTGTTTATTCTCAAACTTAGATTTCAGATTGTGGAATGGGCAATTATCATAGAATTCCTCTGAACAGTAGCCACAGTCAAGGAATCTATCATTAGTTAGCAGCTGACTGAAAGTTTCTCTATACTACATTGTCCATTGCTTTTACTTCAATTCTTCACCAATTTGTCTTTCTTGTTCTGATTTACTACACTTAGTATGATAACATCTAGGTCCATCATGTTGCTGCAAATGGTATTATTTCATTCCTTTTTATGGCTGCATAATATTTCTCTCTCTCTCTCTCTCTCTCTCTCTGTCTCTCTGTCTCTCTCTCTCTCTCTCTCTCTCTCTCTGTCTCTCTCTCTGTCTCTCTCTCTCTCTCTCTCTCTCTCTCTCTCTCTCTCTCTATATATATATATATATATATATATATATATATATGCCATAGCTTCTTTACCCAATCATCTGTTGATGGACATTTAGGTTGCTACCATGTCTTGGCTATTGTAAATGGTACATCTATGAACATTGAGATGCATGTGTCTTTTAGAATTATTGTATTTGTCTTTTCAGGATATATACCTGGAAGTGAAATTGCTGGGTTATGTGGTAGCTCTATTTTTAATTTTTTAAAGAACCTCAATACCATTCTCCATTGTGGCTGCACCAATTTACATTCCCACCAGCAGTGTAGGAGGGTCCCCTTTTCTCCACAGCCTCTCCAGCATTTATCGTTTGTGGGCTTTTGAATGGTGGCCATTCTGACTGGTGTGAGGTGATGCCTCACTGTAGTTTGGATTTGCATTTCTCTAACAATTAGCAGTGTTGAGAATCATTTTGTGTGCCTGTTGGCCATCTGTATGTCTCCTTTGGAAAAATGTCTGTTTAGGTCTTCTGCCAATTTTTTGATTGGTTTGTTTGATTTTGATATTGAGCTGAATAAGCTTTTGTATATTTTGGAAATCAATCCCTTGTCAGTCACATCATTTGCAAATATTTTATCCCATTCCATAGGTTGTCTTTTCATCCTGTTCATAGTTTCCTTTGCTGTGCAAAAGCTTTTATTTTAATTAGCTCCCATTTGTTTTTTGGTTTTTTTGCTTTTGTTTCCATTACTCTAGGGAGTGGATCAAAAAAAATATTGCTGACATTTATATCAGAGTGTTCTGCCTATATTTTTCTCTAGGAGTCTTATAATATCCGGTCTTCCATTTAGGTGTTTAATCCATTTTGAGTTTATTTTGTATATGGTGTTAGAAAATATTCTAATTTCATTCTTTTATGGAAACTCTCCAGTTTTCCCAGCATCACTTATTGAATGCACTGTCTTTTCTCTGTTGTATATTCTTTCCTCCTTTGTCATTGACCATAAGTGCATGAGTTTATTTCTGGGCTTTCTATTCTGTTCCATTGATCTATGTGTCTATTTTTGTGTGCTAGGACCATACCTGGTTATTATAGCTTTGTAGCATAATCTGAAATCAGGGAGCCTGATTCTTTCAACTTCGTTCTTTCTTCTCAAGATTGTTTTGGCTGTTAGGGGGTCTTTTGTGTTTACATACAAATTTAAAAAAAAAAAATTTGTTACAGTTCTCTGAAAAATGCAATTGGTAATTTGATGGGGATTGTACTGAATCTGTGTATTGCCTTGGGTAGTGTGGCCATTTTAATAATATCGATTCTTTCAGTCCAAGAACATGATATACCTTCTATCCGTTTGTATTATCTTCAATGTCTTTCAGCAGCGCCTTACTGTATTCAGAGTACACGTCTTTTGCCTCCTTAGGTAGGTTTATTCCTAGGTATTTTGCTCCTGTTAATGTGAGAGTAAATAGGATTGTTTCTTTAATTTCTCTCCCTGATAATTCATTGATAGTGTATAGAAATGCGGAAGATTTCTGTGTATTAATTTTGTATCCTCCAACTTTACCAAATTAATTGATGAACTCTGGTAGTTTTCTCATGGTCTCTTTAGGATTTTCTGTGTGTAGTACCATTTCATCTGCAGACAGTGACAATTTTCCTTTTTTTCCAATTCGATTCCTTTTATTTCTTTTCATCCCAGGTTGCTGGGGCTAGGAATTCAAAAACTATGTTGAACAAGAGCGGTGAGAGTGGCCGTCTTTGTCTTGTTCGTGATCTGAGAGGGAACGCTTTCAGTTTTCATTACTCAGTATGATGTTATCTGTGGGTTTGCTGTATGTGACCTTTTATTTTGTTGAAGTATATTCCCCATGCCCGTTTTCTGGCGAACTTTATCAAAGATGGACGTTAAATTTTATCAAAAGCTTTTTCTACATCTAAAGAGTTAGTCATATGTTTTTTATTCTCCAGTTTGTTAATGTGGTGTGTCACACTGCTTGCTATGTGGGTATTGAAAAACCCCTGCATCCCAGGGATAAATCCCACTTGATCATGGTGAACGACCCTTTTAATGTATTGCTGGATTTGGTTTGCTAGTATTTTGTTCAGGATTCTTACATCTATGTGATATTTGCCTGTAATTTTCTTTTTTCTTTGTCTTTTTTTTTTTTTTTTTTTTGTGTGTGTGTGTATGCTATCTTTGGCTTTGGTATCAGGGTGATGGTGACCTGATAGAATGAGTTCAGAAATGTCCCTTCCTCTGCATTTTGGGGGAATAGTTTGAAAAGGATAGGTGTTAACTCTTCTCTAGATGTTTGGTAGAATTCTTCTGTGAAGCCACCTGGTCCAGACTTTCGTTTGTTGGGAGTTTTTAAATTACTGATTCTATTCAGTGCCGGTAATTGGTCTATACACATTTTCTATTTCTTCCTGGTTCAGTCTTGGCATACTGTTCCTTCTTAAGAAATTGTCCATTTCATCTAGGTTGTCCATTTAATTGGCATATAGCTGCTCACAGTAGTCTCATGATCCTTTGTATTTCTATGCTATCAGTTGTAACTCCTTTTTCACTTCTGGTTTTATTGGTTTGTGCCCTGTCCCTTTTTTTCTTGATAAATCTGGCTAAAGGTTTATCAATTTTGTTTGTCTCTTCAAAGAACCAGCTTTTAGTTTCACTGATCTTTTATATTGTTGGGGTTTGGGGGGGGGTTGTTTGTTTGTTTCTTTCTTTCTTTTTTAGTCTCTATTTCATTTATTTCTGCTCTGATCTTTATGATTTCTTTCCTCCTACTAACTTTGGGCTTTGTTTTTCTTTGTCTAGTTTCTTTAGGTGTAAGGCTAGCTTGTTTATTTGAAGGTTTTCTTGTTTCCTGAGGTAAGCTTGTATCACTGTAAACTTCCCTCTGAGAACTGCTTCTGCAGTTTGGGTTGTAAGTTTTTCCCTTTCATTATTTTAAATATATCATTCCAGTCTCTTCTGGCCTGCAGAGTTTCTGCTGAAATTCTATTTTATTTACTGCTTTTCCCTTGCTGCTTTTAGTATTCTCTCTTCATCTTAAATTTTTGTCTTTTTAATTACAGTGCGTCTTGGTGTGTTCCTCTTTTGTTAATCCTGTGTGGGACTCTCTCTGCTTCCTGGACTTGGGTAATTATTTCCTTTCCCAGGTTAGGCAAGTTTTTAGCTATTATCTCTTCAAACATTTTCTTGGGTCCTTTCTCTCTTTCTTCTCCTTCTCAGACCCCTATAATGGGAATATTAGTTAGCTTGGTGTTGTCCCATAGTCCCTTAAACTGTTCTCATTTTTTTTTCCCCTTTTTTCTGTTCAGCGGCTGTGAGTTCCACCACTCTGTCTTCCAGCTTACTGATCCATTCTTCTGAATCGTTTAGTTAATTCCTTCTAGTGTATTTTTTCATTTCGTTTATTGTATTCTTCATCTCTGTTTGGATGTTCTTTATATTTTCTAACTCTTTGTTAAAGACTTTTAACCTCTTGCTCTGTGCATCCAATTCTTTCCCTGATTTCTTTGATCATCTTTATGATCATGACTCTGAACTCTTTCTTGGGTAGTTTCCTGTCTCCACTTTACTTAGCTCTTCTTCTGGAGTTTTATTTTGTTCCCTCATTTAGAACATATTTCTCCGTGGCCTCATTTTGTCTAAGTTGCTCTTTGTATTTTTATGTATGTGGTAGGTTTTTGTTTCTCACCCTTGGAGAAGTGACCTTCTGTAGGAGATGTCCTATGTGTCCCAGCAGTGCACTCCCCTCTCGTCACCCAAGCTACAAGCTCCCGGGGTTCCCCCTTAAGAGGGCTGCATTAGTCCTTCTGTTGTCGCAGGCTGACTGTGTGGTGGGTCTGGCAGGTTTGGTTGGCCCCTAGTCTGGTTGGTTGCCAGGGCCTGCCTTGCGCAGTTGCTGCTGGCTGCCTGCTCCTGAGGTGTCTGCTTGCAGAATTCTAGGGGGCCTCAGGGCTAGTGCTGGCTCACTGGTGAGTGGAGTCAGGGTCCCAAGACATCTGGGCCTGTTGCCCACCTGCTAGCCAGTGAAGCCAGATCCTGGGCTCAGTTCCAGGTTCCTGGCAGGCAGAGCTGGCTCCTGGACTCTGGCTACAGTGCTCAGGGATCCCAGAGTTCCTTTCAGATCGTTCAGTGGGAGTAGGGGAAGGCGGATTCCTAACAGTTGGGTGTGGGGTCTGCGGTATTCCGGAGGTTGCATTGGCCTGCCTGTGGGCAGGACCAGGGCCCAGCGAGGGTAGGGTCCAGCCTGTGTTGCAGGATCATAGTTTTCTTGCTTATGGTGTCTGCACCCTGGTGGGTGAGGCTGATCTAGAGGCTCATGCAGACTTCCTGGCAGAAGGTGTCAGTGCCTGTCCACGGGTGGGTGGAGCTGCGTCTTGGCCCTCCAGTGGGCTGGGCCATTTCTAGGGGCATGTCCAGGAGCAGCTGTGGGACTTTTAGTCTTCAGGCAGCCTGTCTGCTGATGGTAGGGCTGTGTCCCCACCCAGTTAGTTGTTTGGCCTGCAGCATCTCAACACTGGCCCCTGCAGGCTTTTGGGTGGTACTAGGTCTTGACAGTAATGAGCCAAAATGTCAGCCACCCACAGTAGCAGTGTTCGTGAGGCTGAATGTTCCCCAGTATGTCTCCCACCAGTGTCTATGTCCCACAGCTCTTCCCCGTACCAGCCCCCACCTCTCCAGAAAACTCTCCGAGACCAGCAGGTACTTCTGGCTTAGGCTCCCATCAAATTACTGCTTTGCCCTGGGTCTCAGTGCACATGAGATTTTTTGTGCACCCTTTAAGAGTGAAGTCTCTATTTCCTCCAGTCCTGTGGTGCTCCTGCAGTTAAGCCCCACTGGCCTCAGACCCAAATGCTCTGGGAGTGTGTCTTCCCAGTGCCAGAACCCCAGACTGGAGAGCCCGACATGGGGCTCAGAACTCTCACTGCTGTGGGAGAACCTCTGTACTATAATTATTCTCCAGTTTGTGGGTCACCCACCTGGGGAATACGGGTTTTGATTATATTGTGAATCCACCCCTCCTGCTGATGCAGGAAAAACAGATGTGCTGCGTGAGGTGGGCCATGTCCCAGGTCTCAGTGGAGCCCCTGGGATGTGCCCCTCCAAGTATGGGTCTTGGCTTCATGCAGGAAGGAATTCAAGAGAGAGCCACAGTTGTGTAAAGGTAGATTTATTTAGAGATATGTTACTGCATAGAGTGTAAGGAAAGAGAAAGGCCACGAGGTGTAAGGGTTGGGTTCTCAGGTTAGAGTAAAAGTAGATACACACTCCACAGACAGAGCGCGGGCCCTTTCTAAAGAGGAGGGAGCAAAAAGGGCGTTGTGTTGCCAGTTTTTATGGGCTTGGTAGCTTCATATGCTAACAAATGCTTTAACTAGCCTGGGGAAGGGGCTGGGATTCCCAGGAAGTTGGCCATTTCCCACCCTTTGACCTTTTGTGGCCAGCCTTGGAGCTGTCATAGCACCTGTGGGCATGTTACTCACCATGCTAATATATTACAGTGGGCGTATAACAAGCTCAAGGTCCACTAGGAGTCAAATCTCCCACCATCTTCAGCCTCAAGGCCTACTAGGAGTTGAATCTCCCACCATTTTAATGTTAATTGCTGTCATTCCTTGAATGGCTGTGCCCTGCCCCCTTCCTGTCTCCCTACCTCTCTCGCTAAGGTTCCTTCTTTGTGTCTTCAGTTGTAGAAGATCTTTTCTGGTAGTTTCCAGTTTCTTTTCTCATCAGTGATTGTTCTGCGGATGTGATTTTGGTGTGAGAGGAGGGGAAAGGATCCTTTGCTCGTAAGAGGAGTTGAGCTCACAGTCATTCTACTCCACCATCTTGCCTGCGCCCCGTATATTTTCTTGAACACAAAAGTCCCTCAAAACCCCAAGAAATTTCCCTACTCATGTTGTGGCCCTTAATTGCCATTATTCTCCTATTTATTTCTCCTAAAAAGAAACAAAAATTTTTTTGTCCATTAATATTTTATTTAAATTTAGCATCTCATAAATTAAAGCTGTTTTTATTCATGTTCAAGATATAAGGCTGATTCTTAATAACAAAAAGATTGCTTTACTATTGTTCTGCTTTCGGAGCTTTTTCCTCTATGTTTTTCTACTTTTTGAGCATGTTTTTTAGTTTGATTAAAGTGCAGCAAAGTGTGTCTCATGTCATCCATGTCCTAGTGCTAGGAAATATTCTCATATATCTTTGTGCATTAATAGTACTGGCCCTTCCTCCTCCTTGGAGGGGTGAAAGGGGCTTTATTCTAATAGAATTTGGAAATGGTGTCAGAATCCAAGGTTTCGTTGCTATAGCAACAGAGAATAATGGAAAGACTAATGTCAAACACATTCACTGTTGCCATAGTGACAATCAGTTGCCTTACAAAATATGTTTACTGTTACATTCTGGTTCTATTTTTAAAATATGCTTATCTATATGAATGCTCCAAAAGGGGATAAACAGTTCAAAATGATTTAAGAAAGATTGAAACTCTTCAAGAGATGAAAGAAATTTGTTTCACTGTCCATTATTTAATGATAAACCCACAGAGTCCACAAATAGCCTACAAGGGAAATAAAAATAATCATTTCTATTCAAGTAACTGTTCTTCCTCTTGTCAGTCAGAGAAATTGAAGCATGGAGTTTAAGACATGTGTGTATTGTCATTTCATGCTATTTCAAATCACTTTTTCTGAGCTTCTGAAAATAAGGAATTCTGCCACGTTGAAGTGGAATACTTTTTAAGCAGTAGCACTTGAGTGGGGCACATGCCCACCGGACAGCTGAGCCCAAGACAAAATCATTAAAGCAGGCAATAATTTATTTTAGCCTCTTTGATGATCTTTCTTTTCCGTTTCGCAGACTCCTCCCCTAGCTGACAAAACATTCTCATAATAGTAAGTCATCAAGCCCTCCCCATCCCACAACTTCCTTGTAACCTTGATTTGTACCTTTCTCTTCCTCTTCCCATAATTACTTCTATTTGACTAAAGCTGGGGAGGACAGCCCTCATTTTACCATTGAAAATGCAGTTCCCTTTTTCAATTGGGCTTTTTATTTTAATGTTGAGTTTTATGAGCTGTTTATATATGTTGGATATTAACCCCTTATTGGTCATATCATTACAAGTATTTTCTCTGTCAGTGGGTTGTTTTTTTGTCTTGTCAATGGTTTCCTTTGCTGTGCAGAAGCTTTTAAGTGTAATTAGGTCTGATTTGTTTATTTTTACTTTTATTTCTTTTGTTTTAGGAGACAGAACTGAATAGATATTTCTTCCAAAGAGGAAATGCAGGTGGCCAATTGGCGCATGAAAAGATGCTCAACATCACTAATCATCAGGGAAATGCAAATCGACACCACAATGAGATATCACCTCACACCGGTCAGAGTGGCCATCATCAAAGAGAACACAAATAATAACTGTTGGTGAGCATGTGGAGAAAAGGGAACCCTGGTGCACTTTTGTTGGGACTGTAAATTGGTGCAGCCACTGTGGAAAACAGTATGGAGGTCTCTCCAAAAACTAAAAATAGAACTACGATATGACACAACAATTCCACTCCTGGGCATATATCTGAAAAAAAAAATAAAAACAACACGAAGTCAAGAAGGTGCATGCACCCCACTGTTCATAGAAGCATTATTTACAGTTGCCAAGATACGGAAACATCCTGAGTATCCATCAACAGATGAATGAATAAAGAAGATGTGAGATACAGACATATAGAAATACACACACACACAATGCCATACTACTCAGCCATAAAAAAGAGTGAAATGTTGCCATTTGCAGCAACGTGTATTGACTTGGAGGGCATTAATGAAATAATGAAATTTAATGAAATACATTAAATGAAATAAATCAGACAGAAAAAGACAAATACTCTGTGTTATCATTTACGTGTGGAATCTGAAAAATACGGCAAACTAGTGAATATAACCAAAAAGAAGCAGACTCACAAATGCAGAGAACAAACTAGTGGTTTACCAGGGAGGAGAAGGGCAAGATAGGGGTAGGGGAATAAGAGGTACCAACCATTAAGTATAAAATAAGCTGTAAGGATACATTGTACATGGGAAATAGAGCCAATATTTTATAAAACTATAAACAGAGTATAACCTTTTAAAACTGTAAAAAACAAACAAAAAACCCACAAGTAACCCGTTACATACATACATACATACATACATACATAATTTATTTAAAAAAAAGAAAAAAGAAAGAAAATGCAGTTGCTAGCACAATGCCTGGCTCAGAGTAGAGCACAATGAATATGAACTGAATGAATGTGCTTCCATCAAACAATAGCCTTTGTTTTAGTCTTTCTGAGACCTGCTAGATGGCTGAAACACCAAATTCAAAGTTACATGTAAATAGACCGTAATGGCCTAATGGGTTACTTATCTCAAAGGATAGTCTCCTTTAGAAATGACTGGTATTTATAGGTTAATTCGGGAGGAGGAAGTTGTTGGGAAATAAAGATGCATGTATTCTACAGAAGCAATGTGTGTGATGGTAGTTAAACTTCTGGGTTGACCAACAAAAATTCATATAATGCCAAATGTGCCTGAACTATACAGATAATAGTCTGACTTCCATCATTTCTAGTCTCTTTCATAAAATTATTTCAATTGTTCAAAATTAACTTCCATTGACATTTCAGGATCTCAGGAGCTTGGCTCTACCAGCCAATAATGGTAATTCTGGCAACAGAAGATATCCTTAGGTGCCAGTAATGTGCTGGGCAACTATACTTCTGCAGTGGGCAGGGTCCTGTTCCCTGAAAGGTCCACAGCCTAATTCCCAGATCATATGAATATGTTACCTTACACGGCAGAACAGATGTTCTACGTGTGATTAAGGATCTGGAGCTGGGGAGATTATTATGCATTATTTCGGTGGACCCAGTTTAATCACGAGAGTCCTGATAAGTGAAAGCGAGGAGGAGAGTGTCACAGTGATGGAGAGTGAGAAGGCCTGACTAGACATTGCTGGCTTTGGAGAAGGAGTAAGGGAGCCGTAAGGCAAGGATGGTGGGGAGCCTCCAGAAGCCAGAAAAGGCAAGGGAATGGATTTAACCCAGTGACTTCAATTTGGGGATTCTGATCTCCAGAATTATAAGAGAATAAATCTGTGTTTTAAGCCATCGCGTTTGTGTTTTTGCTAGAGTGGCCATAGGAAACTAATAGGCAACTTCTACAACTACATGAAGGAAATGAGCTCTCAAGAGCAGTGGTTTGGAAAGGCTTTTGATTTGGCCCACTTAAATTCCATTTTAAAACTTTTCTCTTACCCACTGCAGCTGTCCTTACTTTTTAGTGAGCAAAAAGAACTTTAATCATATGGAAAACGTGCAAAGTAATACTAAAAATGAGAATCATCATTAAAAGAAAAAAAATCAGCAAAAGTAAAAATTTTACAAGACATTAATAAGTTAACAACAATCAAAATCTACAACCAGATTAGACCAACACAGATAATTCAATAATAACAATTTTCCCTCTAGAAAATTTTAGGAATTCCAAAGATCTGCATATGCCCAGACACAAAGAGGAAGTTTGCAGTGTTGCCAAGAACTTTGTGAAGTCAAACCCTCAGTGAACTCATCATGTGCTACTTTTAGCTTAAAAGCATCAAATTTTATTAACCTTTAATAACAAACTCAGTAGGCTACTCGGAATTAGCCCTTATCCGTATGAAAATTAGCCCTTATCCATATAAGTAGGGCTTTTGAAAGGGCTCTTAAGAACCAAAAAACAGCCCTTGATTTGGAAAGCCTCTAAGACAGGAGGGGATCACACTTTGAGAAACACTGGATAATCATTCTTACAGCAATGACCATACAATTTATTAGAGAGGAAATACTTACTATGTGCGTAAGATGAGTAACTGTGAAGAGGGGTTGAAAGAAGGTGAAAGAAAATAACTTCAAATTTTGATTCTTGAGAGATGATCCCGTTAATTGTGCAGGTCATTGTAAACTGATTCTTTTTCTTGGAACACTTTGGTTTAGACTTTTATTTTTCATTCATCTCATCATGTTTCAAAATATATCTCTATAAGGAATATGATATTATCACAACTTAATCTAGGTTTAACAACTAACAAACCTTACAGTTTAATCTAGGAATTAGAGTTACCCTACTAGACACAAATACTTCAGTTGTGATGCTGTATTTTCAAAAGGCTCCATAGAAAACTGACAGCAGATGTTCCAGATATTAAGGCGGGGGCCACTGAGTCACAAGAGTGAAAGGCTCTTTATAGGTGAACTACTTCAAATAATTTAATGAACGTTTGAATCCCATCTACCCAGCTACCTACCACTAAGAACTTTCTACCTAAATATTCCCGATTCCTTTAACTAATTTTCAAAACAGGATTTCAAGCCTCTTCCTACCTTGGCCCTTTAGAATACTTCTAGCATTCTTGTTTTAAATGTGATATCCAATATTCTAGATATAAAATGGGACCTCCCCATAGCAGAACAATCAAACCATCATTTTCCTTATTAATAAAGGCTAAGATTATATTGATCTGCTGTCTATTTCGATTGCCACATTTATTCATTCAACAAAAATTTATTAGGAATCTACCATGTGAACAACAACCGAAAAGAAAAAAGAATCCCTGCTTTCACAGAGTTTATACGTATCACTGACTTATAAATGCGTAAGTCCTAAATTCATTTTTAATTTATTTTAAATCTACTCAGTGAGGTTCCCACCAGCTTCACACCCCCTTTAAGCCACAGCTTGTGCACGAGATGTTTGCTTCTGCTCTGTTCTTGAAAATGTTTTTAAAGTTTTCATATCTTACCCTCTGTGAGAGTTGCCATTCTTTCACAATAAACAGACCTTTAAATGAAAACATTTTTATCCAGATTTTGCACTTGCCATTAACTCAAAATTACTTACTATTTCCTTTCCTTACTGAGAACAATAATAACAAGTGTGAATGAGCAGAACTATAGTGAGATATCTTAGAAAACTAAATAACAACAACCAAAAAAAGATCCAGCCTCAGCACTTTGAGAATGATAAAAAGAAGAAATTGTGCCCAAATGCAGGAAGCTAAGCATTGCTTTGTAGTTAATTGCAAAAATGAACAGCAGTGCATTACTGAAGGAGCAATAATAAAATGGCCACGCTCAGGCCAGCTAATTCTTGGCTTTCTGCTGACTGCTTGCTTTTAGAACAAGCAGCAAACCTGCCTGACCGGACACGGCTCCCAGCCCCGGGCCTGTTGTCAAAGCTCAAGTTATTGATTTTGCTGTTTGTCTCACCTCACTCTGGCAATCGAAATTTACAGTCATGTTTGGATTGAGTCATTCCCCCAGGAAGGGAGTTACAGGACGTTGCTCTCAGGAGAACGACCAGACCCTCTGAAGTTCCTCCTGGCGTCTGATGAGTCTGATCAGATAAAGAAGGTCACAGGCTGATGACCCTCCAGACCATTGGACGGTCCCATGATGTGGGATGGACTTGCCGAGATTCAGGAGGGAGCTTCACCAGAGACCCTTGCTGATTAATATCACACTTTATGCCCCAATTTGTTCACTGTATAATCACTAAGCCCCAATCCTAAGACAGGTTCACAGTTTTGAAGGCACTAGCCTGCTGTAAGTCCTCTTTGCCTGGCAAAGGAATAAAGCTGCCTCTTTTCTTCTTAAACTCCAAGACCCTGCCTCTGTGCCATTTGGCTCGTCAGGGACAGGGGCCGATCTTTCGGCAACACTACTGAGGACAATTATTAAGAAGCACATCACCCAGCATTCTCTATGTCGGCTATTTGATTACACTTGTTTTCATTCATGCATGTGGACTTTAAACATTATTTTAAATTATGCTATAAAGAAAGCTGAACATGTTTTTTGTTTTATGCAGGAAACAAAATGGTTTTGCAGCATCAGACTAAAGTAATAACTTTTTTCAAGGCACTTTTCAAAAGCATGAGTCACTACTTTTGCTTGGGAAGCAAGAATCCCTAAGGTCGTTTGATTCAACATAAACTAATCCACCAGCTGTATCTTACAGCTAACAAAGGAAGGGAACATTTTGCATGACTGGTTGTATTTCTCCCTCACCCCCAGATCTAATCAGTCTTTCTGATTGTCCTTCTCTGGTGTTTTTTTCAAAACTGTTACATTCCGTTTCCTCTGTGTCTTGGTTCTCACAGCTTTTGCCTATAGAAAGGTATGATCTCAATAACCCCCGTGCTCCAATCCATCCTGTCCACTGCTGTCAAGAATCTCATCTCGAAGCATAGATCCCATATTGTTACAAGGGACAACTTCTTCCTCAAAAACCTCTACCTCTCATGCTGTGTCCTGTTGTTCTTTTCTGTAGCAACATCTCATTTACAGCTTCTGAGCAGTAATTTACAAGGTAATTTTTATTTCATGTTCTTATCACTAACGAGCCATTTCCCCCCACCCGTACCTTCTATCGGGTTTTATACACGTGGGGACTTCTGTCTGCTTGCGTAGGGGAGAAGAGGGGGTGAGGGAAGGTGAGGGGTCTTACGTGCTTTTTGAACTGCACTGTACGCTAATGAATGTGTGGGTTTCTGTCTCTTTGGCAGGAAGGCGAGTAATATTATTGAGGAAATAAAATTCATATTTTATCGCAAGACAAGAAGAATTTAAACATAAAATTTTTTTTCTCTGCCCGTTTGGGCCTCCTCCCCCCTAGTTTGTGTGCTTTATACATTAACCAGACCTCAGAAGACACAGGAATGCCTGCTCAACTAGAAGGAGCAATTTTCTCCTGGCGCCAGCAAGGTAACTCCTTAGGAGATAAAATTCCTTTCTCAATCCTGTAAGGGGTCAGGATGACCCAGTCACTCACCTTGAATGTGCTATGTAAACTGTCAGCATGTTGCTTTGATGTATAACGCTTTGTCTCAGAATGTGTACAACAGTGCTTTGACCTCTAGTGGGCAGGACAGTCCTAAGAGCTTTCTGAAAGACTGTCTCCCGGGTTAACCTCCCTGAAGGTTCTTAGGTTGACTCCAGTAAAATTCTCTATTTCTTTTTTAGATTGACTATGGTTTAATTTTTCATCTACAGTATCTTCTACAAGCCTTGAAAGTTGATAAGAAGTGAAGACAGGACAGTAAAGTCTCCCTGACAAGGAGAAAAGAAACAAACAAACTCGGGGACAATACAGAAGGAGAAGGTTAAGTGGGAAATGGCGAGAGACCAGCAGGTGGACTTGGAGATCTGGTGTGGGGCCAGCCGGGCCTGTTAGACGAGTGGGCATCAGCATCACGGCAACACAAGGACTTACAGTAGAAGCTGCATTAAAAGTAGGTTTGAGCCATTTCTTTAAGCGTAATTAAATCAGGGTGGCTAGGAAAAGCAGTGCAAAATACTACAATCCATGGCTGTATTAGAAATTTAACCAGATGGATATATTCAAAAGCCGTTATAATGCAAGGTTAAAGCCATAGGCATTTGTTGAATCTTTTTTGTTGTTTTTCCTTTGGTCCAGTTTGGTGCAGTGGAGACGTCACTGGATAGAAATTAAGAGAGAACTGAGTTTGTGGAAGATTATGTTTTCCAAAGGTGACCACAACAATATCTCCCACCCCGCACATTTTTCTACAACGTGACCTTGCCATTCCCCGATTAAGAGAGGGGGTCTCTGGCTCCTCCTCCTTGAATTTGGGCAGGTTCTGTGACAGCCTTGACCCAAAACAAAACAAACAGAAATCCCCAATCACAACAATAAGAAAAGCAGCAGAAACAACACTGTGCCAGTCCCAGCCATAACCCTTAGCTGGCAGCTTCCATTTCTGCCTCTTGCAAGGCAGCCACCATATCAGAAGTGTGACCACTCTGATACCACTAAGTGTGTGAGCAGTCTACACACGGAGAGGTCCTGTAGGATATGTGATGCGGAGTTAGAAAGATACCATGAAGCTCTGAGGTGGCACATGTGCGTGAAGAAACCATTTTGGAAGTTGAATCCTCAGCTGCTGCCCCCAGCTGGTACTTCAAGGATCAGAAACAAACCACAGAGCCACACCCTTCTGAAATTCCCCATCCACAAGGGAGGAGGGGTTGGGCAGACACAATGGTAGTTCTAAACCGTTAAATCTGGGGGTCTTTTGTTACACAAAAATAGATAACCAAAATAGGGGTTTTGTTCCATTTCTAGCATTTAATAATCCAGTGACTAAAGAAGGTCTTCACCCATCTCTATAAGGTGCGAACACTGATTCTTGTCTGTCTACCTCATGTACTTGCTGTCACGTTCAAAGAAGATAAATACGTGAAAGCGCCTTGGAGGCAAGATATAATTATTGTTCCTTGAAAAATGTCTGTGTGTCTTTATTACTGATTTGTGTTTGCCCACGTAGGTACGGGCAAATTTTCATTACCTCATGATTGCTCTTTTCAATTATGAGCATGGATATTTGAGATTAGATCACCATATTCCCTTTATGGTAGCTTTCAATTTAGGTGGACTAGCTTTTTATTAAACATAGAAATGATTCTACTATGTTATTTTATAACAATATTTTAAGCAATTACTAGCATTTTTCATTCCAAGTATACTTTACATTTTGGTCCAATATGATTAGAAAGCATCCCACATTTCTTTCTAAGTTATCAAAATGATTTTCTAATTATGTGAACAAATCACAAAGTCTTAAAGGAATTCTATGGTTCATCGTTTCTTGACTAAGGTAATTTAAAAGAGGAGATAAAAATCAATTGTGCGTCTCTGAATAATAGAAAAGCAAAGGAGAAATCAAAGTAGCAGTAAAAACTGTATTGGCTGTTTTCCTTTCTATAGAGAAAGCATATTTCTAATTTACAGTCAGCTGAGCGACTCAGTCTTCAGAAATGGTCAATAACATAGTCATTCTCAAACTTTGAGGCATTCTAGCTAATGACGCAAGGGCTCCCTTTTCAATAATTTACATGGATAATAACCTTATAATGTTGAACTAAGGCTATTTTTTTCCTAGTAAATTAGAAAACATTGATCAAATGAAGTTTCACAGCTATGCTACTTCCAACTATGATTTCTTGGAATTAAGCGTTTTAGTCAATTCAATAATCTGGTTAAGAAAAAATTTTGTAAGAGCAGTGTGGGTTCAAGAAAATAGTTTCAGGTTCTGTCCTGACATCTTCTTACCAGTTGCGTGTCTTAGGACAAGGTGTACAACCATCTATACCTCAGTTTACTCATCTTTTAATTCATGAAACGGAGATTATGGTATCTACAGGATTAGAGTATAATGATTAATAAGAAATGTAAATAAAGTCCCTATTATTATGCTTTACGTCGAGGTGCTTTGATTGGAATCTGTTGCTTTGGTATCTGTCTTGGAGGCAGGACTGGCTGTTTTGCTGGCTATGTCACTAATATCAGCCTTGTCACTTCTATAACTACTGTCATCAACCTTACTCCTTTTTATTGCCTCTGATGGGTCAGGGGCAGACCTTCTGTAATAGAGGAGAGCAGTCTGACTCCACATTGGATCTGTTCCTTTAATTTTAACCACTGTGCCCTGTTTTCCAGGCTTTGTCTTGCCAGCTCTGCTCCTTTTGTGAAACAACGTTGCCTTTAGCCTGAAATAGACAGGGAAGCACCATATATCTGCGCAGACTCTGCCCAGAGACTGTATAAGGTGTTTCTTCTCTGATTTGCCTTTCTGACATGATTAAAAAGGAACCAGAATAAAAAAGGGAAAGAAAGAAAGCAGTGTCCTGAACTTATTCCATTTAAGGGGGAAAAAAAAACCAAACAAACACTGCAGCAAGTAGGCCACACAAATTTGCATTTAAAAGAAATTAGATCAATACAATAATCAAACAAAAATCCACTCAGCTTTGAAATAGCAGAGCTACAAATCTATGTTGTCTTTAATGAATGCATTTAGTTGTCAAGGGATAAAATGTTCACAGGAAAGGCTAAATGAGTCCTTGGCTTTAAATAGATTTAACCTTGCAAATACCATTGGTATACACAAGCTCTACTTCTAGACAGACATTATGGTAAAAAATGCAATTTACTTTACCAAAATATCAGAACAAAACATTAAATACTGTTTCTGAGGATCCTGAAGTATTATCACTGAATGTTTAATAAGCACCCATAGAATGGACTATAGTCTATTAGGTATTTTGGGACCCCTGTAATTTTAATTAGAGCAGATTTTGTCCTCAGAAAGTTCAGAATGAAATAAGACAAGAAGCAGGTAAACATTAAGTATAATATATGTTGATTTATGTAATAGTAAGTATACAATTGACTTGTCAGATCATTGAGCAAAGCTACGTTGTAAAAATTGTTATGTCACAGTGTTCTCTTATCTTTAAATCTGTACCCAAAGCTAAAAAGCCATAGAATTTTATCTGAATGTACGTAAACAACTTAAATTTCAAAACTGGAGCACCAACAATAAAAAGCAGCCCTTGTATGGTGCTATTATGGGCCTGGCACTATTCGGAGGATTCTATATATGTTAACACACTAAATTCTCATAATGATTCTGTGATGATGACACTACTATTATTTGTATTTTTCAGAGGAAGAAACTGAGCCAATAAGATGATCAATAGCCTAGTGACAGAGCCTTCTGACTCCCGACACCACATTCTATTGGAGGTAATTAAGAATGAAAGACTCCTTCAAATAAAAAGAATTTCACATTGCAAAACTGCCATTTAAACCGCTCTAATATTCACAAATACAAGGCAACTAAATGTGAAAGGCAGAAAACATTAGTTTCAGAAAACTATGAGTTTTGAAAATAAAAAAAACTACAGGCATTTTCCTGATGAGGTACGACGTCAAGCCATTGTGGACTAATACATTGGGAGGAATTAGTGTATGTAGTATATGTCTTTAGAAATGGGGTGTAAGTAAGAAAAGTAAGATAAGGAGGGAAGACTAGCAGAGGGGGAAAGGGTCATTAACCTTTCTTGACAATTTGACCTGGAACTGGCCTTGATTTCTCTTCAGAAAATAATTTTATCATCTGGAATAATGTTGATCATCAAACTGCTCTATAATGTATTTAAGTTGATTTTGGCATCGGTTCTGATATCGATACAGACAAAATATGCAGGTTTCTAAAATCTCCTTTAGTTATTCAGCTGTTAGGCACCTGTAGTGCACAAGGTACTAGGTACTTGAGACGTATCAGTGGAACCACAGACAAAGAAGCTGGCTGTAACAGGGCTGAAAGCCTATCAGAGGGCGACATAAAACACAGCTCTATAGTATGTCAGAAGCTGAGCAGTGCCACGGGGTAAAGGAAGGGCAGAGTGCGAGGGGATGGAGGCTTTAGTGGAAGGGGGTGGTAATAGGTTTAAGCAGAGTATTAGGGTGAGTGTCACTGAGAAGGTGACATCTGACCTGAGCTTTGAAGGCAGAGAGATTTAGCCATGCAGACAGCAAAGGAAGCAGCCACTGTGAACGCCCTTGGGTGGGACTGCCAGGGCTGAGTGAAGGTGAGAACAGAAGAGAGGAGGTCAGAGAGACAAGAGGGAATGGGTGCATCGCGTGGGCTTCGGTTTTCTTGGAGAAATTTGGAGCGATTGGAAGGTTTTGAGCAGAAGAATCAGATGATCTGACTACATACATCTTAATGAGGTAACTCTGGCTGTTGTTTTGAGAACAGATTGTTAGAGTTTAAGAATGGAAGCAAAGAAAGTAATCGAGAGGCAATTACAGTGATCCACATAGGATACGTGATATGATTGTGGCCCAGGAGGAGGCCGAAGAAGTGGTGATTCTGGTTATTTTTTGAAGGGAGAGCCTACGATCATTCCTGATGGGTGGGGCAGAGGATGTGAACAAGAAACGCTGAAGATGTTGACAAAACCTTTGGCCTGAGGAACAGAAGGCTACAGGTGCCACTACTGAGTTGTAAGAGAGTACACTAGGACTTCAGCTGTGGAAACCTTAAGGTTTGGGTGAATATTACACATGAAACAGGAGATAATTTGTAGGGATTTTGAGATGTATGCACTTTAGAAGAGGTGAGGATTAGAACTGTACGTTGGGAAGCCATCAGCAAATGTGTAACTGTGCAGGGCCCTTTGGGACCTTTCTGGGACAGACCTCCCCTTCTTCCACGTCCTCCACCTGCCTCTTGTTTGTAGAAAAGCTTTAGTCTTCCAGGCCCCTCCTGAGTCACAAAAGGCTGGCTCAAGAATCAAGGACTGAAAGAATGTGAACATGTGGTAACAAAAATAGCAGTTGGGCCAGGAGAACTGGTAACAATTTAAACAATAGACCAGCCAATGTAACAGAGTCAGGGAATCTTTAGTTCCTCCCTGAAGGACATAGACAACAGTGCCTGATGCGTTCCTGAGCTGTTCTGAAGATACTGAACCCCCATGGGATGGAAAAAGATACCCACATGATCACACTAGCACACGGCCCCCAGATGAGCTGAACCTGAGGGTGAACGGTGTTAATCCCTGTGACATCGCCCTGCTATGGCACCATCAACCAGTAAGGGAACTGTGCACAAGCTGATCACTCACCGCGCACAGCTCTTCCTTGACCTGGCCCTGAGAAATGCTTCTCCGAGTCTACCAGGGAGCAGGTCTTTTGAGCATGAGCTGCCTATACTCCTTGCTTGGCCTTTGAAATAATATTTTTCTGCTCCAAATGTCTGGCCTCACTGTTGGGCGCACAAACTTGGATCTGATAACAGATGGATGGAATATAAATTCGTGCTGTTGGATGAAATTGCCTAGGGAGTTAGTGTAGATGGATGAGACTATACTTCAATTAAAAAAAAAAAAAAAAGACTAGGGAGAAGGGTATAGCTCAAGTGGTAGAGCGCATGCTCAGCACCCAGGAGGTCCCGGCTTCAATCCCCCGTACCTCCTCCAAGTGGAAATCAGTGAAGAAACCTAATTACCTCCCCCTCAGGAAAAAAAGACTTAAAAAAAAAAAAAAAAAAAAAGAAGTCTTAAAAGCCGATCCCTGAGGGCACTCTAGATCTGTGAGAAGAGAAGAAACGAACATAGGAGATGAAACGAACATAGGAGATGCATGGAGGGAGGCAAAAAGAAAGCCAGAAGAGGGTGGAGTTCTGGAGCAAAGTTTGTCAAGGAGGAGGGAGTGATGAACTGGGT
Organism: Camelus ferus; assembly: GCF_009834535.1. NCBI lineage: Eukaryota > Metazoa > Chordata > Mammalia > Artiodactyla > Camelidae > Camelus > Camelus ferus. Next base: position 1,666,338 of record NC_045705.1, read on the forward strand.
AAAAAGCTGCTGATAGTTCAGGTAAGGGACGTATCAAGAGGCTACTGATGGCCTTGACAAAAGCAGTTTGGGCAAAATGATTGGCAAAAGCCGGAGAGAAGAAAGGTAAGAAGTGGATGCATACAAAGAACTGGGGCAGAGTTCGAGATCTGCATATAGTAACTACTCCATGTAAAGCAGATGAACAAGTTTATAGTACACAGCACAGGGAACTCTGTCAATATCTTGTAGCAACCTACAATGAAAAAGAATCTGAAAAGGAATATATGTATGTATCTGGATGTCTGAAACATGATGCTGTGCACCAGAAATTGACACAACATTGTTAACTGACTCTACTTCAATTAAAAAAAAGAAAGAAATGGAGCAGTTGCTGGAAGGTATACGGAGTCAACGTGTTTGTGTGCTGATGGAAAGGATGCATAAATGTGGGGAAACGGATGCTGGAGGAGAAAGGAAGAGAAGCTGCAGAAGTGACAGGGGATTTGATCCACTCACAAACGGGGAGTGTCCACAAGAACAGTCTGTCCGTTGTAGAAAGGGGGAGGGCAGAGTATGTGGATAAAGATGCTGGTAGATGGGTAGAAGGGGTTGGTGACGGGAATTTACAGGCATATTCATCAGATCACTTCAGTTTTTGTGTTTTGAAGTGAGTATGGCAAAGCAAGAGAGGGGCAAAGGATTTGAGCCTGCCACAGACGCCTGGCAGTGATCGTGACGTTTGACAATGGGATGTAAGCAGTTTTTACTTTACCGTGTAATTAAGGGAGAAAGAGAGGATACAGAGACAGAGGTTTGAGGGACTATGACTGCCAAAAATAGTGTAGATTAAAGAGAGAAGAGGCTAAAAAGAGTCCAGATTCTGACCTGTGAGTACTTACTTCTTAGAGAGAACTCAGAGGTGGATTTGATATGTTGGTAGATTGTTAGAAATGACACTCAATAATCTGTTTCTGTCCCTTTACAACATGTCTCTGCTATTTGCTGTGGAGTCTATTTCCCACCCTTTACGTCTGTGTTGTTCTGTGAATTGCTCTGACCAGTAGGATGTAGAAATCGTGTCCTAGTTGCCCAAACCTCGGTCTCAAGGCGCTGTAGCTCTGCTGTCAATTAGAGAGAAGCTAGGTACCATGGAAAGAAGTTTGGGTTCTCCTGCTGGAGAGGAGTGTAATAGAAATTTCTGCAGGGACGAAAATACTCCACATTGTCCAGATACTCTGCATGTGGCATCCACTAGCCGCACATAACTACTGAGTACTTGAAATGTGGCTTGTGACTGAAAAACTACGTTTTAAAATTTTTTAAAACTTTGATTAATATAATTTTTGATACGAATAGTCACATGTGGATAGCATTGACCATACTGGACAGAGCAGCCCCACAGGAAAAAGACCACATGAAGAGAGAAGACACAGGGACGAGCGCTGAGCTGTCTCATTGACCCCTAGCACCAAGGCACCAGACGTGGGAGCCCGCAGCCTTGTGTGAATCTGTGAGGTCCATGTGGAACAAAGATAAGCTGTCCCTGCTGAGCCCTGCCCAAATTCCTGACCACAGAACCACGAGCAGGAAGATTGTTTTAAGCCATTAAATTTGAAGTAGTTTGTTATGGAGCAATAGGTGACTTGACTAGACATGGTGGCAACCGCGTCCTGCCATCCCACGAGGACCTGTCTGGGGTAGGCAGCTGGCCTTTCTCAGGTGACACCTTAATGCCGTGTGCCTTTCTACTGAAACAGTGATACTGTGATTCTACAGAAATGCTGACTGCCCCCAGCCCCAGCAAAAGAAATTGAGGCACTAGAAATAGAAAGAAACATTTTCATTTATTGAGCATTAGTGTCACGTGCTGGCTTCTCAGCCCTGCTCAGAGAGGTCTCTGCGACACAGTGGAAGTTTCTAACAGGGAAGTCGGGGCCCCAGGCTCAGGGTGTGAATGTCTGTTCTTTGGGCTGAACAGAACTTGTAAGTCCAGATCTCTCCTATCCCCCATTAGGTATCCTTCTGCTCTGTCTTCCCTTCAAAGACATAGATTGTCGTGGCTCCTGGCCACATGGAAGTGAAGCCCACTTAAGGCCAGAGATGTTGGCTGAGCAGAGCAGGGTCGAGGAATGACCACTTACAGCAGCAGCTGACCTAACACTTCTTAAAGGATCACTGGTGTTTGGCCTTCAGCCCTCCCCTCACTCCTGAGGTCCTGACTGCATGCATTGTATCCTCAGTATTCTTGGTCACATGGAATTTACACCGCTTGCCTCTGCTTTATTTGACTCCCTGATGCCACATTAGTTACATTTGCAAGATCTAAAAGGGCTCAAATTATTAATGAGAAGGATCATTACACGTTAAGTGAAATTTTTATGACTGATGATCCTCATTTTGTGTTTCTAAATATCGATAAGCTGACCTCTGCATATTTTCTTAAGTCTGTGTTATCTTGATGAAGACTATGCTTGGGAAACAGTTGAGAAATGATAATCTTACTTAATTTACCAGGTGGAAAAATACTCAAGTAGTACTCTGCATGATATGTGAAAATTTGCCAACATGACACATTAGATAGGACTGAATATATACAGCAGATGGGAGATTATGGAGAAAAAAAATTTGAGTTTTATTCAAAGATTTACACATTCTTCTGCAGTGCAGTTTGTGAAAATAAAATATTCAATAGATTTGAAATCCCTTGTAGATTTCTAAGAGCTTTCACCCATTTTATGACAGTTTAAGGTTCTGTAATCCAGTTGTCTGACCCTCTGCTCATGTGTGTGCAAGAGATTTGGGCTTCATGCTCCATCTGGCATCAGCCACAGGAGCCCCTATTGAACTTGAGAGCTGTGGGTCAAGGAGAAGAAAGGAATTCTCATTTGGACAGAGCAGATGTGGAAGCCAAGGAACTTACTAAGCTCAAGGCCCTGAAACAGAGAGTAGAAAACAAAAATGGGGCCAAATTGAAAGTGTTAGCAGTAGAGACCAGGCAAAAGCCAAATCTGGGGAGACTTGCAGAAGCAGCAGAACACTCAGTGAGTTCAAGGAGAATAGGGAACGCACCTGATTTTCCTGCTGTTGTACCCTCGAGACTGGTACGGTGATGACACACATTAAGAACGCAAGAAATGGTTGTTCAGTGAGTAAGTTAATAAGTGAGAAAGTCATTGTTGAGCCTAAGAAGGAATGGTTAGGGCCAAGTCAAAGCTAAACTGTGTGTTAGGCTAAGATTTCCGTTGTGACATCAATTCCCTCTCCCAAGGTAGATTTGGGTACTTTTCAGATTTTAAAGTTTATCTCTAATTGTAGAATGTAAGACTGGGGTAGCATGTTGGAGAGAGAGGGTAACATGGCTTCTGCTGAAATCAAATAAGAAAAAAAGAGAGGAAGGATATAAGATATTTGTTGAACATTTCTCATTGCCAAACATGCACGTCTCACTTGATTTAATTATCACAACAACATTTTGTGGGAGGTACAAATATTGTCTCCATTTTGCCCATAAAGAAACTGGGCCAGACCTGTCTAACTTCAGAGCTGAGCACTTAGACTCCACCCCAGCATATTTCCAGACTCACTCACTGATAAGAATTATTTGCAGTACTTATTAAAAATGTGAGTTCCTAGGACCCAAATCTAGACCTTACTAAATCAAAATGTAAGGGTAAGGTCCTGGATCTGGTATTTCTAACAGATCTCCCAGACGTCTTGGTTTTGTTTTTTTGAAGCGAGTTTAAGGAACACTGCCTGACACATGTATTCCTGGATAGACATCCCATAACAGAAATTGTTGGTTAGAGCCTCAATATTTCACTTATAAAAGAAAGAAATTTAGATGCTTTAAACCATTGAATAAATCTCTTTGTAAAAGTTGGCTAGAAAAGAGAGTGCTCATTAATTTGTGCTTTTAAGAGAAATGTGAACTGTATTTCTTTATTTTTCTTTTTGGGGGGGAGGGGGAGGTAACTAGGTTTAATGGAGGCACTGGGGATTGAACAGGACCTTGTGCATGCTATAGGCACGCACTGAGCTACGTCCTCCCCACCATGAACTGTATTTAAATGGAAGAATACCGTGGTAATATTTTACTTCTTCAGTAGATACCAGGTGAACCGTATGTGTAAAAGAAACCAAAATCTTACTGATTTGTTAAAATGCTGTTTAAAAAACAGCTATAAATAGTTTGAATTCCAATTAATGTTTTGTAACATAAAAGGGTGGTTAATATCTAAAAGAAAACATTAAGTCTAATTGGATTTTTAACTCTGAAAAGGCTAGAGAAAGGCTTTTCTTGATTTAAAAAAAAAAAAATTAAACTAATTTTGTACCATACATTTTGATCAAGGTTAGAGAAGGGAAATTAACTTCCCTTGGAAAATTCACCAATTACCACCAGAGCAAAACGAGGTTAGACAAGTCCTGAACTTGGAAGAAATGCAAACACATTTACCAGGTGAAATCTAGCGCTTGATAAATACCAGGATGATCTGTTTAATATTTATGCTTAAATTCTATTTTAGGATAGCTCCCACAGATTTCTTAAGTTTTTCATTAATATTATTGTTTGCTATCTTAAGTTGTTTCGTTAAACTTTATGGAAATCTTTAAAACTGCAAAATTTAATAAATGCAAAGAAGCTTTACCCTGGAAACATGGGTTTTATAAAAGTAATTAAAATATAGCTTAATTTATTAAAAGTTCAATTAATTAATATTATGTAGATTAGTTTAGTGCCACATTGCCTAAAAATTCAATATTTTGTAGTTTTAAAAACCCCAAAACACTTTATAAACATTTTTAAGACTCTGTTTTCATAGTGAAAAGAGTAATTACTTTTTTAGGATTATTATTTTTCTCTGGAAAATATACACATACATCAATTAAACTCTATATTGGCTGAATTGCTACAAATAGTTTTTGACAAAACATATGTGTAACTTACACTATAAATGCCCAAGAGCCTTACTGTGTCCGCACAATATTAAGTAGCTCTTATTTACTCAGTGATTAGAAATCTTAGTGATTGGAGAGGGGACCAACCGCTACTTTAAATGCTCTTTGCAATTTATTCCCTGTAAGTTTGGAGGTTAAATTTTGTCATTGAGAGTCCTTTCTTTTCTCCTGTAGTGGGGCAAAAGGACAAATTCAGGCAGTTCAGAATTTAGACACAGAACTTCGAAAGCCAGTGCATCAGACTGAGATTAGTAGCCATTGTGTTTAATGACTTAAGAGGAAAGCTTGCAAGAATGAAAACGCTGGCCAAGGAGGAGACCTCTGATTCGAGGGGAGCATCTCTGACAACTTGGTAACAGGCAAATTCCCTACAATATCTTTACATTTTTTAATTAATTTTGTGAAAGGCTTCTGTCTAGGATTAAAGAGAAGGAGATGAGTCAATATTTGATGGCAAAGTAAACTACAGAGAGCTGGAAATACATGAGAATTGGAGGTAATAAGGGAAGAAGCCTGGAACGATAAGGTTGGCCCAAGGATTTGTTGAGGGAGTCTAGGAAGTTCAGGGAAAGCGACTGGCCTTACGCATTCTTGTGGCTATGATAGGGACAGCTGGGTTTTTAAGGGCTGAGTTTCCAAAGAGGAACCCTGTTTTAACCTCGGCAGTAGTCTAGAAGAGAGACGTGGGAGCCAAGGTCATTTAGTAAATCACAGCTCTTCATAGAGGAAAATCAGAATCATGACAGCAAATGGGCCTGTCCAGAAAGAGGGAAAACTACAGGAACTGGACTTGAGAGCATCTGTCCAATGTAACATTTACAAGTCTTGTTTATGGCACTGCTTAGTCTCTCAGACTCTGAACCCCTTTACTCGCTCCCCCTCAGTGAGCACTTTGGACACACGAGGTAGGAACCATGCTTATGCCCTGGCAGCTGGCTGCTGCGTGTATGGCTGCTGTGCCGTGAAGAAGGGCTGGACGGTGCCTGGCCCTGCACATTCAGCTAGCTCCTGCTGCTTTGTGACTCATGGACATTTGCTTTGTTCTTTCTTAGCCCAGTCGGAGCCTGGAGGTCTCTCCCCACCTACGACTCACTTGAAATCTAGCTGTGTTTTATTCTTTCCGACCAGGATGTCCACCTTGAAGTCTGTTTTGCAGAACATGTCATCACAAGCACCATAGCCCCTTCTGACAGTACCCCCACCTCCACAACCACACTCCCGGGAATGCTGAGCCTCGTTAGAGCCACTCAGGGCATCTGAGAAAGGGGATGGCAAGAAAATGAGAGCCTTAGTACCCACCTTTTTCTACCTTTTTTAATTTCTAATAACAATAAAGACAAACAGAATAGGTATTCATTTCTGAGATACATTTTAATACATTAGTAATTATTTTATATAATTGAAATGTTTTACTGCATGTTAATATGGTTAACATGGACCTGAAAAAAATGCTGATTTTATTTCTCATAGCATACGGCAAAAGCCCATATTTCTACTAATAGGGACATGAAGTAAATTACTTAGATATGCAATGTTAAGTAGCTTTGAGCACTATCTCCTAAGTAGGAAAAAAGCCACTAAAGCTATTATGCTCTTATAGGAGAAATGGGGGTTGCATGTCTACTAATGAAACTTTCAGTCACTGCCTTATCTATTATTGCATTTGAAAGGAAACACAGAATTAAATATTATAATTAAAATTCAAGGAGAACAAATAATCTTTAAGCACTAAAAATTCAGTGGATAAATTATTTTCAATGTATAATCTCATGAACCAATTATACATACACTATACAACTGTACAAACAACTGTGTATGTTCTCCAAAGGTGGGCAATGCACTGTTGAATGCAATTACATTCTCAAAAAATACTTCATTACCAACTTTTCCACGTACTAACAGAAGCTCGTATACAACATATACTAACAAACAGTTGTATAAATTACCTAACCCAGACTTTGAACATGAGAAAGATATCAAATATTACAAAGAGAATGAATACATACATTAATAGATAACTAAAGTACAATGTGTAGCATTCTAAAATGCAAAATCCTAATGTAATCAAAATAATCTCTTTTGTACCTTAAAACAATTGCAAAATGTACAGTTATATCTAACCTATTCAGTAACAATATAACTATAATAAATTCTGCTTCACATATTGGCTCAACAGAATGTCAGTTTATTAGATGTCTTATTATATATGCAGGCACTGTGCTAATTGCTAGGTCCAGAAATGATAAATATATGTCACTATTCCTAAGAGTTTCCCATTAAATGAGGAAGACAAACATGTGAAGAAATATTTACACCACAATGTGATACTCAAGAGAATTGTACTCTGAGTTATTCGAATAACCTTGTTACTTTTGGAACCAATAGCATAATTTGTTGAGCTAGTTAGACAGTTATGATTGGGAATGTTGTCAAAAAGTTAATGAGATGAATAAAGCTACCTGACCTGTAGAGTTATTTAGTAATGGCCTTGTTTTCTGGAACTATCACGCTGTATCGAACTAAACAAACAAGTACAGATGAATCTCTGGACTTTGTTACTATAAGGCTGGTCTTTATTGATTTGTGAGCAAACTGTCCTCTCATTAACTACCAAGAATGTGACTGCTTTGGTTTCTATTTTTTGGTATACTTTTTAGGGTCTCTTTTTGAATTGTTTTTAAAAAATTCTGAAAACCGTATCTAATGACAAATAATTGAAAGATATTAAAATCTGGCTTTAGACTCCCTCTCCCAGAAGATATATATTTATGATTATGTTGATGGGGAGTAGAAGGAAAGAGATACAAGGCTCTAACCCATATTGGGTTTATAAGAGCTAGAGAAATGTTTAAGGGAACGAGATGCCTGCATTATCAAGCGATTCTGCAATGCTGGTCAGGCTCAACACACCAAAAAGAAAAAAAAAGCCATAGAGCTAAGATGTATTCTCTGAGGCAACTATACAAGAGAAAGCATGTAATCCCAGCCACTGTGCAGGTTTAAAGTGTTAAGCATTTGAACAAGAAGGAAAATGAAGCCTTGATATTCGAGGAATGGAAGACATGCTGTTTCTAATACTTACGGAGACGGCAACCTAGGACCAAGGATGGAAAGTTATTACAAGGGGGGTAAAATTACATTTCAATGTTAGAAAGAACTTTCTAATAGACCTGTTAAAAAATGGAGGTAGTGAGCACTTTACCCTGAAAGAACTGAATTAGAATTTGGAAGAAAATCATCTGTCAAGGGTGTTTTAGAATTCAGAGGGGCTTTAACAGGTCGGAGCTGTATTAGATTCCAAGGTGAATTTCAAGTTTGATGTGAGTCTATGATTTAGAAGAGTTATCTTTTGATAAGTGTGTAATATCATCCTGTGATTAAATTCTATTTATGTTTTAAATCTGATTAAGCATCAGCATCATTAAATATAATTTATAAATACATCTAGAATTTTAAGATATAAAGATATCCTTTCAAATCACAGAATTTTTTATTAGAATCACTACATTTAGCTATATAGCTACATCTACAGTGAAATAAGAACAATAATTTAGGACAAAATTTTAAATAATGGTCTTTCAAAATCTTCTATTCACTATAAAACAAATGTGCACATACGGTAGACAGAAGGAAAAATCCACATTATATATAGTTCACTATAAATGTCAGCACCATTTACAGACCTTTTTCCTGAGTAATTAAAAAAAAGAACAAATTTCCTTCAATAAAAATGCTCCTACAATGATGTACTTTTAAGACTCAAGTCTTACTGCAATCTTGAGTATGCAGAATCATTGAACTCAAGTTACCGAGAATACCCAAATGCTAAATAAATGGAAGCAGTAAGCAATCAGGTGAAAATGTGTAAATAGAATGTAGAAATCTTTGGTTGTGTACTCCTGTGTAGGAATTTACTGGGCTAATCACCTGCCACATGCCATAGTCATTGATAACTAGTTTTATTCTAAGTATGGCTCTATAAAGTGGAGAAAAGTTTTTTCTTAAGTTGAACCAAAATCTGCTGCTTCCCTATAAATTCTAGCCTTTGTTTTTAGGTTGCCCTAAAGAGCTGCCCATTGGAAGACACTTGAGTCTTATACACTCAATTCTAAATATGTGTTTCCAAACACAAGTTCCAATTAAACCAAGAAGGATGATCTAAAAGTAACATCATATATTCAACAATATATTTAATCATTATATTTATTGCTTCCAAATCTAAACAGATGTTTTCCTGTTTCTTTGACTCTGATTTTCAAATCACATGCTTTGAGGCACACTGAACACTATTCAGTTGCTCTTACTGGTATCTGGGAAAGATGGAACCATGTTGCAGGATGTGGTTGCTCTCAAACAATATTCTAGCTTCCAAGGGTAACATGGAGTAAATACTACTATGATAAAGACCTCTTTCCCTCCCCATACCAGAGTTGAGTGTTATGGGAATGTAGTTAGTTTTGATTATGTAAATATTCCACATATTGCTTAGTCTCACAGGTAACAGATGAACAAAAGGTGCTCCACACAGTAAATCAAGTTTGAAGATTGCTCTAAATGTTCATTAACTTTGACCTTATATAAATGTTGAATTTAATCTTTTTAATATTTAATAGTGGCACATACCCACTTCCAATTTTAAAAGACACTACTGTATTAGAATTTTCTGCGTGCATAATCCAAATGTAGTGGACCAAGACAAATACTAAAGGATTTAGAAATGCCAAATAGTATTTTCCACAAGAATGAAAGCAATCTGGATAAGGAGCAGAATTATTCTATCTCTTACACTGCAGCATTGGCTGAAGGATGGTAATGAAAGGAAAGTAGACTTTAAAGAAGAAAAAAAAGAAAAAGACTAAAGGAAGAAGTCATAGATAAAGGGAAGTTACTTCCTAACCTTACAGACAGAAAAACAGCTCCTCCTGAGGGTACTGAGAACAGACTTGAGAGATCACTGAGATTTGCATGTCAGAGATCCAGAATGGAAGGTGAGGCCAGAATAATATATATGGTTCTCAGTGAAGCCAAAGTGATTGGCAAGATCAGAAGGAGATAACCAACTTAGTCAATGACCATGTGTGTACATGGTTGGGTTCCTTGAGGATTTTTCAACACAGAGAACCATTTTTCAATAACCATTTGATAAGATAAAATTAAAGTGTTACCTTTACCAGATGATGCAAAATTAGAGAGAACAAGAGCCAAGCCCAGCACAGATTGTGATGGTGCCCAGGGGAAAACAAACAAACAGTAAATACAGGAGGAGTTTGGGGTTTTATGACCAGACAGACTCCTTTTCTTGCAGTTACAACTGATGAAGAGCACTCAGGTACAGATGTAAAGGGATGGCAACAAATGAAAATGATTAACAAGTGACCTGCAGCAGTTTTGGAAACTAAGGCAGAAAGCTTTGTGCATTAGAAAGTGTATTAAATCAAATGCAGAGGGAGCCATCTAAGCTTTGATAACAAGGATATTTCTAGTAACATTATTAGAAATCAATGGCCAATGAGAAGAATGGTAGAAATCAAGATATAATAATGAATCAAGATTAGGAAAGGATTCTACTTTGCTTTAGTTTCTCCTTTCTGGAAAGATGAACAATTCCTAGAGTCATTGCTTAAAAACAATATTTATTTATTTTTTTTTAACATACTCTCATTTATATATGCTTAAATTAAGACTTTTAGTAAATCCACATACAGGTCACCCAAAGTATTATGTTCTTTCTCAAATAACTTGTTTTCAAAGCCACACATTCACACAGAAGAAAGCCTCCCCTGAATTGTTTCTTTTTCTCTTACACATGCACACAGAGGAAAAAGAGCAGAGCCAACAAAGGTAGATAGGGAGGAAGCCGCCAGTTCTGCAGAATACTTTGTATGCAACCGTCATCGGATTAGGGACAGTCTCCGATTTTGGAACTGCACAATAACTTAGTCTAATATCCTGTTCTACTTTGAAAAATATATTTGAAGCTTATGATTGCATAAATTTATATGGTAAAAGACCTGCATTTCAGTATATTTCTACATCTAAAGAATATGTATATTTACAACAGATTAACATTTACTACAGTATATGGGAAACTACATTTGATTCCAGAGAAATAGTCTACACATTACCTGAGCTGTAAATCAGGAGGCTTAAAACCTGAAATGCCTGTACCTTTAAGACTGACTAAAGAAACATGTCCTCTTACAAGGCAGAATCATCTTAGCTGAGAACAAGGATGATTAATACTCTTTCATTGTTCGGGTTAAAGATGATTAAACATCTAATCAGATGCAAGTTTTTGAGTACTACTATCAATACCGAAAGCCCAGTTGTATTTTTAAATTTAGGAAATAATTCACTATAACTTACTGAAGTAGTAAACATACACAGTGCTTTACAGCTGGTATATATCACTATAGGAAGCTGACATGGTACTAGTTGAAATGCTGAAATTTCTTATTACAACTCAAATTTGGACATGTAAAAGTATAAGAAATGTCAACAAGGGTGATCCACTTTTCTACAGGTCAGATTTTCTACATCCTCACATTGGAAACTGGCAACATGATAGGAAAAAAGTATTTTAGGACAATCATCCCATAATTCAAGAACTTCACTCCATGGGTTACAATGTTAAGATAAACTCAGGTCAGCTGTAACTTAGAATTAATTAAATCAAGAATGCTACTTTACTGAGCATGAGTCAGAAAATACGAGAAATAATCTTGCTGGAAAATGAAACGAACTAACACTGACAACTAAGACAATCAGCAATTTTTAAGGCATTTCAGTAACTGCCAATGGCATTGTGGCATAACAATACGGTTACATTATGCTCTTAATGAAGAGTTGAATCATAAAAAGAGATAAACCATATTTACTGTACAGTTTAGAAGGCAGGGGAAATACACTACATTTCAGAAATTTCCTGACTAAAAGTGATGAAAGAAATGAAAGGGCTTAGAAGCAGCTAACCAATGATTGGAAAAAATAGGAATTCAACAGCTCTTATACCTATAGTAACAAGGTAGAATTCTCACCTCTAATTTATTTTTCACTTCATGTAATACAGAGTGTAAATAAACGGTTTTTACTACCTAAAGAGATTCCTCCCATTTAAATTGCACAAATCTGTTAACTCGGATTCATTTTTAACTAGTCTTTCATGGATAAAGTACTTCAAAAATCAAAACATCAAAGCCTATGAGTTTTATTTTACATATGAAAATACTAAGTATTCTAGATTCTACAAGATTAAATTAAATACAGTGTAATTTTTGGTAAAATGTATTCTGTATTTTAAGTTTCTGGAAATTGCTAATTCATAGATGGTGTACATTCATAGTAATTCTCTAACAGAAGGTGCATTTTATTAGGCTGTGAAGACCTTTTTACCAACAATTAAGGTTAACAGATTTACTGCAGGTTTCTAAGCTGTAATAGTTTTAGGATGTCTAATCACAAACTACTTTTAGTAATGATTAGAAAACCATGGGTCCCTGTATTTATTAAACTGAATCGCCTGGCAGTAAAATTCGGTTAAGGCTCTTGGCATTGGTGAAACTTCCTCCCACTCGGACCTGCTGCTGTGGTAGACCTGGACTTCATCTGTGATTTCATCTGGTGCATAATCACCACCTAATATATAAATTTTATCTTCAATGCCAACTGCACCTGCGTTAAAGCCTGCACATTCAAAAGATCCTTCACCCTTCCAAACGCAAGTATCTGGACAAAAACTATAAACCTTATAGGTGGAAAGGTCACATATATACAGCGTACAGTTTACTGGGACAGCTTTGATTAGTGTTGCGTGAAAAAACTGCCCAAACTCTGCCACTAGTTCAGACCACTGATCGGTTGTGGCATTGTATTTAAAAAAGCAGTCAAGTGATGGGTTAAAAGCATCTGTAATCTCTACCTCTGATCCAAGAACATAAATTACATTTTGGCATGCACTTGCTTCGGGATAGTAGATGCCCCTGGGCAATGGGCTAACAGATATCCATTCTTTGGAAAGAGGATTGTAAGATTCAACAGCTAAGAGACTTCTAATGTCCTGAGAGCCTTTAGTCTTACCACCTATGACAAATAACCGATTGAGAGCCATAACTGATGTATGCATGGTTCTTGGTGTTTTCATGGTTGATACCAGGAAGAAATCATTTTTGACTGGACAGTAGCACCAGGTTTGATCAGTGGCATCATGATATGACTCTGCAATATGGAGCCGGACGGTTCTGCAACACGGCCCTTTGCAACCACCTGTCAAGAATATTTTCTCCCCATAGCTAGACAGACTAGATCCTGGCAAATCAATTAGGTGTGACTGTGGCAGTATTTTCCATGAATCACTTTTAATATTATAGCAAAATGTGTATTGATTTTCTCCATTTTCCTCAGTTTTGTGAACAAATATGTATTTTTCAGTTGTGGAGGGTCGGGCATCAGGGAAAAGTCCGCCAGAACCTTGCACACACTTAATCGCATCCATGATCACGTCAAAACAGTCTGTGCTTTTGAGTAAACACTCTTCATTGAGCAGACAGTCTTGAAGTGTCTCCTCAGATAAGTGATATAATCTTACTTTTTTAATCAAATAAGGCAGATGCTTTTGCCTTGATTCTAAGTTATGTTTAGTCCAACTGAGGACGACTTTCAGTACAGTTTCTTCTTCGGGAACATTTAATTCATCTGATTCCAGACACTTCTGTAGTACTCCAAAATTCAACTCTAAGAAATCACTGGATTTAAATACTAAAGAAAAGTGATGTTGTACAAAGTATAAAGCATGATCAAACAAACGGGTAGAGCCATAGCTATCTGAGATAGATAATAACTGTAAACAGTTGACAAGATTGATATTTTTTATTAAAAAGTCACTGCAAGCTTTGGATAGGAAGGAAACTTGAAGAAACGATGACAACTGGAGAAACATTTCCACATTATCATCTGTTATCTTTGTTTTTCCAGTATAGGCATAATCAAGAAACGCTTTTACTGCTTTGGAGGACAAATTAGTAATGGTAACACTTCCACCATCTCTTTCTTTCATGTTTACTTCAAACATAGCCCTGCAAAAACAAAGAACACAGAAGAACAAATAAACAGGAATATGTTATCCCACGATAATTTTTGACGTTACCTTGAAGAGGTTTCCTCTACTCTTAGGTTGGTTTTAAAATATATTTCTGAAATGTATTTTAAAAGCACCCTAATATATTACTTTAATATCTGTAACAGAAACCAAATTACTTATCTGTCAAACATACATATTACATAACTCTTGTATTGCAAAATATATACATTATAGCTGAGCTACAGCAAATAATTCAAAGAAGGCTACAAAAAGATTCAAATTTTGGACACTGATTTGATGTTGTCATACATTATTCATAAAATTAGAGTAAAATCTCTCTAAGAGCTGAATTAATTTATTTATGGGTTAAACAGCATCAACCCTGCAGGTGATAATAAAAATTACTTAAAATTTATCAAGCTTCTGAGTTTAGGATTTAAAAATCTTTTTCAAAATAATTTTCAATTTGGTAGGAGTGAAATATGTGAAATACGGAATGTAGTGAGGTACCAGATGTCTCCAATGAATGTGTCTGTGTGGGGAAATCCACCAAAGAAGATAAACTTAAATACACATCTAAGAACATACTTCATGCAGCACTTTAGGAAAAAGGGAATATAATTTTATAAAATGAAACAACAGTGTTATCACCAAACCAAAAATGCTAAAAATAAGTTTTCGTAGAAATAGCCACTGAGAGACGGAGATGGGTCCCCAACTTTGAATAATCAGACCAGCTTTGGTAAAGTTGGTAAAACTCCAAGGAGCTGGGAACTACTTTGGCTCAGTTTAAGCACAAATATAAATTATTTAGAAATGTTTGGGTAGGAGACTAAGATATATTTTACAATTGGCTTTGGTAAGAACAATACTGCCATCCATCCTTATATTAACTTCATATCCAGAGTTATTCATCTTTATACTTTAAACAAACCCATTATGATGGTTGTCAGCAGAACTGCAAAAAAAGATTAAGATTAAAGAGGACAGCACGGCCTCGGAGAGCTAAGGACGGCCAGCTGAACATTCATTAGGACTGAAGATCATCTGATTTGGGTTCTAGTTTAATCCTGGTTTGTATTTGTACCATATTGTCCAGAACACCCTTGTGAGCATTGCGTGGGTGCCCAAGCCCTCCAGGGAAAAACAAATTTTCATTACTGGAGCCTACTCTAGAGGGTAACTAACTAAAGCTACTAAAAAAAGCACTAGCCTCCAACTGAGAAGTGTGAGGAGCCTTCTAGATACAGCCCAGGCTTTAGGAAAAGGATGAGGAAGCACCTTCTCACTAGTGGGTATTCAATACTTCTTAATAAACAGTAACAAATAAAAACAGTGACCAAGATGTATACATGTTACACATTAGGCAGGGCATTTCAGTAATGTATGTCAATTTAGAAACTGTGATAATTATGTGAGATTATTAAGATCCCTGTAAGTGAGGGTAGTAGTAAGAGCACGGCCTCTAGAACAGAGCTGCCAAGGTGGGTATCCTGCCTGCATCACTTACTAACTGTATGGCCTTGGGGAGGTGACCACCTCTCTGCGCTTCAAATCCCTCATCTGAAAATGGGAGACCAGTAGTACCTACTTCACTGCATTGTAAGAGGAATAGCTGAGTTAAATACATGCAAAGTATCAGCTGCTAATATCATTTTAAGAAAATAAATGTTTTCTATCATCCTACGTATTTCTAATTTACCATCAGCTTCCACATTTTCTTGGAGAAGACACGTGTAGTATCATATTTCTATACTTCCTCCTACTCATCTTTAAAGTATCCAGTTAACTTCTGTCTCAAATTTGCCATGTTATCATAAAACGGTTATACAACATGATTCCTTTTCAGTCTTGTCTCCAGTTACTTTACATTTCAATCGTAATTTTCATTTTCCAAAAATACTATAAAGGGCATTTATCATGCACTGTGTACTTTTCTGCTACTTTTATTTTATATACCCCAATATTCCAGTAAGCTTATATCCCAATATTCCAATGAGTTTGGTCATAACACAAAATTATGAATTAGTAACTTTATCATAAGAGTGCCAATTAGACAGATTTTCTATCTACATTTGTACATATTTTTATGAACATCATATATTCATTTAGTAAAATACTATATATAATCAAGGATCTAGATCATTATAAAACTGTCATTTGTGTTACTTCAAATTTTAAAAAATATATTTTTCTAACAGTAATTTTTAAAAATTGAAAGTAGATCCCTAAAAAGCTAGGAGTGGGCTGAACAAAGAACTACAGACAAGAATTATGTGAAGATACATTTAATTAATAAATAATTTCAACATAAAGAGTAGCAGACTGCCAATTCAAACGCTTATATGTACTTCTTATTTTGTTTACAGGAAAACTTTCTAGGGAAATAAACCTGCATATTCATACCAATTTATTTCCATTTTGGGGAGCTAGGTTTTGAAATAATAATAATATTATTATTATTATTATTATTATTATTATTATTATTATTGCAGCTAACATTAACTGAGTGTCATGGTAACTGACCTAATCACTACATACTCATTTCATTTCTTCATTTCATTTCCTTATAGTGCTCCTAATGACTCTATGAGTTAGGTTCTATTTTTATTATCTTAATTTTTTACAAATAAGGAAACTGAAGCCTGAAGAGGTCAGGTAACTTACCTAAGGTCACAAGTCTAATAAGAGGTGGAGCTGGGATTTAGATTTAGGACATGTGCATTAAGAGGCCAAGTACTTAGCCATGATACTGTACAGCCTCCTCTGATGAAGAGGTGCTATGAAGGATAAATGAGCAAAAAGGGTTCTTTGGAAGAAAAACGGGGTTAGAAGAAAGGTGGGAAGAAACTGGTGGAACCTGAGAGTTGAGAGAGCATAAGAACAGGGCTGCAGTGGAGTTTTGAAGAATGACTTAGGTTAACTGGGAGAAGAAATAAAAAGAATAAATGAAGACAGAGTCTAGTTAGGTAAATAGCTAGTGATAGCTGCAGCCCCCTTTGTCCCCAGTAAACTGTGATGCAGCTCTGAGACACTGCTCCCCAGTATAAAGCAGGAACCCCTGCAGAAACAGGTGTTTAGCAAGTAACAGATACCAAAAACTTGCTGAATGAAGTACAGCCTTTAAGATTTACTCTGGAGCAATAAGGGTGCAGTCTAATTAGATGTTGGTAGTGTAACAGGAATTAAGGATTAAAACCAATATAAGTTAACTTGCATCTAGGTGTTCTTATATCTTAAATCTTACTCTGTTTTTATCAAGTTTACTTGTTAGAGGTTTAAACCCTGCTTGCTTAGAATAAAAATTGCTTCTAAAATTGAGCATAGTGCAGAACAGTGCAATTAGGATTTGAGTTTATTGCAGCATGACTAGGAGGGCTGATGGTCAGGATGTCAGCAAGAGAAGTTTGGCCAATTAAGCCTCACAGGACAGTATTGCCTTGTTACAGTTACCATAGTACTAAGGTATGTGTCTGACCCTTAACCTCGAAGAATCAGAAACCCGTTGTCATCCCAGTGGATTCCTAGTGTCATGATTAGGACACTCCTTGTGGGATGATCTACGTGGGGAACCAAATTATAGTCAGAAGATTGCCTCGAATCAGAACAAAATGGATGCTCTCCAGAAATGCTTCTGGAGGTCCTTTTCCCTACTGTGGGACTATTTTGGCTAATGAGAAGAGAAATTCTCTGGGTTAGAGTTCCTCACCCCTGGACAATCCATGGATGTAATAATACATAACCAAAATGCGTTTTCTTCTCAGACTCATTTTTTTTTTTAAGGTGGCTTCCACTTTTGCTCAATCTGTCCTTTCCTCTTTCTCTAAATGATACAGTGCAGGGATCCCCTAAACAAAACTGACCCTATATCAAAACAACTTTCTTCCAGAACGTTTCAAGGGACTAACGTTCCATAGATTTTTGGGAAATGCTAGCCTGGGAAGGCCTGAGCTTTAAAAAAGGCAGTCTTCAATTTTCTTATTCAAAAATCATTAGTTAATCTAGGTTCCAATTAGCTTTTTTAAAGTATTAAAAATTACTGTCCCATGCTCTGTGGGGGAAAAATTGAGTACAGTCACAAAAAATAATTTAATTAGTGGTATCATAAAATCTGAGGGATCCGGAGACAAGAAAAAGTACCTGAAAAAGTCACTGCATGCTGCTAACACACAACGATGACATGGGATTGTTTCATCTTTCATGATTATTTTGAAATCATAAAAGACATTCTGTTCTCTAAAATTCTGTAGTATACTTAAGATTTTCTGTCCATGATCTTCTGACACAAGGAAGTTGTTTTTCTTCTCAGATGAAATTCTATTACATGAGCTTTGTTGATGGAAACCATATGAATTATCCATAGCCAACTCCACCTGTTTTTAGAACTGGAATAAAAAAAAAAAAATCACTGATGTAGCAGAGTCCTAATAAGATTTTCAGATCCAAAATTTGCCTTCATAAGGTCAATGACACAAAAATGCCCAAGGAGAGCAATCCTAACAGTAAAACTCGTCCTAAACATTTATTCTCATGACATTTCGCATTTCTTTTTAAATTTTTATGAATATTGAGCTCACTGGACTAAAAAATATATGATTAAGGGGTAAAGTTCAAGGTTATACAATTATGTTAAACAGCACAATTTATAAGTCATCACTTACACAAGATCTGACTACATGACAGTTCTGTTACGCGTAAGAGGTATTGTTTATACAGCAGTTATCATTTGGGTCTATGTACCCAACACATCCCTCTCCCCTCCCATCCATTTTCTTCTGGTAGCAAAGCAGATGTTAAAATGTTGATCTTGAAACAAAGGTATATGCCCTCTGGAGTTAGACTTTTTACAGGACAATCAGTTGAAAAAGATCAAGGTGTTAGATTGTATTAACTGGTTATGGCCTTTAGTAAGGAAGAAAAAGGGCAAATATTGGTCCAAGTTGGCCTATTTGAAAGCAGGAAGGCCGTTTAAATACGAGGGTCAGAAACCCAAATAGTTGAAGGCCAGATAACTGTGACTTTCCCAAACTGCAAGTTTAGTTCTAAGCATAAAAGTTTACACCACAAAAAGCAAGAAAGCAGGAAATAGAAAGAAGACTGGGTTCTAGGGGAGCCAGAGAAATAGGGAACCTTGATTCCTTAGTAAATTCTGTTCTGGATATTTAGCGCTTTGCAAAATCACCCCAAAACTTAGTGGCTTAAAACAGTAATTTATTATTGCTCACGGTTCTGCAGATTTAGATGGAGCTTCTTGCTTGGGGGCTTTCATACGGTTAGTCAGGTGGCAATTCTGGCTGAAGTCACCTCAAGGCCCGAATGGGTTAGAGGCCCAATACGGTTTCTTCATTCACATTTCTGATGCTTCAAAGGGGATGGATGGCTAGCACACACGGGGCACTCTCTCCCTCCCCTGAGGTACGCTCTCCACGTGGCTACCTTAATACTGCCTCACAGCATGGCAGTCTCAGGGTGGCTGGACTTCTCACATGGTGGCTGGGGTCTCTCACAGGGAGTATTTCAAGCCCAGGTGGAAGCTAGACAACTGGAGAAGTAGTCTGAATGATCCTACAGCATCAATCAAGGCTTTAGTCTAGGACTGAGACGATCGATAACTGTGTTGTCCAACACAGTAACCATGAGTCATATATACCTATTTACATTTAACTTACTTAAAATTAAGATTGTAGTCTCTTGGTTGCCCTAGCCATATTTCAAGTGGTCAGTAGCCATATATAGTGTAATGGGTACTCTTTTATGTGTCAACTTGACTGGACCATGGGGTACACAGATATTTGGCTGAACATTGTTTCTGGGTGTCTGCGAGGGAGTTTTCGGATGAGATGAACGTCTGCATGAGCAGACTAAGTAAAGCAGACTGCTCTCCTTAATGCGAGTGGGACTCACTGAATCCAATAAAAAGCCTGACTAGAACAAAAAACCAAGTAAGAAAGAAATTATTTTTCTTTGCCTGTCTTTGAGTAGGAATACCAGACTTCTCCTGCCTTTGGACTAAGATTTGGATCGCAACTTTACTATTGGATTTCCTGGACCGGCTTTCTGACTAAAGATCTTCGGACTTCTCAGCCTCCATAATTACATAAGGCAACTCCTTACTGTAAATCAACCAGTCAATCCATCCATCCATCCATCCATCCTTCTATCCAATTGGCTCTGCTTCTCTGGAGAACCCTAATACATGTGCCTAATGGCTGTCATATTGTACAGCACAGAGTATTTTCATCACCACAGAAAGTTACTAACTAGATAATGTACTATATAAAGAATATGCCTGGATAAGAGTGCGTGTGCATGCACGCACAGGGGGCAGTAACAAGATGTAATCTGCAGTAATACTGGGGAAGTAAGTTGCAATGCAGTGTTCTGAGCAGCTGTAAGTAGGAAGACATATTAAGAATGAGAGTGGGTGGCATGGAAGGAGAGAGATAATGAGGGGTTTGGGAGCAGTTCGGAAGAAAAGTAAGGCAGAAAACAGTTGTATTAGTCAGCGTTCTCTAGAGAAACAGAACCAATGAACCAATAGGCTATGTATGTGGGTGTAAGCCTACTGGTTATATACATAACTACTGGGATATGTGTGATGTGTGGGGGTGGTGGTGAGAATGTGTGTATATACACATATGTACTTACATATTTACATTTATAAGATGGTATGGGGAGGAGCAGGAGAAGTCATTCTCTAATAATTTCTAGGGCTTAAGAGAAAAGTTGAACACAAGAGCTATCATTGCAAAGTAGTTTTATCTGGCATATGAGGATCAATGAAAAGAGAGACACCTGGTGGAGACAAGCCAGCCTCTTCTGACTCCCTGATGATAGGAAGGAGTACTTAAAAGGGTCTAGCGAGGGAGTACTTAGACTATGCAAAAGGTACACAGAGCAGTAACCAGGCATGATTTATACCAGACAGACAGACATGAGTTAATGCTGTGCAAAGATCAAAGCACCTTCTCAACACCACAGTGAGGTCAGGGCCTGTTTTTTCAAGCCTAGCAATGGGCTAGAACTACAATAATCTGTAACAGCAATGGAGGATATCTGCATGGCCTGCCTCAAGAGAACCACAGAATTGGTCAAGACTCAGTCCAGGTCACCTAGACACCCCCTGGAACTGCTCTAAATTCTTGTCCATTTAAAGGTATGTATTTAAGCCCCTTTATTACAGGAAGTTGGATGCTGAAGATGAAAAAAATAAATTTATCTCTTATAAGCTTAGATGTGTGTCTGGGTTTTTAAAAGTTCTCTCAAAGTTTAGGATTTTGGTGTTGGCAAGGATATTTGATCCACATAGGAAAATCTAAAGCAGAACTTACTACCCTGCCCTCCATGCCACCTAGCCAGGGAGAGATGAAGGAAAGGACATGGGAAGATACTGAATACTTGTTTCACAATCCTTTCATTCTGTATATGATTGATTGTGTATGTATGTGTATACATATAATTTCATTTTTAAAAATATTTTATTGGACATTTAAGAACATGTCTACTTTCCAGTTATTTAATGTGGTCATAATTACCACTGGAAACTACTAAAATTTAAATATTTTCATGCTGGTTTTCCCCCCTTAACTATATTCTTTTTATATTTCTCATCTAGATGAATGGCCTCTGTACTTCCCAAGCCAGATGCTTGGAAGTCGTGCTTCACCAACCATATATACATCTATCTTCTCTCCATCCCTCCTGACATTCCTTAGTGTAAGCTCTGATCATCTCACTTGAATTGCCTAATAGCCTCAACACTGATCGTCCTCATTCTATAAACTTTTATTTAAAATCTTTTGGGTTTCACACCTATGTATGCATTGGGAATATAAAGATAAATGAGGCACAAAATCCCTGCTCTTACACGTATAGACAGAAATAAGTAAACGGTGATACGGGTCATAATAGAGGTATGAACATTGTTATGGAAGCACACAGGAAAGACAACATTCAGATTTGCTTTCAGGGGTGGCAGGACAAAGCAGAGAGGGGAAGGGGAGTGCGGAAGACATTCCGATAAATATTGTACCTAAGCTGTTTAAAAATAAAAGGTTACCAAACAAGATGAGAAAGACATTTCCAAGGGAAAAAAATTATAAGTGCTAAAAAGGCATGGATGCAAGAGTGATCATGGCCCCTTTGGAGAATACAAAGTTGAGGGGATAGCGTAAAAAAAAGCTGAAGTGGTAACCAGGGAATGGCTCGTGCAAAGTCTTACATACCATGCAAGGGGGTTCGGATGTCATTCTATAGATAGTGAGAAATATTTAGAAAGCTTTTAAGTGGGAGTAGCATTATACCATTGGATTTACAGTTTAGAAAGATCATTCTGCTAAGAATACAGCAGTGACTAACACAGCTGTGGCTCCTATTTTCATGGTGCTCACTATCCAGTGGGACAGATACGCACGTTCACTGGCATTGGTAATAAGAATTATCAATTTTAAAAATCCAAACCATTTTTTGGAATGAAAAACAAATTTTTATTTTGTTAAGCCACTGAAATGTAGCTATTACAACGAATAGGATTACCTTAATGGATGCATATTAATTTTAATCCCAGCAACTCAATAAGCACATTTATTAATCTAGATATTTATCTAATGATTCTTTAGTGTTTTCTGCACAAAAATTACATCATTTGTAAATAATGGGGTTTGCTTTTCTTTCCTATTTTTTACCAATTTTATTTCTTTTTTTCTTGTACTACTACTGTACAGCTAAGACCTCCTGCACAATGTTGAATAAAAGCACCATGGTTTTCAATACTTTTTAATATCTCTGTATGTGTGGGTACATATAATTAATACCTAATTATTTATACCAAGGTATACATACGTAAATAATCTGGAACTTGTGTTGGAGTAAGTCAATTATTAAGGCTCATAGTTCATAGATAAAAAGTGAACCCAATGATACATGTATATAGTAATTTTTATTTCTGTCACTAGTAATATAAGTACAATGGCTTTAGTAAAAATTTTCAAGTATCAGATTAATACATTAGCATTACACACAGGTATTCACTTTCACAAAGTGGTTAAAAGTTAAAGCCTGCCATGTTTACTCTAAGCAGAATGGTCAAGCAGAGAGGATGAAATGTCCTTATTTTATCACTTTGGCTTGAGTAAATTTCTATATGTAGTCTTTACTTAATCAACAATTCTAAGTACTATCAAATAGAAAGGGTGCTGAAAATATATGAAAGGGAAAGGGGGAACTGATCCACAAGATAACTAAAGCCACTGAAGTGGATAAAATAATCAGTCAAGGAAGATAAGTAGAGTTAGTGGAGACGAAGGCTAAGGATGGAACACCAAGGGTAACTGACCTTAAGTGACATGACAATTTAAGTTGAAGAATTATTGATGCAGCATCTGCTACATACCAGGTGATAGTCCAGAAAAATTGAAAATATAATGGAAAATAGATCAGTAGACGATACAAGGTGAGAAAGAACTACAGCTGAGGAATAATTCACAAAGAACAGGGAGAGAAATGGAGGAAAATAGGAGAGATGGCGGAAGCCAAGGAAGAACATTTCAAGTCTGAAGTAGTTACCCGTATCATCAAAATCTCAGACAGGTTAGGTAAGAAAAGGACTGGTAAGAAGTCAGTGATGATTTGAGTGGGGTTGGGAGAGGCCAGATTAGTGGTTTTTAGAGGAAATAACAAACAAATTTTGTATAAATAATTTTTTTTTCAGTCCGGTGAGGCTGGGGCTAGAGGAGCATGCAGATTCTAAAGAACTCTGTTTTGTTTTAGATGAGAGAAATTTGAGCATGTTACTACATTGAGAAGAAAGGGGAGATATGAGGGAAATTTCTGATAATGATTACAACAACCTAAATTAAGCATTTTACATCGCTATCCAAGCAAATCATTTCTAGCCTTTAGACCAATAAATCAGAGAACAATACTGTATGGTTAAACATCTACTTTTGTTAACAAGCAAACATTGATAATCAAATAAATTGTTAGAGACTTAATTTTTATAGTTTATTTAAGTGATACAACAAACCTGAAAATACTGGCATTTTATAATAAATAATTTATAGTTTTTTCATTCAATGTCATAATCCTTTAAGGCTGGTATTAAGAATGACTTCTTCAAAATGGGAAATTGAAGCTGAAATTAAATAATGAGGCTTAAAACACAAAACTAGTAGAAACATGTTTGTTTCACTCGAAGTGTATGTTCTTTTCAATACTATTCTGACCCTGGATTTTAATATTAAATGAAAGCAGAAAGTAATTTCAGCACTCAAAAGACCAACTGTACTGGTCAAAAGTTACCATGACAATTTAAGATCATTCTGGATAAGGCAGACATATATAATAACTGCTAACATTTATAGACACAGTACCATGTGTCGTGAACTGGGCCATGGGTTTCACACAGTGTTTAATTCTTATAAATATTACCCATATAAAAAAAACAATGAGACCTCTGTCTGCTTTAATAAGGTATCGTAGACATACTTCTATTTCTCCTGCTAAGTACAACTAAAAATCCTGGACACATATAAAATATATATATCACAAACATATTAAGACTATGAAAAGTGGAGATACTGAAACATTATGCTGTGCATCAGAAACTGACACAACATTGTAAACTGACCATACTTCAATTAAAAAAATAAAATTAAATAAAAAATTTAAAAATACCACAAAAAAAGACAAGTAGAGAGAAACGGGAAGGCTGGTTAGTGAACTTGGGATCCAAGGAATAAGACAGTGATCAGTTCCTTGGGTTTTTTTTTTTTTTTTTTTTTTTTGCCTAATATATTCCAGATACTGAAGAAGCAGACAAGACTGAACACCAACGGGCACATACATAAAGAGCTGAAAGAAAAACCTGATAAAGAGCAACCTAGCAAGACAGAAAAGTTTTGACAGACACCAAAAAGAACTAGGGCTATACCCCACCCATGTCAGCAAAAGTGGCGTGGAGAGCCAAGAATTCCACACTTGCCAGGATGTAACGAGGTGCCTCAGCTCTCCGCCTTCCATCTCCCCACTGGAGTGGTGTTGGTGAAGGATGAGTAGGGAGTCAGGACACTAATCTCTGCTAGGTGATAACAAGTGGCCACCAACACCCGCTTCCAGTCCAGAATGTGGAGAGCCTGGACTTCGACCCCCAGCTGGCAGTACTGTGGCATTCTTCTGTCTCCTTGCTGGAGCAGAGCCAGAGGCCCAGTAAAGAGTCAGGACTTTCACTACCAATTAGCAGCAACAAAGCCAATCCCCCGTGATGTCAGTGGATACCATTGGGAGGAGCAGTAACAAGGTGCCCCTGGTCATCAGAAGATAGTTTGAGGCTGAGATTGCTATTAGAGAACGCAGAGAGGGAAGTGGTATCAGAGCATGCAGAGAGGGGAGCCTAAACGTCCAATTCTGTCCAGCAGTAAAAAAGGAGCCCCTCTGACACCAGGAATCAACAGAGGTATGGTGGAACGTCTGGACTCAACCTGGCAGCAACGAGGTGGTAACCTTAACCCAATGGATCAGTGACAAAAAGACCCACTAAAATACAAGATTTAAATAAGACCTAGAGTCTTACATAATATCCAATATAGCCAAGAACCAGGAATATTATCAAATTAAATGAGAAAAAACAATCAAGAGACACCAACAGTGGGATGACACTGATGTTGGAATTACTTGCTAAGAATTTTAAGGCAGTCATCATAGAAGAGCTTCAATGAGCAATTACAAAGTATATATTACATACATGCACATATATATATTATATATAGTTATTCCTTGGTAGCTGCAGGGGATTGGTTTCGGGAAACTCCTCACCCCAATACCAAAATCCACAGATGCTAAAGTCCCTTATATAAGATGGCATAGTACAATCAGCTCTCCGTATCTGCAGATGTGGAAAATGAAGATACGGAAGGCGGAATGTATATATGTGTATATGTAAATGATGTAATATCTAGAACAAACACTAAAGAGTCCATACAAGAGACAGTATTACTATAGCTGAATGAAAATGGAATCCTAAAAAAGGTCCAAGTAATGCATAGGAAGACATAAAAAAGAAAAAAGAGAAATTAAAAACAAAACAAACAAAAAAACAAACTTAAGTACTAACATATCTAAATTAAATGTAAATGGTGTATAGAAATATAATACCAATTAAAAGACAGAGATCAGTGGAGTGGATTTATTTTTAAGTGACCCAATCTTACACTTACTACAAGTAATTCACTTCAAATAGAATGATATAAGTAAGCTGAAAATCAAAGGATGGGAAAAGATATACTATGCAAGCATTAATTAAAAGAAAACAGGTGTAGATATGAATATCAGACAGAGCAGACTTCAGCAAGGAAAAGTATCAGGAACAGAGAGAAATATCACATAATGTCAATCTACCATGAAGACATAGCAAACCTAAAATGTGTCTATGCCAAACAAAAGAGCTGCAAAATAATGTGAAGCAAAAACTGATAGAACTGAAAAGAAAAACAGACAACTGTACTTATAACAGCTATAATGCTGGAGACTGAACACCCTACTCCCTAAAATTAAAAGAACAAGACAGTAAATCAGCAGTGATATGGAACACCAGAAGCCAACAGGATCTAATCAACAGAATATGCATTATTTTTAAGTGCCTATGAAACATATGCCAAAGGTGGTCATATCCAAAATCACAAAACAAACTTCAAATGATTTAAAAGAATTGAAGTCACACAGAATATGTTATCTGGCCACAATGGAATCAGACTAGAAATCAAGAAAAAGGTTAACATTAAAATGTCCACATACCTGGAAACTAAATAACGTACTTCTAAATAATTCACAAGGCAAAGACAAAGTCTCAAGGGAAATTTGTTTAAAATACATTGAACTGAATAAAAATGAAAATACAACATGTCTAAATATGTGGGAAACAGCTAAAACAATGCTGTGAGAAAATTTCACCTCAGTAAGTGCTTACATTACAAAAGAATAAAGGTCTCAAACCAATAACCTAAGCTCCCACCCTCAGGAAACCAGAAAAAAGGCAGCAAAATAAACTCAATGTAGGCAAAAGAGAAGAAATGATAATGAACAAATATCCATGAAACTGAAAATAGCAAAATGCAGAGAGAATCAATGAAACAAAGAGCTTATTCTTTGAAAAGTTCAATAAAGTAGACAAACCTCTAGCAAGACTGACAGAGAATAAAAGAGAAAACACAAATTACTGATATCAGAAATGAAACAAGGGAATTAGTACAGACCTTGAAAACATCAAAAGGAAAAGGAAGTACTAAAAACAATTCTATAAATAACAATTTGATAGTGCAGATGAAATGGACCAATTCCTTAAGGAACACACATTACCACAACTCACTCAAGATGAAATATAAACTTTGAACCGCCATGTTACTATTAAATAAACTAAACTTAGCAGAAGTATAAAGAATAAATACCGAATCTGTGTAATTTCTTCTACAGTATAAAGGAGTGAACACGTTCCAAATAAATTTATGAAGTCATTATTACTGTAGCATCCCAAAGACAGTACCAAAAATAAAAAAAGTTCAGCAATACATAAAAGAAACTATATACTACAACCATGTAGGTTTATCCAGGGGTGTAAGAGAAGTTCAATATTTGAGTATAAATCAATGTAATCCACCACTGAAGGACATATGAAAGAAATCTCATATGATCATTATCAACTGACACAGTAAAAGCACTGAAAAATCCAATACCTATTAATGAGAAAAACTTTCAGCAAACAAGGAATAGAGAAGAACTTCCTCAACTTGATAAAGAACATCTATAAAACACCTACAGCTAACGTTATTCTAAATGGTAAGGCACAGATGTCTTCAGGATGAGAAAAATGGCAAGGATGTCCACTCTTACCGCCGCCTTTCACTACGGCACTGGAAGCTCAGGCTAGCACACCTAGGGACCGCCCCTCCTCATTACTGGTTCTGATATCACACTTTGCGTCTAGTTGTCCTGTGTATCCTTTAACTGCTTATGTGGTTACAGATGATTTTACTGCTTTTGTCTTTTTGCTTCCCTATTAGTTTGTGTGTGAATGGTTGAAAGTACATTTGCTTTTACTGGTGAGTTTTCCTATTTTGTCATTTTCTTGTTTCTAGTTGTGGTCTCTTCTACGTGGAGAAGTTCCTTTAGCATTTGTTACGAAGCTAGTTTGGTGGTGCTGAATTCTTTTAGCTTTTGCTTATCTTTGAAGCTTCTGATTTCTCCGTCAAATCTAAACGAGAGCCTTGCTGAGTAGACTATGCTTGGTTGTAGGTTTTCCTTTTCAACACTTTAAATATATTGTGCCACTCTCTTCTGGCCTACAGAGTTTCTGCTGAAAAATCAGCTGATAATCTCATGGGAGTTCCCATGTATGTTATCTGTTGCTTTTCTCTTGCTGCTTTTAACGTTTTCTCCATATCTTTAATTTTTCTCGGTTTGGTTACTGTGTGCATCACATGTTCCTCTTTGGGTTAATCCTGTATGAGACTCTCTGTGCTTCCTGGACTTGGGGGAGTGCCCTTTCTCAAGTTAGGGAAGTTTTCAGCTATTACCTCTTCTAGTATCTTCTCAGTTCCTTTCTTACTTCTCTTTCTGGGATCCCTGTAATGCAAATATTAGTGCACTTCATGTTGTCCCAGATGTCTCTTAACAATCCTCATTTCTTTTCGTGTGTGTGTGTGTGTGTGTGTGTGTGTGTGTGTGTGTGTGTGTGTTTCCTCTTCTGTGGTAGTTATTTCCACTACCTTGTCTTCCAGCTCACTGATCCATTCTTCTGCCTCATTTACTCTTATTCTCGGTTCCTTCTAGTGTACTATTCATGTCAGTAATTATATTATTCTTCAACTCCATTTGTCTGTTCTTTATATTTTCTAACTCTTTGCCAAAAACTTCAGCTTCTCACTCTGTGCATCTGTTCTCCTCCTGAGTTCTCTGATCACCTTCTCAATCATTACTCTGAACTTTTTCTTGGGCAGATTGCCTATTTCCTCATCACATACTTCTTCTTGTGGGATTTTACTTTGTGTCTTTGGAACATATTCCTCCGCCACCTCATTTTCTCTAAACTTCTATTTGCATTTTTATGTCGGTTAGTTACATTTCTTGACCTTGGAGTAGTGGCCCTCTGTATGAGACTCCTGTGTGTCCCAGCAGCGCACTTCCTTCTCATCACCCGAGGCCAGGGTCCAGCTGGTCCCTGGGCAGTCTGGCTTGCATTTGCAGACTCCTTCCACAGGATGTGAAACTTGTTTTCTTACTTCTGGTGTCTGTCCCCTGGTGGGTGAGGCTGGACTAGAGGCTTGTGCAAGTTTCCAGGTGGGAGGGGTAGGTGCTTGCCCACTGCTGAGTGGAGCTGGGTCCTAGCCCTTTGGTGGGCAGGGCCATGTCCAGGGTCATGCCTAGAGGAGTTTGTGGCTCGGGAAGTCTGCTGATGGGTGGTGCTGTGTTCCCACCCAGTATGTTGTCTGGCTTGAAGGGACCTAGCACTGAAGCCTACAGGCTGTTGGGTGGGGCCAGGTCTCAGTGCTAATGACCCAAGCAAGATGGCAATTTCCAGGAAGACTCATGTAAATGAGTAATATCGGACTGTCTGCAATCAGCTTTTATGTCCCCACGATGAGCCATAGCCACCTCCAACCTCCCCAGGAGAACTTCTAAAACCAGCAGACAGGTCTAGCCCAGGTTCCTATGAAATCAGTGCCTCTGCCCTTGGTTCTGGCATACACAAGGTTCTGTGTTTGTGTCCCACGAGGGTGAAGTCTGCTTTCCCCAGTTCCGTGGAGTTCCTGTAATTAAGCCCTGTTGGCCTTCAAAACCAAATGCCCTGGGGGCTCCTCCTTCCAATGCTGTAGCTCCAGTCTGGGGAGCCAGACGTGGGGCTCAGAGCTCTTATTCCTGTGGGAGGGCCTCTGCAATACAATTTTTCTCCAGCTTGTGGGTCCCCCACCCAGGGAGGGGGTATGAGCCCAACTGTATCATGGCTGTTCCCCTCCTACCATCCTGCTGTGGTTCCCTCTTTAAGTTTACCATTGAAAAAGATCTTTTTTGGCAGATTCCAGTCTTTTTTTAATTGATGATTGTTTAGCAGTCAGTTGCGGTTTTGTTGTGATCCTGAGAGGAGGTGAGCTTGTGGTCCTACTACTTGCCATCTTGGCTGGAAATGAATCATAAATTTAAGTGAAGTTTTAAACTCTAACATTTAAAACTGTATAACTTTTAGAAGTAAGAAACTATAGGAGACAATCTTTGTGACTTAGGGTTACTCAATGAATTCTCAGATATGACATGAAAAGTATATCCATAGAGGAAAAAAATTGATAGAATGAATTTTACCAAAACTAAAGATTTTCCTTCTATGAAAGACTCTGGTAACATAACATAATGAAAAAACAACCTATGGGCTAGGAGAAAATATTTGCAAATGAAACCCAATAAAGGATTCATATCTAGAATATATAAAGAACTCTCAAAATTCACCAGTAAAAAAAAATCAAACAATTCAACCAAAAAACAGGCAAAGGGCATAAAGAAATTCACCAGTGAAAACATACAGATGACAAATAAGCACAGTCATATGGAATCACAGATGACCCAGAACTGCCAAAGCACTACTGAAGAAAAAGAATGAAGTTGGAGGAACAACCCTCTCAGACTTCAGACAATACTACAGAGCTACAGTCAAAACAGCATGGTATTGATACAAAATAGACATGGATCAATGGAACAGAATAGAGAGCTCAGAAATAAACCCACAAACTTTTGGTCATTTAATCTTTGACAAAGGAGTCAAGAACATACAATGGAGTAAAGACAGTCTCTTCAGCAAATGGTGTTGGGAAAACTGGACAGCTGCATGTAAATCAATGAAGTTAGACTATGCCCTCACACCATACACAAAAATAAACTCGAAATGACTTAAACATGAGACAAGACACTATTAACCTTTTAGAAGAACACTTAGGCAAAACATTATCTGACATGAATCTCATCGATGTTCTCCTAGGGCAATCTACCCAAGCAATAGAAATAAAAGCAAAAATAAACAAATGGGACTTAATTAAACTTGTAAGCCTTTGCATAACAAATGAAACCATAAGCAAAACAAAAAGACAACCTACGGAATGAGAGAAAATATTTGCAAATAATGAGACTGACAAGAGCTTAACTTTCCAGAATATATAAACAGCTCATATAACTTAATAACAAAAAAACAAACAACCCAATCCAAAAATGGGCAGAAGACCAAAATAAGCAATTCTCCAATGAAGACGTATCAATGGCCAATAGGCACATGAAAAAATGCTCAATATCACTAATTATCAGAGAAATGCAAATCAAAACTATAATGAGGTATCACCTCACACCAGTCAGAATGGCCATCATTCAAAAGTCTACAAACAATAAGTGGTGGAGAGGCTGTGGAGGAAAAGGACCCCTCTTACACTGTTGGTGGGAATGTAGTTTGGTGCAGCCATTAAGAAAAACAGTATGGAGAGTCCTCAAAAGACTAAAAATAGACTTACTATATCATCTAACAGTCCCACTCTGGGGCATATATCCAGAGGAAATCTTAATTGAAAAAGATACATGTACCCCAATGTTCACAGCAGCACTATTTACAATAGCCAAAGACATGGAAAGAACCTAAATGTCCATCGTCAGATGACTGGATAAAGAAGCTGTGGTATATTTATACAATGGAATACTACTCAGCCATAAAAAAAGAATAAAATAATGCTATTTGCAGCAACAAGGATGGACCTTGGAGAATGTCATTTTAAGTGAAGTAATCCAGAAAGAGAAAGAAAAATACCATATGATATCACTTGCAGTGGAATCTAAAGAAAAAAAAAAGACAAACTTATTTACAAAACAGACTCACAGACATAGAAAACAAACATGGTTATGGGGTTGGGTGGGGAAGAGAGTGGGAAAAGATAAATTGGGAGTCCAAGGTTTTCAGATACTAACTAATATATATACATAAAATAGATAAGCAAGTTTATACTGTATAGCACAGGGAACTATATTCAATATCTTGTAGTAACTTATGGTGAAAAACAATGTGAAAACGTATATATATATGTTCCTATATCACTGAAGCAGAGTGCTGTACACCAGAAACTGACACAACATTGTAAACTGACTGTACTTCAATAAAAAAAAAATATATATATATATATATACACAGAGAGAGAGAGAAAGAAAGAGAGTCAATAGCTTTAAGTCAATAGCATTAGTCATCAAAGGCATACTTTGCTTTACTGCACTTCACAGATACTGCATTTTTGAAGATCTGTGCTGTCAGATGATGATTAGCAATTTTTAGCACTAAAGTATTTTAAATCTGAAGTGTGTACATTGCTGTTTTTTAAAAAGCATAATGCTATTGCACACCTAATAGACTATATAGTATCGTATAAGCATAACTTTTATGTGCACTGGGGAAAAACTCATATAACTTGCTTTATTGCTATATTTGCTTTATTTCAGAGGTCTGAATCAAATTTCCTGTATTTCCTAGGTATGCCACTATGAAATGTGAAATTAAGACCATAGTGAAATATTACTACTTATTAGAATTGCTAACACAATATTATAAATAGTGGTAATGCTAAAAGATTGAGAGAATGCAGAGACACTGGGTCACTCATACATTACTAGTAGAAATTATTTGGCAGTTTCTTTAAAAATTGTTTAGTTTCTGTTTACAAGACAGTGATCTTTGGCCAAGGAACTCTATGTGCAATTCTGCCTGAGGCAAGACCCCAAACAATGAGCCTGGCTGGCTTGGATGCCTTCTTTGCTGTATTTGCCCAGGCAGGGAGGTGAATTCCTAGGTCCACTGACTGCTGAGCACAACTCCACCCCACCCCCAAGGAAACCTGGCCAGAGCACCCGGGAAACAGCCCTGCAGCCCTTGAAAAGTGCCAAGTCAGTGACTCTGCGCATCTGCAGAGCCCAGCTTGTGACCCTGTCTGACCGAGGAATTTGGTGCGCAGTTTTGCCTGATTCAGCTTCTTGGCCAGCAAGCCATACCAGCTGAGAAGGCTGTTTTACAGCCCCCAGGCTGCAAAGCAAATTCAAAGCCTGGCCTAGGACTAAATCCAGCTTCCAGGCCTGCTCAACCAGGAAAACTAACCAGAACATCACGAAGCTGCGTAACTCAACCTACAGCCCTGCTTACAATGGCAAAGAAACAGAAAACTGAGCCAACATGACACCATCAAGGGAAAGTAGTAACGCTTCAATAACTGATCCTAAAGAAATGGAGATCTCTGAACTGTGTGCAAAGATTTCAGAATAATACTCTCAAAGGGTTTAGTGAATTTCTTTACAGACAATTAAACAGAATTAGTAAAACAATGCATAAACAAGACAAGAAGTTCAACCAAGAAATAAAATCCATTAACAGCAAACAAACAGAAATCCTACAGTTGACAAATACAATGACTAGCCTGAAGAATTCAGTGGAAAGCTTTAACATCAGACTTGGTCAAGCAGAAGAAATAATCAGTGAACTACAAGGTAAAGCATTTGAAATTATCCAGTTAGAGGAGAAAAAAATGAAAAAGAGTGAAAATAGCCTATGAGAGCCACAAGACACCATCAAAAGAGTAATACTTGCATTATGAGAATCCCAGAAGAAGAAAAGATAAAGGGACAGAAAGTATTTTTAAAGCAATGATGGTTGAAAACTGTCCAAATCTGGGAAGAGAAATGGACATCCAGAGTCATGAGGCCCAAGGGACCCCAAATAGATTATACCCAACAAGGGCTACAGAGACACATTATAATTACATTGTCAAATGTCAGACAAGAAAGAATTTTAAAAGCAGCAGGAGAATAACACATTATACACAAGGGACAACCCCCACCATAGACCACAGGCAGATTTCTCAACAGAAACTTCTTAGGCCTGGAGAGAATGGAGTGATATATTCAAAATATTGAAAGAAAAAAGCTGCCAATTAAGAATATTATACTTGCCAAAGCTATCTTTCAGAAATGAATGAATGAAAGATCAAGACTTTCCTATACAAACAGAAACTGAAGGAGTTCATCACTACTAGACCTGCCTTAAAAGAAATCCTACAGGGAGTTCTTCAAGCAGAAATGAAAGGATGCTAATTAATATGATAAAGACATGAATGTAAGTGTAAAACTAACTGATAATAGTAAATATACAAAGTCAGATTCTCTAATATTGTAATGGTGGTACATAATTCACTTACAATTCTAAAAACTGAAAAATAAACATTAAAAAATAACCATAACTACAGTAATATATTAGATGCACAATATAAAGTATATATAAATTGAAACATCCATAACTTAAAATGTAAGGGGAGAGAAGTAAAAATTTAGTTTATGTATGCTATCAAAATTAAGTTATCAGCTTAAAATAGGATGTTAAAGACATAAGAAATATTACATAAACCTTATGGTAACCAGAAAAAAAAAACCTGTAGTAGTTACACAAAAGATTATGATAAAGGAGTCAAAGAATCCACTAAAAAAGTCATCAAATCACAAAGACAGAAAAATAAAAAATGAAGAACAAAATGAGAACACAATTAACCAAATGACAATAAGTAAGTCTTTACCTATTAATAAATAGTGAATGGATTAAATTCTCCACTCAAAAGACACAGAAGAGCTGAATGGATTAAAGGAAAAAAAAAAGGCTCCAAAAGCTGACTACAAAAGATTCACTTTAGTTTTAAAGACACATAAACTGAGAGTGAAGAAATGGGTAAAGATATTTCAAGCAAATGGTAACCAAAAGAAAGCAGGGGTAGCTGTATTTGTATCAGACAAAATAGACGTTAAGCTAAAAATAGTCAAAAGAGACAAAGGATATTATATGATGATAATGGGGTCAGTCCATCAAGAAGATATAATAATTGTAAATATTTATGCAACCCAATATCAGAGCATTTATATATATTTATTTATTTATACATAATTCTTAAAATACTAACAAAACAGGAAAAATAAATGAATATAATAACAGTTGGGGACTTTAATACCCACTCTCAACAACGGATAGATCATCCAGAAAATCAATAAGAAGCTATATTTAAACAACACTATAGACCAAATTAACCTAATAGACATATACAAATATTCCGTCCAAGAATAGCAGAATACTCATTCTTCTCAAGGGCACACAGAACATTTTCTAGGCTAGAATATACATTAGGCCACAAAGCAAGTCTCAGCAAATTTAGGAAGATGAAATCACACCAGTTATGTTTCCTGGCCACAATCATATGAAACTATAAATCAGTATCAGGAGGAAATCTTGATAATTGGCAAATATAATTGGAAATTAAACAACACCCCCCGCAAACAACCAATGTTTAGAGAAGGAACTAAAAAGAAAATTTAAAAGTATCTTGTGAAAGTGAAAATGGAAATACAATATACCAAAACTTATGGGATGGAACAAAAACAGTCCTAAAAGCAAAGTTTATAGCATTATATCAAGAAAAAAGAAAGACCTCAAATAAACTACCTAATTTTACATCTCAAGGAACTAGAAAATGCAGAACAAAATAAGCCCAAAGTTAGCAGAAGTAAGGAAATAATCAAGGTTAGAGGAGATATAAATAAATAGAAAACAGAATGACAAAACGAAGAGTTAGTTCTTCGAAAAAATACATAAAAGTGACAAACCTTTAACCTGACTAACCAGGAAAGGGAGAGACAGAGAGAGAAAGAGAGGAGCGGGTGGGATAGAGGGAGGGAGGGAAAGAGAGACAGAGAGAGCAAGAGAGAGAGAGACAGAGAGAGAGAGCTGGCTGAGAAGCTAAACAAATAAATTATAAATGAAAGAGGAGATATTCCAACTGGAACCACAGAAATACAAAAGATCATAAGAAACTACTACAAACAATTGTATGACAGCAAACTGGACAACTAAGAAGAAATGGATAAATTCCTAGAAACGTACACCCTACCAAGCCTGAATCATGAAGCCCAACTTCTCTAAGGCTGAATCAGTAATCAAAAGGGAAGTCTCAACGAAGAAAAGTCCAGAATGGAGTCACAGGTGAAATTCACTGAACGTTTATAAAAGAATTAAGGTCAATTTTTTTCAAATTCTTCAAAAATACTGAAGGGGTGGGGAATACTCCTAAACACATTTTATAAGACCAGCATTACTGTGGTAACAAAGCCAAATAAGGCCACTACAAAAAAGTAAAACTACACAACAATATCCCTGATGAGTAAAGATGCAAAAATTCTCAGCAAATTACTAGCAAACCAAATTCAACAGCACGTTAAAAGGATCATACCCCATGATGCATCCTGGGGATGCAAGAGTAGCTCAACATACACAAATCAATAAATGTGATTCATCACACTAATAAAAAGATAAAAATCATACGATCATCTCAATAGATGCAGAAAAAAATCTGAAAATTCAACATCCATTCATGATAAAGATTCTCAATAAACTGGGAATAGAAGTAGTTCGACCTAATAAAGGCCATATATGACAAGGCCACAGCTAACATCATACTCGATGGTGAGAGGTTGAAAGCTTTTCCTTTAGTGTCAATACCAGGCTAAGGGTACCAACTCTTATCATTCACTATTCAACATAGCACTGGAAGCTTCAGCCAGAGTAGTCAGGAAACAAAAACAAATAAAAGGCATCAGACTCGGAAAGGAAGAAGTAAAGCTGGCTTTGTTTGCAGATGACATGATTTTATATATAGAAAACCCTAAAGACTCCACCAAAAAGTATTAGCAGTAATAAATAATTTCATCAGGGGAGTGCTAATGCTAACCCCCAATATATCACCTCATACTTGTCAACATGGCTACTGTCAAAAACACAAGCAATAATGAGTACTCTTAGGGATGGGGAGAAAAGGAAAGAAAACTTTGTACACTTTTGGTGTGAATGTAAATTGGTACAGACAATATAGAAAATAGCATGAAGGTTCCTCAAAAAATTAAAAATACAAGTGCCACATGACACAGCAATTCAACTTCCGGGTATACATCCAAAAGAAATCAAATCACTCTCCTGAGGAGTTATCTGTATCCCCATGTTCACTGCAGCATCTACAATAGTCAAGACATGGAAAAACCTTAAATGGGTGAATGATGGATAAAGGAAATGTGATATACACACACACAGGGAAATTATTCAATCATTAAAAAAAAAGAAGGAATCTTGCCAGCTGCGACAACATGGATTGACTTTGAGGGCATTATGCTAAGTCAGATAGAGAAAGACAAATACTGTATGATATTACTTATATGTGGGATCTAAAAAAAACCAAATTCATAGAAATAGAGAACCAACTGGTGTTTGCCAGAGGTGGGAGGTGTGTGTGTCTACATGTGTGTCAGTGTGTGGAGTGGGGCAGGGGGAACTGGTTGAATGTGGTCAAAATGTACAAACTTCCACTTACAAGATAAATAAGTTCTAGTTAACAATACTGTACTGAATATCTGAAAGTTGCTAAGAGAGTAGATCTTACAAGTTCTCATCAAAAGAAAAAAAATTGTAACTGTAGGTGATAGATGTTAACTAAACTTATTGTAGTAATCACTTAGCAATATATACATATACCAAATCATGATGTTGTATACAATGTAATAATATATCAGTTATATCTCAAAAAGTTGGAGGTGGGAAGCCAAACATATACCATATTCCCCAATAGTCATGACACGGGCATTTATCCTAGAGAAATGAAAACTTACGTGGGCATAAAAACCCACACATGATTTTTCACAGCATCTTTCTTTTCTTTTCTCTTTTCTTTTTCGTTTCCTTTCCTCCTCTCCTCTTTTTTCTTTCTTTCTTTCTTTCCTTTTCTTTTCTTCTTTCCTCATTTACTTCATTAAAGTACAGTCAGTTACAAGGTGTCAATTTCTGGTGTACAGCACAATGTCCCAGTCATGCATATACATACATATATTCATTTTCATATTCTTTTCATTAAAGGTTATTACAAGATATTGAATATAGAAAATTTTTAAATCTACTTTTATATATAGTGGCTAACATTCGAAAATCTCAAACTCCCAAATTTATTCCTTCCTTCTCCTTTCACCCCAGTAACTGTAAGATTGTTTACTATGTCCGTGAGTCTGTTTCTGTTTTGTAGATGAGTTCACTAGTGCCCTCTCTTTTTCTTAGATTCCACATATGAGTGATATCATATGGTATTTTTCTTTCTCTTTCTGGCTTACTTCACTTAGAACGATGATCTCTAGGCCCATCCATGTTGATGCAAATGGCATTATCTTATTCCTTTTTATGGCCGAGTAGTATTCCATTATAGAAATATACCACTTCTTTATCCAGTCATCTGTCAATGGACATGCGACTGACAAAGGTTTAATTTCCAGAATATATAAACAGCTCATACAACTTAGTAACAAAAAAACAACCAAATCTAAAAATGGGCAGAAGAGCTAAATAAGCAGTTCTCCAGTGAAGACATACAAATGACCAATAGTCACATGAAAAAATGCTCAATATCACTAATTGTGAGAGAAATGCAAATCAAAACTACAATGAGGTGTCACCTCACACCAGTCAGAATGGCCGTCATTCACAAGTCCACAAACGAAAAATGCTAGACAGGGTGTGGAGATAAGGGAACCCTCCTACACTGTTGGTGGGAATGCAGTTTGGTGCAGCCATTATGGAAAACAGTATGCAGACTCCTCAAAAAACTAAAAACAGACTTAGCATACAATCCAGCAATCCCACCCCTGGGCATATATCCAGAGGGAACTCTAATTTGAAAAGATACATGCACCCCAATGTTCATAACAGCACTATATACAATAGCCAGGACACGGAACCAACCTAAATGTCCACTGACAGATGACTGGATAAAGCTGTTGTATATTTAGATAAGGGAATACTACTCAGTTATAGCAGCTTTATTCATGCAGTCAAAAACTAGAAACAACCAAAATGCTGCTCAATGGGTGAATGAGTATACAAACTGTGGTACATACATCCATACCATGGAATACTAAAAAGAAACAAACCACTGATATACACAACAACTTAGATGGATTACCAAGGGCAATATGATGAGTGAAAAAAAAATAATCTCAAAAGGTCACATACTGTATGATTCCATTTCTATAATATTCTTGAAATGATAAAAGTATAGACATGAAAAACAGATTAGTGGTTTTGAGGGATTAAGGACTATGGAGTGGGGGCTGGGGGGAGGTGAATAAGCACAAAAGAGACCTTTGCAGTGATCTATATTAATCTGTGACTTGATTGTGACAGTAGTTCAGGAACCTACACAGGTGATAAATGACACAGAATTATATACAGACAGTATTAATGTCAAATCTCTTGTTTTGAATTTGCACAATAACTACATAAGATATAAGCACTGGAGAAATTGGTTGAAGGATATATGTGATTTCTCTGTACTATTTTTGTAATTTCCTGTGTATCTGTAATTATCTAAAAATACAAATTGAAAGAAAAAGACAACGATAATTCAAATCAAACTATTTTGATATTACCGTTTTGTTCTTGTTCAAAAAACTTAGAAAATAAAAAGAAAACATCTTTTTATTTTGGGTATCAGTGGTTCCTCAGTTTTTGAGAATAAGTTGAATGTAAAACAAAACAGCTAAAAGGTACTCAAACCTGAGACTTTCAAAAGGATAAAACCCATATTTCTGCATAAAGGCGTACATCTCAAGAATATCAATTTAAAAAACCCAACGACAAAT
The DNA here is from genome assembly GCF_009834535.1 of Camelus ferus. Classification (NCBI taxonomy): domain Eukaryota; kingdom Metazoa; phylum Chordata; class Mammalia; order Artiodactyla; family Camelidae; genus Camelus; species Camelus ferus. The sequence goes on from NC_045705.1 coordinate 1,706,113, forward strand.
ATTTTTATATTAAACTCATTGCCATTAATAACATGAGTGTAATTTGGATTTTGTGTTGGATTAAGTCAATTATTGAGGCTATTTATGAACAAGAGTGAAACCCAACAACACAAGTATAAAGAAATTCTTATTTCTATAGATAGTCACAGAAAGCAAACTTTACTAGGAAACTTCAAGTATTTTCAAGTAACTATTCTTAAATATATAAGGATCACACATAGCTATTTACTTTCATAAAGTTGTTAAAAGATAAAGCCTGCCATATATATTCTATACAGAATGACAACTCCCAGAAGCTAAAATTTTTGTTTCTTAAATTTGGTTTTTAATAAATCTCTACTTATATTAGTATATTTTGCTAATACCAAAGAATCTGGGATTCAGAGCTGAGGGAACAGAGTCCTAAATTGTCCATCAATTACGAAGTGACACCTACTGAGGCTCTGTGAGGCTCTGGTTTCCTCATCTGCCAAGTGGACACACCAATTACACTGTACTGTTGTGATGCTTAAATGATAATAATGACTATTAGATTAATATTGTCAAGTGGTATATAAATATAAGTAGTTAAAATCAATAATAACATACACTTAGCCAGTAATATTATGTTAATTCTTAAATCTTGGTAAAAGATCTGTAAAGCAATTTTTTTCCTCCAAGTTATTCTGTAAATTCAACATCATATTTCACTAATGTTAAGACACACATTTTTTCACACTTAACATATCTGAAATTGATAGATAGGAATCTTACAATCACTTCCAGTTAAATAGCAGTCATAACATATTTGTCATTAGATGCACCAAAATGTGAAGGATACGTATCAGTGTCTTAAAAGAAAATCCTGAATAATGGACATTCATTTATGAAATGATGCATCACCGATGCTCCTGATAACAGAAAACAATATTATGTAGAAAAACATGGACACTGAGACTCTGGAGTTGAAGGTGAATTAGAAAAGATAGACTCTGAATATAAGCATCTCAGCTAATTAATTTGTATGTGTGTGTATATATATATATATATATATATATATACATACACATATATATACACACACACTTTTTTTTAACAAGTAACAAATTATCACTTATTGTTCCAATACTGAAATGCTTATATTTCTTTAATGGGTGTACAAGGTTGGTATGATTTTTTTTTTAAAGGGCTTTCCCTAAGTACAAAAAATTCCAAGTGATGAAAAGCTGTGTCATAGTTAAAACAGCATTTTTTTTCTTTCTTAGTAGCACGTAAAACAATTGCGTATTTTTTAAAAATGTATCTCAGCTTCAATGAAGCATCTTCCTGCCCAAAACGTTGAATCACTTTTTAAAGCTATTCTCGTTCTTTCTTCTAATGTTTTCCATTAGTATTTGACTTTTTAAAAATGAATCAATAAAAGTACAAGAATCAAGCCTAAGAACCAAATCTTTGATACTAAGTAATGACAAAAAAGCATATGCAACTTGATAGACACGGAATATTAAACTAAAGCTGTGCTGAGGCTGATCTGGACTTTGATTTAATCAGATCTTTCAATGATACTAGTTTGGTAACTGATGTTTCAATATAGAGTATGATTTCTGGCTTATTCTATTCAATATTTATTGTAGAGTGCTAACTCTCTGCCAGGTACTAAATAAGGCACTAGAGAATGGAGAATAAAGGCAGATATTATTTATCCCTGCTTTCCTGATGTTTCGTATCTGAAATGGAAGACTGACAAATTATAAATTGTAATAAATACTATTAAGAAACAACTGGGAAATAGAAATAGAAATGAATAGTAGGGGGAGCATTCAACTTCAGATAATGACAACGGTAACAATGAGCACTTACATAGTGTTTACTCTATAGCACATGCTTTACATACTCTAACCTTCAAAACAACAGTATAAAATAGATGCTACTATTGTCCCTACTTTATAGGCAGGGAAAATGAGGCTTAACATATCTGAAATTGACAGATTGTCTTACAATCACTTACGTCAGGGGGCAGTCGTAACACGTTTGTCATTGCACGTGTATGTGCAACAAAATGTGAACAACGGGTTATCAGCGTCTTGGAAGGAAACACTGAAGGTAACAATGGCCCGCAAGTAAGCAGGGACCTGGGATGGAACCCCAGACAGCCTGGCTCCAGAGCGCATCCTCTCAACCACTACAATATTAGGGAGAGACTTTCTGTGAAGGTGTCACTCAAGTTGACACCTGAATATGTTCTGAAGGTGAGAGGTTGGTGAGGGAAAGCCTGTATAAAGCTCTGAAGTGGGAAAGGGTCTTTCAGTTCTAGGATATGAAGGAAGGCCAGCATTGCTGGAATATAGTTAATGAGAGAAAGAATACTGGGGAGACAGGGCAACAGAAGGCTAGCCCTGTAGGCCACAAGGAGCTGGAATTTTATTCTAAGTGAAACTGGAATTATGGAAGACTGAACTGGACATGATCTGATTTATTTTTTTAAATAATTTTTCTGGCTGACATGTGAAAAATGAATTAAAAGAAGGTAAGATAGAATCCAAGTCATTCATTTATTCAACATATATTAGAAAGTTTACAAAGCAGCTATTATTGTAGTAAGCACTACTCCAGACACTGGGCATACAGTCAAAAACAAAAGAGACGAGGTCCTCCCCTCTGAGTGTACTTTAGAATGGTGACCAGACACACAAACCACCCCTTCTCCTACATCCACAATTTCTCCCACTCTCCTGAGCATTTTCAGTTAGCATACAAATTTTAGTATCTCTCATCTTTAAACAAATATCAAACAAACAAAAATCTATCCTTTGATCTTTTATTCTCCTCTAGCTACCATCCTATGTTTCTACTTTCAGAAAAACTTTTTTAAAGAACTGTCTGCAGTAACTTCACCTCTAGTTATCATTTCAACCCAATACAATCAAGTTCCTCTCTTTCACTATATTAAAATTGCTGGTCACTGGAATGAAAACTTTTTAAATTTGTATGGAAACACAAAAGACCCCTAACAGCCAAAACCCTCTTGAGAAGGAAGAACAAAGCTGGCGGTATCACACTTCCTGACTTCACACCATACTACCAAACTACAGTCATCAAAACAGTACGATACTGAAAAATTGTGCTCTACACTGGAATTTGACACAACATTGTAAAATGATTATAAACCAATAAAAAAATGTTAAAAAAAAAAAAACAGTACAATACTGGCACACAAAAACAGACATACAGAACAATAGAGCAGGATAGAAAGCCCAAAAATAAACCCACGCACTCATGGTCAATTAATCTACAAGCAAGGAGGCAAGAATATACAATGGAGAAAAGACAGTCTTTTCCCAGTGGTGCTGGGAAAACTGGACGGCTATCTGCAGAAGAATTAAAGTAGAACATTCCCTAACATCGGATACAAAAATAACTCAAAATGGATTAAAGACTTAAATGTAAGACCAGATACTATAAAACTCCCAGAGGAAAACACAGGCAGAACACTCTTTGACATAAATCTCAGCAATACTTTTTTGGATCCATCCCCTAGAGTAATGGAAACAAAAGCAAAAATAAACAAGTGGGACTTAATTAAACTTAAAAGCTTTTACACAACAAAGGAAACCATAAACAAAATGAAAGACAACCTATATAGAATGAGAGAAAATATTTGCAAACGACGTGACAAAAGCTTAATTTCCAAAATACACCAACAGCTTATACAGCTCAGTATCAAATGACCCAATCAAAAAATGGCAGAAAACCTAAAAAGACATTTTTCCAAAGGAAACATACAGATGGCCAATAGGCACATGAAAGGATGCTCAGCATTACTAATTAATAGAGAAATCCAAGTCAAAACTACAATAAGGCATTACCTCACACTGGTCAGAATGGCTATCATCAAAAAGTCTACAAATAATAAACGCCGGAGAGGGTGTAGAGAAAAGGGGACCCTCCTGCACTGTTGGTGGGAATGTAAACTGGTGCAGCCACTATAAAGAATAGTACGGAGATTCATTTAAAAAACTAAACACAGAGTTACCATATGATCCTGCAAGCCAACTCCTGGGCATATATCTGGAAAAGGCAAAAACTCTAATTTGAAAAGATACATGCACCCGAATGTTCACAGCAGCACTATTTACAACAGCCAAGACATGGAAGCAACCTAAATGTCTATCAAGTTTGGATGGGTAAAGAAAATGTGATATATATACACAAGGAACTATTACTCAGCCATAAAAAATAAATAAATAATGCCATTTGCAGCAACATGGATGGACCTAGAGACTATCTTACTAAGTGAAGTCAGACAGAGGAGGATGAATACTATATGATACCACTTTTATCTGGAATCTAAAACAATGATACAAATAAACTTATTCACAAAACAAAAACAGACTCACAGACATAGAAAACAAACTGATGGTTACCAAAGGGGAAAGGGGGTGGGGAGGGATAAATTGAGAATCTAGGATTAACAAATACAAACTACTATATATAAAACAGATAAACAACAAGGACTACTGTATTGCACAGGGAACTATATGCAATATCTTGTAATAACCTATAATGGAAAACAATCTGAAGAAGTATATATATATGTATGTATAACTGAATCACTTTGCTGTACACCTGAAACAGTTAAAAATAACTGTACATCAATATAAATAAATAATAAAAATAAATAAATACAAGTAAATAAAATGGCTCATGTCAATGTCACCACACTTCGATCTTGCAGTCAAATGCTAACTTCTCTCTCTGTCTTACTTACCTCTCAGAAGTATTCACATTGTTAATTAGTTCCCCCTTCTTTTTTATGCCACAACACTTTTTAGGCTTCCTATCTCCTCCTCAGTCTGATCAGGGAAGCTTCTAGCACTGTGATTAAGGGCGTGGACTTCTAGACTCGAGTCTGAAGACAGGCTGGTTCAGAAGTGCTTACCGTGCTTATGGTGGAGGACAAACACAGGAAGAGAATGTTTCCCTTTCTTGGATAAGATAGAAAACTTGATGGAGGTTTAGACTAGAGACTGGAGATGGAGAGAAAAGGATGGATTTTAGCTCTATTTTAGAAGTAGAACCAGTAGAACTGGGGACAGATCAGATACAGAAATCCATAAAGGAATCGGATAAAGGAAAAGGGGAAATCAAGATTTCTTCCTTCAGTAACTGGAAGAATTACGGAGATACTTATTGAAGTCTTAGAAAGAAAGTTTTGCAATGGAATAAAAAGCTAATTGAACATTACCTAGAAAAAAAATCACTGAATCTTAAGAGATGATCTCATCTGATGCTTTTCCATCGAAATTGAGACCTGGGAGAGGTTATGTGAGTTACCCAAAGTCACATAGATAATTGGTGGAAGCACTGAAAACAGAACAAGAGTCTCTCAGAATCCTGCTAAGAAGCCACAGATCAGGATTCAGCAAGATGACTATTACTCACAAGCCTGCTGAGTCTTCATCACTTCAGTCCTTTCCCCCCTAACCAATGCAATAAAAAATACCGTAATAAAGCTTGGGGGTTTATTCAATATATTTAAGCAAGTTAGTAACTGTACACTTTACATTTCCTCAAGAAAAAAGTAAGGAAAGTAAAGGTAGACAGAATATAAATATCAGTGTTAGCTCACGAAAATAATTAAATCTAGTGTAAAAGTTCATCAAAAACATATGCGAAGTCTATTATCCGTAAAAGGCAAGGTACACATGAATTTCCCCCTCAAGCAGTTTACCTTCTAATTTGCAAGATAACACACATATAAATATTTCAGGCAAATTGGAGAGATGTCATAAGGCAGTACTAGAATAATTGCCAAATGTATATATTTTTAAGTACTCTGAGGTAGATCTTTAGAAAAGGTAAGGTTTGAGCTAAGCCTTTAATGAAGACAAGAATTTATAAAGTAGATAAAGAAGTGGATTAAATTGAACAAACCTATAATGCCCACTAGGGTACCAGGCTTAGGGCTGGGGGGTTGGGAGTGGGATGAGTGAGCTTTTTACGTGTGTTCCGCAGAGACATCCTCTTTGGAATGACAGTTAAGCTGAGATCTGAATGATACAGAGGAACAAGGAATGTGATGGTGGGAGAAGAGAATATTTGGAGTTGCAAGAATAAGCACAAATAATCATGGCATTACCTGCCTGTATTAGGCTCTACAGACTGAACACACAGAGCTTAGGTGAACGGCAAAAGAGTGGACCATTAATTCCTAAACCTGAATTTAAATAATTTCAAATACTCTTTCTGATCTCAGTTTCAGATAACAAATATAAAATTGTTTTAGAAACAGAAAAGTAACATACCAAAATTGTAAAAGTCAGTTCCAGAAGACAAGAATGGAAAAGTTTTAATATGATTCTTAGATGCATAAAGTTAAAGTTGTAATCATTGCTGATCTGTAATCAGTAGATAATTTATACTTTACATAGCTTCACATTTTCTTCTATCAGAGTTTTTGGTACATGTTCTGTCGTCTTTGCCAGATTGTAAGCTCTGCAGATGGTAAGCTGATACAGTACCTGACACAGGATTTTAGTATTAGCTACACTGATACATCAAGACAGTAATTCATTTTACAGCCATTTAAGGATTTGTGTTTGTATGTGTTCAAGATCCCATCGACTTGCAAATGATTGGAGGAAGTTCATGATATCTCGAAAAGTTAAAAGAAACAAATATAGATGAAAACAGAAGAGAACCCATCTTAAAGATGGAAATAATCCGCAGAGAACTGTGTTATTATTACTGGTGGCCTTTAGCTAACATTCCCTGGCAGCCAAAGAGGGGAATCGGCTGAATCCCAGGGTGGCATTTAATCTACCACACGATGAGGCACTTACATTCATGGTCAGAGATCAACTTTTCCCTGGACCAAAACCCGCAAAGATCTCTGATCCGGAGCAAGTAACTAACAGAGACACAGAGTAACTATGGAGGGCTCCCTAAATTATTTGGTTCTGTTGCTTTCAAAGCAAGGACCTCTTTTAACAATGGAACCACCGGTGCGTCAACAACAGGATCCTGTTCTCTCCCTAAGGCTCTGGCCCAGGCTTGGCAATCGCAAAAACAGCACCTAGGTCACTTTATGGCCTCAACACAGTGTCAGCGCTAGATCAGATGCTCCTTAGCAGCCCTGGTTTCAGGCAGAACCGACGCCCCGCACTGGGGGCAGAGCAGCGGCTCGGCCCCAGTCTTCCCAGGCGGGTTTCAGGGCGGGCAGCTACGGGTAGCAATTATCTAGGTGAGCCGCGGGGCTTCTGCCTAAGGGGCTGGGGGAGGAAAGCAACTCAGAGTCGCCGGAAACACAACTCCTGGGGGCACCATGCAGCGCCCCTCCAGCCACAGAAACCTCTCCCGCCGAGGAAAACTCAGGAGCGGCAGAGGCAGCTGAAGCCAAGAGAATCCTGTCCTTGTGGATAACAGGGGCCGATGCTGGTCCCCAGGAACAAGGCGCTGCCATCCCACTCCTCAGAGCCCAGAGATCACCCACCTGCAACTGCAGTCTCCGAAGTCTCCACCCCAGTCTCTCTGCCTCCAGAGGCCTGACTGCGATTGGCCTGCACCTCTGTCCCGTCAGCTCTCCTCCAAGTGTGAGTGGCGTAACCATCCCATACGCTGCGGGCCTTTTGTCCCTCCCTCCGCTCCCCGCCGAAGCCACGCCCCACGTGACGGTCACGCGCTGCCGCAGAGCGCAGAGGAGGGGCGCCCTCTCGGCTCCCAGGGGAGGAGGCGGCGGAGTCGGGGGCGGGGACGTGAGGGCTCTCGCTGACGACGCGCCGTTGATGTAAGCGACGCCCCGCCCCCTCCGCACGGGCGCCGGAAAGAAGTGGGTGGGGCCCCGCCAGCGTCCGCGCCATCAAGCCCCAGGTGGCGGCCAGGCTTTCGGTGCATGGTGTTCCGGGCCGAGCGATTCAGCCTGCTGCCAGCGATGGAGGGCGTGCGCTGGGCCTTTTCCTGTGGCACCTGGCTGCCGAGCCGAGCCGAGTGGCTGCTGGCCGTTCGATCGATCCAGCCCGAGGAGAAGGAGCGCATCGGCCAGTTCGTCTTCGCTCGTGACGCCAAGGCAGCCTTGGTACTGCAGGTCTTTTCGTATCTAGAGCCGGGGGAGGGGGGGCAGGTGTGGCGGGAGGTGGGTCGGGCTGTGGGGACGCCCCCCTCCCACGCCGGCCTGGACCCCGGCTCGCGGCCGCCGCGGGGCGAGGGTGGTAGGTGCTGCCGCCGCCGGCGTGCGCGCGGCGCGGCCTCCGCGGTCTTTGTAGTTGCCTCGGCGGCTTCGTTCGCCGCCAAGCTAAGCCCCTCCCCCACTGTGATTGAAAATAGGGGTCCTGCTTAGCCATAGAATAGGTGCTGAGGAGTAGGTTTTTTACCCCATAGTGAATGTTTTTATTATTTTTAAGTGTTACCAATTGTTTTTTTGTTTCCTTGCGTGGGCCTATAGCGCATGCTTAGTGGGCTTGTTAAATATCCCACCATTCTCCAAGGGAACCCTGTACGTGGTAGGCCCTAAGAAATGCTGATGGTGTGTCTTAGTTTAGCCTTGCTCACCGTCGAGCTGGAAGAGTCCAGCCTCCTTTTACCAGTGAAACTGAAGCCTAGGGAGGAGGATGCAGTCCTAAAAAGTACCTTCCAGACTAAATATGTTGGAAAACAGTATTTTAAATATAATTATTGATTTTAAATGTGTATTTTTAAGCGGCAGATGGAAACTTGCGATTCGAAATGACTTCTGTGTAAGTGCAGTTTGAAACAGCCTCCGAGTACCATCACATCAGACGGTCTTGAAAATGTCCCTCCATGGAAGCTTTTTTTCGTTTGAAATGTGGGTTAATTGATAGTTTTTTGGAGGCGTATTGGTGAATTTTTTAAACTTTTTTATAATTTGTAAGAAATTGTAAAATACAAAATCTTGCAGCTTGTAAGTCAGTGTTAGAACTGAAGGGAAAAAAAAACTTGAAAGATTTTGCAAGGTATTGTGTCTCTTGTCATCTTATACCCTTGGGTATTTTTGTATGATTTTAGTCATTCTTTATGATAATAGAGGGAGAGAGTGGATGGGGTATATGTGAAAAAAGATAGGTCATGCATTGCTAATTGTTGAAGCTGAATGATAAGTAAATACTATTTAGAAATACACATAGGCACAGAGGTACAACAGCATTGCTCATTGGGGAATTTTTTTAATAATAGCAAAACTCGAGAAGCCTAACATATCCAATAATAGGGAAATAGTCAAGTTGTGGTACCTTGATATTATAAAATATGCTACATTTCAATGTACAGGCTAGATGGTTATGTATAGACATGAAATAATCTCCAACATTAGAAGTTAAAAAGCTTATACATGGTAGAATAGTACATATAGTAGGATTTCATATGTAGATGGATAGATAGCAAAAGGAGATGCAAATGAACATATATTTAGATACTTGGGAAAGATTGAAAGGATGACTGCTTGTTCATATCTGTCACCTGTTGAGGGGAGGGAGGGCATTGCTTAAATCTTAATATGGTTGTGTATTTAATACATACATACTTTTAAAAACTGAGTATTTTAGAAACCCACAAAAATAGATTTTGTGTGTTATAGGCAGTGTTACTGAAATCTTTAGGATAGACATCAATACATACCAAATGTTTTATTAACAGGCTGGTCGTCTGATGATAAGGAAATTAGTTGCAGAGAAATTGAATATACCTTGGAATAATATTCGTTTGCAAAGAACTGCAAAAGGAAAACCAGTTCTTGCAAAAGACTCGTTGAATCCTTACCCCAATTTCAACTTTAACATCTCTCATCAAGGAGACTATGCTGTACTTGCTGCGGAACCTGAGCTGCAAGTTGGAATTGACATAATGAAGACTAGTTTTCCAGGTAACGTTGCATTTTTTTAGTACAAGAGTTACGGAGTGTTTTGTCTTAGTTCTTACCTTTTGAATAATCTCAGACAAGGAGACGTAGATACCTAAGTTTAGGGAAAATGTGCTCAATACTCAAGGGTACTATATCTGAGAGAGCATATATCTGAAAAGGGTACTGTGGACTGAAAAAAAATGCACACCCTAAAAGTTGGGCATTATTCTGAGAACTTCGCAGGAGGACTCAAGAGGCCCAGGAGGCAGCCTCTCAGATCGCTGGGAAGGGCTGCTCCAAAGAGGTGAGGCAGGAACCAGGATATATAGGCGTTTTTGCAACAAAAACTAGGTGGTCAGCACATCAAAAGATTACTGTCAATTAAATAAAAGCAGACATCTCAAGTTAAGAAATTTAGTGCTTTTCTATGCGTGGGAAGATGCAAGACCTCATTGAAATCATCCCTTTGATATGTACCTTAACTATGTAGGTCCAGTACCCTGCTTTTCTCCATCCTGAATCCCCTCAGTGTGCACAATTGGGGGTGGCTGCTGGCTTAAGGACCACACATCCTTTGTTTACTATATAGTTCCTTGAACATAAAGAGATTTCTATATAAAGGATAGATTCTCCATTACTGAGGATTCATACATTGCTTTGCCTAGAGACAAAATGAAAAGAAAGATTTTCTTTTTGAATTACACTTCAGCTTGTTAAGTAAGACGAAATTTGAAACTATTTTCAAAGACATTTTGTAAAGAACAGTTTTTCATAACTCAGTTTGACTTTTTATTTAGGTAATAGATGTTAAATTGAATTGAACTCAGTGAAGAGTCAATTTTGAGTAGCATTCTATTCAGAAGATATTTTGAAAGTACATGTATTACAATACTTGAGTGGAACAAAGAGAACTTTGTTTTTCCCACAACTTGAGATAACATGTATTTGTGGTAAAACCAAATATGGCTCTTTGTAGCACATTTATATAAGTAAAAGTCAAGAGCAAGCAATAATTATAATATTTACGTGGTTTATATTTTGCCTTAGAAATTTGTAATTGGCAGCTGTAGGAATTGCTGGCACTTATTTGTGGGGTTGAGTATATTTACGTGATTATACTAGAACTCAGGTTTTCTCAACTACTCTAATTCTCATCATCACTAACATTAGTGAGCACTTACTGTGTGCCAAAGCGTTTTACTAAGTGCTTTACGTATATTATAAGGTGGGTAGGGCACAGCATACTGTTATTTTTACCAGAAGATAAGTAGCAGGCTAACAAGAAAGCTGTTAAAATCAGAGGAACAACTTCTTCCTAATTTCTTAGTGCAATTTCCTAATCTTCACACTGAGTCCACCACAGGATCTTTGCTTATGTTTCCCTGGGACTGGAATATTTGTATTCACTTTATCCCCCACCCTGTTCCTGCATAGATAACTTATTTACTGATTAGCTTCCACTTTAGTCTTACTTTAGTCAGCCTTCAACTTAAGCCAGATTCTTTTGTTCTAGACTCTCATAAAATATATTTTCCTACGTCCCAACATTTCCTACATTCCACATCTCAGTTTATGATTATTTCTCAGGATGATTATCTTCCCACGGGTCTTTATAAGCTTCATGAGAACAGGAACTGTGTTAGCTACATCTGATAGTGGCTGTTTCTACTGTCATATCTAACACCCTATTTAGTTCAAGATAATGCCCAATAAATACATGTCAGATGAATCAGCCATCTGTGCTGCAGTAGTGAGGCTTCAGATTGTGGCTGTGGATCTCATTTCTTATCTTTGTTGACACTTTGTTGTCAATATCTTTACCTTGAATTTTCCCACCAGTTGATTTTTTTCCATTCTGCTCATAAATCTTTCTCTTTCCTTAACTTTGTTCAGAAGGAGGCCCTGCTGTGAGGACAGGGATTCTTGACCCTGGATAAGCATCAAGTCATTTTTTTTAACCTCCTGAAATTGTTTGCTAAGTTTCGTATGCACGTGTATGCTCTTCTCAGGAGGGCTCTGGTTTTCAGCAGGGTCATAGAAGGCTTCTTGCAAAAGAACCACACTATAGAGGATTCAGAGTGAGCATGCGAACGAGCCCATAAACTTCCCTAGCTTTCTGTGGCTCTTATATGAACTTTCCCTAAAAATCAGAAAATGTTGGAGAGGCCATTGCTCCTTAGAATGCAGTCAGCACAATCACATGGTAATGGGTGGTTCATCAGGTTGGTATCTGCCTGGTGTGAGACACAGATTTTATTACCAGTTGGCATAATGGGCAGTGTTGGCTTATGGTCAGTACTGTATAAACTAGTAATTACTAATTGAAATTAATAAATGATAGGTAATTGAGCAAAAACTGGAGATTCTGTGTTCTGTTAATTATATTTTATGAGACTTTTTTTTACCACCCCCCATCTTTTTTTCATTGTTCTTATTTGACTAATTGCAGTACCCAGGCCTTTTCCTATTCTTAAGCTGTTTCATTGCCAAGAAACCAATTGATACATCCAGTAACACCCTGGGGAAGAGAGATTGTCCAGCTGTCATTAGTATTGCTACTGTGTTACTGATGTCTGAAGGCTGAATGGGCCCAGCATCATTTCTCAGTGAGAGTAGGGGGTAGTCACTGGCTTGCTTCCCTGGTGATGCATTTGGATTGCTTTGCATCAGTGTGAGTGAGGAAATTGAGCAAGGGAGGTTCCCAAGAGCTGCTAAATTAGGAGGGTGAAACTGAGGATAGCAGCAAGGGAAGTGTACTTTGTCCTGGACGTTATTAGCTTCTCAGCTCTTAAGATGGAATGAGACTTTGGGGACATCATTAGTATATTGAAAGACTCAGTTCCGTTAACCCCGTTTTGTCTGCAAGTAAACACTTAGGAACTTCTGGAGTCTTCATTCTGTGACATTTCCCATTTCTACTAGTGCACATCATTTCCTGCCATCTCCCAGTTCCCCCAGTGCAGCTATGGCAGGGTAGGAGAGAATATATCGATGGCTCTAAGAAGCTTTGGGTTTCTTCCTTTTAGCCAGTTGCCCATGATGAAAAAACAATTGGAACCACCGCTTTAGTCTCTGCTTAGTGGAGAAAGGAACCTTACACCAAGGTAACTGATGTGTAATTGGTGCTTAGTAATATTTGTTTAATGAATATCCAGGGAAGAGGGGTTATAAGATACTGGGGGCCCTAGTATCGATAAACTGCCAGTGCAGTATAATCCTAACCCTGGGGGGAAAGGTGTTTTGTAGGTCATCATTATAATGTGCTGCACTCAGTTGGGAAGTATTGGCTGTTTTTCCTTCATTTTCTAATTTTTAGCTACCATGAAAGGCTTTTGCAGTTGCAAGTATAAAAGTAGGATAGTTTTATGAATTGTTCAGTTTTGTCCCCATATTTATAAGCTAAAGCAAGACAAGATGGATACTATATAAAAATTATGATTAAAATACAGGAAACGACCCAAAATATTTTTCACCATGGTTTTACACTTTCAAGTTTACATTTTTGTTAATAAACTTTGCTGGGTATTAATTGACAGGACAAAAATGACTCTTTTGAGATTTAATACCAATTTAATAGCATAGAACTGCTTCTCTAGAACAGTTAACTGTAGTGCGTATGAAGTAAGTGGTGATATTATATAATAGCTGCGGAAAAGCCGGCTTGTCTCCTCCCACCATACTATTTACAGCACTATTTTAATGGCTTATTAGTCGGTTCCCCGTCTTCGCATCTGATCTCACTCAGTTCATTCTCTATATAGAGTTGGAGTGGTCTTTATTTATAACCTATAGCAATTTTCTTAAAACTTTTAGGTTGGTTCTTAATAAACTCCAGTCCCTTTAACATGACCTTGTCGTCTTGTTCTCATTTATCTATTTGCGTTTTTAGCTCCTCTCTCCGCTCACTATTTTCTGTCCACACTCATCTTTTATTGCCTGGAAGGTAGCAAACTTTTTCCTGTTCAGGGTCATTTCAAAAAAGCTGATCCCTCTGCCTGTTCTCCCCGCTCCGTCTTGAATGTATTAGACCTGGAGGATGAAACGTAGCCAGTACCTCAGGAAGGACTTCCCTGACCTCCTGATCTTGTTTTCCTTCATGGCCCTTCTTGTTTGTAATTATAACTGAGTTACTTGATTATTATCTGTTCTCCTTTATTAAATAAGTTCAGGAGCTGTGCTTGTTTTTACTGCAGTATACCTAGTACTCAGCAGAGTGTGTGGCACATAGTAGGTGCTCAGTAAATACTTACTGAATGTACAAATGATAGTTCTCAGTTTCACTTAAAATATTCCTTACCTTTGTTGAAAATTGAAAAAGTAGGTATGCAACTACAGTGAAAAATGATACCCCTAACAATGTAGTCGGAATGCAAACTTCTCATCAGTGAGTTGTGATTAAAAATAGCTCTTCCTTCGAGCCTTCTTCCTCACCCTCCCATTTTTCTCCCTAGCTTCTTTATCTGAATCCCCATCAGATTCAATTTTCAACTTTGTTGCTGCTGCAATCTACAGGCAGCCCCCAACTAGTAATTTTTCACCTTTAGGATGGTTTAAAAGCAGTACGAATTCAGTAGAAACCATACTTTGAATTTTGATATTTTCCTGGGCTAGCGGAATGCCATACCATACTCTTACGAGGCTGGGCAGCAGCCGTGAGCCAGGGCTCCCAGTCAGCCATGCAGTCACGAGGGTACACAACCAATACAGCCGTTCGGGTTTTCACTTTCAGCACAATATTCAGTATATTTCATGAGATATTCAACAGTCATAATATAGTCTTTGTGTTAGATGATTTTGCCCACCTGTAGGCCAGCATAAGTGTTCTGAGCATGTTTAAGGTAAGCTAGGCAAATGTATGCTGTTCCCTAGGTTAGAGGTATTAAATGCATTTTTGACTTAAAACATTTTCAGCCTAACAACGAGTTTATCGGCACGCAGCCCCATCAAGGAAGATCTGCATTCCACTATCATTTCTGATCTGCATTCTTCTAGATCTACATCTTGCAGATTGTGCTTAATTAAAGCTTTTTTTTTTTTTTTTTCTTTTTTTAACTTGGAGATTTAGAGCCAGCAAGCAGCTTAAACCAGTCACATTCCTCTTCATGCTCATAACACCTTCTGGAAAACCAGGTCTTTACTGGCAGGGAGCTTTGCCCCTTCCCAAGTTAGAGGAGGAGGGGTCTTTCCCACTGTACAGAGGGTTTAAGTAGAGCCACAACATAGAACTAGTGTTTATTGAGTAACTTCTAAGTGTTAAATGCCTTGTATTCATGATCTTATTTACCCACTTAAGCCTAGGTTGTAAGTTAATTGTTATTTTGTGGAAGAGGTTGAGACTTGCCCAAGGCAACTTAACTAAAAGGTAGAATATACTGGATTTAAATCCATACTACAAAGCCTATATTTTTAGGCACTGCACTCTACAATGTATGACCTCTCAGTACTAGATTTTATTAGTATCTGTTTAAGGATTTGCAAATACAAAATCTGTGGGAAAATTCCATGAAACTGAGTTTAATTAAAGTTTTTGTG
The DNA here is from genome assembly GCF_009834535.1 of Camelus ferus. NCBI lineage: Eukaryota > Metazoa > Chordata > Mammalia > Artiodactyla > Camelidae > Camelus > Camelus ferus. The sequence continues at coordinate 1,721,477 of NC_045705.1, forward strand.
GAGAAACTGGTATCTAAGAAAAGTGTACAAAATTTAGTAAGAGAGAGCTTGCCTTGGCATTTTTTTAACTTACATTAGGCATTGTAAACAAAAGAATATGGTGTTAGCAAAAGAAAAGAGAGTTAAGGGGTTGGTGCCCAGTATTTATACATAAAATTTCAATTCAGTGGTTAAAGATTAGTTTATTAAATGGTGCTGTAACAGAGGTTAATATTGTTAATATATAAAACACTTGTAAGTATTGATAGAAAAACCACTTAAGACTCACCTGATGAATGGACGAAGGACTTGGTAACACATTTCACAAAGGAGGATATATTAATAACAGTGACAACTACCCCAACAGCCTTATGTTTATTAAGTACTAATAGCTCTGGGCCTTTTATGTTTATTTCTTAAACTACCCTCTTTCTGTATTTTGTAGCTTAAGAAACAGCCATAGAGAAGTGAAATAAATTTAACAGTAAAGAAGTGAGAGAGCCAGGACTTGAACTTGACTCCAGGGGCATAACACTGGAGTTAAGAGTGTGTGTGTGTATGTGTAGATTAAGTTGTGTCCGTGTATGTATTGGTTTCCTAGGGCTCCTAACAAAGGACCAAAAACTCAGTGTCTTAAAACAACAGGTATTAATTCTCTGACAGTTCTGAAGGCCAGAAGTCAATCGAAACGTTAATAGGGCCAGGGTACCTCTGAAGACTGTGGGGACGAATCCTTCTTTGTTGCATTGCTGCAACTTTTTACCTTTATCTTCATGTTGTTTTTCCATCTGTTCTCTCTCTGGGTCTAAGTGTTTCTCTTTGGGAGGACACCAGTCACTGGATGTAGGGCATACCCTAATCCAACATGACCTCATCTTAACTTGATTATACTTGCAAAGACTATGTCCAAATAAGGTCACATTCTTAGTTTCTGGGTGGGAATGAATTTTGGGAGACTGTTCAATCCAATACAGTCCATCCTGTGGCCCGCCCAAATTTGCATCCATCCCACATACAAAATAAATTCACCCAATGCCAGCAACCCTAAGTCATAACATATTCCAGCATTAACTCTAAATCCAAAGTCGCATCTAAATGCAGCAACTCAGAAAGTTCCAGATATCATTGTCTGAATCATCTAAATCAGATACAGGTGAGACTCTGGGTATGGTCCATAATGGGGCAAAATTCTCCCATCAGTGAACCTGTGACACTAGAAAATAAATCATCTCCTTCTGAAATACAGTGGTGGGACAGGCACAGGCAGACATTTTCATTTCAAAAGGGAGAAGTTTGAAGAAAAAAGGATCATGGGTCCCAGTAAAGTTCAAAACCCAGCAGAGCAAATCCCATTAGATTTCAAGGCCTCTTAACGATCCTGTGTGGCTCCATGCTCTGTCCCCTGGCCCCTTGAGGTGGATCTACCCTGCCATCAGAACCCTTCCCATTTCTTGAAGGGGAATACGTTTGCAGTCAAGTAGCCCTGGCTCTCTGTTGGCCCCTTTCTTGCCTGTATGTGTTGATACATGTGTAAGTTAATCAGTGCACATTTAAGTAAACACTAAGCGCAGCTGACGTTCATGACTGCCTCCGTGGTGAGTTTCAAGATTAGGTAGTCACATTTCAATTTAGCGCTCTTTCTGCTGTATGCCGCTTGTATTGAAAGATTAATTGCTCCTTTGTTAGTAACATACTAACGGATTTGTGTATATGGTTTTTGAAACCTGTATTAGCTGCTCAGACACTTTTGTTTTATTCTGGATTTGTACAGGGATAAATTCCTGGGTAATAGAGCTGATAGGTCAAGCCTTATTGTGCACATTTTAACTGAAATTTTACAAGACTTCATCTCCCATGGAAGCAAGATTAAATGTAACCTAGTACTTGAAAATGAAACTACTAGAATTTCTAATATGACTTACTATCTCAAACTAAATTTTGTTACTTTGAAGCACACAGATGGACATTGCTCAACTGCCCCCTAAAGTAAATGTCCCCTCTTCTATAAGAAGAATGGTGAATTTTAACTGAGATACTGTTAGATATACACACCCATGGCCGTGTTCTGAAGAGATACTGATGTAGGTGGGCTTTGGGGTTCTGGTACTAGCAGGATTTTTTTAAATAGGCTTGTAGTAGTAGCTAAGGTTTTATCAACAGCGGTGGGTATTAGGGGCAGGGGTTGGTTCAGGGGCCCCAGCCTCCACAGGTATGACTTTTAGTTGGCCCTTCATATAACTTGATTCACTCATACTCACATCCGTGGATTCAAGCAACAGCAGATCGGTTACAATTGAAAAAAATTCGCATGTAGGTGGACGAGCACAGTTCAAACCCACATTGTTAAGGCTTAACTGTGTGAATTATTTTGTTGTAGGTTACTGCTCTGTTTGAACTTTCAAGTTGCTGCGTGACCTTGGTTAGCTCATTGCAGAACGCTTAGTTAATACCTAGTGCTGTTTTCCCTAAAGATTAAACTATGAGATGGGGGATCCGGTTTTTCTAAACTTGGTTGGTGGTTCCAAGTAAGCTTTTCAGTCATTTTATCTTTCCTACGTATATATGTAAGTTCGTACATGTGCAGTAAAGTGGTTAGAATGAAGATTGGAGTGGACATGAATATGTATTAGGAGGCTTTGCCCACTTACGCGTCGTCTTCAGATGGTTTGAGAGACAAATGTACTATTCTGATATTTTTTACTGGTTTTTTTTTCTTACTTCCAATTTCCTAGATAAACACAATCTTGAAGAGTACTCACCCACTGTGCATTTTCACCATCATGCCACATTGTGGCACTGTTGTTCTTTGGCTGAATATTTACAGTCATCTTTTTCTGTTGCTGTCAGATTTCTTATTTTGTGGAATATAATGCTCTCAAAAGTATATGAAAACACTCGTATCAGAGTTTTAAACTGTACACGATCAGTTATGATTGCTTTCCAGTTATTGTGCTAGATGGCTTTTTATGTTAATGAGTTTGGTTTTGGGGTTTTTTTTTTTTTTTCACTTAATTTTTTTTCCTTGATTGCCCCATTGTGTTTAGTTAAAAATAAGAGCCTTGAAAGTTACAGAATTATAACTTGAAGAAACCAACAAACATAATGACACTGTAGATGACAACAGGCATATCTTTTTAAAACTTTAGGCTTTTTGATAGTATGCTGTTAAAACTACATTTCCACTCAAAACATATAATGCTGTCTACAAATTCAAGGTAGCTTTCTTCTCAGTGTTGTTATTTACACTGTTTATGCCAGAATCTGTTCAAGAGGAAACAGTTTATGATTTACGTAGTTTTGGTGCTTCCAGTATTTAAAATCTCCAGGTCTACCTTCATCACTTTTGCAAGCTTGATTTCTTTACTTTCCTTTAGTGTTTTAGCTGTCAAGCCACTATATACTAGTGATGCTTGCATTTTAACAGGACAGTTTTTACTAAGGGGCTTAAGGAATTTAAGCAGCAGACTATCAGAGGGGGTTCAGAGCCTCAAAAGAGTAAGAATGCCCTGCCCTGGGATTCCTAAGGTCACAGTAATTAACTCCGTGCTGTTACATGAAATGACTTTACAGTTCTGCAGGGCTGCTTTTACGAAAGAATAGCCTTTTAATGTTAATATGAGCAGATAAACAATGGACATTGTTGATTCATGAAAGTGGATTGTAAAGTTATCCTTTTTGAGAATAGTAGAGGAATAGATATATTAGTTAAATGTGTTTGATGAGCTTGAACATAGATGAGGAAATTTGCCTTGAACTAAAGGACCACATGTTATTGTAGGGTCATTAGAAATTCCCTAACTAAACAAGACTGTTTTGAATTGGGGTGGTGGGAGAATTATAGACACTTTTGTAAGAGAATTGTTTTTTTAATGTTTTCTACCCTTGAGATAACTATGGGAAAGGTGCTTGGTTACTGTGTAACTCGGGAAAGGTAGAAGAAACTGTAAACTCGCTGTGAAGGTGAGTGAGGACCATGCCTGTTTCGCTCATTGTGATACTCCTGGCATCTAGCACTGGGGTATTTTTAGAGTGACTGATGCAGTAGGCATTCTAATTATTGAGTTTTCATGGGGTTAGCTAGTGAAATGCCAATAAAGGGTTAAGTAGGAGGATTTGATGTCTTTTTTTTTTCTTTCCAGACGTGCTAAGGTTGCAGCCAGTTGGGAATGTCAGATTTTGGAGTTGAGTACTTCAGAAATAGGAGTTGAGGGAGTAGACAAAGCTTCGTTAACAGAATCTGCAGGGGGACTACTTTCAAGAGGTTTACTGAAAGTAATGTAATCATAAGCTGAGGATACAGGGCGGTAGAGCACTTAGGAAGTAATCCACCACATTATAGTTAACACACGTTTATTCACATAGTGAACCTTTATGGCTCACGTACCTTGTCGCCAGACTTTCTGGCCGACCAGTGAGGCTGTAATCGTGTGCGGGTAAGAACTGCGACAGGTTTGTTTTTACTCACTAGTTCAGTTCATGTTGGTGTAATATTTGTATACATGCTACACACTTGTAGGATAAATGAATGGTTATAGAAGGTTCCTGCTTAGTAGTAAAGATAGACAAACACATAATATTTGGGGACAATATAATATGAAAGGCATACATATATTTTAATTTGTGTCTTAGCCTTAATTCTGGGAGTCAGAGCCTTTGAGCTCTGTTTATATTTGGGATGCTGTATAATATCTTTTTGTCTGTGGAACAGTAGAGCTAGGGATATACTTCAGATTTTTTTTTTAATGAGCCAAAAGAACAGTAATTAAAGTCTGTTTTTATTTGAAAAAGTCATATTAGAAAACATTTTTAAAAGCAGTTATTGTGAAGGAAGTTAATGTATATTAATTTTCAAGTCATAGCAATAACTTAGAATAAAAGAACACTCCTTAGCTTTCTACCAGTTTCCCAAAAATTATAATAAATTGTTCTGTACTCTTCCTGTTATATAGTAAAGTAAAAATTTAAACCTCGCGGTAGTAGTGCTCTGTTTTAAGAATGCTTGTTTTGAGAACTCTGATATTCTGTTGTACATAGGAAATTCCCCCTGTAATTTAAGATTTATAATAGGTTTGGGTGCTAAATTTTATCAGATTTTTGGTGGGTGTCTATTTATATGACCATATGTTTTTTCTACTTACAATAATACTCAAAGTTTTACCGTTAAGCTAGCTGGCTGTCTCTGGGTTAACCCCTGCTTGTCGTGTGTGTTATTCTTTTAATTCTCAGCTCACTTTGATTTGCTGCAGTTTTGTTTAGGATTATTTATTGTGACTGCATTCAAAAGTAAGGTTGGACTGTAGTTTTCTTTTAGGTGCTGTCTGTAACAGTTTTAGTCGTTGGAACAGTTATTTTTAATTCTCTGTTTCCTCGGTTGACAGGTCGTGGTTCAATTCCGGAATTTTTTCATATTATGAAAAGAAAGTTTACCAACAAAGAATGGGAAACAATCAGAAGCTTTAAGGATGAATGGACTCAGCTGGATATGTTTTATAGGAATTGGGTATAATTTGTTTCTAGTTTTGAGAGTAAACCCATGTGGTGATTCTGTTATCTTTGCTAAAAACAGAAGAAATCCTTTCGTTACCCTGTAGTTCATACAGTGTTCAAAATAAATAAGTCATTACTTGGGAACTTCATTATTTTTATGTATTCATTATTACATTATAATGACATTTAAGAAAATTTAACATGCATTTTATGCTCAATTAGAAGATACTCTTAAAGCTAAAATAAGACTTTTTATTTATCATGATTTATAAATTAGATTTAATGCTTTCTGTCTTAAAGGATCTCATACACATGAGGCCTTATTTAATGAACATGTATACTATTCATTGCTAGAAGACATGTAAGCCCTTTGTAAATTAGTTAATTTAATTATTGTAACAACCCTATGAAGAATGTAATTTATCATTGCATGTTACACCTGAGGAAATGGAGGCACAGGGAGCTTAAATGGTTTGTCTTAAGGTCTCACAACTGGTTTGTCTCCATGCTACTATAAAAATGAATAGCTTATAGCCATAATGTAGTAAAGGATTAAAAATCCACATGTGTTGGGGACTGTCATTTTTATGAAAAATGTTGCCTACTAAGTTGTCTCAGAGAATATGTCTGTCTGTATCTTAGGCACTGAAAGAAAGCTTCATAAAAGCCGTAGGTGTTGGATTAGGATTTGAATTGCAACGGCTTGAATTTGACATCTCACCATTAAACCTGGATATAGGCCAAGTTTATAAAGAAACACGTTTGTTTTTGGATGGGGAAGAAGAAAAAGAATGGGCATTTGAGGTAAGAAATTTATCAGAATTGCTGTAATTATAGTAATTTCCTTATTTTGTGCATGTGAGTATAGGCTTAAACTTGGGGGGGGGGCTAGTCATTGAAACTAGACACATTTAGAATCCATTCCTGGTGCTCTGAGGTGAAGTCAGGGGTACTCTGAGCGCCTGTAACATTTAAGCTGATACTTGAAAGGTAAGTTGTAGTGCGTTAAGTAAAAGGGAAGGCAAAAGAGGCCATGGAATAGAACACCTTTGTGTATACGAACAACTAAAGGATACCGCTCCAGTGCTGTACTGTGTTGAGGGGATTTGAGAGAGATTCTAGGTTAGGCTGTAAGATCAGGTAGGGCATTATGAGTCAGTTAATATATTGGTCTCTTTCTTTATTTTCTCTGTCACTGGCAATTCTTGGCTGCTAGTGAGAGAAACCTAATAACATTTTAACTGAAAAGTCGTGATAGTAGCATACTAGAGTGATTCGTGTAATTGCCTTTCAGAATTAGCTAGGGACTGGAAAACTCCGAACTCTTTTTATCTTTTACTTTCGCCTTCCTCGCTTCAGTTTTCTCCCACCCTCATTTCTCATTCTCTCCACCAGCTTTCTTAACTTTATGTGGTCTGTGTGGCAGGAAACATAACAATTTGTAGTTTAAAAACCCAGAGATCGGTGAACTCCCTTTCTATTCAGACCCTCAAAGTCCTGGAGAAGGGGCTCTGGCTTAGCTTGGACGTGAGGTGCTTATCTCTTGACCAATCATTGTAGCCAGGGGAGTGTGTGACAGCTTGTATCAAGTGTCCGTAGCTGAGCAAATGGGTTATACTATAATGTGGTTGTTCCTGCGGTCATCATCTGAATCATGTGCAGAGGTCACGGTAAAGAATTCATGATGAGTGGGCAAAATAGAAGGTATTCGTTCACTAATTCTCTCAAGGGACTTTAACAAGTGTCAAATAGGGAGTAGTAAGATCAGAATTGTATTTTAAGACCAGGTTCTGTCTATGGAGGCATAAGGGGTTAAGGAAGTGAGGTGTCAAAGATGTTATGATCAATTCTGTGACTTACAGGCCCCTCTGTTGAGCTACTGAATACTGGAGAACAAGTAGGAATTAAGTTTGCCATGCCATAGAAACACCTAAGTGAAGGTGTCAGGTAGTTGGCAGAATGAAAGGTTAGGCTAAAGGGAAAATCATAACCAGTAACGTGTGGATGGCAGTTGACGTAATAGGACTTAAAGTTGCAGCAGTGAGATCACCTAAGTTAGACTTGAGAAAGACCTAGGGCAGAGTCCTGAGAATACTATTTAAAGGTGGAGTGGGGAGGAGACTGAGAAAGAATGATCAAAATGGTAAGAAGTAAAATAAGAAAATAGTGTTAGGGGATCCAAGGGCAGGAAGTATTTTGAGAGAGACCTGTGTCAAAACTGCTAACATACCAGATTTCTGGTCAAGATGGTGGAGTGATGGGACCACAAGCTCCCCACCCCTCCTGACTACAGCAAAACCAGAACTGACTGCTAAACAACCATCGGAAAAAAGAATGGAACCCAGCAAAGAGATCTTCAACTGGAAACAGGGAACCATAGCAGGACGGTAGGAGGGGCATGCTCATGATATAATCGGGCCCCATTACCCCACAGGTGGGAGACCCACAAGCTGAAGAATATTTCAGTCATAGGGCCCCCCCCCCGCCACAGGAGTGAGTGTTCTGAGCCCCACATCAGGCTCCCCAGCCCAGGGTTCTGGCATTAGGTGGAGGAGACCCCAGGACATCTAGTTTTGAAGGCCAGTGGGGCTTAACTCTAGGAGCCCCACAGAACTGGGGGAAAGAGAGACTTCATTCTCTTGGGAAGCATACCAGAATCTCACGTGTTCCAGGTCCAAGGGAAATGACTGATTTCATAGGGACCTGGACCAGACCTGCCTGTGGTTTTAGAAGATCTCCTAGGGAGGTAGAAGAGGGTTGCAGCTCACCCAGGGGACGTAAAAGCTAGTGGTGGATATTCCAGGAGTGTTCATCTACATGAGCTTTCCTGAAGGCTGACATCTTGATCGGATCATTAGTACCAAGACCCAGCCCCACCCAACAGCCTGTAGGGAAGCCTCAGGCCAAGCAACGTACAGGGTGGGAACAGCCCCACCCATCAGCAGGCTTCCTGAGCCACAAACACCTCTAGGCCCAGCCCTACCCACCAGAGGTCCAGGTCCAGCAGGGGCAGGTACCAGAAATAAGAAAACAACAATCCCACAGCCTATGGAAGGAGCCCACAGACACAAAGCAGATTCTACACTGGGACTGGCTGGACCCTGGCCCTTGGCTGACAAGAGAGGAGTGTACTCCTCGGACACATAGGACGTCTCCCACAGAGGGCCACTTCTCCAAGGTCGAGAACATAATTAACCTACCTAAAAATACAAACAAAAAGACATACAGAATGAGGCAGCAGAGGAGTATCTCCCAGGTCAAAGCATAAGATAAAAGAAGAAGATAAAAGAAGTAGAAAGAGTTTAAAGTAATGATGGCAAAGATGTTCAGAGAACTCAAAAGGAATAGAGATGGACGGGGCAAAGTTTTTCACGAAGAGTCGGAAAATACAACGAATACCCAAATAAAGTTGAAGAATTAAATTACTGAAATGAATAACACACTAGAAGGAACCAAGAATAGACTAAATGAGGCAGAAGAACAGATCAGTGAGCTAGACGACAGATTAGTGGAAATCACTACTTTAGAACAGAAAAAAGAATGAAAAGAGATGAGGATAGCTTAAGAGAACTCTGGGACAACATGAAGTGCTCTAATACTCACATTGTAGGGGTCCCAGAAAGAGGAGAGAGAGAAAGGACCTGAGAAAATTTTTGAAGAGATAACAACCAAAAACTCCTCTAACTTGGTAAAGGAAACAGTCACCCAAGTCCAGGAAGTGCACAGAGTTCCACACAGGATCAACCCAGAGAGGAACACACCAAGGCACATAGTCATCAAACTGTCAAAAATTAAGGATGAGGAGAAAATATTAAAATCAGCAAGAGAAAAGCAACAAATAACACACAAGGGAGCTCCATATGGTTTTCACCTGATTTTTCAGCAGAAACTACAGGCCAGAAGGAAGAGGCAGGATATATTTAAAATGATGAAAGAGAAAAACTTACAGCCAAGAATACTCTATCCAGCAAGGCTCTCCTTCAGATTTGATGGAGAAATCAAAAGCTTCACAGATAAACAAAAACTAAAAGAATTCAGCACCACCAAACCAGGTTTACAAAAAATGTTAAAGGAACTTCTCTAGTCATCAAACCATAAGAAAAGAACAAAAAGAAGAAAGAGGGAAAGAAAAAAGACCTACAAAAGATTGCTTTGGCAATTTGAGGTCTTTTATGGTTCCATACAACTTCTAGAATTGTTGTGGTTCTGTGAAAAATATTGTGAGTATTTGACAGGGTTGTGTTGGATTTGTAGGATTGCTTTGGGTAGTGTGGCCATTTTGATAACGTTGATTCTTCTAATCCAAGAGCACAAGATATCTTTCCATTTCTTTGTATCATCTTCAGTTTCCTTCATTAGTGTTTTACAGTTTTCAGAGTTTAGGTAACCTCCTTGGCTAAGTTTATTTCTGGGTATTTTGTTCTTTTGGGTGCAAACAAAATGTTTATGGCAGTTGTAAAATTCAGGATTTTAAAGTGGGGGAAAAAGTGAATGAGGGGCTGCAAATGGCAAAATATCCTTTTTTATGGGTGAGTTGTATTCCATTATGTATACATGCTACATCTTTATCCATTCATCTATTGATGTGTACTTAGGATGCTTCCACGTCTTGGCAATCATAAATAATGCTGCTGTTAAAAAAAAAAAGCTGCTAACATACCATGTAAGGTAGGGATTCTATCAATTAAAGAGTAAATTGTATTTAGAGTACTGTATTTTAATTGAAGTGTAGTTGATTGACAGTGTTGTGTTAATTTCTGGTGTTATAGCATAGTGATTCATTTATACATACATATATATTCCTTTTCATATTCTTTTCATTATCAGCCATTATAAATATTGAACACAGTTCCCTGTGCTATACAGTAGGACCTTGTTGTTTATTTTATACATAGTAGTTAGTATCTACAAATTCCAAGTTTCCCAATTTATCCCTCCCCAGTGCTTTTCCCCCCTGGGAACATAAGTTTGTTTTCTATGTCTGTGAGTCTGTTTCTGTTTTGTAAATAAGTTCATTTGTATCCTTTTTATTTATTTATTTATTTTTTCAGATTCCACATGTAAGTGATAACATGGTAGTTTTCTTTCTCTTTCTGGCTTATTTCACTTAGTATTGTCATACTCCAGGTTGTTGCAAATGGCATTATTTTATTCTTTTTAATGGCTGAGTAGTATTCCATTGTATAAATATGCCACGGCTTCTTTATCCTGTCATCTGTCGATGGACATTTAGGTTGCTTCCATGTCTTGGCTGTTGTACATAGTGCTGCTATGAACCCTGAGGTACAGGTGTCTTTTCTAATTGGAGTTTCCTCTCAATATGTACCCAGGAGTGGGATTGCTGGATCATAGGGTAAGTCTGCTTTCAGTTTTTTAAGGAATCTCCATATTTTCCATGATGGCTGCACCAAACTACATTCCCACCAACAGTGGGAACAACCAACAGTGTAGGAGGGTAGCATACTATATTTTTAATAGGTTTTTTTTTTTTTAAGTTTTTATACTTAAAGGGGTAAACATCAGCCATTGCATTCATGGAGAATCCTTTATTTTAATGGTGCCACGTGGAGCAGGCCTCATAGCAGGGCGAGGAGGGGAAGAGTCAGCAAGTGAGCCAGCTGTGCTTCAGCTCTTTGGGTGACAAAGATGTTTGAGTTCCTGGGGACCAAATAGATGCTTCAGAAAGTGGCAGCCACCGGGCCTGAAGTTTCCTGAGAGAGGAATTCCAAAAGAAAGGCAGTGGGTGTTCTACTGTGTATTAATTGCTGAGGGTGGGAATTACAAGGGTCAGCTGTGAGAGCTGGAAGTAGTCCATGACAGTTCTCAGGTGCTCGCTGAGCCAGCATTTGGATACTTGATAGGACCCAGGGTTCTGAAACTGGTTTGCAACAGTATTAGGTCATAACTTTGCCTGTTTCCTCTGTCCCCTTCCTGTCTGCCACCTACGTTAGGGAAACCAGAGCAGAAGAGGAGGGTGAGACCAAGGAGAAGAATGTGTTCTTGGATTGAAATGGGTTTTTTTTTTTTAATCTGAAAGGGACTGAAGGGCTATGGGGTTTGCCTAAGGGCTTGTCCAGGAGCTGAGAAGGGAGATCCATCAGGGCATATTTGAGGGCATATATGGAAGAATAATTAAATGTACCTGAATGTTTAGCCCATTCAGTGTACCAGTTAGAAAAAATATGAAAATAATACATGTCATATGTGTATTTTAAGTGTGGATTGTTTATTCTACAGTAAACAGGCCTGGGAGGAGAGGGTGAACTTAACAGAATGAGTGTGGTGGTCTGGACAGCCAGAAGCCAGAGGCGGAGGGGAGCATGGTGAGAGCACAGAGCCAGGGGAGGTTGGGGTCACGGAGCACAGGTGTCAGGGCATCTCTCAGTGCTTCACAAGCTCCAGTACCAGCCTTTAGGCATGCGGCTGAGGAAGGGCTGTGATTTCAGCGTAGAGATTTCCGTGTGCGGCTGTGGCATGCGTGATCTTCACTGTCCTGGCCATTCTCTCCTTCGCTCTCTTCCGCTCTCACTCGTACACCCTGAATTTACCAACGCTGGAGCAACGAGAGGCAGCAGCACAGTGAGTGGGGGAGCGTCCGGATTTAGGAGGAGAGATGGAATCGCCTCCCTGTTGGAGGCTTCTAACCCTGAATTAGGTTGGAGCTAGGATAAGTGGAAGAGTCTTCATGAGATGAGAGTAAAACTTCATTTGGGTCAAATGCTTTTCAGAGAAAACTCAGTACTGAGAATGACCAGAAGTGTCATTTATGAGATCTGTTCAGGATTTCATCCAGGGAAAGAGAAAAACGAATTGTCAGAACTTGCTTTAAGGAAAAGGTGAGAGAGAACCAGTTGCCCCCTGTTCCCACACTGTGGAGTCCAGTTCCTTTGGTAAACTGAAAATAAGGCAGGAGAAGCCTCAGCCCTCCCCTGCTTCTCATGCCTAACTTGCTCCTCTCTCCTTTCCCTGCTGTGTAAATAGCCAGAGTCACAGCCAAACAGTGATAGCCTCCTGGCTTGATTTTTCTCTATATGTAAGTGATGACTATATTTAAGTGCCCAGGCTATTTTCAGAAAGTTCTTTCAAAAGTGTTTAGGAGTATTTTAGAAAGTACTGTTACCTGGTTGGAGACAGGACAAATCCCTGGAAACAGTACGTGTCAGAGAGGACACGTGCCTCTCTGGACACAGTGCCATCGTAGGACATACAGTAAAATTCTGGATGCCAAGAGAAAAAGGAGCATTTATTTACTTGGAGACTCAAAAGAAGATTATGAAATAAAAGTTATAAAGGAAATGAAGATTAAAAAAAAAACCTGCTTAGTGTCTTGAATACTATTCAGGAAGAGAGTGTATTTATGAAATGGGAGCTGAGAGCCTTGGGGGGAGGAATAGGCTTGTCGTTAAAACAAGGCTGTTGGTGGAAGATGGTCTGTGAAACCATCTAGAAATGTTACAGAAAAGACTGCAGACTAAAGCCTAAAACTCTTCTGTTTAAAAAGTACATCGCACCATTGCCGCCTTCTAAATGCAGGCATTTCCCCAAGCACCCGCTCCTTTCATGGGTCCGGCCGCAGCAGCAGTCTCAGCCAGCCTGCCTCTCTGTGTGTGAGCCCGGGCCTGCCCCGCAGCTCCTGGCCCTCCTGCCTCCTGCCCCTGGTTCTCGCAGCCGCGTGCTTCTCCCTGGCGGCTGCACAGCGCGGGCACCACGGGTGCCGCAGGCGCAGTCGGAACGCTGCTCGCCCTCAGTCTCTTTTTCTCACCGCGCTCCTTTTGATGGTACGACCATCCAGTCACCTCGGGTTAGTAAAGCCCAGACCCACTCTGGTTCCTCTCCTGCGCCCCTCGTCGTGCCAGTGCCTCTAGTAAACAGTGGCGGGCCCCCTTCTGAGAGCCCTTCCGGCCCCTGCCGCTTCTCAGGTGTGGGCCCTCTCTCCGCTGCAGCTTGGGCTGATGCGGTAGCCGCGTGATCACTGGCTTCCGCTTCCACCGTTTTGCTTCAGCCGTCTCCATTTCTGGCCGTCACGTCCCTGGATACGTACTCCACGTTGCAGCCTGCTGTGTGTCATTCTTTGACTATCGCGAACCCTCGTCTATTTGTATTTATTTTAATTCTTCCGTGATCTCACCACCCACCCACCCATCCACCCTGCCCCAGTCTCCCCCTTGCTTTCTCCTTTAACAATTTAAGTCCAGCTCAGGTGCCCTCTCTTTATTTCCTTTAAGACCAAGCTTCCCCTCCCCCCACCACTTATGGCATACCACATTTTGCCTCATAATCTTTGTACTTACCTACCTGTTTCACTTTCCCAGGACTCCCTGAGGGCAGGGGCCATATCTCACTTTGTATTGTAGCTGTTACATAATCAAGAGTCCACTATTTATTACAACAAACCCAAAGGATTTCCCACTTACCTGAATATTGCATCTCACACCTGGAAAAGTAATACTCTTAAAAAAAAAGAAAGCTCGTGCCAAGAGTTTTCATAGGCTCTCAATTTTCATAACCAGTTTGTTAGGAAAGTTACCACCAAACAGTTTCAAACGATGAGATTAGATGAAATAGAAATTCTTTGCTTTGGTTTTGAAAGGAAAGCTTTAAAAAAAATTAACATTTATGACAGATTTTTTTTTTCCAGTACTTTGACTATTGGGGAGAAATTGTAAAACTTGAATGTTACTATTTCTTGAAAAAATAAAATATCCTTGCTCCCTTTGGGTTTGTTGAAGACTTTAAGGAAGTTTTGGTATTCACAATAATTTTATGGATAAAAAACTATAAGCTTGGGAAAATCTTGAAAATTTAGAAAGTCTTTCAATTTAAGTCTTAAGTTCAGTAGCATTGAATGTACTGGCTTAACTAGCTAACTAGCTTGCTGGTTCCATTTCTTTTTTCAACTAATATTTATTATAGATGTTGTTTTAGGCAGAAAAGATTCAGGGCAAAGCTGATCACCTCATAGAGCTTTTTATTCTAGTGATACATCAGTGTTTGGTAACTGAGTCGTTATGAAATAACTTCTCTGGTTTTGCTGTGTCAGATTGCATATTTATATGATGTTGATGAGGTCTGAGTAGATACCTGGTGAGTCTTTATCTTGATAGCAGTTTCATTGAATTTTGGCTTGTAATGAAGGAAGTAGGTAGACTGAGCAGGGCTTCTCGGCAGTTTAGCAGACAGGCTGAATAGAAACTGATTATTGCCCCGGTTACCGCTGTTGTTTTTCTTAGATACAGATACTACAAAACTGCTAATCTAAGTGGGATTTCAGAAGTAATTATAGACAAAACATCTGTATACTGTAATGTTTATATTATCAATATATTTAGTGTAAAGAATGAGATAACCATGTATCAAAAAGAATAGTTCTGTTTATAATAATTAAACTTTGACCTCTTAATTTTTTCTCATACTTATTTAGCTAGTTATATTTTTCTTCCTCTTGAAACATTTTCCTAAAGTTACCGTTTTTGAATTTCATTTTTTGCTAATTTGGTATCTTAAGGTGTGAAGATAGGAAGAAGAGGATGAAGGATGAAAAGTCCTTAATTAATATTATTTCCGATTGCTGTTTCAACTGACGTCTCATGGAAGAATGCCTTAGTAAAGTGGCTTTTTGGGGAAATTTTGTTTAGTGTTTAATAGTCATTCGTAGTTTTCTCTGGTAACTGCCTCCAAGTCTATTACATTTTAAAGCCCCCTCCCCCTCTGTCTCATACATGGGGGGAAGTAGGAAATTGCACATTTTGTAAGTCTTAAGTTATGAATTTCTGCCATGATTTCCCATAGGCTATAGTAGGTAAGCTAAATGCTTATAAACCAATATTGCGATCCAGTTTTTTAAAATTTACTCTTTAGGCATATATAAAACTAACGTCACCAGTCAGGGCAGATGGCTTTCTAAGTGTGCCTCTCTATAGGAAACTGCATTTATGTCAGGAATGCATAATCTAAATCTAATCACTAGAACCATCAGACCAAAAATGAGCAGTGTTGTATTAATAAAAAGGTGGCGGGGTGGGGCTTATTTTAAAATATTAATGTAATAAAAGACAAAAGAAGAGCTAGCAAGACATGACTACTGAATGTAATACTTGACCCTAGACTGAGTCCTGCCTGTCCTAGAGTTGGGGAAATGCTGTAAAGGATTGGATTAATTCACCAAATGTGCAGTACAGAGAGTAGATTTAAGTATGATTTCAATGTTAAATTTACCAAAGTTATTAACTACTGTGGTTATGTGAGAGAATGTCCCTGTTAGGAAATATATATTGAAATATTTCAGAACACAGGGCCAAAAGTTACGTGACTTCTCCTTAAATTTTTCGGGGGAAGTGGAGGCATATATGTATATGTGGGGGGGGGTTGGAGAGAGAGAGGGGTTTTTTAAATGTAAATAGAAGTGGTCTAAGTTTACATATTTAGTATTCTGTGTTTACTTGCGTTTTATTTTTCAGGAAAGCAAAATAGACGAGCACCATTTTGTTGCAGTAGCTCTTAAGAAACCCAATGGATCTAGACATCAGGATGTAAGATTTTACAATTTCTCTGACTTTTTTCTAAAAAATATGAACTAATGTTGAGTTTGTTATTTATTGATGGAAATAGTCATTTGGTTTATATTAGGTTAGAGGCTTTGACTTTTTTTTTTAAATATATAGACTTTAGAGGTGTTTTTCAGCATCCTTAAGATCATCTGGGATTTTACAGAAATGTTTTAAAAGCACTTTACCTACTTTTTCTAATTCAAATACACTTAAATATTGCAAAGAAAAAATGTTGGTAATACTGTCCTAGTAGTTCTATTTTCGGTAGAAATTTAAGATAGGTACTGTCTTGGTCATCTTATAGCGGTTCATTTCCTGGTGATCTGAGGCTGTCTTGAATATAAGGGTTCCAAGTCAAAGGTACTGAGTAGTGGAATTAGCTGTCACATTAAACTCCTCCCCCTTTTTATAGCACTCTCCTAAATTATTCCCAAAGTTACAGTGTCAGACGTGACATTCTGGCATAACATCAATTATTTCAATTAAAATCTATTTTTACTTTCTTCTGCTGTTAATTGGTAAGTTGAGAAATTTTTAAAAAAAGAAACCTCAGGGTCTTGACTCTCAGCCTACATACAGTTGTAATTCTGTTGAAGTATTTATTTAAGGAATACGGATAACTGTTATAATAATCGAAATATATGCACGTTGCATTACTATTTTTAGGGAATCTGCATGAGAGAAGCTGGTATGATCAGTATGTTGGCATCATTACCTCTAGGGAAGAAGCTCCCTCTACAGATCATGCCTTTGATAGATTAAAAAAGATGAAAATTTTTCATAAATTAATCTTTCTTTAAAAGGGATGACCTGTTAAACTTGACCCCTGTTACCTGAAGATGTTCTGACCCAGGTTATCTGTCCTTGTGTGCTCAAGTCTCAGCATTACCCTTTCTACAAGTACCTTATTTTCAATAGAGCTTTATATTTTTTAGTAACATTTGCACATGGCAGTAATTTCTTTCTATTTCCCTAGACGCAGCAATGTCTCTTAGGCAGCAGTGACAGAAAAGGGCAAGGGTACTGCTCAGAAGGCCTGGCTGGGTTTCAGGCCCAGGTCTACCATTTAACCTGTGTTGTAAGCTTGCATATGTTGATGGATCTTCCTAAGCCTCAGTTTCCCCATCTGTAGAATTGAGATAACAACCATATCAGCTTAGTTGTGAGACAGAAATCATATTAAATGGTTACTGATCTTGTCATATGGGTGTGGAAGACGTGAGTACTCTCTTTACTAGAATGTATAGACTGTTAGAGATGGTCCATGCTCGGCTGAGTTGTGAACAAGGCTTCTATCAGAGTATAAGATAGAGGTTAAATTTAGTGCTGAGTGAATCATTTCTTAATGAAGGGTTGCATCTCTGTGGTTACGAGAGTCTTACGCCCTCTACTGGAGTATTTCTCAGAAGTTTGCTTGGTGGTCCCTCCCTATCAGAATAACCCACCTCCCTGTTAAAGTTATGTACCTGGGGATCCTTTTCAAGTCATCTACTGAGTCAGAATTGTTGAATGTGTGACTCAGTAAATCCTCATTTTAAACGAATGTAGGTTACTGTTATCTACAAAAAGTTTGAGTATCACATTATTTCATATTTTTCTTGATTTTATTATATTGGCAACACTAATACAAGAAGTAAAAACAATTATCTAGAACTCCTACTGTGTTATAATTTAACGTTACTGAAATCTAATCATCGATTTGTTATTTTCCTAGTTACAAAATTGACCGTAAGATCAATACGCAGTGTAACATTCAGGTAATCTAATTTTTTTTCCCTTTTAGGTTACATCTCAAGATGATTCTAAACCAACCCAGAGGCAGTTTACTGTTCTCAGCTTTAATGATTTAGTATCATCTGCTGTTCCTATGACTGCTGAAGATCCTTCCTTTTGGGACTGTTTTTGCTTCACAGAAGAAATTCCAATACGAAATGGTACAAAGTCATGATGTGATTTTCTTAGTAACAAAGGGAAATGAAAACTATTCTTCTGTAGTCACTAAAAAAAAAAGTCAATGCCTGATAGTATAAGTTTTATTTCACAAAACAGTTCAAAAAAGAAAAAAACTTTTCCCATTAAAAGGGCAGACTCCCAGGTCAAGATAGCTCACTAGAATTCATGTTGACCCCTTCTCCCTCCCCAAAGTCACATGGCATCGACTGCAAACACAGAAATCGGTGGCAGATTCTTAAAGTGATGCATGTTCGTTGTAGGGGAAAAAATAGAAAATGCAGATATGCAAGAAGGAAATAATTGAATTCCTTCCTTTCAGAGAGAACGGTTTCAGAGGTAATTATTCCTAAAACCTGGAGTATCTTTCCAGACCTTTTTCTTGGCAAGAAATCCATATTGATATACTTGTTTTTTGCTTTTTGGGTTTTTTCATGGGAGCATACTGTTTTTAATTTTTTTTCTCTTAATTGTACATCTACTGTTCATAAATAGAATTCTGTAGCATAACTTTTAGTGGCTCTAAAGTAATCTGTTGTACGGTTATTATCAGGATGTTTTTGACCAGGGGTAACGTTCATGTATGATTGACTTAAGTAACCAACGACATTTATTGTCTCACATGACATATAGGTCAGGGGTGTTGTCATTAAGGACTTTTTTTTGCCTCAGTCTCAGTTTATCAGTTTTGCCTTAGGCTTGTCTCCTTCATGGTCACAGGAGGTGCTGATGTAACTTACGGCTTCACATCTTCATAAAAATTGCATCAAAAAGGCAGGGAAGATTGTCCTCTCGCATCTCAGTTTTGTCAGTGAGGAAGACCTTTCCCTCTTAAGAAGCCCCGGAAGATGTCCCCAAAGTTTCTGTTGACTCAGATCAGGTCATTGCAAAAGCTGAACGCAGACACTTTTGGCCTCTGTGGGAAGTAGACTGGTGAGGAAGCAGCTAGGGCAGGGTTTGGGGAGTGACACCGAGGGGAAGCCCGCTGCCGGCCATCGGGAAGGCGTGCCGGTTTACCCATTCTTCCCTCTGTCAGGCATGGTGAGTGTCTGTGCTTTTTACTCTAAACAGTGGTGCATTGAATATCTTTGTAACCACATTTTGAAGTACGTGTTTAATTATGTCCTTAAGAAAGTAGATTTCTATAAGTGGAATGATTGGTTCAAAAGGATTAAACATTTTTAGGGCTTTGATAAATACTGCCGAACTGTTCTCTAAGAAGGCTGTCCACTTCACATTGCCAGCCAGTGTTCTGTGTGTGCCCCTCTCTCACCGCCCCCCGTACTCCTGCCCGTGTATAGATACTGTCTTTTTTTTTTTTAATGTAATCTTGGCCAATATAGGTGGGAAGTGGTACCTTATTTTTTAAATTTGTGTTTCTTTCATTATGAATGAGGTTAATATATCAGTGTTGTTATTGGCTGTTTGTATTCCTTTTTTATGAACTGCTCGTTCATTGTCATCACCTGTTCTCTTTTTAGTAAATAGGACTTAATTTAAAGTGGGAACATAGTGTAAAAGATGCCAAGACCTTCATACTGCTGACAGGACTATGGTTGTAGCGCACGTCTTGGGGAGTTAAAGTCTTGTTATTCTTAAATGTCAAGAAATGAATTAACTTGTTTCTGTTACTAAAATTAAAAAATTGTGTGTAACTTGTATAAAATGAGATACTTTGCTTAAGTAAAAAGATTTGGAATGTTTTATGATTTTTCGTTTCATTAAGCATGCCCAGATATGCCAAGCATAGTAAATTAACGTTTTTAAAAGATCAGTAGCATTTGTAATAGAGGAGGCATTGTTATCCGTAGCATGAATGTAATGGTGATGTGAAAAGCTGTTTTCTGACTTGTCGTTATAATAAAATGATTTAACACTGAATTTTATGAGCCAAGTGCTATGCTAGAATTTTGTGGGGCTTTTTTTTCTTGTTATTTCTTAGTTTCACGTACACACAGTTCAGAGTAGATCTATAAAAATATTTTTTCTAAATGAAAAATGCCTCTCCCTTGACCTCCTTCTCTGATTTCCTGTCCCCAGAGCAAGGCCTTGCACTGATTTGTGTTATTTATTGTCATGTCTCCAAATAAGATGCTCCTACTGCTCTTACTTCTGTTCAATTTTAGACAATCCTCTAATTCCCAGTGTAAAGCTTTGCTCTTCTGCTTCGCAGCCAGTACGCTTTCCCTTCCCGCTCCCCTCTTCCCAGCGTTTGTAACTCAGCGTTTACATGACTTTGGTCAGGACTGTTTACAGTATAAGATTAGGTAGCACTGTCCAACTGCGTGATGTGCTTTCCTCACCCTATATTGCATCTTTATGTTGTTGTGTTGATACAGTGACTTGGTTTGTGTGGGTTCCTGTGCGCTCACTGCTAGTTAAGCCCAGAGCTCTACACTCAGGCACACCGGGGGCTCCGTCAGTCTCGCCCAGCCTGAGGAAGCTGCCCCTGGAGCCGTATTCTGTCCGACTGGCCGTCGCCTCCTGCGGATCAAAAACATGCCTGGAAACAATTCCATCTAATAGTACTCAAATTTCAAGGGATGTGAATAGGGCTAATGATTATTTCATTTTATGGGGAAGATAAATATGCCGTCAGTGTTGTAGTTGGGGGTTGGCAGAGAGTCTGGACATCTCTCCAGTTAGTATCAGGTGACTCCCTTGTCCTGAGTGTTTATATTAGA
Source organism: Camelus ferus (assembly GCF_009834535.1). Taxonomy (NCBI): domain Eukaryota; kingdom Metazoa; phylum Chordata; class Mammalia; order Artiodactyla; family Camelidae; genus Camelus; species Camelus ferus. The sequence goes on from NC_045705.1 coordinate 1,742,124, forward strand.
ATATTTACCTTTGCAAGTGCCTCACCTGTATCAAGCTATTCAATCCTCATAATATAACCTTATAGAGTAAGTCCTATTATCTCCATTTTACTGATAGGGAAAAGAAGGTACTGAGATGCTAAGCAACTTACTAAAAGGTTGTACAACCATTGTACAGTGGACCCCATATTAGAACCAGAAGCCTAGATCCAGAGCCTGAAGTCCACTGTACTAAATTCACTGATAATGCTGTCAATGTTTTCATGTAAGCAATTCTGGGGCAGGGTTGATTGGGTCTGGGAGCCTTTGTAGCTTTTGCAGATTTCATTAAATAATGCCAGGTGTGTAACCAACACCTGGGTTTAACACAATGCTATTTTGCCATAGTTGCCTCATTTTTTTTTATCCCAAAGGTGCTTCTAAATACCTCCTACCCGAGTCCTAGTCCTTTCTCTCCAGGAATAATCACTTGTAGTTTTATGAACTTAGCTACTTGTTTATGCATCCATGATCTCTAAGTAGTGTTGTGTACTTAAATCGCACATTTTCCTATTAGAGTTTAAACGTCAGGACTGGATGTCTGGGTATTAACAGTGGCAACAGTGAGAATGTTACCGAGTCCAAACTCATTCTGCTTGCCGCACACAGGCCAATAAATCGGGAGACAAAGTGCTGGGGCAAGGAATAACAACTTTATTCGGAAAGCTGGCAGACCGAGAGGATGGCAGAATAATGTCTTGGAGAACCATCCTCCTCCAATCAGAATACAGGCTCCTTTTACACAGAAAAATAGGGGAGGAGGTGTGGTTGGTTGGTGCAAACTTCTTGCTGCAGGCATTCTCTGTTCTTGCAGCTGTCCATGTGGGTCAGGCCATGGTGTCCCTGTAAACCTCCAACAAAAGGAAGGTTATTCTCTGTTTTGCAACTGGCCATCTACCTAAGTACAGAATAGCTAACATTCTTAAAGGTCAGGGCCCCAGAATAGGCTCTCTCTCCTGTGTATTTCAGGCTAAAGGCAACATTGTTTCACAAAAGGAGCAGAGCTGGCAAGACAGCCTGGAAAACAGGGCACAGTGGTTAAAACTTAAAGGAACAGATCCAATGTGGAGTCAGATTCTCTATTACAAGAATACTCAGCTCACTTAGGCAGAAACTTCTCAAAGGAGATTATACATATCCTTAGGGATAGGCAGTCACCCTTAGGAGTTAAAATAAGACACCGAGAGGCATTCATTTTATGTAAATTTTTGGAAAGAATTTTTTTTCCTGATTTTTTTTTAAATAGAGGTATAGTCAGTTTACAATGTTGTCAGTCTCTGGTGTACAGCACAATTCTTCAGTCAAACGTGAATATACATATATTCATTTTCTTACTCTTTTTCACCATGAGCTACAAGGTATTGAATATATTTCCCTGTGCTATACGGTATAGCCTTGTTTATCTATTTTAAGATCTTTACTTTTGTTATGAGTTTAACGTATATTCTTGATGACATGCCAGAGTTCTGTTCGGTGAAAACCATCATAGGCTTTGAAAGCCAGTTATTTATAGTTAAGAAAATACCATTCTCTTTGGATGTAGCTGATTGTTTAAAATAGAAATTAATATTTTATTCATAGATTTTATATTTTAGAATGAGCTTTGCTTTAAAATGTACTTAATATTTCTATCGAAAATTTTAATTCCACTGGATAGGAGTCATGCAATCATTAAATTGACAGTCAATACTTTTGATATGTAAGATGGAAAAACTATAGATCACAGCATGACTACCACTAACTCTTAGTTTTCATTTGGCATTTCCAAACCACTGCTCTGAGTTTCTTGATGTTGCCACGTAATGGTCACTTTTAAATTGGCATTAGGGGTGCTTTTAAGCTGTGTATAAGTGTAACAGGAAAGAAAAAATCTGACTCCATATTAAGATCTGTTCCTTTGCCTTTAACCCTGTGCCCTGCTTTCTAGACTTAGTCTTTCCAGCTCTGCACCTTTTGTAGAATAATGTTGCCTTTAGCCTGAAATATACACGAGAGCCTATTCCGGAGGCTCTGACCTTTAAGGATATTGACAATTGCACTCACATAATGATAACAAGTTGCAGAATAGAAAATAACATTTGTTTTGTTGGAGGTTTTGCAAGGACACCATGACCTGGCCCACATGGACAGCTGCAAGAAAGAATCCCTACAGCAAGAAGTTTGCAACAACCATCCACACTCCTCCCCTTTTTAGAAGAAAAGGAGCCTTAATTCTGACTTAGGAAAGTTGGTTCTTTAAGACATTCGCCTGCCATCCTCTCAGTCTGCCAGCTTTCCGAATAAAGTTGCTATTCCTTGCCCCAAAACCTGGTCTCCCGATTTATTGGCCTATCATGCGGCAAGCAGAGTGAGTTTGGACTCAGTAAAGGAAGCTGTTTATTAGTTTTCTCTTTTTGTGTATGTGTAGCTCCTAAAAGTAAAAGACTAGACCCTTTTATCCCAATAAATTTAATTTTGTTTAAAGCAAACGCAGTGTGAATGAGCTAAAGACTTCGATAATAATACATTTGAAACCTGATATTAACTTAGGTACTTAAAATAGGTCTAAAATAAACTGGTAGACAATAAAATACTTCCAGTGCATGGTAATTAAAACAAAGAGATAGCCTGAATCTTGAAGCATAAATTTCCATTGTTTATATAGGAGTCCCCGATACATAAATGAGTACAACTGACCATTACATTGAATGAAAACGTTAATCTTTTAATAACTTGGAAGAGATAAACATACTGTCTGCAAAAGTTTGGTCTGTATCGTTGTAGACCTATTTTCTGTAATTATCAAAGAATTATTTTAAGATCTCTCTTATTTGGATATCCAGGATTAAGCTACGTAACTTAAAGCAAAATCATTAAAACCATTTTAGAACTGAAGTAGACTAGAAAAATCAGATCCTGGAATCTTGATTAAGGTGATTTGAACACTCCTTTTCATCAATAAAAAAGTGTAATTCTTGGATGACGATCATCAGTGAGTTACCAAAACATAGCATTTGATTTTAGGTTAAGAACACAGGTTTCTGGATCTTCTTTCACAGAAATGATGGTACAAATATCAAATACATTGTCTTTTGGAATTCGCCTTTGCAAAACTGACATTCTTTCAACTTTGGGCATGGTCATTTACTAGAGAAAAAAATGTTCATGTCTCCCTGGACTTTACTTATATTTATATTTAGAATTATCACTAAACATAGTATTTCTCAAAATAATTGATAAATTATAAATCAAGACACATTTGTGAAGTTATCAAAAAGAAGCGTGTTTAAAGCTATTCCACATTTTACAGGGAAATGAATCCTTTATGTCCTTAGTTCATTTATATCATATCCCAGTTACTTGTGTTACATGCTGTTTTGTGTGTGTGTGTGTGCGGAATGTACGGTATTTGAACATTTAAAATCTTAACTAATTCAGAGTTAGCCAGAAACAAAAGCTATATACATCACATCTAAAGTAATCATGCAGATATTCCATCAAGAGAAAGAACTGATTTCCTTTCAAATGGGGTTTTTCCCTCTTTCCTTCTCCTGTTAACCCCCCGAGTCATAGGAGAGTACTTCCTTTCTGTTACGCTTGAGGCAGAGCAACAGCAAATTTGTTTCAGAGCACGTGGCCCTTACTTACGAGGTACCTGGGACAATTCAGACAGCCGCTTAGATAAAAAGCTCATTGGGCAGTCATGTTGGGTTCATATATTTCAACAACATTCTGTTAGGAAATCTTTTATTGCCCAGTTTTGTTTCATAGAGTAAATAATATTTTTGGCTATAAAAAGTCATTTTTAGATACTACACATCCATATATATGTACTAACAAGCTTTCAGCCCATCATGTTCATACCTACCCAAATTGTTGCTCTGGAAAACCATATTAAATCATACATCGCTCTGCTTGAAAGCAGGATTTCCTTTTATCTTGTAGGTTCAAATATAATTTTTTTGTTTGTTAACATTTTTTTATTGAGTTATAGTCATTTTACAATGTTGTGTCAAATTTCAGCATAGAGCACAAGGTTCAAATATAATTCTTAATTAAAATCTTTAACATGGCTTACAACTCTCTGGTCCCAAAATCCTCCAGATTTTCATTTCTCTGCTTTATTCCACCACATTACACTTTAGCTAAAACTGTTCCTCACTTCTCTCCAAACCCTCAAATTATTCACTCTCTTCCTTTTCTGTCCCTCCCCTTCCCAGCTGATCGTTCTCATTTAAATTAATTGCCATTAATATTAAACGGGTTGTAGTGCTTCCTTGCAATCCTATGTCACTCCTCTGGCTCAGTCAACCAGATGACTATTTCATACCTTTTCTTCTCTCCTCCAACCTCTGATGCATCATTTTCAATCCTTACTCTCTGCTGATTGCCTTGTTCCCTGTTCCACTGAAAGCAGAATCATTCAGAAGTTCCCTTCACCACATCCACCCCCCTGGCTGCATCTGTCCCCTTCACTCTGCCTCCCCTGCCACTGGAGAGGAATTGTCAGTGCTCCTGCCTAAGTCCAGCCCCTCCATCTGTACGTTAGATTCAGTTCCTTCTTCCTTCCTTAAAATTTACTTGGGCAATTCCCACCTCTTTGACACATACATTTCCCCATCTTGACTGCACCATTCCCCAAAACACATAAACAGGTTATTTCTTTTCCCATTAAAAAAAAAAAAATCCCTTCTTGATCCCATCCCTCACCCTTATATGTCTCTCTTCCCCTTTTCTGCAAAAACTTGAGATACAAACATTATCTCCCATTTTTCTCCTCTATTAGCTCTAAAATTCACTCAAATTAGGCTTTTGCTCCATTCTTCCACTGAAGTTTTTTTTCCCCCAAGGTCACAGAAGACCTTCATATTGCCAAGTCCTTGGGACAACAGTAGCCTTCATTCTTCATTCTCACTGCTCATCTTACTTGACCCATCAGCAATATTTAACTAAATACAAATGCTCTGTGTTAGGGACTGGATGTTCAGGTGACCCCCATTCATATGTTGGAACTATGCCTTCCAATATGATCATATTCAGAGGGGGGCCTTTCGAGGGGGGTGGTGATTAGAATTCGGTGAGATCAAGAAGGTGGTGTCCTTATGGATGAGGGCCTTTATGAAAAATCATGAGAGAACTTGCTCCCTTTCTCTGCTTCTGCCATGTGAGCATACAAGACATCTGTACCCAGAGAGGGCTCTCGCCAGAACCTGCCCGTGCCTGCATCCTAATCTTGCACTTCCAAATTCCAGAACTGTGAGAAATAAGTTTGTGTTGTTTATAAGCCACCCAGCCTATGGTCTTCTGCTATAGGAACCAGAACTAGGACACCCTCTTTGATACAGCATCTTCACCTGGATCCCAGGAGACAGTGCCAGTCAAGTTTCCTCCTGCTCATTCGTCATCTTCTCTCAGCCTCCTTTCCTGATTCCTTTTATCTCCCCAAACCCTAAGTTTTAGAGGCTCCCAGGTCTCAGTCCTCAGGTCTCTCCTCTCCTCTTTCTATTACTACTCTCTTTAAATACACTGATGGTCCCCAAATCTAAGTATCCAGCCCAAACCGCTCTGAACTCCAGGCTCCTCCTCTTTCTCTACTTAAAATCCTCACTTGGATGACCCACCCACAACACATTATGTTCAAAACCAAAATCTTGTCCTCTTTAAAACTTTTCTCAGTCCTCAGTCATCTCTCCATAGTAAATATAAATTCTGTTTTTTCAAATGACTGGGTTAAAAATCTTGGAGTTCCCCTAAGTCCTTACTTTCTCTTATACCCCACATTTATAGACAGTCCATCAGCAAGTACCATTGGCCATACTTTTAAAGTATCTGTAAATCAGACTACTTTTCATTATCTCCAAAATTACCATTCTTCATGTGGAATATCGCAGCAGCCTTGTTGGTATCCTTGTTTTTGTCTATTTAACTCAAAATTTTACTTTTTAACAAAAAGAGAGAATAATCCTTTTATTTTTTTTTAATTGAGGTATAGTCAGTTTACAATGTTATGTCAATTTCTGGTGTACAGCACAATTCTTCAAACATTACTATATATATTTTCATGTTCTTTTTCACCATGAGCTACTACAAGATACTGAATTTATTTCTCTGTGCTATATATACAATATGAACATGTTTATCTATTTTATATATACCTGTCAGTATCTACAAATCTCGAACTCCCTGTCTGTCCCTTCCCACCCCTCTCCTCACTGGCAACGACAAGTCTGTATTCTATATCTGTGAGTCTGTTTCTGTTTTGATATAAATTCATTTGTCTTTTTTTTTTTTTTTTTAGATTCTACATATGAGTGATATCATATGGTATTTTTCTTTCCCTTTCTGGCTCACTTCACTTAGAATGACATTCTCCAGGGCCATCCATGTTGCTACAAATGGCATTATTTTATCACAAAATGATCCTTTTAAAACTTAAGTATGATTATATGCCTCTTCCATTCAAAACTCCACATGGTCTCCCAAATTTCTCAGACTAAAAACCAAAGCCATTATCATGGCTTATGGGACCTTACATTGTCTGCCTCCACCCTTGCTACTTCTTTGACCTTATCTTCTACACTGTCTCCCTCTCTGACTCTGCTCCACCTATACTGACCTCCTTTCTCTTCTTCAAATACACCAAGCAAGTTTCTTCTACCTCAAGAACTTTGCAAGAAGCTCAGAGAACGTTTCCCCAGCTATACACATGGATCAGCCCCTTACCTCCCTCCTGCCCTTGTGCAAATGTTATCTGGTCAATAAAGCCTTGTCAGCAACCTAACTGAAATGACGCCTTCTTTCGTAATTGCTATCCCCCATACCCATTTATTTTTCCCATAGCACTCATTATGCTCTGATACATTACATCGTTTTGCTGAGGTTTCTGGGATATTATCTGTCCCCTGATCCCCCGTTAAAAATCAGCTCCATGAGGGCAAAGATTGTAGCCTGTTTTGTTCATGGCTACATCCCTGTTGCTTTGCTCGGTAAGTATTTGTTGAAATACTGAACACCTTTATAGCTTTATGTTATTAACTCTTTTCTCTGAGATGTCTTGAATGTTGTTTAGCAATTTTTTAATCTTCTGTAGTACAGCATTCTACCAGAGAGAGTTCCCTTTCGTATGAAAGCAGCTTCTAGTTGCTTTTATTAAAATAATAATCACTAACACTCACATTGTGCTTACCCTGGCCTGAATGCTTTGCCTATAATAGTTACAGGCAGTATAACCACCCCACGGAGTAGGAGCTATTTTAACATCTATTTTACAGATGAGTTGACAAAGAAAGTTTAAAATACACAGTGAGTAGTGGTGGAGCCAGGGTATTTCAAACCTAGACAGTGTGGCTCTGAAGTTGGGGCTTTCAACCATAGTGCTGTACAGCTTAGAGACAGAAGCTCATTGTCAAGCAGGTCTGCAGAAGAGGTAAATAGACACTGTCATTTGATTTATGGAAGCCAGCCCCTTCTAGAGTTGGAGTCAGAGTGTTCTTTAAAAGAACTGGGTAAGTTTGTGTAAGAGTATGAATATTTGTATTCATGTATGAGTATGCGGGCATTCTAGGGGGACAAGAACTACGAGTTGATACTCTGGTGAACTAGAATGATGGGAAAGTGGATGATTCTTACTGTCGTGGTGAAGACTGAACCAGAAACAGCTTTGAGTTGTGGCAGGGGCAGTGGTTCTGCTTCCAGGAGGCAGCATGTCCTGGGCGTGGTCCTGACCCAGCCAACTTGCTATTCAGGAAATTTAGTAACTAGGCAGGTGAACCCCCCCCCCCCCAAAAAAATGGCTCCAGAAAAACCTCAAAAGCTTTGGGCCCATCAGGGCAGGAAGTCATTTCAACCGAACCTGTAATTCCCTCACAAAGCCTCTGAAGAGTTTCTCTTACAGAACTGCCGTCCCCTACAGTCCTCTCTTTAGTTCTTACTATTATCTCTGACAAGTGTCACCTCACAGCAAGAACACCACAGTCACCAGCTCCTAAGGAGCCTGGAATTCTGCAAACTGACCTGACCATACCACCCTGGAGCTGCCTGCTCCTTATGAATATGCGTAGGGCAGGGGATGACGGAGCACTGAGCCCTGGAGTCCTCTCTGAGCGTGACGCTGGGGAGTGGGCGCCTCCACCCTCAGAGGATCTTTACAGCTGTGATAAGACGCTATCTTACTCCTGTAACTACAGAGATCCAGTTACTATGCTCCCAGAACAGCCTGCTGAAGCCAACTTTAAATGTCCAGTTGCCATAATCTACTTAGCAAATTGGTTTAGGGCAAAACTGAAATCCACTCCTGCTTTTGATGTATAAAAGAGGAGAGAGCCTATGAGAGATGTGGAGTGAGTCCGAACTTACTGTTCCACCTGACGGGTGGTAACGCCAAGCACAGCATTGACAGGGACCCGTTAATTGGACTCAAACCTGTGACCAGCTACACTTCGCAGCCCATCACAAATATGACCTTATTGATTTTCTTCAGATTAAATTTTAAAGCGCTGTTTCAGCATTCCCTTGCCTTGATCATAATTTGTATGTTGTTATTTCTGGATTGATATCTCTGTCTCCCCCCACAAGCCAGTAAATTCCTCAAGGATGGGAAGCATTTCATGTTGTTCTTCATACAATGCGACTTACTTATCTGTGCCTAACATTATAGAACTCTCACTGCATGCTTGATAATAGAAGGGATGAATGAGTGAGTACATGGATGGAAAGAGAATATGTCTCTTTTTCGGATGATGTTATTGAAACCAGTTACACATTTTCTCTTAAAAACTTTATCAAAAATGGTATATGGAAGGACGAATTTGTGACAGATATTTTAGGATAATCACTTTCAAAAAACATGTTTCCTTTATGCAAAGAAGGAATCTAACACACATGTTAAAGCAACTGAGTTGAATTTATGCAACAGTGGAAATCAACATTAGTGGAAACAGTACACGAGTTTATAGTCCCATTTTTTTGCCACTGAACTTGAACAAGGACTGTGACTTCCAAAGCCCCTTCTGTCTTTTCAATTCTCTAGTTCTGTGAATTTATGGGTGAAAGTCAACTACAAATATATTTCCCAATTAAATTAGTGAAAGTGCAAACAAAAACACCCCTCAAAGCACAGCGCATGTCTCTAAACAACCAAAGAATAAGAAAAATTCTGTCAGACTCTTTTGGAGATGGATTATTTTGCAATTCTAGCACCAGTCTCAGAAAAAGCTATTGCTTGACTATTTGACTCATGATGGAACTACATGGAAACCCGTCTACTGTTTTTTAATGAGTTATAGTCAGTTTACAATGTTGTGTCAATTTCTGGTGTACAGCACAGTGCTTCAGTCACACATGAATATACACATATTCATTTTCATACTGTTTTTCACCATAATCTACTATAAGATATTGAATATATTTTCTTGTTCTATACACTATAAACTTGGTTATCTATTTTACATATACCAGTCAGTATCTGCAAATCTCCCCCTGGCAGCCACAAGTCTGTATTCTATATCTGTGAGTCTGTTTCTGTTTACATATAAGTTCATTTGTCTTTTTTATTTTAGATTCCACATATGAATGGTATCATATGGCATTTGTCTTTCTCTTTCTGGCTTACTTCACTTAGAATGACACTCTCTAGGGCCATCCATGTTGCTGCAAATAACATTATTTTATCATTTTTAATGGCTGAATAGTACTCCATTGTATAAATATACCACTGCTTCTTTATCCAGTCATCTGTCAGTGGACATTTAGGTTATGTCCATGTCTTGGCTGTTGTAAATAGTGCTGGTATGAATATTGGGGTGCAAGTACCTTTTTGAATTAAGGTTCCCTCTGGATATATGCCAAGGAGTGGGATTGCTGGGTCATATGGTAAGTCTATTCCTAGTCTTTTGAGAAGTCTCCATACTGTTTTCCACAGTGGCTGCACCAAACTGCATTCCCACCAGCAGTGTAGGAGGGTTCCCTTTTCTCCACAGCCTCTCCAGCTTTTATCATCTGTGGAGTTTTGAATGATGGCCATTCTGACTGGTGTGAGGTGATACCTCATTACAGTTTTGATTTGCATTTCTCTGATAATTAGTGATACTGAGCATTTTTTCATGTGCCTATTGGCCATTTGTATATCTTTTGGAGAAATGCTTGTTTAGGTCTTCTGCCCATTTTTGGATTGGGTTGTTTGTTTTTTTCTTATTAAGTTGTATGAGTTAATTTCCTTTCTGATACTTCTTCCAACCTGGGTCCAGGGGATTTTGGTTTTGCCTCGAGGTAGGAAGAAACTGGGAAAAGTCTGGCTCTTACAACTTCATGTGCTGCCCTGAATCAGGTTTATTGTCTTTGAACTGAGTTCATTTCAATTCCTCCTCATCCACCCCATTCTCCAAGTCCAAGCAGATGATCAACAAATGCAGACTTGCAGGAACAGACCGAGCCTGTTCCTGCAGGAGACAACAGAACCAGGACCCATTCCACCAGCCCTGCAGGGAGCCCCGAGTCTGCTCCTGCAGCTCCTCCTGCACCTGCACCTCCAGGCCACCAAGAGCCAATCCCAGCATCACCACCCTCTGGGGCTGAGCCGCCTCTGCAAACACCAACACTGTCCTCTCCGAATTCTCAGCATCCACACCCACCCCCACCCAAACTTTACTTCCCTTCCCCTGGCTGGATTGTCTGTAATTTCCTTTTTTTTTTTTTTTTCATATCATTTATGGTATCCTCTATTTTTATGTTTTAAATATATAGTAAGAAAGTTTACCCTTTTCCCATTTTAAATTGTGTAATTCGGGAGCACTAAGTGCACTCACAATGCTGTGCGACCAGCACCAGTGTCTGCTTTCAGACTGTTTCCTTCCTTGAGTAAAAGCTTGTATCCAAAGTTCATCCCCCTTCCTCCTCCCGCAGCCCCTGACAAGCCCTAATCCCCTTTCTCTCTCTGTGTCTTTACCTATCCTGGAGGTTCCCTAGCAATGATATCATACAAGAGGTGGCCGCTTGTGTCTGCCCACATATCTTAAGCAGGGACTGTTACATTTTTTTCTTTTTATATGAAATAGCATTTTGGTTATTTGAAAAGGAAATCAAGATGGACAAAAGATGAGAAGTACAAAATGAAGCCCATTTAGTAACTCTGTGCAGCATCTCGGGGGAGGCGCTGCTGTTCTTAGTATGAAACCAGAGCCAGAGAGAGATGCTTAGCATCTCCTGTGGCAAAACCAAACCAAACAAAACCAAAAAACAAAGGCCAAGAAAGAGAGCTGGAAAGACAAACCACAGCCTGGAAAAAGAATTCCTCATGACCCGAGGTCAGAGAAAGGTTTCACATCCCTGTGGTCCAAAAACCTCTGCTGAGCCTGTGCACGAGCTCCCTGTGATGCCAGCCCACAGGGGTGACAGGTGCAGTAGGTGTTTCTTGGTCTACAGACAGGATGGCTTCTCTAGGAAGCAGGGGCTAGAATGATCCCCACTGTGCCGATGGGGGACTGGGGAGACCCTGAGAGGCACGTGGCTTGTCCAGGGTGACAGCACTACTGAGAAGGGGAATCCAGGTCTGAACCCAGCTGTGTCCTCAGAGCTGCGGCCCTGGCTGCACCCAGGCCTCCCCAGGGCTATGGGGGGTCTGAGTTGGTGTCACTGTGTGCGGACAAGGCATGGGGTGGGAAGTGGGCTGTCGGCAGCCCAGAAAGGCCCTTAGGGAGCTGTGTGTCAGGAGGAAGCTTGGGGAAGGGGACCCCAGGAAGTGACCTCACTTCCCTGGCAACAGAGCCCAAGAGAACTTGGAACCGAGGTCACCAGGCACCCACTCTGTAGAGAAGCCCCTACTCAGCTCACTTGGTTGGAGACAGAGTCTTGTTCTGCTGCGTCCCAACACCCCGAGACCACGGCCCCCGGAAAGCCCACAGCGAGGGGCTGTACCAATGGTGCTGACACTGGGTCAGGTCTCACCCCAGGCGCCTCTGGCCTTTTGGCCACAGGGACCCAAAGGTAACACAGGGAGGCCCAGGGCAGGCCCGCCCATGCCGGGCCACCACTCACATCCCACTCAGGTAGCCCCACGGCCACTTCCTGGTGGGGCAGGCATGTTGGGGGGGGGTCCTGCCTCAAGCAAGAGCAGGCTGAGGAAGGGTCAGAGGCCTGGGGGGCCGGTCACGTCCACAGCCCAGGTCAAAGCTGGCTGGCTGGGATGTGGAGAGCCGGGGCAGGGCCCTGCAGCCAAGGTGGCGCCCATGCCCTCTGGTGTGTCTCTTCCCTCCCAGGTGACCGTCTCAGCTGACAAGGTCTCAGCCTGATCTGGCAGCAGAGGGTCGAGTGGGCAGAAGCAGGAGCGGTACTGGCCAGGCAGGGCTCTGAGACCTCCGGGTCTGGCCGGCTGTTGGCCACTGTCATTGCAGAGACGGACACCTTAAGCCACACAGGAGCTGGTGGATGAGGACATCCATGCCACTTCTCCAGGTGAGGGGCTGCTACACCACACTGTCGAGGCCCAGCACAGGCTCCAGGTGAGTGTGGACACAGAGGGGTCCACAGAACCATGGCCCAGAGATGAATGGGGCAGGCCTCCTGCCCAGACACCACCCAGGCCTCTCCCCAGGGTCCTGCCTGGGGCTGACAGGCAGCTCAGCACCCCCAGCTCCGACCTGGAGCACCGTGCCCACTTCACTGTGAGTCAGGTGGAGGACCAGGAGCCTGCTGAGGCAGAGCCCAAAGGTGAGAAGGGCGGGGCTGGGTGCATGTGTGTAGCTGACAGAGGCGCGAGGGTTGGGCCACACAGGGAGGTGTCCCCAGAGACGGCTGTTGGCACCAGCACAAAGACTGGCCTCAGACCACCTGTCTGGGAGAATGCAGTCACACAGTGCATCCTGTGGGCACTTCCTGGGTGGGACTTGTCTCGAAAGCTCTGGGAAGATTTGTCCTTGAAAAGGCACATGGACAGCAGGCAGGTGGGTAAATTGCTCCTCTCTCACAGCACAAGGACTTCCACAAGACTTAAAGTTGTCTTCACTTCCAACGGATCCAGATCCAGAGGAGGCGGGGGCAGGGGGAGACGCCAAGGACAAAAGAAATGAAGAACCCGATCCAGCAGGAGATGCATAGCAAGATGAGAAAATACCACGTCAGCAAAGAGGAGCTGCACCTGCTCCTACAGCAGACCCAGGACCAGGTCTCACGCCACCAGGCATGCAGGGAGCTCCTCAACCTGCTCCTGCAGGAGACACAGAGCTGGGTCCAATTCCATCAACCTTACAGGGAAATTCTAGCCTGGTCCCACAAAGGTGCCAGGACTCGGTGATACCCCACCAGCCATACAGGGAGACGGTCATCAAGCTCCTACAGGAGGCCCAGACCTGGCTCCAATTCCAGCAGCCCGTCTTTTGCAGGAGACCCTTTAGTTGGTCCCATTCAACCAGCATTGCAGGGAGATCCTGAACCAGCTCCCGAAGGAGGCCCAGAGATGGGTCCCATTCCGCCAGCCCTGCAAGGAAACCATGAACCTGCTCCTGAAGGAGACCCAGGACTGCATCCCACTGTACCAGCCAGCAGGGAGACACTGAGACTGTTCCTGCCAGGAAACACAGAGCCAAGTCACATTCCACCAGCCTTGCAGGGGACCCCGAACCTGCTCCTGCAGGAGACCCACAGCCCGCGGCTGCAGGAGACTCAGAGCTGGGTCCAATACCACAAGCCTGCAGGGGGACCACAAGACTGCTCCATCAAGAGACTCAGAGCCAGGTTCAGTTCAACCACCTTTCAGGGAATCAACAAACCTGCACCTGCAGGAGATCCATGACTGGGTCCACTTCTACCAGACTGGCAGGGAGACATTGAGCTGGGTCCAATTCCACCTGCCTTACAGGGAGACCCCAGGACTGCTCCCACAGGAGAACCAGTAGCCCTGCAGGAAGATCCAGGCCCTGTTCCTGTGGGAGACCCAGGAACGGGTCCAATTCCACCAGCCCGGCAGGAATAGTCTGAGCCTGCTCCTGAAGTAGACACAGAGCCGAATCTCATTTCACAAGCCTTGCAGGGAGACCCCGAGCCTGTTCCTGCAAGAGACACAGAGATGGGTCACATTCCACCAGCCCTGTCAGGAGACCTGAACCAGATTTTGCAGGAGACCAAGAGCTGGGTTACATTCCACCAGCCCTGCAGGTAATACCTCAGCCTGTTCCTACAGGAGACCACGGCCCAGGGGCAATTCTATCAGCCTTGACAGGAGAACCCCGGTCTGCTCCTGAGGAAGACAAAGGACTGTGCCCTATTCCATCAACTTCACAGGGAGACATCTAGTCTGATCTGCAGGAAACATCGAATCTGATTTGTGGAAACACAAAGCAGTGTCACATTCCACCAGCCCTGCAGGGACACCCTGAGCATGTTCTTTCAGAAGCCCCACACCGGGGTCACATTCCACAGGCACTGCTAGAAAACCCAGAGCCGGCACCTTCAAGACACCCAGGACTGGGACCAATTGGAACAGAAATGCAGGGAGACCCTGAGCCTGCTCCTGCAGGGGAAACCAAGATGAGTCCTATTCCAACAGCTCTGCAGGGAGCCCTGGAACCTGCACCTGCAGCAGACCCAGGAGCGGGACCAAGCCCAGCAGCCCTGCAGGGAGACGCTGAGCCAGCTACTGCAACAGACCCAGGGCTGGGTCCAATTCCACAAGACCTGCAGGGGAACCCTGAGACTACTCCAGAGCCGGGACCAATTCAACCAGCTTTGCAGGGAGACCCCAGGACACCTCCTACAGGAGAAACAGAGAAGGGTCATGTTCAAAGAGCCCTGCAGGAAGACCCAGGGCCTGCTCCTGAAGGAGAACCAGAGATGAGTCACATGCCATCAGCCCTGCAGGAAGACAATCAGTTGCTAGTCTAATTCTGCCAGACCTGCAGGGAGACCCTGAGACAGCTCCTGCAGGAGAACCAGAGTAAGGTCATATTCCACCAGCCCTCAAATGAGTCCCTCAGCCTGTTCCTCTAGGAAACCCTGAGCTGGTTCACATGCCAGCAGCCCTGCAGGATGACCCTGAACCTGTTCTCGTAGGAGAACCAGAGATGGGTGCAATTCCACCAGCCCTGCTATGAGGGACTGAGCCTGCTCTTGCAGGAGACCCTGAGACGTGTCACATTCCAACAGCACTGAAGTGACACACCCAGCCTGCACCTGCAGGGGACCCAGGAATGGACCAATTCCACTAGACATGTAGGGAGACCCCAAGCCTGCTCCTTCAGGGGAACCAGAGATGCAACATGCTCCAACAGCCTTGGAGGAAGACCCAGGGCCTGTCCCTACAGGAGACCCAGGAATGGGACCAAACCCAGCAGCACTGCAGGGAGAACCTGAACCGGATACTGCAGGAGACCCAGGACTCAGTCTCACTCCATTAGCCACACAGGGAGACCGTGAGCCCACTGCTGAAGGAGACACCGAGTCGGTCCTATTCCGCCAGCCTGAAGGGAAAGTCCAAACCTACTCTTGGGGAGCAAGAACTATTGCTGGATTCCAATCGACCATCCCTGCAGGAAGGCCACAAACCTGCACCTGCAGGAATCCCAGGTTTGGATCCATTTCCACCTGCCCTGCTAGGAGACCCAGGACTATGTCCCATTCCACCAGCTCTGGAGGGAAAACCTGAACCTCTTCCTTCAGGAGACCCATACCCAGGTCATATTCCAACAGCACTGCAGGAAAACCTGAGTCGGCTTCAAGATACCCAGGACTGGAACCAATTCCACCAGCCCTGCAGGGAGACCCTGAGCCTGCTCCTCCAGGACACCCAAAACTGGATCCCATTCTATCAACCCTGCAGGGAAACAAGAAGACTGCACCTGCAGGAAACAGAGAGCAAAGTCACATACCACCAGCCCTTTAGGAAGACCATGAGCCAACTCCTGCAGGAGACCAACAGCCTTGTGACATTCCACCAGCCCACCAGGTAATCCCTCAGCCTGCCCCTGCAGGAGACACACAGCAGCATCTAAGTCCATCAGCCCCCGAGGGAGACCCCGAGGCTTCTCCCGCAGCTCGTCCTGCACCTGCACCTCCAGGCCACCAAGAGCCAATTCCACCCTCTAAGGCTGAGCCGCCTCTGCAAACACCAACACTGTCCTCTCCGAATTCTCAGCATCCACACCTGCCCCCACTCGGACTTAACTTCCCTTCCCCTGGCGACGTTTATGACTGGGTTGTCTAATTTCTTTCTTTCTTTTTCTTCATGTCATTTATGGTATCCTCTATTTTTACATTTTAAGTTTACGGTAAGAAAGGTTAGCCTTTTCCCATTTTAAACTGTGCAATTCGGGAGCATTCAGTGCACTCACAATGCTGTGTGACCAGCATCACTGTCTGGTTTCAGACTATTTCCTTCCTTAAACTAAAACCTTGTATCCACAGATCATCCCCCTTCTACCCTCCCCCAGCCCCTGACAAGCCCTAATCCCCTTTCTCTCTCTGTGTCTTTACCTATCCTGGAGGTTCCCTAGCAATGACATCATATAAAAGGGGGCTTTTTGTGTCTACCCACATGTTTTAAGCGGGGGCTGGTGAATTTTTTTGTTTTTACATGAATTAGAATTTTTGTATTTTGAGAGGAAAATCAGATGGACTAAAGATGAGATGTACAAAATGAAGCCCTTTTAGTAACTATGTGCATCATCTCGGGGAGGCACTGCTGTTCTAAGTGTGAAACCAGCACCAGAAGGGAGATACTTAGCACTTCCTTAGCACTTTGGTGGCAAAACCAAACCAAACAAAACCAAAAAACAAAGGCCAAGAAAGACAGCTGGAAAGACAAACCACAACCTGGAAAAAGCGTTCCTCATAACCCAAGGTCAGAGAAAGTTTTCACATCCCTGTTGTCCAAAAACCTCTTCAAACCCAGTGTTCTCAACAGAAACAGAACACACACAAGCAGTTCCAACAAGAGGCAGCGAAGGTGGCCAGTGTGTGTTACAGGTGCTCGACCTCTCGGGTGAGGACACAGGCAGACGGACACACTGCTGGACAGCACTGGTCACCATCTCACTGGCAGGTCTTTAGCCTGGTGACAGCCAGCCCTGGTGATGTGAGGATGCAAAGGCCCCAGCAGGTCTCCTGGAAGGAAGAGTGACTGGACACTCCTCTCTGGGAGAACAGGGTGCAGGACGCATCAGTGTGCCACAGGTGCATCCCTTCCTCAGAAGTGCTGGTCCTTACAGTTCATCCCACTAAAATTCTTCCACAATTTTTCAAAGATGTCTTTCAAGGGTGTTCATCACAGCCCCGGGTGAACTTGTAGGGAATTGGGAGCAATACTTATGTTCATGGAACAAGCGTAGGTTCCATCAGTTCTGGTTCACATGGACAAATGACTGCTGTACAGCTGGAAAAGTGAGTGTGTGGTCTCTACCTGATGTCAGGGGAGCCCTCAGGTTGGATGCTTGTCGATCCACTGTCTGCCTCCAGGATGCCATCTCTCTGACCACGTATGTGTCAAGTCACCAGAGGTGTAAATGAATCCTGTGGTGTGCAAGAGACAGAGACAGCGATAGAGACAGAATGAGACAGAGGCTGATGAGCACCAAACCATTCATGGCGGTCACTTCTGGGAGTGGGATTTGCAAATCTCCACTCTTCTCCTTTAGGCGATGTTTCAATTTTTTTTATGTGTATGTATTGCTTTACTAATTCTAAAGGATTAAAACCATATGTTAATTGGGATCCATTCATTTCTCATCTATGGAGTAGTTAAATGTCATTATTTCTGTTTTAAAATATTGGTTACAGGGACAATAAGCATTGATGAGAGTAAAATGATAAATTCTAAAGAAGTAAGAATCAGATAAAGAACAAAATCTTTTGGTGACTCAGACACAGGCCAGCTAGTTGGCAGCAAATGGCAGGGTGGGACAGGTTTCTCCAGAAGGTTGTGTATGTTCTGAATCAGCATCCAATAGAGGCAAGGAAAAATTACAAGACATGTACACTGAAAACTACAACAGCTTGTTGAGAGTAATTAAGAAAGACTTAAATTCACAGAAAATAATCCCATATTCATGGAGTAGAAGTCTTAATTCTATGAAGATGGCAGTATTCCATGAACAGATCTAAAGTTTCAAAGAGTCCCTCCCCAAATCTCAGGTGGTCTTCTGCAGAAATTGACAACCAATCTACACTTCATGTGGAAAAGGCAAGGGGCTCAAAAAAGATCAGGGAATCTTGAAAAAGAAGAACCAAGTTCAAGGTATGGAAAGTCAGGCTGAACCCATGGCTGGTATAAATACACTTCCAGCTGAAGATAACCTGAGATTCAACAGATGCAAAAGGGAACCCTTCTTGGAGCCCCCCTTATCTGAATAAATGTAGAAAATTCTGAGAAATGACCAGCGCCATCAATTCCCTCATCAGTGTGGCTTCTAATCCCAGGAGAGAGACCGAGAGTAAACCTGCCATAAATCCCTTCTGCAAGGCGGTGTGTGAGCCTGAAGAAGATGCAAAAATCACTCATCTGTGTACTGGCAAACATTACCACAAATGTTCTTATATCCCCTTGTTTTCCAAAGAACCCATCTGTCTTTCTGGAAGAAGCCTGTAATAGAAGCCAATTCTCTCCTCTCCCTTTGTCCCATTAAATTAGCTTGATAAAAAGCCTTTAACTTTCACCATTGAACATGGTAGTTACTTTTCTGGTTGCCTTCTGTGTGTGCAGGAATAAACCGTTTCTCTCATTCATCTCCTCTTTACTTCTGTGGGCTCTCTGGGAGGGACTCCAGATGATGGGGACCTGCTCTTTTCTCACCTTCTTTACTGACATCTTTTGGTCCATGGTTAAGCTCTAAAATGGCTCACTGGTTTAGAGTCACTTTTGGAATATGTATATCTTTGGAGACCCCCTGGGAGGGAAAAAGGGGTTCAATACTGCTGGGAGGATTTACTGGTCATCCTGGCCAAATGCCTGATGAGACAATATTTTCAAGGTTTTTAAAACAAAACCTTTGTTTTAAGATTTTCACCCTAAATCAAAAATCCTTTTGATACCTCTTAGATGATCTAATCGAAAGACAAAGAAGAATCACAGCTAGCCTAAGAGCACCTCCTTAACAAAGCACAGAAATCAGATTTAGAGCAAAAATTAAAATCCATTTACACCACCAACCCTCCCACCCTTTTGTAGACTGTCCTCATGTAATCTTCCAGACAGCCCCCTGGAGAAAGTCCTTACCTAGATCGCCAATGGCCAGACCCTTTGCCTGGACCTCGTGCTCATTTTCAGAGCTTGGCCCAGCAGGTGGCTGGTCCCCAGGGCCTGAGAGGGGCTATGTGTGCGGCCTTCCCTGCTGAGACCCACCAGGCTGAAAGGGAACTGTGCGCTCTGAGGGGGAGACAGAGCACGCTGAGCCTCTGTGGAAGGATCTCTGAGAGCATCCCAGAGGCACACAGCTCTAACTCTGGACACAGGAATCTTTTGATTGGCATCTTTGTTGGAAATCTCCTCCTTGAGAGAAAGCAGCAAATTCAGGATGGTGAAGTTGGATGGGCAGGTCAGTCTCTTGTAGTTATCACTAAGGAGAGTATGCAGTTCTCTCAAGAATTTAAAACAATGATTCTTGCCTTACTACCTCATCTAGAGAGAAACAAACATGGCTCTAAGAGTAATTCACAGCCCACCCACCCTTCTTGTGGATATTAGCATCTCCACTTGCTTCTCTTCTCAGGGCACTGGAGAAAGAAAGGACTGCCCTACACCTCTGACAACAGGAAATATGCCCTAGAATTTCTTCTTTTAAAAGGCTTACATCCTACCTCATTCATTCCCTTCTGACAGCAAGAGCTGTTTTCTCCAGGTCCTGAGAAGCAAGTCTTTAAATAAAAACATCCAATGAAATAACTGTAATTTGAGGGTGCCCTGCTTTTAATTGTGCTTCTTAACTCCCGTCACAAAATAGGAGACATTTAATTCTTCACCTGATAAGTGCAATGAAAACCTCTCCCCTCCCTCAACCCCTGGCTGCCAGCCCCTCAACATCACAACATCACAATGCTTTCTTCCTCTGCACACCCAGCCATTGACAGTAACTTAGTCCACTAAAATCGGCACTTGAAACTGGAAGCAAAAGACTAATTATAGACAAACTGAATATCTTATCCACTCAGATTGGCTTTAAAAAATACACCAAGATGACCACATGTCACTTCCAAAAATTCCTTTGCCCAGAATTTAGTCTACAGCCTCCATAAATATTGACATATCAGGGCAAATCTAAATTTTGAAGGTCTTCTCCACAAATATCAGTACAAACCTGCAGCTCTCACTAAGCAAGTAATCTTTCTTATTCCATCTACCAGAAGCACAGTTCAGAGCCTACTATTTTCTATAAACAGCTGATTTTTGTATTACTCAGTTTTACTGACTCATGGCTGAGATTTTGGAAAGAAAGCTGTTATATGTATTTGCATTTGTCTGTATTATGTGTACTTTTTATTATGGGGGGGGAAGCCCACAATTATGAACCTACAAGGGTATGGGGAAAAGTAGTTCTCCTCCTGTACACATGCAGTGAAATACTATGGGGTCAGTTCAGAATGGAAAAAATAAGACGTAACAGGAAAAGAAAAGACTTTGTCTTGGATGTCAAACTGGTTAAAATTCAATGAACTTACAAGTTTTGTTTGTTTGTTTGGTTTTTAATGAGCTCAATCGCGTACTGATGCAAAATCAGAACTCGGCTTTTTTAAATCTCTTTTAAATTGACTTATTTTTTCAGATTGTCTCCTTTAATAAGGAATTATAAAAGATTTCTCTTTGCCCTTTGAGGAACCTGCCTAGGAAACAAGGATTGTGCATCTTAAAATAACTTCCTGTGCTTCCTGTTGTCTTCATGGTGTCCTTGATTAGAAAAGGAAGCCAAGCTTTCTCAATACTGAAAGAGCTATGTGGGTCATTTTTTAAAATTTTTTAACAAAATATTACCTTCTATTTTTGTCTTTTAAATCTTTGATTGTCCCTTTGGTTAAACAGATAACTAAGTATTATTTCATAGTGATCTGTGATTCTATGTAATCAAATGTTCAGAGTTTGACATTTTGGACAACTTCCTTAAATCAATTCTGAAATAAAGTTTTATTGACTTTGAACTGACTGAGATTGCCCAGAGGGCTCCTGGAAAATCTCAAAAGATTTGTTCTCTCAACTGGTAAAAAGAGAGATGTTAAACAAATTAAGTTTCCTTGCTGTGCTAAATTATGTCAAATCAGAAGTGATGTTTATGAAGGAGGAAGATGGTGGTGGAGTTGCACATTACCCACGAGGAAATTAAAATGGAGCCAGAGAAAGCGATCCATCAAGAGATGATGTGCCCACTGTGGCTGTGTGTCCTCGCCACCAATAATGGCTCCCACCATGGAACGGACAAGTTCTCCTGCTGACACGTACAATCCAGTGAGCTACAGACCTACACTTGGTTGAATGCAACCTTGAAGGAACTGACTAGTTTAGTTACCCAGGAGCTAGAAAGGGCACACTGTTCACTTTTGCAATTGTTCTATGCAACTCAAAAGACTCAGCTATCAAGGAGACTGGCAGCACCATGTCTAGGATGACTCCATAAACCTGTGGTCTCAGAAGTTCCAAATAGGAGATCACTTTGACGTAACAGTCACCCTTCTAATTGGGCACCACCGCCTTCTGACCACATGAGATCCTACTGTATTTTATTTACAATTTCTTGGGAAAAAAGAAGCAATGATTAACCTTCTTTAGTTTATCTCTTTGTGGACATATGTTATTAGTATGTGGTTCTAAAGTTGTATGAAACTCCGAGAAATTTGTCAGTGTCTTTGCTGTTCATGATAACATCCTGTTATAATGCTATTAGTCGTAATTCCAGTTATTATGCCAAAATGTTACGTCACAGAAACAACAAAATTTCCTTGCCAATTGCATTAAAGTGAGTTCTCCTCAGGCCTTTAACTCTGACCGTCTTAAGCCTCCTGTCATTCAGTTATTCATTTACTCTGATGCTCTCTGAAAGCCCTTACAGTCAGCAGCAAGCCAACATGCTTCATCACCCATAAGAAATACATAATTCTGAATCTAAGTCCATCCTCCCTTTCTGAAAGTCATCTGTCCAAAAGAGTTCCTAATTCTCACCAAGAGGACAGTGAAGGCATTTATGGAGGGCAGGGGCTTTGATTGGACCATTTCTAAGATTTCCAATTTGCTGCCTTCAGCCTGATCCAGGGGATATCAATTATTTTGCCACAAATATCTTTTACAATTGACCATTTACAGAAGGAAGCCTTTGGGCTTCTTACCACTGGAGCAAAGAGCCAGGCTGACCACATACCTCTGCACAGTGGCCAGCTGGTCGGTCGGGGCAGCCTGGTTCTGTGAAATGGGGGGGGGGTCCTTCCTGCTGGAGATGTTCTGATTCAGAGTGCTCATGGGCCGCCTCCTCTAGCTGGGAAATGGAGACTTTTTGCAGATGTAACAGAGGTAGTGGAGAGCACCATCTGGACCCACTGACCCAAGTCTCACGTCTGGTGTGAAAGGAGAAACAGCACGTGCTCTGTCATCTCCTTCTTCATTCAAAAAACACTGAACATTACCAACAGTCTTGTGTCAAGCCCAGAAATGGCGGTCTGCTTACTTTTAATCTGTGTCTGTCTTATTCCCAAAAGTCCTCTGAATTTCAAGCCTCTGTTTTACAGGGGGGGGGGGGGGGACCTCAAGGCCCAAAGCGGGTGGGACTTACCTAAACATCACACAGCATGGAGGGGCGGTGGGCTCCGGAGCTGCTGTCACCGAGTCAGGTCTGAGTGTCCGCAGCCAGCGCAGCATGCTTGTGAAGTCCCGTCAGCGCGAGAACCGGCCCTGCCGGGCAGCAGCCAGAACACACACAGTGACAGGTCTTTCCTCAGCCTTCCCCGCTGGTGGGTTCTGGGTGGCAGGAAGCAGCAGTGTCCATGGAGATGTGGATTCTGGTTTTGATGTGTCTTTTGTTTGGAGTCTGGAGTTCCACATCTGAAATCAGAGGACAATGCTTGTCCTTCCTGGTTCCCTGTTGCCTTCCACTGACCTTCATCCTGGAGGGCCCTGCCTGCTGCCCTGCCACACTCCCCACTCGGCCCCAGTGCCTCCCTGGTGTCCTTCACATCTGGTGTCCCCTTTGCCTGGCTCGGCCATCCTGCTGAAGGAACATGTTATTCATTGAACACTTCCCTGAACATGTGTTTATCCCATAATGGCTGTGTTTAGATGTCCTGCTGGGCTTCAGGAATTCAGTTGGGAGAGTGGGAATTTACCCAGGGGCTCCAGGCACTCATCCAGGGGCTAAGTATTCTGAGAACTGAAGGAGGAGCAGGCATTTTGTAGGCCATGTGAGGGGCGAGAGTTGTGCAAAGGCCCTGAGGTCGCCAGAGGGAGGCACTGTAAAAACTCCATGTGAGTTCAGGATGGGGATGGTAGCCATTCAGCCCACTGACTCAACCAAATTCTGCCCTTTCCCACCCAACTGCCTTCCTGGGCTGACTTTACACTCAGAGGGCTTGAGTCTGAATCCTGGCCTGTCACTGCTTTTTGCTGTGTGACCTTGGGCCAATGGCTTCCCCTCATGAAGCCTCAATTCTCTCATCTGTGAAATAGGGGAGAGGCTGTGAAAACTAGGAGAAACCCACAAGGCTTTGGGGAAGTCTAGATGGAAATGTGTAATGCATCTGAAATGCCACTGTGATCAGTACTCAGTGAGTGTGCACTTCTATTTCCTCCTGTTAGAACTATTATTACTCCTTTAGTTCAAAGCTAATATGATAGAAACAGCAGAGGCTAGAGGGTAAGGTCACAGGCTTTGTCATTAAGCTTGGGAGTCAAGTAACTGCCAGCTCCTCCACCTGCCTGCTGTGTGACTTTGAGCAAGTTGCTTAACTTCTCTGAACTGCGTTTTCCTTACCTACAAAGTGAGGGGGCTAATTCTAAGAGAGCCTTCATGTATGTGCTCGTGTGTATTGGCATAAGGACGGACTGCACATGTGAAACCGCTCGCCCTGGTTGTCCTGGGACAGTGGACGTGGAGCCGGATGGACAGGGAGAGAAGCAGGCATGGGGAGACTGTGAGCTTGCTCCTTGCACACCTCTATTCTACTAGATTTGCTCCAAGGAGCATGCATTCCTTTTGTAATCACAACGAAAGCCCCAGAGAGTGGAAAGGTTAAATGAAATAAAGGTACTAGCTTCATCCTAGGGTGCAGTGAGGATTAAATGAGTTAATGCCTGTAAACTGATCAGAATGTGGTCTGGTGTGTGGGAAGTGCTCAGTAATGATAGTTGCTATAGTAATAAGAATTTTATTACCATCGCTGTTACTTTTCAAGCAGCTCTAAAGAATCATTAGCATCTGTCACGTAACTCTGAGGGAAATGAGGGTCCTCTTTAATACTGGGGGTACGGGGTACCAGGAGGCCCAGAATGCTGAGATCCCCCTGGTCCAGGTAGGAAGGTGAGAAGCCCTGAGCAGTTCCGCGCAGCTATGTGCCCTTAATCTTGTGAACGGAACACCCTTCAAAGCCTCAGGAGGCCTGAGGGGCAGAGAGGGAGTGGCTGAATTGAAACTAAGCCAGAGCAAAGCACTGGAGCCTGCCACTGTGACCTCCGGCCCTCCTCCAGCCCGGACAGGTGACAGGGCAGGAGACGGGCCTGCACACCAACAGGTGGGATTGCTCCTGTGGGCCCCCGGGTGGCTAGGTGGGGGGCTGCTCATGGGCTTCTCTCTGCCTGCAGGCTGAGGCCCCTGAGCACCGGCCCAGGGAGAAGCAGGGGGACTTGGTTGTACTGTTATGATGAACAAGGCCTTCAAAAAGCATGTAAGCATTTCGCAGAATGGGTCTTTGTAGACATTGTTTGCATAACAAGTGCCCAAATTATCAAAAACAGGGAAGAAACTGCACGTGAGGACAAGCAGAGATTTCCTAGAAGCACAGGCCTTTCAGCATCTATTTCAAGTTTATGACAGCGCCTGTGTGTGAGGGGCTCTGGGGAGGTGATGGGGAGGAAGCGGGGAACAGCCTTGGGCTGTTCAGGGGACGGGGCTGACCCACGCCTGTGGGGCCTAAAGCAGAGAACCTATACAGCTTTGGTTGGTGCTTAAAAAAACAAGATGAGAACCCAGAATTATGTGTTGGATCTAAGAAGGGCCTGGACAAGTGAGGGGCCTGTGGTTTTAGCCTTTGTAGCTTCCCAGGAAACCTGCCTTTGGTGAAGAGTCAAACTCAGGGTTTTCATAAGAAAACCTCTGCCATCATGTCTGCTCTGTCCCAGTAGGCAGTGTGCCCTTGACCCGGGCACCTCTCCCCTAGTGTGTGACCTTGACCTGGCCACCCCTCTGGACTCCCACGACACTGTGGTGCATCTGAAGGCCATGTACACGTGTAAGAAAAAGACAGCAACACTGAGGACTTCCTCCCCAGGGAGAGAAGAAAGGCATGAGGTTTATCAGAGACTGGACTGTATTTAAATGCTCTTGGCTTACATTCACTTAGGCTACTTACTCCCTGCCTAACACCTCTTCTATTTTTATCACTTCAAAGCTAACTGCGTATCATGCAAAGATACCAGTAGTGTGGAAATCCCCCCCATCTGACTGGAGTAGTCCTCCCCTCTGTGGGCTGCAATTCCTCAACCCCCCCATGACCCCAAATATTCTGGCCTGGACTGCATGGGCCCACACACCAACAGGTGTGTGTGTGTGTGTGTGTGTGTGTGTGTGTGTGTGTGTGTGTGACCAGGCACACTCTTGGGGACTCTCTTTCTGGAGCCCTCTTCCCTCCTTAGTTTGTGCTGAACACACTGACACAAAGATGCCTCAGTGTCCAAGCTGGTGCCTTGCTTTGATGGCTTTAGTCCTAGCTCAACTGTGGTCCTCCCCCATCAAAATCAAGTCAGCTTCAGGTCCAGCTTGACCCAGGGTCTCATATTATGCTAACAGGAGTTACCTTAGCACTGCTTTCCATGTTGGCCTCGCTCTTTGGTCAGTTAGCTGCATGCAGTGACCCTGGCAGCCCTCCAGAGGGGAGAGGGCTTCTCATCCACAGTGGTTCTGTTTCAAGTCCAGGCACGGGTTCCTGGGACCAGGTCACATGTAACCTCGAGCAGGTTACTGAAATGAAAAGGATGAAATCTGTTGATTGGCCAGATCTGGGTTATATGCCCATCTTTTAATTCTGGTATTATAGAGAGTTAACGGCCCCCAAACCACATGGACTGAAAAAGGCTGGGGTTGAGGAGGGGAGTGCTTCACAGAAAAAAAAAAAAAAAAGAGAGACAGTTGGCAAAAGCTGAGGAGACAGAGGGCAGGCAGGAATAGCCATCACAGGTGTCCATCACCCCACCCAGGGCAGGGGAACATCCTGGGAACTGAAGGGGTAAGTTCACCTCACACCTAGTGGGACACCCAGCTCAGAACCCTTAAGAACCACACATACATCAGGGGCTGTGGAGCCTGGAGCTGAGAGCCAAATGGGACAGGGCCTGAGGCAAGAAAAGCAGAAACAAGCACGTCCTTCCTGCTGGGGCTGCAGGCCTGGGAGGCTGATGTCTGGGCAGAGGCACTGGTGCCCAGGGGTGTGTCAGCATGGAGGCCAGACACTGCCAGGAAAGATCAGGCAGGATGAGGGCCTCTGGGGTATTCTGTGGGGAGATTGTTAGAAATGCAGCATCTCAGTCCCCACCCCAGATCTCCTGCAGCAGAATCTGAATTTTATTCAGATCTCCAGTTGATTCATGAGATTTGTTCATCTAAAGACTCATCTCTTGGCTCTAAGCTCTCATTCAGGGATGGTGGGACTTAGGTCTTCAGTCAGACTTTCTGGAGTGCAGTGTGGCCATGTGTGTGAAGGAGCCTTAAACCTACTCATACTCTTTGATGGAGCCAATATTTCTATTTCTGAGACTGTGAGCAAAAGCACCAGAAGCAGGGACAGAGAATGTTATGAATGGAGATGTTCATTGCAGTATTTATAATCAGAAACTACTGCATACCCACAAATAGGAAAGGGTGCGATAAAATGTGGCATCTTATACATTGTTATGTTACTGTTTGCAAAACTGTTTTAAAAGACATTTGCAGGCAATAGGCAGGAAATATAGTGAGAAACAAGGCAGACAGTGTCTGCCCTCTTGCAGCTGACATTCTGTTGGTGAAGACAGACAATAAGCAAGTGAAACCAATGAGAAGATTCCAGATTGCGACAAGGACACAGAAGGAAGAGTGGGTTAACGTGGTAGAGAATCACAGGTGAGTTTGGGTACCATTACTTAGATGGAGAAACAGGGAGAGCCTGTCCTAGGAGCTGGCATTTAAAGTGAAATCCACAAGGTGCAGGGAGCCAGCTAAGTGAACAGCCAGAAAAAGATGCTGCAGGCAAACAGGAATTACCAGGACGCTGGGGTTGAGGAGCTTGGCTGTATGAGGGATGTAAATAGGAAGTGTGTGGCTGGAGCAGGATAAGCAAGCCAGAAAGAAGCTGGAAGGTAAGAGGGCTGGAGAAGTGAGCCTGGCCAGATCCCTCAGGCTGTGTGGGCCGTGAGTGAAGTTTGGGTTTTGTTCTAAGGCTGGAGTGTTACAGTGTGAGAGGGTGAGTGATATCAGTAAGATGGCAGAATAGGAGGTCCCAGCCCTCATTCACCCATAGAAACAATAATCTGGCAAACGTCTACAGACAAAAATACCTTTGTGAGAGCTCTGGAGTCCATTTGAGAGGTTCCAGCCCCCAGTGGACCACAAAATGCAAGATGAACCACACTGAAAGAGTAGAGAGCAGTGTCACTTTAATTGCATCATGCCTCCCCCAGGCTGGCAAAACTCAGAGCCAAGAGAGATGCACCAGCCCACGGCTTCTCCTGCAGGATAAAGAAGGGCCAGGTGAGGGTCTGGCTCCCCAGCCTTTTGGGACAATGTCTAAAAGCTATGCTTATCTTGATGCACCCAGAACATTGAAGGAATCAGTATGTACAGGAGCAGCTAAAAACAAAGAAAATGGTGGAGGCTCATGGAAACAGGCATACACACCCCCAGAGCTGCAATTTCCCACAGAATGTGACCCACACACTCCTAGAGATGATATACAACCCTTAGCAGTCATCCAAGTTCTTGGCAACTAACTTGAACCCATTGTCTTGGCATCTCAGGATACTGCCGTATGGAAAGGGGCAGGTGACTCTTGGCGCTCGACATAGCTGTGTAAAATAGGGAAGATGCACAAAATTCTAAGATGTGCCCTTCAGAAGGGAGGGAGGGAAGTGGTGCTTGCATATTAACAACCTGGCCTAGCAGGGCACTGCCCTAGGGAGAAGGAGCAAACAGCTCTCAGAACCTTACACAGTTCTGTAGGATCAGGAGGAGGCACACAGTTCTAAGATGAGCTCCCCAAGGAGGGAGTTGGAGGAGTAGAGTGGGCATATCTATAGAAGAAGTTGATAGATCACCAGAATTTCTAGCTGAGTTTTCTGGTGAAGGTCTTTCCCTTCAAAGCCAGCACATAAAGCCTGGAATCGATGATTACTTCTTCAAGTGTGCAGGCATCAACACAGGTTATAAGGGTCACACAGAATTAGGGAAACATGGTATCACCAAAGAAACAAAACAAAATACCAGTAACTGACTTCCCAAAATGTAGATCTATGAATTGTCTGACAAAGAATTCCAAGTAATCATCTTAAAGAAGCTCATTGAGCTATAAGAGAATGCAGACAGACAGTTAGACAAAAATCAGAAAAGTAATAGATGTTCATAATGAGAAGTTCAACAAAGAGACAGAAATCATAAAAATAAATAAAGAAATAAATAACCAAAATGTAAATTCTGGAGCAAGGAATACAATGACTGCACTGAAAAATTTAATAGAGGGCTTCAACAGCAGACTTGACCAAGCAGAAGAATCAGCAGACTTGAAGCCAGGCTATTTGAAATGCTCTGTTCGCAGGAACAAAAGTAAAAAGGAATGAAAAAGAGTGAACAAAGCCTATGGGACTTATAAGACACAGTCAAGAAAAATTATAAGTAATGGGAGTTTCAGAAGAAGAAGAGAAAAGAGAAGAAAGCTTATTTTAAAAAATAATGGCTCATTTTTTCCCAAATCTGGGAAAGGAAAAGGACATCTATATGTATAAAGCACAAAAGATCCCAAATAGGTTGAAACTAAAAGAATTCTACACTGAGACACCTTAAAATTAAATTGCCAAAAGTTTAAAAAGGGAAATTTGAGAACAGCAAAAGAAAAGTGACTCATCACATACAATGGGTCTCCATGAAGATTATCAGCATAAATTTTAGCAGAATCCTGAAGGCCAGGGGAGAATGGGATGATATATTCAAAATGCTGAAAGAAAAAATCTGCCAACCAGGAATACTACACCTGGCTAGACTGTCCTGTGACCTGGAGAGATAGACTTTCCCAGACAAACAAACAGTGACAGTTCATTTCCATTAGGCCTGCTGAACAAGAAGTGCTAAAGGGGGGTTGCAAGTTCAAACAAAAGGACATTAAGCAGCAGCACAAAAGCAGAAGGAAGTATAAATACTCCTGGTAAAGTGAATATATAGACAAATGCAGAACAGTGCGATGCTCTAATGGTAGTGTACAAATCATGTTTAACCCTGATCAATAACTGAAAAGTCAAAAGTATTAAGAATAACTATAACTACAATAATCAGTAAATAATTACTTTAAATTTAAATGGGTTAAACTCACTAATCAAAAGAAAATGAGTGACTGAATGGATACAACAAGAAGCTACAACCTCACGCTATGCACACCTTAGATTTGAGAACACCCAAAGGTTGAATGTAAAGGGATAGAAAAAGATATTCCATGCAAACGGTAACCAAAAGAGAGCAAGTGTGCCTATACTTACAGGAGATAAAATAGACTTAAAAGGTTTAAAAATGCTACATGAGATAAAGAAGATAATTATATAAAGATAAAAGAGTTTATCCAACAAGAAGATATAACAATTATAAATATATGTGCACCCATTCCATTCCTGGGTATATATCTGGAAAAAAAAACAAAACAATTAATTTGAAAAGATACATACATACCAATGTTCACAGCAGTATTATTTATAGTTGCCAAGATATAGAAGCAACCTAAGTGTCCATCAACAGATGATGGATAAAGAAGATATAGTGTCTATTTATACACAAAGCAATACTACTCAGCCATAAAATACACTGACATGTTGCCATTTGCCGCAACATAGATGGATTTGGAGGGCCTTGTGCTAAGTGAAATAAGTCAGACAGACAAAGACAAATTCTGTAGGATATCACTTACATATGGAATCTAAAAAACAAAACAAACTAGAGATTATAATAAAAAAATGTAGACTCACAGATATAGAAAACAAATGGATGGTTACCAGTGGAGGGGAGGGGAATTTGGGGGTGTGAGAATGGGGGGTACAAACTACTGGTTGTAAGACAGGCTCAAGGATGTCTTATACAACATGAGGAACATAGCCAATATTTTTTAGTAACTGTAAATGGAAAATAACCTTTAAAATTGTGTTAAATGTTCTTAAATATAAAAATATATATGTATGCACCCAACACCAGAGCCCCTAAGTATAGACAGCAGACACCTACAGATCTAAAGGGAGAAACAGCCATGCAATAACAGCAGGAGACTTGACTACTCCACTTCCAATAATGGGTGGAACATCCGGACAAAAGTTAATAAGAAAAGGGCAGAGTTGAACACCACTATAAACCAATGGGCCAAACAGATACACATTGAACATCCAATAGCAGCAGAATGCACCTTCTCCTCAAGCACACATGGATTCTCCAGGATAAATCACATTAGAGACCACAAAACAAGCCTTGACAAATTTAAGAAAACTGAAATCATTCCAAATGTCTTTTCTGACCACGATGGAATGATATTTCAGGTCAATAACAGAAGGAAAATGGGGAAATCCACAAATACTGCAAATTAAACAACACACTCTTTTTAAAAACTCTTTTAAAAATCATTTTTAGGGGTAGTTAATTAAGTTTATTCATTTATTTTAATTTTTTAAATGGAAGTACTGGAGATTGAACCCAGGGCCTTGAGCAGCTAAGCACATGCTCTACTACCGAGCTAATCCCTTCCCTGTAAACAACACATCCTTGGGTGACATTGGATCAAAGTAGAAACTCAAGGAGTAATTAGAAAATACTTTGAGACAAATGGAAATGAAAATACAACATACCAAAACTTATAAGATGTAACAAAAGCAGTACCAAGAAATACCAATAAACACCTACATCACAGAAGAAAAAGTCTCATATCACCTAAATTTTTACCTCAGAGAAGTAGAAAAAGAACAAATTAAGCCCAAAGTTAACAGAAAGAAAGAAACAATAAAATTCAGAGCATAAATAAAATTAGAAAATAGGAAAACAGTAGAAAAATAGACAAAACTGAGTTTGTTTTTGAAAAGAGAAAGCAAAATTGACAAGCCCTTAGCAAGATTAAGAGAAACAGAGAAGGCTCAAATAAATAAATAATAAATGAAAGAGAGGGCATTACAACAGATGCCACAGAAGTTTTTTTTTAAGTATTAGAAACTATTATGAACAATTAAATGTCAATAAATTGGACAACCTAGAAGAAGTGGCTAAATTCCTAGGAGCATACAAGCTACCAAGACTCAATCAAGAATAAATTGAACATTTGAATGGACCAATAATAAATAAAAAAGATTGAATCAGTAACCAAACACCTTCCAACAGAGCAAAATCTCAGAACCAGTTATCTTTACAGGCAATTCTACCATTTATAAAAGAATTAGTACCAATCCTTCTTAAACTCTTCCAAAAAAAAGGAAGAAAGAGCACTTCCAAACTCATTTTATGAAGCCAGCATTACCCTGACACCAAAATTAGACCAAAAAATTAGAAACAGAGCTACCAATTGATCCAGCAATCCCACTTCTGTGTATGCACACAAGGAGCTAAAATCAGGATCTCAAAGAGAGACCTGCACTCCCTGCTCACTGCAGCAGTGCTCACAGCAGCCAGAACATGGAAGCTGCCTGAATGTGCATTGACTGATCAATGGGTAAAGAAAAGCTGGTATATACACAAAATGGAATAGTATTCAGCCTTAAAAATAGAAGGGAATCCTCCCATTTGCAACACCATGAATGAACCTGGAAGACATTATGCTCAGTGAAGTAAGCCAGACACAGAAGGACAAATTCTCCCTATTATCACTTCTAGAGAAATCTAAAACAGTCAAACTCATAGATGAGAGTAGAAGGGTGGTTGCCAGGGCCTGGGGAGAGGAGGAACGAGAAGGTGATGGTCAAATGTACAAAGTTTCAGTTAGGCAGGATGAATCAGTTCTAGAGCTCTGAAGGGCGTGGCGCCTATAGTTAGAAATGTGATATTAAGTACTTAAATCTTGGCTAAGAGGGTAGGCCTTCTGTTAAGGGTTCTCATCACAATACCAAGTGAAGAAGGTGGAGGAGACTTGGACTTGATGGATGTGCTCATGGCACAGACTGTGGTGTTGGCTTCACACACGTACAGTTATCTCCAGAGTCACTGTGTCATATACATTAAACATGTCCAGCTTTTTTTTTTTTTGTCAATTATAGTTCAAAATATTGGTTGAAAAAGGGGACTGGAACCTGATCTGGTCTAGGGACCTGAAGACCTCATGGACAAAGCCATTGGGACACATTTACAATCCACAGTAAGTGACATTAAGTGAGCAGAGCTGGCAGAGAATAATACAATCTCTCATTTTGACTATATAAAAAATAGGAAACTTGCAAAAATATTACAGTGATTACCTCCAGGTGATGGGGTTACAGATGATTTTAACTTGTTTTTATTAAGGTTTCTGTATGTCTTCCACACAGGAAAAACAATGGAGGTCATTTCAGAGTCTGAATTTGTATCAGTCACAGTGATTAGTTATAGATGGCTGAACCCACTTTTTGTGGTCTGAGCAGAGGTGGACTTATTCCTGGGTGTTAAGACTGAGATTGCAGGACTACTGGGGACCAAGAGTGGATGCCCCATAGCCAAGGACAACCGCCTGGACAACCAGCTAACCCTACCCATGACCGCTGCCATGGAAACCCCACTGTCTGTGATGCTCAGGCCTAGACACTGCGGCTGCTGCTACAGGGGAACCAGACCCCTCGTTCCCTGCCAGCCAGGAGCCCCGTCCCTACACCACCCTGCATTGCTCGCTCCCATCTTTTGGATCTCAGGCGGGCATCTGTCCCGAGGAGCCGAGGCCTCCTGCAGAGCCCTAGCTGCCCAGGGACTGGGAAATGTAGCTTTCAGGTTTCCCAGAGACTAACATACACAAGCCATAGAAGGTGGGGGTGGCACACATGTTGAATGAATCAGTCTGCAGGGTCCATCACAGAAGTGAGACAATGGTGACAAACCACCACAAGTAGCCTTGACCTTCTGAAGTCCACATGGTGGCTCAGGTATCCATGGTCTTATGATAAGGATGGCAGGAGGTTCTCTCATTCCAGGGAGCACTGGCTGTCAGAGCCCTGGCCCTGGGCTCCCTTCACATGAACTGCCAGCACCTCTCTGCCTGGGGGCTTCCCTTGCTGGCGGAGACCCTTGGCCACCTGTGCGGCAGATGAAGTGTGGAGGCTTACCCTTCCCTGGAAGCTGACTCAGCCAGGACACCAGCCACCTCTCTGCAGCGGCTCCCAGGCTCCCTGATGGACCATTTCCCACTGCCTGCAGTGGGGGGTTTGGGGGGGTTTCACAGCAGGGGCTCCTGTAGTGGAGGGCTCCTGTAGTGGGGGGCTCCTGCAGTGGGGGGGCTCCTGCAGTGGGAGGATCCTGCAGGGGGGCTGCACAGTGGTGGGAGGTGTGATAACAGCCATACAGAGGCACCTTCCCTTCCTCTTCTTGCTTCCCTACCCCCTTGCCTTCGTCTCCCACATGAACTCCTTGTGCCAGAAGCCTCATCTCCGGCTGTGTCTGGGACAGCTCAGACCAAGGCATCTCTGGCCTCAGTGTGAGCACATGTGAAGCCTCGTCCTGGCTCCTGCTGGGGTCAGTCCCCTGGACGTGAGCTAACAGGTGTGAGACTGCTTCCATGACCTCACACATATTCACGTCAGTTTGGAAAGTCATCCTGTTCCTAGTTCTTGTCCTCCCAAGCAGGAAACCAGAGGGCTCTGAACGGCTCCCACCGCCTGCTGCCCAGGCCACACTGACACCACGACCACGCGCACACAGGCGCCTGCTGCCTGAGTCCTGCCCACCCTGTTTCTCTGTCCTGGGCTGCTCCTCTGTCCTAGGACCGGCAAGGATGCACCACGCAGTTCCAGGGTGTCCTCTGCACGTGCTGTCCTTGGGTTATAGGTGACTCAGCTGTCAGCACGTGAGGTGGGTTTCCTGGAGCATGCTCGGGGCCAGGCCCTGCGCTGGGCCCCCCACGAGGGAAGGTGCCCTTGCCTCCATGCACCCAGCTCTGCCGATGAGTGCCACCCGGGGAGGGAGCTCACGGCCTCACAGTGCGCCTTCAGGCAGGTGCTGGGAGAAGCGGCTTTACTGATCAGCCCCTCCGGGCCGGGTGTCCGCCTTGTCTCCTTCCAGGCTCATTGTTCCTGTCACCCCCAGTCCACCAAGGAGGAAACTGAGGCTCCTAGAGGTGGAGTGACATTCTGGGGTCACTTGGCAGGCAGCTAGGGGCCGGGCTGGGCAGGGACCAGGAAGGCCTGCTCAGGGTCCATCCTTGCTCCGCGTTGTGTCCTGGCGTCTCACACACAGGATGTCCCAGAATGATGGGGCTCCTGGCATGGCTGCATTGCTGCACCTCAGACACTGATCCAGGGCCCCCACCAGCCTTAGCACCGGAGACCTGCAGTGCCCTTGACAGACCCCTTGTCCTTACAAAGGATGACAGAGGCAGTACACAGATGAAGATAAGGTCGCCTCCCCAGCCCTGAGGGGTGGAGAGGAGTCGCGTGTTCCCGGTCCATTGCTGCATCACGGCTCCTGGCAGCAAACGCTGTCATGCTCTCTGGGGGCCAGGAACAGACAGGGCCAGTGACCCAGGGCCCCTCATGAGGCTGCAGTCAAGACATCAGCTGGGGCCGCATCACCCGAGGGGCCGAGGAAACTCGGCTCACTCCTGTGGCTGGTGGAGGAGGTGGAAGGTCCTCACATGTGGGCCCCTCACAGGGGAGCTCACAGGTCAGGGCAGGACATGGCTGCTGGCTTCCTCCAGGATGCGAGGTCAAGATGGAGTTAAGAAATACACAAACACGCACTGCCTACTTTCTTTTCTGTCACAGCTGTGATAAAATGGGGGAGGAAAACACAGAGCAAGAGCTTTCCACGCCGCCCCAGGCCACCCTTCCTCACTGGCCTGTGCTGCCTTTTGTTTTGGAGAGTCTGGCTGACTGGGCTGGGCTGACCTGCTCACTGCCCTGGGGCAGGAGGAGCACAGGGTTCTATTGGCCACTCAGGTCCCTGACACCTGCCAGTGTCCAGGTGGTGTGGCTGTGTCGGCGAGCACTGGTGCCCACCAAGAAGTGCTGGGAGGGAGTCCGGGTCCTTCTGGACAAGGGGTTTGCACTCAGACAACTGGGAACCACTGGCTGTTCACTCATTTGCTGCTGGTGAGCCCGAGGGGGTGGCTGGGTGCTGCCAGAAGTCCAGGCTTATCCGTCTGTGACAACGGGCCTGGGTGTTAGAGGGGCAAACTGGGGCTCTGTGCCCCCTTTAAAAAGTAATAACTTGCCACTTTGTTGAAAAATTGTTGATGCACTACAGAACTCCCCTACATAGCTGTGTGTGTGTGTGTGTGTGTGTGTGTGTGTGTGTTGTTAACAGTTTGAAGATCCACTGTCCTCATTGCTTGAGTCAGTAAATGAAAACAATCCTCTCCCCAGAGGGCCAGTGTCAATCCTGTCCCTGCTCTGCCTCATTGTCTGACTCCCCAGTGGGCACTTCTCAGCCCAGGCACCAGGCTTTTCTGTTCTGCTTCCTTCAGATTGTGACACTGTGCCGTCTTTGGGGACTGGCCATATGGGCGACTCACCCTGATGCCGTGGCTGGTGAGTGACCCTCGTGTGTCCCACTCTCCTGATGAGACACGCTGGGCCTGTTCTAGCTCGGGGTCCAGGACTCACCACCAGGCTGTATCCCATGTTTTATAATAGAAAATAACAAATCTGACACCACATTGGATCTCTTCCTTTAGTTTTAACCCTGTGCCCCGTTTTCTAGGCTCAGGCTTGCTAGCTCTGCTCCTTTTATGAAACAATGTTGCCTTTAGCCTGAAATACACAGGCGAGTCTATTCTAGGGTCTCTGATCTTTAAGGATGTTAGCTCTTCTGCACTTACGCAGAGATGGCAAGTTGCAAACTAGAGAACAACCTTGTTTTGTTGGAGGTTTACAGGAACACCAAGGCCTGACCCACATGGACAGCTGTGAGAACAAAGGATTCCTACAGCAAGAAGTTTGCAACAACCAACCACACCCCCTCCCCTGTTTTTCTGTGTAAAAGGAGCCTATGTTATTACTGGAGCGGGATGGTTCTCCAAGACATTAGTCAGCCATCCTCTCAGTCTGCAGGCTTTCCAAAAAAAGTCGCTATTCCTTGCCCTAACACCTCGTCTCCCGATTTACTGGCCTGTCATGCGGCGAGCAGAACGACTTTGGACTCAGTAACAGTTTCACTGGTGTTTACATCTGGGAGCAGAACTTCTGGGTCAGAGGGGGCCCTCACCTTCCCGGCCAAGAACATCATCCTTCCTAAAACTTGAGCAGGTGTGTGTGTGCCAGGCCCTGTGCAGACCTGGGAGGAGGGGAGCCACAGTCCGACCATTGCTCAGGGACATCTAAGCCACCGCCGCTGCTTGCGCTGTGCTGTGGGGGAGGGCAGGGGCTTTGAGAGGAGGGAACGGCGGGGGGCCTGCTGATGCCCCACCTCCCGCCCCTCCCCAAGTTAGCAGCACAGATGCTGAGCAGGGAGCTGCATCAAGCGTCAGGCAGTGGGGAGAGGGTGTGCAGAGGTGTCAAGGCCGGAGGGGCCGCCACGACCCAGGGTCACAGGCCAGGAGTCCTGAACAGCAGAAGTTTATCTTCCTATGGTTCTGGGGGTGGGAGGCCAAGGCGAAGTCCGACGAAGTTGCTTTCTGGTGATGACAATCCTCCTGGCTGCCAGCTGGCCATCTCCTCGCTGTGTCCAAATGTGGCGGGGAGCCAGCTCTGGGGACTCTCATGTAAGGACATCAGACCAACCAGGTAGGGCCACCCTTGACCTCACTCAGCCTCTGCATCTGCCACACAGGGGGACATCAATCTGTGAATCCGGGGGGCACAAACACCAGTCTGTAAAGGTGAGAGGAGTCCGAGGACCTAGGGCAGGCGGAGGTGAGAGCAAGGCGGCATTCAGGTACCTGCTGTCATGAAGCCAACCACCCCTAAACGCAGTGGTTTAAAACAATCCTCATTTGTCCCCGCAGGACTGCACAGTGTGGGCAGCCCAGGGGCCGGCTCCTCTCCGCTGCCTGGAGCCTCGGCCTCGGCCTCGCTCACAGGGGCCATCATCTGGGGCTCAGCTGGGCTGGTGGCTGGGCCTTGGCCTCCGTGTGGCTGCTGGGTTTCCTCACAGCCTGTGGGCTGGTTTCCAAGAGCGAGAAACCAAAAGCCGCTGTCCTTTGCAGGTTGGGTCTGACCCTGGCAGGAGTGTCATTTCTGTCTCGAAGTCAGAGTCCAGGTGCAGCTGCTGGCCTCTCACGTCCCAGAGCTTGTCTTTTTTTAAATAAAAATTCCATGAATTTAAGGTGTACAACGTGACGGGTGGTGCGTGTGCACATAGTGAAATGATCGCTATGGGCAAGCTAATCAGCACGCCCCTCTCCTCACCTGTTTCTCACTTTGTGTGGTGGGAGCACCTTGAGGCTACTCTCCTGGAGAATGTCCCCGACATGATGCAGTGTCACTAATCGTGGTTGTCCTGCCGCAACTGTGTCCGCAGACACACTCATCCTCCAGAACTGTCACTTTTACCCCGGGACCACCTCTCCTCATTTCTGTTACAGCAGC
The DNA here is from genome assembly GCF_009834535.1 of Camelus ferus. Lineage (NCBI taxonomy): Eukaryota > Metazoa > Chordata > Mammalia > Artiodactyla > Camelidae > Camelus > Camelus ferus. Next base: position 1,780,183 of record NC_045705.1, read on the forward strand.
TGAGCCTGACCCTCAGCAGTACAACAGTCTTGGAGGAGACATTTCTAGTGGCCCCCCTGAGTCAGGCTACTCCCAGGACCACAGCTGTTTGAGGTTTCCAGTCCTCCCTTCCGTGGGTGACAGCCAAGCCCAGCTCCAGCCCACTCTCCCCTCTGGACACCTCTCTGGAAATCCAACGTGTGAAGATGGATGCTCCCAACTAAGTGAGTCAGGAGGTGACATCTTCCAGGGCACCACCCCCACTCTCTCCCAAAGATGCAGCTTGTGTGTAATACACTGCCCTGACTCCCTCCTGACACCTGCAGATTCTCATCAAGTAACTCAGGCAGCGGCATCTCACGCGGTGTCACTTGGTTATTACTGGAAAGATGCGTGTGGGAACCGACAATTTCTGCTAAGCTGACAAGTGTAAAAGCCTAATTTGAAAAACAGTGACACTCCATTCACAGTGTGAATGCAGGACTTAGTCAATCCTCAGTTTGGTCCTGTTCACGTAATTTTTATGTCTCCTCCACCCTCAAGGAGCCTATGATTTTATGGGGAAAAGGAATTCTCTTCTATATTAAAATATTAAACTTGATGATATTGGAAAAAGGTGTATAAGTCACTTGTTCTTCATATGTTTACTCTAAGTGTCTGCAAAGAGTATCACAGGCTGGTGTGAAATAGATTATTTTAGTAGAAAATCTGAGGTTCAGGAAGGCCAAGAGATCAGGAGACAACTGCCATTGAAAAGGCAGTTTCTACTCACCATCCTGGAGGAAGGGACGGCTTCCCACATGGAGCCGCACCACGGGGGTCAGGGGCGGAGGAGCAGGGTGCCGTGGACAGGGCTGTTTCTGCAGGATGGAAGAGTGAGGCAGGTGAGCAGGCTGAGGACTGGCCGGGTGAGTAACTTCATGGGCTCTGGGGTGGAGGGGTGGCCCCGAGGGCCTGGACCTGACTCTGGATGAGTCAGGCAGGTGGACAGTGGCTCAGCGTGAGTCCGAGTCCAGTGGAGGAGGTGGGGGGGCTAGACCTAGAAGGAGGACTCCTCCTGGGGCAGGAGGGCCCACAAAGGGGGCAGGAGGTCAAGTCCAGGTGACAGAACAGGGCATGTCCCGCCTAGGCCTGCAGGGTGGATGAAAGCATCCAGTCTACAGAAGGTAGAAACAGGGCCCATACAAGGGCTCAGCTCAGATGTCACCTCCTCAGGGGAGACTTCCCTGTCTGCTCAATCTACAGGGACAGCCTCCTGCAAACACGTCTCCCCAGCAGTTACCCGCTTCATTTCCTGCGCAACATTCCAGACCCGGCTCCCTGCTCCGCACCTAGCCATGGTACCCCTGCCCAGAGGAAAAGCCCTCACAAGGGCCACCAGGCCCTGCACGACTTGGGACCCCACCTCTCTATCTCTTCTGCCACCACTGTCCCTCCTACCTGGCCTTCTCGTCCTCCACCCTGCAGTCCTGACTTCCCTGAGCCCTGTGTGTCCATCCTAACATGTGGTGTGTGCTCACTGTGTGTCTCACTCCCTGCGTGCCTCCTGCCCAGGTCAGTGCCCAGCACACAGTAGGGCTCAGTAAGTAGTGAATGAATGATTCTTACCATCATGGCTGGGAAGACTCCTGTCTGTGGCCTACAGCGTTCATACACCAGGTGCACATTCACTGAGGCCTTACTGCGTGCTGGGTGGGATCCAGACACCGGGCATAGCAGGGAGTCAAGCAGGTGGGTCTCCATTCTCATGCAGCAGACAGCCTAGTGGGGGACACAGAGAAAAATAAGTAAAATATATCAAAAGTCAGGCGGTGATACATTCCATGGAGGAAAATAAAGTCATGGAGGCCATTTGGGCAGAATACTGGAGATGTTTAAGGAGCAAGCAATGTGGAGGGAGAAAGTTCCCAGCTGAGAGAATGGCCAGTGCAAAGGCCCTGAGGCCACAGTGGGCTGTGTGTGGACAGTCATAGTGATCCTGTGGGTTCTTAGTCTTGCCTTCAGTCTGTATGCTGCTTTTATTTGTAAACCTTGGGTTCAACTTTCTAGCTAACTAACCCGAGTCACCAATCTTTGAATTTAGCGAATTCTATCCCAGGGATTTAAAGTGGAAATGGGAGAATTTGGGTCAAGTTACCTTGTGTTTCCTTATGACCTCCCTGGACCTTGCTCTGTGAGGTACCAGGCGGCTGTGAAATGAACATGACGGTCCCCTCCCTGCGGACCCAGTGAATGAACATCTGGGCATCCTCAAGCCTCTTCTGCTGCACCCCCACCCCACCTCTCTGGGACTTAAGCTCTGATCCTGACCCCGGTGGCACCTTCATCCCCTACCTCCAGCTCCTCTGGACATACCTATGCTGAGCTTTTCCAGGTCAGCATGCCCCAAACTGAGCTCAGCCCTTGCCCCACAACTGACTCTTCCCTGTGAAGCCCCCTCGTGAGAAAGGCCACCACCAGCGGGATCCTTCAGGCCCAAGGCTTGGCCCTCCCACCCCTCCAATGCCTCCAAGCTAGTGATCCCCTCTGGCAGGGCCTTATCATCCTCTGCCTCCCTCTTTAGCTTTGGGCTGCACACCGACCCCCTTTTCACAATCCCCCACGAGACATGTCCAGGTCCCCTCGGGGACATAGAGGTGGCACAGCTGGGTGTTGCTGGGAAAGAAGAGCAGGTCCCAGAGCACAGTACAGACGAGGGCTCCCAATCCACCAGGGCACAGGCTACAGTGGCGGCAAGACACCCATAAAGGGTGAGGCTGGCATTACACTGCATCCCCACCCTCTGTTCCCCATAGGTGCCCTGTGTTTCCTGCCTTGCCTGGGGTGCTGCCCCCCTCGCTTTCTGTTATGGGGACACCTATTCATCCATTCATTCACTCCTTCATTCATCATGTACATGGGTCCTGCTCGGTGCCAGGCCCCGGCTAGATGACAGCTCATCCTTGGAGACCCAGCTCAGACCCCACCTCCATGAAGCCCTTCTGGGTTCCCACCCTCTCCTGCAGCCCCTGTGGCCTCCCCTGGCACCCCCAGGGCTGTGACCACACTCTGATTACCTCTCCAGTCTGTGAGTTCTGCATGGAAAGGGACTCAGAAAAATGTGACCCCAAAAGGCTAAGAAAGATGTTACTAGTTTTCTATTACAGAGAAGGACACTGAGCAGTGAGAGGGCAGTGGCCACCCAAGGCCACAGAGCAGGGTCTCAGTGAGCCCTCCCGTGGCCCTGTTACTGGTTCTCTGTTACAGATGAGGACACTGAGGTACAGAGAGGGAGCAGGAACCTGCTAGAACCTCAGCCCCACAGCCTGTGCCCTTCATGACCAGCTTTATGCAGCCAGCAGGGGTGTGGGCCTGGCATGGACGTTAAAGCAGCCTGGCCCCCAGTGCCCCTTCAGATGCAAAGTCACCCTCAGGAAGCACCCCTCGACACCTACTCCACACCCCTGGGGTGAGGACCTCATTGCTGTTCCTGGAAGCTGGCTGTGCCTCCCTGTGGATTGTCCTGGGACAGCCCAGGAGAGGCTTGGGGCAGCCACAGGGCCCCTGAGGCTCCCTGTCCCCAGCTGAGCAGCTCTGGTCCCCTTGACTGTCCCTGGCAGAGGCCTGATGACAGAAGTGTCAGCCATGCAGCCAGGCTTGCTATGGAGATGAAGAAATGGGGTGCACCACGCAAGTGCATGCAGATATTCTGGTATTCACTCAACAAACATCAATACAGGCCTTGCAGTGTGGCCGGCTGGGGCCCGGGCCCGGGTGTCCAGCAGTGAATGCAACCAACACCTTGAGCCTCCTGGGAAAACAGTGCTCAGAAAAACGGGCCCCCAGCGCCCCCACTCTGCTCCCCATGAACAATCACACTGATGAGGCTGCAGCTATGGGTCCCAGTGGAGGGTGAAGGGAGGGAGGAGACACCCAGAGTGGGCACTGGAGCCAGACAGCCTGGGCTCTGATGTCTGGGGCGGTCACCTCACCTCTCTGTGCCTCAGTTTCCTCATCTGTAGAAGGGGTGATAACACCGGTCCCTGCCCCATAGATTCCCACGAGGAGTCAAGCGAGCTCTTACTTGTAAGGTGTGTAAGACTGCATCTGGCCTGGGGTCAGACTGCCGCTCACCTCACAATGGTCTGTCTCACTTTAAAGATGAGAAAACCAAGGCTGAGGGGGTTATGAGGCCAGCCCGGGCTCGCCCCCTCCTCATGCTCTGCTGACGTCCCCTCTGTGCCCAGCTCTCCTGCATTCACGTCATCCCTCTGTCCCCGTATCCACTCAGCAAAGTAGGTGCTAAGAATCTCTGAGCAAATCAGAGCATGAACGGGGACACACCCTCTCCCCACCCTGGGCTCTCGGGGCTGTGGACAGGATGGGGATATCGGTCTCCCCCAGACTATCCAGGAGGCCCAGCGTGTCCATCACCTCACTTCCACCCACTACAGAGAAGGTGTGGGGCCAAGGGCCAGAGGGCGCTGCTATAGCCCAGGATGGGGGCTGCCAGGTGGGCAGAGGGAGGCATTTGAGGTGCAGGGAATGAGGGTGCCCAGGAGGACAGGGGACAGAGTCCAGCCTGGGCTCCACCCCCTGCTGGACCCTGAGTGGGGCTGAGAACTGGGACCAGTCCAGGCCCCACTGGGACGACTCCTCACCCAGCAAAGAGGGGAGGAAGAGACAAGGAGACCAATGCCGCTGGCCCCATGGCACTCACTGTGTGCAGGTGCTGCTCCCAGGATCCTGGAGGTTCATTCAGCCCAGAGTGTGCGCTGGGCCCCTCGCTGAGAGCAGCCTCTGGGCATCGTGGACCAAGGAAGTGCCCTGTCCTCCCTCTTAAGGCTCCTAGCATGTTAGGCAGGGAAGGTCCCAGGTCCCACACCCAGGCCTCTCTGGGGGGACACTGACATGTGGGGTCACGATGGTCCTGGGAAAGGAGAGAGTGTGGGCTGGGTGTCGGGTCTGCATCAGACCCCAGTGCTGCCCCTACTGCTGTGCGACCTGGAAACTTCCCCCGACCTCTCTGTGCCTGGCTTTCCAACCCTGACTCAGAGGACTGCTGTGCTTGGCATGCAGTAGGCCCTCAATCAGAGGAAAAAGCCAGTCCTCCCCCAAGAACCTCTCCTCTTATGCGCCCAAAGCTAAGCTATGTGCCACACGTCACCAGAGCTGATCCTTGACAAGCAGGGCAACTGCAGTCCAGCAGCTCCTCCCTCCTGCCTGAGGCCTTTCCCTCCTCTGTGACAGTGGCTCGGAGCAGGTCTCAGCACCCCAGAAGTCTGAACTGAGCTTTGTGACCTGGGGGAGTCCCTGTTCTACACAACTTGGTTTCCAGGTCCTTCCAGCAAAGAACAAAAGCACCTGCTCAGTGTTTTAGCTACACGGTCCTCCCTTTACAAATTGCCCTGTCACTTCTGGGCTGGAAGATGTGAGTTCCAGAGCACGTGACCATCTGACTGATGACTACGAGGAAACATCCCCGCCCACACTGCCCTCCTCAGAGCCCACCTCCAAGAAGAGGGGATGGTGACCCACAGCTCCACACAGTTTTATCAGAACACAGCCTCCACCCACTATTGGAAACAGGTGTGAGAAGCAGAGATTCCCGTGTGCCTGAACCCCTGTCATCCAGAAAGCAGAGGTCCCCCAGACAGAAGGGGAGAACGTACTTTCAGATCATATATCTGATAAGGGGTTAACACCCAAAACATAAAGAACTCCTACAACTCAACAGCAAAAAACAAGCCATCTGATTTAAAAAATGGAAAGAGGAGCTGCATAGACATTTTTCCAAAGAAGACACACAGATGGCCAACAGGTACATGAAAAGGTGCTCAACATCCCTCATCATCAGGGAGATGCAAATCAAACCCACAGTGATCTATCCCTTCCCACCTGTCAGGACGGCAGCCATCAAAATACAAGAGCTAACAAGTGCCGGCGGGGGTGTGGAGAAAAGGGAAATCTGCGCACTGTTGGTGGGAATGTAAATGGTGCTGTCACTGTGGAAAACAATATGGAGGCTCCTCAAAAGGTTTTAAATAGAACCCCCATATGATCCAGCAATTCCACTCCTGGGAGTGTATCCAAAGGAAATGAAATCACATGTCAAAAAGACAACTGCACCCGCGTGTTCACTGCAGCATTATTTACAATAACCAAGTTATTGAAACAACCTAAGGGTCCATCAGCAGATGAATGGATACAGAAAATGCGATCTATATAATGGAATCTTATTCAGACATTAAAAAAAATGAAATCCTGCCATTTGTGACAACTTGGATGGACCTTGAGGGTATTGTGCTAAGTGAAACAAATCAGACAGAGAAAGACAAACACCTATGATCTCATTTATATATGGAATCCAAAAAATGAACCAAACCCATGGAAACGGAGAACAAGTTGGTGGTTGCCAGAGGTGAGGGTGGGGCTGATTGAAATCCGTGAAGATAATCAAAAGGTGCAGACTTCCAATTATGAGATAAACAAGCCCTGGGGACATAATGCACAGCAAGGTGACTGGAGTTAACAGCACTGTGCTGTGCATTTGAAAGTTGTTAAGGGAGTCCATCTTAAAAATTCTCATCCCAAGAAAAATAATGTGTAACTATGGGTGGTGACAGGTGTCAATTAAACTTCCTGCAGTGACCATTTCACAGTATGCACAGCATTACGCTGCACGCCTAAGACTAACAACATTGTGTGACAGTTGTACTTCAATAACACACATCTCAGGAAGCGGGGTGGGAGCCCGGACTACCTGCTGCAGAAGCTGCCTCTGCCCTCCAACAGCAGCAGGCGGTGGTTGTGACAGGGGCTGTCAGTCCCTCAAAGCCTAGACTGTTTACTGTCTGGACCTTCACAGGGAGAGTACGCAGACCCTGCCCTGGAGGACAGTGGTCATGGCAGCGACAATGGCCTGCCTGGGTGCAGGCTCAGCCCAGACACCCCTGTGCCCTGCTGTCGCCCCATGTAACCCCTCCCCATCCTCAGAGGGAGAGGCTTCAATGTTCCCATTTTACACATGAGAAAACTGAGACTCGTTTGCTTTGAATCACTGACTGAGTGGTGAGGGAAGCTTTGAACCCGTGTTCTGATTTCATAGCCACATCTCAACCCTAATTTTTACAAGGCAGGGGTCCAGGCACTGGGGACCCTCCACCTTCCACACTTGTAGTCGTGCTCCAGGCCCGCCATCCCCAAGGCGTCTGGGTGAACACATTTAATCCACTTACTCTGCACCCGCTCAGCCCTCGGCTGCCACTCTGCTGTCGCTGCCTGACACCAGCTGAGGTTTTATAGGTGAATCATCACCAGCTACCCGCCCACCCCCCTGCCATGTGGGGCAGGCCCCTCCTAGCCTGGGCATTCTAAATCCTTAGCGCACACATCTGCAGAACTGCATCAAAAGAGCGCTGCTCGTCTGTGTCAAGGTGTTGACAAGGGGAAGGGAGGGGGAGTTTGGGGTGGCCTCTTATACCAAAGGTGGCACATGAAAGGGACATGTTTATGTCCATAATGAGACTCAGTTTGAAGCCAAGAACTTGGTCCCAGAGAGTAGTAAAGGCTGAGAGACTACAAGGCTGCTGAGAAAGGGGCTTGACTATTGGATTGCAAAATTTTAATTTAATTAAAAAATCAGCCCCCTGGATGATAACAATTTGCCCCTAAGGCCAGAATTGGCCACCTGAGCCCTGGGCACCCTTCAGTTCCAGGATGTAATCATCTGAGCATAGGGGTCCTTAACTTGGGGTGCTGTTCCCTCAGTCATAGGTGCACCTGCTCACATGTGCGCCCATGGACTGCAGTGCCCACATGTCAAGGCGCCTCTCACACCTGGCCAAGGAGGCCCAGGTCATAAGACAGGAATTACAGTCTGTGGTGTCACACATGAGCCCCTGCAGGGGTGATTGTTGTATAGGGAAGAGCCCACACCTCCCCCCTCCTCCCCACCCTCACCTCCAGGAGGGGTGCTGGAGGGAGCAGGACTCCTGAGCCCCTAGGCTTAGCAAGCACCCTGGCTGAGGGTGGGGAGGCTGCCCACTCTGAAGTCACAGGTCAGATGGTGGATTGGGGTCCCACCCCCACAGCTCACCAGCGAGCCCCTCTAGTCTGTTTTCTCCTCTGTAAACTGGAACCCAGTCACCCTCACCCTCAGACGTGGGGGCAGCCTGTGTAAATTACAACACAAAGCCCTGGGCTGTTTCAGGTGCCCTGGGGTGTCCAGCCCCAAGGCCGGGCAGGTGGGAGAAGAGAGGTGTGGGTTAGCAGGTGTGACAGCAGTGCTGAGACCTGGCTGAGTGTGTGCGCTCTAATATCCAGGACCTGGGAGCTGCCACTAGGCAAACCCACTCACTGAGGCCATGTTTACTCTCACTTGTCAGCTACAATCCCTTTTGCACAGAGGCTTCTGGAGTCTATCAGCCACATCATTGCCTGTCACCACACTGTTGCAGTCCCAGGGTCCCCATTTAGCCAGTTTGAAGGGATAGTCAGATTCTCTTTTTAATCAGTGACAGAAAACCGAAGCGGCTTAAAGAAGCAAATAAGGCAGGAAAGAATGACTTACCTAACTGAGATGTCCACGCGGAAACAGCTTCAGGCAGGGCTGTACCTGGTGCTCAGTGACGTCAGCAGAAGTTGTCCTTCCCCACCTCTGGGATCTGCCACTGGTGTCATCTTCACATGGCTCTGCCTTTATGAGAGCAAGATGGCCACCAACTGCCATAGGCTGACATCAGGTCCCTTCAACTCCCAACTGAAATAGAACTTCTCCACCCCCAGGTTTCCAGCACCAAAGCCTGACCGTGGAGCCTGACCGGGCTGGTGCCCAGCTTTGAGCCAGTCACAGTGGCCAGGGAGGATGGAACACACTGACTGGCCAGACTGGGGCCATGTGGCTAACCTCTCCAGAAAACTTGTGATCTGTTCACCTGTTTCTGTAACTTAGCAGGACCCTGGGGGGCCTTCCAGAATCAGACCCCCTCCCCCCATCCTCTGCTGCAGCTCCTCTGAAGCACCCAGGTAATATTATTTCATGTCTATTTCCTGAGATTTTCAGATGCTTAAAGCCACCACCAAGGGAAGAAATTAACACTTGATGATTGAGGGTGCATTGCCTCCAGTCCTTCTGGTACCTGGGGGTTGATGGTGTTGATCGCCCTGTTCCCTCCACATCAACCAATCAGAGGATTGTGCACAAGCTGATCACCTACCCTGTGACTCACCCTCCCTTACCTGGACTTTAAGTATGCTTTGCTGAAATTCTTTGGGGAGTTCGGGATATTCTTAGGCATAAGCCACTCTGTCCTCCTCACCCGGCCCTGCAATAAACTTTTCTCTGCTCCAGACTTTGATGTTTCAGTTTGCTGGGCCTCGTGGTGTGGCAGGCACATGAACTTGCCCTTAGTAACACTCCCTCTGCCTGGAACCTCTTCTGCCACCTGTGCACATTACGTGCACTTCCTCACATCTTTTCAGCTTTATTCTTTCAGGAATATTTACTGAGAGCAGTTTACGTGCCAGACACTGTTCTAGGTATGGATGGTTGGATCCAGCATCTCTCTGATCATCACTGAGGTGGAGCATCATTTCATGAATTCATTGTCTGTTTTATTGGAAAAAATAGATACATAAATGTAGGGAGTCCGAATTTCTCAGGCATAAACCCAAATACTAGACATAGATACTTAAACTATCAGGGGAATGGTGCATAACTTCCCAACTCCGTCAATTTTGGCTGCACATAATGACATCCTTTCAAAAAGCACATGCAGAAGAGGCTGGGAAATGGACTCATTTCATAGAGGAGGCACCTGAAAAACGTGCCTCAGCCAGCTGAGCAAGGGCAACAGCAACAGTAATGCCACCCTCAGGGCGCGTGCCCTGAGTTTTACTTAGACATGGTAACTAAATGTGATGGGGCATTCTGAATGGGACCTTAGAAGAGAAAACGGTAAAACTAAGAAAATCTGAAAAAAGCATGGATTGTAGTTAATAATAATATATCATCAATAATTCATTAATTGTAACAATGAGCATAATAATACGAGATGGCAATAAGACAGAAAACTGATCTGGGCTACTTGGGAAATCCTACACTATCTTTGAAAAGTTTCTATAAATATGAAACAAGTGAAAATAAAAATTATATTAAACATTTTTATATTTTAGAATATATTATTTTAAAATTACCCTATAAGAAATTACTATGACTTTTACCTGTCACCTCCTTCTATTTTGTTTTTTCTAAAGATAGGACTTATGACACAGAATAAATAACCTAGAATAATACATACATAATTTCCAATCACATTTATTTCACATTTTTCATATTAAATACTAATGCACATGTTTGTTAATGATGTAGGCTGTTCTTTGGAGGGTTTTTCTTTCTTTCTTCTTTGGTTGTTTCACTGGTATAGCTGTGTCCTAAGTTCACTCTAAAAAGTTTGTCATCATAAATGTACATTAGGATTCAGGCTTCAGTGAGTTTATTTAATTTCATGGCTGACTATATTCAAAATACTGGATTGTTTAAAAATAATAATAACAATAATATTAATAATGCTCCAATGTGACTGGCTCACTTATTCCAAGAATGGTTGTTTTTATTTTGTTTCCATGATTACTTTTCCACACTAACAGAGCAAAATCAAACATTTGCAACTGAAACATTCAGATTAGAAGAATGAGAACAGAACTTCTGACCACAAAGATTCAGTATTTTCCCTTGGTGTTTTCTAGTCAGAATTGTTTTAAAAATATCTAAACTAATCAACTTCTAAGTGATAGTTAACAGAAAGTGACAAATGCAGAGAACCAAACAGCAATCTTGCAAGTGATTTTACTTGTTGCTATATTTTGTCCCAGAAATAAGTTACCTCTTAGAATAATTATTCCAAGATCAAACCCTGAAATGCCTTTCAGTGTAGTCAAACTTGCATGTTATTATAATGTTCATATAGCTAATGATACAGGTAAAGATAAAAAAGTGATCTCTCTTCTGTGTTTAATGCAATTTAAAAGAAATATCTAACAGTCTTAAGAAATTAGGTTAGGTCTGAAATACAGGTGGGAAAATTAGCAGTAATTAGCCAGTAATTTTCCTTGCCTTCTCAGTGTACAAGAGTAGTAGCCCATGGTAAACAGATATGTAACATGACAAGGTACCATCATGTGAAGAACACTTTCATCACCACAGAAAGACAGGTTTATTGATTGCAATGAAATGAAAGAAAAAAATGGATATGATGTACCATAGGTAATTACTGGTCAATTGGAAAAAGATAAAATTGATATAAAAATGCTCGTCATCACAGATACTATAAACGAGTGACTAAGACAGTTGCTTAGAGGGAGAAGCTAGCTTTCCTCAGTTGTGTATGATTATGCCAAATGTGTGCTTGTTCAGCTCATAATTTTAAGACAAAAAAGTTCTTCTATAAATTAAAACATAACCTTTATTGCACAGTGGATATATTTTGTGAATTAAATGAGTAGATGGAATATTTTCATGTCTGTTCTAAAAAGCGCTCTAAATACATATAAGAATATTCAATGTTCATGAAGATGAAATGCAGTCAGCCACCATCCCAGGCAAACCCACAGGTATGTACGTGTATGCATGTATAACATATAGTAGTAAATAATACACAAAACAATATGAAATACACTATTATCATAATATAGCAGATAAAATAACATCAGAAAATAAACTGCTGAAAAAATAAGCATGTTGGTGTAAATAGATAACAAAGCAGTTATGATGGGATGCGATTGTGAACCCAGGGGACATGTTAACAAAGCTCTCCAAAAGCAAATCCTGACTGTGCAAAGATAGCTGCTTCTTCGAAGGCCTCCCCCCTTGTTTACAACCAAAGTGAGAAGCTGGAAATAGAGGGTGTAAATAAGGCATAGAAATGTACTTCCTGATTCAGAAAATAAACTAAATGGAAACTTAAAGATACAAGCACTGAAGATTCTATAAAGTATCAATTCTCCAGGGTGGGGATACGGCAGCTCCTAGCGCGGGGGGTGGGGTGGGCGGTGGGGCTGAGTGGGCACTGTGCAGGGGGGTGGCTGCGAGGGGCCCTGTCGCAGGGCAGATCCTGGGGGTGGGGGTGGGCGAGGACCTGATGCTTCCCTTCCCTGCCCCCGTTTGTGTTTCCCCACAAATCGGCCCGTCCCAGGGGGAACCGCGGCCACCCCACCCCGCGCCAGAGGAGGGTGGGGAGGTCGTTCCCTCTCCTTCTCCGGGCGACGGGAAGGAGGCAGGGGCAGCCAGGGCTGGGGCGGGTGGCCTGCGGTGGGAGCCCGGCCGGCCCCGCTGGAACTGTGAGGACAGGTGCCTGCCAGACTGCGGGCCAGCGGCCGCACCACAGGCTTCCTTGGAGGAGGAGAAGGCGACGCGGGGAAAGATGCGCGCCAAGCAGAACACCCCCCGCACCGCCACCACCGTACCCCCGCCCTCCACGCTGGGGCACCGGTGGCGCAGCTGGGAAGCTCCCCGCGGCTCCGGGCACCTCGGCTGCGGGGGCCAACGAGCTCAGCAACAACCTCCCGGGTGGCGCCGCTGCCCCTGCCGCCCGGCCCCAGGCCGTGAACTGCGCGGTGGGCCCGGGGCCGCAGAGCAGCGCCGCCTCGGCCAGGGCAGCCGGAGGACCAGTCCCCCCCCCCCCTCCGCCGCCGCCACCGCCGCTTAGCGGGCAGCGCCGCCCCGGGCGACGAGGAGGAGCGGGACAGCGCCCCGGAGAAGGGCAAGAGCTCGGGCCCCATCGCCAGGAAAGGCGAGGGGCAGACGGAGACGAGGAAGCTGCGGGAGGAGTGGCGCTCCGGGTCTGGTAAGCATCCCCGCTGGGCAGAGTGCTTAGAGGAACCTGAAGGTGGTGAAGCTGGGCAGACACAGCGGAAACGAGAAGATGCAATTACACCCCAGAACACGGTGCAGAAGAAGGCTCTAAGCTTATTAGATCCACATAGTTCCTACCTGCTACACTTAGAGGCAGATCTAAAAACACAACCACTACTAAGATGTCTCCAGTATAGGTATCCCCGAATAGACAGAAGTGGGTTCAGCAGATAACAACAGGATGCACGTGCTTAGTGGTAAGAGAAAGGCAAGAAAACTTAAGACTTGTGAGACTAATGCAAGATAAAGAGGAAATGATCGGAAAACTCAAAGGAAACTGACTTGTTAAATAGAGACCTTGTTAAATAGATGACATAGAAGATAAAAATGAACAACTAAAGCAGGAGAATAAAACTCTTTTGAAATTTGTTGGGCAGCTAGCAAGGGAGAAGATTCATGGCTCAGTGTGGGAAAAAAATTTAAAAACTACTGATCGAATGTTATGGTTAATGCTAGGCCAATATTCCTCTGCAAGTATCTGTATTTATTTCTAGAAAATAAATTTCTAGACAGTGCTGCCCACTGTCACGGTGGTGTTCCAGGCTCAGGCAGCGCCTTTGGCTGTGAGGTGCTGTCTCCCTGGGGTGGTTTACCCTTAGGCGTGGGGCAGGAATACTGGTGTTCCCTAGCTTCCCAACCACACTTTGGATGTTGTGCAAACACTGTTAATATTCAGCCTTAAAATGTATTAGTGTACTGATTGTCAATAAAAGAAGTATTTTAAATTTTCTACTTAATCCATTAGTAAGTAAAGGAATATTTCGATTCCTTTTTAAGATTATACCAGCTATTAAGGCTTTTAAAGACCGAGCTCTTTTAAAATGTTTCCTCTATTTCGGTTTATCAGGAACATTTCCAACAATAACCTTTTACATAACGGTACCTTGGTGCAGATACAGGGGCCTGACAATTCAGGCAAAGCAGGTCATGTGCAGTCCTCTCTCCCAGGCTTAAAATGTATGCGTGTATCACATATAGATTTTTACACTAAAGATTGAAAAATAAAGTAGGATCTGCTACAATCTGTTTCCCTTTAAAATTTATAACTAACATTGAGATTTTAAAAAGGTTACTTAGATACATGTGCACTACCTGGGTATTGTCAGTAAAGTGCGAGTATTTGTGAAATTATTAGTCCCATTCAGGAATAATATTTATTATATCTCCTGGGAATTTGTGGCATAATAAAGTATATCCAATATTCAAAGTTCTAATGCATTTATGATGTTATTTTCAAAATACTAAGTTTATTATCTTTAAAATGAACATGACTTGCCTCCTGCATTTCTGACCTGAATTAACTTGGGAATCACTGAAGAAATCATCTCTATTTCATCTTTCTAGAATTGTTATTAATTTTACTGCACTACAATTACCTTTAGAGAAGAAGAGGAAGGCTTTAGGTGTGTATTTCCAAGGGAATTTACTAAATATAATAGATTAGCAGTGTCATGCTTGTTTAAGTAGTTTAAAACATAGAAAATTAAGTATCAGGGGCAGATACATGAAACAATGTATTTTTAAGGTTAAAAAACCTACTTCAATTACATGTGGTTTATGTTTTCAGGGTTAATCTGGATTTTTATAAGTAGAAATTAAAATGCAAGTTTTGAGTCCATTAATACTTTGTTGAAAATAATGCAAATCAATGTAATAGCATGTTCATATGTTCAACACCAGAAGATAAGATAGGAAGGAACTTGGGTTTGATAATCAATCTGATGTCGTAGACAATATTCATGTGTACATTGAGTGTCATCTTTCATCTTTTTTGTGCGGTTTTTGATCTTGACTCAGTGCCTAGTAAGTTCCATGCCGTGTTGGCACTTATTTAATAACTATTCTTGATGTTGTTAATAACCTGTTACAAGATTCAGGCATATATATACATATTTTTTAACCTCCCAAATATTTTATTAATTTATTTGAATACGGTATAAGTTTGGTATATAACATGTGAATGTAAGGTGTATAGTGTGTTACTTTGATATATGTATTTATTGCAATATAGTTGTCAGGCACATATTTGCTTCTTGCAATATAAAAAAACCAAACACATCAGCTTTTCATTGGGGGGAATGTATTAAATGAGAAGGAGCTAGCGTTAAAATAACATGTTAAAGTCTGGTCACACATTGTCTCATTGTGTCTGAACCATTCCTAATACGTAACAGTAACTTGACTTCTTTTGCATTGGAACTATGCTCTCATAAATAAAGGACCCTCTCATTGATTAGGACTGTCACTTGTATGCCTTACCTGAGAACTAGTGACACTTTTTGGTTGTTTCAATAGGCTGAAAACATGGTACTAATAGGCAGCAAACAGTTTACTCATCAGGTGCATGAAAAAAGGCACTTTCCCCCATGCTGTTTTCTCCAAGTTGGCTGTTTCATTCTCAGTATAAAGACTTGAACCATCGCCCAAGAAAACCTGACCCCATATTGTTTTTTTTATTTTTGTTTTACTGAGCTAGAGTCTCACAGTGTGTTAAAGTCGTCTCTCCATACCCCACCCAAAAAAAGTAATTACATATGAGTATGTGAGAGAAATATGGTTGAGGGGGTTATATTAAATTTTCATACTTACTCTTTCAGTAAGTAACTGGATAGACAATTATAGATATGATAGAAGCTTTAAAAAATGCTCATGGATCAGCCCTTCTGTCTAGCAGTGTGTAGTGTGTGTCAGTGCTGTCTTAAGAGTGCTGACTTAAGTACAATTAGCCAGTCTAATCTGAATACTTCATTCAAAAGTACTTTCTGTATTAACTATGCAGCCGTTGTACTTTGGGTCTGGTTAATGGGGACTACTGAGTTTGCTGCAGCACTTACTGACTGGCGATGAAAGCCCTGATGCATGTTGAGAAATGTCTTACCACAGTTCACATGAGGCCTTCCCCTATTCTCTTAACTCCTTGCTTGGTTCCCTCTTGGCCTTTATTGGGGCCAGCAATTACCCGTTCTCTTGTGTGTTTGGTTTTTTCTTTCCCCATTAGATCATCTCTATGATGACAGGGAGTGGATGCTTGTAGCTCATTCACCAACGTCTCTCCAGTTTCTCCCTGGCCTCTTTTCAATATTCAGTAAATATTGCATACGTGCATAAATAAATTAAATATTTAATGTACAAAAAAGGTAGGCCAAAGCAGTGCAATCTGGAGCTAAATGGGACCTAACAGACCTGAATTTGAATCTCAATTTTAGTATTAATTAGCTTAATGCTAAGGGTCTTTCTGGGGGAGGTGATGAGAACTTTTAAGATCTCATCTCTTACCGACTTTTAAATATGCAGTACGGTTTATTAACTATAGTCACCAGGCTATACGCCTCACATCCCCTAGGACTTATTTATTTTATAACTAGAAGCTTGTACCTTCTGACCACCTTCACACATTTTGGCCACCCCCGTATCACTATATCGTGAGATACTCTGATAGGCCTTGGGTGACAACTAAATTTTAGGGAACACAGATCATGGTAAAGAGGTGTATTTTTTGATAGCAAAACTCTTGATGAATAAAAGTTCCTGAAGAAATGTGTTTTTTTCCCTACAGCCAAAAGAGCAAAATTGTCAATGAGTCACTCACAGCTTATTTCAAGAACTTTTAACATTCCTATCACATCGGTAAGTGACATATCCCCTTCCTAACGGCCACGTGGTGGCAGACACTGCTTCTGGGTGGGGTGAAAGTGGTGAGTGCCAAACGTGGTCATACTTGTTCCCTCTGGGTCACTGAGCTTCTCTGCCTCTGTCTTAGTTTTCACAACTATAAAACAAAAGAAGTCACACTTGTGTGAAGTGTTTCTGAGCGCTTCTTTAAGGACAAATTGAGATCATGGATGTGAAGGCATGTTATATTTTTAAAACATTATATGAGTAAAACATCATCTCCCAACCTTAACTAGAAAAACAAGTAAGGAAAAAATGTGAATACAATGAAGAGAACTTGGGAAAGTTCCAGCATGTTTTACTAGTGCCAAAGTTAGCCCCCATTCTCCCACAAACAAAAATGGTGGGGGAGGGGCGAATTGGAAAATGACTGTGAAAGGAGACAGCAGTAAGATTGTTTTGTAAAATCTGAAGCACACAGGCTGCATTTTCAAGCCCGATTTGTAAAAGGATGGGCAGTGATGGTGAAACCTGGAGGGCTTAGCTCTCCTTTAGATTAGAGGCGGGAGAGATGCGAAGCGGCCCAGCACCAGCACCTGGTGAGAGAGGCTGTCACCTCTCAAATAAGAGAAAGGGGGAAGTCAGCCAGCACTGTAGTCACCTGTTCCCTAGTCTCTTCCTTCTTCCATGTGCTCTCCCAATTCCTTCACAAACTGTGCTTAATTGATTGTGTTGCTTTTTAGTTATAAAATTCAGCCCCTCCGAGAACCCCTCCCGTAGACAGGGATTGGGGGAGGAGGGGTGGGGGGAGGGAAACCAGAATTTAGTCCATACCACAGTGACTGCACACTGGAGGCACGTCGCTGTACAACAAAGCCCGGCAGACGCATTGTTTATCAGTGAACTTCCTACTGTGGCCCTGAGATGTAGGTCAGGCTCATTGGAAATACTAGCCACGGATCACATGCCGTCTTTATTATATTTCCAGAACGGGTGCTCCGCTGATTCCTGCACACTGGAGTGCGTCTGCGCTGCAGGAGGGAGAGGAGACACATGTGCCTTAGGGAAGCAGGTAGAGTCCCATCTATCTTCCTGATACTTTCCGGGGTGCTTTCCCATCCCCTCAGCCCTCCCTCGTCACCACCATCTCCCTTGCTGTCTTGGCCCCCAGCCTCTCTGTTTAACCTGTGCCATTCCCTCTCTCTCCCGGCTCTGCACCTCAGTAGAAGGCAAAGAGGGCTCCTTCTAATAGCTGGGGAGGGCTTGGCCTTCTAGAGGAAAGCACTCGCACCATCCGCTCCCCTCCCCTCTGCAGCTGCCTCCTGCCAATCAGGAGATACGACGTCTGGCGCGGTCCAATGAGGGCCCGAAGTCTCCGCGGGGTCCCGCCGATCACAACACCTTGGCCAGTGAGCGGGGGGCGGAGGCGGGACTTGCTCCGCTCTTAAATCTCCAGTTCTGGAGGCTGGTTTGAACAGGCTTGGGAGCAAACCAGGGGCGGCGGGCGGAGGCATGATGGCTCTCTGTTCCTAGTCTCCAGTTAAGGCCGCTGAGGTGAGCCGGCCTGGGCGCGAACGAGGGACGGCGAGCGGAGGCAGGACGACTCTCCTTTCCTGCGTCTACAGAACGTTGGTGTGAGCCGTCCAAGGCGAGAACGAGGGACAGTGGGCAGAAGCAGGATGACTCTCCGCTAGTACATCTCCAGTTCAGGACGCAGAGGTGAGCCGGCTTGGGCGCGAACGAAGGACGAAGGGCGCAGGCGGGAGGGCTCTCCGTGCCTACGTCTGAAGGCCGCTGGTGTGAGCCGGCCTGGGCGCGAACGAGGGACGGCGTTCGGAGGCGGGATGGCTTTCCGTTCCTGCGTCTGAAGACCGCTGGGGTGAGCCGTCCAGGGCGCGAACCAGGGACGGCGGGCGGAGGCGGGAAGGCTCTCCGGTCCAGGGTCTCCAGGCCGCTTGTGTGAGCCGGCCTGGGCGCGAACAAGGGACCGCGGGCGAGGCGGAGCGCTCTCCGGTCCTGCATCTCCAGGCCGCCTTTCTGAGCCGGCCTGGGCGCGAACGAGGTAAGGCGTGCGGTGGCGGGATGGCTCTGCGGTCCAGGGTCTCCAAGCCGCCTTTCTGAGCCATACTGGGCCCTGACGAGGGACCGCGGGCGAGGCGGACGGCTC